>NC_044558.1:3710206-4921456 GCF_007565055.1 Rhinopithecus roxellana
ATTTTGGGGACGGGGGGAAAAAGGTGGGAGCCAGCTGAGGGATAAACTACACACTGGGTACAGTGTACATTGCTCAGGTGACAGGTACACTGAAATCTCAGAAATCACACCTAAAGAAATTTTCCATGCAACCAAACACCACTTGTTCTGCAAAAACTATTGAAATAAAAATAATTAAAACTTTAAAAAGTCAATAGTGCCAAGAAAGTTAACACATATTTTATATACATATCGTATACTGTATTTTACCACGAAATGAACTAGAGAAAAAGAAAATGCTGTTAAGAAAATTACAAGGAAAATATATTTACTATTCATTAAGTGGAAGCAGGTCAGCATAAAGTTCATCATCCTTGTCATCTTCAAGTTGAGTAGGCTGAGAAGGAGGAGAAAGGAGGGGTTAATCTTGCTGTCTCAGGGGTGACAGAGGCGGAAGAAAATAAGTGGATCTGCGCAATTCAATGTTGTTCAAGGGTCAACTGCTCATGATTTCATTTAATCCTAATAACAATGCCATGAGGTAAGTTTTACGGTTTTCATTTTACAGATGAAGAAATTGAGGCTGTTCAGTGTCTTACTGAAGGTAATAAGTAGTGCAGCCTGTCCTTTTTCCTGTCTATACCTGATTCCGAAGCCTACACTCTCATGTGGCCCATGCAACAGCCTCTGGCCAACTGTGCAGTGGATGGGGTCTGCAGTCTCTAGAATCTTCAGTCCTCTTTCTGGTTTTTTTCCCTTTTCCAACACCCCCCATCCCATTCCTTTCCTCGGCAGATTTTTTCCTTTCTCATGCTCCATGGATCCTGGAAATTCAGGTTGGAAGTATCTCTTTCCTAGGTCCAGTGTGTTTCCCTAGCCTATTCACTCTCCTGAGTCAACGTTTCATTATATTCCTTCTCCCTTCAAATCCTCAGCACCTCCTCCTTCACACCCATTCTCTTTCCCTGAGGGAATGGGAGCCATTAGTGAACAACCTCTCCCCTCTCTGGCCCCCACTCCTCCAGCCTGTCTGCCCCTGAGCCTACACAGCCTGCCCTCCTGTCCTCTCCATGGTCCCATCTGGGACCCTCCCCAACACCAGATTCCACATCCCTCTTCTCTGGGAGGCAGCCACCTCACTTCTCCTGCATCACTAGGTTCCTCCAGCTCTTGGATCATTCCTATCAGCATACAAAGAAGCTCTAATATCTCCTATATTAAAAAAAAAATGTAAAAAACCTTCTTCCTCTAATTATTACCCCATTTACCTGCTCCTCTTTACAGTAAAATTCACCTACAGAGTTTTAAATGTAATTGTTTGCTCTGGGAAGAATTTTTCTCGTATGTTCTCTTGAACTCTCACCCATCAGGCATGTGTCCCCACTACTTCCCCTAAACAGCTCTTGTCGAGGTTGCAAGCCACTGTCTGAGTGGATAACCAGCAGCATGGCATGTGGGACAGCCGGTCGCTCTTTCTGCCTTCCTGATACACTTTCTTCATCTGGCCACCACGGCATCCCTCTCTCGGTTCTTCTTCCTCACTGATTGTTCCTGCTCTATCTCCTTTCCTAGGTTTCCCTAATTTTCCCCATGACTTATTCCTTGGGGTCTTTTCTCTCCTTAACTTTTGTCCATTATTTCTCATCCAGTTTCAGGATTTTAAACACAAACTCCAGATTTGAAACCCGTCTGCTGGACGTTCTATGAATATCTACTTTTGATCTCAAATTTAGTATGTCCCAAACCAAATTCCACCCCCAGGATTCCTATCACAGTAAATGGCCACTCTGATTTCCAATTGCTTAGTTCAAAAGCCTTTACCTGTCTCAATCCTGTAATGTCTTTCTCAGTCCAAGGGCCAGTCTCTCGACCAAAGACCAGACAAAACTAGAAAGGCCACCCACTGTTTCCCCCATGCTTGTTGATGGAAATCCCATCCTTTCAGTTGCTCACATCAAAACCTTTTGCATCATCCTTACCTCCTCTCTTTCTTTATACTCTGCATTTTTGTGTTCAGCAAATTCTGTCAGCTCTATTTTCAAAAAATATCTAGAATTTGACTTTTTATTTTATTTTGTTTTATTTTACCAGCGGTATCCCGCCTAAGTCCTGGCTATCTCTGCAGGACTGTTACGGCCGCCGCCTGGCCTCCCTGCTTCAGTCCTTGCTCCCTTATAGACCATTTTCTGTGTTCTCCTCCTGGCAGCCAGGGTGGCCATCGACATGGAAGCCTGCAAGCTGCGCCCCTGCTCACAACTTCCAGGGGGCTTCCCTGATTGTTCAAGGGGAAGAACAACATCCTTACCACCCAATCTGGATGCCAGCTCCCTCTCTGACTTTGGGTGATATTCAAAATGCTAAACAGCACAAAATGGTATGGCCGGGGCACTGATCAGTTCAAAACCGGTGCCCACTACAGATCTTGAGGAGGGTTCTGAAGCACTCTAACTCTGCCAGGCATTACCATGGGGGAGCATGAAAACAACACAAACCATTTTTCCTCTTCTCTCACATCACAACAATCAACACAGAAGACTTCTGTGACCAAATATGCATGGGTTTTTCAAGTTTGAGGGCTCAGTCCCCATGGCTGTCTCCTCCTTTTCAGACATGTCACAAGTCCTAACCTCTGTCCTCAACTTCTGACCTGTGGTTTCAAGTTGGGATTCCCTGCCCCCTCTTTGGGTTGGATTAATTTTCTAGGACGGCTAACAGAACTCAGGGAAACACTTACATTTACCAGTTTATTATAAAGGATATTACAGGCCGGGAGCTGTGGTTCACACCTGTAAACCAAGCACTTTGGGAGGCCAAGGCTGGTGGATGACCTGAGGTCAGGAGTTCAAGATCAGCCTGGCCAACATGGTGAAACCCCATCTGTACTAAAAATACAAAAATTAGCCAGGCGTGGTGGTGGGCACCTGTAAGCCCAGCTACCTGGGAGGCTGAGGCAGGAGAATCACTTGAACCTGGGGAGGGGGAGGTTCCAGTGAGTTGAGGTCGCACCACTGCACTTCAGCCTGGACACAAAGGGCAAAACCTCACCTCAACAGCAAAAAAAAAAAAAAAAAAAAAAAAAAAAAAGGAAAAGAAAAAGGATATTATAAAGGATGCAGATGAAAAGATGCATAGGGTGAGGGATGGGGAAGCAGCACAGAGCTTCCATGCCCTTCCTGGACTCCACCTTCCAGGACTCCACCTTCCACGGAACCTCCATGTATTCAACCATCTGGAAGTTCCTGGAAGCCATTCCTTTTTTTTGTTTTTTTTTTTTAAATAGGTAGACATGGTTGACTAAACCACTGGCCATTGGTGGTCAGCTTAACCTTCAGCCCCTCTCCCCTTCCTGAAGCTTGAAGAGTGGGGCTGAGAGTCTCAAAATTCTAGTCCTGCCTTGGTCTTCCCTGTGATCAGCCTCAACCTGAAGGTACCCAGGAGCTGCTGGCCTTCAGTCAACTCATTAGTGTTAAAAAAGACATCACTTTGGAGATTCCAAGGATGTTAGGAGTGGTATGCCAGGAAATGGGATGAAGACCAAATATGTATTTCAGGGCCTATAGCTGCGGGATATGAGGAGTCTGAGGTTGTCGGGGGAAGGGCTGGGGTGGTATGTGAGAGCTCCGAAGAGTGGCTATTTTCCAGCCAGTGTGGAAGTTTGTCAGCGGTGCAATGGTCAGTACTCCCACACAGGTGCACCCTGGCTGGACACCAGCCTTGTTGCTACCAGCTTCTTCCCTGTGTGCTCACTGCTGCCCTGCTGGCTTCCTTACTGTCATTTGACAGGTGTCCCTCTGTGTGGGAGGCTCCTCTCCCATTAGGCTTATCCCTCACCCCTGCAGGTCTCTGCTCAAGTTTCACCTCCCTCAGAAAAGCCCATAGTGGCCACTAGAGCACCCCTAACACTGGTATCTTCCTTATGGGCATTGTTCTCCAGAGGTCTGCCAACCATCTGGCATACTATGTATTTACTTGCTTATTTTTTGTTCCCCGTCTTTCCTCATTGGCATGTAAATTTCAAGGGGAAAGGGCTTTGCTTTTCTCTTCTGCATCTCCAGTGCTTGTGCCTAATAAATACTCACACACATTATTGAATGAATTATAAATTAATGAGCACTCTGTCATTAATTAAAGCTAATCATTAGTACCAGCCATCCCTCTCCTAAAGCTACAGCTTAGAATAAATAAGAGTTTTCGGAGAGCCAGAGCTACCCAAAGGTGGAATGAGCTGTTTCACAGAGCTGGTGTGCTCTCACTTTTGGGAATTTGTGCATTATGTTGGGAAATCTGGGCTCCATTAACTGTATGCAACATACATGGTATGTTGCAATCCCATACTTGGCCTGGGACTCACCGTATGCAACATACTTCCCCATGACCTGGGATTCACCGTATGTGACATACTTCACCATGGCCTGTGTGTTCTCATCTACAAGATGGAGTGTTACCACTCATGCCACAGGGTTGTGGCAACCATGCTCACAAAGTACTTGTCACAATGCCCAGTACATATTAGGTGCATAATAAGTACTGATTCCTCCCCCATACCTTCTCTCATCCCTGCAGCCGTTTGGTGGCCCTCAGATGGACATATGGCTTCAAGGACTCAAGAGTAGGTGGGGGACATAGAGTTAGGCAAGGACTGGAGATGGGGGTAGTGGTAGGGATTGGTGCCATTGCTCCTGCTGGGATGGATCCCAGGCCTGCCGAGTTGGAGGGCACAGAGCAGACCCCATCTGTGCCACCAGGCCTTCTGTGATGCTCTGGGAGTAGTGACAAGCGCTAACCCAAATCATGCATATTCAAAGCCTGGTCTGGTTCCCTGGCACAACGGGCCAGAGCAACAAATCAGGTAACAGCTTGCCTCCTTGAGTAGAACTCTGAGAAACTAGGTCTTTCAGGTATGAACTAATAAGGCTGAATGTGACCCCAAGAATATATGACATTTTCCTTTTTTAAAAAAATTCAGGTGGGTTATCTCTAAACCCAGAATTCTTATCCAGAAGTTGGTGACTCACTAGGCACCTTAGAATAGAATTCAGAGGGCCTAAAATTTCAAATGGAAAAACAAAAAAACCAAAACCTTATTTACTCATCTTTAACTTACAGTATATACTTCTATTTTGACTATAGGCGACAAATCACATTATGATTTGTGGCACTGGTGTCTTTGTTAGCAGTAGAATTTGGAGATAGTTCTATATCATACTCTAGTTGTTGCTGTATTTCAAAATATCATTCATACTCATCATTACTTTGAAATAATGAAATTGTAGAGAATCATTGCGGTATCTTGTTATCAAATGCATTACTAAATAGGTTTTTTATCATACTTTGCTGTCATATTGACAGTTGTATTTTAATGTCATTGGTTTCATTTTTAATCCTGTGTGTGTGAATATATTCCATATATTTTAAAAACATCATTCTGAGAAGGGTCTACAGACTTCAACAGACTGCCGGAATGATCCACGGCTCAAAACCATTTTCTAAACCATCTCAAAGAAGACAGGTAGATGTTTGCTGTGCTGTGTGTGTGTGTGTATACACATGTATGCTGTACACACACATAGATGTGCTTGTGTTCAGACCCAGAAACAAACTATGAATCTAATTTCAGGAACACTCTCCTCCATATCAAACTTTGATCCCTTCTTCCTGCCACAAACTAGGTTGCCTGGTGTCAGCGGACCTGAAGGATAACTCTGCTGCTCATTGTGCCCTAGTGTCCCCAGACCGCAGTGATGTCACTGGCTCCTTACCCAGGTGGCTGCCTGGGCCAGTGGACTCCTTCTCCCTGGGCCTGTCTCTCCAGTGCTATCATCATCCATTCACCAGAACCACAGTGGCATTGATTATCCCCCTGAGCTTGCTCATCTTTCCCCATCTGTCACTCGCAGAAGGGCTGAGCTTCTTTTTAGATCCAAGAACTTCACTCCACTTAGAAAAACAAAATATGGCACCCTCAGTGGAAAACTGGTCAATTGTTGTGTCCCTATATAAAGGGATGGGTGTTTCAGAAGAGCCCAGAAAGCTTTGCTAATATCTGTCTCTAGGTTGTCCCTCTTCACCCCTACTTCTCTGGCCACATTGACGAACTGCTCAACTGGAAACCACATGAGAAGCCATCTTTCCTGTTTTTTTTTTTTTTTTTTTTTTTTTTGTTTGTTTTTTGTTTTTTTGTCATTTCAATCAGATAGATGGGGTCAGTGGAGATAAAAGACAAAAATGGCAGAGTGGAATGTTCAGAGTTGATCACAAATACCTGTAATGTGGAGTTATGGAAGGCCAGAAAGATCCCTTGATTACTTCCATCTCGAATGGCTCACTATGCAGGCAGGGAACAAGTGACAAAAACACAGACATGTAAGGAGCTCACACCATCCTTGGCCCTGAAGATGCAATGATGAGCAAGATGATGTCTCTGCTCAAACTCTGGAGGGGAACGCAAAACATAAACAAATGAAAAGAGAACAACATAAGAGAGTATGTTAATGACAACCTTGTAGCTGCAAATGACAGAGCTCAATTCAGACTAGTTCAAGAAGAAATAATTCATTGACCTATTAGTGAACCTTAACGTATAGGTCAGCTTTCACTGGATTTTGCTTCAGTAACAACACTCTCTCCCCAAAGTCTCAGTATCTTACATTTATAAAGGTTTATTTCTTACCCATGATACGTGGGTAGGAAGGGTAGGAAGGCTGCAGTTCTCCTCTATATCGGTTGACATTTCTGAACCAGGTTGATGGAATCACCTCTTTCTTGTAGAAGAGGGTAAAAGGTAGTTCTGAAAGCACACACTCATTCTTCCAGTTCCTGTTCAGTGGCAGCATATATCACTTCAGTTGACAATGGCCAAAGGTTTACAACGGTTTCCACTGGCCAAACCAGTCATATGGCCAAATCTAGTATTAACTGTGGTGACAGGAATTAGTAATGGAGCCAGTCTCAGTTTCCTGATGTGGAAAGTCTGCAGGTTAACCTGTCTCTTAGTTCTCTTCCATTCTATGACTCTGATTTTAAAGTGTTCTCTCCTACCTCCGAATCAGTTAGGATGTTTTGGTTACAAGTCACAGAAAACCCTGACTCAAGAGTTTTAAACAATAAGGGGATTTATTTTCTGACATGGGAAGCTGCAGGCAGAGCCAACTTGGTTTGTGGGGACCCTGGTCTCTCTCTTTGTGATTCTCCTGGCTCTGATCTCTTCTATGGGCTGGCTGTTTCTTCAGGCTGATTCCTCTTGTGGTCAGAAGTTGGCTGCAGTCCTTCCAGGCATCCCATCTAGACATCACAATGTCCAAAGGAGGAATCTTGTATCTCTTGTCAAGAATGAAGCAACTATCATGGTCTCCCCTGGAGAATAAACCCTCTGAAGGTGGATAGCTGAACAATGTCAGGTTCTTTTAGGAGGGTCAAAGGAAAAGTGACTGTTGGATAGGCATGAAATAAACTTTGCTTACAATTTACATTTAGAATTGGCTCTTCCTAAGACATCTTCCATTTCTCCCACCCCGGTTCTTTTTGCTACCTGGCTAGCAGAGGTGGGGAAAGTGATATTTCTCTAGCAGAACTCTAAGAGTACTGGCAAGAAACAGTCAGCATGAAAATGACATACTTTTTCCATCTGTGACTCTGCCAACAGAAAATAGGATTAATCCCAGGCTCTATGAGTTTCGTTTATTTTTGAGTTTTTCAGTAAAGAGTCAATCAGGGAGCATTCTCAGGCTCCAAAGGCGACTATTTCTCAGAGGATCAGAGAGCCATGGCCCGGTGGCCTGAGAGAGAAATGGCTTTCCCATTTTGTGTTTTTCAATGTCGATACCATAAAGAAAGAGAAAAGGACAGAAAGGGCTATATGTTGGGGACTTTGACCTTCTTCTCAAACCTAGTTCCTAGGATTAGCCCCCTCACCTCCTGGCTGAAATTGCATCCCGGAAATGGGCTCTTTTCTTTGGAATAATCTCACACAGCGAACTACTTCTTCTCTCTTTATTAATCTCCAGCCTCAGGGGAAAAAATCAAAATCACACCTGAAATTGCTTTAGATAGTTGGAATCATCATGTGAAGCATATAAAGAAAAATTTGCCAAGCTTAAAGAAATGAAAATCAGACTTTAAAAAATTAGCAAGACCAAAGATTATAAAGGAGGCCAACTAGATTTAAAAATCTAGTTGAATCAAGAATCAAATATAACTTCTAGAAAGTGAAAAATATAAAAATTAAAATTAAAACTCAGTGGATGGATAAAACAGTAAATTAGACAGCTGAAGAGACAATTAGTGACTCAAGGCAGATTCAAAAAGTTTTCCCAAATGAAGCTTAGAAAGACAAAAACAATTTAGGAATTTGAGAACCCCAAATTCAAAAGGTTCCAAAATCTGAAACTTTCTGAGTGCTGACGTGACACTCAAAGGAAATGTTCATTGGAGCATTTTGGATTTCAGATTTTAGGATTGGGATGCTGAATTCTAAAATTGTAATAATGGAAATGTTCTGAAAAATAATTCCAAAATCCAAAATGCTTTTGGTCTCAGGAATTTAGGATAAGGCATACTCAAATGGTATTTTGAGGATGTTCTTACCTTTGAGGAACTGCATATCCAGGAATTACAGTCGAAGCCTTGGTCAGTCCAACAAATCACAACCATGGTAGAAGAACTCTTGCACACATACAGTAGAAGAGACAGACGAAAATATTCATGGCATTAATGCTGAAATAGCAAAGACAACACCATGAAAACACCAAAAACTAAAAAACAATAGACAAGCAGATAAATAAATTCTGATAGTTATTTTATGTGTATATATTATATAAAATCATATTGTGATTATGAAATAGTATCTAGAAGCAAAAATTAATGAACTCCTACTGTACACATAAACATAAGCAAGTCATTGAAATAATATTAACAAGAAAAGGAAGTCACAGAAAGATAGAGATGATATTTTTTCATTCATATAAAGTTCAAAATCATAAAAAATAGAATGATTTACCATGTAGGAATATATGAATATATGAAAACCATAAAGAAAAGTGAAGAAACGATAGATAAAAATTTAGGTTATCTTTGAAAGCTGAGGGAGAGTGATGGGATCAGGGAGAAGCACACAGGGAGTTCTATTACTTGAGCTTAGTAGTGGCTTGTGAGTATTTTTTTTTATTCGTATACCCTCGTTATGTTAGAAATACCTTTTAATGGGCTGGGTGCGATGGCTCAAGCCTGTAATCCCAGCACTTTGGGAGGCCAAGATGGGCGGATCACGAGGTCAGGAGATCGAGACCATCCTGGCTAACACGGTGAAACCCCCCGTCTCTACTAAAAAATACAAAAAAAAAAACAAAAACAAAAAACCTAGCCGGGCAAGGTGGTGGGCGCCTGTAGTCCCAGCTACTCGGGAGGCTGAGGCAGGAGAATGGCGGGAACCTGGGAGGCGGAGCTTGCAGTGAGCTGAGATCCGGCCACTGCACTCCAGCCTGGGCGACAGAGTGAAACTCGGTCTCAAAAAAAAAAAAAAAAAAAAAGAAAAAGAAATACCTTTTTATGTACTCAATATATAAAAATGTATGAAAAATATGTATCAAGCAAATATGTACCAAAAACATAGCAAAGGTGTCAGTTTTATCAGACAAAATGGATTTTGAGGTAAACATTATCAAAAGGAACAAATAAAGGTACTATATATCAGTAAAATAGTATCTGGTGCTACAGACAACACAATGGCCCCTAACATATATGCACCTAATAATAAAGCCTTAAAGTATATAAATTTAAAAACTGAGACATAACTGATATCATTTCCTTGTGTCCCCACCCAAATCTCATCTTGAATTGTAGCTCCCATACTCCCCATGTGTTGTGGGAGGGATGGAGTGGGAGGTAATTGAATTATGGGGGTGGGTTTGTCCCATGCTGCCTTCATGATAGTGAATAAGTCTCATAAGATCTGATAGTTTTATAACGGGTAGTTCCCCTGCACACATTCTCTTGCTTGCCATCACGTAAGACGTGCTTTGCTCCTCCTTCACCTTCCGCAATGATTGTGAGGCCTCCCCAGCCATGTGGAACTGTGAGTCCATTAAACCTCTTTTTCTTTGTAAGTTACCCAGTCTCAGGCATTCCTTCATAGCAGTATGAAAATGGACTAATTCCATAACTATAGGAATAAGCAGATACATCATTTATTATAGTTGGTAATTTTAACATATTCCTCTGTGAAACTAATCAATTAAACCAACAAAAAGAAAAGAAATGGTAGGTTTGAATTACACAATTAGTAAGCTTGAACTAATACACATATATTTCACACCTAATAAATATAGAATGCATTTTCTTTTAAAGAAAACATGGAACATTCACAAAAGTCAACATTGAACTTGGGTGACAAAGGAGGCTCAATAAATTCCAAAGAGTCAACATCACCTCGTAGATTATACTCTCTGACCATAACGCTATAAAATTAGAAGTTGATAACAAAAGGATAGCTTTAGGAAAATCCCATATGCCTGGAAACTAAAAAGCATACTAATGAATAATCCTTTGGTTAAAGAGGAAATCACAGGAGAAAATATGAAATACTTGGAACTGAACAAAATAAAAGCACCGTATGTCAAAACTTGTAGGACGCAACGAAATCATTTCTTTGAGAGAAATTTATAGCTTTAAGTATATTTATCACTAAGTAAGAAAGAACAAAAACAAATGATCTAAGCTTTCAGCTTAAGAAGTTAGAAGAAGAGAAGTTGAGTGAACCCGAATAACTAAGAAGGATTGAGAAAATTAAAATGAGGGCAGAAATCATCAAAATGAAGAACTAAGAAAAGTGGAAAAACAAAACCCGAAGTTGGTTTTATGAAAAAGTTTATATTTCTGAGAAGTCTCTGGCAAGGCATTCAAATTTTAAGAAAAGGAGAAAATACACAAATGAAAAAATATAAAATGAATGAAAGAAAAAAAACCCAAAGACACATCAGTTTTAAAAAATAAAAATAAAAAAACTATCATAGATTATTATAGAAAACATTTCAAAACTTAAGTATGATTAATAAAATCCTGATAAGTAAAGCAAAACTGGCAGGAGAGAAGTTAAATAAATAAGTCATAATTTTAAAAATGATTATTGAGACAGCGTCTCACTCTGTTGCGCAGGCTGCAGTGCGGTGGCACTATCACAGTTCACTGCAGCCTCGACCTCCTGGGCTCAGGTGATCCTCCAACCTCAGTCTCCCGAGTAGTTGGGACTGCAGATGCATGCCACTGCACCTGTCTAACTTTTTATAATTTTTGCAGAGATGGGGTTTTGCAATGTTGCCAGGATGGTCTGGAACTCCTAGACTCAAACAATCCACCGGCTTTGGCCTCCCAAAGTGCTGGGATTACAGACACGAGCCACCATGCCCAGCCATTTATTTTAAAAATTGAAATAGTAAATGCTCCCCCAAATTCACACATTTCAACAAAGCCCAAAACTCAGAAAGTTTTATAGAAGAGAGTGCTATTAAACTTCAAACAATATATAAATAATCTATCTTATGCAAGTTGTTCCAGGAAAAAGAAGAGAGAACGCTGCCCAACTTTTTATGAGGCTACTATAACCCTGATTCCAAAGTCAGCAAATGATAGTTCAAATGACCTATTTCACTTTTGAACACATATATGATTACTCCCTATCACAAAACGTGTTTGTTAGCTGAATCCAACTCTGTATTTTTTAGTATCGTGATTAAAGTGGTTATTTCTAGGAAGGAGTAACAATATAAAAATGTGTTCAAAGTAATTCACAAAATTAATGGACTAAAGGAGAATAAAA
The DNA here is from genome assembly GCF_007565055.1 of Rhinopithecus roxellana. Classification (NCBI taxonomy): domain Eukaryota; kingdom Metazoa; phylum Chordata; class Mammalia; order Primates; family Cercopithecidae; genus Rhinopithecus; species Rhinopithecus roxellana. The sequence continues at coordinate 3,721,995 of NC_044558.1, forward strand.
TAATACAATTATCTTTGATAGATGCAGAAAAAGTATTAAGTAAATTTCAACAACTTTTTAGAGTAATAGTAAAAATAGTAATAGTTCTCACAAAAACTAGTAATAGAAATCTCTTTACTTTATTAAGAATATATATCGGCCGGGCGCGGTGGCTCAAGCCTGTAATCCCAGCACTTTGGGAGGCCGAGACGGGCGGATCACGAGGTCAGGAGATCGAGACCATCCTGGCTAACACGGTGAAACCCCGTCTCTACTAAAAAATACAAAAAACTAGCCGGGCGACGAGGCGGGCGCCTGTAGTCCCAGCTACTCGGGAGGCTGAGACAGGAGAATGGCGTGAACCCGGGAGGCGGAGCTTGCAGTGAGCTGAGAGCCGGCCACAGCACTCCAGCCTGGGCGACAGAGCAAGACTCCATCTCAAAAAAAAAAAAAAAAAAAGAATATATACCAAAGTTCTACAATAAACATTCCCAAGTGAGAAACTTCAGACACATTTTGTTTAAGCTGAGGCTCAGCATAAGGAATGCTTGTCATTGCCATTCTTTAACATGTAGTGAAATTACTGGCCCATGCAATAAAACAACAACAAAAAAAGTAGGAGAAACAGCAATAGAAAGAGAAGAGACCAAAACTACACTAGTGGTAGGTAGTAGAATCAACCACATAGAGAAACCAATAGAATCATCAGTCAAATTGTTGGCACTAACACGAGAGTTCACTAATTCTTACAGCTAGAAGCTCAATTAATGAAAAGCAGTAGATAATATTATTTCCACAAAAATCCAACTGGAAATACGTAGACATAAGTGAGACACAACTAAAATAACAATAAGAACTAGGATTAGCCTTTTTAAAAAAGATGTGTAAGATCCTCAGGTAGATATGTGAAAATTCAGTTAAGTAAGAAAGACTTAAAGTAAATGAAGAAATGTATTTTGCTCATGAATGTACAACCTAACGTTGTAAAGATGCCAACTCTCCCCAACATAATCTATAAATTCATTGCAATTTCAATTTAAATCTCATACGGATTTTTTAAGGAACATGACACATTTATTCCAAAATGTGTATCAAATAATATAGATCCCAAAACAGCTAGTTAAATGTTGTCAAAGAAAAACCAATTAGGACGGGTCATCTTACTCAACAGGAAAATATGAAAGTTCTACAAATCCACAGTCGTGCAGTAACAAAATCAGTGTGATAGATAACGAGACCAGTGCGATAGAATTGAGTGCTAAAAAAGCGAATTATATTCATATTATATATTCCTTACATTAATTCACATATATTAATCACTACAAAATCAGGATGATAAAAAGAAATATATTGAGAAAAATTAAATTATATACCTGCCTGACCAAAACTAAATGTTAACTTTTGACAGACTAATGCTCTATATATGAAAAGTAAAATCATAATATTAACAACAGAAATAGACAAATATATAAATATACAAGTTACAAATATACTTGTAACTTTGTCATGGAAAGAGATTTATTAAACAATGCTCCAAAAATACAAAGCACAAGGAAGTAAAAAAAAGACAGATTTAATATTATCAGAATTTTTGTTCAACAAAAGTCAGCACTGTCAAAGTTAACAAACCAGTAACGGACGGAGAGATGTCTGCAAGAACCAAAAATAAGCAAGGGATTAGTGTCTAGAATGTTCAACAAACACTTGCAAATCAGCAACAAAAACCTGGCAACCCAAATTAATCACGGGAAAAAGGTATGACTAGACAATTCACAATAGAGAAAACCCAATGGCTAACAAGTATATGAAGGGATGGTAACCCTCATTAAGACTGGTAATGTTAGTAGTAGCAATAGGAAGTACTACCTGTGCTACTACTAGTGGTAGTAATTACTGAACACTTTTCATTCATTTATTAGATCCTCACAACTACCCCATATGGTAATTAGATTAATATTTCCATTTCATAAATGTGAACATTTTATAGATGTGGCTTATCTGCTTTTATGTGTCACATAGCTGCTGAGTGATGGAGTGAAGGCTTGAAACCCACACTGGTAACTATCACAACAACCCAAACTTTGCATCTGTCAGATTGTTGGCAGTTGGTAAGGACCAGGGAAACAGAAAGCTTCGTGCCCTGCTAGCAGAATATAGGCTGGTGCAGGTGTCCTAGAGATAAGCCTGGGAAAGTCAAGCTCAACTAAGGATGCTTTGACCTGAGGACCCAAGCCCTGGTCACCAGGGGATGCGAACAAGAAGTTGGGTGCAGATGAGGTACATATCCCCACGGGTGTGGGTCAGACAAAAGGAGGCAGGTGGACCATGGAACACCAGGCAGCCGCAGTCAAAACCGAGATTTAGAGGGTCATACGGCATCACAAGCAGGTCTTTAAAACATGATGTTTTTTAAAAAAGGAAAAAACCCCAGAAAGTCCATAGCACGATGTCATTTATGTAGACCTCTCTCTGTCACACACACACAACATTTAAAATGTATTTTTAGAAGTATGTTGCCATTCAAAGATGTATACCAAACTCGTCAGGGCTGGGTAAGAGAACTGGTGACCAAGAATGAAGAAGACAAGGGTGAACAGAAGAAAACCGTAACAGCCTCATGCATGAACACAGTTTACCGCAGTCCGAGGTGTATGATTAACTGTGACTTCTATCCTTAGTGTTCATGCCCCCGTCCCCAACAACAGCAGGCCATGGCTCTGAAACTGCCCGGCCATATGGGCCAGTCCTGTGGTTTCTGCCTGGTTGATGTGGCTTCTGTGAGGCTGGGGCTCCCCTTGGCCATGTGAGCCCTAGAAGGTGGAATCCCAGGGTTGATCAAGGACTCACATCTGGGGGTGGGCCTCTGTCTGTAGTAGCCAGAGCTGATGCTAGGCTCTGCCCCACCAGAGATGTGCTCCAAGGGAGCATGGCTCCTCCTTGCCAAGGCCCTAGCCTACTCTACGCCACCTACCCAGTGCTAAGTTCAGCAGGGTCCTCCCAGCAGAATGACTGTCGTATTATACTGCTGGGCTCTTCCCTGCTCGGAGGACCACAGTGTCACGAACCCAGAACTTCCCTTTTCCTTTTCACCCTAATAACTGGAAGAAAGATGCCCTTTCCATTTTCTACCCTAAGCTGGATAAGAGAGTATTCTCCCAGACACCACATCTGACTCCCATGCCCTGGCTCACACACAGGCCTGGGCCTGGGCCTTGATGTTTACAGGGTCAGACTTCAGGACAGTGTCAAGTGTCCACTGACTCGGTCTAGCCTGCTCCTGCACTCCAGCTTTGTGGGCTTCAAGCATTTCCATGTTCAGTCTGAGCTGTGTCACTTGGCACTTTTCACTGTGTTGCTTTCTAGTAAGGTCATTTCCTGCATATGTGTTTAGTGTCCCCTGCTAGACTCATAGCTCTCAAGGGACAAGGCCATCCCCCATCCCCCAATTCCTCGAAAATGTGCGTGTGTGTGCCCTAGGATAACATTGGCACCGTTTGTCAGTCGTGAGAGGGACAGCCCTGAGTACCTTCCTGTCCTAGCTCTCACCCTCCATGGGCGGACCTGACCAGGGTGGTGTAGCAGCTGGGGAGGAGAACCCACACGCTCATATGGCGGTCTGGACCTGCAGAGCTGACAAAAGCCCTTTCACATCCACTTTTCCATCTCACTGTGCCCACCTCCAGGAGGCTGAGCACCTTGTCCAAGGCCACACAGCTGGCGGGCCACTGAGGCTGGTTTGATTTCCTGTCTTCTGAACGGACATCACCGTTCTTTCAGATATCCTGAAGCTGATGGACTTCTGCCTTTTTCCTGGGAGTGGAGATACACTCTGCCTATTGTCTTGAGTTCTAGCCAGTTCTCTGGCCCAGGACCGTACCCTGTTAGCAGAAGCAGGACTCTCCAGGACAATTTCAGCCAGCAAAAACCAAACAGTTTTAATGCCTTCCCCAAATGGCTCTTTCCTAATCAATCCCAGGAGCTCCCCTTCGGGCCGTAGGGAGATGCTGAACGGGATGCTCTCAATACTATGTGCCACACAGTAGCCACATCCACTGTAAATACCCTGAACTGTGTTTAGACAACATGAAAGGCCCAGTTAACAGCAGGAAGCTGGGGTTCAGGGCCCTGCCTGCATCCTGGGCTTCCCGGCTGTCTCGTAGCACACGCAGGACAGAAAGAGCCCATGTTTGTTGTTAGTTTCTTGTGGCTCCTCCACATCACACGCAGCACCTCAGGCAACGGAAGTGAGGACATGGTACATCTCCATCACCATCCCTCAGTGAGGCTGGTCGAGAGAGCTTGTGATGGAAAACGGAGTCCCTGCCTTCTCCGCCGCCGCCATCCCTTCCTCTTATGGGTTCAGGGTACTGATAGGATGGCAGCTCCAAGGCTGGGCCGGGCTCAGGGAAAACACTGTGTTAGTTTCCTGTGGCTGCTGTAATAAATTACTAGAACCTTAGCAGCTTAAAACAACGTAAGTTATTCTCTCACAGTTCTGGGGGCCAGAAGTCTGAAAATAGTTTCCCTGGGCCAACATCAAGCTGTATCACTCAGGGGCTGGAGGGGAGAATCTGTTCTGCGCCTCTTCCAGGGTCCGGTGGCTTATGGCCACATCAATTCCGATGTTCAAGGCCCATGTTCTCAGGTCTCTCTCTACTGATCTCCACACTGGGGCCTCCTCTGCGTGTTTTCAGATCTCTCTTTGGCTGCTTCTTACAACGATGCCTGTGACTGTGTTTATAGCCCACCTGGATACCCCAGGATAATCTTCCCATCGCAAGATTCTTCATTTGCTCACATTGGCAAGACTCTTGCTTTCCCCCCGTATAAGGTGACACTGACAAGTTCTGGGTGTTAGAACGGGAATATCTTCTGAGGGCCCATTTCTCAACCTTCCACCACCACAAACTCCTCACGCTGTTTGTTTATGTGTCCTCTCCGGGACAGTTTCCCCACTTGTGAAGTGAGAGGGTTGGGTTAGAAGCCCTTCTGTGACTGTGACTCCATTTACCTTGTCTCAAAACCCAGTCTGCCGGGGCAGCCTCTCCGTGGTCCTGCCGCTCCTCTCCACCCTGGAGGATGTGTCCAGGGTTGGTGGCATGCCCTCCTTCCCACGCAAGGCCATTTCCTTGGGTGGTTTCCATTGCCTGAGGTGCTGGGTGGGTGACTGCAAGGCCGCTGGAGCAGGCTGTGTTCTCACACACGTCATGTGTTCTCACACATGTCACACATGCATGTCAAACCGGTCGGCGGTGTCTGCACCAACATTCACCCAGCTCAGGAGCTTCGTTTAGTAAGGGCCACGTGGACCAGTCCCATGAGAAGGAAATGGCTGGAGATGGGAGGGCAGAGAGGCTGGGCCCCTTCCCCTGACCCTACACCTAAGGCATGCTTTGCTTGAGGGCCTCTGACCAAGTCCCTCTGAACACTCTGGGGCCCACCCAGCCCCTCTGGAACACACTGAGGCAGGCAGAGCCTCTGCCTGGTAGCCTCCTCCCTTCACCCAGCTGCACGGCTCCCCACGGTAAATGCATGACGTCACGTCTGGCTGCCTGGCATTCTGGAATTCATCCAAGAAGCTGAGGCAGGTGGGTATCCCAAGTCCTCAGTGTGAGCAACCACAGCCTGGGCAGTGCAGTCAGCCCATTCCTCTGGGATTTGAAAGCCCACCTCTGCGAGCCAGCTGCATGCCCTCGCTCTGCCCTCTCTGCTCAGTGTGAGGCAGGCCTCATGTGCCTCCTCTGTGATGTTGTTTATGGTCCTCCTGGGCTGTGTGGCAACCTCTCCTCAACTCCCCCTCGGCATCCCTGTGTCTCTTCTCCTTTCACCTTGGAATCTGAACACCATCAGCAATTACCCCATTATAGCTCAGCTTTGGGAGCCCTACACAAGTCAGGCACTGTGCTGAATGCCTTACACATGTGGTCCATCTCATGTCTCAAAAAAAAAAAAAAAAACCTAAGAAGTCTGGGTTATTGCTTCCATTTTTACAGGTAGGGGACTAGGGACTCAGAGAAGTCATGGATGGACCCACAGCCACCCCACTCGACACGCGGCAGCCTGGGATTTGACCCTCGCTGGCCCCACTCAAGCACAGGCTCACTAACCTCCACCCCTGAGCCATCCCATACACCATTCTCGCCCCAACCAGAGAGGTCTCCCGTCTGTCTCTGCCAGGCATGGCCTTCTCCACCTTTCAAACTGGGATCAACTCTCACCAACATCAACAGCCCAGCAAAATGATGGCTTTTCCAGCAGCCTCCTTAGTTCTTGGTTCATACCAGACTGCACAGGCTTTTACTGTAAAATTTCCGTGCAGACACTGGGTTCATGTGGACTGATGTCGGGTGGGGTCTCAGCCAGGTCCTGGGTGGTATTTTCTCATCTGTAACTGGGGGAGGTTGGACATATGTGTTGCCTTGCTGGCCTCACCACTGTCTGGACTTCCTACACCCGGGTTTCCCCACCAAGCCTGGTGATGCAGCACACATACCACTGGAGAGAGATCAAGAATCAGTATTGCCTCTGGCACCTTACCTCAATTCCCCAGGCTTTGTGTAACCAACACCACCCAAGGCCTGGAAGGCTGAGGAGACCCACACCTGCCATGGAGTCCTCACCTCCCATCAGCAACTCCAGCCTGCCTCGGGGGATGCACCCTGGCTTGGTTTCTGCCAAGCCTCTCGTTCCTGGATTCTGAGTAGCCTCCCAGCAAAGGGCACAAGCATTGTAGTCACATTGTCTCAGGTTTCAACACCAACACCACTCTACTCTGTCCTGGAGCCTCTTCACCCTCAGTTTCTTCCCCCATGCAATGGGGAATACAGTCCTTCAGAGTGTTGTAAAAGGTAAAACAGCGCAGCACAGTCATCTCATGAGGTAGGACTGGCTAAGGGGAGCTGCTCTCACTGGCCTCCCTCTCCAGAAAGCCCAGACCTATAATCTGGGATACAGCATCCCTTATGTGGGGGGATAGACCTTGGTGTCCAGTCATGGGCTGGGGCAATGACACTTACCACTGCCTGCTTCCTGGAAGCCTTGTCCCCCAACCTGTCTTCAGGGCAGAGCCCAACAGATGTGTGCCTCAGGCCTCCTGATACCTCTGCAGGGCCAGTCTCTGCAGTATCAGTCCCATCTCTTTAAGACTGCAGCCTCCTGACTTGCCCAGTGGGGCCAGGTTGTCCTCCTATCACCCAGACCTACCCCTGGGCCTCTGCATGCTCCCACTGTGCTGTTCCTTTGTTCCATCTTCTGCATTGTCACCCCTGTCCCCCTAGCTCTTGCAGCCTCCCCATGGAAAACAGTCCACTACTCACGTGAAGACACAGCCCCCGAGGCACCTGCTTGTCTACGAAGCAACCAGTCTGAGGCAGAACCTAGAGCCAAACATACGGACCTTATAAATAGTTCACAGTGGAATTCTCTGCAGACTGAGAGGGCGCAGAAACATATTTTGAGCGTCCATATGATTACAACCTATTTTGATCAATGAAGGCAGGATTTTACTGGGGTTAGGTGAGAAACCATAATATCTGACACGCAGGCACAGCCAAGACAGTGTAACAATCTCATATGATGTTAGTAATAAAAACCAACAAGGACTCAGAGAATAGGTAAAAAAAAAAGTTTCAGTCATTGCACCTCTCCCAGCTGCACATCCCTGTGCCTGAGAAGCTCTGCCTCCCTCCCCACCCTTCCACTGAAATTCTATTCTAGCCTAATATCTCTCTATTATCTCTAGAGCTTTCACCCATGGAGCAAGAGGGTGCCACGGGGCCAGGCTGGTAGGACCCTAGAGAACACTTGGGCTCATCGAAATCACTACAGCTGATTGTGACAAATACAGATTCCTGGGTTGTGCTCCTTGTCTACTGACTGAATTTTCAGGATAAGAAGCCTAGGAAACTGAATTTTTAAAAGACTCCCAGGTCATTCTTCCGGGCACCCAGACTGTGAAACCTCTTCGCTCATCTGATCCTCTCACCGTCCGGGTGAGGCATGGAGGCCATGGGGAGTGGTGACTGATCAGGGCCGGGGTCAAACACAACAGGATCCGGTGAACCCACAGGAGGTCCCCTGGCTCCCCTTGCTGCCCCGTGATCCTATGTCTGTTGCCCTGCAAAGCATCTGCCCTCAGCTTGTCAGATTATTCCTGTGCACAGGTGTGCTTGTGGCCGCCAGGGCTGGGCTCTGAGATCATGGAGCAATTGTGAATCCCATCTTTCATCTGTAAACGGTGGGTGGCTATGCAGTTTCATCTTTCTTCCGATTCCGCCCAGGGGGTCGGCGCTGGGCTCTGCAAATGGGGTCCAAGTATGCGATCTTTCCAGCTAATTTTGCCTCCGGAAGAACAGGCCATGGAAAATAATTCCGTGTTCCATTCCAGTGTTTGAAACTTTCTACATGTGTCTGCATTCTTCTGTAGTTCTGAACTCCGCCGTGGAATGCGTGTTCCTCTTGTACCAGCTCACTCAGGCCGACAAAGTCTTAAGCTGTCAAGATGACTCTCTTTATCTTCTGCAAGGCACAAAGCACTCTCCTGAATATCACAGTCCATGTTTTTAATCCGGAGAAGTTGAGAGACAAAAGGATCGCCCAGATTTAAAGCATCTCAGCGAAACAGGGGTAGCGTAGGTATTAGAATCTCTTAATTCCTTACGTCTGCACACTTCATAGTCTGCCAAAACAAGGACAATGCACACGGCCTCCTAAAGTAAGGAAAATATTTTCTGCCTCTAATTTTACAGTAAAGAAGACAATATGTCCCCACGGCCTTTTTTTTTTTTTTTTTTTTTTTTTTTTGTGACGGAGTCTTGCTCTGTCGCCCAGGCTGGAGTGCAGTGGCGCGATCTCGGCTCACTGCAAGCTTCGCCTCCGGGGTTCACGCCATTCTCCTGCCTCAGCCTCCCAAGTAGCTGGGACTACACCCGCCACCATGCCCGGATAATTTTTTGTATTTTTAGTAGTGATGGGGTTTTACCATGTTAGCCAGGATGGTCTCGATCTCCTGACCTCATGATCCGCCCACCTTGGCCTCCCACAGTGCTGGGATTACAGGCGTGAGCCACAGTGCCTGGCCGTCTCCCCAGCTTTTATTTGGTTTTCCGTTTTGAGGATGAAATGGGCACCAGCCCTCCCCCTCCCCCAAAGACAACATTGACATGTTTCATAGTTTACAAAATACTTTAACATATGTTATCTCTCTTAGCCCTCAAAATCCTGCAAGATAGGCATCATTCAATCACTATCAGACTCTTAGGAAACTGAGGCTCACTCAGGAAATGAAAGTGCCTTCCATCCCACCATTCTGTTTCACTGAAGGCAGAACTGGTCCTGCTCGGGTCAGTCCTGCTCCGGTGGCCTCAGGCTGATTGAGGAGCAAGGGATACCACATGAGGTGTCCCATCTCACCTTCCCCCTCACTCTCCCTCTACCACCAGCAGCGGTTGCTTACTCCTCTTCAGCTGTAAGATAAGCCCTGGTTTAGGAGATGACAAACTATTTGTGGCAGTTTACATAGATTGCCCTATTTCCCTCTGAGGAAAACTTGGCAAGGTAGTTATTCTCATCTTCTGTTTTTGAGTCAATCCACAAAGACCAAGAGTGTCCTGTAGAATTTCCGTTTGCTGCTCCAGATCTACTCTCCACTCTTCTCCACCTGCTCCTTGCTGCCGGCTGACCCATTTGGACCACACCAACAGGCCCCAGTGCCCGCTGGCATGCAGTTGGTCTAGCCCATGCAGAATACCAGCAGGAGATGTGAGGGAGGGAGGAAAGCGAGGTCAGGATACTCCCCTAGCTCCTTCCCTCCCTGCAGAGGTCTCAGCTCCTGCCGATGAGCCCCCTCCACCCTGCCTGCTGTGTCTGCAATTCCAGTAAACACCCCTCTCCTCCTGGTGGGAATGGCGGTTTGCAGCAAGGCTGCAAGGCTCCATATTGGAGCCTGAGGTTACGGGAAAACTGAGTGCCCCTGCCTACATGTTTGTATAATGATTGCTTTTGTCCCCCCAAAACTAGTTGAAAAAATATTGAAAATCTGAGAAGTAGACGTCTCAAAACTCACAGCATTATTTTAAGCTTAGATATTTTATTTTATCTCAAACTATGTGTGTTATAATTTTATTTTCCTTGCTTTAATGGAAGCAAATTCATCAACAATACTTTCAAAATCTACTTTGATCAGCTTTTTACAAGTGAGCGTTTTGCGTTACAGCAAATGAGAATAAGTGACATGCTGGATGAAAGTAAAACTTCAGCATGAGATATAAACATGCTTCTTAAATTTGGAAATAAATTTTAAAAAAGTAAGGAAATTGGAAATAGATGATTCATGGCTAAGAGTATCAGTTAAAACCAGCTCAGATCAAATAGAAATCAAAATTTTAAATGTCTTATTTAAATGGACATGCAAAATTTGAATAAATTTTTGAAATTTATTTGAAATGGACATGCAAAAATTAAATAAAGTATCTTCAGATTTTGAATTTTTAAGTGTAGAAAAGTTAGAAAACTGCAGAAAGGTTTTCATGAATAGATCTTATTTGCAAAAATCAGTCACTGATTCTTAAATATTCTGACAATTTAAGTCCTGTTGAAATGTCATCCGAAATAGTTTTAACTAACACATAGTATCAATAATTTACAATACAATCAGTATTAGATTTGAATCTCTAAAACAGATTCAGGAATTTTGCGTAGTGTAGTCTTATTTAAACTTGGACATGGCCTTGAGAATTCTTTTTTTAAACAATACTAGTTACAGTGCTATCCGGGGAAATAAGTCTTAGTGAGCTAAAGTTAATTAGCAATTATTTAAGGTAGTCACTGGGTCAGTAGAAGTTGTTAAACATAGCAATTCTTTCAACTGAAAATGGCATAAGTAAGTCAGTAGGTTTTGAAAATAGTATTGATGAGTTTGCTTCCATTTTAAGCCAGGAAAGTAAAATTATAATACATTCTGGTTTTGATATAAATAAGATATTTAAATTTAAAATAATGTTGTGAGTTTTAGACACTTCTCAATATTTTTAAAACTCATTTAATGTTCTGGGAAAATAGTAACCATTAAAAATGCACAAATACACATATATAGGGAAGCACAGTTTTCCATTTTGCCTCAGGCTCCAATATGGCTTGGCACGGCATTGTTGGAGCCTGTTTTTATTTAAAATTTTGGTATTTTCTTCATCATGGATTTTTTTAACATAAATTTTAACTTAAAAAAATATTGCCTTAAAATATGATTTATCTGATTGCTGAGTTTTTTGAAGTTTCCTTAAATTGTATACCCAAAGCACGCGCCTCCTTTGTTTCATCCTAGTCCAGGCCCTGGGTAATGGTGCCTGTTGTTTCTGGCCCTAAGGCACTGCACATCCCTATGTCTGTGCCTTAAGGTCGTACTGCCAGCATGTAGCAAGGCCAGTGCTCACATTCAATTCTGTGTAATTCTAAATTTCTAGCTCACTCCTCTGGGCTGTGACCTCCCTGGGGAGGACCAGGGCTTGCAGAAAGTGAGCCTCTCTCCCCAAGTGAACTGGCCTACCATGGCACCTGTGCTTTCTTCTCCTGTCCCTAGAAGTAGAGCCTGCACCAGGGCCAGGATTCTACAAGCTGCCCCCACCCCCTTCCCGTTTGGGCATAGTGTTGGCTGTTTTCCTTGCAAGCAGAAGAGTGACAGGGTCCTGGCTCCACCTGGGAGTCCTCAGGCCTTGGGCAGGCAGGCTTCAGGATAAGCTTTGATGCTGGATTTTTTTTTTTCTTTTCCAAGTCATTCTGTTATTGAAAATCACTCCATGCAGCTGTCAGCCTGGAGGCCTTGGGTGTCTGCACCCCAGCCTGTGCCAATTTCAGAGATCCTGGTTGTGATGACCTCAAGCACATAAGCCCAGGAAGACATTAACAACTGTTTATTTGCGCCTGACAAGAAGGCTCTGGGAAGTGCAGGCCTTGGAGCTCCTGGAGGCTGAAAGTTCTTCTAGTAAACCCACATGCACAGAGACTGTTCACAGAACAGACAGAAGCAAGTCCCACCCTGCCCTTCCAGGGGATGGGCCTGGCTGAGCAGAGGGGCGCTTTCCTCTGTTATAAGAAGTGAGAACACAGCCTGCTGGGATTTTGCATCAGAACTTATCCACAGAGTGATTTTCTCTGCCCTCAATTCTTGGGCGGAATTGATCTTCTAAACCCTCTTCCTGAGACAGCAAAGACTGGCTTGACCTTTTCTGGGTCTCAGTTTTCTCATTGGTAAAATGGGAGTAACTATAGTACCTACCTTTTAGGTTGGGAGGGGAGAGGGATGGTTTTACTTATTTTGAAGAAGGAAAAACAAATACTCAGAGAAGGGAAGTGAGTGGTCCAAATTGTTTTATTTTTCTTAGAGAAGCAGTGAGATTTGATGTTCATTTCCTGAATTCCAAGAGTGGTGTTCTTTGAGCCATATGATAGACTTGCCCATTCACTTAGTTATGTTACAAAATGAGATATTTACAAATATTAGCAGAATGAATGTGAACACTTAGGGATTCATTCCACAAACATTTATTACCAGATGACAAAAGCAAGGTACTGTTCAAATACTTACCATATGGTAGCACACCAGACAGCCAAGACCTCTGCCTTTAGGGATCTCATCATGGCAACAAACAAGTAAACAAACAAATACATGGTATAATATAGAGCAATGGTAAGTGCTATGAAGAAAACTAGAGCAGGGCAAACGGATAGAAAGTGAAGGATGTTGTGGGGTAGTGGTGATGGTGGCTATTTTAGCTCTGGTGGTCAGGGAAGTTCTTTCTAAAGAGGTGAAACATGAGCAAAGCTTAGAATGCCATAAAAAATGGTCCATGAAAAGGTCTGGGTCAGGAGGGTTACAGGCACCAGTGCAAAGGCACTAAGGTAGGATTGTCTGGTGAGTATAAAGAAAAGCAATTCTTTTCCATGTGACTAGACAGGGTTAGAGAGGTGGTCAGGGCCAAGTCATCTGGGGCCTTTGATTTTATGTTAAGTGTCATGGGAAGATAGCAGAGGGTTGTGAGCTAAGGATTAACCTAATCTGACTTATATTTGAACAGGATCTTTCTGCCTGCTGGTTAGAATAGAAGGTGGGAGAGAAGGATGGAAGCAAAAAGACCAGTTATCAATTTTTTTTTTTCTTTGTTTTTTTGCAGAAGAATAGGTGAGAAGCTTGCACTGGGATGGCGGAGGTGGAGGTGGTGCAAATTGGCGGGATTCTGTATATGTTGTGGGGGTGATGCTACAGGATTTGCCATGGATAAGATATGTATAGAGCTAGGTGAATGAAGGTGTATCATGTATAGAGGTGGGTAAGACGGGAAGGATGCAGTTGGGGACAAGAATGGAAATCACGTTTGTAAAGAGAAATGCAATTTGAGTAAAACTTGAAGAACTATAAATATACAAGTAATATAAGTATCACCCTAACTGATTGTTCTAATTGGTGATCACTGATTAATCTGGTTTTACCTCCTGACTTTTAGAAGAAATAACTAAATTCGAATCTAATGATTTATTGGCATATACTTGTAGCAGTATTTTGCACCTTTAGGATTATGAACTGGTAAGTTCCTTCAGGGCAGGGACTCATTATTTATCTTTGTCATCTCCTGGGCTTAGCTGGTGCCTGCTTGATTTACGATAGACTTCTAATAAATGTTTTATTAGAGAAAAATAAAGCACTTGCACAAGAAAACAGGGTCAATCCTTAGCAAAACTATGAGTGTGGGCATGACTGGGGCTCTGCTTCCAATCCCTGCTTAGTTCCGGTGACCTCATGGAGGCCTCTCCTGGAGCACTCTGTCAGGTCTGCACTCCCACAAAGGCTCCTTCCTAGCCCAAAAAGGTCATTCCTGCACCCGATTTCCACTTCTCCTATCATGCCACTGAGACAGGAGGTAGGATGTGTGCTCCTCTATGTGATGTGTGCCATGTGTGATGTAATTCAAAAGATCAAGTCTTTGGGCCGTGGTTTCAGATACCATGGCTGGCCCAAGTAGCTCACACTTTATGGTACCCAGTTTTAAAGAGACCCTGAAAAATAAAATTCTCTGCTGTAAACGATTGCCTGCATGCTTCTATACATAGGGCTGAACTTACAGGAGGGAAGTTGTATTTTTAAGAAATAAACGCTGGGTGCGGTGGCTCACGCCTGTAATCCCAGCACTTTGGGAGGCCAAGGCGGGTGGATCACAAGGTCAGGAGATCGAGACCATCCTGGTGAACATGGTGAAATCCTGTTTCTACTAAAAATACAAAAAATTAACCGGGCGTGGTGGCGGGCACCTGTAGTCCCAGCTACTCGAGAGGCTGAGGCAGGAGAATGGCGTGAACCCAGGAGGCAGAGCTTGCAGTGAGCCGAGATCGCGCCACTACACTCCAGCCTGGGCGACAGAGCCAGACTTTATCTCAAAAATAAATAAATAAATAAAAATAAAAATAAATTAGGCAGTACAGAGGCAGAAAGGGCAGATCACATGCAAGGAAGTTCAAGAGGGCAAACTAAGGGAGATGTGGGATGTCCTGGGGGTAGATCCAGGGTGTATTGTCAATTAACCATTGCTGTGTAACAAACCATCCTGAAACAACCAGTGATCGTGACTCAGGAGTCTGCGGGGCAGCTGCACACTTCTGTTCATCTGAGCCAGGCCTGCTGACCTTGGCTGGGATTGGCTGGGACTCATTCACATGTCTGGGGCTCAGTTGGCTCAGTTGGCTGTTGTTAATCTAGAATGGCATTGGCTGGGCTGGCTGGCACTGCTCCATGTGTCTCATCCTCCCACAGCTAGCCTCGGTGTTCCTTCGTGGCAGCCACAGGGGTGCAGGAAAGAGAGAAGGGTTCAGCAAGGCATCTTGAGACCTGGGCTCCACACCTACACCTTGATACTTTTAGTGCATTCTTTTGGTTAAAGCCAAAAGTCATAAAGTCAATCCAAATTTCAGGAGTTAGGGGATAGGCTCCAGCTCTTGCTGAGAGGAATGTGAACTCAAAAGGCAAAGGACTAGCACGCAGGAGTGGAGAACTGGGCCATTTTTGTAGTCTGTTTACTCTGGGGAACAACCCTGTGTTTCCACTCTTGATATCTAAGGTCCTCATGACGCATTGTTGTGGCATATTCCAGGGGAAGGATGAAAAGGGGACAAGCAGACAAGGGCCTGGGTACTAGGAAGGAGGCCCCCTTCTTCCTGCGCTTCCCAGGAATGCTTGGCCACAAGCTGTCCCATTGGAGGGGAAGGCAGTTCCTTTGTGGGTGTCACTGGGGGGGTGGGCATCAGAAGCTTGCAGCCTTTTAGAGCTGACAGGGACCTGGACAACAGCCAGCACCATCTCCTCCTCCCTTTACAGAAAACTGAGCCCCAGAGAAGGGAAGTGACTTGCTCAAGGCCACATAGCTACTGTTGTATCCAGGAGAATCCAGAGGGATAAGAAATGTTTTTTTTTTTTTTTTTTTTTGACTTTTAAAATGTAAAATGACAACCCTTTCCAAAGGCAAAGGAGCAAGTCAAACTTATTACGTTTTAGGAAAACATTTTAAAAACGAGAGAGGGATCTCAGGAGCAGACAGATTAGGGATATGATTTACAAAGGTGTCAAAAACCCAGGTCTGGGACGTTGGGAGGCCATTCCAGTGCCTCCAAGCTGCCTGGCAGCAACCATAATGGGCTTTGGTCTCAAGGCGCTTGTCTGTGGGCAGGTTGTCCTTGAGGGAAGAAAAATTGAGATTCTTTTTCTTTGCTGGTCTAGATCCTGCTCCTCAATCTCCCTTCTGCCCCATCATGCTATATTTTCTCCATCTCTTCCTTAAAAAAAATGCACAAGCTGGGTCTTAAACATCATTCATTTATTCCAACTAATAAAATATAAGTATGGAATGCACACTTTCGGTTGGGCACTCTTCTCTGTGCAGGTAACAGTGCAGCAGCCAAAAGGACAGACACAGGCTCTGCTCTCAAGGGACTTTGCATTTGCATGCGCAGAGCTCATCCATCAGCGAGCACAAAAATATCAGGCGAAGAGGACCGCCAGGAAGGGGTTACAGCAGGACAGTGACGGAGTACCCGGGTAACCACACGCTGGGTGGTCAGAGAAGGCATCCTTGGAGAGGCGACCCTTCAAGTTGCAAGTGGAAAGACAGGGAGGTGATGGCCAGGTGTAATCTGAGGAGGTGCCTTCTAGGCAGAGGCAGCAGCTAGCACTAGAGCCTCCCTGAGCCAACCCGGGAGGGGTCCTGTCTGCAGCACAGCCTTGCTTGTCACCTCTAACACATAGCAGGTTTTTCTCTCCAAACAAAGAGTTTTTTAAAAATGCTTCTTCCTATTTGAAAACAGACTGTCAGAGTTGGCTCAGAACACATTTGCTGGGCTGACAGGGGAATAAACATGCAGGCCCTTTCGTCTCGATGGCCTTAAGTGGAGCCAGCGCCCTGGTGTGTGGGGCAAGAAAGATTTGAACCCTGGAACCGCATCCAATTTCCCCCAAACCCCAGTAACAAGATCTCATAGACTTGACAAGCGGGCCCTGTCCCCACTTCCCTCTGGCCTCCCCTCATTCTCCTGCCCGCACCGTCCCTGCCCCCTGGAATTCATGGACAGAACAGCTGCACTGGGGGCTCAGTTTTCAATGAAACAATAAAATACTCCTGCGTGTCCCTAAGAGTATGGCATTTATGACTGGGGTGGGCTGGCTTCCCTTCGCAGACGCCCCCTCCCCAATTCCCAGGCTCACCAGCCCAGACACCCACATGTCCCGCAGCCATCCTTAAGCCTCTGGGAACTGCAGCATGGGTGCCTCGGGAGGTCCTTGCCCAGAACACAGTCCTGGAGGAAAAACAAAATCACATCCAGTGCGCTGAACACCTTTGCCAAGGGCATGCAAGTGCACATCTGTGTCGAGGGCCCTGCAGCACAGCACCCTCCCAGAACCCACCCTCCTTCCCCCCATGCACACAGCTGCCTGGGTGAACTGTCTGCTCTCTTGTTCCAGGACAGGAACGTCCTCACTGGCTCAGGGAGGAAAGCGAGTGGGTGCGGCCCACCTCCCCATCAGCACTGCACCCCCACCCCTCCCCTCGGGCTCTTCTCTAACACCCCATGAGGTCCTCGACTTCATAAGTTTCTCTTTTGCACAGCATGTACATTTGGGCACTAAGCCTGATACCCCTGGACTGCTTTCCAGGGGTCAGATAGGAACTTCCATGCCTAGGGGGCCAAACCTTGCAAGCTTCCACGTGGGGGCGCAGTGTGCCAGTCAACGGTTCCGCGTCACGTCACCAGGCACCCGGCGTCTCCAGCACAGAGTTTGTGCAGTTATTTTGCACATTTCATTTAATTTTGTCCTTACTGTTTTATAAAGATGAGTGGAAAGCTGGAGTAGAAAGCACAGATCTCATGAACTTAATATAAATGAGACAAAGATAGGAGTCCTTAGGCACACCCAAGGAAGACCAAAGAAGCCACAGTCAGATGCTCACCAGAATTAAGCTGATTGTGTTCAAATGCATGCCAGGCACGTTCGCGCCTTAGGGCCCTGTACCCAGAATGCCCTTTCTTTGATTTCCACGTGGCTCACTCCTCCACCTCCTTTCCAAGTCATCGCTCACATCTTAGTGTATCAGTGAGGCTTTCCCTGATCCTCCTGTTTTAAATTGCAACCTGCACTCCACCCTCCACCTGCATTCTGGATCTTCTCTCTTCGGCTCTGCTTTTTTCTCCCTTTTTTTCCTCCCCATAGCACTTATCACCATCTAACACCTATGATGTGAACTTTTCATTATCCATCTCCTTCTATTATTAGATCGTGCGCTCCACAAGGGATATATTCTGAATACCTGGAATGGTGTCTGGTACTAGGAGGTGCCCAGCAAATACCTGTTGAGTGAACACATGTTGAATTGTAGCAGAAGTAAATGAATGAATATGTTCAAAATCTGGGTAGTATATCGCAAAAATTAGGCATCAAATGTGGGTATAATTACGATTTTACAATCTTTTTTTTAGATCTCTGGGAAAACACACCCCTATGCCATATAAATCTCTGGTTGTGCTTTTGAACATTTGCTTTTGGCTCACAATTCAAGAAACACACTAGCCATGGTTAGTAGGGAACAGCTTTTGGACAAGCTGAACCCAGGGCTAGAGGAGACACAGGGTACGGGCAGAGTTCAAGGCAGGGCAGTGAAATCTAGAGAAGATTCTCAGAGGAAACAGTGTGACCTGTCCTTCTTGTGATTGACATTTGGCACACCCGAGGGCAGATTTTGCCAGATTTAGCAGGGAAAGCCTAGGAATTGCGGCCAGGGTCTGTCTAGAATACTCTCTAGGTGTTTGCTAGCTGACCTTTGAGGCAGGTAAAGCCGCCTCATACACTGCCAGGAAGGAGTTGGAGCCAGAGGAAATGCTCTCTGATGGCAAGCAGGAGACAAGACATCTGTTTCTCGGGCCAGAGGAGCAGAGGGTGCAGCTCCCAGTGAGGCCTGGAGAAGAAAGGAGTGGGGGAGTTCCTGGCGTAAGGACAGGGCCCTTGCCCCCTCGAAGTTTCCTCCAGTTCTGTGCATCAGACCCTTAATAAACACGTTCACTTTCCTGTAGTGAACAATTATGAAGTGCTAGACCCTGTACAAGCACTTGAGCTGCAGCGACTCAATTCCCACAACTCCATGTGCTGCCCATCACTTTTCCTCTGTTTTACTGATGAAGAATGGGAAGAACGGAGGGGTGAGTTTGTCCCGGGACTAGGGCAGGAGGGAGTCAGGGTCAGAGCCCAGCTGTTTGGTTCTGGTGCCCGCACTCTTAACCACTGTCAAACCCATGAAGACCCTAGGCCATGCTGGGGGGGCCCAGTGGGATTCTTCTCACCACCTCTAAGGATTCCATCACCCTGCATTCCGTCCCAGAATGCAGAGGTTCTGTGGGGAGTGGATAACAGAAAATAAACCCTTTAGGGCCAAAGTGGTAAAAAGACAAAAACACCTGACACGCAAAATCAGAGAAAATCTTGTTTCGGTGAACCAGAAGGCTAGTTGCCCACAGACAACTTCATCTTGGGTTGAGGAAGTTGTTTCTCTCTTTCTCTACATACAAACCTAGAAAATGTGCATAATTTCACCTTATTCTCACCTCATTCTCAGAACTTTGCTGCAGCCTGGGACCATGGGTCTGAAGAGTGGGTGTTGCTGGCTGGGATGAGTGTGTACAGCTGGAAGTATGTGTTGGTTCAGTTCTTCTGAGCTCCACCTCCAACCTTGACCAGGGTTGACTTGCCACAAAGCTAATGCAGCTTCAGCTTCCGGTGTCTTCACTTGCCCCTGCCCTTCCAAAGACTGCAAGGCATCCTAGCAAGGTATTTATGTGGTTTGTTATACGATTTAAACAGTTCTGTGGAAGTAAGGTTAAAATGATTCTCATATGAAGAAAAAAATTGTGACAAAAAATCTTAGATCATACTAAAAATATTAATTCATTAAGAGGAAGACATACATTTCCAATCGCTATGATACATTTCCAAGGGAAGTAATAAGTAGGGTCTTGGATTGTAATATAACCCAATTAAAGGAAAGGGGTGAATTATATGCTCACGTTGGAAAAAAGATTTTCCTTTTTTTGCTGACTCAACGTAAAATCAGAACATTGACCAGGATAGCATAAGTATGGGGCAGACATTGGTGACCGACTGGTTAATGAGTGTTAGCAATTCAAAGAGCATTTAAGATTAATCACTGCATTAAGAGATAATGAAAATATCCTGACATTTATCAGCCGATCTGTGAAAGAAACTTGATAGACATTTTCCCAAAATTGGTACCAATTCTGAAAATGTACATGATGTTACTGCTGATAAGTTGTGAACTTCAGACTTTTCCATATCGGAAAAAAATCTGATCAACCATGTTACAAGAGAAGTTAAATTATCTTTCTCTTCTCTATGGAAAAGAATATTATGAAACTTTTGTCACATATGAAGATTATTCAGCCAAAAATATGGGAAGTAAAGTGTGATAGAGGTATGCCAGGTAGTTAATGCAGCTATGGATATCATGTTATTTATTCTTCCATATTTCCAGATTTTTCAGTGGTATCTATCAGCTTTTGAGGTTTATAATTGGTTGTGATTTATTTTATCTCTAGGTATTTGTACTGGTTTGCTGGGGCTGCCTTAACAAAGCCCTACGGACTTGGAGCTTAAACAACAAGAATTTATTGTCTGGCAGTTCTGCAGGCTGAAGTCTGAGATCAAGGTGTTGGCAGAGCTGGTTTCTAAGGGATCAGAGGGGAGGCTCTGTTCTAGGCTTCTCGCTTTGGCTTGCAGACGGCTGTCTTCTCCCTGTGTCACCACGTTTGCCTCTCTGTGTTTGTCTCTGTCCTAACCTTCTTTTTCTTATAAAGACACAAATCCTATTGGATTAGGGTCCACTCTTACAATCTCGTTCTAATGACTTCTTTAAAGACCCTACCTCCAAATACAGTCACATTCTGAGTAGTGGGGGGAGGGCTCCAACATACTCATTGTGCAGGGAGGGCTCCAACATTCTCATTTTGGAGAAACACAGTTTCAGCCCATCAGGATATCCAATCTAGTATTTTTATAAAAAGAGGAGTCCACAGTTTTTGTTTGCTTGTTTCAAGCACCAGAAAATTTAGACCTAGACACATAGGCGTCTCTTTTGTTCTTAAAATAACCTATTCTGAAGTTTATAATCTCTTGTCTACAAGACAATACATCTTTCCAATTCAACACACATTATTGAGGGCCTACTGTGTACCAGGTGTTACCGACCCAGGGGCTTCACAAGGAAAGCCAGGGATGGTGAGTGCAGGCGGGGAAGCCCCGCGAAGGGGCGGGGCCACTTCATGGGTTTGGGACCTGGGCGGTCCCACTGGGTGCTGTGTGTAGAAGAACCCTGAGCTTGGGGTTTAATGTTGGCTGCCACCATGTTGAAAGTCTCCATCCTTTATGAATGACCCTGCCTGCATTTGCATTTTGGGCCCTGCAAATTATATAGCGGGTCCTGAGGAGGGGAATTGATTCAACTTACAGTTATAGCCCAAGTTAGCCAGAGAAGCCTTTTCCTTCAGAGAAAGGGAGGGCCACCAGGAAGAGGAACCGTATGTGGCGAGACACGTGGGCAAGAGTCAGGGAGCACTGCTCACGTGTCATCTAGCGCTCTCTCCCTCTGCTGAGGGAAAGGAAACACGCTCTTCATGGAGAGCACTCTGAGGCTCGAGCACTGAAGCTGGAGCATGTGGATTTGAATGCCAGCTCTCCTGTTTCCCAGCTGTGCCTTTAGGCAGGTTATTGACTCTCCCTGGAGTCCAGCATCCTCATCTGTCCAGGGAGGAAAGTCATACATTCAAGACTCGGGATTTGATAGGTGTGCATTGCTTTTGAGTCACCGTAAGGAGAAGCAGTTGTGTGGGTTAAAGATTGTGGTCAGCAAAGGATCCCTGGAGGCATGAGGATGGGGAGCAGCCGGAGGCTTGGAAGTGGGGATGTGCAGGTCAGGTATGAGAAATACGGAGGAAGGCAGTGGGGCCGTTCTCAGTATCAGTGAGGGAGAAATAGCCAGAAAACAGGCTGGGGCTACTTTGTCAATGACCCCAAATGCCCAGCCAGGAAGCCTGGACTGTGTGTAGACAGCGGGGAACTCCTGAAAGCTTATGGGGTGGGGCCTCATGAAAGTGGTCTTTGATGAAAATCCCTGTGTGGGAATATTCTCATTCAGCTCCTTTAGAAAGCCAGGTCTGGAGAGAGGAAAGCCAGCTATGCCGGGGGCCTCCTGAAGGATGGGTGAGATCCCACTTCCGGTCCCACCAGGCATGCAACACAAAGGCACACAGCGGGCAGCAAGGAACCTTGTGCTCCTAAGGCCAGTGGCCCTGTTCTGTCTTCCCAGCCACTTCAGGAATTGCAGTGTTGTTGCCAATTATGGTTGCTGGCCTGGAACAGGGCCTGTGGGGCTTGGAGGCTGAGCAAGGCCGCAAGACCCACCCTGAGGATGCTGACTTCATGGGGGCTGACAGTCACACTGACACGAAGCAGGGCTTGTGTCAAAAGTTCAGGAGGAAGCATGACAGGATAAGAGGGAGAGGAAGCAATGTGGACAGCTCAATTATCCTGGGACCAAGATCCAGCATCTGGATTTCCAGCTGCAAGAGACCAGAAAGGGCAGGGATGGAGCTGGTCCTTCCACCAGGGCAAGGGGGTGAGTGAATGCGCAGGGTGGTTCTGAGCGATGAGTCCCACCCACATGAGGGGGAGGAGTGATGAAGCTGCCCCACCTTCCCCAAACCTGCCTTTCAACACAGCAGCATGCCTGGCCAGGTCGTTCCCTTCCATCTGACTTTGAGCATCTCCATTCTCCAGAGGAGACGTCGCAGAGGATCCTGAGGTCTGCACTGGAGCTGCCACATCTTCTCCCTTGTCTTCAGGCAGACCTGGGTTGGTGTGGCCACAAACAAGCAGCAAGTGTAGATAACGCAGCACACCAGAGGGTGGAGAGAGAAGCTCACAGCCCTTCTTGACAGATGAGCCACTGGGACCTATGGTGACCTGTCTATGAAAGGCCACTCCCCCGTGTCACTCCTGCATGGCCCAGGCTTCCTCTCTTTTGCAGGACTAAGTCCAAGCTCTCTAGCACGACACATGGGCCTCTGTGTGCTGACACTTGCTCTCTTCACTCTTTAAGTTCCAACAATATAAACGTATTTGTCAGCTCCCTTGTACTTTGCAGTATCTGGACTATCCTTCTCTTGTTTCCTTACAGGCATCATCGGCTCCAGGGAGACTTCCCATCCCCTGCCCCACTTAGGTGAGGCAAAGAACCCTTTATCTGTGCCCTAATAGCAAGCCTTCATGAAAGGAATGAAAACATCAATCACATTGTATTATAACTGTTTGTGTCTCTCTCTGCAGGAGACTGGGCTGCAATCTGTATGCCCAAAGGGAAGGGTGGGAAGGTCTGACACATAGCTGGTGCCCAGGAAGAAGGAAATGGATGCGGCCCAGAGATGCTTGGCTCATGTGAGGTCCTGCAGTGAGACTGGGGTTCTAGGATCCACATCCATGGCACTTGCTGGACACCAGGCTCCTGCTTGTCTACATGACATTTCTCCCAGCTCTTGCTATCCTGCACTGGCTGATGGGGTCTGTGGGCAGTCAGCAAATTAAAGAGTCCAGTGGCAATCAGCTCACCCAGTCTTCACCAGGGGCTGGCACAGACTGGGCCCATGTGAAGCTGAACTGAAAGGATGAGAGCAGGGGGCAGTGCCTTACTCAGGGGTAAGGGCAGGCCTGAGCCCTGCTGAGGCCACTGTCTGCCAGAGCACCAGGAGGACGCAAGGTTGATGTTGCAAAGGAACCCCATAGAAATCAATAGTCCTCTGCTTTGCAACCTCCTTTCCCATCCAGTTGGTGCCGTGCTTTTGGAGCACAGGGTATTTTTGCAAGCATTTAAGAAAAGTTCCAGATTTAGCCTGGACTTAAAAGTCAAGAGCACTAGAACTGACTTGGGCTACACCGTAACGAATTTCGGCAAGAAACCAAGAAAGTTCCCTGGAAGTGGCATGAGCAGCAAGGTGTTGCCTGTGTCCGCACAGTGGGACCAGTGGGCCATAGGATGTCTTCCTCTGGGGGCTGTGGGCACAGGCTCCGTCTCTCAGGGGGAGAAAGCCAATGTTACTGAGCACTTTCCAGATGCCAAGCATTGTGCCAATGGCCTTACGTGCTTGTCCTCCATCCTGACAACCTCCCTGTGTGGTAGGCAGACCAGATGTCAGGCTGGAAGGTGGGCCAGTTAGCGATCATTGCTGTCCCAAACCCTTAAGTGATCTCCTACTACCTGGCTGCCCTGGCTCTTCCCCTGGAGACCTCAGGAATTCCTTATGATCCAGCTCTCACTGAAGGCTCAAAGGAGGCACCCCAGGACGTGCTACAGCCTACCATGCTCTGCTGGTGTCCAGGTCACTTGTTCCAGCTATAGACAATGTAACTGTCACCCCAGGACGTGCTACAGCCTACCATGCTCTGCTGGTGTCCAGGTCACTTGTTCCAGCTATAGACAATGTAACTGTCACCCCTGGAGGTAGATATTATTATCCCCATTTCATAGTGAACTTGAGAAGGAACGAAACCAGGGAACTTGCCCCAGGTCACATGATTATCAGTGGTGGGATCAGGGTTCAAACCTAGGTCTGCCTAACTTTGGCCACTGCATCACAAACATCACAATAGGTTTACTCCATGGATTAACAATATGTGAATGCAACCTCCTCCACAGGTTGAGGGTCTGAGAGCCATGAATTAAACCTTCCATGTGCACAAATCCAGGTTTCTGAGAAGTCTCTGGGAAGGTAGAGGCACATGCTGGCAGAGCAGATGCCGGGGAGTCTGCAGGGCACTTACAGAAGCTCTTCTGCTGGCCCAGGGGAGGTGTCTAAACACCTCCTGTCACTCATTCCTGCAGTTTCATGTAGAGGGTGTCTCTTATGGCCGTGTGGCATAACAGAGGGAGTTCTGGACTGCAGGACAGAAGCTCTGCTTCTCATTCCAGCTCTGCCCCACATATAAGCTGTGTGGCCTTGGCTGGGTTACCTAACCTCTCTGAAGTCAAGCTGGCTCAGTAGGTTGGGTTTGGAGGTGGTTCTAGTGGCTTTTTGGGGGGATTCTTGGAGCCCCTTCTGTACAATCTGTACTTGATTGTACAGATTCTGTACTTGACTCCCCTTCTGTACAATCACAAAGCTCTCATCCTTGCCACTCATTCTTAAGGTAGCCGGGGTGAGCTCCCAGGATACATTTTGTCAAATTAGAAACGTTTTTATATCCTCTTTTAAAGCAGAAAAACTGATGGAGGGTTGTAGAGTACAAATGACTCAATTATAGTCCCAAGAAAAGTCCCAAGAGTGGTTTTCTTGATGCAGGCCTGAGATGAAAAGAAAGTTCCCTTGGGGTGCCAGAGGCAGAAACCCAGCCCTGGGTTGGGCAAACCTCCCCACCTCTCCTTGTTGGGGAGCTGCCAGCAAGAGCCAGAGGCACTGGAATTCAGAGGGAGTGGCCCTGCCCATCACCTGCTCCCCACCCCACCCCCAGTCCCCAGGCCTTTCATCATCTGGAGGGGAACCAGAGGGCCCACCCCTGACAGCAGGACAGAGTGACTGCATCTTGTTCCTCTGGAGTGAAACAGGTTTGACAGGGTGAAAAGCCCGTGGAGAGACAGAAGCAATACTCTGCGTAATACCCGCCTCTGTTATGGGGAGAATGTGGCGTAACGTCTAAGGTCTCCTATAAAATGTGTTACCTAGTGCTGAAGACCAGAGAAATAATTTGTGGATTGGGCTATGTGTGCACTATTGCTGAAACTTGGCTTTTGAGTTTTGGCTGAAGATCCTCTGCTTTAATTACAGCCATTAATTGCTCAGAGTTTATGAAAATGTGTTTGACTTCCCTTAGGCATACTGAAATTTCATGCCTCGAATTTCACAGGAGAAAGCATTTTAACCATGAAAATATACAACTGCAATACTAGCCCTGCCCTCCCCCAGCCCCGCTTACTCATTCTCTACCCTTTTACCATATTGTATTTCTTCTAGGCAGTTACCACCACCTAAATCATTTTATCTACACATTTGCTTGTTTCTTTCTTCTTCTTCATCTTCTTTTTTTTTTTTTTCCTGTCATACCCTCTACAAGGTAAGCTCCCTTAAGGCATGAGCCTCGTCTGCCCATGTTTGTCATCGTACTAATCAATACCTGAGAAGAGGGCTGGTGCATAGTAGGTTTCGATACAAATTAGTTGAACGGATGCATGGCTGAGTGGATGAATGACAGCTCAATCAAGACATGATGTTCTTAATTTAAGAAGTATAAGCATAGCCCTGGTTCATGACCTTGTATTTTGTTTTCCATAACTCCACTTACAAGTTTTCTTTCAGTTTGAGTCCTTTCCCCAGCATTTGGCTAATGGAATATTGGAGCCGCCAATCTTTGGACTAGAACAGATGTTATGATTCTATACTACTGAGCCTCTTGCCTGCCCTGACTCTCCGTGGATGTCTAAATAAGTAAACAGCAACCAACCTCCCTCCTCGCTAATCCATTCTCCCTGGGGCTTGACCCAAGTCCTTCTTCCTGTGGTAATCCCCGTTTATCAAGGGGAGTCATTCACTCATTTGTACAACAAACATTATTGAGTGCCTACTGATGGCATGGGCATTGTGCTCAGCATTTGGGATAAAGTTCTGACGAAAATCAGCATGACTTAGTGACTCACGTAGATGACAGCCAAATGGGGCAACAGAGCAAACAAGAATGACACAAATAATCCCACAGCTGTGATTTCAGTTGTGTTATGTGATAGGATCATAGAAATTGTGAGGAAGGGTCGACTGTAAGTAACTCAGGAGGAGGCCTCAGGAAAGATCCCCTGAGGAAAAGGAAGGCTGAGCAGGTGGGAATCGGACCAACAGAGCCTAGCAGGAAAGAAGAGCACTTAAGGCAGAGGTAACTCCTGCCCCGAAGCTCTGCAGCAGAAAGGTGTTTGCCTACTTCCAGGATTTTCTTTTTTTTTTTTTTTTTTTTTTTTTTTTTGAGACGGAGTCTTGCTCTGTCCCCCTGGCTGGAGTGCAGTGGCGCGATCTCGGCTCACTGCAAGCTCCGCCTCCTGGGTTCATGCCATTCTCCTGCCTCAGCCTCCGAGTAGCTGGGACTACAGGCGCCCGCCACCGCACCCGGCTAATTTTTTGTATTTTTAGTAGAGACGGGGTTTCACCATGGTCTCGATCTCCTGACCTTGTGATCCGCCCGCCTCGGCCTCCCAAAGTGCTGGGATTACAGGCGTGAGCCACCGCGCCCGGCCAGGATTTTCTTAAGAAAGAGGAATCTTTCTTCCTAACAGACCAAGAGGCTTTCAAGGAGTCAAATTAACAACTGAGAAAAGTTCTAGCCCAGAAAATACAACCACGATAAGTTCTTTTTTTTGACAAGAATCTTTTGATTTCAGCTTCCCAATAGCTGGCTTTTTCCTTCAAAATATAACCTGAAATGTCTCTGATGGTGGTGTCTGAAGCTGGCTGCTAAGGCCTACAGCCATGCGGTGACACTTATCTGGAGATGCAGATTGCGTGAGCCTCAGAATGGTCATTTATTTCTCCTCAGCAATTTCCAAGCATTTTTTTCCCACAGCTTCCAAAGTGATCAAGTGGGTGAGCACATAACCCTTCTGAAAGGGAGGCCAGAACCATAGATCCCTACTGGGAGCCCAGTTTCCCACACCCTGATTCGCTGGTGAGTTTATGATCTAGGCTTCCACTGAGCTTAGACTAGAACTATTTGTACATGGAGAGACTCATCTGTGCTGGATTATTTCCAAATGAATAAGAGGAGTTTCTTTCATAATTTCAAGCATACTTCTATCTTAATAACCCGCTGTCTATTGGATACCATTACTTTGATGTCCTCTGAGAACCTCGCTCCCAGTGCCTACGGTTCCTGTCTTCCAATCCACTGTCTTGCTATCTTCA
Source organism: Rhinopithecus roxellana (assembly GCF_007565055.1). NCBI lineage: Eukaryota > Metazoa > Chordata > Mammalia > Primates > Cercopithecidae > Rhinopithecus > Rhinopithecus roxellana. The sequence goes on from NC_044558.1 coordinate 3,749,499, forward strand.
TGCATTTGATTTAGAACCATCATGCTTCGAGAAGTGCTAGAGTCATCTTCCTAATGCTTCCTCTTTTGCCTTCCACATCTACTTCGTTACCCAATCTTGTTAACTGCATCTCAAAAATGCTTTTCTAATTCGATATATCTCCCTACTCCTATTGTCTTCTCTTTAGTCTAGGCCTTCACTTGTGATCAATCTGATTAGTCTGTCCCCAGTCCATCCATCAGTTATACTGCCACCAAAATATCTTCTTAAAAAATGCAGAAAAAAGCCCTTGTTGACTCCTCATTGATTAATAAATCAGTGATTCTCCAAGTGTGTAGCAGTTGCAGTATCCCTGGGAACTTGTTAGAAATGCAAATTCTCTGGCCCCACCCCAGACCTAATGAATCAGAAACTCAGGTGATGGGGCCCAGCAATCAGTTTGAACAAGCCCGCCAGGTGATTCTCATGCAAGCTCAATTCAGGAGTTCCCAAACAATCAAATCCAACTTCATAGCTGTCCGCCTCAGCCTTGAATTACTTGGTCTCAATGTCCCCGTTCCACAGTCCTAAAGTCCTCATTATGCCAAACCTTTCACTTTGCTCTGCATACATTAGGCCCTTTCCCCATGCTGCACTTTTCCCCCAGGCTGTTCCTATCTAGAAATATTCTCTCCATCTTTCCCTGCCAAATTCCTACTCATCCAAGAACAGCCAGCTGAGAGGTCACCTCCTCACGGAGGCTTTCCTTGACTGCCTCAGGCAAGCATTTAGTTAGTTGAGCTTTGGTTGACAACCTAGTTATAGCTATTTTGTGTGTAGATTTGGCTTTAACGTTGGAAGGGGCTTTCTATTATATGGTAAGAGCTGTTTCAAATTAGAACCAGCTGCCTGGTGAGGAAGGTCTCATCTTTTCTACTCACTGCTCCTCCAGGAGGGGTGGCTCCTCAAGTGTAGAGCCCATAGAGTTGAGAAGAAACTCTGGGGCCTAGTAGGGACTTGACAATTTTCTTTAAAAAGTGTCAATGAATAAAAAGAGATCTCTGCCTTGTAAGGAAGGTTAGATTACCGGATCTCAATCAAAGATCTTGTCCAAATTTGAAATTTCTGTCTTCTATCCATTTCAAAAGCCCCAAAAGCATATTCCAGATGCACTGATCCTTATATTTTAGGCAGAAGCACAACCACCTTCCCCCTAGCACAGTGATTCTTCAGTTGTTAGGTGGGGAATGAAGGGTTTGGGATAAGAGACCCACTCCTCCTCCCTAACCTGCTGAAAATGTCTGCTGCAGGCCGGGCGCGGTGGCTCACGCCTGTCATCCCAGCACTTTGGGAGGCCGAGGTGGGCGCATCACAAGGTCAGGAGATCGAGATCATCCTGGCGAACAGGGTGAAACCCCATCTCTACTGAAAATGCAAAAAAAACCAGCCGGGCGTGGTGGTGGGCACCTGTAGTCCCAGCTACTCAGGAGGCTGAGGCAGGAGAATGGCGTGAACCTGGGAGATGGAGCTTGCAGTGAGCCGAGATCGTGCCACTGCACTCCAGCCTGGGCGACAGAGCCAGAGTTCATCTCAAAAAAAAGAAAATGTCTGCTGCAGTAAGCCAGTTACCCACGAGTCTGGCGTCTCCCTCAGGTAGAACAATTGTTGGTATCACCGTGGCATTGATCCTGTTCTCTCTTCCTGTGTGCCAAGTGCATGTCACCCTCCTCACTCCCTCCACCCCATTGCAATTCAGCTGTCAAGGCCCTCTGAAGCACTCAGTGTCCTCTCCACTGCTGTCTTACTCACATAGTTCAGAGCATGTGCTTCCAAGCCATGTGGACTTCTTGGGTTCCTATCTGTGCATTTCCTCTTACCAGCTGTACAACTTCAGGCCAAAGTCCTCAGTCAAAAGTCCTCAACTGCACAAAAGGGTTAAATCTACCAGGCTTGTCACTGTGTACCCATGGAGATGTGTACACAGTGCCTAACTTGGAGTAAGCAGCCACCAGTAAGAATGTTTATTATTATTTATTCCTTGGTCTGATCTCATCTCCACCCCTAATCCCAGGACCAGCTTCAAATGCTTTTCTACCAAGTCAGAGAACTCACAAACCCAACTCCTGTTTTGGCTGCTTGGAGTCTGCTGGATGCCTTTTTTGTCTATAAATCCTCCACCCCATCAGCCTGTTTTCAACCCCCAAGAATGTTCACTTTCCATATGCTCCCCAGCTGGCCACCAGTGCAATCTCCTAGAGGTTAACCTTGTGTTCAGGAGCATTCTTTTGTAGGCATTACCATTCCTTAAAAAAATGCAATGCCTCCGTGGTCAGGATATCAAAGCAGCCATGCACACACACATACACACACACACACACACACACACACACATGCCCACCCATTCATATGTCTCACGTGAAAATCATCAAACTCATTAGGCTGTATTTCACAATTTCCCAATAAATGTTCACATTTTCTTGCCACAGAGACTTCTATAATTTACCTGGCAATGTCATTCCTGAACTCTGCAACAATTCAACCCAGCCCAACTCATTGGTGGTAGCCAGTTCCTAGGAGAAAAAACTTTTGACATCCTTGGAGTTTTCCCCTTCTCCACATTTCCTTGCTCCTCCCATCCCTGGCCCCTACAACAGGCACATCTGTGCTTGTTTCATTGGCCTGCCGTACCCTGAAACCAAACACAGGCCAAGGGTTGTAGGAAACAAGACCGTAGTCCCTCGGAGTGCTTCTAACCTGCTCTGTGGCTCTGCCCATTCAAGCTGGGCCAGTCTCCACCCGAACCAAACAGAAACCCAGGGGACTACGTCGGCACAGAGGTGTCTGCATCTCAGCTTGCTGTAAAACAGGTGTGCTTTTTGAGAAGCCCAGTCGCCCACTGTAACGTGAGCAGGGCACATGTGAGGAGTTTGGGTCTCCTTAGATTTGGGGGTGGGGTTTTTGAGAAAGAAGGTTAGGCTGGAGAAGGTTCCAGTTGAATCCATCTTCAGTGACTGCGGCTGTTCCTAGCTGTGGAACAGAGCATGTGCGAGGCCCTGGGGCCAGGGTTGTGGAGAGTGGAGTGTTTGTGTGGACAGTTGGCCGCTCCCCAGGCTTCAGAGCACCCTCACTGAGGCAGAGCCTGTGGTGCAGCTGAGCAGGGCAGGAGCTTAGCGAGGAAAAGCCAGGCTTCACCGAGGACCTGGCATTTGCTTTGCCAGGTCCTTCAGAGTTTGAAGCCTGGGCAGGAGGTGCGTCTTCCTGGTGAAGCCAGACAAATCTCCAGGTAGCAATAAACTGACTACACAGCCTTCATTCCTGAACACGTGTTCAAAAGCGATAAAATAAATGCAGATGGCTTCTCCAAGCCTGAGTGAAGGATTTTTACACTGACTAAATGAACTATAAAGCACATATGAACACACATGTGCTCACACACAACACAGGAAAGGGAACAGCCACAGAAAAGTCCTCAGAAATACCAAACCCTAAAACACCAACACCAGCCTATAGGAAGCATTGTTGACTGCGAGAGAGAGACAGAAACTGAGAGACAGAAACACAAGAGCAAAGCCGTGCTATAATTTGCAAGGAGGAAACAAAACATACATGCACACTCACACTCACACGTGTGCACATCAGAGAAGCACGTCGGAGGAACTTCTTGCAAAAAATTACGTTTCGCTGCTTGGAAGGGTTAGAAATACCTTCCCTGGTTTGTCAACTGAGGATTAAAGGCCTTGTCAGTAAGACTGGCCAGTGGTTTGGTTGAAGAGACCTGCAGAAAGGAAATGCGCAAATGCCACCCTAAGGTCCACCTCCCATAAGGTCCATGATTAATACATGTCAATTATGACTAATCCTCCACTACGGAGCTTGGAAAGTCCCACCAAAATTCCAGAATGAGGGGTCCTGCAAACCCTGCAAAAGCTCATCGTCATCATGATAATCAACACCGAAGGAGGCTTCTTATGTGCCAGGAAATGGATGATTTTCTTAGATTGCCCAACAATCTTATGAAGTAGGCATTATCCCCACTTTACAGACAAGTAGACAAAGGCTCAGAGAGATCAGGTAATAAGCTCAAGGTCACAGTCTGTAAGAGGGGAGAGAATTTTAGAGACTCACACGTGGCAGGAAGGAGTACCATCAACAGGCAACAGAGCTTCTCACCGTAGCATTCATTAAGGAAGTGAAGATTATCCATCTGGACTCTGCCCCGCTCTGCAATAGAATCTCATGGTGATGAAAGCCCCAGTTAGGACAAGGGAGTTATTCAAGGTCATGCAGCTATTGGCAATAAAATGGACCCACAACCCATTTTCTCCTGTGCACTCAAGTTCTTCACACTGCAATACACCTCTGCTTAATGAAGGCCCTGTAAGAAACTAAGCAATAAGGGAAGATACGGACAGAGTGGAGTTTTCCAGGAGCCAGATACTAGCCTTCCAAGCCTCTCCTATCTCAGAGATGGGTTTAATCTTCAACTAACCCCAATGGCAAATGTGTACATTGGATACAAATAGGCCTCCTATCCACCTTGAGAAGGTTCTGCCCTGGGCCCAAAGCTAACACGTTGACTCTGGCAGCATCTGAATAAAGTTACTGACATGGAACTGGGTAATGCCGCATTGCCCTGGCCTTCTGAATGGGTAAAGCTGAGCCATCAGATGGCCTGCAGCCCAGAGTTCCTTTTGGGAATATTTCTGTCTCATCCCAAGTCTCTTCTCCTCAGAGCTGCACCTGCCCAGAAGCATGCTGCTCCAGACTTGCTCTGGACAAGCCAGCAAACTCCTTGCATTCCAGGCAGAGCTCAGGACTCAGCTCTACTCTTTAGGGTCAGTGCCTGGCAAGGCTGGGCTCTGGGGTCCTGTCACTGAAGACCGTCTCCCTAATCAACCAGACCACCCTCTACCATTCAGAAGTTCCAGAAGAGGACCTTAAGGGTACCTCAACCATAGGCCTGAGGATAGAAAGGCCATACGATAGGCAGGTGAGGTAGCATTTGCTGCAACTCCTCAACAGATTTCTCCAACTTTCTACAATCCACTGTTAACCAGGGCCATAAAACTGCTTCTTTACGTTCCTGTCTTGCTCCCGCAGTGCTGGCTAAAAAATTGAGACTCAAGCTTTACAGACTACAGACATGCCTCAGCTGCAGTATCCCTCCGCCTGCTGTTTTAGGGGTGGAGGGCTTACTAGAAGCCCAGGGAAATGGTCACTTTGAAATGACAAGCTCCTGATAACTAGGCTTGGGCTAGTCATAAGACTCTTCTTGTCCTATCAGCTGGTTTATTGTGTTCTTGATGAAGGCTCAGTGAAACAACAGGACAAGAGTTGCCCATGTAGAGGGCTGTGTGTTTCCTATCTCTAGGACTATAACACCCACTCTGAAATGTGACGTTGCTGTGTAGGAGAGGGAGAGACTAGTGACGAGGAGTCAAGACTGTGCCATCATTGCCACGTAGATTACAATCTTCACTCTGCCACTTACTTACTAAATGACCATGGGCAAGTTGAACCCACCAGCCTCAGTTTCCTCGCCTGTAAACTGGAGATGATACTGGCTCCCTCAAAGGATTTGTGACAACTAATGGTGGCAGGGTTTGAACATGCCTGGCCCATGATGGGCACGTGGTCAATTCCTTATTTCCTTCCCCCATAGTTTAGGCATCCAGGATCAAGTACAGTGTCATGATGCTCCTAAGGCCACTGCTATTTGCTGAGTCTAATTCAAAAGTTCATGTCCCATAAAGGACACATTCCATACAGGCGTGTGCTAAGGAGATGTCAGTGTGTAGGCTGCTTGAGGTAAGAGCACACGTGGCCCCTAATGAATGCAGGGCAATCCAGGTTGGGCAGAGGGCGGGGCTTCAGGGCAGTACTGGATTAGCAGACACCTTGTACCTCTGCCAAGATGGGAGATGAGCATTCTTATGTTCCAGCCCCAAGAGGACGAGCTGCTTCCCAATGGGAAATGGGCATCAACAAACTCCTTGACGGACATCCCTGGTGTCCCCTCAGTCCTGCCTGTGCATGTCAGGTGACGCCATCCCCACATTGACCCCTTGGCTGTCATGGACTCCTGTTGGGACTCAGAAGGCACCAAGAAGGTCCCTTCCATTTGGGCATTTTACATCTCAGGGGGATGGAAGGGAATGGGTGAGGGACTAACATTCTTGAACGCCTGCCCCATGCTGGAAAGTTTCAGGGGTTATAACCTGACTCTTCGGGATTCCTCGGACATAGGCAAGGACCCTTGTCTGACTCTGACCCTAGGAAGCACAGGCTCAGAGAGTCTCTAAAACCTGGACACGCTCACAGAGGGGGGGCTGGAACTTGAACCCAGGTCCGACTCCAAAGCTCTAGCACTTTCCAACCCTGCTCACAGCTCTAGAAGGGGCTGCCAGAGGAGGAGGGGTGGTCACAGGCTGAAAGTCGGTCATAAGTAAATTTATCCTCTATGTGTAGATTATTCACGATCCATTTCAGTTTCCTTCTGGGTAGTCATGCAACTATTCTGTTACAAATAGTTAAAAAAATTTCTTTGTGCCTAAAGATGAAACCACTTGCAAAAAGCAAAACAAAAACCAAAGCCAAAAAAAAAAAAAAAAAAAAAAAAAAAAAAAAATTAAACCCTTGAACAACCCCAAACCCCAAAACAACAAATTGTGCTGCAAAGGAACTTCCAAAACTAAAATTGCCAGGGTCGTTGTTATTGTTCCAGGACCATAACATTGGAGCAAATCATAATTCTAATTTTCCAAACAAATAGCACAGAATTTGATAGAGAGCTTGCTGGCCAGAGCTACACGGTATCATTTTCAGTGGAGGCCATAACAGTTCTTTTAATTCATTAACCCAACATTAAATGTACCAGAAGAGGGATATAACTGTGTTTATACACAACTCTGACATCATCTGATTTTAACAAGTTTACTAAAACGACAGTCATGACCTTGACAATAGTGAATGCAAAATACTGGTGTACACAGATTTTACAGAGTGACTCCTGAGAGCCAGGTCACAAAACAAATTTTAACAGATGGGAGAGGCCTGAGGGAAGGCAAGCACACTGATTTTATTGAGAAAAAAGCTTATATACTGTAGGGTTGCTGAAGTTTAATAAATAAAGGTCAACTTATAATATATAAAAACAATATAAACATTTATATGCTACATGCATATCATATAATTTAAAGTAATAATTTATATATGGGGAGAGATGCCAATTCATGTTCTTCCGATTTTTCTCGACAAGGCACACACACAGGACGTGTCTATCCGTATCCACCGCCAGCCCACGAGTTTATTGTTTTCTGAAGTCAGTGCTCGGACGTAGGTTTGGGACGTTTTGCACTGAGAGTTCCAGTGTTTATCATCAATGCCCCTGCAACCGTTTTTGACTGGCCTGGCTTCCTTACATCGTGTTTCATAAAAATATTGTTTGACGGGAGAGTTGCCCGTTTTGATCTCCCCCAGCACCGTCACCTGGTGTCCCCGAATGTCGATGGCCGATGACTTGTCAGTCACCCACAGACTCTCACTGTCACATACCGAGTACTCCCCTCGGTGACTCTTATGCTCCGCGTACCGTTTCCGCCGTGATGTTCTGTTCGCCACCACGGGGTTGCCCACGTAATCCTCCATGAGATACAAGGGTGGGGGCTCCAAGGGGGTGCTGTCGCTCAGCAGGACCCGCGGTGAGTTGTAGCGTCTCTGTTGCCGCAGCAGTTCGGTATCCATTGCAATCACTGGCTGGAATTCTGACTTGGCGGGCTCTCCTCGCTCTGGCTCTCGGGGGGCCTCTGCTTTCGGCAGGGTGCTCTGGTAATTTTCCTTAACGTCCACCATCTGCTTGGAGAGCTTATTTTTCAAAATATCTGCCTGGATCAGCTTAATAATCAGGGAATTGAGCGAGTCTTCTGGCAAACTCCTTTGATCCATATTGTTACCTTGGATGCCACGGAGATAAGCGAGAAGTATCACATAAAACAAGATGGACATCACCTTGTTCACCTGTAAGATCTGAAAAGGAAACACAGGTGTTAAGAGCAGGCGTGACAGCTGAGTCTATGTTATTCTGGCACCAGCTACCTGAGGCTGAGTATCCCTGTGGGGCACGAGAGAGGATACCGCCCCCCAGGTAAGCAACGCAACTCCCCTCTGGACATTCTGAAGAGGCAATTTCTTTCCCCCAGCCCCAGGAAATATTGCGGAATGCACTCCAGGTCTGCTGACTCTGCTTTTTGCACGGGTTGTATTTACATTGGATGTCTGCTTTATCCTGCATCCTCGACTTGTGGGTGGATGATGTCCTATCGCTTCTTTAAACATCCCTTGAGCCTGCAAAGATGCATGATTCACCCTAGCTTGGCAAAGCGTGAAAACTTCAAACCTGAGAATTGTAAGCATGGAGTCACTTCCCTTCAGCAGCAGCAGCGGTGGCCTTGTAATTGTCTCAAGAAAGAGTTCGACTGCTCCCTAGCTGCAGCCCCTGGAACACACTGAGGCTGAGGACTGGTTCAGTGGCCCCCATACTGCAGTGTCAGCTGTGGGGTCATTCCTGGCCAGGTCGCAGCCGGAGTGGTCTGTTCTCCTGCCCTTGGAAATGAACATGTAGGGTCACTACCCACTCTGCGAGAGGGCCTGCGTTCCAGGGTGCTCTGCCGAGCTTTCTGACAGACACGCATCACCAACCGATCTGCTCCATCCCCAGGGACACTCTCTGCAAAACAGAGCCCTGCCACAGCGCGACTTGCAGAAGACAGAGATGCAGAATAACCACCTCACATAAACGGGCTGGACTTGCCCAGAACAGAAAAGTCATTGTTGATTCACTTTCCTCCTTTAGATTTTTAACATTTCTGCTACAAAATGTTCCTGTTAGTGGTTATGCTCCTTCTAATTCTATTTCCTTGTTTAAACGGCATTTCAACCCATCGGCGCCCTCATTCTGTTGCCATAGTAGAAGCTTAACACCGGGCTCCTGAGGAGTCCTGGTGGAATTACAGTGCTGATCTCAAGATACCTTCATTGCTGGTCTCTCCCTCACTAGAGCAAAGCCCAGATCTTCCGAGGGTTAGCACTGGAAGGAGATGCTCCAGGTGGAGAGGGGCAGCTGAGCTAGTGATTCCCCTGATTCCTCCACCTCCTTGAGATAATCACTCCTTAATTACCATCGCCACCACCTCACCGGTTCCCAGGGCGTACATCATTTCCTATTTAAAGTTCTGTCTAAACATGGAAAATGAAAACTCTTCCCCTGGTTCACCTTTGGTAATTTCGAAAAGACTTCACTAAGTCCAGGGGGAAAACAGAGAGGAAATAAACAAAGCCGACACAAGAAACAGAAAAGCAGTCCTGCTAACCAACACCTATGTCTGAGCCCCCCAGTGCTCCCTCGCTCCCAGGACCCACACAGAGCCTCTTCCCAGCTTGTCTGAAATATGGCTGGCTCGCTTGTCCCTAGAGGTCAGCAACAGTGACGCACTCTGCTCATACTGCCTCCTCTTGTCACTGTGATAAGGAGACCATCTTCTTTCCATGGGAACTAGTCTTGGGAACAGCTGACTCCTTCAAGGTCAAAGCCAAGAGAGGGATTCTAGCTTTGCTGCTCACCCTTAGAGGAAAATGACTCTCAGTAATTGTACTATCCTAGGAAAACGGTTCCTCTACAGCATAAGGAATCTCCCTCCTATTCTGCATACGCGTGACATTTTCTTCAATATTACAGGCCCAACAAAATGCAATTTGAACAATACAAAGAATATGGCATACAACTAGGATTACCTTCCCTACTCCCCCCAAAAAGAATAATACAGCTGCAATAAAATCATTTTGGACTGACAGTCTATTGAAAAACAATTTATTAAACCTCCCAAAAGCTCAGCCACTGTAAGCTAAGAATACACAGGGTATCTGCTCTTAAGGAAATAAATCAAGTATGGTTAGTGAGGGGAGGTCCCGGGTAGAATAAGAGTCAAGGTACAGATTAGTGAGGTAATGACCAGGGCGAGCTGAGAGGGAGAATGCTGGCTGATGCTGATGGATTGAGGAGGAAAAAGTAAGAGTCTTTATGGGTGGTGGCTGGAATAGGGAACCAAAGTTTATTAGAAGTAGACAAGCCATATAAAGAGGACATCTAATCTTATTCCTTCATCTTATAGATGAGGAAAACCTAAATGCAGTTTAAAAACTCACCTCCCTTTTCCATGTGATGACTGAGCTCACGGGCCCCTTGCTCCAACTCCATTCACTACTCACTGCTACTTGAATCACGACCCACGTGCACTGCCTCTCCTGTTGAAATTTCACCCATTTTTCAGTGCCTGGTTCCAAAGCTGACTTTTCTACAATGCTCCCCCAAGATCCCAACAGCAGCACCTGCCACCTCCTTGCAACCCCAGCCTGCTCTCCCAGTGGCTGACCATTTCCTTCTTACTTGCCATGATACTTTGTAATAAGTAGCGAGAGTAAGTCATCTGCAGGTTGGTGTTTCTAAACTCTTTAGCAGGCTGTCTTAAAGCCCTGTAGGCTTCCTGTGGACTCCATTTCAATAATCTACTTTTAGCTTTTTTCGTAGAGAGCAAGTCCAAGAATGTTGCTACAGAACTCCCCAAAACACAGAGGTTTGCAGCTGAAAGGGACCCTAGACAATCCCCTCATGTATACAGGTAAGGGAACGGAGGCCTACACCGGTGGCGAAGTGAGCTGTCTAAGGAATGCTAAACAACGGCAGAGAGTGATGGGGGCATTTGGTTTGTCGGTTCAACAAAAATCACATGGCTTGTGCACCATCAAAGTTATTGTGAGGGGTAAACAATGAAATCCACATGGAAGCACCCAGCATAGTATCAGGGACAGAGTGAGCACACTAGATATGTTAGAGAACATGAACCCGAATGGCCTGTGGCTACGGGAGATGGTGCACCTCTGCCTTTGATGCACACGGGCGAGGGACTCAGCGTCTGGAGAGCTCCCTTCTCTACATCTGGCTCACAGCAATCTGTACCAACACGGTCCCGGCAAGGCTTTCCCCCAGATGCCACGGTGCCCGAGTGCTTGGATCTCAGACCACTTACACTGGTTGTGGAAGAAGAAAGGAATATTAAGAACTGGAAGCCCAGAGAACAGACAAATGATGAAAGCAAACACGGGCAAGGGAGACGTGGCGCTTCTGAATACGCTGGGGGCAAGAAGAGATGCATTCTGATCTGTGGTCACTTTTTGGCCACCAGTACCTTCATTTTTCACTCCATGTCCGGGGTGGGAGTCCCCCAGTGTGCCAGTTCCCTGGAGTGGGCAATGGAAACAGGAAGGCAGTGCTAGCTCCACCCAGGCAAGGCACAGCAGTGTGTTCTTCTATTTAGGAGGATGTCTATGCTCTTTCTCTAGGGGTTAGCATCATCTGCAGAGAACTTCATTTAAGCAATTGTCATATTGTGTTATTATTGTTGGTGTGTCTCCCCTTGGACGACAGGGACCATGTCCTTTCCATCCACACATCCTTGACGCCCAGCACAGGGCTGGACATGCTGCGGATTTTCGATGTCAATTTACTGAATGAACGCCTGCTACGATATAGACCTACCCAAGGCACTGCTTACTGGCTGGAGAGCCTGCATGGGCTTTTGCCAAGCCTGGTTTTGGAAGCCAATCAACTCTGCCTTCTTTTCCCAAAGAAAATACAGGCCCTGGCTCTGAAGTCGGCCATGGTCCCCAGGCTCTTCTTGGCTATAATTAGAAAAAGACCTGTTAAAGACCTCAGTAAACCCCCTTTCTACACTCTCCCCGGTGCCCATTTCCCCTGCTCGGAGTTTTCCAAGATCCTGACCGACGTGCATGTGCGATTTTTCCTCACTTAGAAACGCTTTCCCACATATGGTGTTTTCTCAGTCCCTGGAGCAACATTCCTACAAGGTTTCACCATCCCTCAAAATACTCAAAAGAGAGCAATTTCTGATTCCTCCTTTTTGGCTCAGTTAACAGCATCCACAGAGGGTTTGGGGGTATTCAAGAAGCAGCTGACATGGAAAAGGAAGCTGGGGAAGAGAATGGCACAGAATCTGAGCCCCCAGCAACCTGCATCTGCCCTCCCTGTCACATGCAGAGACGGGGCTGCAGCCTTCAGGTTCCAATTCAGCTCTCCAGGACCAGCTTCCTTATACAGGAGCACCTCCCAACCATGTACCTAAAGACCCCTCTTGCTGCACATGTGTGGAGTAAATTTTTAGACTGCTTAGGGGTGAGATCATCCAGAATAAAAATGCAAAGTGCCAGGTACTGGCTTATATAAATCTTAAATCCTGGTAACAACCATCCTGAAGTAGGTACTGTCAAGTTTCCCATTTTGGATGGGGAAACCAAGGCAAAGAGGGGTTCCACAACTAGCTAACAAGCAGCAGAGCCAGGATTTGCACCTTCTGGCTCTAGAGCTCATGTTATTAATGATGACACTCTGCTGCCTCTCCGTCCATCCCTGCTCACAAACATTCTAGAGAGTTTACTTCCAGAGGAAGCCCAAGCTCCAAGCCTGGAGCCAGGACGGCTGCTGTCAGCAGGCTGTGCCCTTCCCCAAGAAGCCTCAGCTCTAAGCAGAGTTTGCAGAGATTTGAGGCCATCACTCCTATGTCCTCCTCCCCGTATTCCCTATGAAAGCACCTCCACAAAAGTAAACACAATCCAATCCCCTCCTGGGCCTGATGGTCTTCAGTGCAGCCCATCTGCAGGTCACCTGTGCCTGCAGAGGCCCTGTGTTGTAGTGGACAGAACACGGAGTGCACCATCTCACATCCAGGGTCTGAGACCAGCACGGGAAATCTGGGCGACTTACAAAGAAAGCAGAAAGGCTCTGTTTTAGCTTTCTTCAGAGAGCAGTCATGAGAGTAGAGGTGAAAGCAGTGTTGAATTTGCCAAATTTTTAATATGCAAATTCAAGAGATTTCATTATTTCTGGTATAGCCATATCCTCTGGAGGCAAATTCATTCTCTGGCTGGGGTCAAAGAGGACACTGGCCAGCTGTGTCCAGAGGGTCTGACTCTTTGGAGAATTTCTTCGGCTATGACATGGTCTCTGACTCATGCTACGGGCTCAGGAGACATCCTGCCAGATAACCCTAATGTCTTGTTCAGGGACTGGAAAGGCAGAGAGGTGGGAAAGTGATAGATTTAAAGTAGCATGACAAAAGGGAAAGGAATGTGGTGGAAATACTAAACTAAGGCCATATATAAAAGACTGGCTATGCTTGTTCCCCAAATCTTAATTGCAAAATTAATTCACACTGGCTTTGTTCTGAACATAGGTCTTGAGGCCTCAAAATTAGTCAGTGGGGCCACATGAAGATGTTCTGACCCATGGCAAAGCTGGGAGCTGGGAGAGAGAGATCCTGGTGGAGCCTCCACTGGGGATTGGTCTGGTTTTGGTTAATCTCTTTATTAATGATCCGGAAGCAGGAGGGAGGAAAAAGTGGCAGATTAATTAAAATGCACAGATGAAGCTCAAAGGGAAGGTGCTGCAGACACCAGTGAGGACAGACCAATTAGGCTGAAGCACCCACGGGGGTTGGCAACCTGGAAATAGCATGATTAGATTCAAACTAAAACATGTAGGTTAACTCACCGGGGGCACGGTAGATCCAAAACCAACAAGGGAGGGAAATGCTTGGAAGGGGATGAAGGGAGGGGGTGACTTGGCATTGCTACAAGGAGTAAATGAGAAATGAGCTCACATGAATAAAGCTGTGTGGGTTTCCACGGCACCTTCTTCCCTGCTAGCTCTGCGTCCTCCACCTCATTCACTTCAGCACCTCTCAGGTAGTGGCAACCATGAAACTCCCTGTCTTATGGAGCACAAAAAAGACATAAATTGAGGAACAGAGCCAAGATCACAAAGCAGGCCAGAGATGGTCCCCAAAACCTGCTGATGCGCATGCTCTAAAGTCACGGAAAACCAGAAGCAATCAGGGAGCTAGAGGAGAAACAGCTACTCTATCTGTTGGTATTTGGTGAGGCCTCATGAGACAATCCCTGAACTCTGAACAGGTCTGCATCTATGTAGTGTCAAACCAGGTGAGAGAAGAGGCAGATGCGGATTCCTATCCTGTTCTTTAAGATACCTAATTCTACTGTTGTTCCTCTCCTTAAAACTTAGTACTTAAAACTCAGGGCTCTGAAACTGACTAACACACATGGTCAATCCTCGGCCCAAGATCTGAAATAGGACAAGGCCCTCAGTTTTCAGGAGATGCTGGCTTCTCAGCAGAAATGAGACAAGACACACAGTCAACAGAGAGGCATACTCTAGGATAAAATAAAATAAAACAGAGAACCTCAGAAGGTTGACTCGCCTCCCTAAGAAAGGAGGTACTGAAACTGGTCTTTTGAAGGCCAGAAAGTGAGGAACAGGGACCCCTGAACAGGGCTTTCTATCCCCAAAGAAAGCCAAGTGGACCGAGATGGAGGTAGAAAGCTGTGAGTTTCCTTTGCACAGCTGTTAGGAGAGGAATTTCACATTGTTTAAAGCATACCCTCCTCTGGCTCCGGGCTGTGAAAGATGGAAGGCATGGCACACGTCAAAACAGTGTGCACCAGCTGCTCCAGGGAGGAAGGTACGACAGTTATTCCCCAGGCCAAGGAAGCCTCTGGCTTAGCCCCGTCTTGGCAAAGAGAGATCTTAAAGGAGCTTGGCATGCCGACACAAGCCCCAGGAAACTCAGGTTTACTTTATCCTTTGCATATCACAAACTCCCATGTCATGGAGCGGGGGGTGGACTAAGAAGGATCCTTCAGAGAAAATCTGAGTCTATCTGGCTACTAGCCATCATGGTGTTATCCTGCATTTAGTCGTCTTTGTTTTGGTAATTCACACTCATCCACCACTGTGCATACAGGTGTGCATGCATGGGTTTGTGGGCCTACACACACACACACACACACACACACACACACACACACACAACATGTAACTACCTGAGGTGAGGACGGACTCTAGTTGAACTATTCAAATTTTTGAATTTTGAAAAATTTGAAACTATTTTCAAATTATGGAATCATTTAATGTTCAGAAACATTTCAATTTTGGTATCATTTTCTGTGTCTGGATTACTCCAATCTGTAAGTGTGAAAACACACAAGGGGAAGCTGCTTCAGCCACATAGACAGCTGAAAGTGCAGCTGGCATTAAATAATAACTTTGGCCTCAGAGAATAGCTGCCCACGTCAATGTTTTTGTTTTAAATTTATGATTATGGTCGAGTTGAGTTTATGGTCAAGCATATACGTTGTCTGCAAAATGCTATACAACAATAAGTGATACCATTACAAGGTAGGGGGTGCTGAGTAATTGATTTTCAATAATTATAATTAATAATAATGATGGCAATGATGAAAGTATTTATCTTATCCACCCAGACAAGCATGAGTCTCCAAATGGCAGAAGAAATAAGTTGGCTTCTTCTTGAGGGTTGGAGGCTAAGGGAAATCCCAAAGCATGCCTTCCATTCAGTTCTTACTCTTCCAAACCAAGACCACAGCTGGCTTGGCAATGGCCAGAACTTTTTTGTGTGCATCAACTATAGCAGCAAGTCCAGGATAAAGTCAAACCATACTGGTTTGGCCCCCAGAGGACTTGGCTGCAGAAAGTGTGGTCAGATGGCAGGCTGACTCCTCTAGACTTGGCCATCAGGCCTGTGTCAAATATGGCCCCTCATGTCTCCCTGCTGCCACACAGCCAACTGCCTTTCACAAGAATGAGGAGTATTGACTGGTCTGCAGCTATATTGATTGCTGGTCTGGTCTGGATCCCTTGTCCGGAAAACCATGGCGTCCGAAGACTGTGACAGCTGGGACTGTCTTTTGCTCCTCCAGGTGTCTCTCCCCTCTGTTCCCTGTGACCGTCATCATGCTTCTGAGTACTTTTACAGACTCGGGAACTGAGGCAGAAGAAACATGTGTCTGGTGCTTTTCTGAGTCTCTTCTCACCAACTCATGTAGTGATGCGGGGATGTGCACACAGGAAGAAAACCAATCTTCCATCAAAACTGGAGTGTGTGATAGACACTTAACAAACACAATGACTCCAACCCAAAACACTCCAGTGACTCTTTCTGGGCAGCTGGGCAAGACTGAAAAACCAACCCAGAGCTTGTCCTCTGAAAGCAGTTTTGGCACAAACACTGAACCCCAGGCTGTCTTTAATCACAGATGCAAGTCATAATAATTGCTTGTAAGAACAGCTCACATTTATTGAGCCTCACCATATGCTAGACTGTGCGGAACACTTCACAGGGATGATCTCAATTAATCCTTGTGGATACGATTATTATCCCCTTTTCAGCCAAGGAAACTGAGGCTCAGAAGGATTAAGTACTTTTTCTCAAGATGACACATCAATTGAGAGGCAGAGCCCAGGAACAAACCCCTGTCTCTGTGATCCCACAGGCCTAACTCTTAGCTGATATTGCAGAAGATCTCTCAATTCACTCCAACGTCTAAGGCACCCGCCACTTCATTGCAGTGAACTAGGTAGCAAGCAGCCTGCTGATATATTAATGTTTCTTTCTTTGTAAAGTAAGAGACATTCAAGACAGATCCTCTGAAACGTAAAGGGGAAATTTCCAGTCTAAGGCTTGCCTCACCAATTCACAGTAACTGAAGAGCACATGTATGTGATATGGGGCTACTGGAATCAATTGTTTATGGTTTACTTTCTCCAAATGTAAAGTATTCCTTTCCTCTTCTCTTAGTTGATGGTAAAAAACAACCAAGAAGCCAAAGATTCATTTTAAAAAAATGGCAGGAGCGTTGAAGGTGGGACAGATTTCTGATTCTTTTGTTTTCACAGATTGCAGCATATCTGTAGCTGATGATGAGAAACAAAATAATGTAGGTTCTTGGCACATCCCCTGTTTTGATCTGTTAATAAAAACCAACTCTGCCACTAATGAGCTTTGTGGCTAAGGGAGAATCACTGTGCATCTTGGGGGGCTCAGTTCCTGAGCAGTGTTTCTTCACAGGGGTGCTACTTGGATTTCGAACAGGACAGTTTTTTTATTGTTCAGTTTTATCCCCCATGCATGCAACTCAGGCCCACACCTACTAAATATCAATCGTGACCCCAGACACAGTGACAACTGATAAAAAGGACTCACACCTTTCCAAATCCCATCTGCACAGACCCCTCAGTTATGAATCACATAACATGATGCTGGGGTGTTAATTGTTCTATGATCACTGGCCCTTTTACAATGTAATCAATGCTAAGGAATCCTTCTGCTAAACCACCACACATGTGCCCATACATAAATAATATTGCAAACAATTTCAAGGTGATTCAAAGAATCCGTAAAAATCATCCTAGTGTCCCACAGATTTTAGGTTTAGAATTCTTGAACTAAAGTATTTCAAAGGTTCTTTCTAGTTGACATACCTTATGCTTCTATTATCCTGTACCAGCTCTGAGTCATTTCTTCTCCAGACCAAATAGAGAAGAAATTATTATTATCAGCCGAATTTTCTGGTCCTCTTTGTGTCCCTGTGAAGCCAGGGTGCCAGCAACTGGCATCCAACTCTATTAGGATTATACAATGGAAAGGTTATGGGGGGAAAGTGACTTGCCCAAAAGCCAATCAATCAATCAATCAATCAATCAATCAATCAATCAGTACAAGATCCGGAACCAAGCTCAGCCCTCCAAATGACCAGCCCTATGCTGCCAATCCACATCCACACACAGAGCAGTCAGTGTATTTAAGGACACATGGAGGGAAGCCTGCCCACACCTATCAATAGGGCTTCCTGGGGGAGGCACAGGGGTCCCAGGTGAGCCTGTCCAACACAGCATGTCTGACATTTTGTGTGAGAGGCCTGAGGCCCCAGCAGCCCTACTCAGCCCATGGAGGCAGCCCATGGAGGCAGACTCTTTCCCTTCTTCCTTTCACAAGTGTCTGTGTAGCACCAGCTCTTGGCATCCACCTTCCTCATGGACACCGGGAACCAGAGCGTTTTCCTTTCCGTCCATAAACCTGCCATCACTCTGGGTGACTTCACCTCCAGCCTGATGGCTTTTTCATTCCTTGGTCTCCCTGTTCCTGCACATCCTCAAGATCTGTGTTCTCCATGATGTTTGAAAACGCAAATGCGATTCCTCAAAGACCTAAGCGATTCCTCAAAGACCTGAAAACAGAAATACCATTCGACCCAGCAATCTCATTACTGGGGATATACCCAAAGGACTATAAATCATTCTCTCATGAAGACACATATGCACACATATGTTCACTGCAGCACTACTCACAATAGCGAAGACACAGAATCAACCTACATGCCCATCAATAAGAGACTACAGGGGATGAGGTGTCATCTTGTAATGTCACCAAGGTCATTCCATTAAATTTGCTCAAAAGGGCCTGATTCAGTACCTGGATGAGGAATCTACAGTGGATCTCTAGGACGATTACTGGTGTTTACCAAGTACTCGGGGCTGGAACCCTGAAGAACATGGGAGTGCCCTGGCCCTGTTGATCTCCTGAAGGTGTGCGCCAGCAGAGGGTCTGCAAGTCCCACGGGTCTGACTGCCAAGTGGCGAAGCAGAGAGGCAAAGCCACCCACTGCTCATGGAGACTTCAGGTAAGTGGGTGAGTGAGTGCTAGAGAGACAGGTAGAGAGAGAGAGAGTCATAGACAGAGACAGAGAGAGACTGCGAGAGACAGAGACAGATACAGCGATGCAGAGACAGAGAGAGGCTGAGACAGAGAAACAGAGATAGGGAGAGAGGGAGACAAAGATACAGAACCAAGAGAGAGGGAGACAGAAACAGAGATGCAGGGAGACCGAAAAATAAAAACACACAGAGAGAAAGACAGAGGGAGAGACAGAGAGATAAAGAGAAAGGAGGAGAGAGAGATACAGAGATTGAGAAAAAAGGCGATACAGAGTGAGAAACAGACAGAGAGAGGGAGGCAGAGAGACAGAGAAGAGAGGAGAGAGACAGGGAGTGAGGGAGACAGAGAGAGAGAGGCAGTGAGTTGGGAGGAAGAGAGAGATACAGTGAAAAGGGGGGTCTCTTATTTGAACAGGGGGTTTCAGCTGAGCCCAAGACTCTGGGCGGTGGCTCTTCTGCCTGGTTGGGGAAAACTGGAAAGGTGGCAGAGAAGGCCCCTCTGAAGCCAGCATTGCTGCAAGTCCAGAGGACATGTGCACTTCCATTCACATGAGAGACCACTCCACCCTACCACCATCCCCAAAGCCAGTGACCTCCCTGCACTAACCTACATTTCTTCCTACTGCCAGGGAAGTGAACACGCGGGTGCTGTAGATGCAGCAGGTGGCCAAGTCCCAGCACATTGGAAAGACGAAGACACGGGCACTCAGTGTCACAGAGCACTTCCCGGCTCAGGAAGAGGCTCTCGGAACAGGCCGTGATCACACAGGCCACCTGTACCTTGTCCCAAGAGGGGTGGCAGTGCCTGGCACCCTGGCCAACACGGGCTGGGACAGGAGGGCTACAAGCAACAAGCCAGTACCTGTCTTGTGGGAAACAAGTCAGGCAGTGGGTGTGTGTGAGTGTGTGTGTGTGTGCGCGCACATGCATGCACACGTACACACGTCTACGCGTGTCTGTGTGTGTGTGTTGTATGTCTCTATGTGCGCAGTATCTGTGTATGACTGCAAATGTGTCTGTGTGTAGTATGTGTATGCGTGCATGTATGCCTGTGAGTGTGTCTGTCTCTGCGTGTGTGTTGTGTGCATATCTGTATGTTGTGTGTGGTGTCTGTGTAAGCCTGTGGGTGTGTCTGTGTGTTGTGTATATGTATGCATGTGTGATGTCTGTGTATGTATGTGCTTGTGTGTGCATGTGCATGTGTGTAGTATGCATGTGTGTGTGTCAGTATGCATGCGGTGTATATGTCCAGGTGTAAGTGTGTCTCTGTATCGTGTGCATATGTGTGTGGTGTTATTCTGTGTGTGTGGTGTTATTCTGTGTGTGTGGTGTGTGTGTGATGTTATTCTGCTTGTGTGGTGTACGTCTATACGCACAGAATACACATGTGCGGGTGTGTATTCTGTGAGTATCTCTGTGTGTTTGTGGTGTGTGTATGTCTGTGTATGTCTGTGTCTGTATGTGTGTGTGGTGTTATTCTGTGTGGTGCTTGTATGCGTGTGTGTGCATATATGTATTCTGTGAGTGGGTCTGTGTGTGTGCATGTGTGTGTGGTATTCTGGGTGTCTGTGTGGTGTGACTGTGTGTGCATGTGTGTTATGTTATTGTGTGTGTGATTTATGTCTGTATGCATGTGTGCATGTGTGTGGTGTTATTCTGTGTGTGTGTGGTATATTTGCGTGTGTGTGGTGTTATTCCGTGTGTGGTGTGTGTATGTCCATGTGTGTGCATGTTTCTGGTGTTATTCTGCATGTGTGGTGTGTGTATGTCTGTGTGTGCCCGTGTGTGTGGCGCTATTCTGTGTGTGTGTCTGTGGTGTGTGGATGTGCATGTGTCGTGTTATTCTGTGTGTGTGCATGTGTGTGTGGTGTTATTCCGTGTGTGTCTGTGGTGTGTGTATGTGCATGTGTGTGGTGTTGTGTGTGTGGTGTGTGTGCGTGTGTGTGGTGTTATTCTGTGTGTGTGTGCATGTGTGCAGTGTTATTCTGTTTGTATGTGCATGTGTGTGGTGTTATTCTATGTGTGTCTGTGCTGCGTGTGTGTCTGTGTATGTGTGCATGCGGGTGTGGTGTTATTCTGTGTGCCTCTGTTTGGTGTGTGTGTCTGTGTGTGTATGTACACGTGTGCGTGGTGTGCTGGGCGAGGGATGCTGAGAAGGGGAGGTGCCAAAAAGCTGAAGGGATCAAGAGCCTGCATCTACTCCCAGCCTCCCCTTTGGCCACTGTGAGTCCCTGGACAAGTCTGTTTTTCAGTCTCAGACCGGCATCAGATTGCTTCTCTAGCAAGGGCAGGAACCGGAGTAAATCATCCAGAGACCATCCCGGTGTTAGCAGCCTGCTGTCGTCCACACGGGTCTAAAGCCAGGCAGGGCTCTCGCTCTCTGGGTCCCTTTTAGCACAGAGGAGCGAGTCAGCTCTCTGGGTCCTCCTCACCCACCGCCCACACCCCCAGTGTGGTGCACGTGGAGTCAGGCACAGGGCTCCAGTGGCCTTCCTGGGTCCCCATGAACTGGAAACATGTGAGGACAGGCAGGGGAGAAGCTGTGAGATGGAAGGAGAAACTCTGGGTCAAGTTTGCATTTCTCATTATTTCTCCAACCCTTCTCAGATTCCTTTTGTTTAGAAACCTCCTTGAGTTTCTGAAGGCTTCCCCCTCCCCCACCCCACCCCCTGAAAATCTCTAGGAGCTCCTCCAGCCTGTAACCCTTCCGGATAACACGTTCCATATGTCGGTCACTCTTGGCATGAAACGTTTGCACTCACTTTTCTGGTCACCTCCTCCGTGGTCTCCCCACATTGCCTCTCCCCAGAGTGACCTCACCAACCTCCTCCGTAGCCCTCTGTTCAAGAAGCAGGGACTGGGATCAGGTTGGAGGGTCCTTTGGTCTCCCTCCCTGGTCAGCTCCCATGCAATATGCCTGCAGGTTCGCCTCCCGAGTGCCCCAGAGTGCTCCTAACTTTGCTCCAGCCCGCCCGCCGCCAACAGCTGCAGGGAGACCCTCCTTTAAGCACTGGGGCTAATTGAGCAGGGCTCTGACTGAGCTTGCCGCATTATTTGCTTAGAGCAAGCTTTTACAGCAAGGCAACACAGCGTTCTATTGTCTTCCTTTCCCACCCAGCTCCCCCTCCTGCCGAGGCTACCCACTGTGGTAAATAAAGGCCGGTGGGATTTTTTTTCCACCTTAACTTCCAATGCTCCCTTTGCAAATGCAAACAGACATTCTAGCCTTCCTTGCTTGACCCTCGCCCCAGGCGCCACCCCCTCCACCCTCCTGATGCATCTTTTGATGACTGAATTTGATGCTGGAAAACCACACAGAGCACAACCCCATGCAAGGTTTTGTGGATTTCCCGAAAGAGGAGAAAGGTGGCGTTCAACAGCTCTGGAGGGGCTGCACAGGAAGCGATGAAGATGACTTTAAATAGACCAAGGAAGCCTGAGAGCTGCTCTAGTTCTTCTTCCTTGAGAGCACAGGAATCCTGAAAGGCCTCAGACTCCCAGGAATGCTCTGGGGACCAAACAGAGGCCGCCTTGAAACAGGTAGTGAGGCAAAGCCCACAGCCTAACACTGGAGTTAGGAACAAGTGGGAAGACGTGAGACCTAGAGGCCAGCCTGAGAGCATCAGGGCTTTCAGAAAAGACACAGCGAGCCCTGTCCAGGACACACATGGCTGAGCCATCAGCTATCTTGAAGGACGGAAGGATGAGAGATTGAACACCTACTCTGTGCCAAGGACTGAAATTTAAAACTTACATCTCCAGCTTTTTGGGGGAGAGACAGAGTTAGGAAAACTATAAAGAGAGGCTTTTGCTATGTTAAAGCCAAGAAATCCAGGGCATAGAGTAGGTGAGGGATAGGCTCAAAGTTGTTACTGCTAGATGTAAAACTACAAGCAGAGTCTCTGCTTCCCGACTCCTGATCCTACAGTCTTCCTAAAGGATAGCCTTCTCTATTTTCGAAGTCCTAGAGCCCAGCAGGGTGGGCCACATGCTTGTGATCACCAAGTAAGTAGAGCTCCTTCATCTGGCTGTAAACCTAAGGGAGAGCCCTCATATCTACAAAATGCAGACCACGCTTTATCAGCATCTGTTAGATACCCTAACAGTATCTGTGATGCACCGGTTTACACAAAATAGATCATTTCCAAAGTGGAACCACCTCTGGCTGCAAGAATGTCCTTTTGACTAGGGAGATGGACGGATCCATTATTGGCCCAAGTTCTTCATCCACTTCTTTCTAATTCTAACCAGAGAAAGCTTCACCAGCCTCACCCGCTATCTCCTCTCTCCGGCAAATCTTGGCTCTATTTAGTCTATAGATGGATTGTGTTCTGGAGATGAAACAAGTGAGGCAAAACTGTATCTAAAACAATCCTTTTCCAACAAGACTGGTATTAAGAAAATGACAACAATAACGAAGGAAAATATATTTGATGATGAGTTTGGATGATGCACGAGGGGCTCATGAGACAACTGAAGGAATGTAATTGAGGTATCTGACTTCAGAAGCTCCGAGTGTGCTGATGGGCTTGGCAAGGAACCCTGCAATTGGCACGAACGAATGGATTAACACGGAGGATCCGTTGGAATCCATTGTGCAGAAATGTGCCCTGACATTGTGCTGGGCATATACAGTAGGGGACAAGGAGGACCTGATAAGCTGAAATAGAAAGAGATTAGAGCCCTCCTAAGAGGCAATAGACGAGCTCCTCTGCCACTGGACCGATGTGCAAAATGTTAGAGTCGTTTATTTGAAGATTTGTCTCAGTTTACTACTAACAATGCTGTAATGTTTCTAGACGTGCAGTCTAAACGACCACATTCAAACCAGGTTTAATAGAGGAAACTCCAAAAAGTTCCTTCAAGACCTGAGGGTGGTGTTGAAAAAGCTAAATGCTGCCCCACAGGGAGGCCTGTCGGGCCACAGGCCTGTGTAAGCCACGAGTGACCCTCACCACCATGGAAGTGAGTCACATGGCTGCTGGGGCGGGGATCCCTGCCGACTGTAGTCAGACGGAAGGGTCTGGACATTCTTTTTATGCTGGCAATGGTTCAGAATGTGAAACTTTTGATCCTACAACATGATACATTTTAATTCCTCCTGGTGATGTTAATAATGCAGTTGGTTGATGCCACACGAACAGAATTTACAATGCACGATGCTTCCAAGAACAAGGAGGAAGTAATAACTGTAGTCTTGCAGGTGGGCTTCAGTTTGCACTCTATTTAGGCTTCTGAAAAACGTGGATGGCAAATCAACTTTTGTGAATTGAATTGCATGTTAAAGATACTAGGAAGGTTTGCAATGGAAAAATCTTACTGTGGATTCCTATGGAAAGCAGTAAATAGCCACTTTTCAATTAAAAACACATCTGATATAAGGCTAGTTTTAGCTTAAAGCACAGTAAACCTTTAAATGTACAGCAACTATGGTGTAAATACATTCCCATTTTATAATAAACACATGTGCTTTGAGACTAAAGCAGTCACCGAGGGAGTAAGGCTTACTCTTCCATTAGCTCTTCCAGTATTTGGGTGTCCCGTTGATGTGCATTATGTCCTACAGCTAATGCCCCAGAAAGCGAGGAGAAATCTGGAATAAGAAAAGAAGCAGGAGAATGTCCCTGCTGGAAGTTCCCATTTTTGCCCTCCCATGTCCTAAACAATAGCATCCTAAATTCTCATTATATGTGATACTTCAATCTTCTCAAGCATCCTAATAAAGAAAGAAATGGAGGGAAGAGAGGCAAGCAGAAATTACACACTCCTGAAGGCTCACGAATAATTATAGCATCAATAGTGATGAAAACTACCTTTGTCAGTACTTACTCTCCAGCAAGAACTGTGCTGAGAACCCTGCAATCACAACCCGACTTCATTCTACCATAACCCTATGAGGCAGATCCTGCAGTTCACAACTTACCTGAACCCTGCATATCATCTCACACCCTCTGTAAGATCTGAGCGAACATCCAATGATTAAACCTGTTAATATTTCCACTGCAAAAATATATTCACCGAAGTGAAACCAAGACCAGCTCAATTCAGGTTAGGCTTTACAGCCAAATGAATTTGCTGTCACTTTAAGAAACGACTCTGGGTTTTCAGGGCTTTTTGGGTTTTAGAATTATAAAGAAGAGACTGGGGATGTGTATTATTCTATTTCATAAATAAGGGTAGCCTGCTTGAGATCACACCATGGCAATACTATAGCTCAGCTTAGCAGAGCTGGAGCTGGGATTCAAACCCAGGCATGTGTGATTCCAAAACCCACGTTTTCAAACACTAGGGCCATGCTGCTCATATTCCCCGTCCCGGGGAAACTAGAGAATAAAAACTCCCTACAGTGGTTTTCTGAGAAGGCCCTATTAAACCGTGATTACATACACCCTTTTTTATGTTTATTTTTTCCTTAAATAATTTTTCCTAGAGAAATGATTTTTCCTTATTATAAAAGTAATATGATGTACTTGTTGAAGAAAAATTTAAAAATACAAAAATATATCATCTATCGGCTCCCACAGGTATCATTATGGAATATTTGTGCCCAACCTTTTAAAAATACATCAAAAATTTCTATGCATTATAGTGGAGATGGTTTAATATACATCATTCTGTAACTTTCTTATTTCACTATTACAATCTAGGCTTTCTCCCCTTGTATTACAATTCTACCTAAACAAAATCCTGATGGCCACATAATATTCCATCACATTCCTTTGCCATAATTTACTGGATGACACCCCCTTGTTGGACATTTACTATGTTGAATCCTCTGCTCCCATAAACGATGCTGCAATAAGTATCTCCACGTGCAAAGCTTACTATGGGTGTGCTATTCTCATGGTCCACCACTCCAGCCACTTCCTTACGCTCCAGCCACATCTGCCCTGTGCAGCCCCAACCTCAGATCAGTTTATACATCTATTCTCCCAGCAGACACACAGGCTGCTAAAGATGGGGAAATGTGGCCTATGAACTATTTGGTGCCCAGCAAATTGATGTTCTCAAGGGTCTGCTCAGCCCTTACTGTAGATCAACAATTGGCTCTTTTTCTCATTTTAGGTCTTCCCTCCCCTCACAGCAGCTCCTATCTCCTCAAGCCTCTTGGAACATCATACAGAGAATCCTGCCTCCTGCTGCACAGAGTCCTTCAGGTGGGAGCTCCCTCGGCTGTCTAACTCCACCTGCAAATCTCCTTAGATGTATTATCTTAAGGTGACCAGATACTTTATCACCTCAACTTTCGAAAGTGAAAAGGGGTGTAAGCAATAATTTTGCACGGTAGGACTGCCCTGGGTCAACCAGGAAGTGCGATCGCTGTGAGTATAACCAAAATTTTCTCTGAGTGGCAGGGCCGACCTTATCATACCCGCTCTCTAGCAGGCCCTGTACCAACACTCTGGGCCCACACCCATTTCCTCAGAAGTCTTCTTCCATCAGGGCCTCCATCTCAGATGCATTTTCTCTTTCTTTTATTTTATTTTGTTTTTCTTTTCTTATCTTTTTTTCCTTTCCCTCTTTCTTTCCCTCTTTCTTTCCCTCCTTCTTTCTTTCTTTCTTTCTTTCTTGCTTCGTTCCTTTAGTCTGTGCTTTATTTCGTTTTTATTTCTTTCGGTTTAGGCTTTCTTTCTTCGCTTGCTGTCGCTCTCTGTCGCTCCTCTCTCTCTACTCTCTCTTCCTTTCTCTCTCTCTCTTCTTTCTTTCTCTTTCTTTTTTCTTTCTTTCTTTATTTCTTTTTCTTTCTTCTCCTCTCTCTCTCTCTCTCTCTCTCTCTCTCTCTTTTTCTCTCTCTCTTTCTTTCTTTCTCCCCTTCCCCCTTTCTCTCTTTCTTTTCTTTTTTTAATGGGGCAGAGTCTCAATCTGTCACTCAATCTAGAGTGCAGGGGCATAATCACAGCTCACTGCAGCCCCCATCTCCTGGGCTCAGGTGATGCCTCCCACCTCAGCCTTCCAAGTAGCTGGGACCACAGGAAAGCGCCACAAACCCAGCTAATTTTTTTGTATTTTTTGTAGAGATGGGGTTTTGCCATGTTGCACAGGCTGGTCTCAAACTCCTAGGCTCAAGCGATCCTCCCGCCGTAACCTCCCAAAGTGCTGAGATTACAGGTGTGAGCCACCGCGCCTGGCCCAGACATATTTTCAACCTACCCCTCCTTAAAGGTTTTCCTTCCTCTGTAGATAATGTTCAGATGTTGCCAGTATGAGAGAAATAAAATAAAATAGTTGTCCTTTAATTTTGTAATTATCTGATCCCAGCCACATGCTGTCTTCCAGAAAGCAGCATTCCCTATGTCCATCATCACCACCTGCACCAGGTCCCTAAAGAAAGAGCTCCACCTAGAACACCATTCCTCACTTCCAAGTCAGGCAGGCGTGCTGCAGCCCCTCCTCCCTCGTGCTCTCTGAATCACTGGACGCCCCGATCCCTCCTCCAGACGGCACCTCTCCTGGTCTTCCTACTACCACCACCAGCACTTCCCTTGCATTCTTTCCATATTCTTCTCTGACATTCTGCTATCCCTTCTCATCTGAGGATATGATTGTGCAATCTCATCCACCCTGCTGATGTGTGGATACGTCTACGCTCACATCTCCAGGCACAGACCTCCGTCCTACACTCCAAACCCACAGACACCCATGGGACATCCATGGCCTACTAGACATCTCCACCTGAACTGCAGAGGAATCTCAAGGGTGCTATATCTAAAGCTCAAGTCACCATCCTCCCCCAAACCCTGCTCCTCCTCCGGCCTCTTGGATTTTCTCTCTTGGGAAAAGACAGTACCAGAAATCATGTATGAGTCCTCTTTCTGCCTTTCTTCCCTGCCCCTCACATCGAATTGATCTTTAATAATTCCAGTTGACTCTGCCTCCTCCTATTTTTCAAAAGCCACCCTCCTTTTCTCTATAGCCCATGCTACCTCTCTTGCCTGGATTACTTCAATAGATCTCTTAAATGGTTTCTGAGACCCTATTTTGCCCTCTCCCAGCCTTCCCTATCATTTCTTCCCCGCACTGGAATGGAATTGGGTCATTCCTCAGCTGGAGAAATTTCTGTTCTTCTCTATAACCTCCAAGATCAAGCTAAAATTCCTCAGTATCGTCTGCCCCGCATCGTCTGGTTCCTGGGCGCCTCTCTTGCCAGCCTCATCTTTGGCCAGCCCTCCTCTCCCTGTGCACAGCAGCCTCAGTGAGGGACCTGGGTTTTCCAAACACACCATGTACACTCTCACCTCTGCCAGGGCTCCCCTGACAACTCCCTGTGCCACGAAGGCAATTTCTCCCTCTCCTTCCCTGGCTAACTACTATGTGACTGTCTGACCCTGCTCATACATCACGTCTCTGAGAAAGACTTCTCAGCACTTACCGCATTCTTTTACAACCATCCTTTTTCTTGCCTGTCTGCTCTACTTAACCGTACGCTCTCTTTTGATGTGTTTTGATATCCTTAGCACCTGCAATGGTGCCTGGCTCATGGTAGGTACTCCATAAAAGATTCCTAGAAACAAAGTCACTGCATCAAAGGGATGAAGCTCTTAAGAAGCCTGAAATACGCTTTTGTCCTGGAATCATTATTGTCAGCTCGCCCTTTCACTCTCAAGTGTCCCACTTTGGATAATAAATTCCATGCTCACTCTTCTCCGAAGGCCTTCCACATGGATACCTGTACCCTTTAAAGATATTTATCCACGGCCAAGAGCAATAGACCAACTAGGGTGAACCAGAAGGGGACTGAAGATGCATATGCGAGGTGAGAGAGGTGGGAGGAGGAGTTTCTGGGTGTCCTGAAGATGATGGATGACATGGGTGATCTCACACAAAACTGCATGTCAGCAACTGCAAAGGAAGGATTCAGGTGCCAAAGAGAAAAATAAAAATCTCAATTCCAGCAGCCCTTGCCCACTGCCCAGAAAGGCATGGTTGCCTCTCTTTGGGAAGGAGAGACAAGAAGGAAGGCAGCTCAGTAGGACACGGGGAAGGATAGCTGCACTAGGATGGGAAGGGACTTGCCCAGAATTCAGAAGCCGCTCTGGACCGGAGTCTCCTCTCTCTCACGCACCACCTACTAGACCATGATTTCCCCAGCAGGGCTTCCTGGCCCTACAGTTCTAACACAGGATCAGCACTAGATTGGAAATTTTTAGGAATAAGAGAGAATGCATAAGACTGGAGAACCTGCAAATAAAAGAAAGTAGGAGTTAACACCCAGGGACTTGTAAAAACTAGGGCAGGGCCAAAATGCCCCTTAACCACCTCTGTGAAGACAGCGTCTAAGCACGGACAAGGCCCTGGGAGGGCTTCCTACCACGTCAGGGAACTCAGTGTGGCCCTAGGTAACTAGTGGATTTCAAGTTCCTGAAATCCACTTTTTCATTGCTATCCACATTTCCTTGCTATCCACAGCTCCAGTGCCTAATGCGGTCCTAGCACAAGTTGCACAATTATGTGTGTGGAGTGGAAAGAATGTACTTCTTAGGAGATGCACAAGGATCTGGGGAGGGCTGGGCAGGCAAAAGTCAATGAGAAAAGAGGCATAGGTCTCTCACAGTGGCAGAAAGAGAGGAGAGCAGTCTGAAGCTTAAGTTCAGGTTTGGATGGGGAGGAGATGTTTTTAGCAAGACCATTTAGAGACGGGCCAGGAGCTGTTTTTGAACTAAACAAGACAGGAACTCTGCTGCTGGAGCCTTTCAAGAATATATCTAGTTTGCAGGTAAAACTCAGAGAAAGTGCTCTCTTGGTCCAAAGAAAGAGAATGCTGGAGAATGTTTTTCCCCTTAGGAAATTCACTGAATAATGGCTCTGGGGATAAATTAACACAGGTGTCAACATAGATATCTGTGATCACCGGTTCCCTAGAACAATGCAAAAAGGCCGGCTCTGAGGCCAACTCCCGCGAACCAGTGGTCTCTGACCCTGCCACAGCTTTCTCCCTCAGTGTCACCCTCCCAGGAACACTGAGCCCAGCGGGGAGAAGACAGGTGCAAAAGAGAAGAGAGACCAGTAGTGGCAGTCAAGCCAGCCTTGACAACCCTCCTTGTCACCCGGCATTTTGAGGGATCAGCGCAGGTCCCCGCTTCAGGCAGGTCCAGGCTGGAGTAACAGAAGCTCTGATCCAGGAAGAGGAACAGAGAGTGAGTGACCACTGGAGGGAGAAAGTGAGGGTGGCAGTGGAGGTCCCGAATGTCGTGTAACTCCTGACATTTATACGGTTCGGTGTATTTTCAAGTTGATCACGATAGTAACCCAATTCATTTCAATATGAGGACAAATTTTTTTTTTATTTTAAACGTAAGAAAACTGAATCTCAGGAAGGGTAAATAATTTGTCCAATAACAAACAGCCAGTAGGTGACAGAGCTAGAATTAGGCCTGCCATTCTATGATTTCTGTTCTGTTTCCCAAATGCTCAGGTGCACTAGCTGCCTGCTTATACTTTCCTTCCCCATCACACCAACCACTGCCCTTCTTTCATGCAACAAGCCTTGAGATTCTTATCCATTCCATGAGGGTAATGTCAGTGTGTAGAAATGTCAAATTATTCCCATTAATAAATTTACAAACAAAGCTTTACGGAGCCTAATTACATAGAGATGGTAACCTTACCATTGGCCAAATACACTTCTTGCCAGGTGATGCTTTCTTGACCAGGACCTCAGACCACATAATTATCAAAATGAAACCACGTGAAGATGGACGGTGTGCAGAGGAAGGTCTTGGAGCTGCCAGGCCTGCTTTCTATGTTGAACGTAAGACATCTCTGCGTGAGACTCGCAGGTAAGATGCACATGTGGGAGACTGGATTCTCCTCTCTCTCCAAGCCTTTTTATTACCCACCAAGAAAGAAAACTTCCAGGATGCCTGAAGCCCACTTTC
Source organism: Rhinopithecus roxellana (assembly GCF_007565055.1). Taxonomy (NCBI): domain Eukaryota; kingdom Metazoa; phylum Chordata; class Mammalia; order Primates; family Cercopithecidae; genus Rhinopithecus; species Rhinopithecus roxellana. Next base: position 3,779,991 of record NC_044558.1, read on the forward strand.
TACTTTCTGCTAGGAAGAGATCTGTCTCTGGGAGACAGACATGTATGGGGACATCTGTCCCTGAATTCTACAGAGATCCAGAAATAAATGCCCAGTGAGCAAAGTCAAGCAACTGTCCAGAAGTCTTCCCCTCTATACAAACCTCTTCATGTCAAGTTCTCACTGTTCTTCACTGCTCTCCATCGGGAACCCTTTCCTTATCTCCAAAGAAGAACCCCTAAACGCACAGACACAGAAAAAGATGCGTGCAATAAACAGCCACCACTCCCTCAGCAATCCCTGCTCCAGTGCATTCAGCCATCTCCTCAAAATCTTCTTGCAATGTCAGTTCCTTTGCTTGATGTATTCTTGGAGGGAACAGAGTATCTGTGCTTTCATATTATTTTGTACTTTTCGACATAGTATCAGTTTCCCAAACTCACACAGTGCTTCTGTGTGACCGATAAGGGAACTGAGGCCTGACAAGGAAAGTGACATTTCTAAGGTCACCCACTAGTTGACGCTAGGAGAAATAGGAATCCAGGTCTCTGGGCCCCCTGTGGATTGCTGTTTCTAAAGCCGACTGTTCCACATTAATAGCGCATGAAATAGTCTATAAAAACCGGAGGAATTTCTAGTGCTAGAAGAGACCAAAAAGTCGGTGAGCCCGTGTTTCTCAACAGAAATCACACTGTGGACAAATAAAGTACTTCAAATGTCTATTGTAAGATCTAGTAGTAGGGGAGAAGAGAGGAGACCAGTAATGCAGAAAATGAATGGAAACTTGCATTGCCAAAGGGAAGGGTGGGAAGGAAAGGAGCTCAAAGCAGGTGTTGACAACATGTGCAGCTTCTGCGGGTATCAGTGGCTGAGAGACATACATATGGATTTCAAAATAATAGACTTTATCAGATCATCTGGGCTACACGTTTGTCTTATGAGCTGTATTTTATTGGAGAGAGCCTGCAGGCTGGGTGGCATGTTCCACACATGCATTTGACTTCATAGGTAAGGGGAATGCTCTGTCTTCTGGTCTTACTGCTCTGCTGGACACGTATGGGCAGGCCGAGCAGAGGGGAAGGAGAGACAGTGCTGAATCCCATGTGAAGCCACCGGCAGTCCCCTTCTCCAGCTGCCACAGCAGAGACCTGGGAGAAGGCAGGGGGCACATTCACCCAGGGACAGGAAACAAGGAGGAGGGCATGGCCCCCTGCCCTGCAGCCATGGGAAGAAGAGATGGCAGGAGAGATTTAGCAACAGGAACTACATGGGTGGTTACAGCCAGGACTGCAAGCGGAATGCCCCAGGAACACGGATGTCCCCACTTCTGCCTCAGCATTCAGACTGCGACACAGGATTGAGGAATCAAACTTCAGAGTGAGGGGGTGTTTTCCTGCTGCAAAACGTGGATGTACCAGACACTCCCTCCTGGAGCTTATGACAGTTAATCCAGCTTCCTGCTCTTGGCGGAGATGAGAGAGGACTCCTGTCCTCATATCAGAGAAAGGGAAGAATCCCAGCTGTGCAGCTTCTTCTCATTGAAACCTCTACTCCAGAAGTCTCTCTTAAAACGAGTTCAGGAACAAGTAACAGTGTCAAAGGGAAACGAGGTCCCTCTCCCCATTTTTTTGTTTCAATACAGGGAACCTTACTGAATCGAACATGTGGGTAATGAAAAAACAGTGGATGCCATGAGTCTAAAATTATCCCAAAATAAAAAGTTAAATGTTAAAAAATACATAGTTCAAAAATTGTTATTATTTTGAAATGTGAAAGAAAGACACATTCCGTAAGATCTGTGACCTTTGAGGAAGGTTTGGTCAGGGTTCCTACATTTTTTCTACATTGGGCCTTACTGGTCAGGGTTAGTTCTAGATTAATCATGAATTCTTACGTCCATATGTCACCTATATTTAAGTGAAGCTGTGCACTTTTCCCCATGAGGCTGTGCACTGTGACAATCACTGTGCCCTGGAGACTGTTCACTGGTCCCACATGGTGACCTGGGTCCCTAAAGATGCCTGCCAGTGCAGTTCTGTCTTTCTCATGGGACTCTACACAGGCCACCTTTCTGCCCCCACTTCTCTCCCTTCCCAGCATGTGTCTGAGCTCTGCCGTCACCCATTCCAAGCCCTCCCCTTCTAGTCTGCTGTTTGGGAAAATGCCTCTCATGTCATTATGGTCTGACTCCTCCTGACTTCAGTGTTCAATGAATACAATGACATTTTTGGAATTCACAAAAAGACTTTTCTCTCTTAAGTGCCCAGCTCTGGCAATTAAAAGCCACAACTTGCCAAAATTTTCTGTTATAGATTTATGAGATGGATTCAGCAACTTCTCCCTGTCTTTTTTTTTTTTTTTTTTTTTCGAGACAGGATCTCACTCTGTCTCCTAGGCAGGAGTTCAATGGCACAGTCATGGCTCACTGCAGCCTCGACCCCCTAGGCTCAAGTGATCCTCCCACCTCAGCCTCCTGAGTAGCTGGGACCATAGGTGTGCAACCCCAAGCCAGGCTAATGTTTCTATTTTTAATGGAGATGGGGTTTTGCCACGTTGCCCAGGCTGGTCTCTTACTCCTGGGCTAAAGCAATCCACCCGCCTCAGGCTCCCAAGGTGCTGGGACTACAGGTGTGAGCCACCATGCCCAGCCGCTTTCTCTGTTCTAGGTGGTGTCCCCTCTCCCCTCTGAGTGATGAGTGTTGATGACCCACCTGGTCGGAGGAGATCTTCCCTATCCGCCAGCAGAGTGTCCTATGTCACTATATCCCAGCATAACCCGGGCAGCATCGGCGTCAGGCTGGTAGAATTCAGCACGTGGTGAGCATCCTGAGATGCTACCATTAAGCTCTAAGCTACCATTTTTTAGTTTACATCCATATTGTCTTTATAGCCTCCATCAGAGCTTTCCCTGGGCTGCCTCATATCTTTTCTTTCAAATACAAGAAAGGACTCGTAACAGCATAGGCAGGAAGACTGAAAAGAAAACGCCATGGTACTGGTGAGGAGTGTTCCAAATGGAGAAGCAAATGCCCCCTCACTGGATACAACTCCATTACCTGCCCTCAACTGATAACTTGTTTTTGGCCCAGAATTAGATAGCTGTTCTTGAAAAGTAAAAAAAAGGCCCTAGTGTTCTCAAAACGAATCCAGTTTAGGTGATATGCATTAAGATACTGATTTGGAGGAAGATAAAAAGTAATTGCAGGCACGGTGTAAAATGTCTCTCTCTCTCAATACATCAAATACATACATCCTATGTAATATATACACATATATATGTGCACTTAAGTGTGTATATATAAAACAGCCTGAGGAGGTGGAGGACGCAGCATGAATCACACAACCAAATCAAGGCAGAGTAGATATCATCGAACAGACTGTGATTATGTTGATTGAAACCAGATTTAAAGGACCTGGGGAATTTGTTTGGGAACAGAGAACAGGACCAAAATATTCCCTCAGAGAGGAAATCTCATCAGAGGGAAAATGTGGGGGGTGGAGGGGCAGGCGTGGTAGGGAGGTAGGGAGTGGTGCTTTAGGACAGAGTTTGGGGAAAGGGAATGAGAACTATTCTCTCTCCACTTTCAAGGGTGTCCAAGGAATACAGCATGATAAATCCAGGGGAGACGCTGATGAGACAAAGGGAAGGAGGGAGGAGAACAGGACAGGCAGCTGAGGAGGGCTGGTGTGTTTGTCGCTGTGCTGCAGTGCTGGGAAATACATTCATTCCGATTTGGAAATTGAACAGTGAAACACACCACATCTTTGTCAGAATTCAAGGATGGACGTTCATCATGTGTAGGTTTGAAAGAGGTAAGATTAATGGACAGGTCTAACAGGATGCATCAAAAGAATCTCTTTAGACACAGCCATGTGAGGAGGGGTGAGATGAGGGAGATGGAAACATCTGGCATTTGGCCAATCCCTTGGAGAAGAAACCAGCACATTCAGAATCCCACCCTCGTGAGCTAGCCAGAGCCACTGGCAGCTGTAGGAAGCACAGCCTTTCCGAGTGGCATGACTCCACCTCTCAGATACAGCACAAGGCCACATTCACCTGGGGGATCCCTGTGTATGTGTTTTGAAATGACAGTGGCATTTAAAAAACAATAATCGGCTGGGCGCGGTGGCTCAAGCCTGTAATCCCAGCACTTTGGGAGGCCGAGACGGGCGGATCACAAGGTCAGGAGATCGAGACCATCCTGGCTAACACGGTGAAACCCCGTCTCTACTAAAAAATACAAAAAACTAGCCGGGCGTGGTGGCGGGCGCCTGTAGTCCCAGCTACTCGGGAGGCTGAGGCAGGAGAACGGCATGAACCCGGGAGGCGGAGCTTGCAGTGAGCTGAGATCCGGCCACTGCACTCCAGCCCGGGCGACAGAACAAGACTCCGTCTCAAAAAAACAAAACAAAAAAAAACAATAATCACAGAGAAGCAAGATTTTAGCACTCAGAGGAACCCTCAACTTTCACTTTATAGCTGAAGAAACCATGGTCCCAACAGTGCAGGGGAGCTGCCCAGGCCACACAGCTGGTTAATGCTCAAGCTGGAACTGGCTTTTGTGCCCCCAATTAAATAACAGTTTCTACCTGTTTTATCTTCCTTTCGAAATTTCTGCTGCTTTTGTAACAACTTTGTAACCCTCAATTAATCAACAAAATAATAGAAGATACTCAAGAGGATATGTCCTAAGAACAGGTAAGTTAGATATTGGGAGGAACCCCCAGCACTCCAAAGATGTCTGCCTCCCAGGCACTAAGATGTCCACATCTGGGGAATCACTTCTCTTTTAATGCAATGTTATCATTCCCATCACTGACCTGTGGGCAGGACAGAGGAAGAGGTGTGATAAAGATCACAGAAACCAGCTCTTAAAATTTCCCTCCCATTGCCCCAAAAAGCAAACTTGGCAAGCCCCCAACTTTTTTTTTTTTTTTTTGAGATGGAGTCTCCCTTTGTCACCCAGGCTGGAGTGCAGAGGCATGATCTCGGCTCACTGCAACCTCTGCCTCCTGGGTTCAAGCAATTCTGTGCCTCAGCCTTCTGAGTAGCTGGGATTACAGGCACCCACCACTACACCCGGCTAATTTTTGTATTTTTAGTAGAGACGGGATTTCACCATCTTGTCCAGGCTGGTCTTGAAATCCTGACCTCGTGATCCACCCGCCTCAGCCTCCCAAAGTGCTGGGATTACAGGCGTGAGCCACCGCACCTGGCCAAGCACTTGACTTTTTAAGGGTATGAAGGAGAATTCATAGGGTTAGCAGGTCCCTGTTGCTTCCTCCCTTCCCTCACCCCTCCCATAAACAACACTAACAAGTACACAGAGTTCAGATTCGACAGTCAGTCTCAGGGCAGATGGCTGTGAGTCCCCTCCGGGAAACACAGCCTACAGCATTTCTTGCCTGTTCATTTTGAAGTGGAGGAATTTTCATTTTCAAGTTTGAACAGGAAATTCTACTCAGGAAAGAATAAAAAAAAAGCAAATAGTATTTTGGTGAGTAGGCAGTACTTTCTGGATATATTTCTTTACCACATTTGAGCAGATTTCGAGTTCCCATTTTCCCTCTTATCCCCTTTGCTTGTCCCCCCTCAAGCATGAGTGTTTGCACACACATGCCACTTCTGGAATGAAATGATGGCTAGGAAAGTCTGGATCAAAAGAAGAATTCGTCAGAAGAATTATGAGGGAATAAGAACTTGTTGTAAAAGACACCCTTGGGGCTGGCAGGACATTCTTATAGCATTATCCTTGCAGGCTGGTTTTAGAACTCAACTGTACAAAATGGGACAGGCCGTAGTTCCATTTATACTCAGTTTACCTTTGGAAACAGCACGGAAGCAGAATGCCAATAGCCGCTCTCACCACAGTGCATCTCACTGGAGGATGCAGCAGACAGACTTGGGTTAGCCATTTAGGAAGAAGTTCCTAAATGACACTGAGAGGTCATGGAGCTGGCCTCTCCCAAGGCTGGATGTAAAGCTCTGGTGAGATGACAAGCTGGAGGCAGCTCAGCCTGAAGACTGTGCCATGGGCTGCATGACACCCACATATCCCTTCCAGGTTCCTCTTCTGGCCATCTTGGTCTGGATATTCTTCAGGGACGCTGAGACACATGGGCACAAGGGAGGCTGAAAGTTGAGGGACCTGCCTCTTAGTCCCAGCTCTACCACTTATAAGTTGGGTGATCTTGAGCAATTCCTATCAGCTCTCTGAGGCTCAATGGGGAGCTAGAAAGAGAAATTTCTGGTGGAAATGTTTCTTGGGTGGCTACTTCTGGTGCATGGTTCCATTAGACAAGCATGGATGCTGCAGTAAGACAGATGCCAAGTCCTTCGTGGAGCTGTTACTGCTATGGTTTCCTTGATGGAGGAGCACAGTAGGATCCCTGGCCTGGGACTCAGAGGATCCAGTTCCACCAGGTGAGCTGGACAGCACAGTGTGGTGGGGATGGGGGCCTGGAAATCAGACAAGCTCAAAGCCTTCCATGGCCATCAGTCGTCTGAGTGCGCCTCGGGTTTGCCAAATGTAAAATCAGGCTACAGTTATGAGGAATAAATGAGGCATTTCATGATATATGCCTGCCGTGCACACTGCTTGGCAGATGGGAGGCATCCAATAAATAGTAGCTCTCTTCATTTAGGAAAGTCCTACCTTTGACCTCAATTTCCCACTGGTAAACTTGTGGGGAATACACTACCTTCTCTCTGCTATATGTGAATGCTGTGCAGATGAAACAGCACAAACACACGTTGTCATGGTGTTACTACCTGAGAATCCAGATATAAAAAACCTCATTCTCAGCAGCAGGAATCTTTCCAGATCAAAGCTGTGTCAGCTGCCCTATTTTTGGCAACAGCCTGCAGCCAAAGTTCTCTACTGCCTTGCATCTGGCTATCCCTGAAGCTGTCACCAAAAACCCAGCCCACAGTGGCCTCTCCCAGCTCCAGAACCTACTGTTCTGGGGAGGAGGATGCTTCTCCCATGAAGTGGGGAGAAGCCCTGGACTGAGGACAGGAGATGTGAGCTTGAACATATGGATTCACCTCTCTGAGCCTCAGTCTCCACATCTGGAAATAAAGAGATAACAACACCTGACTTGCCTGCCTTAGGTGACTCTTTTCAGTCTCCAGTGATAAAATGTGAGTCTTAAATGAATGCCAAAGAGAAAAATGAAGAAGATGACCATGATGTCATTTCACATGTGAATGACTTCCCTTCCTAATGAGGCTGCCAGTTGTTCAGGTGCTCAGAAGTGAAGATCTTAACATAGTCTGGCTTATATTCTTCATCTCTACCCCCCAACTCTGGGATGTAAACACCTATATCAAGCACATAGGATACTCAATAAATTCATATAATCATAATTTACTCATGTAATACCGAATGCATATGAATTCATGTAAGTGCAAGTAAGAGAGAACATGGTCACTCTGAGCAGTGATAACAGAGAATCTTCTCTAGATCAAAGGTTCTGAAGCTTGGCCCTGCACCACACTCACCTTCAGCAGTTAGTATGCAGATTCTCAGGCCCCAGCCAGGCTCACTGGATCACCACCATCAAGGGATGGGGCTCAGGAATCTGCACAGATGCTCCTCAACCTATGACCCCTTCTAAGTTGAAAATACTGTAAGTCAAAAGTACATTTTTGATCGACGGTATCTTCAATTAATGATGGGTTTATTTCACATAACCTCATTGTAAGTTGAGAAGCATACTGAATGCACATCACTTTGGCACCATTATAAAGTTGAAAAATTGAAAGTCCAACCATTGTTAAGTTGGGGGCTGTCTGCATTCTAAAAAATTCTTCCACGGTGACTCCGAGAAGCATCAGGTCTGGAAACCACTTCCCTGTCTACCTGTTAGCCTTTGATTGGCAGGCATCTCTACACCACATAAGCCCAGCACAATGCCTAGTACAGGAGCCAGTCAAAAGTGTTTGCTGAACTGAGCTGAAATTCCAAGTTGTTGGTCCTGCAATGTAGAATCTATTGGGGCCTCTCGGATAGGAAGGAACAGTGGTGCTGTCTACCTGCATCCCTTTCCAGGGAGTTAGTTACACCAGTGTAAAGGGTACTGGGCCAGTGCAGAAAAACAGACAAAGCACAGCTCAAGCCAAGTCCAGAATTGGCCCCATGGCTTTTGTTTTCATGTGGAAACAAATACCACTTTATTCCCACTCCCATTTCAAAGAGGCATGATAAAGAAGTAAAAATAAATAAGTGATTTATTTTTATTTCCTTTTCATTATTATGCAAAGTCATAATTCAACCTCCTAATTTCATAGATATGAAAACTGAGGCCCAGAGAGAGGCAGTTGCTTGTCTAAGGTCACTCAGCAAGTGGGTATCTCAGTAGTGTGGTCGAATGGAAAGATGGCCGAACCATCTATGTAGTTATCTAAGCATTCTGCAGACACCATACTGGGGTCATTTTAATACCGGGAAGCACCAGACTTCTGCCTCTAAAACCTAATTTCCTTAAAGAAGAGTCCTTCTTAGGCCACATCCTTTACATGAATCCATCCTTAATGATTCGCACCCTTCAGTGCTCTTTGTCTCCATATCCTCATTCTTGTGCTTCCTTCTGTCTGTCCCTCCTACCGCCTACCCCCAACCATCTCTGCCTATCCACCTATAACCCTGCTGCAAGATGGATCTCAAATGCCACAAAGGCTACTTCCTCCATGAAGCCTTTTGTTATCTGCCACCTTTGAACTCCCAGGATATTTTCATGATCTCTTTTGTAGTCTTCTATTTTACCTTGTCCTTTGTGTATTTGTTTACCTCTCATGACAGTTTCTAAGCTGTGTGAGGGCAGAGATTATACAGTTGAACAGAAAAAAAGATAGTTGATTCAGCAGGCACTATATGTATATTTTGAGAAAGGCATCTTGAAGTCACTGATATCTCAGGATGTATGAATTCATGATTTTAAGGATTTGATTTGCTCAAAACATGTGCTCTGGTGTTGCTGCTCTGAAAATAACCCTTCAGTAGTCTGGAGGCAGGATCCAATGCTAGTTTAATATTGTCTTGAAGAAGGCATCCCATGGGATACTCTGCAGACCACTTTCCAGTCTTCCAACCCTGGATTGAGGTAATCTATGGTGAAACCTCTTCCAAAGAAGCCTGTCCTCCTGCCTGCAAATCATCCTAGCTTTCTGTCATCTCCATCAGTGAGAAACATTCCGAAAAGAGTCACATAAAGAGCTCTACCAAGACCTCTTCAGTCACAGTGAAACTGCTCTGGAGAGCCAAAGAGCTAAGGCAGGCCTGGCCTTGGCACAGTGGCTACTGCATGCAGTGTGCACATAAAGAACATCCATCATGTCATAATACATGGTGTTAACTCTATCCTTTCAGGGTAACAAGGCAGCATTATACTAGTTCAGGAAAGAGAGATTTAATAAGCATCTTAAGAATGTGAAATTAAAGTCAGGTAGAATTAGAGGGTCCAGCTGTTCTCCATCTGCCTTCACTGAGGATGTTAAAAGAAGCAAAGGTGAATGAAATCCTATCTATTGTTCCATACCTGGGGTGTGGCATGATGGATCCATGCCACTGCAAATTCATACTTGGCTATCACTTGCTGGGTGCTTACAATGCACCAGGTGCTATTCTAGGAACCATCACACAAATTATCTTACATGTTATATATTATCTTACTTAATCCTTACCTCAAGCCTCTGTGGTAAGCATTATTTCTTATTACAGAGAAGGAAACTGAGGTTAGAGAATTATTAAAATTAATTATTAAGTAGTAGGTCAGTAACTTGAATTCAGGTATTCTGACTCTAATCCTAATGTTCTTCCCATTAAACTAGAGATGGTAAATTGGTTACAATTCAAGTTCTAAATCAAATTAATTGGTATGTAGCTACTTAGAGACCTATGTTGAGGATTAAAAAACTTTCTAAACTCAATGAGAGAGAGTGCTGTGATTGATTAGTGATGTCTGCTGTGGGAAAAGGCATGACGGTGGAAAAGAATGTTGTAATTGATTAGTGATGTCTACTGTAGGCAAAGATGTGAGAATGGCAGCACAGGTGCTGTATTTATTTGTCATCCCTGCACTAAGACATAATTCAATGAAAGAACAGGCTGTCCTGTGACAACATTTTACCACAAATCCAGTTTTCTACCACATTCTTTTAAAATTTCCCCATACACAGCATACACATAACCTTTGGACATTCAACATTCTCTAGTTTTCTTTTCCAAGTCTTATGAGTTCTTCACATTTCTTTTTAAATAGCTATTCCAAAATGAGAGTCTTGGATCAGCATGGTTTATGGCCACAGGTTTCCCTTCTAAGGGCTTCTTCCTGTAGGCTGCCCCAGTTCAACCTTCCTCATTATCCAGAGAGCTCCTTTGGGGATAGAAAATCTTGTCAACACACAGAGAGGGCATGTTTTATATGACCCTTGAATACGCTTCCCCAGGACAATCACCATTGACAGAGGGCTGTTGCTGATGGAGCACGAAGAATGAAGTCAAGGAGAGGCAGGTGTATGAGGACATGGCGGGAGGGTGGTGAGGAGACGGGGATTGGCTTGGGTGTCAAAAGGCAGAAAGCAGGCAGCAGAGAAGTCACTTTCAGGGCTTAGGCAGGCCAGTGCAGCCTGTTTTGAGCAGAGAGCTGAGGAGAGCACAAAGAACATGGGGGAATGACCAATAGCCCATGTAGTCAACCATTTAAAAACTAATAGTGGCCGGGCGCGGTGGCTCAAGCCTGTCATCCCAGCACTTTGGGAGGCCGAGACGGGCGGATCACGAGGTCAGGAGATCGAGACCATCCTGGCTAACACGGTGAAACCCCGTCTCTACTAAAAATACAAAAAACTAGCCGGGCGAGGTGGCGGGCGCCTGTAGTCCCAGCTACTGCGGAGGCTGAGGCAGGAGAATGGCGTGAACCCGGGAGGCGGAGCTTGCAGTGAGCTGAGATCCGGCCACTGCACTCCAGCCCGGGCGACAGAGCGAGACTCCGTCTCAAAAAAAAAAAAAAAAAAAAAAAAAAAAAAAAAAAAAAAAACTAATAGTAAGAGGAAAGAATAGGGAAAAAAATCTCTTCTTCACTGATTAAGTCTGCTGTCTTAATTATCTAAGTCATCTGGATGTTTTGCTGCATGGAGGATTGACCACAGCTGAGAACCTAGAGACCAGATCCTACCCAGGGCCTCCTTTAAAGCGATTACACTCGTATCAGACTATGCTGCACCTCCTGACAGCACAGACGTCATGCTTGGAGCAGCAACCCTGGGAAATGCTCATTGGGCAAATCAAGACCTTAAAAAATAATTATGGTTTGCACATCCTGAAGCAATAATGACTTCAAAACCCCCTTCACATGTGATTTATACATAAGTATAGTTCTCCCTTGAACCTTCCCCCACAGTCTCTCTCTACACACTCCACCCAAATCCAAGTGGTTAGAAAGTCAATATTCATAGGCCTTGCTAAAAGGCCCAGATGGAAAAACCCTGGTCTGTATCAGGAGGAAAAGAACTGCTAACACCACCTGCCATTAAAATTCTCATACACCCAATTGTGCATAAATGCGAATATGTGTGTGTGTTCCAAGATGTTCAAAGAAAAAAGGAGAAAAATTAATTAAGCCTACACCTCTCTGCCAAGGAATCAAATGCTCTCTGGGGCCTGGTATTAAGGCAAAGAAATGCAGTCTTACAGAGCTGCTGGTTCTGATCCAGTTTATTGCGGAAAAAGGGGAGAATGAGGTTAAATCTGGGATGGGGGCTCTGCTATTGACATAGCTGGTTTTGTTTTTGTTATCCCTGGGAAGGTGTCCCAGGTGGTGAAAGGGAATGTTCATTAAATGGGTACCTATTCTATGCCAAGCAGAGGCACACATAGAACTAGAAAGGAACAGACAGAGATGGAGAAATTCCTTGGATGACTGACCTTGTGGTGATAAAAGGATGAAAGCAAAGTTTCCACGGAAGAAACTTAAAATGCATATTGCTAAGTAAAAGGAGCCAGTCTGAAAAGACTACACACTGTATTATTCCAACTACTATGATATTTTGGAAAAGATGAAACTCTAGACAGTCAAAAGATTGGTGGATGCCAGAGGCTGGTGGCAGAGGAGAGAGGAGGGATGGGCAGGTGGAGCACAGGAGAGTTTTAGGGCAGTGAAACTCTTCTGTATGCTATAATGGTGGATACATAATATTATGCATTTGTCATAACCCATAAAACTGTATAACACAAAGAATAAACCATAATGTAAACTATAGACTTGAGTTAATAATGATGGGCTAATATTTGCTCATTAATTGCAACAAATGTACTGCACTAATGCAACATGCTAATGATGGAGAAAACTGGGGGGTGAGGAAGAGGAGTTATATGGTAACACTGTAATAGCTGGTTAATTTTTCCACGAACCTAAAACTGTTCTAAAAATTAACGACTATTAATTTTAAAAAATGAAAGGAGACTAGCTCTGCCTCTGTGAACCCACCGTGGGAGGGTGGTGAGGTGGGACCAGGAAAAGGGAAAAGGCCAGAGGACAATCTAGCCCTTTAGGACAATTTGCAAATCAGGATGAGCATCTGGAATGGCAAACCAGATATTTGTTCAATGTCAGACTTAAAGGCATGAACTAAGAGCACAGATCTCACACGCTAGAGAATAAAGAACTGGAGGCCAGAGACCTCAAAGAGAAAACAGCTAAAGGAATGCAGCCCCTCAAAGTCCTGCTAATAAAATCTCCTCTGGGACCAAGGCCCTTTCTGGGAAACAACAGCCACAGCACCTTGATAACCTGCGTCTAGGACATCTGCTGAGCTCTGGCCTTTTCTCTCTCATATTGCAACTGCAGGTGTAAAGAAATGGAAATGAAATTTCACAGCCAGGCAATGATCCAATATGCACGTTCCTCCCTGAAGATAACTGAAATAAGAAAACAGCACAAGAGAAGATGAAATCTGCTTATAAGACCCCCGGGAAATAGCCTCTTGCTGGGGTGTGAAAGGAAGGAGGCAGTGCAGTGTATCACCCTAGCAGGGGAGCACCGGCAACATCTTTGAGAGTGAAGGACAGATGTGTCTTTAACTGGGGGACCTGGGGACAGACATTGAGCCTTGAGCTTCCCAAGTCCTCTTCTCAGACACTCTTTCGTGGGTAAGAATTGGCTGCCTCTGGGTATAGGGGTTTCCAAGAAACTTTATCGGGGTCAAGGAGGAAGGGTGTGGTTGGCCTCCATTCTCTGACGTCATCTCATTTGAGAATCCAGAAGAGGAAGAGAAGATGAGCTCTCAATACAGAAAGAACAGGTTTTAGTGAGCCAAACCAGGCATTATCTTTGGGAGGAAGGAGAATACAACTGCAGCACTCAGAGGGGAAAAATGGAGACAGAAAGGAAAGCCAATCAGCAAAGGGTAAGCTCCAGGCTTCGTTGGTATAGTCAAACCGGCCCAGCCCCCAGTTCTAAGGCAAGTGGGATTTTCCATGGCACGTCAAGAGTCTAAACTAAAGAGTGAGTTACCATCATATAAAATAGAAGAAGAGTTTAGGCATGCCCCTGTGAGTGAGCAAGGTTATCTGTCAATGTGTGTGTGCGTGTGTGTGTGTGTGTGTTATGTGTGCTCGCTTTCCCTACTCACTGGTCACAGAGAAATGAGGACCAGTTTGTCTACCTGCCAAAATCATTTCAGAGCTTGTTTAAAGGACTTTCAAAGAAGGAATAAGCTCCATGTGGGAAGGGATTAAACCTGGTTCAACTTTTTGCCTGGTTGTGTGGCATGGGATAAACATTTGCCAAAGTGAATGAGGGTTAGTCACCTGTTCTGGGAATTCATAGAGTCACCTCAAGGAAGTTTTTTCCTTAATCCCTGTTCTGATCTTTGATCTTATTCCAGATTTCTGCTAGGCAAACACCTTTTGTTTTCAGTCATTCACTCATTCATCAACTCTTTACTGGCTGCTTATTATAAGCCAGACACTGTCACGTGTGGTTCGGAATGCTACTAGGAACAAGCGAGAATTGTTCCTGCCTTCAAGAGTCCAGAGTCTCTTGAGAAAGGTGTTGAATCAGGAGCTACAATAAGGAATGCTGGGTGCTGGGGATGCTGCAGCATGCAATGGGAGTGTGTGACAGGGAGCCCCAGAATACGACAGAGGACTAGGGACAGCCTCTCAGAGGCGGTCATGCTCATGTGGCCACTGCTGGGTACTAACAGTTAGGCAAGAAAGATGTGGTGGCAGGGAAGAGGAGAGCTGCAGTAGTGGAGGCAAATTCCCAGGTGCTGTGACTCAGAGGCCAGAAGGTGCATTGTGCATTCCGGGAAACAAACCCAGCAAAACCCAAGATGGCTGGTGCATGGGGTATGAGGGAGAGAGAGGTGGGGAGAGTGTGAACAGTTGAAAAAACAAGGACTCAGAGGCACTGGAGAGCCATTATAAGATTTCAAGTAGAAAAATGACCCAATTAGCTTTGCAAAGTGTGGAGGATGGCAAGAGATGATGGTGGCTTTGATTAGCATAGCAGCAATGGTGATGAGGAGATCTGGACAAACTCCAGAGGCATTACGAAGGTTAGAATGATGAGGACTTGGAGGCTGCCCGATTCTGCGGATGAGAGAGAGACAAGCGGAGGTGACTTCCAAGTCTTTGACTGGACCACACACTAGAGTCGCAGGTGGTTCCATTTATTAAGGTGAAAAACAATGGAGAAGACTGACTGGAGTTGAGAAAGTTTGGGGCACAAAAGGAGCCCCTGTTCAGCTTGGCATACACTGAGCTTTAGGAGCCTACAAAGACATTTGGGGCATCTATAGGGAAGCTGGATATATGGGTCTGTAGCATTTAACACAAAGTAATTGTGCATTTGAGATATAAGATATAAGAGACCTGGGATGCTTGGAATTGGCTATGGAGAGTGTAAAGAGAGAGGAGAGCCCAGGTCAGATAAAGGAGCAAAAGTCAGCTAAGGAAAGTATGCAGAAACAGCCAGAGAGGTAGGACAAAAACCAGGATGTCGTGGTATCCTACCAAGGAAAGAGTTTCAAGAAAGAAGACATCAGGGTAGGGCCAGGCCAGACAAAGCCAGAGAAGGGTCTGTGATAAGGCGATGGTGGAAGCCAGATTGCAGGGGGTTTAAGCACTGAACAGGAAATGAGGAAACGGAGCCTTCACTAAAGAAGTTAGGTGTGAAGAGGAGGAGAGTCAAGGTAGGAGCTGGAATGGAGGAACAGAGGAACATCAGTGGCCACCAGTCACAGAACCCCGAAACTTCCTGGCAACGGCAAGATTCGGTTAGTTTCTAACTTCTGACCATGCATATCTCAAATCCTAATATACATGACTTTATACAGTTGCTGTTCTTTCTGGAATGCAAAACACTTCCTGTTTCCTCTTTGTTCTCATTTTATCCTGTGCAGCAAAAGGAGTGAGATGTTATGTTCTTCCTCTTGCTGGTGAGCAAACCCAGGCACAGACCGTGTCTGCTCTGTGAGCCTGTGGACCTGTGGACAGACAGTGGAGATGGGAGGCTGCTCTGCAGGCCCCCTGCCTCCCTTGGCACCTCTCTCATACCTGCCCCTGCGGGCCACTCAGCACACTCATGGTAGCTACACAGCAGTCATTTAGGGACTCTGGGTCAACTCGGGCCCAAATCACTTGACCTACGGGAGCTTGCTCTGCTTCCCTGTCTACTCCAGGAAGCCTGGTAAAAGTCTTGGCAAATATCAGAGCCCAGAAACAGAATCTGGTCCTCGTCATCCCATCTGTGCTGAGCTGTGGGAGGGAATCTTACACAAACCTCCCCTCCCAGAGCCAGACACTCAGCAGAGCTCCGACCCTGAGTGCCTGCTCCAGGGTCTGGGGGTGGGGGTGGAAGTGGGCCCCCAGAGCTCACAATCAGGGCTGCAAACAGAATGTAGACCCTTTCTCCCCTCTGTCCCAAGAGTTCTCTGAGGAGCCAGGTCCACCCTGCCTGAGGTGGTTAGGTGCCGTCAGTCCCACAAGTGGGGATCGATTCAATACTCTTGGATGGATTCCCCCTGGGTCTGAGAGGTACACGGCTCCCAGGGTCCCACTGATTTCTCGGGTGAGTAAAGGAAGCTACAGGCCGCTGCAAAAATCACAAAAGCAAGCTACCATCCATTTGTTTTTCACTCATCAATCAATGAGATTCTATGTGATTCTCAAAAGAGCTATCACTGCCCTACTACAGGGCATTTGGAAATGTGTCAAGGTGTTTCTGGTTGCCATGGTGACTGGAAGGGGATGATGCCACTGGCATTTAAAGCTTGCAGTACATCCTGTACCACTAAGAACCAACCCAGCCCAAGTGACCAGTGTTCCTGCTAAGGAAAGCTCAACCCCAGCTGATGACTGACAGCCCACCATTGACCGGAGGTCCCAGCATGCTTGGAGGAAGACGTCACAGATAAGCAAACACTTGCCTCTCCTGCCCAAAGATGCCCTCCTTTTTCTCTAGTGGCCCACACAGCTGTGAGGGTTATCTGGGCTGGGGTGGGTGATCATGACCCCCAGCCTGCCAGAGAATGTCTTGCTTTCTCAGACTCTGTGGACTGCCTGATTCTAACCATTGACCCTCACTCCTGACACTTCTGCCTGCGTATCCCTCACCACCCAGGAAAGGCACTTCAGCCAAAAGAAGGATAGAGCCAGCTCCTTGCAAGGCAGCATCTTGGAGTCAGCAGCATGTTCCCGATCAACTGCTGTGTGTCCTGAGCAAGACATGAACTTCTCTGAGCCACACCTCCTTTCCATTGTCCCCAGCACCCATCTAAACAGGGAATAGATCTTGGTCTCTCACTGCCGAGGGTGCAGGTGGGCTATCCTGGAGGACATGAACAGGAATTGGGGCCCCTTCAATCACAGGGGCTATGTGTGTGTGTTGGGGAAGGGTTATTGAGGCCAGATGGATAGGGGTCTGTGGGCTTTGTTAGGACAGGACTCCTGGAGTCCAAGGGGAGGTCAGGCCCAGGCACTTCTGCCCCAAGCCCTGACTTGCATGCATCTTCCTCCTGCCTCCTGGACAGCTCACAACACCTAACCCAGGCAGTCATGGGTTATGCTTGGCCTCCCAGAGCTGACAACGATTGAAGACAGATGTATGCCGTCAAAGAATACTAATGGGGATCAAGAAAAGGAGTAGCACGCTTGCATGTGCAGAGAGACAGAAGCTGGGAAGGGAGAAGTGGAGGCTGTTTCAGGAGTGCAGGCAGGCAGCAGATGTGTGCTGCATGACCCTGTGGGCAGGGCAGCCCCACTGGAAGATGTTTCCACAGGAAGAG
This sequence comes from Rhinopithecus roxellana, assembly GCF_007565055.1. Classification (NCBI taxonomy): domain Eukaryota; kingdom Metazoa; phylum Chordata; class Mammalia; order Primates; family Cercopithecidae; genus Rhinopithecus; species Rhinopithecus roxellana. The sequence continues at coordinate 3,797,263 of NC_044558.1, forward strand.
GGGCTGTGCTCGCTATAGGAGGCCAGAGCCCCGTGCTCCCATTTGCTCCACACGTTAAGCTCCAGCTGAGAATGCTGTTCTGGCCAGGAAGGGATCCTAGAGAGCACCCATCTACCTCCCAATCTTGCCTACAGAGAAACTGAGGCCCGGAGAAGTTAAACGCCTAGGCCACAGACATGCAGCCTCCTGGCAGGGCCAGGGCAAGAATTCCTGGCTGCCAAGCAGCCTTCTGCACCTCCCTACCAATGCGTTGCTCTGCTCGCTATACCTTCCTGGCCCCTCTGCTTTCCAAGACCCTCTATCTACTCCCCCTTTTCCCTGCCGCTGTCCTTGCTTTCCCTGCACAGCTCCCAGAGACTCCGGAATTGTTGGAGGAGCAAGGCAGGCATTGTGCTAAAAACATAAAAAGCCGAATTGAGCCAAGGAAAACGAGATGCTTTCCTCCCTGGTTGTTATTGTTGCTGGCGTGGACAGAGAACCCACATTGCGGCCCTGCCCCTAGGCCTCCTCACCGCAAAGAGAACTGACTGTGTGTTAGCACACAGCTCACCCTGCACTCTGTGGGTGTTTGGAGGAGTTACAGGTGTCCAACATCTTTCCTTCCCGTTAGGGGTTGAATTGTGTCTACCACCAAGATATGCTGGAGTCCTAACCCCCAGTACTTCTGAACGTGACCTGATTTGGAAATAAGGTCTTTACAGAGGTAACCAAGTTAAAATGAGATCATTAGGGTAGACCTTAATCCAACTGGGCTGCCGTCCTTATAAAAAGGGACCTCTGAACACAGACATGCACAGAGGGAAGACAGTGTGAGACAAAGGAGAAAGCCACATGAAGACACAGGATTTGACAGATGCATCTAGAGGCCAAGAAATGCCAGAGGCTACCAGAGGCTAGGAGAAGGCGTGGGGCAGCTGCTTCCCTGGGCCTTCAGATGAAACATGGCACTGACCGCAACCTTGGTCTTGGATTTCTGGCCTCCAGAACTGTGAGACAATACATTCCTGTTGTGCTAAGCCACTCAGTTTGTGGTGCTTTGTTATGGCAGCCCCAGGAGACTCACACACTTCTCAAGTCTCAGGCTACCTGCCATGCCCCAGGGCCTCACTCTGTTGTCTACAGGAGACAATGGAAGTTTGCGTTTCTGTTGACCTGCCACAGGCACAAGCCAAATCATGTATACCTTGGATCAAAAGAGCTCCTGGAATGTGTCTAGGAAACTCTAACTGTACCCTACACAGTGCTCCAACATCTTCCTCCCTCCTCCCCCTCACTAAGCCCTTCAGAAAGTCTTGGTTGCTGGGCCATTCCTGGTCTGCTGGGCCAGGGAGACCTTCATGACAGATGGCCCCCGTCTGTGGTCAGCTGGCGAAAAGATCATGAACAAGTGGGAAGCATGAAGGGGCATGAGACTAGGCAAATGTGAGAAGAAAATCCTCTCGCTACCCAAAACATCTGTTGGAAGAACAAATACAGCTAAACATGGATCAAAGAGATTTCTAAGCAACAGAGAGAACAGTTTTACAACGCAGTGCACAGCTAAAGCCAACTGGAAAAGCTGCTGACCAGGTTCCAGTTCTCCCCAACTGGAGCAAATAAACTTTATCAGGAAAGAGAGTCCAACAGGGACGGTAAAGAGAAACATGCAAATGTGGGCAGATCTGGAAGCCAGAGGAGAGCCTACACTCTGTAAAATAGCAATGTTCTTAGGGAAGTGGAGGCAGGAGGGTAGGAAACACTGAAGGTGAAGAGAAAGCTGGTATCAGGGACTGGAAAAAAGTCTTTGCAGAAAGTCACACATACACCACAGTGCTAAATATGCTTGCAACTGGCTTTGGGAGACAAAACAATAGGAAAACAGGTATCGAAAATGTTCATCATTGTTATTAATTTATTCTTTTCAAAATTAATTTAATACACCATGTATTAAATGCTTCATATGCCAAGCATTGTTCTAAGCATTCTACATGTGTTCAGTCATATAATCCACATACAATTCCAGAAGGCAGTTACATTATTATCCCCATTTTACAGATGAGAAGCTTGAGGATGACGGATGTATAAAGGATCTTACTCAGTCACCTGGACTGTAAGTGATGGAGCTGGGATTCACAGTCAAGCCAGCCTGGTTCCTGCCTTACAGTTCTTTCCCACCGCACTACGTGAGGGGTGCACTTAGCTGTAAGGTCGGGTGGCAAGTAGGGAGAGAAAATAGGAGAAGACCAATCTGAAAATTAGACCAAGAAAGCACATATGCTTAGCGCATCAGCTAATGAAGCAAAGGCGAGGTGACAGTCTTTCTCATAATCCTGGGTGCTCTTCCCACAGCTGCCCCGGGTTGGGGGATGCGTGGGTACACACGGGCCAGCCAGTGTGCCTTTCTGCTATCCTGTGGTAACCATCAGCCCCAGCTCCCCTCTTAGAGCTGTCAGGGCTTTCAAGAAGAACCACCTTTCTTTAAAATGTTAACATCTTCAAGCTTGGAAAGGTAACTTCTGGAAATCTATTCTGACAGAATAGCCAGATATGTGTATTCAAATGTATGTAAAAGGATGGTAACTGTAGTATAAAAAGTGTGACCAAAATGAAAATGTACCACAGACGCAAAATGGTTAAAGAGTGGTACATGATGGAATATTATGCAGTGAAAAATCATCTTATGCAAGAATAATTAAAGACATGGAGAGGGCCGGGTGCGGTGACTCACGCCTGTAATCCCAGCATTTTGGGAAGCCGAGGAGGGTGGATCACAAGGTCAAGAGATTGAGACCATCCTGGGCCAACATGGTGAAACCCCGCCTCTACTAAAAATACAAAAATTAGCCGGGCGTGGTGGCGGGCGCCTGTAGTTCCAGCTACTTGGGAGGCTGAAGCAAGAGAATCACTTGAACCCGGGAGGCAGAGGTTGCAGTGAGCTGAGATTGTGCCACTGCACTCTAGCCTGGCAACAGAGTGAGACTCCGTCAAAAAAAAAAAAAAAAAAAAAAGACATGGGGAGATATGCACAATGCAAGCAATAACAACTGGAAAATGCCAGGTAAAAAGTGTTTCTATAGTATGGTGAACCCCTTATTTATAAAAGGGAGCTGGGCATGGTAGTTCATGCCTGTAATCCCAGCACTTGGGGAGGCCAAGGTGGTAGGACTGCTTTGGGCCAGGAGTTTGAGACCATCCTGAGTAACATAGTGAGAGCCATCTTTACAAAATTGAAAAATTAGCCAGGAATGGTGATCCTTGCCTGTAGTCCTAACTATACAGGAGGATGAGGCAGGAGGATCGCTTGAGCCCAGGAGTTGGCAGTTGCCGTGAGCCATGATTGCCATGCCACCACATGCAAGTATAGAAGACAAAGTAAGACCTTGTCTCTAAAAATTAAATTAAAGTAAAAAAACAAAAATAAAGGAAATATATACAGACAGACACAGAAACAAAGACACACAAACATACGCACACACAGAGAAAGAATGTCAAAGGGTATTGATGGTATTTCTGGTCATTGTTTCGTTCTTTATTCTTTCCCCATTTTCTTAACTCTCTATGTTGAACATGCATTAGAACAGATATTTGCTTCATAATCAGAAAGAATGCTGGATGTCATAACTACTTCTGGAAGGACCCCCAAAGCCTTAGCTGTTATTTTTCCACTTCCCACTTACTGGGTGCAAGAGAATGGTACTTCTGGCAGCCTCAGTCAGTTCTGTGGTACTTCTTTGGCTTTAAGCTTAATCTAGGGAAAGCCAAAAATCTTGAATTAAGGAAGCAAATGCTTTGTGTTTCAGATTAGATTAAAAGAACTGAATATATTAACTCTACCTGCTGATTTAAAGGCCATGATTAGGAGGCAGAGTAGGATGAGGCTACCATGCAGAGGGGAACAATCCCATAAGGTACTTACATTATATTATCCCCATTTTACAGATGAGAAACTTGAGGTAGCTCACTGCGGCTGTGCTTAAAATTACAGAAAGAAGGTGTAAGGCACTGGAGAGGGATTGAAGAGAAGGAAAATGATTTTAAAATAAACAAGAAGGTAGTGTGGGATAGTGGTTGGGACTGTCTGGACTCAAAAATAAACAAGAAGGTAGTGTGGGACAGTGGTTAGGACTGTCTGGACTCTGGAATCAGAAAAGAGTCATCCTAAGCTTGGTGCCACCACTTCTTAGACATTTAACCTTGGATGAGTTACTCAGTCATTTGAAAAACCTTTTACTAAGTAACCACCAGGTGCCCTGTAGTAGTCCAGGTGCTAGAGATACGGCGATGAAGCAAGGATATAAAAAGCCCTGTCCTCACAGAATCTACATTATAATAGAAAGAACAGATCATACATTAGGAAAACAAGTACAACATGGTTTCTCAGATGATCTTAGGTGCAAAGTAGAAAATGTGTGGAAGTTTCAGTTACTTCGTCTGCAAAAATGGAATAATAAAATTGCTATTTCACTGAGTACTGTGAGGATTCCTGAGATCACATACAGAGGGCTGAGTATGGTTCCCAGTTCAATAATTATTAATCATGACCGTTAGTTTGAGATGAAAAGGGCCAAATCTATTCTTGTTGTCTGAGTGGCAGTGCAGGGAAATTTTAAGAAATGGCTGCCACCATTCAGAAGTTGCAGAGGCGATGTGATGGGGAAAATTTAAACCAATAGCACTGTAGCAGGGTCTTGAGTTTCCTAATGGCTAAAACAAGGAGCAAAAATTCTCTTCACTTTGGGGTTTATCCAACCTTACAAGAAGTCAGAGAAATCCCTAACCATTTCTATCATTTAATAATGGTAATACTTGCTCCTCTGGTATCTCCACTCCAGGATGGAATTTAACAAGGTACTAGGTCTGGGTTTCACCTGCTTCCATGCTGCTCCACTGTGATTTCCTCTGCCATGTTTCTCTAAGGTTGTCTAGACACCGAACTGTGTTCTTGGAGAGGCCCAGAGGAAGGGCTGTCTGTTGCTCTTCCAAATCCACACAGTTTGGACCATCTGGTAGTCAAGAGATCAGTTAAGGTACTGGAGTGGAGCCAGACTACAGACTCCAATGCAGAGTCCCACCGAGCCTTTAGGGACAAACCCCAGAATGCAAAGTACCTCTGATCCTTGCCCCAACCACTAGGCCAGTGGCCAATGATTCTCCAGGGGAAGGCAGAAAAAAAAAAAAAAAAAAAAATGATACCCTGGTTAAGCAGAAGGAAAAACTTTCCAGAAGTCATGGTTTATAAGCCTTGGATTCCTGCCTCCTGGAGGAGAAGAAATCATCAGAGGCTAAGAAAGGGCACAAAGAGAGATATGTGTATATTTGTATGTACATGAGCCAGCAAATGCATGTGCAAGAATGTTCTAAGTGACTAAATGCAAGACTGAAATCAGATGGACTATCCTGGGGTTTCACAAACCAGTAGCTTACTGTTGGCGGACCTCAGAGGGGCTAAGTGATTTGTCTGCACTTGACAGCAAAGCGGATGGCTTGTTAGCGCTTTTCTTACTCCCGCAAGGCCAGGTTTGGCAGAGCTCTATAAACTCGGGAGTCAGGAATGTTAGCGTTATCTCTGAAGCCCTGCCCATACTTCAGGTAAGTCGTTTCTTTGCTGAGACTGGGATGGCAACAAAATAGCAAACCCATACCAAATGCTAAATTCAAAGAAATAGTTTGGGAAGGCTGGATCTCAAGCTCTACAACCTGCAAAACGTAGAACCCCAAGAGATGAAGCACAGTGTTAAACGAAGAACAGGGGAAGTTTCCAAAAAGTTCAAAGAACAAACTGAAAGCAGAAAAAAAAGGAGAAACGCTGGGAGAGTGAGCAATAGGCTCTTTCTCCAAAAACCTTGATGCCCTGGGAGGGGCTGAGGGAAGCTGCCCGAGACAGAGCTCCTATGAATGCTCTGCATACACTCCCTCCCTTCCAGGCATACTGGGCAAGCTCCAGACACTCCACGCTTGTTTCCATCCCTGTGCTGTCTGTGCTACCCTATCCCTTCAAATTGCTTACTTGATCCAGGGCTCTCCTCAGTCACCCATCAGAAGTCTTAGGAACTCCAGGTACCCTCTGTGTGTGACATTCCATGGCCCTAGTCATTTCTTTCTTGAGTGTTATTCAGTAGGGATTGTCTTATTTCCTTACATGCACTATACGTTCTCAGAGGTGAGGAACCATGCATTTTTGTATTCCTCTCCAGCACAGAACGCAATACCTTACCATATCAAGCACTCAGAAGTGCGTTGCCGAACGAGCGGCTTTTTTAGAAACAGAGTTTATGCCCATTAAATCACTGGGCAGAGTTCATTTTTCACATTAGATAAATGAAGCATACTGAACATCCTGACTATTTTTCTTTCTCTTGTGCTTCTAGCAACAGCACACACAGTTCTCTCAGAAACTGTAAAGTAAGTCAGCTCTTTTGGGTAGGCTTAGGAATCCAAGAACAATGGGATAGCTTCCTTCTGCGGCTTTGATTGCTCCTTCTTCCATTATATCTTTCTTTCTCTCACCTTCCACCATTCGTCCATTAGCAAGTCCTTCCAGCCCTACTCCCAAAACAATGTAACAAAAAGTACATTTAAAATAAAATGATAGCTGTCTAGGTTTGACAGTAAGAAGGGGGAATTTCATTAGCTAGAAGCTAGTGAGAAATCCCTGAAAGAAGGTCAACATTCAGGACATGACAGCCCATATAAAAAGCTAAAACCAAGCACAGAAGCCACATCTGAGGCAGCACGTCGGGGAATCTGTCACAGAAGATACACTGGCCATAAGAATTAGCAACCACCCAACTCAGGAGAGCCAGCACCATGAAAAGAAACAGCAGATTCCACCAACAGAAAAGCCCAAGCCCAAAGAAGAGGTGAAAAGAGCAATCAGAAAGGAGCGTGAGTGTTTAATAATCTCAAAGACATAAAGCACCGTATCTACAAAAATGGGAATATGGATGTGTCAAGGTATTTTCATAAATAAAGTAAACAAAAAAGGCAGGGGACATTGTGGTAGGGGAATCTATTAGATTTGCAATGAGATCCATTCTCATGTAAGAGGCAATGCAAGTGTGTGCAGAGAGCTCAAGAGCAGCTGGGGGTGAAGTAGGTGACTGGGTTGGCAGAAGTGTGGGCAACTCACACTGAAATAAACCAAGTTTACCTGGACACCATTTTTACAGCCCAGTGCATTCCCATGTCCCTCACTAAGCTACCCTGAGTCTCTTCTCCCAAGATGACATTATCAGAAATAGGTAGACTGATACATTGTTATTCTTTCAAGCCCTCGCTGTAACATTTATTCCATTTCTTATGGTGCTTCCTCAAGGTTCCCAGAAACAATGTTTGGGGAACCCCTAGGTATGGCAGTGTCTTGTCAGGGAACATTATCCCAGCCTGACTTGGAGAAGAGCCATCTTCCAAACAGAGCAATGTGCTATTCTCTTAGGAATGTACCAGCTGAAACCATAACATATATTTGTAATTTACAGCTTGCCAAGCACGATCTTATGCATCATCTCATCTGAAACCCTACATTAATTGTGTTAAGTAGGTAGGGTTTATTATCCCACTTTACAAAAGAGGAAACGAAGGCTTTGAGAGGTTGTGCCTACAGTGATTGACAGAAATAGAACTAGAACTTGGTTCCTCCTGCTTAAAGGTTACTTCTCTCTCTATTTCACTGTAATGATGCTTAGCTCTAAGGCAGAAGTAGCCTGAAGAACATTTTTCCTTAAAAGTGCATAATCCCACAGGGGAATTATTGAAGGATCACTCTTAACTCCTCTTTCGGTCGTTGTACCTAACAGTTCTTAATATGATAGTAAACTTTTTACTCAATTTACGGTCTCTTGCGAACATGTTCTAGATTCGACTTTGAAAAACAATAAATTGCCCAGTGTTCACACATAAATGCTTCTGTTCATCGCTCTTCTCCTTCCTGGAAATATTATTGTCCCTTAATCAAAAAACAAAAGCCACAGCTGAAGGTGATGCTGTATATTTGGGGTGGGATGGGGCGATGGTGGCAGGTACACATAGCCAACAGACTTACTTACATGATAGACACAGAGATAGGCCTGTGTTTTTCCGCTTCCACTGCTCTCGGCAGGGCTTGTCTCCATGATGTACAGTTCATGGAGTAGTACCTGGTGCAAAAGAAGCCTGTGTCCACCCGCCTGCCCACCTCTGCAGACCATGGTTATCCCACTACCTGGCCTGCTCTCTCCGGCTACCATTCGGTCCTCACATCAGGTCGGCGTGGCTCATTCCGAGCATTATGTTGCTAAACTACACGTAGGTCACTCAGCAGTCTGGAGAATCCCAAGTCCAAAGCTCTTACCGAAGCATGCACTTAGCAATAGGTGCTAGACATCCGGCTGCAGCAAGCCTGACAGCATACATAGTAATATCTTTTGCAAAAGCTGTAAATGAGAAACCCAGGGATTGCAATTATTCCATATGGTCCACTCTACAATTTGGGAATATATGGTTGGAAACTTAACGTTTTCAGGTCTTGTTTTTTTTAGCCTCCTTCTCTGAACCTCTACTCCCTGGCTGTCCTGCAAGCCATGGCTTCCTAACAGGGAAATGGCAAGGAAGAGAACCACTATTTTCTTAATATAAAGGCCTGTTGGTTAAAGCATGTCTTCAGGTTAGGCCTCCTGGAAGGACCAGCCCAAGATTGCTGAATCCCATAGAACAGAGAGGAGATGGGTGCTTTCCTTCCCATTGAGCCATCAGTGGCAGAAATCAGCAGCCCTGATCATAGCTAACCCTGGAGAAGGGTATCTGGCTGATATGCAAATTATCGGGGAGAACCAGTGTAGGAAGTCTGATCATTCCAAGGTCACAAACCACTTTGCATTATGAATGCATTATGCAAACTGTGCCCTCAAGCCTGGTAGAATATCTGCCTCTGGGAGTTGTTGGGGGAACTATGGAGATGACACATATAAATAGGTGCCTGCAAACCTGGTATTTCTGCCTGGTAGAATATCCCGTCCTGGGAGCTGCAGGGGGACCTAGGATGACACATATAAATAGGTGTCTGCATCTTGTTACTGCCCTGTGGATGCTGGTCTTTCTCCCCGCTGTTCCCCACCACGCATCCTCAATTCCCCCTTCAGCAGATGACGCTTCAGAATCTGCTATGAACCTGTCTTGTCCTCCTAGCCTCCAATTTCTGAGGCAAATGCTGGATTTGTAGGGATAGGAGGCCTTAGCCCAAATTAGCTGAACATCCTTAGCAGAACTTCCTTAACTAAGTGAGTAGTTCTCAGCGCACTGAGGTGAGGATGGGACCAATATCATGGCAAAGCTGCCAAAAGGCAAGGAGGAGGGCAGAGTAGGTTAACAGTGTCAGCTAGTGGTTCTCAACATGGCTGCACATTGCATTCACCTCATGAGCTTCTATCCCAACCCTAGACATTCAAACGTAACTGGTCTGAATGACATCCTGAGCAATCACTGTTAGCAAAAGTTAAAAGATCTCAAAATGCAAGGTGAAATTGGAATAGTCAGGACATGGGACAGCAAAGACATTAGAGGTCCTCTTTGGCTCCCTTTGGCTTTACCAAGGAGTGTTCCCAACCCCCCCAGTCAACTGGATGGCATGCTGGGTGTCCATCTGGGTCTCTGCCACATACACTTTCCTTATACATGCTAAACAATGTGACCTTGAAAGAAATTATCTAGATATCCACCACCGACAAAAAAAAATGTTCAATGGCACTTGGTAATTTTCAGGAGACTTTGAAACTTGAAACACACACACACACACACACACACACACACACACACACACATACACATGTCATTTAATCCACAGGAATCATCTATGGGTGAATCTGATGTCCAGAAATCTGGGACCCCTCCGTATGCCCAAGAAACTTTATCATCTGTCCCCGTTCCACGATGAGCCTATGAAAAGGTCTTCCATGCAAGCAGCCCTCTTTGGAGCACGTCATTGCCATAGTTTCAAATTTTCTGGGATGTAATTTCAAAAGCTATCTTCGTTTTTTCTCCTGAATGAAATCAAATTAGGATGGAAATGCATAGAAGAAGGAAAAAGTTTCAGAAGTCCTCCCCACTATCAACCACCCTAAAATATCAGATATTTTAATCCATGTGTCCTCACAGCCAGAGCCATTCCAATCAATGCGTTTCTCCCTGGCCTCCCAGGCTGAGATAATCGCCCCTGGAGCCAGTACTGGTCAAAGTAACCAGAGATCATATCAGGCTTGCTGTGTTCCCTCTGCATCTCATTCACTCATTTGCTCATTCATTAATTCTTCCATCGATCCAACCATCAGCCATTCCTTCCTTCACTGAACAACTCTTTATTAAGAGCCACATTGCAGCCGGAGGGATCTTTTTAAAAACAAAAGCTTAATTGTGCTCTCAGAGTCTTCCATAGCTCCCATGCCTCTGGGAAAAAAAAGTAACCTCCCAGTTGGCTCCCACCCACCTCTCCACCATACGGTCAACATTATCCATACGGAATATGTGAGATGCTCTCTGTTCATCCCCTCCCTGGGCTTCTTTCAGTTCTTTAAGTCTCTGCTTTCCCTCACCTTGGGGTCTCCTCCCATGGCACTTCCTCTACTCCCATCTCCTCCTCCTTTCACCAGTGATTACAAAACACATCTCAGGTCACCAGGAAGTTTCCTAGTTACTTCCCAGGCTTGTTTGGCTCCATGTCTATTGCTGGGGACTCCTGCTCTGTCTACACATTGGTTGGTTTGGGGAGAATCTCCCTTTTATCTCTGTCCCAGCCCCTGCTCATGCTCTCTTTCTGTGGACAATAGTCACAGACATCAGTATTCCACAAGAAAACACATGATCGACAATTGGAACCTTTCTCCAATTCCCCAACATATTTTTTTCTCTTTGTCCAAAAGCTGACCGTCTCTAATAGCTCTATCCTTGACTGTGCCTCTGTCGAGCAGTCCCCAAAAGAACTAAGGAGACTTGCTGCAGACAGACAGTAACTTTATATAGCTGCCCCAAAAGGAGATGTAAACATGGAAGGGGGAATGGGAAGATGTATTCTTGATTCAAACAAGAGCCAAAAAGTAAAAGGGAAATGTCAGAGGATTACAGTGACGAGCTGAGGTCTCTCAACCTGTAACCCAATCCAAATTCAACTTGATTTCCTAGACTTGCTAATAGAGCACAGTCTAAAATATCTTTCTCTCTTGTACTCTCTCTCGCTCGCCTCTCCTCTCTCCCTCTCTTTTTTTTTCTCTCTCTCTCATGCACACACACACATCAAAAGGCAAGAATACGCAATAAACACACTGGAGGCTTCCTTGGTGGTGGTCTAAATGCTAAGAAAGACAGAGAAAAAGAGACAAGGAGTGCATGAGTTATAGAGTTATGGAGAATGAGTTACATGAGTTTTCTGCATTTTAATCCACAGCCACCAAAAGTCTCAAACACTCAAAGAACACCTCCATAAAAACAATCATGGAATGAATTCTCATGTGAACGAATCTTAGATTTGAGCTATGAACAATGCTGGAATACTAAAACAATTTCTTTTGGGGGAGCTATCTTGGACTCAAAGCGCCATGCACATATATTTTTGGAAAGAAAGTCCAGGAAAGCTCTGGAGAGAAGTAGCATGCAGAGGCTGCATAGAACATTTCCCCCCTTTGTATTTTAACAGCACCCAAAACTCCCCTGTGGAAATTATCCTTCTCCTGCTGTGTGTGGGGTCATTACCAAAGGGCTCCGAATCCAGGTATCCTTTCCACATGGGATCCAATTGACTCTATTGCTCTTGACAAGCTGAAAACCAGGAAACCACCTCCCACGGCATGCAAGAGTGGTACATGATGCAGGGTTGGGGATGTGAGGGCCCTTACATGACAAGAAGACCAACAGCCTTGCTTTGAGGATGGGGAACCCAAGCCCCTGGGTCACAGGGCAGGACTGACAGAAGCTGGACTAGACCTTTGGCCCTCCAGGTTCCTGAGTTTCCAGTTCACAGCCTGTCCCACAACATCATGCAGTTCTTAGAAGACTCTTCCCACACACTGGGGTTGCTAAAAGGAGACCCATATTGGTCTTTCCCAAATCCCCCAGGCTACAAGGGCTCCTCCTTCCTCCAAACCCCCAAAACCTCTGTAGTCCCTACCACCCAGATGCCTCTTACCAAATACCTACTGCCACATCCTGTAGTCTGCTTCTCTCCAAATCTACCCTGTATTCCCAAGTAGACTGCAAGGCTGTTGAAGGTAAGACCTTGCTTTGTGTCTCTTGGCATCCCACATGGCACCTCGCACAGTGGCTAGGAAGACTCAGTGGCAGCAGAGTGGCCCCTTTGTAAACAGACAAGAAAACCACCTGACAGATGTGTTATGTTTTTTTAAAGGCTCCCTTCTAAATTCTAAAAAAATTACGAAATAGGACTCCATGTCTATTTCTCCTGGTGTCTGGACCTATTAAAAACAAGATGAGAAAAAAATAAATGCCTCCTTGAGCAGAAGGGACTCAGAGGACAGAAGTGGACAGTAGATGGCAGTCTGTTCCTGTGTCAGAAGTGGTCACAGAGACAACATACTCTGTGTAATTAGGCAGGAGGTAGAAGTACAGCTTAGGGGCCTGAGGTGGACTCACCCCCACCATGCCATGAGCAGGGATACTTCTGAGGAGTAACCCCGTGAGCACGCACACCTACGCCCCCACCAAGCCCCAACACTGGTACAACATGCACGTTTCCCCGACACTCCCCACAAGAACCAACGGCTCACGTCACAACAGTCTCTGAGTATCCATCACCCTAGCCCTGAGAATTCAGCGACAAGAAAACCACTGTCATGCGGAAGTGGAGACCATTCCTGGACCCTCCAGCTTGCTCCTGAACCAAAAGGATTCTCAATCATGGTTCGTACTGAAAAACAACACCTGAAGTGGGAACCCTGCACTCCATCTTCCTTGCTTCCCTTGTTCTCCCTGGAGCACTATGATTGTAACCTGTCTGCCTCCTTCCCCAGTTTCCAGACCCCAAGGCCAGCAGCACTACATTAATCTCTGCATCTTCCCCAACATCTAGCACATGACCACCAACAGGATGCTTAATGAATAATCTGTAAACGTGTGTTTTGAGTTGCTTTCCGAGTGTCTAAGGAGGAATTACCCTAATGCATGTGGAATGACACCCAATTCCCCATGACCAAGAACCCAATTTGCAGGAGAACTATGCAGGCTAAGACATGGGGAAGAAGGGTCTCTAAAAGGGAGTAAGAACAGCCTTCTCTGGCCAGCAAGCACTGAGCATTCAAGACCTTAGCCTTGGGACAGGCCAAAAAGGTAACACTGTTTTGAAGCCCTGGCAAGGTACACTACCTGTCTGAGCCCAGTTCCTGGCATGTCACATCGCTACTGCACATTCTGAGCTCACAATGATCGGTCACGCATTCGTTCACTCAACACATTCCTGTGGCTGTCACTATTCAAGGTGTTGGGGGACACAAAAATGAAAACAACAGATACCTTTCTCTGTGACGTTCATAATCTAGGAATGCAAATTAAACACAGGCTGCTAAGTGGTATAACATCAGGAGGGTGGGAAGGGAGCCCCGGGCTCTCTGGGGAAATGCATGGAGGCTTCTCAGGTTAAGCAAATATGTGAAGGATGATTTTAATATCATTGGTGATGATGGAGGGGTATTTGAAACACAATATGCGTACAGAATATATCCTCCAGTGCTATCTCCAATTCAAGAATAGGCGTATCACTCACACAGAACACGTCCCTCTATATTTAGGCCATTTGAGGTATTCCCTTCTCCATCCATGCATTTGTCCAGATTTTTCTACTAGCCCCCAATTCTCACAATTTAATTAATGATAAGTCAAGAAAGACCTTAGAGATAATCAAAGCCAGTAGCTCTTAATATATGAGGAAATGAGACCTAGTGTGGTTCAGGGACTTCCCAAAATTGTAGTTAGTCTCTGTTGGAGTTAGAGGTGGGGTCTGATCTCTCTGCTCAGAGTTTGGGATCTCTCTGATTTAGCTTATTGAATTCAGCTACCCACAGACAATTTTAATCCCACATAAACCTCTCCCATACTCCCAACTTCCAATCCAAGATCCGCCACAAATCTGGCAAGCTTGTTTCTTCAGTGCTTCATAAACATGCACTCATCCATATGTTCAATGACTTATCTGGCATCACATAACTTAATTTCCTCCTCCACCCCCTCCAAATCTCTCTACATAAGTCCTCCGGGCCAGCAGAGATACCTGAAAATCACAGGCATGGGCCACAGTGTGAGGCCGAGGGAGCAGCGGAATCGTGGAAGATGTGATCTGTCACACTGGTAGTGTCCTTGTGACCCTCTAGTAAGTCCAACTCCTCCCTTCTCCAGGAAAAGAGAGGCCCGTGGAGGGAAAGCGATTTGCTTAAAGTCACACAGCTAGTTTGGGCTCTCTGCAGGGAGAATGTGGCAAGCTATTTAAGGTAGCCAGGTGGGTGTTAGGAGGACTGGGCTTCTCCACACCATGGGCCACACCTGTTGGGAAAGCAGGTGATTTCTAGGGCTGCGTCTTCCTCTTGAACCCAGTTCATAAGGAAGTACCTTATGAACCATTAGAAGCAGGTCCTCTAGACATGAGATGGAGCTAATCTCAGACTGAGAACATGAAACAAACTCCCTAAGGGATCCCTCAGAGCCAGAGAAGGATATTTTTAAATGCTGGGGTCTTAGATCTAGAAACAGAGGGAAGAGGGAAGTAAATTGCAAGAACCTGGCTATCAGTTTTTAAAAGGCTATATACTCCATATAAAGAAAATAATGATCACCCTACACATGAAAAGTTATTTCAAGCAAAGTAAATACATAATTTTTGAGTACCTAGGGTTTAATAGGCATTAGGTGAGTGTTCAACATTTATTTGTACATGCAAATATCTTTAAGCAACAGAACAAAGTCACCTGTCCTTAACTGTCTTGATGATGTATATGTGGTAGTGATGGTGGGGAAATCGGTGGAGGAAGAAGGAATGAGCCTTTAGTCACAACCTTCAAAAAGCGCAGCATCCACCCCAAGAACGTGTTTGGCTTCTCTACTTCCGGTACTGTCCTGAGAATGGCGTGCAGTGGCAATCCTCGGCTGGATGTCTCTACAGCTGCTCTGCTCTGCATCAAACACAGCCTGGGGACCTCAGTTTTTAGCAGCGACCCCTGCCCCCCAACCTCCCAGCAAGAAACCTGCCTTCACTTTGGCCCCAGTCTAAGTGGTGTGAGTTCCCTAGCCTCTCAAAGAAAGCTGTCTTCCAAATTCTAAAGAGACCTCATGCTCTCCATTCATATTCTTTTTCATTTTGATTCTGTGCAATTCCAGGACTCAAGAATGCTGGGACCTACCACCTCTCATGGGCGTGTGGATCAAAACCAGATGTCCAGCTCCAATTTTACAGAATTTACAAGGAGGCAATTGTGGCTTAAATCAATACCCGTGTTCTGTAAGGGCAGATTCCCTTGTCAACAGGACAAGAAGTAAAGGGGGAGGGCCAATGGAAGCTGAGACAGATCTGACACATGCTTGCCAGCAGGTGTCTAGAAAACCTAAACATTTGTCTCGCACATGAAAAGGAAGCTTCTGGGGTGGGCAGCAGGTTACCCTATGGGGTGACCACCTTTGCAGAAGAAGATGGACCCAGCTCCCATCTGGATGACATCACAGAACATTAAAAAAACAGAATCTGACTGGCAGGTGATGGGCTTGGGATATCACAGGCTTCAGGCTGGAAAGCCAAGAACATCAGCATACCCCTTAACCTCACATAACCTCAGTATTCCCATCTGTAAACGAGATTATTTTGAGTACTGACGTAATGCCATGTGATGGCTGTAATAATGCCTGGCACCCAGTAAGTACTCAAATATTAACTGTCATCATCATCATCATCCATCCTCCTAAAGATGGATGCTTACCTTAGTCAGAGACATTGCCACTGAAAGACATTCACGTGGAAGCTGAATGATTAGCACCAGACCTATCAGAAAGCCAAATCCCACCCCTTTCAGCTATGCACACCCTGTGTAGGCTAAGCCAACGTCAGGAGCATTCTTGGCCAAAGGGAAACTCTCTGGCAAATTCTTTGCATGCCTTTCTGCCTTTGACTCAGCCATTCCCCAAAGATAAAAACAGGAGCTCATTAAGGGCGTGCCAGGGTGCACTCCAAGTGAGGTAATTAGCACTGATTAGGTAGGAGGATGTGGCTACTGTGGAATCCTACAGTGGCAGAGCTGGAATGGGATGGGGAGATCTTCTAATTCAAGCCCTTCGTTTACAGATGGCAAAGTCATGTCCTAGAGAGAATGTCCAGGGTCACACAACAGCAGGTAATTGGTAACAGAGCCCAGTCATTGAACCTGGTCCTCCACCTCCAAGTCAGGCAGCTACCTGCTGCCTCAAGCTACTGAAGGTCACCCTGGCCTGGGCTCTTGAGATTATAAGCTACTGTTTCCTCCAACATCTCCGGCCTTGAATGTTTGAGAACCTTAAATTTTCCAAAAATCTCTGACTGAACAAACCCACACACACACAAAAAATGGGGCTCAACAAATGTCTTCTCTGGAGATGTTACTAAAAAGTGAGCAATCACAACAGACCACACTAAATTTCATGTCAAAATCTGTTCTGTTTCAATGAGACCACAGTTAGTCATAGGTTTGTCCTGTGAGGACACCCAGAGCCACAGCAAGCCCTCAGTGGTTCCCAATTAATACTATTTGAGAAGGACCATGGCACAGATGGGGATGTGAAGAGCAAATGCATTCTGACCACGTGGGGGTGTGTGCAACCTCTAGCCTCTCAGTATTTGTAGGTAAAATAAAAGGCTGAGTTATGGAAAACTATTAACAACAACAACAAAAATATTTTAACACTCTGGGGCCATCTACATGTATCCTCACAGGTTCTAAAATGAGTCCTCTGAATGACTTTTTTTTTTTTTTTTTTTTTTTTTTTGTCCAGCCTCAGTCTTGTTAGAAATCCATCCAGGCAAGAATGAGGTAATACCTACACTGGCCTCATACTTCAAAGTTCAACATGCCCATATAAAAACGATCTGAAAGAAGGTGTCCCCAACTTTTTTTCTCAGGTTGGCCCACCTGTAAGAAGCAATCCAGTGACAATCCAATCTGAGCCAAGCATCCAGATACCTGCCACCCATAACATAAGCTCTACAAATGCTCCCTGTCTACCCAGGGCAGTTCCTGTGCTCACGTGTCCCCCAGCACGCACGCATGCACATCCCATGGTCTCCTCTTACTCCACACACACCTGTCCATGCACAAAGAACATCCACAGACTTTATCAGCAGCAACACACAGGGCTTAGGCTTGTCTCCAGTAGAAGATTTGGCCCTTTTCCAACAAACTCAATTTTAAATAAAACTAAATCTAAAACCCTAGCAACGGTCATTAGTTCAACATCCCCAATGCCAGAAACTGCCTGCCTTGTTAAAGAGTAAAATAGCAGCGGCTGAGGCTTGAGGCAGGGTGGTGGGCTTTGAAGATCTTCTGTGTCGGCCCGCATGTCCTCTCTGGCTTCCAGGCAATGCACAGATTTACATTCCCTCCAGTTAGGGTGGGAGTGCTGTAACTGCTCGGGAAAAGGTTGGAGAAGCTTGCAGCAGAAGCCGCCTGCTCCATCAGGCATCCTGAATGTAGCGGAAGAGGAGAGGCCTGAACATCTGATACATCTGGGAGTAGAACTGCAGAGATGGGAAATGTTATGTAATTAAACTCTGCTGGCCTGTCCCGCCTGGGGAATGTGAGACCCATCAGCAGTGACCTCTTCCAATCAACTTAATTGGCCCAATCTCGCCAAGAAAAGCAACAGAGTTAGTTTAGTGCCTCTTGGAAATAGCTTAGCTCCTATTTATGGCCACTGAACTCAAGGATGGGAGCCTGACTCTGAGCCAGGAGTTGACAGCATGTGCTAACTTCTGGGAGGAATTGGAGGTTTCAGTGGGTTTCCGTGGCCCCCTGCGCCTCCATCTTCATCTCTGGGGAGAGTGGCTGTAACCAGCTTGCTGCACTGGGCACAAAGAATTGCAAAGACCCAAAGCCCAGGCTCTCCTCTTACCAGGCAGGCTGGACTTTGCTCCTCTTTTGTTCAAATGGTGCCTATGTCAAGGACAATTATTATTTTTGCTGTTCTCCAAGTCGCATTTGTTTTGGTGCTGTGGTCTGCATAGCTGATGTTAAAAATAAAGAAATGTCTGTCTCTGATCATTAATAACATTGATTCTTAGACTACCTTTCCTCTGAATAGCTCAAAGATCTTAAAGAGTTCCATTATCTATAATCTAGGCTTGGTTGCCTCCAGCTTCTGGATGAGTAAACTGAGGCAGTTATAAAAAGTTTTATTTACACAGCAAGTGAGCAGTAGAGATGTGATGAGCATCATGACTACTGATTAAGTTGCACTGTGAAGAGAAAAAGGTCCAGATCCTATTTTCGCAATGACCTACGTACATGCTAGCACCTGTATTTAATTACATTTCATCTTTGTACAGCTGTATACAACTAAACACACCAAGTTTTGATGGGGGAAAGAGGAATGAACTTTCCTCCTCCTTGAGTCATTATATTGCCACTTTACAAAAAGAGAAACAGAGAGTTAAAGAGATTAAAAAGGTCCCCAAAGTCACACTTTCCCAAATGATAGAACGGGACTAGAACTAAGGCATTTCCAATCCAAAGTCTTCCACTTTACCACCCTGCCCTCAGAAATATCTGTCCCCGATCTTCTGACCAATAGTCAAGCCCTATATAAACTATCTCTTATACAGATGAGTTTCCCCCTAAAAACTAAGGTAGACCCTTAAAATGGCACAGTTGTAACTTCATGAATTCAAACATGTCATGAGTCAAATAAAGTCCTCCCAAACATACGCCCAACCATGGTCAGAGCCTAATCAAATGGGGCTCCCCATCATCTGGTCCAGACAGACAGATATGTGCATCACAAAAGCACAGCCTTCACTCTGTTCCTACCCAGTTGCCTCACTAGTCATCTCAGGGTATGGACCCGATCAACTACACCTTTCTCTCATTCCCCAAAGTCTACGGCCCTTCTTTTGCGTACACCTTTTTTCACTAGAGATGCACATCTGAGTATCCAAGACAATTTTTATCCTTCCTCAGACACACAGAATTCCTGTAAAAACACATACTGGCACCCCCTTCACAAGAGCCAGAATATCCACCCCTCCTATCCACCTGGCTAGTTTTCTCCCAGTTACGTTACTCCAGGCCAAAGTGCATATGCACACACGTGCACACACACCACCCCTCAAACACACACTCACATTAGCTTTACACACATAGTCCAGAAAATACCAAAGATGACAAACGTCCCCAGTCCATCTCTTCCCTGATCATGACTTCACCATTCGCCAGCTCCACATAACAAGTCTCATTCCAGCTATGAAGGAGGCTCTGTGACTCTTAGAAACTCAGTCCTCAAAGGGATCTGGACCTGCATTCTGACCTGAAGTGCAACACCCTCCAATTCCCAACCCACACCCCACACAAGAAACAACAACATCCAGCTCCCTTCCCAATACACAAAAGTCTACATCATCCCTATCTTTATGTCCCACTTTTTACAAAACCAGAGATATATTTCAAGTCAGCTTCCCTTTGGCCCCCAAGATCCATAAACATCTCTAGAAACTGAATTACAGACCTTGAAGAAACCTCAACAAGCATCGAGCTCTGTCTATTTCTGGCAAAATTGCATCAGTTAGCGGAGCCTGGAGAAGGAATTTTTCCAGGGCAGTGTGCCATGCTCCAGTACCCAGCAATGGGCTGAGCATCCAGTGGGCACTCCATTAGCTTTAATTGATTATCAATATGAACTGGTGATAGTGAATTCCCCTATTACATAAGAAACCCATTACAAAACATTATACAACATGCACCCCTGACACTAGGCATGAATAGTGTATTCCTCTACTTACTTCAGTCTTACGCATACATCTCTTCCTGTTCCCACCCAGTGCCAGTGCACAAGGACTTTTCCCCTTAAATGTACATCCCTCATTCTAAGCCTCCTCCAATTCTCTCCTCTCTGGGGAGGAAGGAGAGGGGAGGCAAACACCAACCCCAACTCGGTGTCCTTTCCTGCAAATGCTTTGTCTTTCCATAAAGAGGATCTGAGCTCACACTTTTCTACCCCCTACATGCCCCAATGCCATTCCAGCCAAATTTCCCAGTGCACTCTCATAAAGTTCACACTCCGTTCGCCCCAGATAATCTTTCCCTACCCCCCACACACATCCCTTTGGTAATCCTCAGGCGCCCAACCTTCCACATGCATCCACCTTTCGCTCACACACACAGCCGCCCTCCTACACCACACCCACTCCATGTGTTTGTGCAGGCATGCACAAGCCATCTGTCTTCAACAGGCTGCACCTTTCCTCCTGCTCTGACACCCTTCATAGGCACAGATTTCGCATTAGCTACACCTATGTTCCTGCAAGCTCTTGTCTCCCGCTGAGCACACAGATGCCCATCCAACAGACTCCCCAGAAACACACACCTACCAGGCACCAGAGAGGGATGGGACTCCAGCTCTTTTGCCACCTCCCCCTACACACACACACACTCTCTCTCTCTCTTTCTCTCTCTGAAAAAACATCCCCATCCCTCCCTGACCACGCACTTAATGGTCACAATCTCATTCCACAGATAAGCAGATCCCATTCACACGCAACCAAACCCTCTAAGTCCAGCTACACTCCAGTCCTCACCAACACAAAATCCCACACACTTTCCCTAGGGGAAATACCCCAGACTTTCTACCTCCCTTCAACACTGTTTACAGGAGCCTGCATTATTTTCCAACCCCCTTAACTCCTGACGCGATACCCAAGTCTGTGTGTTTGCGCCCAAGGCAGAGGCGGTTGCATTTTATCCTCTACATTCTACCTCTCAGCTTTCTTTGTGTGACATGTCAGAAAGGAATTGAGGGCAGGCGGGAGGCAGGCTGAGTATGCTGGAGAACTTGAGCGTTGTGAAAACAGGACCGCTGGAAAAGTCTCCTCTGTGTTACAACTTTCTCCCATCCTGACGTTTAGGACAGAGCACTTCCATGTTTTCCTCGCTCGCTGTTTTGCGGGGTAGGAGAGGGCATCTCTTTATTTAAAAAGCAGGTCGCTCAGTACACTCCACAATCAGCTGAGTTACAAACATCAGGCTCCAGGAGAAACACCCACCCCTGACAGGCTCCCCTCCCCTCTCAGCAGGCCCCCGCCCCCACCTCTTCATACACATAAACAAGTCCACAGGCGCACAGTCTCCCGAGCTCTCTAGCTCTGAGCCCGGCGCTCCCGGGAGCAGCCTCCATTCGGACTCAGAACCTGCCGCCCGCCGCCAGAGGCTGAGGCCAGACGGTATTTTTGGTGCTTCTCCCACCGGGAATCCCACCCAAGCCTCGATTCCAGCAAAAGGGATCCTTTCTAGTCCACAGCCCCGACACCGTTCCACGCAGGGGTCTCGCTGCTATGCATCTGAAGCGCAGACGACCAACGCACGCAGCAGCCAAACTCCTGCAAAGAAGCAGCGCCTCCTGGACGCGCACCCACTCCCGCGGAGAGCAACAAGCAGAATCCTACTCCCCCACCCCATGCCCTCGGCCCTCGCCCCTCCTTTCCCTAACCTTCAACTCCCAAGCGTCCCAAATTTCATCAGGAGCATCCACCACTGAGTAAAACACTGGGGTAATGGGGCGGTTCGGTCCGCCGTAGGACCTTCAAACTTCGACCTGGCTGGCTGCGCGGGTGCCCAGATCTCCCAGCCTCCCACGCCACCGCTCAAAGTCCGAGAACAGGCTGGACGATACCGCGAGGAGATCCCCAGCGATGACCGGGCCCGGGTGCCCGCCGCTCCCCGGCGGGGTCCCAGATGTGCGGGCTGCGTACGGAGCTCCAGCATCTGTGCAAAGGCCCAGGGTGGGGTGGCCACCGGGTGGGCGCTGGCCAAGAGGAGCCCGGGGCGCGAGGTCTTTTCTGAAAAAAAACCTTTCGGGGGACTCCAACGCAGGTACGCGGCGCTGGGAGGTGAGTCTCAACTCCCAGAACTGGAACGCGACGTTCCGGGTCCTGAGCTGCGCGTCCCCTCCCCCAGCCCACGCCCCGGCCGGAGTGGCGCTGGGGCAAGCTGAGAATCAGGCTCAGTGGCCGGCAGGGTGCAGGGCGTGTGCAGGGGAGCTAAGCAGCACCTCCCCGCCCGGGGTTCTGTCTGCCCGGCCCGGGTTCTGTCTGCCACCCTCTTTTGTTAGAGTATGCGCTAGGAGCTTTCCCGGAGGAGCAGACGGGTCGGTTGGGGGTGGTGGGTGGTTGATTCTGTTGAATGCCTTTCCTGCTCTTTCGTCGTCCCCATTTCCCCTGGCCTGCCCCCACCCTTTCCAATCCAGGTCCCTTAAACCTGATCACTTTCCCAGATTGAGGGAAGCTTCTTGGGCAGCCGAGGGACAAGAGGGGAGGAGGTGGAGAAGGCTGTCCGTGTGTGTGTGTGTGTGTGTGTGTGTGTGTGCGTGTGTGTGTAGCGGCGTGGTTGCGGTTGCGCCCGCCTGAGCAGATCCCAGCGCAAACTTCGGGGAAGGCACAAGCCCGGGAAAGTGAGTGAGCGCGGCGCAATGGGGGTGGGGCGGGATGCGGAGTTGGGGGCCCCCGCGCCGGTTCACTGGAAAATCCCTCCCCACGTGGATCCCCATCCCCAAACCTGCCCACCCAACGTGCCCGCCGCCTCCCCTTACCGTGGCAAAAGTAACCATGGCATCCGTGTGGCCGTTTCCAGGGACGTCGACATGAAGAGAAAGGTGGACGCGAGCTCGGTCATTCAAAGTCTCCCCCACCCCGCCGCAGCCACTACCCAGCAGGGGAAAAAGGAGAGGAAGAAAGAAAGGAGAGAGAAGAAAGTAGTTGCGCCGGGCTGTGTCGCGGGGCGGTGCGCGGAGCTGTTCGGTAGGGAGAGGAGCTTCAACTCTGAGTCCCGTGAACATAATCTGCGCGGTTATAACCAGCCAACCCGGCCAGATGGCTCCGCGCTCAGCGCCTTAACCCCTTCCGCGCCGCGCCGCCCTCCCCCGCCCGGCCCGCGCCGCGCCGCGCACGCCCGCGCCCCAGAGCCCCTCGGACCTCGCTTGGGGACCTGCGGCGGGGAAGGAGTCATTTCTCCTGGCCCCTCTTGAAAAACAAAACGAAACAAGACAACAACAGCAACAAACACTTCCAAATTAGTAGTAGCCTTCAGCAACCCCCACCCTTGAGTTCCCTTTTAGAGATCCAGGAAAAAACGAAACATTAAATGTATCGTAACAGGTTACACGTTAGTGTCTTCAGCCTTTTTTAGTTGTTCTTTTTCTTGGAATTTTTCTTTTTCATCTCTTTTCTTTTAAGATTTTCTTTACCAGGCATGAGGGCCTTTTCCTGCCCCTTTCCTCAGGCGGATCAGGTCTGAGGCGTAAACTCCTCCTCCAAACCTTAGACCCTTCCAGCTCCAGATCTCTCCCCACCCCTACCAAGCCCACCCGCCACTCCTCCCCCCACCCCACAACACGAACACGCCCAAGGACAATCGCTCCCCGGCGAACTCGCCGCTCCGGGGCACCCGCACCCAGGACGCTGTGCCGGCGGTCAAGGGAGGTCAAGGTAGAGGGGTGTGGGGGCGGGTGGTCCCAGGGACTAGGGAGGGGCTGTGTGCACGCGCGCGTTTGCGGGAGCTTGAGTGTGGAAGGGAGAGGGAGATGGATCGCAGCCTCCCGTTTCACCCATCCTCCAACTTCTAAACCCCTTCCTTCCAAACTAGGATGGGGCCCTGCAGCTCATCACTCGCCCAGCACCCACCAGTCTGCACGCGGGGACAGCGCGAGAAGCAGGAAAGGCGAGCAACAAGCAAACCTCTTCGTGGCGCCCCGAAAGTAATGACGCTCACTTCCCCACCGGTGGATTCCTTCGAGGAAAGGATAGGGGGAGGGGGGCAAAATCTCTTATTTGGAGATAATTTTAGCTGCCCGTTAGACCCCACTTGCTCCGAGCCGTTCTCTCTAAATTTACCAAGTTAAGTCATCTTGATTTCGCCCATTTGCCATCGAGAGAAGGGGGGAAAATACCACCTAGGGATCAACGAGAAATCGAGAGTCTGGGAGCAGAGTTTTGCCCTCTTGTCCCCTTCCCGAGTCCTTGAGTGGTAGACCTCCGCTCCAAGCCCCTCATCCCTTCCTCCCTACCACTTCAGCCGCTCCTCACATCATCTCCTTCCAGGACCTTTTGACTCACGAGCGACTGGGGAGGGGAGCGAGTATCCCGTTTCCTCCCTGCCCTGTCGTTCGAGGTGTCTAATAAGCAAGCCGTTCCATGTTTCGGTTAGGGCCCAGGTTCAAAAAATCCAAATACCTTAGAATTGTCTGAGAATTTGGTTGAACCCCGGAACTGCACCCACCAGTTCAGGACCAACCGGCCGCAGAGAGTAGCTGGGGGCTTGGATGGGGAGGTGGGAAGGGAGGGGGAGTCTGGGGGCTGCATACTAGATAGATTGTACCTGCCTCATCATTATCCTGGCTGATGGGGGTTGCCACATCGAAAACGGCCAGAAGCGCCCACCGAGGCCCAGGGGCGTCACCTTCTGCGGTCCCTCGCAAGGGTAGGGTCGTCCTTCAGTGGCTGCCCTCTTGCCAAAATATCGACGTCTTCCTCAGGGCCAGAAGAGGCTGCCGAGTCGTTCCCTCCACCCCGCCACACAGCACCATGAAGGTTTGGATTGGGCGTGCTCTGTCGGATTCTGCTTTCCTCCCTCTCATCTGGCCCGCCTCCCTGCCCTCCCCCACTTCCCGCACTTGCCCCCCTCCTCCAGCTTCTCGCCGTGGTCAAAGGAGGGATTCAGGCCCCAGTTTCAGATCCACTGGCAGAGTTCATTTCTCAAGCTCCAGGTCCTCCGGGAACCTGAAGATTGCAAGGAAAGAGGTGGTTGGCTCCTGCTGCAGCAGGGAAGGGGTTAAATACATGTGCGGGCTGATCTGCAGGCAGCTCCCAGGTCCCTGGCAGTCTGGAGGGACGAGGGGAAGGGGGGCAAACAAACTTGAAAAATCAAAAGAAACGAAGAAGAAGAAAAGGCAGCAGGCAGTGCGTTTAGGACTTGGATTTGTTCTGCAGATGCCTTGCACTGGTTGGCCGCCTCACTTTGCCAGGACTTTGGGGGATCCCAGAAAGACTTTGTATTGTTTCCAACTCCAGGGGGTTTTGTCCTGAGCTGGTGGGTCTGTCTTTGCTTGCAATCAACAGGCCTTGTAATATGAGAGGTGACACCTTAATCTTGCCAAATATGTGCTGTGCCTTTGTGGAGCGAGGGGAGGAGGGACTAAGGGAAGGAGAGAGGAAGAGGGAGAGATCCAGACAGGAGCAGAGGGTGAAAGATGCACTTTTTCTCAGAAGGATTGGTTTCCCAAAGGGAGAGCCTTAGCTCTTTTCTGAGTAGAAGACATTTTTCAGACAATCTCCCTTGAGCACCTCCAACTGCCTTTTCCTTTACTGTTTTTCTTTAGACTTCAGAGCTAAATATTTCTTCCTTCTCAAACTAGGGACTGACTCCCCAGGTCTCTGTTGTGGCTTCCAAGAGAGTGGCAAGGTGCTGAATGAAGAGGCTGGGCAGAAAAAAAGAATTAGAAAGGTGTATTTTTAAGAAGACAGAATAAAAAGATTATTATAGACAATGTAGAGCCATTTTTAAACTGTAGAATATTGTGACTTCGAAGTAAATCCGTGTTTCTAAATAGAGATTTTTCTTTTCTATAGAAAGACCATAGTGGTATGGATAGCAAAAGCAAAGATCAGGACTGGAAAGTAAGCTGGCTGCGAGCTTGTGCCCTGTAGATAGCCCTGGTTAAGGAAGCATCCAGGATAAGATCTTTTAGGATTCACTAGGTAATTGCCCCTCTCCAAGTTGACTTAGTGGCCGTGACTTTGGCTGTCCATCTGTCGACTATATTTTTAGGTTGCTGAACTTTCTTTTTCTCCCTGCTGCATCTGAGAGTAAGGCCCTGACTCCTGAAAGTGATTTCTGAGAGCAGGAACCAGATCTTGTTTTTGAAAACCCTCTTTAAAACTCTCTCCTAAAGCAAATTTCCGGAGCGTGCCTTCTGGGTACCCTTATCTTTTGCAATAGCACCACTCTGTGGTTGGAACACTGAACAGAAACAAAACGGGAATGTGGGATTGAATTTTGCCTTTACCTTGTGAAAAACAGCACTTATATCCTCTATGTTTGAGCTCAGTGGACTGAGTGCTGGTGGTGGGGGCTCAGCATGTGATGAGGGAGGGGGTCTTGTGCAGTGGCAGTATGTGGTTAATTCATTGTGACATGTTGACCCAGGAAATGAGAGAATTGGACCGAATGGCCTCCAAGGACCCTTTCCGTGTCAAAGACAAGCTTGTTTTTTTTTTTTTTTTTTTTTTTTTAACTCCATGATCACACAGCTAGACTTGAATGTTTGTCCTCTTCCATTGCTTTTCTTTTTCTCTCTTTTGAGGTTACTGAAATAAACGCCACACTTTTCACTGATCCTAAAGTATTTGCAAGTTGCATCTTCTGCTGCTGGAGGGCGCTGTGGGGAGGTCTTGCCCTACCCCCTCCATCTCCACCCCCATCCACCCAGACAGCTGCTAGAGCTGATGGAGTCTGGAAGTCTTCGTTTTTCAAACAATTAAAGTGAATGCAAAAGGTGTTTGCACAGGGACTGGGAGCTTAAGGTTCAGGAAAGGCAGCTTCATGCTACCTTTGTGCCTCAGCGCTTGAAAGATTCCTGGCTGCCCATCCATTACTAAATACTGGCAACAGCATTATTAACCAACAGCTACAGGCTGTCGATCCACATAGCAATTCCTCTCAGATGCCCTGGACTCATCTGTGAGACGTTATTCTTTTCTTTCAAGTTGCGTGCCGTTGTCCACAGAAACTGAGTGGCTTGTTTATGTTTATTCAGCAAGCCTAGGTCTTCCCCCAAATTTCTATTGTCTTAAGAAAGCACAGCTTTGCTCCAAGGACCAGCACTGATCTCTCTACACAGAATGCAGACATCAGAGGTCAGCTTCTATCAGCCCTATGTCCCCACTCCGCATTTAATAACAGAGGAAACTCAGAACAACAAATAACAAAAACAAAAACATATTAACAGACCATGACCTAGAATTTACTGCCAGAATAGATTTTGGTGCCTGAGAAAAGCAGGTTCCCCTCTGCCTTCTCCACTCAGTAGCCATGTGTTTTTGGACAGGTTTCTTAACTTCTCAGAACCCATCTGGAATTGGTGAAAACAACACCAATCTCACAGAAGTAATATGAGGACCAAAGGAACTAATTCATATAAAACACTCAACACAGTGCCTGGCACAATGTGAGTGCCAATCCCAATCTGCTAGTCCTTACACTGAAAACACTTTCGCACCACTGGGGGAATGAACTGTCTTTAAAAGAAGCTTGGCTCTGGAATGGCCTGTGTATTATTATTTGTGTGCCACGCATACACATTTCATTAATGTAATTTTATGGATGTATATTTTCCCCTTTGGACAAATACAGCAATAAATTAGCAGAATGAAGTAGTGGACATATTTAGAATTTATATAGCTTCCTAATGTGGACCTCAATGTGCACGAAAGACAGCATTGAAGGATTTCGAAATCTTGTCTTACTCATTATCTGCCTTTCACCCAGAACCACTTCATCATTTAAAAGGAAATTCTACCATATCCTTCAACTCTTAACAGATTGCCTGGTATATTATTGGTTTGTTGTTATTGCTAATTATGTTCTAGGGCTTACATTGAACAATATAATGAATTGCATTGAACAACGGTGAATCAACTCATTTTGTGACATGGCACACATATTCATAATTATGTTTCAAGAAATTACCCATAATGATAGAGGGAAAGTATGTATTCCTACCACACAGGTGGATATAGAAATCATAATAAAGTCTCCTATTTCACCAGTCATGACATGAATTCCTAACCACCCTATAAATTAACTTTATGCTGCACCAAACTCCACTCATAAAAAAATGACATTAAGGTTTCCTAGGTAACTAATGCATTTCCAAAGGGAATAGGTCTCAGGAGACAAAGAGGGCAGGGAAAAGGGTAGGGAGGGGAAGTGAAGAAAAGAGAAAAAAAATTCAATGAGACCCATGTGACATAAACAAAATATTTCACGGGGAGGAACCCATAAAGTTTTATTACCTTAGTCTGACATAGATATGACATAGCCATTAATTCCATCTTTGGATAATAAAATACTCGATGGGCTATCCCTCTCATCACATATGCTGGCATTTCATATTTCAGATCCAGTTCTACAAATCTTGAGAGAGATTCGAACCTTCCATTCATCTACTAAGCTGTGTCCACTCACCAGCCAGCTGACTCTTGTGCCCTCCACCAAATGTTGAGATGAAAGTGAAAAACAGGGTTGATTTGCATGTTTCAGAATATACAGATGCTTTTGATCACTGTGGACGCTTAAAACTTTGGAGTGAATCTGTTAGCTTTAGCAGAAGGCTCGGGCCTGAGAACGGAATTATGGGAATTGAGGCTTGGTTTGCAATCCCTCAACTCAGTGGCATTTTCACTGTGGTTTTCTTTATTTGGGGGAGGGTCTGGATGCAAAAGAACATCTTGGATGCTTTGGACAAAAATGGCAAGTTGTAGGTGGAGCTTAAGGCTGAAATTTACACTGTAAGAACAGAAAAATTCTGACATGCAATGCAATCCAGAGAATTTTCCCTGGGTTAGAGACAGGGAGATGGGGAAAGGAGGTCTAGAGTCTTGTCACTGTTTTGTGAGCTCAGGGAAGTAAACCAGCTTTTCAGTTCCTTGGTTTTTACCATAGGTAAAGGTACTTAACCTCATTTTCTTTCATTACTGTGAATATATGTAAGAAAACAAATAACACACTAATGTGAATACAGTTAGAAATTTTGCATTATCTGATTTCTTCTCTTTTCAGTAGTCCCAGAGTGACATCTGTGAGTGAAGTCTCCAACTGGTTACAAAACGCAGCCAGGTGACCCCTATATTCCAAGTGTGGCAGCTTTGCCTGTGAGTCCCATGGCTGACGAGCTCCTATCCATTAGCACTGGGCAGTCAAAGGAGAGTAAAGCCTACCGTTTGCACTTTCTCTGACCTGCTGGAGAAAGGACACAGGACTCAAGTTCATGACTAGAAAGCCAACTGGAAAACTAGAACTGTTTCCATCACACAATGTCTTCCATTGGGTTTGAAGTCATTTTAGGTTTTAACTCTTGTTAGGGGACTTGGAGTGGCACTAGGGATTAGAAAAGCGTTCTGGCCACAGCCTCCATTTACCACTTTTACTGGTAGTAAGGGGCAGGGAATGTCTGGGAAGTAAATGCCTGGCAACTCAAGGTGCAGCCTTCCCAGGGATTTGAGATGAGGCAGGATGGGAACCTAGGTCTCCTTACTCCTAATTGAGACCCATCCAGGCTAGCCATGCCTAAGAGCAACACGTGATGAAATGCCCCTTGAGGACTCACCTCCTACACACCTGCCCTCAGAATCCGAGGCCGGGGGATCCTGCAAATATCACTTCATTCATCTTCCTGCCCCCAAGACCAGCCTTCACCTTCCACTGATAGGTACAAAGCGGGTGAGGTGGGGCGCGGGGCAAAGAAGGTTCATCCTAATCTCCATGTTTCCTTGAAAATATTCCTCTCTCTACTCAGCAGTTCAGAAAAACTGAAGAAAGAGAATTAGCCACTGAGTTTTTTACTTTAAAGACCCTCTGTCCAGTGTTCCCATGAAACATAAAAAAGAGGTATTAGTTCTTGGAGGGGCTAGAAAATATGAGTTTCAGTTAAAATAAGCTTACATACCAGTATCATCTCCAACACACACAAACATATACAGACAGACACACCCCATGCAGCCGACCCATCGGATGATTTGCTATATTTACCAGTCAATGCGCTGACAGTTCTGCTCCTGTCCCCACCCTGAGACCAGGCTGTCGTCAGGTCCCAGTTCAGAATGCAAATAATGCTCAAGAAGCCAAGGGTGCCCATACTGGGCTCTCGTCTGTTCAAACCACAAACTCCCAGCACAAGAGGAAATGTTAGCAGGTAGAAACTTTCTCTACAGATAATAGCAATAGGTAACATTTATTGAGTACTTACTGAGCACTGGGTACTTAATAATCTTAGCATTATAGGCCAGGCACTGTTTTAAGCACTGTGTGCATGTGTGTGTATATGTATATATAAAGGTATATATACACACGCATGCAAACACATATGTGTGTGCATACAGATACATATACATATACATACACATAAACCAGCACACACATGTACATATGGATATATCTATATCTGTATTATCCATGCCAGCATACATATCTATATCTGTATCTATATAAGCATGCACACATGCATACATGCACTGGTTTTAGCACTAGACTAAGAGACAGAAACCTGGTTCATGTCTGAGCTCCTCTGTGTGATCTTAGGCAAGTTACGTGTCTTCTCCTAGGCTTCAATTTATTAAATATGCCAAGTGGAAATAATAATGGCACCTACTTTGTAGGCTTTTTTGTAAGGACTCATGATATATAGGTAGGTACTGTGATTAGCTCCACTTTACAGATTGAGAAAATTGAGGTATAAAGAGTTTAAATAACTTGGTCAAGGATAGGTAGTGAATGAGTGGCAAACAGGTTTGAACCCAAGCTGTCTATCCCTCTGCACCATCTAACCTTGATGGAGTGACATTTTTCTCTTTATACCTATGAAGAAACTGAGTCATAGGAGGAGATAAGCAACTTGCCTAAGATTACACAGAGGATCTCAGACATGAGGCAGGTCTCTTGTCCCTTAGTCCAGTGTCAAGACCTGCAATAGGAAGGTTGCAATATCCACAGAGCCAGCCCTCCTGGACCCCAGGTTGTCCTAGGGCATGAGACAAGGAAGGAAATGGAGACAAAGTAGGATAGGATCAGGTGAAACCATAGGCCTTTGTGTGCGCTAGGTATGCACACCTTTCTAGGTGAATGTAGCTCACTCCAGGACACTTACTTGGTACATGGAAGAAGAACTGATTTCAGCGCCTGCCCATCTCTTCAGCTGGTTCCTTCATGCAGACATAACCTATGTAACTCTTTATGACAGCCTTGGGTACAAGAGCTCCCACAAGCAGACAAAGCCACTCAGTGCCAGGTTGTTAAGAAATTTGTCCAAGGGAACAGGCCACTGGCTTTGTTCCAGAGATTAAAAGGCCACTAATTAAAACTACCAGGGTTTGCAATATCAAAATATACAGGAAAAAAGTTGAGCCTTGAGTCTTTACTAAGTATTAACTCTGTAAATGCCTGCTCAGAAACTACAGGATGTTGGATTAGAACATTATGGGCAATTGATATTCTGTTACCTATGTTTCATTTGAATCCCATCCAGGCACAAATGTCTACTCATGCAAATGTCTCTTCCTTTCGCACAGACATAGACTTAAATGTCACTTAGAGCTCAGACTCCAAAGGCAAGCCAGCCTTCAAAACCTGCCTTTGAATGAGTTTTAAAATCTGGAGCTGCTATCAAGATAGTATCCATGGGCATCGGATTTGCATTTTACTACTCCAGCATATCTACCTCTTTGCCTCCAAACAAAGATGAGAAAATTCCACTGGTCCTTTTCCCACCACATAAAATAATTTTCATCAGAAGTTTTCAACAATAAGTCCAAAAGCTAGAAATTAGTTCCATTGGAGTGAGTGGAGAGAATAACTTTACAAATGATAACAACTGTTATCTTTCCCACCTATGAGTTAGTCATCTCCCCTAACTGACTGTATGGATACCTTAAAAATAAAGCAAATAAAAGAAGTGCACAAGAAAGTTGGAGATAACCTTCTAGAAATAATAAATTAATGAACTAAAAACAATGTATTTTGCCCATGGTTAGCAGGGAGTCCATGGTTAAGTTGAGAATGAAATCACAACTGGTAGGAGACCGCCCATTGTGAACTCTGGTCCATATCCCATATCTCAAGTTGGAAAACAGACTAGGTGCCAGGTAGATGCAATGAATGAACGATATGCATTCATTGGGAGATAACTCAGAATCCCCTAGTCAAGCCCCTCATTTTACAGAGGAAGTAATTACAACCCAGGAAAATGAACACACCTGCCAGAGACCACACAGATAATCAGAGTCATCAGTGAGGGTGTGGAACCCATGTGCCCGATTCCCAGGATGCTGCTGTTTGTCTACTCTGTTCATACGGCCCCTAAGAAATAGGCACATCTGCTTTCCTTCTGGAAGTGTTTCATTTCCCTCCAATTCCTCCCTTCCATTTCTTCTTTCCTCTCTTTCTTATTTCAGTGTATTTTAATATTTCCTTTATTTTGTTCCTGTTGTGAACTACTGGTCACACAAGGGAAAATTAACATGCAGAAGACAAGGTTTTAGTAAGAGCTAGAAAAGAATTTTATTCACAGGTGAGGTTAAAGATAGCTTTAAAAGTGTAGTTACTGCTTTCTTATTTTTGATGGCATAAGGTTGGTCTTTTCTGAAGAAACAGGATTAAATAGATGAATGCTCTTTTCAATAATGTTATTATAGATGACCTTATAAGGTTCCCAACTGAGGAAATCTTTTTTCTCCATATCTTTCTTGCTTTTTTATCTTCTTTGCTTTGTATTAAAGATAATAAAAGGTTCTATTTTGCTAAGGAAATGCTTCTTTGATATAACTTTTTTTTTGAGACGGATTCATCTCACTCTGTGGCCCACATTGGAGTGCAGTGGCATGATCTTGGCTCACTGCAACCTCCACCTCCTAGGTTAAAGATATTCTCGTGCCTTAGGCTCCCGAGTAGCTGGGATTACAGGTATGCACCACCATGCCCGACTAATTTTTTGTATCTTTTTTTTTTTTTTTTTTTGTAGAGATGAGGTTTCGCCATGTTGGCCAGGCTAGTCTCAAACTCCTGGCCTCAAGCGATCTGGCTGCCTTGGCCTCCCAAAGTGCTGGGATTATAGGTGTGAGTCACCGCGCCTGTCCCCTAGAACTTTTAATTTTATTTTTCCTGTGATAAAGCTATCAGTAAGTCCTAGGATAAATTCTTAGCTGTTGTATCTACCTGCTAATTACTTTTTCATAAACAACTGATACCAATATCTAGCATTAGCATTGTGGATCCCAGGAGCCTAGGAACATCCAATAAATAGGAGTAGTAAAGATCCTGGTATCTATAGGGTCATGAAGTAAATGGAAAGTGTGACTAATCTGCAAGATTCCGAGGAATAAAGCTAGGATTGATGGGTAGAATTTACAGGGGTGCAGATTTCAAGTCAAGACAAAGTTGATGGTTCTGACATACAGAATTTCCAAAAATAGAATCCTTTGCCTCCACAGCTGAGGAGTTGTTCTCTGTCACTGGATGAGTTTAGGCATGACACCACTCTGAAACATTGTTGTGTAGGGGTTTCAGATTTGGATAGGTGGTAGTCAAGATTCCTTCCAAACATGAGATTGCACATGTCAGTAATCTGGTCACTTTAGCAAGTATGTACTTTCCCATATATACTTTGCCACTGACATAGAAAATTATTTTTGGTGGTACATGGATAAACATTTCACATTTTACTAGTTGTATTTAATTTGTTTTACTTTATCAAATCTATTTATGGAAATACAAAAATTCCTTTAAAATACATTTATTAGGGATTCTTACTTATGGTTATACAGGCCAATTTGTAATATATCAATTCTTCCATCAGAAACTTCTTAAAAAGCTGGAAAAAAATTCTTTTGAGACAGGATCTCCCTGTGTCACTCAGGCTGGAGTGCAGTGGTGCAATCACGGCTCTCTGTAGCCTCAACCTCCTGGGCTCAAGTGATCCTTCCACCTCAGCCTCCCAAGTAGCTGGGACCCCAGGTGTGTGCCATCACATCCAGCTATTTTCTTTTCTTTTCTTTTTTGTATTTCCATGTTTTTCAGGCTTACCTTGAACTCCTGAGCTCAAGTAATATGCCCCTCAGCCTCCCAAAGTGCTGGGATTACAGGTGTGAGTCATCATGCTCAGCCTGGAAACAATATTTTAAAAAATCATGTGAAGGTTCCTCTATAGTACAGCTGAATGAGCTCTTCTAGACCAATTCTCTTTCAGACAACAACTATATATTGGGGACCAAAAGTGAACAAATGCAGGCAGATTCTGGAGGGGAGTTGACTTTTCAAAACAGGGAGGGGTATAGAGATGATTTTGTTGTTTTAAAAATATTTTTTGGCTTGAGGGCAGACCACAGCTGGTACCACGTAAGAGAACAAAAACTTACAGATATAGAAGGAGAAATAGACAATTTACAATAAAACTTGACATTTTAATAGCTCTCTTTAGGAAGTTAGTAGAAAAAATAATCAGAATATCAGTTAAGATAAAGACAACACTATTTACCACTTTGACTTAATTACTATTTGTAGAATAGTAATTAAATGTGGCATACACTTTATTATCAAGGAGCCCTGATTTATATTTACCAAGATAGACCATATGCTGGGCCACAAAACAAGCCCCAGTACATTGAACAAATGAAATCACACAGAGTATATTCTCTGACTACAATGGAGTTAAATTATATATCAATGACAACAGGAGATCTGGAAATCCCAACATAATTGGAAATTAAACAACACATTTAGGCATTACACAGGTGAAAGAAGAATTCACATAGGAAATTAGAAAATATCCTGACTTTTATGATAATGAAAATACAATATATCTAAATCTATGGGATTCAGATAAAGCATGGTAGCTCACGCCTGTAATCCTAGAACTTTGAGAGATTGAGGTGGGATGACTGCTTGAGGTCAGAGTTCAAGACCAGCCTGGGCCATGTAGTGAGACCCTATCTCCATAAAAAAGAAAAGAAAAATCTATGTGATCCAGCTGAAGCAGTGCTTAGAGGAAAAGTTTTAGCTTTCAATGCTTATAAATAGAAAAAAAAAGAGCAAACCAAAAGTAAGTAGAGCAAAGAAATAACAAAGATAAGAAATCAATGAAATAGAAAATAAGAACTAAAATTTGTTCTTTAGATAGATCAACAAGATTGATAGTTTCCTAGCTAGACTGGTCTACAAATATGAAGGAGAAAAAACTTAGCAATAAAAGATCTAAAACCTCAGATCCTACAGAGGTTAAAAGGAAAATGGGACTTTCATGAAAATTTTCAGGCAATAAATTTGACAAATTAGGTGAAATGGAAACATAATTTGAAAAATACAACTTACTAACACTTATGCATGATCAAGTAGAAAATCTGAATAGCCTTTATCTATTAGCAAAAATTAATTTATCATCAAAAACTTTCCCATCAATTAAAGAGTAGAAAAAGATGTTTTCACTGTTGCATTCTGCCAAAAATTTAAGGAAGAAATAGCATCGATCTTGAAACAACTCCCATGTTGTTATATGTGGCGAGTATTAATCCTAATACCAAAACCTGACAAAGAAACAAAGACATTACTCTCCTTAAAAATAAATAAAAAATAAAGTTGCAGACCAACATCTTTTATAAACAAATGCTGAAACTCTGTATTTGTCTGTTCTCACAATACTAATAAAGACACACCTGAGACTGACTGGGTAATTTATAAAGGAAAGGGGTTTAATTGACTCACAGTTCCACATGGCTGGGGAGGCCTCACAATCATGGTGGAAGTCAGTTGAGGAGCATAGTCACGTCTTACATGGCAATGGGCATGAGAGTAGGTGCAAGGGAACTCCCACTTATAAAACCACCAGATCTCATGAGACTTATTCACTATCACGGGAACAGCATGAGAAAATCCCACCTCCATGGTTCAATTACCTCCCACTGGGTCCCTCCCACCACACAAGGCGATTATGGAAGCTACAATTCAAGATGAGATTTGGGAGGGGACACAACTGAACCGTATCACAAAATATTCATGAATATCATGAATAGAATAGAATAGATAGATAGATAGATAGATAGATAGATAGATAGATACATAGATGATAGATGATAGATAGATAGACCAAGTTGGGTTTATCCCAGCAATGCAGTCAGTTAACATTGAAAATCAATCAATGTAGTTCACCCTATTGATAGGATAAGGGTGAAAAATCATAGGATCTTTTCAATAGATTCGGGAAAAGCATTTGATAATATTCAGTACCTATTCATGATACACACACACACACACACACACACACACGCACAGCAAAGCAGAATGCAAAGGGAACTTCCACAATCTGATAAAAGGTGCAATCTGATAAAAAGCATCCATAAAACTGACATAATACTTACTAGTGAAATGTTGAATTCATTGTCCCTAAGATCAGAAACAGGGCAAAGGATACAAATATCTCAGGTATCCCTCAAAGGAGAATGAGTAAACAAGCTGTCGTGTATTTGTATAACAGAATATTACTTAGAATGAAATAGGAATAAACTATGGATACACAGAGTACCATGGACGAACTTCAGAAAGGTTATGTTGAATTAAAGAAGCCTTACAAAAAATTATACATTGTATATGATTCCATTTTATGAAGTTTTACAACAAGCAAAACTAACCTATTATACAAAAAATTATAATAACAGTTGCCTCTGTGGGGATGGGGCAGCAGTGAGGAACCATGGGAAAGAAGCACTAGGGGACTTCCTGGAATGATAGAGGCTTGGATTATACAGTGTATACCCTTGTCGGTCTATGTTCATTTAAGATTTATGCAAATTGTTTATGTAAATTTTGTGTCTAATGAAAAATATTTATAAAACAATATAAAACACTAGTTATCAAAATGCAGGCTGAAAGATTTAAAGGAGAATGTCCTCATGTCCTTAATGTATTTTGAAATTCATCAAAAATAAGATTAATTGACAGATGGACACAGGGATAGATACAGGGAGAGACATATAATAAGTCAATCAGGATGAAATTTAAATTATAGAATCTGATCTGTGGGTATAAGGCTGTTCACTGTAACACACTTTAACCTATTTTTTATATCTGAAAGTTCCCATAATAAAATGGTGAGTAAAAAGGAAAACATACTTTCGAACTAATTCATCCATGGCAGCATGAATAAGCGAGGATAAGATCCCAGAGAAAAGGGAAGTACAGAGGAATGAGACTGATATTCAGCTCCATGTTCCTTTTCAGGCATATGCTGATTTTTAAGTGGCAGCTGAGAGGATAAAAAATGGAGATGAACTTTTAGTTATCTTTCCAGGCTTCAGACACAAAAAATTGGATCTCAAGATTCACTGAGGAAGAAGGGCTTTTGATTTGGATTGTTTGGCTGCAAACAATCAAATGGCTACTTCTTATTGCGGGATCTGGCCAGCAGCCCACAATGCAGTGGGGGTCTCTCTTTGTTCCCAGGTGGATCAGCAGGTAGAGAAGTAATAGACACACACAAGATAGTGAAAGCTGGGTCCGGGGGGTCACCACCTTCTGGTCCCATGGTGCCAACAATGCACTGGATATGCCAGCATTTATTATTAAGTTTAGTGAGGGCAGGGGTAGGTTAGTGAGGGATTTAGGGTTATTTGATTATGAGGTGAGATGGTCACATGGGGATGAAGTAGTTCTTTAACATAACATCTGTATGCGAAAGTATTCAAGATGAGATTTGGGAGGGTAAGAATTTACAATATAGTGTGTGCATCAGTAATTTCTAACAGAGCCTTAAAACAGGAACACAGTCTTTCCATAACCTATGATTAGCAAGATATTAATCAGCAGTAACAGTTGCAGCAAAAGCTGGTCACAAACAATTCATAGAAACAGGATGTGAAGTTAGACAACCGGTTAGACCAGAATTTCTCAGAAGGGAGTATGCCTTAACCCTAAAGAGGCCTAGAAGAGCCACAGCAAGATGAGGACATTTATAGCCCTATCTTATCCATATGGACAGCCCCACCCCCTGCCACCATGCGTCCGTTTATAGGCTCTCCACAAGGGTCGCATTCCATTCTCAGAGCTATGAACATCAACTTTTCCGGGATAGGAATCTTGGTGACATGAAACCTGCCTGACTGCATGTCTGTTCACAGGCTCTCTGCAGGGGGAAGCACATCACACACTGTTGGCTCATTCTGGCAGTCCAACCTGGCATTGTCTTTACACAATCCTGCATGCAACTTCGTATTTACAATAATCAGGAGCATTTCATCTTTTATTCCATAGCAATAGTTTCAGGGAGTCTCCCTACAACTTCTTAGGAGTAAGAGAGAACCAAAAATAGAATCACTTTTGCATTAAAAAAAATATTTTTCAATCAGCTCAATCAATAGGTTTAAGATGATTTTTTCTTAGACTAACTAACAGAAGCAAAGGAAAAATGAAGAAAGAGTACACCATGCTTCAAGTTATTTGTACAATGTTCCATACAGTATCTCCATCATTCAATAATAAATTATGAGGAAATATGTCCAAATGATTCAGAAACAAATGAAAAAAATCAGACAATAGAAAGAAAACCCAAGAATATCCATATATTGAAGTTATTAGACACAGACTTTTAAATAACTAATTACTATGTTCAATATATACATAACAAAAGGAATAATTTCATGAAAGACTAACAGTGTACTTAAAAGAGTCAAAAGTAAATGTTAGAACTAAAAACCTACAACAAACTTAAGAATTCAGATGAAATGCAACTGAAGAGATTAGTAGGCCAGAAGATAGATTAGTAGAAAATATCTAGGCAGAAATGTGGAGTGAAAAAATAATGGGAAATGCATAAAAGAATGTGAGACATATGATACCTAAAAAGTTATAATACATATATAGTTAGCATTCCAGGAAAAAAGGGAGAGAATAATGAGTAGCAATCGGTGAAGAGATAATGTGAAGAATTTTTGAAAATTGATGAAAGATACTAACCCATATATTTAAGAAGCTCAGTATGCCTGAAACAGGATAAATAGGAAGAAAACACAGTAATCTGTTGAATCACAATAAATCTGCTGAAAATAAAGACAAAAACAAAAAAAGTGCCAGTGTGAAAAAGACGCATTACTTTCAGTTGCAACAAGACTAATGACTTGTTAACCAAAATTGTGGAAGTCAAAAGACAAGAGAATATCAAAGTGCAAAAGAAAATAACTGTCAATTTCAATTTCTTTATCCAGTAAAATGTCCTTTAAAAATGTCTGAAGTAAAGTTATTTCCAGATCTTTAAAATTTGAGGTAACTTTTATTGGAAGATGTGCACTAAAGGAAATATTACAAAGAGTTATTCCTGCATAAGAAAAATGATTTAATATAAAAGTATGGAAATGGGAAAGAAAGGAACAGAAAGCAACGTAAAGGTTAAATATGTGGCAAATATGCATGAATATTAACTTTACAAAATCACAAAATATATTATAGAATTAATGACAGAAATAGCACAAAAGGCAGTAATTTGTAAATAGGTAAAGAAGTCTAAGGACCTTTCATTCTTTGGGAAGTAATAAAAATACTGATGTATAGTAGACTTAAAAAATTCAAGGTAACATGTTGTAGTCTCCAAGATAATCACAAAATGAATGGTAAAAGAATGTTTTTTAAGATGCTAATGTGGGAGATGAGAACATATTAATTAATTCCACATAAGGCCAGAAAAGAGTGAGAAGGGAACATGGTACAGATGAAACACATCCAAAACCAATGGTAAAGTAGTAGAGAATTAAACCCAAATATATTCATTATTTATATATTAATAAATAAATATAAAGAAATAAAGTAATCAAATAACTCAATTAAAGCATACAAACCAGATTATTAAAAAAGCCACTACATGGTAATTACATAAAGAAAGGTTGAAGGTAAGAGGTTTGTTAAACACATATCATTAAAACATAAATTTAAAAAGGTGGTACAACTATACTAATAACAGATAAAATCAATAATAAGACAAGTCTCATTACTAGAAATGAAGAAATGAAGACTATTTAATAACAATGAGTTTCAATACACTCAAAATCTAAATATGCATCTACCTAGTAACGTGCATATATTTTACATATATGATATAATAGACACACATTCAAGAATACACAAATCCTAAATCATAGTTGGGGATTTTAATATACACTGCTCTGTAACTAATAGATCAAGTAGAAAAAAATTAGTAACATTATAAAATATTTGTACAATATGATAAATAAAGTTGAACTTATTGATGACCAATATTTAAAATACTGCAACTTCTGTGGACTAACCTGAGGTGCCCTTAAATTCATATGTTGAAGCCCTAACACCCAGTGTGGTGGTGTTTGGAGATGAGGCCTTTGGGCGTTAATTAGGTGCTGTGGTTTGAATTTTCTCACCAAAGCTCATGCTGAAATTTAATTGCCATTGTAATAGTATTGGGAGGTGGATCCGTTAAAAGGTGGTTAGGTCCTGAGAGCTCCTCCCTCAGGGATGGATTAATGCTGTTATCCTGGGAGGGGAGTAGTTATCACAGGAATGGGTTTCTGATGAAAAGATAAGTTGGGCTTGGTTACTAGGTGTTGCCCTTCTGCCATGGAATGATCCTCACCAGATACTGGTACCTGCTCTTAAATTTCCCAGCTTCCAGAATCATAAACCAAATTAACTTCTTGCCTACATGAATTACCAAGTCTGTGGTATTTTGTTCTAGCAGCAAAAAGTGGGCTGAAGGAGACATTATGTTTAGATGACCTGATGGGTGGGGGGCCTTGAAATGGGATTAGTGCCCCTATAGGAAGAGACAACAGAGACCTTGCACCCCCTCTCTCTCACTCTCTCACTGTTGCTCTCTTTCTTGGCTACGTGAGCAAACAAGAACACTCTCACCAAAACCTGACCATGCTGGCACCCTGATCTGAGACTATGAGTTTCCAGAACTGTGAGAAAATAAACTTCTGTTGCTTAAGCCACCCAGTCTATGGCACTTTGTTATGGCCGCCCAAGCTGGCTAATATAGAATCTTACAATTATTTTCAAATGCACAAGTGACAATTAATAGAACTGATCGTGCACTGGTTCATAAAGCAGGCATCAAAACTTTTCTACAGTTTAAAATCACACAAAATATTTAATTTGACTACAGCTGAGTTAAGCTAAGAAATCAGATTCCTAAATGTTTGGATATTAAGCAATACCCTTCTACATGATGCGTAAGTTAAAGAATTACAAGGTAAATAACACTTCAAACCAGATGATAATGAGATATGATATAAAAAAGCTTGTGACATACAACTAAAGCCATGATTAAAGAAAACTGTATGTCCTTGAATGTATATATTAGAAAAAAATAAAAGCTAAAAATTATTTAACTAAATACCATCTCAAGAAGTTAGCAAATTGACCAGGTACAGTGTAATCCAAGCACTTTGGGAGGCTGAGGTGGGAGGATTGCTTGGACTCAGGAGTTCAAGGTTGCAGTGAGCGATGATCACATCGTAGCATTCCAGTCTGGGCAACAGAGCCAGACTCTGTTCTCCTCATCACACACAAAAAGTTAGCAAATAAAGAACTTATTAAATGCAAAGAAAACAAAAGTAAGAAAACACTGCACAGAAGAGCAGAAAGAGAAAACAAACTTAGCATAGACGAATTCACAAATTTTAACATTTTTCAAATGTCTTTATAAATGACTAATATAATTGATATTAAATGTAATTGATCTTGGCAAAGCTAATCAATAAAAATATAGAAGGTACAAATTAACAATATCAGGAATAAAAAAGGGGAATCACATATTCTAAAGACTTTAAATAAAGATATATAAAAGAATACTGGGAACAAAATTATATCATTATATTTAAAAATGTATATAAAGTGTACAAATTCCTAGAAAACAACCACTAATTCTTAAAAATGACATAAGTTGCTTTTAAAAAAATTGTAATTAAAATCCTCTTGAAATAAATTCCCTAGCCTAGATAACTTCCCCAATGAATTCTTATAAGTATTTAATGAAGAAATAACATCAGCCTTGCACACAGTCTATTAGGTAATAAAATGAGGGCATACATTCCAAATTATTTATGAAGCTAAAACCTGTAAAAGATACTACAAGAAGAGAAAATTACATACCACTCTGTCTTATAAATGTAGTTGCAAAATTTTTAATTATTAGTAGGCAAAATCCAAGATATAAGAAAGAATAAAATAATGCTCAATTTGTGTTTATTCCAGAAATGCAAGATTGATTGAACGTTGAAAAAATCAGTTTAATTCAGCACATGAAGAGCGCAAAAGCAAGCAAGCATATGATCATCTTAATAGATGCAGAAAAATTATTTGATGAAATTCAACTCTCATTTATGATAAAACTAGCAAACTCAGCAAATTAAAAACGGAAAAAAATCTCCCAAGTCTGATAAAGTGTATACACACACACACACACACACACACACACACACATAACCTCCACACACACAACACCTACAAACCTACAGCAAACATCGTACTTAAAGATGAAGTATTGGGAACTTTTGTCTTGAGAACAGTAACAAGACAAGGACATCTGCTAACCTAGAGATCCTAGTCAGGATGAAAAGGCAAAATAAACGAAATATTAGGTTGGTGCAAAAGTAATTAAAAAAAAAAATAGCAAAAACCGCAATTACTTTTGCACCAACCTATATGATAAATTGGTTGAAAAGGAAGCAATAAACTGGCCACTATTCGTGGATATAAAGCGTCAAAAGAATCTCTTGATAATGTATTTAGAGAGTAAATTTAGTAAGATCACTGCATACAAAGTAATCACACAAAAATCAATTTTATTTATTAGCAGCAAATGATTAGAAAAATAAATATAAAATATGCCATTTCAACAGAATAAAAACATTTTGTGTCTAAGAATAATTTTAATAAAGGAAGTACAGCACCTCTACCTGGAAGAGTACAAAGTATTATTTAAAGAAATCAAAGCAGATAAATAAGAGATACAACATGTTCATAAATTGGAAGATTCAATGTCTTAAATACATCAGTTCTTCCCAAACTGATTTATTCATTCAGAATAATGCCAAACAAAATCA
Source organism: Rhinopithecus roxellana (assembly GCF_007565055.1). Lineage (NCBI taxonomy): Eukaryota > Metazoa > Chordata > Mammalia > Primates > Cercopithecidae > Rhinopithecus > Rhinopithecus roxellana. Next base: position 3,840,314 of record NC_044558.1, read on the forward strand.
CAGGAAGATTTTTGTATGTGGGTGTGCATTGAGGTATGAAATTGATAAGCTGATTCTAAAATTTATATTCTTAAATTTATTCTGAAAACCACCAAGTTAAGCCAAGTTGATCTTGTGAAACAGCAAAGTTATGTGACTTAGACTACCTGATATTCCGAATCAATGTGAAGCTACACTGATTGAGACCATGGCATTCGCACAAGAATTGGCTAATAGACTAATGGACCAGTGTAAGGAATCCAGAGCAAATGCATAGTATGTGGGCACTTATGACTCTGCAGAGAAAGGGGAAAGGATACATTTTTAAACTAAATTCGATTCAGTGAAGTATATATCCCACATGAAAAATATGAACCTTGCTCCTACCTCACCTTATATACAGAAACTAACTACAGGTGAATGGTAAACCCAAATGTAAGAGGTAAAATAATAAAGCATATATAACATATTGGGAAAATTTACTTATGACCCTGAGATAGGAAAATATTTCTTATGATAAAAGGAAAGCACTAGTCATAAAAAGATTGACAAACTGGACTGTATTCACTTAAAAATGTTTATATAAAAGTACCTACCCTTAAGTAAGTGAAAGAGTAATTCCCAAAGTGAGAGAAGCTGTTTGCAATACATGTTATAAACTAAGGGCTTGTGTCCAGAGCATGTAAATAATTACCACAAATAAATGAGAAAAAAGTAAGATGACCCAGCCAAAAAAAAAAAAAAAAAAAAAAAAAGTGGCGGGGGGGAGGTGGAAAAATACTTGAACCAGCACTTCACTACATAGAATTATCTAAATATAAAGGTGCTCTACCTCAGTAGTCAAAATGGGAATTCAAATTGAAACTGCAATGCAGTACTCTTGCACCCAAATCAGAATGGCTAAAAATAAAAAGACTGACAATAGCAAGTGTTGGTAAAGATGTGGAGCAACTGGAACTGTCATGCACTACTGGTGTGAATATAAATTGGCACTGCATTTTAGAAAACTATTTTGTCAGTATTTATTAAAGCTGAACATACACTTATCTTTGACACAGCAATCCCTTCCAAAATATATACTCAACAGAAATATGTTATACTTCACACAAAAAATATGCAAAAAATGTTTGTAGTAGCAATATTTTAGAAACAGTCTAACTACTCTCGACTGTAGAATGAATAAATAAATTATAGTGTATTCATACAATGGAATATTCTACAGCAAATGAAAGTTAATGAATTACTGCTGCATGCAACACACTTAGATAAATCTGACTACCAATATGTTGAAACAAAAAGCCAGGCACAAAACATTACATAATATCTAACTTCAAAAAGCCAGGTGTGGTGGCACATGCCTGTAGTCCTAGCTACTCAGGAAGCTGAGGTAGGTCGATCTTTTGAGGCCAGGGCTTTGAGGCTACAGTGCACTATGATCACGGTAGCCACTGCACTCCAGCCTGCACCACATAGTGAGACCCTATCTCTAATACATATATACATATGTATGTATATGTGTGTGTACATATGTGTATGTACACACACACATATATACCTGTACATATACACACATACATATATACACATATTAAAAACAGAAATATATATACATATATGTATGTGTGTATATACATGCTAAGATATACACATATACAATTTCATTTTTAATAAATTTCCATAAGAAGCCAAACTAGTCTGTGGTTTTTGAAGTTATGACAGTGATTACCTTTGAAGAGGAGAAAAGAGGTGTTTAGAGGGAGGTAGAATAAGGACTTCTGGGGTGTTGGTATTCATTTCTTGATCTACGTGATAGTTACATAGGAATGTTTACTTTTTGAAACTTTACCAAGTTATATATTTATGATTGGGGCACTTCTTTGCATGACTATTATACTTCAATAATTTGTTAATAAAAAGAAAATGTTCCTTTAATTAAGTAAAACCAGCGATATGTATATCTGGGAAAACCACTATGTGGTTTGCAAAAGACATAAAAGTTTGGGAAATATTGAACTTCTAGCAAGTTATGTTCTGCATAGTCCAGAAAGATGCCTATTTTCCCAGAGATATGCATATTTGGGAAAATCACTATGTGGTTTGCAAAAGACATAAAAGTTTGGGAAATATTGAACTTCTAGCAACTTATGTTCTACATAGCCCATGTTTTCTTCCGCATCTTTTTGGTGTCCAGTTAGGCTGGGGACAAAGAAAGCCTGTCCTGACTCTAGTTATCTCCTACTCCTCACATGTTGTTGCCTTAGGGCCATATCACAGTTTAGAAAGCATCTTGTCCAAACCCTCTAACTTCACAAGCAGGGAAAGTATCATATGATGTTACACGTCTCCCATCTCTAAGTCTAGCCTTCATTCCAGTTGACTTCCAGTAATGCTTGGTGACTTCAGCATGTACCCCCATCCTGCTCCCACAAAATACCTCTCACACTCCCTCTTGGATGACCTCTATCCTGAAATGGTCTAATAGATGTGAGAGAACATAGGATGATAAAAAAAAAAAAAAAAAGAGGAAAAAAAAAGGAAATGGGCTAATAGATGTGAGAGAACATAGGATGATTTAAAAAAAGAAAGAGAAAAAAAAAAAAAAAAAAAAGGAAAACAAGGGTTGTAGAACCAAACAAACTTGTTTAGAATCTCAACATTTTTAAGCCAGTTTCCAGCTGGAGAACTTGGGCAAGATCTTTAATAGCAGGTAATTGCTTCTCTGAGCCGATGTTTCCTCATCTGTAAAATAAATTGCTGTGATGATTAAATAGGATAAAAGTTGTGAGGCCCTTGGCAGTGTACCTACAATGTAGGCACCACAAAACTGTGAGCTCTACAATGTCTTAATATTTAATTGCTTCAGCAGAAGGATTAGGAGGGAAGAGGTGATCTCAGGGTATATTGTGTGTCTCAGCAACAGTGCAATTATTCACCACACACCAGGCAGATGACATCATCATGTGATGGGAAGGGCAAAGTTGACTTTCTTGAGGACGTCTTTAATATATCCTTTATGGAGCCTGTAGTTGAAAAATGTTTGTTGAATTAAGTTCATGCAAAGGCATTGTCTCCAGAAGTCCCCTGTTAAAAAGATATCAACTCATATGGGTAGCTCATTTGTACTCATTAACACATATCAGTTTATTAGATTGACTAGGGCAGGAAACGAAGGCACAGGCTGTTGAAAAGAGGTGGTTATCCTGATTAGAGATGCCTGTCTGGACGACGTGCCCCAAGAGCCGTATGTGAGCAGGAGAGAGAGTTTTGCCTAACAGTGAAGAACACAAATTCTGGAGTGATACCTGTTGGATTCAAATCCCTTTAGCAGCTAAGCAAATTTAGAGGAATTACTGATTTTTTCTGTGCCTCAGTTTCCACATCTATAAAATAAATATGATGATGATAATACTAGCACTTGTTTCATAAGGTTTTGTGAGTATTGAATGAATTAGTATGTTAAAGTACTTTGAAACAGCACCTGCCGTAAAATGAGTGTTTCACGAATTGCAGTTATCACTATGTTGATGAACTAGGATGGGTGAAGGGAATGTCAGGTAGGAGGGTATAGGGACCATTCTAAGCAGTATCTAGGAGAACTGTGTTTTCTTCTATTTCTGGTTCCTTACTTAAATAGTGCTCTTGAATAAAATTGTTCAAAATTGTGTTACTGTTTAGCCCAAATCCATTGCACCACTGACAACTGTTTCGTCTGATATGCCACTCAGGGTTTAGAAAAGTAATCCAGTAAAATGCAAAGAGCCCAGGACTAGGGGTCAGAAAACAGAGGTTTTAAACTTGTCTCCATCATGGATACAGCAGGTAATACTCATTAAGCCACTTTCCTCGTGTGAGATTCATTTTTTTTATCAGCAAGATGAGGGTGCTATACTAGATAATCTCCAAATTCCTTCAGGATCTAAAATCTTACAGTCCTTTTTAATTTGCCAGTCGGCTTCAGGTTCTGAGATGAAGAGTGTGTTGGAGACATGCCGTTACTACATAATACTGCCAGCTGACCTCAGGAGACATCTTTCCTGTTCTTTGCCTTGTGATCTTAAGTGAATAACTAGAACTTTCTGATCTCTCGACAAACAGATAAGGAGGGGGGTTTTCACGGGTGTGTCTATGGTGCAATAGATAGATTCCAAATTTTCTACTTGTGGCCTTCATGGGAGAATAGGCAGAGTCAAGAGGATAGGATGCACTTTCTAAATTCAAACCTTCTGGCTCTACTAAACCACTAAGTGAATTATCATTTATGATCTTAGACAATTGTTTATAACTTTTGAAATATCATGAAAAAAAGGATTAAATATTGGATATGGTCAAATGTTTTAGTTTTCAAAACAGGAGAGAAAGATGACTTTGGAATACTATGGATTACATGGAATATTCTAGAATGTAATATTAAATGTTATTTAATATTCTAGAATATTATAAAACATTTGAATATTAGAATATCTAGTATCTATAAAATATTAAATATGCTGAGGCTATTTATAAAGAGAAAAAGATACAAATAGTACTAATTTATGTCTATATTTTTGAACAGATCATTGAATTGGTGATTCTGAATTTTTAGACTGGAAAGTGACGGTCTCTAGGGTCTAGGAAGCATTCACTGAAAACATGTCACAGAAGCTGGACTGGCCAATAGGGAATTTGACTGTCTCAATGGGTTGAAGTCAACCTGTAGTCAGGTCACAAGGGAAATCTACAGAGAGCTGTATCCACGTTCCACACTTTTCATCAATGACTTGGAAGAAGACAAGCGTTCATGCTTTTCAGACTTGCAGATTACTCCCTTCTTGGAAATATTTGTTCATATAATGAATGGTGGAAATAACATTCAGAAGGAGTTGGAGATTTGTAAAGCTGGATAAAAGTTAGCAATATCAAATTAAAAATGAAAGAAAAAGACAAAAACTTCAAGTCTCGTGTTTAGATTCAAAAGACCATGCGGCCAGACTAAGAATGCAGTGATGTGGCTTAAGAGTGAGCAGTTCTACAGGAGTGAGCAGAGGTTCAGTGGAATGCAGACAGAGGCAAAGACGGAGAGGCTTCTGTGCAGAAGCAAATGCAACCTGAGACTGCACTGGAAGAACTCTGGATTCCATTTGGAGAAAGTGAATCCCGGGGAACTGCGCTGGTCAGATGTGTTGGAGGTAGAGAGAGATGGAATTGGCAGAGGTCCTTAAAGCCTGCAGTCTCTCATAACCAATGAATGAAAGGGTCCCCATGAGTCTCAGGGCAGAGTTTCATCTTCCTGTCACGGCTCTGAGTGCAAGGAGTTTCCTTTTCTCTCCACTGGACAATTTGTCTTGTACGTAATTATACCCAGAGCACCAACCCATTAGAATGATAAATAAACACTACTGAAATTAGCCCAATTTATTGAGTAGTTCCTTTAAAAGCATTTTAGCAGCAGCTGAAAAAAAGCTGTGGAAGCAAGCTGCTTTATTACCCAGGGGACATACTCAAGGGTCTTTTCACACTCACAGGATGAAGCTGGATTCTGCAGGGAAGCCATATCTCTCTGTAAGGTAGCATCAAGGAGGGGAGAATTGTGGCTTATCAAAGAGATGAGAGAGGCTGGTAGTTAAGAGCTGAGCTCTACAGGTCAAATCCAGCACAGGGACAAAGAGCAGCTCAAGGTCTTACCAGCTGGGTGATCTTGGGCTTCTCTGTGTTTCTGTTTCCTTGTCTGTAAAATGCAAAGCATGCTGACAATAATAGTACCTACCTCATAAAGGTGTTGTGAGTATTAAATGAGCTAATATGCTAAAGTGCATAGAAACAGCTGGCCTTGATCTAGTCACTTAATCTTTCTGATCTTTGATTTTCTTGTCTGTAAAATCAGGATGATCCATGTTACCTACTTTTAGAGTTTGCTGTGAAGCTGAAGTAAAATCATGTACAAAGTTCTTCCCATAGTGTCTTAGCACTTTGTATGAACTTGATAAAGATTAGCCAGAGGAAATCATAAGATTTCTGTAGTCTTTTGGCCTATATATCGTATTCCAAAATGAGTTTCCTGATTTCGTGCCAAGATCCAAAATGTCATCATGCTTTACACAGAATAGTGACTGGCTTTCTGACATCCATTAACTGAGAATTTTCATGATGACAAAAAGGTACAAATTCAAATCATTCTTTCAAATGGATGCTTATTTTGATAATCCTAACATGTATATCCACCTAAAAAGTAATAGCCCACGTATGTACACAACATACGTGTCTGTGGAATTCCTCAATTCTGGTCCAGTAAAAATACAAATGCAGCAGTCTATGGACACCTTTCCATGTGCTTAGGTGCAGTAGGGGCATGCTCTGCTCCAGCGCCTCTGGGAAAATCAGGACGGGTGGGCTCTGCGATGGGTGTCTCCTCCCACTCAGATATCCAGGCTTTTGCTTCACTTGCTGTCAGGGCTTTTCCCTCTTCTCTTTCTTTCCTTACAAAACTTAACCCCTGAACTCTTGCTAGAGTAGCAAGGAGTGAGGAATTGGACATGGGTTTTGCATTGCAATGGCTCACTCCATGCTGTCTGTGTGAACTTGAGCAACTCATGTCACCTCAGCTTCTTAACTTGCACAAAAGATCCTTTCAGAATTAAACAGTATATATGAAATACTTAACATGATGCCTGATGGTCAACAGATGCTAACTCTCTTACTCTTCTCTTTCCTCTCCCATTGTTGATCTTCATGTGCCCTTCTACACCCCTACAGTGTTCAAATTCAGAAAATTTTACACAATAGGTAGTTAATAGATGTTTGAGTGATTTAATGGATTGGCTGTCAGTTCTGTGTTTTCATACCTTTTGGATGCTTGGTTATCGTAAATGTGTGAGCTAAAGTCCCAGGTACCTGTGCAGGTCAATGAGCCATATAATTGGTCCTATGGTCTCGGTAGATGATCACATGGCATGCAACATGATACCCTCTGTCAGAGGACGACAGGCAGTCAGGTGTGGCTCTTTCTCTGAAGTCCTTAGTTCACAGTTCCAATGAGGTATCTATTATATAGTACTTTAATTCATCCATTTATATTTGCCTGGTCCCTATCAGACAGCAAGAGATTTTGCTGGACCGGGTGATAACCATCTTTGTAGCATCAATGCCTATCATCAGCTTGACACATACAAGGTGCTTGACAAATGCTGAGTGAGGGAACAAAAAGTTCTAAGAAAAAGAAATCAAATCAAGTGGGCCCTCTTGAAATAGGAACAATCTCTGCTCTGGCATCTGTAGAAGACAGGATTTGCATCTAGTAGTGAAGAAGGCCCCTCTGATCCAGTGGATGAGACCCACATTGACTCACCTCTTAAGCAGTCCCCAGCACCCATTTTCAGGACTTAGCCTTGACATTCAGAATTGCCAGACAGTTAGCAGAAGGCATATGTTTTTCTTTCAAGAATACTGTAATGAGAAAGAGAAGCTATAGCTCACTTTTCTAAGAATTAATTAAATTATCCAACAGCTGACATGGCGACCAAGATTCCCACGTATCTTCCAGGAGCTTCTGATTTCATTCCTTTCTTCCCTCACTATGGTCTCAGTTCAAGTACAAGGGAAACCAATGGCATTGTGCCAGCATTTACAAAAAAGCTCTGGACAATGGCCTTCCCTTAAGTCTGACTTGACTGGCATTTGTCTGTTCTGAGCGATTAAAAGGGCGTTGGGAGTCTTTTTGCGATGCCCCATGCCTTTGCAATGAGGGCAACCTCTACCCCCGACCCTGTGACTTCCTCACTGTTCCACAAGGGCCCAAACCTCTGCAGTCATTTCCTAAGTGGAATCCCTGTCTGAGCCTCTGCCTTCTCTGGTCCATTCTTCACACAGCCACCTATAATCATATGCCTTTAAAATAAGGTCCACTTGCCACGGGAGGCCTGTAGGATGAAATCCAGATCCTTAGCATGTGTGCCCAGCCTTTTAGCCTCTGGGTCCAACCTACCTTTTCTCTCCTCTCCTAACCCTCCCCCATAAGACAACACCTTACACACATAACTTTTTCACTAAGATCTTCCCATGCCTGTGCTTTTGCTTCATCTGTTCCCTCTGCCTAGAATTCTCTTTGCATGTTAAACCTCTACAGAACCTGAAATTGTAGAGGTTTCCACATACAACTGAGAGAAGGTCATGTCATCAGACTTGTAGGAAGTACCTAGTGCGACCAAAAGCGCTTCAACTGTGATACAGTTTGTTGGACCTTTACACAAATTGAGGCTTTTTTTTTTCATGTGAGTTGGATTAAGACGCCTGTTTTATCATTAGTAAAGGGAGGTGACTTGCTGTTCTGGGCTGAATAGTGTCTCCCCCAAATTTATATGTTGAAGTCCTAACCCATAGTAGTTCAGAAAGTGACTGCATTTGGAGAAAGTGCCTTTAAAGAGGTGACTAAGTTAAAATGAGCCCTTAGAATGGTCCCTAATCCAGTCTAACTAGTGTCTTTGTAAGAAGAGGAAATTTGAACTCACGAGGGACGTGCACACATGGGGAAAAAAGGCCACGTGAGGACACAGTGAGAAGGAGGCCATCTGCAAGCCAAGGAGAGAGGCTTCAGAAGAGACGAAACCTGCTGACACCGTTTACTTCAGCTTCTCTCCTGCAGAGTTATGAGAAATAAATTTCTACTGTCTAAGTCACACAGTCTACGGTGTGTTGTTATGGCTACCCTAGCAAATGAATACTCTTGCAGGAGGGAAAATTTTATTCATCTTTAAGTTCTTAGGGCTTGGAGTTTCTTGGAACAGAAGATAATCAATAAATGTGTATCCAATGACACAGGGTATCTGGGACTGGCATCATCCAAGGGGAGTTGGATGTAGGTACCACCTTCTGAGTAAAAGGAGGCATCTAGCTGTAGAGGAGATCTAGGAAATTCCCGAGAGGGTCAGACACTAATAAAATCGTAGGGGGTTCAAGGCATTGCTGCACATCCCCACCAGCCTGGCACATGCTCAGCTACCCTTTGAAGATCTCTCTTCTCTCCTGAAGTTCTCCCTATCACATTGAGACGACAGCGAGTTTCAGGAGTTTGGGCTTGGTTTGCCTTTGTCATGAAGAAGTTAGAGGTGGTCTCCTTTTACTTCATGTCAAATTTATTAGTATAACCTCCACCCCACATACTGTCTTCTACCCCTTAAAATAGGACATTCTTCTCTAGTGAAATAACATGCCAGCAACCAAGACAAATGGAGAGCAGCAAGAAAAAGAACTGAGGTGGGGGGCGGGTGGTGGCTGTGGATTGTTCTTTCTCTTTCCCATATAAATATAGTCATAGAATGTTCAAATGCATAATAGTGCTTTGGGTAAAGATCCCAGCCAATTTTTAGGGGAAGAGTGAAGACTCTGCTGCTTTTTCCTTGGCCAACTTCTACTAGAGGGAAAATTTATCTTGGAGCCAAATTATGCCCAGGGTGACCTTTTCCCTCTCTTTCTCCTCAAACCACGACATTTTCAGATTGTCTTCTGGGGTTAACTTTCCCATTTCATACTACTTGTTGTAATGTTCCTTCACCTACGTCCTTATCCCATTTTCATGTGCATAATCTTGTGAGCTCCTCTAATTTATACTCCAGAGTATTTTTAAAATATATTCACAGAGTTTTGTTTTAAGGTATCACTGTCTAGCTTCGTATCTGACGCCCAGTAGGTGTTCTACAAATGTTTGTGTAGTCTATGAATGAAAGATGGCGGTTAAGCTTCTCTTCCCTACCCCCATCCTGTTCATACATGCACACACACACACTTACTCCTCGACTAGCTCTCTGTACACATCCTTGGTTGACTGTGGCTGAAGAGCCTGCCAACCTGGCTCAGTCTACAACTTTAAGACACACGGGAAAACAGTGAATTGTGATGCTCCCAGGGAACTTAGAGGGTCAAACACTGAATGATAGAACTGGAGAGGAATTAAGGCCATTCTCCAATACTGGCAGAGCCAGAATGGAATCAAGGCCTCTTGACTTCAGTTCTGTTTAAGCACTGGCAGCCCAGCCATCATTTGAGGCTGCCTGCTTTGGGAAGTTGTTTTGCTAGCTTGCTTGGTGATTCCGAGATCTATTTAATATGCTTTCACTAAATTCTACAAACGGTTGGGGGAAGAGGAAATATAGAGGTAGAGTAGACCAGAGGGAAGATGGTAACAATGACTGGCCCTCCTACAAGCTCTGTCGGGCAACCTGGCTGGGGAACTTCTCTCAAATAGCCTCTTTCCCTGTGCGCATATATGCATGTGTGCACACATGTAATTCTCCAATCTTTACTCTTTCCTTGATAGCACACCAGGCTCAATGGGCTGCCAACCTTTCACTTGTCTGACAGGGTGTCTTCACTTACATTTGTCTTTATGCGGGGTCTCATGCACTGTACTGCTAATTATTTGTCAGTTGTATCAGAACTGCCCCATCTCAGTTCTTGTCTTGTCAATTGCTCCTATTCCAGAAAAAAAAAAAAAAAAAAAAATCAGCACAAGAAATGAATGGCAGCATGCCAAGTATTGCCAGAGGCTAATGGGGAAGGGATTATTTTAAGGGAAAGGGGCCCTCTTAGAATATACCACAGGTGTTTCCTGTATTTTAAGCTGGCTCTGCTGGGCACATTGGGTGGCAGGCAGCCTGCTGCAGAATTTCCAGCTTGCTAAGAGTCAGAGAGAAGACTGATTAGACCTATATCTTTAGCATGGCAAAAGGAACATCCCATCTACTTTGGAAAATACATTCTCTTCTAGATCTATGCAGTTGCAACATTTAAGTATGCATCAATCTGATCATTTCATATTCAGTCAATAACTCATTTAGATTCTGGTTTGTGGTTTCTTAGTGTGCAATTCTTCAAGAGAGCAAGATTGTACCTCCACTTCTTCTTAAGGGTACTGAGACTAATTATCTCAACCCTTCATAAGCTCTCTGGAGTTAATGACAGCCAGTCTGCTAAAGTAAATTGGACAGTGCAGCTGATGAATGAAGCAACATTAATTAATGAACACAGAAGGAATAACTTGTGGTAATTCATTCATTCAACATACACTTACTTGCAAAGCATCTTTGCTTTGTTTTTCTCAAGGAGACTCTGCCATATCCTGTGAAATATAGAAAAGTAAAAATGTGTTATTTTCAGAAATAATGGGCTGGAGAAGCAAGACTAAAAATTAGGCTCCCAATTTTAAGTTGCTTGGTCGGAGCATGTCATATGTGATGTAGCACGGACATTAGACTCCACCTTTACTTTTTGTCACCTTCTTCCATGGGCCCAGGAAGTCCTGCTGTTCTTTTGTGTGGCTAATACAAGGATTCCTAAGCTTCCTCCAAATTCATATGTGTCTCAAGCATTCGTTTTAGAATGGATTACTTAGGAACCATTGATTTTGTGGAAAAGCTCAGGCTTTTGAATCAGTAAGACCTGGATTTCAATTTTCTAGTTTGGGCCAGTTAGCTCATGTCTGTTAGTCCTGTTTTCCTCATCTATAAAATGGGGATAATTGCACTCACCTTGAAGGGTTGGAAATAGATGTGTGTGCTTTATGCAACCACAAAGAATGGAATGGAGATATAAAAAATGAGTCAAAGAATAAATATACCTCCCTTATAGCAAGTGTTAAAAGAGTCCTTCTTGAGAAGCATTGTGGGTTAAGGAACGACTCAGTCCTTCTTGAGAAGCATTGTGGGTTAAGGAACGACTCAGCTTGAGCTTCTCTATTTCATGCTTAATCAAAACTCAAAGAAAATTCTGAAGGCCTGCACGTCCTAGCCAAGGACAACTGTGCACTAGCCACAGTAATCTTCCCCAAATATCCGGCAATTTCCCAGGCTCTCCGGTGAAAACCTGCTTTGTTTTCACTAATTTAATCAGCCATGCAAAGGAAACAAAGGTGTTGCATTTGGCTTTGGGGAATTTGTGTTTTGCTGTTTTTAGAAGGGAATACTACCTTATGGAATACTATCACGGACCGATCATGTAACATCAGACCTGGAAGAGGCCTTGGAGAAAATCCAGTTTAAGCTCAGACCAGACTTTAAAGAACAGGAAACTAAGACTCAGAGACGGAAGGTGCCTTGATCAGAGCTACACCGATGTTGTAGTTGGTGACAGATCATGGGCAACAGCCCAGATTTCGAGTTCAAGCTCTGTCCTGTACTTGTTGCTGCCTTATCTTTTTGGTTCTGACATGGCAGTTCTGTGGTCTTTGGAATCCAATATGGCGTGAGGTTTTTATTCATCATTTATTTTTAAACAGATGTGATTTTTTCTATTACTCTTATTTTATTTATTTATTATCTTATTTTAGCCACTGTTGCTTCAGGGTCACATTGAAAGATAGGGATGAGTGAATGAACCTGGGAATCCAGCTCTCAGTCTGTCATCTGGCTACCTGCACTGGCCTGAATTAACTGCACAGTGGACAACTGTGGGCTTTACTTGGTGCTAGCAAACAGTGATCCTTTTTCCTCACTCCCGTGTCTGGGAGAGTGAGCAGTCCGTACCTCTCATTTAGTAGGGGCTCCATGACATCTTGCTAAAAGATACAAAGGAAGAATGAAGGAATAAATGAGTAAGTGAATGAATGAATTCCCATCTATTAGAGTTCCACTCCATTTACTTTACCCTTACTTCCTCATTTTTTTTTTCACAGTACCTAGAATCACAGATGTTTAGAGCTAGAAAACAAACTTTGTAGATTACAGGTTTGGAGAGAGCAAGTGCCCGGTCCATGGGAGCAGAGAGACTCAGTGTCAGGGCTGGGGCTGGGTTCCTGGTCTAGGAACTGTTTTTTCTCTGACTTTATGTCTCCTGTTCTGGTGTCCTCCCAAGGAAACATCTTCTACCTTAGCTGGAAAAAATGTTCTAGGAGCCACTTCACAAGCTCACAGTAAGGTATGCTCCAGGGTGGTATCTTTATCAGAAAAATCTTAAATAACTAGAAGAAAGGCAAGTGTGCAAAGCACAGATGATCTCCTGTACTGAGAGACAAACATCTGCCTATTCCTTTACCAGAAGGGCCACCCCAGCCCAGCTGGGACACATGGTGAGTAGACTCCCTCAGAGTTGCTGAGAACTGGAGCCAAGGAATGAGGTGAGAAGCATCAGCAGCATTCCTCAGTGCATGGCACATTCCAGTTTACCGTTCCTTTACTTGATACTCATAAGTCTGTAAGGTTGGCAGGGTAATACATTACCCATTCTTAAAGATGTGGAAACAGAGACTCAGAAATCAGAGTGACTTGGCCAAAGTCTCGTAGTTACCGCGATAGAGTGGGGACTGGTGTCTGACTGATGGGTTTAGGATGAGGTATTAAGGTGGATGCATATTTTCAGTTTCCAAAGCTGACATCACAGAGAACAACCACTACTTTTCACGTCACATTCCTTAGCACCATAGTGTGTGAGAAAGTTCGAGTTAAAGAATTGTGATTCTAATACTGATGCCATCAGTTTTTTCCTAAGACTCTCAAGAAGAGGCCATATAAATTGCAGCATTCGCAATAACAAGACAACCTGAAATATAGTCTTTTGTATAAGATAAAGTGTTTTCTCTACTTTATAGCAGTCCGGAGGTGAGCAACTCAGAAGAACAGGGCAGCTTTGCTCCTTGAGGTCGTACAGGGGCCCAGATTTCCTTCACGTTGTGTCTCCCTCATTCCCTCAGGCGTTGTCCTTCTCTGCATGACAGAAACTTGGTCTTGAATAAGTCTCTCTTTTAAATACGAAGTGAAGACAAGCAATTGCCTTTAACCAAGTGACATGGAAATTGCACCTCTCTTGTTCTTACATTCCACTGGCAAGAACTTTGAGTCACAGGCCATGTCTATCTGCAAAATCCAAGTGACATGGAAATTGCACCTCTCTTGTTCTTACATTCCACTGGCAAGAACTTCGAGTCGTGAGTTATGTCTATGTGCAAAATTCTGAGAAATATAGTCTGTAACTACATGGGAATGTGTCTAGTTAATTTTGGGTGTGTGCTGAGAGAGGGTGGTGGGATAGTGGTGTTGATGATACAACTAAAAGAAAGAAAGAATGTGAATCCTAGGGAGCAGTTAGCAGTCTCTAGCACAACAGTTGAAAAAAGAGGTCCTGCTCTGAGCCTAATAAGAAAAATAAGAGTAGTGTATCTTCATTGACCACATACTGAACGCCAAATGCTGTGCTAAGTAGTTTATGAAGACTGTTTTATTTAACGCTCAAAATAAGCCTGTAACTGGTGTACTATTATTAGTCCTGCTCTATGCATAGGAAAACTGAGGCTTGGCTCACACAGCTAGTAAGTGACAGAATCAGGACCAGTATTCCAATCCAGTGAACTTCAAAGCCCACAGTCTTAATTTTCATGCTACATTTACTTATTATTTAAAATCTGAATTTAAAACGAATAATTCCTGTTTAACAGGATGGCTTGGGTAACCAAAAAACCTCAAACAAAGAAAATATCCATTGACTGCTGTTCTTCCACGGTTAAATAGACTTAATATAGAAAAGGAATTAGAATTGCTGTCCCACTGACTAAACCCATGCAATCCAAAGTGGCATTTATAGACAATTCATTCATTGACTCATTCATTCATAAAGCAAAACAATATTTGGCACCTTCTAGGTGGCAGGTCCTAGGCTAATCATTGCGTATTCAGTGCTGAGCAGAAGAGACATGTTCTTTGTCCTCCAGGAACTTATAAACTACTGAGGAAGTTGGACATTAAATATCTAACAACAACAACTAGTGCTGCTAATAATAATAATAATCCCACAACTACAGGTTATGGTAATTGCTATATGGAAAAATCCATCTCAGAAAACAATTGAAAAAGGCACTTCTTTTAAATCGAGTGATCTGGGAAGACTTTTCAGAAGAAGTAGGGTTCCAGAGAGCAAAGTTTCACAACAACTGTTTTTGAGTTATTTTCGTACACTAAATATTTTTAAGTGTGCCTTTACTAAAATTTGTATATAATTTAGAGGTCATAACTAGTGCAGATCGTATTTCTTCTCAGTGAGTTGAAAGTAGTGCTATTAAAATGATGTTAAAAATATTTTTAAAAAAGAAGTAACATCTTAGCTGTGCTATAAAATATGAAAAAGAGGCATGAAAAGAGTATGGAAGGGGGTCTCCAGGCAGAGGGCACAGCCTCTGCAAAGGCCTTGGGGCAGGAGGGACTTGGCATGTTCAAGGCATCATAAAGAGAGCAGACTAGCTGGAGCTTAATGGGTAGAGGAAGCCAGGAGGAGCTGAGGATGGTTTGGAAGGCACAGGTCGCCTAGGGCCTCGGAGGCAGTATGAAAGAGTTTCATTTTTATTTCACAGCAATAGGACATTTTCAGGCGTGAAACCATTCATTTATATTTTAGTAGGATCTCCCTTGTTGGTGTATGTAGAGGAGATAGGGGAAATGCAAAGATGAAAAGAAAATAAAAGTTAGGGATCTGTTGACAATAGTTCAAGAAGAAATGATGGTGGCTTGAAGTAGGGAAAAGGACCAGTTTAAAGTGATGGATTGGGCCGGGTGCAGTGGCTCATGCCTGTAATCCCAGCACTTTGGGAGGCCAAGGCATGCAGATCACTTGAGGTTAGGAGTTTGAGACCAGCCTGGCCAACGTGGTGAAACCCCATGTCTACTACAAACACAAAATTTAGCTGGGTTTGGTTGTGCATGCCTGTAATTCCAGCTACTTGGGAGGCTGAGGCAGGAGAATGGCTTGAACCTGGGAGGCCGAGGTTGCAGTGAGCTAAGATCGTGCCACTGCATGCCAGCCTGGGTGACAGAGTGAACCTCTGTCCTCCAAAAATTAAAAACAAATTAATAAAAAGATAAAGTAATGAACCAAGGTGTTAAGCAAGGGGCTTAGTGAAGATTTCAACAAGTACAGTGGCTGAGAGACAATAGATTTAGGCTGGGCCTGCTCTGGGTGAGCATTCTACTCGCATGTTGCAAGGGCTCAATGGCAAATCCTACATGAGGTGGCAGATCCTTGGGGGTTAGAGTCAGTTTACCATATCAACCCAGGGATGCTATGGACAGAGCATCTCAAACTGCACCTATTAAGAGCCATCGCTAAATCAGGGGAGAGTGATAGTGTCCCCCTGGGGACAACTGTTAAAGAGAAAACAAGCTAGAAATTACTTTGACGTCATCTGCTTAATCATGAAAGCTAACATGAGCATTTCTTCTATTTCATAATATATGTATATGAATATATTATGTCATATATGAATCTAACTTAATAATACTATCATTGTTAATATGACATTATCTCAAATTACTTAAAATCAAGTAAAACTGACTATCCAAGAAGAAGTATCTCATATATACTATGGTTTCATGTACCTCCTGGCACAAAGCCAAACATTCCCAGCAATGTATGTCTCCTTTTCTGGGAAATATTGTCAATAAATGAAAATTCAAATAGGAATGAGTAGATCGAGCTCCACCATCACCTCAAATCTTGGGTGAGACAGTTCTCCCATCCCTGACATGATGGTAATACTGCCCGATCTATCAAGCCCACAGTGACCACTGATTCGGTGCCCCACCAATATGGCGCAATACGGTCATCTGAGTAGGCACTGTCTGTCTCAAGAGGAACCACGGTATCTTTCTGCTCCTAAGCTGCCATTATGTGTGCAGACCAAATTAAGCTAAGCAGTTAACAGCAAAGCTGTGATAATATGCTGTGTTCCTGGAACCGACCCAGGACACACATGCACAGAAAAACTGACACGTGCAGGATTCTTGTCTGAGGAGGAAGCTGCCTCCCCAGTCCTGGGCTCCAATTTGTAGAATGAGGAATGGGAGGCCTGTCTGGGAGGTGACCTTCATTAGCTCTGAACCGGCACTCCTTCCTCTTTCTTTCCCTCCTTAGAGATTTATTTATTCATTTGCCTTGGCGTAGTTAATGGGGACTCAGGTTGGACATGGCGGGTGGCCAGCAGGCTGCCTTAGAAGGAGGGTGTTATATATTGCTTCCTGAAGGGCGACATCTGGGGGAGGGAGGGAGGGAGCGGGAAGAAGATGGGCGCTGAGTCGGCTCTAAGTGAATACCCAGTGAGCAAGATGGATGATCCCCGACCCCCCACCCCTGAGAGCCATTAGAACATGAAGTAGCAGGAAGAAGCAAGAGGAAGAAGGCTGGGTGGAGAAGACCAGGAGTCAGGGAGACAAGACCCAGTGGTGTTCAAGTCTCAGAGTCAAGCAAATGAGACAGGCAGCAACAGTGAGGCTGATTGGTTGTGGCGGGGAGGGCTGCCTCACCTGCCTAGCAGCAGACACACCTGGACGGCAGGGTGGCTGGGTGCCATTGGAAAGGCCCCGTGTTTCCATGTTTGATGATGCATTCAATTCATTATTTAGGTTTAGGATTTTGAGTCCCCTGTGGAAGGCAATATTTTAGGCTGTTGCCATTGTTTTGTACCACAGTATGAATAAGCTGTGGGAGTGGAGAGGGAGGGTGTTGGGAGCTAGCTCATACTGGGGAAAAGCAAGTCAGGGGATAGGAAGGGGAGGCGTAAGAAGGAGTGAGTGGAATCAAGGACCCTGAAAACAGATCATTTTATCATCCGAATCCTGGTGCTCTGTGGCTGAATCTGGATGGTTCAGTTGCCCTAACAGAAACAGACATGATGCAGGAAGGATTCCCGAGGTGGGTGGAGGGTGGGGTCGAGTGGGCATGGGTGAGGCACAGGGCTAAAGACTTGGGATCAAGTATGTAGAAGGCTGGTTCTGGGATAAGGAAGTACCTAAAGTACAGGTTTTCAGAGGATAATTGATGGAAATTTGATTCAAAAGGAAAATGGGTGAGTGGTGGGCAAAATATGAAGGGTCTTCCATGTTTGCTCTGAAGTTTGGACGTGATGTTATAGATCTCCAGGAAGAACCAGCAGAGCATTTTGTGCAGGGGGAAGAGAAGAGGAAGCTGAGAGGGAGGGTGAAGAAAGCCAGCATTTCTTCAGTGCCTGCTGTATACCAGTGTTTCATCAAAGCCTGCCGTAAACCAGACTCTGGGCCTCACCACATCTGCACTCCAGAACACCCTGGGAAGGATGGTCTTACACTCTCTTTTCTTTAGGCAAGAAGAGGTTGTGAGGCTATACAGCTTGCCCAAGGACATTCTGTTGAAAGGTGGTAGAGGTGAGATTCAAAACCAGGTCTCTCTGATTCCAAAACATGTGTTTTTCTGTGACAACAGTTGGAGTGTTTTAGTAATACAGAAATTGTGTGCCAATAGGTCATATTTTCTTAATGAGTGTGTTAGTGTACCATGGCTTCCATAATGAATGGCCACAAACTCAGTGGTTTAAAATGACTGAAATGTATTCTCCTACAGTTCTAGAAGCCAGAATTTTGAAATCAAGGTTTCCTCCTTCTGCTTTTTCCAACTTCTGGTGGCTTCCAGAACGCCTTGATTTGTGGCAGCGTAACACCAGTCTCTGCCCCTGTCTTCACATGACTATATCCTGTGACCCTGCCCCTTTCTTCTCTCGTAAGGACACCTGCCAATGGAATTGAGGCCCATCCTAATCCAGGATGGCCTCACACTCAAATCCTTAACCTTAATGTGTCTATAAAGACCCTTTTGGCAAGTAAAGTCACATTCATAGAGACTGAGTTTATGTATCTCATAGGGGCCACCATTCAGCTATAGCGAACTTGGTGAAAATTACATGGAAACCGGAGGCTCTGAGCCATGCTCCCTCCTGTCACTCACAGAGTTCTTATGCTGTGTGGCCAAGGGATCTTCTAGTACTCCACCATCCATGGTTCTATTGTCTTCTTGTAACTTGCTGTCTTCTCATGGGCTTATTTTCAAGGGAAGGAGATAGAAGGGATGATGCTTGTCCTCTATAAATGGGGAAATGAGATCCCACATCTGAAGAGTTATCCTGTGGGTTCACAGTAATATCGAAATTGGACTTCTAATTGGTGATTCAGAGGTTCCAGCGGTGTGGAACTAGACATCCAGAGGTTCACAGTAATATTGGAACTCAACTTTCAGCTGGTGGTCCAGAAGTTCCAGTGGTGTGTGTGTTGGGGAAGTGCAGATGAGGGAGGTTGGTGATTTCCTTAACATCTGAAACAGCTCCTGGTCCCAGACTATCTAAAAGAGTCATAGCATCTTTTCTCCTGACTGCCAAGACCGATTTCCTGTTTTCCACATTTTGACCCTGCACCCAGTGGTAAGAGATCTTTGACTTAAAAGACCTTTAGCAAATGTCCACAGTCACATGTTCGCAAGGAAAGAAGAATGTGTGAATAACCTTGGCCAATAAGAAAACTTTGGTTACCGGCCTTAAGAAAGTGAATGGGGCAACTCTCTCTTATTCCAGGTGTCCCTGGCTGGCTGGTGCAACAGTTATGAATGCTGAGCTGGTGAGGCCTGAAGCTTGGCCTTGCCAGCCACCTTCAGGGCTCACCAGTTCTCTCTCAGGGTGGCTGATGTCTTCCATAAGTGAACCACCCACACAGGCCCTGAACCCAAGGTTCCAGTGCTGCCCTCCATACAGTCACAAGGGAGGAGGCATCCCGAGACCCTTGGAAAGTAGTCACTGGGTGGGTCTGGGGGGTGGAGAAGGAGGTATGCATTAGCATGAATGTGCTTTATGTGTCATGAGAGGGATCTGGGAGTATTTCCGAGGCCCTGAAGGTTCCAAGTGAGATGTTGAACAAGCCCTACCTGTTATAGCTTTGAGGAGCTGCTTTTCTGTGCTTGACTCAGATGTCTGACACCTGTTTGCTGGGAAGTGGGAGACGAACAGGACAGAAATTGGAGCAGAGAAGGGGAATGGGGAGAAGAGGAGGGGAAGGGAGAAGAGGAGAAAGAAAGTGAAAAAGAAATTGATGAGGGAATAGAACTGGGGGAAAGGCAGAGAAAGACAAATAAAAGAAAGGGAAAGAAGAATTAATGGAGAGGAAAAAAGTTATTGGTCCCTGTATGATGAGAAGTTGGGGTGACTCTTGATTGATTTGTTCTTAAGAACAGACAGCTTTGATCATTGCATCTCACTGACCGGGAGAGGGCTCTTTGAAGCCTTAAGCAGTGAAAAGGGTTTGGTGAAAACATGGAAAGATGCTTGCTGGAAAGTCTTCATTCTAATAATAATAATAATAATAATAATAATAATAATAATTAAAAGTAAATTCACCAATTTTGATTTTTATGACTTTTTAAAAGTAGAAAATATTATTCAATAATATTTTTAAAATAACAAATCTTATCTTCCAAAAAACATATATTTTGATGATCCTCCTTTACAGATGCTCCAAGCATGGGCTTAAAGAGAGGCTTCTCAGATATTATACACCAAACAGATACACATCTGCAAAATGAAGATGCTATCATCAATGAGATTCCCTATGTTGGGTTTGCGGTCCAAAATTTACAAAGCTTTTTCATGTGTACTGTGTGACTTAATCCTGTGAGGAAAGATAAAGCAGGTTTTTACTTTTAGCTGGAAAAATGTATATCTAAATAAAAACAAGCTATTTCACTCTCTCTCCCTGACCACTCCAGTTACTGACATTTCTTCAGATGTCTAATAATTATGCATATGGAAGGATGCCTATGCAATGTGAAGACCATTCTGCTTCAAAGCTGCCCAAGATTAGAAGACGCAACCTCAGGAATGAAGTTAATTATTGACCGCCTGTGTTGTGGATTGAACTGAGACTCCCTTATCCAAAAGATATGTCCACATCCCAACTCCCCTGTACCTGTGAATGTGACCTTATTTGGAAACAGGATGTTTGCAGATGTGATTAAGTTCAGGATATGGAGATGACATAATCCTGATTTAAGGAGGGCCCTAAATCCAATGGCTGATGACCTTATAAGAATGAGGAGAGGAATATGTGAGACACAGAAACAGAAAAGGAAGCCATGTGAAAACAGAGGAAGAGACTGGAGTGATACCGTAAGCCAAGGAATTCCAGGAGTCCCTAGAAGGTGTCAAGGAAGAATTCTCCCTTAGAGCCTTCAGAGGGAGCATGGCTTCTGAAGAATTCTAGCCTCCAGAACTATGAGAGGAAAAACAATTCTGTTGTTTTAAACTGTCAAATTGGCGGTGATTTCTTGTGGCAGCCACAGGCAATGAATACAGAGGGGTTTAGGCAGGAGGTATATGTCCCCTTAGTGAAGACATCTCCTAAGGGACCTGGGGATCAGAAAATAGGTTGTTTGGTAAGTTAACCTTTAAGGTTCTTTCCAATCCTCAGATTTTATAACCCAGAGTATTTTTACACAGCTGCACTGTTGTAATGTTCTGCATATATATATATATATAAACCTAATATATGAATTTTGTTCATATGTAATTTCTTTCGTATGTAATTTCTTATTTTTCTCTTTAATGACTATAGGATATGCCATCAAATGAAGGTATCATAATTCTATTAACTCTTTTCCTACTATTAATGCAAATTGTTTTCATGCAATGCTGCCACAGGCCTAATTGCAGATACAACCATCTTTCCTTTGATATCCTAGGAGAATGGTTCTCCACTGTGGATGATGTAGTCCTGCAGAGTATATTTGGCAATGTCTGGGGACTTTGATTGCCATAAATTTGGAGGAGGCGTTACTATTGGCATCTAATAGATAGAGGCCAGAGATGCTTTTAAGCATTCTACAAGGCAGAAGACCTCTCCCACAACAGAGAACTGTCTGGTTCAAAATGTCAATCAGTAATGATGAGGTTGAGAAAAACCTGCCGTAGAATAAAGTCTTGGGAGTGAAATTATTTGGTCCTTGGGTTTGGCACTTGATATGTATTGAAGGAATGTAAGCACCTTGGTTACAACAGAGGTCCAGAAAGGTAAAGAGATGTGGCCTAAGAGTCACGTGCTAGTGGCAGGGCCAGGGCCATAGCCTTGAACCAAACGATGAGAGCCAGTGCTCTCCTCATTCCAGCCTGGCTGCCTCTTCACAGTCTAAAGCCCAGAAAGCATCCAACAAGGTGTCTTAGGACAAAGAGCCAAGGAAAGATAATCATAACTGAACCGTCAGTGCTGAGGCTCTTGATAACTTCGAGGAAATAAAGTTTGTTCCTACTTTGAAACATATCCCTACAAACATATCCCTCTGTGACAGGAAGGCTTCCCAGTGCCTCACCCTGCCTGCACTGCCCATGAAGGCACTTTCATGCGTTCTGGCACATGGTAGGTCTTTATAGATGCTTAGAAAATGACTGAATGATGATCGGTTTAATAGCTTCCCACAAGCTATCTTGGGTGTACAATCATTGGCCTGAAATAGTGACGGTTGGAAAACACATTCTTCATAAAATGTAGCATGGCAGCAAACCTCTGCACTCTCCTCCATCCCCTCTGAGACTCAGGGGTTGAGTCTTGGTGATGATGACAGGGAAGCCCGTCCCATCAGTACTCACAGCACAGTGCATCTGTGGGCAACTTGACCATCATCTGGGTGCTCACTAACAATGCTGATGGATGCATTATAGGTTTAAAATCCATCACCTCCCTGGAGCTCAGAAAGTGTTTTACATGTGAATAGTTGAGGGGATGCCCCCCTTCCCCTACCCCAACTGGGGAAGGACCATGAGATGTTCAATAAAATTGATTTGGGCAAGGCACCATTGCCTGCCAGCAAAAGTGATGAAACTGTGGAATAAGGCACAGGACAGGGAAGGGGCAAATACTCCTTTAACATAATATGATGATGATTATTATCTTACAAGAATTGAAATTAAATAAAAGGAATACAAATTTCTCATGAAGACCAGACAAAGGTCTTCAGAATGATATTAATTCTCATGAAAATATAATGTGCTGGTTTCAGATTATTTCTGGAGAAAAATGGACACAGTCCAGAGTAAAGCCTGCTTTGGCCCAATTTGTCTTCCTCTGCCCCCCATACTATGGATGGAGTCCAGAACTCCATCCCCACCTCACCCATCTCACCCTTTTGAGTTAGTCAGCACTGAGATTAGAATGTGTTCCTCCTTTTTACTGCAGCAACAGAATTGGAGGAATTAGACAAAGTCATTGGGATTTTAAGTGGATGTTTCAGGCATAAGAAGCCTGAAGGGATGGGGGGTTCACCACTGGGAAGATGGCACATCCTAGGCGAGAAAAGGGAGATGAGACACCAAAGGGAAGAGGCTTTAAAGGGAGAGAGCCACAGCAAGTTGGAGAGAAGAGAAAAGTGGAACTGTGTACGGGATGCCTCACCTCTTCGGAAGGTGCCTAGAGGAGCAGGTAGCAAGGCCAGGGGCTAACAGATGGTTAGAAAATGACTGAATGATGATCAATTTAATAGCTTTCTGCAAACTCTCCTGGGTGTACAATCATTGGTCTGGAATGGTGACTGTTGGAAAATGATTTCTGCTTCCCATCCCTTCTCCTAAGGCCAATGAGAGTGACCAGACCCTTCCGGTAGGGAGCTGCTTCGTTGAGACTCAGAGCATATTCAGTTGGAGGAAGGCAAGAGAATGTTTACAGACACAACAAAATAAAGGAATATCCCAACATGACCCTCATTCCTAATAGGTCATCTAATGGGTATGAACCACACCCTCTTTGTGGCTTTTGAGGTGGCAGAAGTGTCTCAGATGGTGACCCAACTGGAAAAAAAGTAAGTTAAATTCTCAGAATTTGTATCATACTCTGTGGAATCTAAAACAAGGATTCTCCATGCAGGTTATATTCCAGATGAGAAAACTGAGATAAGAGAACTAGAGGAGTGTATTGACCATATCTTGGTGAAATAATTAAGATATTGCAGGTTCAATAAATGACCAAGAATCCTGTAACTGTGTTCTTCCCCCATATCTGACTGTCTGTGCTCCTAGGAGGAGAATTGGGACCTGCCTGTATGGTCTGTGGGGCTCGAGATTGTCAGGCAGGGGTGCAGCCCTCTGTCCACACAGCCAAGGGAAGGATGTGAAGTTCCACTCAGTGCAGCATGTGATACTAATGACCCCAACATGGAATTCACATCACTTACCTTTTCTCCTACATGTTACAGTGAAACTGAGAGGGGTTTTGCTCTCAAAAAAAGCCTCAAGAGAGTCTTCAAAAGGCAGTGATAATATAATCAAGGCACATGGCTTCACTGGAAAACAGTTGGGTTGCAATAGAGCAAGTATGAAATGTGCTGTGAATAGAAAGCCCCTATTGTTGGACGCTCAGCCAAACAAGGTACACTTGACCCCTTTCAGTGAGATTCTTAATATTTTTAAAGGAGCAAAAATATCTTTCCGGCAGCAAAAAACATTCACAGTCCCCTTCTTACCCATCAAAGTTCCATGTAAACTTAACCTCTTCTTTTCTGTTTTACATATTTTTCAAGAAGGGAATATATTGACATAAGCCTGAGTTTTCTTGCCTTCTTGTTTTCTTCACTTTTCATTCTCAATTCTGTCCAAAGTAGTGGAGGCTGGAAGGTGAATGTGGAGCATGTAGGCACCATGGTTGGTGAAAGGGTAGATTATAAGGAACACTCGAACATCTAACACATATGTATTTATTCATGCACTTAAAGATTAAAAATACTGTTTACTCACTCCAATATGTTTACTGAGAACATGTCATCTGAAGAACCCACAAAGTGAATAAAACAGGTTTAATTCACAAGATAAAGTATGTATCCTGATTACTACAATAGGAAGGAAAAAGTGCCTTAAGATATACATATACAATGACAGAGGATTTGAAAGCATGGAGAGAGAGCTTTCAGCTCAAGAGCTCATGAAAGGTTTTTTAGAGTCTTGAGAAGGCATTGCTGTTGAGCCTAAAAAATAGATAGGATTCAGGCATGAGGAAGTGGGAAGTAGTAGGATTACTGGCAAATGAAACTGCATGAACGACTTAGCAACTGGGAATTATAGGTCAAATACTAAAAGAAGTAAATCATGTATGTGCTAGTGTGTTCTTGCAGTGCTACAAAGAAATATCGGAATAAAGACAAGAGGTTTATTTGGCTCATGGCTCCTCAGGCTGTACGGTAAGCATAGTGGCTTCTGGGGAGGCCTTAGGAAGCTTTCAATCATGGTGGAAGGTGAAGAGAAAGCAGGTAAGTCTTACATGGCCAAAGCAGACGTGGGAGCAGGTGCCACACACTTTCAAAAAACCAGATCTCATGAGAGCTCACTATCATGATAACAGCACCAAGGGGCATGGTGTTAAACCATTAGAAACCGCCTCCATGATCCAATCATCTCCCACCAGACCCCACCTCCAACACGGAGGATTACAACTGAACATGAGAATTTGGTGGGGACACAGATTCAAACCATATCAGTATAGGATGAATGAAGTTTAGAAAAAGCGTAAGATGAGAAGCAATGGAAATTATGTTTGGAAAGCTATGTTGGTATCAGAGAGCAGGCTGTGCTTGGTGTATTACTGTGGCTGCATATGGGTTGAATCTGATTACAGTAGCACGTCACCCATGCTCACAGACAGACACATGTGAAATGGTAGAAGTGAGGGAGAAAGAACAGGTATAGGCTATTTCATTGGCCCAGAAGAAAGATGACAAATACCTGAGCTGCAAAAATCAAAGTTGGGACAGAGAGGAGAGTTTTCTATTATAGATATTAAATTGGGTAATCAATTATAGATAAATTTATAATTGACCATTTATCAAGCCAAGGGAGAAGACAAAGTTCAAGATGACTTGGAAGTTTGCAGGTTATGAAATAAAAAGTAAGGTGATCTATTGAAAAACAAAAGAAAAGTAGTTGAGTTTGTGGGGAGGATCAGAAATTCAGTTTGGAAACCTTGAAGATGCTGGTCCATTAGGATACCTGGGTGAGGATGCACAGTAGCACCTTTTTCTCTGCAAATGAAAGATTACAGATTCAAATTTGGGAGTTCTCAGAATAAAGGTTATAGCCGGAGCTGTGAAGCTGGCTGAGATTGTCAAGAACAAGTTTGGAGAGAAAAGAGGGAAGATGGAGTAGAGAAAAGAAGAATGATTAGGTCAAATCCCTGGAGAAGATGTGTTTTCAAAGGCAGAAAAAAGAAAAAAAAGTTAAAAAGAAGAGGAACAGAAGAAGAAGAAGGAGGAAGAGGTGGAGGAGGAAGGGAAGGAGGGACAGAGGAGTAATTTGAGACGCTACAGGACAAAAAAGAACACTACAATGCATTAGAAGCTAAATCACATATGCTTAGGTTTTCTGTAGAAAATGTAAAAACAAAATAACAGTGGTTTAAAATTTTCGAGTTTTTTTTGTTTTGTTTTAACATAGGAGAAATCCGAGGTAAGGAATCCATGGGCTGGCAAGTCTGCCCCATGTTGTCATTAGGGATCCTGGCCCATTCTGTGCTTCTGTTCCACGATCTTTCACGTAGGGCCTCATGATCCAAGATGGCTGCTGTACCTCTAACCATCATGCCCACATTACCATAAATGGAAGAAGGAGAAAGGGCAAAAGAATTTGTGTCACCATTTTGCAGTGCCTTAAGGGATTCTCCTATAAGTCCTATCAAACAACTCTGGCATCTGAATTATTCATTGCATTTC
This sequence comes from Rhinopithecus roxellana, assembly GCF_007565055.1. Lineage (NCBI taxonomy): Eukaryota > Metazoa > Chordata > Mammalia > Primates > Cercopithecidae > Rhinopithecus > Rhinopithecus roxellana. The sequence continues at coordinate 3,866,768 of NC_044558.1, forward strand.
ACAGCAGTGAGGCTGGGAAATAATAGTATTTACATTGCTGCCTAGAATAAAATCAGAGTCTGTTAGCAAGGAAAAGGGGCAGTTGATATTGGATAGGCAATCAGTAGCAGTCTCCACCAAGGAGCCAAAGGTAGAGAGGGTTTTCGATAGGAAAGAAGAGTCAGTAGCCATGTTCGGAATTGTGAACACAAACTCAGCCACTTCAGCATCACCTGGGAACTTATTAGAAGTGTAAAATCTACGGTTCCAACCTTGGCCTACTGCATGAGAAACCCTGGGGGTGGGACCTAGCAGAAGACGCTTTAAAAAAACCCTCCAGGGGATTAGGATTATTGCAAAAATGAGAACATTAATCAATCAGTTTAAATGCTGCCATTTATCCCAAAGGGTTTGTTTTAACGATCATTTGTTGAACAATTATCATGTGTCAGCCACAGTGTTAGATGCCTCCATCTATATTATACCATTTAACAGACAGTTTCTTCATCTTTTATTTTTATTTTTTATTTCTTGAGGCAGGGTCTGCTCTCACTCAGGCTGGAGTGCAGTGGTACAAACCATGGCTCACTGCAACCTGGACCTCCTGGGTTCAAGCAATGCTCCCAACTCAGCCTCCCCAGTAGCTGGGATTACAGGTGGACACCACCATGCCTGGCTAATTTTTGTGTTTTTTGTAGAGGTGGGGTTTCACCACGTTGCCCAGGCTGGTCTTGAACTCCTGGGCTTAAAGATCTGACCACCTTGGCCTCCCACAGTGCTGGGATTATGGGGGTGAGCCACCGTGCCCAGCCTAGTTAAACAATTGTACGAGCAAATAAGAATGTGTGATAGTAAAATTACATGAAATGGCTGAAGACTTCTTTGGTGATTTAGAAAGGTCATATTATTACTAAGTGGCATTCTTCTGAATACTGCTTCTTACATAACAGGACTAAACAAAACTTGGTACTGTGACTATTCTGTTTACCAGAATTTTTAGTTGAAGAGAGTTTTGACCTAAATGAATTATCAATCTATTTTAATATCTGTTCACCTTGGAGGCAGTGTCCAAATAGAAAGCACATAATTATCTGCGTTTCCTGTAGAGGAAGAGAGGAGGTAAATTGTAAACCTAAAACTCACCAGCAATCTCATAACTGTAGGATCATATAACCATGGGCAGTTCCTGCCCCTTATCACTTTTGATGAGATTTGTGAGCCAGTATACTGAGTTCAGGTTTTCTTTGTTCATGTTTCTCCTACAAGGAGACGAATTAATTTTAAAAAAAGATGCCAAACACTATTAGAAAACTGATCCCAAAGATTATTAGAAAGAAAATAGTTCCAGATAATCAGCCATGGAGTTACTGAAGTTTCTGCTCATTCATTTAAGCAGCATGGGATACAGAGAGAAGCAGGCCCAGTGTCCCCGCGAGGACTGTACATGCACTCCAAAGAGAGGAGATGGATGGCAGAAACATGTGCAATGTAGAGTCACAGCAGTAGTCATGGGTGCACAAAGATCAGTTCTTTCTAGGGGAGATAGGATCCAGTATTTCATCCTTCTAATTGGCTTGTGCTCTAGATTTGAAGTTTTTCAAAGGTAAATTCTTCTTTACATGACAGACACTCATCTCTCCCATTGCCAGGCAGCAGGCCCTGTAAATCTTGAAAGATAATAGTTCTGCCAGTGCTTTAGTCAGTGAACTTGCAGATAGCAATGCCTTGAACATTCAGAACCTCCTGCTGGTGCATGATTACTATGGATTTTCAACCCACGTTAGTATCCAAGGGTCAACCCTGAATCATACAACTGCTTTGATTATCTAAGAGTGTGTGTGTGTCTTTGTGTGTGTAACATCTGGAGAAAATTTAGAAAATAGAAAATCCCAACTCCATCGTGCAGAAACACGCCATTGTTATTAAACCCAGATGCCCCATAAAAAGTTTTCTTTGACTCAGAAAGGAAATATTTGTTCCTACACCTGTTGTTGCCTGTTACCAACTGACTTCCTATGGTCTTTGGTCAGCTGCATTTTTTTTTTCTTCTTTTGACATTTTCTTCCTTAAGGTCATTCTGAATTGCTCCCATGCACTGTTCATCCACAAAGCATGGTGAGACACCAAGGGGCTGGACAGACCATTTCCAGGGATGGCCATTGCTACTGCTCCTTCTATTCCTATTGTAAAAATGCCTGCTTGGGGAGATGCACTTTAATTTAACTCACCACCCTATAAGGGGATGAAAAATAGAAGGTCTGCAGGATAGCTACATTGTGTTGACAAATGAGGTGGTAAAGAGAGTAGATTGACTGGAGTGCGTTGTTTAAGTTGGATGGGAAGGCAGAAATAGTTGAAGTTTGAATCTAAGACTGAAGAGTCTAGACTTCATTTGTACTAACCAGCCACAACGACCTTGGACACATTTTATCCCTTCTCCGGACCTCAGCTTCTTCTGTAAAATAAGTCAGGTCTAAGTAGAAGCCCATTTTGATAGGATATCAGGAGGAGGCACTTGGAGTACTTCAGTGGCATGTTGGAATGGTTTTTAGGGAGGATCTGGATTGTAGAATGGATGGCATTGAGGAAGTATTGGATCCAGGAATTGACCTAAGAAGTTATTTCAGTAGGTTGAGTTCCTTCTCGCTCAGTGCCTGGGTCCCTGACTGCTGATTCTGAAGCAAGAGACATTGTTCATCTGTCCCCATTACTGTTGTCCCCATCTCCACTCCTCAGAGTCCCAAGTCAATGGTAAGGCTAACTTACTGGTGTAGCCTTTCCTTGGTGTCCACAAGAATTAAGCGTAACTTCTCCTTTCATAAAGCTGCAAGATGGGGTCTCAGAAGTGGTGGGGTCAGCTGTCTTCCCCTCTGGTCCTCAGATAGCCAGTCAAGCATGTTCTGCAGAAGCAAACTGCCAGCATCAGCACAGAGGACAGACTAGTTTGTTCTTGTGCACAATTTCTCCATTGCACCTGCAGCTCCATGAGAGACAAAGAAGAGATGTGAGAAGGCCAGTCTATTTATGTTGTAGCTTTCCCCTCTCTCTGGAGAGAGAGAGGCCTTTCTACTGCACGAGGGCTAGCACTATCTCCTGCCTTTGCCACTTGTACTTGCCTGACTTCTTTACAATAACGTTTGTGTTTGTGCACTAAACTAATCCTCACAAGACACCTGCAAATAGGTGGGACAGAGGTTGTTGTGCCCGTTTTCTAGATGAGAAACTTGAGATTAGTGTTGGGGCCAACCATCCAGTTCATTGCTGGAACGCCACCTGAGTTTTCCGACTCTAAATCTGTGGGTTGTTTCTGGAAAAGGGCCCAGTGAGTCCACTCAATCTGGAGAGACTCTGCTAGTGGGGAAGACATTCTCTGTTCTCGTTTCTCCAAGGACCTCCATTGCCTGAACCCATTAGGAAGCTTGTGGCAAACAAGTCTGGGTGCTGTAGGGAAGGACAGAGAAGGGCAGAGAGCAGATCTATGGGATTGAGGCTGTCCAGGACACCTGGCCCCTCGCTTATCTCAGTCCTTGCCCTTACACATGCAGTAGTTTCCACTAAAAAATGGCATCCTAAAAGCGACCCACATTTAGTGCCCACTGCTCTAGGGTAGAAGTTCCTAACCTTTTCTGACTAATTCAGGGGATCAGTGAACTTAGGTTGGTAAAAATGACATTTTTGTTTTCACTAAACTCTAAGTGAAATTTAGCATTTATGAAACAGGCAGAAGGCCAAGGTAGAATGAGCAAATTCCCCGTGACACTGTAATCAATACTATATTTTTATTATGCATGTTACAGATTTTGCAGATAGTTGGAGGTATATACTCTTCCCTACTTCAAAACAGTGGTGATTATTAGACCTGCCTGTAGAGCATGTGTGATGGCTAACACTGAGTGTCAACTTGACTGGATCGAAGGATACAGAGTATTAATCCTGGGCATGTCTGTGTGGGTGTTGCCAAGAGAGATTAACCTTTGAGTCAGTGCTGGGGAAGGCAGATCTACCCTTAATCTGGTGGGTACAATCTAATCAGCTTTCAGCAAATATAAAGCAAGCAGAAATGTGTGAAAAGGAGAGATGGGCCTAGCCCTCCAATCTACATCTTTCTCTCATGCTGGATGCTTCCTGCCCTTGAATATTGGACTCCAAGTTCTTCAGTTTTGGGACTCGGACTGGCTCTCCTTGCTCCTCAGCTTGCAGACAGCCTATTGTGGGTGGGACCTTGTGATTATATAAGTTAATATTTAATAAACTCCCATATATATATCTATATATCCTATTAGTTCTGTCCCTCTAAGAGAACCCTGACTAATAATACAGCTTGTTATTAATATTCAATGTGTTATAAAATAGCACAATTATTATTGACCACAAAATTGTTTCTTTATTATGTTGACACCTATATCTTTTTAGTATTCTTTTTAATCTCCTTCTTTTATTTTATGCACTTAAGAAGACTTCTTAAAGTCTGTAATTTCACCAGACTCCTTAGGGGTCCATACACAAAGAAATTCTAAGAATTGCTACTCTTGGAGTCACGACAGCGGAGGTCTGGGGAAGTCCCACCAAGTCTGTGTTTCTATTGCAAAAAACTCTTTACTATACCTTTGGTTTTATATATATATAAAAAGATAAAACTCGAAGAGTATTCTGGAATGGAAAGATGATGACAATGAGGAACTGAACCATACAGCACAGGTGTCCAGAGAGGCAAAAATTATTATACTGTCAATCGTTTTTGCTTTCACTGGCCACACCATAGAGGAGGGGGTTTGAGTTCAGGGCCCAGGAATGAGGGCAGGGAAGAGGGGTACACCATCTGCAGGAAGTCAGAGTCTGGTCAAGGTCTCCCTGGAAGGAGCATGGTTGGTGTGCCTAAGCAGCTGCAATCATCCACATCAAGGTTTGATTTTCCTCTTCTGTTTTATAATCTCTTATGCTCTCCTTCACTCTCCAGATAAGTGTGTAACAGCTCAGTCAGTTCTGGTTTGGAGAATTCAGGGCAAAACAGTGCAAGGGAGGCGCAACAGCCTGGAGAAGTGAGACTGAGCCGCCGATGGATGTCCAGAGAGAGTGGGTCATATCTGTTTCCACAGCTTCAAGCACAATATGCTTTCTCATAGAATATGCTCCAGAAATGCTTGCTGTATGAATAGCCAACTGGCTGAATGTATTAATGAAAGCATGAATTAGTGAAAACTATGGTTCGCTTTTCAAGTGAGCATGTCAAGGTGGGATAGAGAGCTGAGGGAGCCATCTACCCCAGAGGGAAGGATTGTTTTATCACTGACATCTTTAGGATTTTTAGCTCATGGTGATAATAAAAAGCAGGCCAACTTTTCATTCATTTTATCATTGCTTTTAAATTCTCTGCTGCCGATGCACCCTCTTATTGCTTGCACCCAGGTTAGACCACTTGACAACTCCTCTTTGTGCAGCTCATGTGAGTGTATGAAGTGGTGAAGCTCCACTTCTCTTTGCAGTGAATCAAACCAGAATATATGTCTGGTTGCTGACTTAAGGAGTCATGGTCTCTCTTTGTTTGAGATTTTTCTCTGCTACCGTGCAGAGGCTGAGGAGCATGGAGAAGATGCATTGAATGCAGAACTGAAACACTGGATGAACAAGCGTACAGCCCTTACTAGGTATTTCCGTCATGCCCCATATGCCGTCCCCTCCCCTTTTCACTGTGACTAATCAGCACCACCATTCCTGTGAGAAGTGATTCCCTGCAGGCGCCACTGAGCATTTGCTCCATGACTTTTGTGAGCACCTCTGCTTTTGGCACCGTGACTTGGGAGAAGAGAGTATCCACATGGGGCTGCTGCCCCTGTGAGCTCCGCCTTCTAGCCCTGCACCCCAGAGCCTGGCCTAGGGCTGATTGGGTCACGTTTCCCAGGGCTGATGGGGGAGGGAGGGAGAGAGTAGCTGACTGCAGCCAGGTGGGTTGTTAGGATGACTTGTGAGGCCTGGGGCAACCCTGTATCCATGAGCCACCATGGCTAAGTTTAGTGCTGGCTTCAGTCACGGAACAGGTGGGCAGTCAGGGCAAAGGCATTCTGCTGGACTCTAGCCAAGCATGGCCCTGTCCAGTTGGTGCCCTCAGGCTGACCCACGGCAGCCAGTCCTGCGCTCACACAGACACATGGAACAGTGCTCCCAGGTGCTGGGAACGGTAGGTCAAGGGCAGGAACCCATGATTGCCCATCATTCCTTCTCCACTAATCCATTCAAAAACTTTTATTGAGTGCCAATTATGCAAGAGTAAATACCAGCCCTCCCTCAAAAGGCTTACAATCTAAATGGGAGATAGGCCATATGGAAGATAACTACCTTGTTACCTCAACAGGATGCACATAGATGGAAAATAGACGGACAGGAAATAATAATGATTAAAATTTGAGCAGTGTTTTGCAATTAATAAGCATTCTCTCAAATATATCATTTTATTTGCTTTAAACAGTAGTCATAAGAAGTTGTATTATTAGCCCCAAGTGACAGATCAACTCACTGAGAAGTAGAGTGAGTTGCCCAACATCCCAGAGAGAATAAAGAGAGTTGGCAGTTGAGCCCTTCTCCCTCATTTCCAAATTTGGAATCTTTTTCACACCACTCTGCCATCACGCCAGTTTCATTTTTTTCAGGATGGGTTATGAAGGACATGATACCCATTTTCTTGGTAGGGAAAGAGTGTGGTTTAAGAAAGTCTTAGCTCAGAACGGCATTGGTAGTTGAATGATCTCAGCGTCTCCTGGCTCCATCACTCTTTCAGCCTGTGTCTCCAACTTGACTTTTTTTTTTTTTTTTTTTTGAGCGGAGTCTTGCTCTGTCACCCAGGCTGGAGTGCAGTGGCTGGATCTCTGCTCACTGCAAGCTCCGCCTCCCGGGTTTGCGCCATTCTCCTGCCTCAGCCTCCCGAGTAGCTGGGACTACAGGCGCCTGCCAACACGCCTGGCTAGTTTTTTGGTATTTTTTAGTAGAGACAGGGTTTCACCGTGTTAGCCAGGATGGTCTCGATCTCCTGACCTCGTGATCCGCCCGCCTCGGCCTCCCAAAGTGCTGGGATTACAGGCATGAGCCACCGCGCCCGGCCTCCAACTTGACTTTAATTGACTCCCCAAGATATTGTTGCATCTTTTCCTTCCTAGGTGTGAGTGTGCTTTATCTTCATCGCTTTTCCTTATTCTTCAGGAGCTGTATTTCTCTCTATCCCTTGGAAATGAACTGAATGTAAAATACCAGGGTCTGTGTCCCAGACTAGGAGAATGGGCAAGTTGGTGGGAAAAAGCGGATGTGATTTTTATAGAAGTGATAGGAAAGTGCTCTGATACTGTCCTTGGACCCTTCACTGACCCTTCCAGGGGAGGCTGAGTTCCTTTGCAGCAGCTCTCCAGAGTTTTGGTCAGAATTCAGCACAGTGTCATCCATTTCACCTCACGCTCTAGAAACCCAGGCCCACCTGCAATTTCCTCAGGAAAACCCACTTTTCCTCCAGGTAGGGAAATCCCAAGATTATCACCTGGGATGTGGGATCCAGAGGACACATCTCTTTCAAGTCTCTGCTACCCCGCAGATGCTGAGGAGTGTGGAGAAGTTGCCTTGACTGAAAGTTTATGCTTTCAGGCAATAACTGAGACCTTGTTCTAGGATCTGGCATGATCCTCCGATGGCCATTTAGTGGGTTTTCAAACAAGCTGTCTGGTTTCCCTTAGACATAGCTCTTGCTCTTTTCCAAACTCAAACGTTTAACACAAAACAGAAAACTATCTGCAAGCAACAGACAAGTTCTGGCCACTCTTTTGACTGGGGCCAAGAATCCTGCTGGATGTCACTTCTTAACGAGTTGGTCTTGTCTGGATATCTTTGGGAGTTGGGGAGGGAGGAGGCTGAAGGGGAGGGAAATTGCGTGGGTGGAGTGGTGTCAGGGTGGGGGCGGGAATGCCATTGTGGTTTATTGATAGCCCGCAGCATGACATTCTCGTTTCATCACATGATGAGTGTTTTCAAGGCACTGAGCCAAGACCAGCCATAAACCTGTCGAGAGAAACATCTCCGTGAAATACTCCCAGGCTCACAAAGCAGATGTTGGCAGAGGCAGCACGAGTCACCTGCTTCACGCCTTTGAGGCGACCATAAAACATGTGATCTAGAGAAGGTGGAGGTGGGTGGGCTTCTAACAGTCAGCTGGTGACACAGCCAGGCCTGGAACCCAGGTCCGTTTACCCCTAAGTTCATGTTCATGCTCTTTTTGCCACCCCAGAGTATAGATGCTTAGATGACTGTCATTCTGCTGCGATCTTTGTTATGTTACTTTTCCTTGCAGGGCTTCAGCTTCCTTCTCTAGAAGATGCTGTTTTGGAAAAGTTGACCCCTCCTCCATAGGGGTAGGGATGGAATCCCCAGGGCATGCAGTGCTGGCACTCAGCAGGCACAACGTGAATACCTGTAGAGGGAATGGATCAATGTTGTATGAGTGTACAAGCATGTTAGCTCTGTGACTTTCTGTCTGCTCTCCACTTGTTTATACCTGATCTTGCATGCTCTGCCTGTTTTATAGGGTGAGTCTTTAAGGGGAGGAAACTGTCTCTAGTGCATCCTATTAGCATGGTGCCCATTGCAACAGAAAGAGATTTGACTTGTTCTATTAACAGTGATGACAGTGGTGGTGGTGGATATATGGAAACTTTAGGTGTCAGAATCTTTTCCACTGGACTGATGGTTCTTTTTTCCTCTTTCTCTTAAGCCTTGGGTGATTGTTTTGTATCATATTAATGTGCGGTTCTTTATACGTTGTAGTTTTAGGTGTATGAGAAAATGTGTAACCATGAGTGTGTATGCGGGTGTCCTATTCTTCAGTGTTGTGGACCTATATTGTTTTTGGTTTCTCAACATCCACTTCCCCTTCTTCTTTTACCACTTTGGTATTCTTTAGGTACCATCTCTCTCTCACTCTCACAGCTGACCCCATCTCCTTCAGGGCTGACCCCATCTCCTTCAGGGCTGATCCCATCTCCTTCAGGGCTGACCCCATCTCCTTCAGGGCTGATCCCATCTCCTTCAGGGCTGATCCCACCTCCTTCAGGGCTGATCCCACCTCCTTCAGGGCTGTGATTCAGCTCTGGCTGATTTGAGAATTAAACCTTCCTAGCCTCAAATCCAGAACTTTTGATCCAACTGCTGAGAATGAAGACTTTACCTTTCTGCTGGACTTAGAATGGCAAAGACATAAGCCTGTACTACCAACAGGTAAACTTCCTATCTCTATCACGTGGGGAAACTTTGCCTGAGAATGGGGCACACAGAAGACAGCAGGGCTGAGGGACACAGACAGACATTGTTTGAGCACCTGGAGCTACTGGGCCTGAAGCCCAAACCTCTCCTGAGGTTTTGCTTCATGAGCCAATAAATTCATACATTTACTTAAGCCATCTTGGGTTGGGTTTACTGTCACTTGCAAGAGAAGGAGTGACAAACTCCTTGAGTTTGAACTGGTGATGATCTTGAGAGTCGGAACTGGTGTTTTCCTCTTTCATCTGCACCCCCACTCATTGCCAAGTCCAAGTTGCGGTTTGTCCCCTCTCCAGCCTGGATTTTCTGCACAGCCTTGCACAGAGCTTCAGATGCAGATGACTCTGTGGGTATGGGGGACGCCGGGTGGCATTGGGTTACACTTGTCTCCTGACACCACCAACCGCTTCTCATAGATGTCACAGGTTTTGTTGCTGTCCATACTTAAATGTGTTGTCTCAGGTTTCAAGAAAGTTTCAAATCAACCAGATGTTTGATTCCTTTATTTCAGGGAAAACTTCCCCCTATTATATATATATTATATATGTAATCTTTCTTTGGTCTATTTGTTGAATTCCTTACTTCAGGAAAATCAATTATATACATTAGTCATATGTTCAATTGTCTTTCTCTTCTCCACATCGATGATATTCCAACCGATTTTCAAACATTGTATTTTTCTTCTGTATTTGCTGGAATTATCTTGAGCGTTTTCTGTGTTAGTACTTTGATTTTTGGCTAAAGTTGTTCTTTTCCTGGCTGTGTCTTATTTAGTTATCATTCCATGATAATATTATTTTTTTCTGCCTCAAAATTTGCCCTTAATTTGCAAACATCTCATTTCATTGTTTTATCATCTGGTCTTTAAATTATTTTATTTATTCATTTTTTTGAGATGGAGTCTCACTCTGTCACCCATTCTGGAGTACAGTGGCATGATCTTGGCTCACTGCAACCTCCGTCTCCCAGGTTCAAGCAATTTTCCAGCCTCAGTCTCCTGAGTAGCTGGGATTACTGCCACCACCTGCCACCACACCCAGGTAAGTTTTGTATTTTTAGTAGAGACGGAGTTTCAACATACTGGTCAGACTGATCTCAAACTCCTGACCTCAGGTGATCCACCGACCTTGGCCTCCCAATGTGCTGGGATTACAGGCATGAGCCACTGTGCCCAGCCTGGTCTTTAAACTCTTTTAAAAATTTTGTTCCAGCTCTTAGTACATGTTTCAATAGCGTGAAGCACAAGTGTTTTGATTCTGTTCTGGGATTATGTTTCTTCCATGTTGAAGTTTGTGCTGAACTTTTCGCTCTTTCAGTGGTTGTCTTCATTGTGGTTTGCACACAACCACCACTTCTGTGTGTCCTGTCACACCTGATGTGAGTGGTTTGTCTAGACCTTCTAGTCGCTCTGACACCAGTAAGGGGTTTGGGCTTGGCTTCCCTCCTTTCCTTAGGTGACTTCCTTCTTTACCAAAGTCTGAGAGGACAAGAATTGTAGCTCATCTTCTTCTCTATACGAGGGTCTGATAGGTTAGAGGAGAAGTCAGCTAGGGCATGACCCACTCCTTTTAATGTCCTCTGTCAGAATTCACCCCCCAGTGGGGTGTGTAATTCTTCTGTCCTGGGGAAATCGTCCCAAATTCAGAGTAGATCCCAGGACCTTAACTTCTCAACAGAGAAAGTCAAATTATGTTGTTTATTCCCATTTTCACCTTTCTTTCCTTAATAGCCCTATCTACTCCCACCCAGCCAGAAGTGGAGAAATACAGAGGCACCCACTTCAGCTACCTCTCCTAAGTTCAAGAGTTCTGGTAAGATTTTTCCTATTTTGTCGACTCACTAGTTCTGTTTCAGAGGTGAGAGGGTGGCAAAAATTATCTTTTTCTCTCCTTGGGTTCTGCCTTTGGCAGTTTTTAGCTCGAGGTTGTATCTCTTTCCTTGTTTGAGTGTGATAGTACATTTTTTGTTGGATTTTAATGTTTTTGCTTATTTCCCCAGGTCTAAGTGAGGGAGACCCCCTCTAGGGGCACATGGCATCCTCAGAAGAGCAAAGGCTCTACAACCTGACAGGCTAGCCACAGGACCCCTGGTTCTTCTGAGAGTCACTTTATTCTCTGTTAATGAGAACAGTCATGATTACTCTGCAGATTAGAGATGCTGTATGTAAATGTTGGCACCTGAAATGTGTGCACAATGGGGGCTGCTATTGGGTAGGGTGGATGCTTGGTCACACAGAGTGGGCAGCCCTCAGGGAAGCATTGTCCAAGGTGGGAGTCATCATTTCTGGGCCCTGGGTTCCCAGGTGTGCCTTTCTATGTCGCTCATAAAGCTCTTTGGCCAGATGTGGAGCTTTGGGGATGGAATGCCATCCTTGCTCTCACACCAGCCTGGCCCTGTGGTTTGCATGTTTTCTTTTAGGGGTTGTCTTGGGACTAGATGGTTTTATCAGAACCCTCTCTCCGTTGACCAAATTTTCTTTTTTTTCTACAAATTCTTTTATGAGGATTACCAATGGGCATAGGCAGAACTGTGACCTAAGGTAGAGGGACAGTATCTTACCATTTTTGGCATAGCTAGGTTACCTCCTGAAGGTAAGAAACCCACTAATGTTGCGACCCAATTCCTGTCCACCATGTTTTGTGGTAGGCAGCAAGGCTTACCAAGCAATGAGCTCTCCCTGATGCCCATGTCATGCCTAGCCATGGGCAGGACCAGGACTTGGAGTTTTCCCAATTCATCTGCGGGCTCTCCCTGGACACTCCTCCCAGGGAATGCAGAATGTTCATAGGAAGGCAAGAGCAAAGAGGACCCTCTGGCACAGCAAGTGGCCTCTATATGGTGTGAAGGTCAAAGGCATCCAAGAGGAGTATGTATGACCTCATTAAATATTAGATACAAGAAATCACATCTTTCAAAATCCTGAGGCAGCCTTTGTGTCAGGCCTGCTGCAGTCACTGCAGAAAAATACAAGATAAAAGCATTGGGACCACAGAGCGGCATGCAGAAACACAGTGCCTCTACAGGGACACATGCCTGTTTGTGTCCTGGAGACCTGCCATGTCTCCCTGAGCATGGATTCTTCATCTGTAAGATGGGGATGGTAATAGTACCTACATCACAGTTTTGCTGTTAGAATTACATGTGTGTAGAGTGACTAGTATATTGCCTGGGAAAAAGTAGGGACTTGGTAAATGGAATCTGTGAACATTATTTCCTTAGAGTTATGTCTATTTATCCATTAATAAGCAGAGCTTGTGTGACATATGCACACACACATAAACACACAAGCAAAGGAGCCGTGCAGTCACCCCTTTCAGGGTGCAATCTTGGTGCCCATTAAGGGAAAGCTAGGGGCTGTTCCTTCTTCTTTATTTTGTCTTCAGTACCTGAGCATCAGCGGGAACTTGATATATTTTGTTGAAGTGGCTACAGTATAGTGCCTAGAGAGTAGTGTGGAACAGTGATGGCACAGAGTTGGTATTCAGTAAATATCTGCTGAATGAATGTAAATGAATGAACAAATCATCTTTTTAAAATATCTTAAAAGAAAATGAGCTTAATCTGTAGTAAGCAAAATAGAAATGCTATAAAGGACAACTTCTCAACACTGAACAATGACAGACTATAAAGGATGATTTAGAGAAACTGTGGGCTCTTTTTAAAGGAAAATAATAGAATAAGTCTTGGGGAACAAGTTAATAAATTAACTTTCCAACCTCATGTAGTCCTTAGACTCTAAAACTTTGTTGATGAGAATCTTTGATGTTAAAAAAAACTACATAAAGATGAGTGTTTTCAAAACCTTTTTCAATCACAAATTAGAAGAAGCAAATACTTTGAGAGTAGATTAAAACGAACCAACCAACAACTTAACCCACAATATAACAACCTAATCAAAATCTCATGCTCCAGTTTTGGGCTGTTGTCGGAGGTCAGGGTCCTGTGTAACTTGACTTGTTCATGCTAGTCAGAGTGAAGGCACAACCCTCACAGGTAGAGCCATGAATATGAAACTCAGAACAGGTGGGTGCAGTGGCTCATGCCTGTAATCCCAGCACTCTGGGAGGGCAGATCACCTGAGGTCAAGAGTTCAAGACCAGTCTGGCCAACATGGTGAAACCCCCTGTCTACTAAAAATACAAAAATCAGCTGGGTGTGGTGGCGGGCACCTGTAATCCCTGCTACTCAGGAGGCTGAGGCAGGAGAATTTCTTGAACTGAGAGGGTGGAGATTGCAGTGAGCTGAGATCATGCCATTGTACTCCAGCCTGGGTGACAAGAGCAAGACTCCATCTCAAAAAAAAATGCACTCCAGCCTGGGTGACAAGAGCAAGACTCCATCTAAAAAAAAAAAAAAAAAAAAAAAAAAAAAGAGAGAAAGAAAGAAAAAAGAAAAGAAAACCCAGAATAGTGTGTATTCTCTTACCTGCAAAATACCACCAGTATCTTTGTCCCCATTAATGTTGAATCTTACTGAATATCCAATTCTGGAAATCTTAGTATGGGCACAGAGTGAACTGGATTAGACACTACAATGGCTCGCTTTCTATGAAAGAGACGGTGTCCTTGGGTCGGTGGGTCTGTGTGTCATGGGGGAAAAGGAAGAGGTTAGAAAGAGTCCGCATTTCTGACTAGGAATCTAGCACTTGATGACAATACTACACTGTCTCCGCTGGTCAGTGCCACCCAGTGTAGCACTGAATTATTTTCAGAGTTTTGCACATGTTCTTTTCTTTTCTGTCAAAAGCAGGAAACACATCTTACACTCTTCAGAGCTCCCAAGTGCCTAGCTCAATGCAAAAAAGAAGGGCTCCCTGATTGCCATGGATTAACGGATTTTCCATGATTAGGTGTGGGCACCAGCAAGACAGACCTAACATGGGACTGAGTATCAGATGCCCGACAGCCCAGCATAAAAATCACCCATGTGGGCCTGGCATGGTGGTTCATGCCTGTAATCTCAGCACTTTGGGAGGCTGAGGCAGGCAGATCACTTGAGGCCAGGAGTTCGAGATCAGACTGGCCAACATGGTGAAACCCCATCTCTACTAAAAGTACAAAAATTAGCAGGGTGTGGTGGCACACTCCTGTAGTCCCAGTTACTTGGGAGGTTGAGGCAGGAGAATCGCTTGAACCTGGGAGATGGAGGTTGCAGTGAGCTGACATTGTGTCATTGCACTCCAGTCTAGGCAAACTGCGTTTCAAAAAAAAGAAAAAAAAAATCACTCATGTGAAGGAGCTGAGTTAGCTCCTAGAAATTTCTGGCATTTATGACTTTTTATTTTTGTCCTTGGTAGGGAGAAAAATTAGGGAGCCAAACCCATGTGGGTTGTCAACAGGGAACTAGGAGGAAAGCAGCAGTTAGAAGTGTCTGTGGAATTTGGGCAGACATATTTGTAGGGTTGGCATTTTGAAGACAGGATAGTAATACTGCTTGTGTGTGTGTGTGTGTGTGTAAGAATGTGTTTAAGGGCCTATGCTGGAAGCTTCTAGAAGGCTTAGAAAATATAGGAAGAAAGAAAGCCTGGGCATACCATTTTTTGTAATAAATCATAGTTTGAAAGAAAAATGCATAAAAACATTACTCACTTTGGGTATTTTTTTCTTTTTCAGTAGTGAGAGCATCTATCTGGTACCTGCCCAACCATGTCCCCAGGGCAAACGGGGCAGGTCAACATTGACAGAGGGGACAATCCAGGTCAAAGTAACCGTGTGTGCATCACCAACACCAGCAGCCCCCAACTTCATGACCCATAGACCATTAACCATAGGTTGGTGCCCCACCAACCATAGGTTGGTGCCATGGAGCTACCAGCCAGACATTGTTTTCATTGAGATGGTATGATACATGGGGCAGGGCCACTTAAACATGCAAAGGCAGATATAATTCCTGAAGCACACCATAATTTAGGTGCCATACAGTAGCCCTAAAAGCAACAAGAATCCTCGGAAAGAGTGTACATGGCACAGGCATTTGCGTTTTTTGTTTGTCTGTTTGTTTGTTTTTTTTTTAATTTGGTAACTCCTTTTTGAGCATCCTTTCTTCTCAGTAGCCCAGGATACTAGGAATGGCAGTGCTGGAGGTAGCCGACTGACAGATCGCTAGGTACTGGGGACCCGTGTGTATGTGTGAGCAGGTGCGTGTGTGTGAAGGGAGGGCACACAGGTACTGAGGAGAAATAGATCTAATCGATGTTGAAGAAAATTTGTTAATGCTGATTTAGCTACTTACTTCTTAGGGTCCTGAAACTACAGAATCAAATTCCCTTATTCTTAGATTTTTCTGATCATCGCTGAATCCCTTTCTCAATGAAAAAATAGATGCAGGCTTGGGTTCAGGTCAGATTTTATTATTTCATAATTGATCTAGACAAAAGGAAGTTTTTAAACTAGGCTTCACATAATGACGCAGAATTTATGAAATGCCCTTTGGATCTATCACCAGATACTTTTAAGAGAGAATTAATCATAGACCCCAGAGAACAGGGCTGCTGCAGGGGAAGCTTGGGGGAGGGGGATGTGTCTGAGCTTGGTGGAGGGAAAGGGGGAGAGAAGGTGCTTGGAGGATGGAGGAGAGAGCTGCATTACCTCATCGTTGTAGTCCCAAATTGCTTCATAATCTCGGTTTGCTTTCCGGAGGGACTAGAGCTGGTCTCTCCCTCTTCTAATCTATCCTGAATACCATGGCCCTATTAGTCCTCCTAAATCACTGCTCACTTCTCATCACTCTTTTTCAAGCATCAGAGGTGGCTCCCTATTGCCTGCTAAATCAAATCCGACTTCTCTGCCTCACTTGCACTGATTTCCAGAGCTCAGCCCCTCCCAGCCTGTCCGGTCCGGCTTGATCTCCCACCACTCTCAGTGGCCACCTCTGTTCCAGCAGCCCAAACTCTCACTGTTTCCATGGACCAAGCCTTTCCTACCTTTGTGCCTGGGCTTGTGCTGTTCAGCCTGATGGACATATTGCACTGCTTCTTCTACTGAGTCTCCTTCTCTGACCCTTCACGCCTACATCGAGTCTGTCTCAACTCCTCTTTTAATGTAGCCCTCCCTGACTAGTATAGCCCTCTCTATTGTCCCTCCTCTCTGAATCTGGTGATGTGCTGGTAGAAATTTGACAACGGGCTCTCGAGGGAGAGAAATGTATGCACTAATATGCATACATTGCTTATTCTAAATGTTACTGAAGTAAAGGATGTGTAGTACACAACTTACAAATAAGAATAAAAATATGCAATACTCTTTATTGTAAGTGCTATGTTGCTAGATGATTTTCACTGAATGCTTTCATCAATGTTTGTCAAACTCTTGTATCTGTAGCCAATCTATGATTGCAATGGACAAACAAGTATTATTTTGTGATTAATGTTGGTTGATATTTTAATGAATAAAATGAATATAAAACAACAAAGATATATGGGACAATTTCACTGGTTTATCAATGACAAGAGAGGCTTCTTGGTTGAATAGGATAATAGTTTTTAAATACAGGGGTTTTGTGTGTGTGTGTGTGTGTGTGTTATTCACAATGTAATGATTACAGACATTCTAAATTTAGTCTGCATTAATATTTTCTTTATCATAAAGTCTAGACGATCAACAAAACAATAAATCAAGCCCTGATTTGTAGGATTTGCCAATTTCTGTGGTATAAATAGTCCTACCATGGCCGATTCCAAGCTCCCAACATGAGGTTACTAAATGTGGAGATAGAAGAGACGTGCAGGGGCACGTGCGCACACGGCTTTTCCACCACACAGGTACGACAGGCATAAATAACTCCTCCAAGTGCATAGACGATAGAAAATGTTGTAACATCATTAGTGAGCAATGAATTTTGACGATCTCTAACTTCTGTTTTAAATAGACTTTATTTGTTAATTTGCATACTGTAAGTTTTCATATCAGCTGACAAAATTCCGAAAATGTAAAAATCAATTCTCAGAAGCCAGTGCAGGGTGTCAGTGCGAGTGGATGCTGCCACACCACTGTCTTGACTCAGCAAACTGTGAAGGGCCAGGCATCACGTGGGGCTCTGGAGATGACTGGATAACTTCATCCTTGCCTTTAAGGAGCACATGACCCAGTGGGGATGACAGATATGTTACAGACAGTGATGATGTGTTTATACTTTCATGGAGGCATGAATTAGAACATGGAGGATTCTAGAAGCCCAGGGAGAGGGGGCCATTAACTCATGATGGTAATCAGGAGAACTGCACAGAGTAGACGATTTTAACTAGAATCCAGAAAGATGACGAGGAATGGGTCACAGGGAGTAAGGATAGACATGCCAAGCAATTGGAAGCACATGTAAAAGATGTGTATTCTTGGGACATCAGGTTATTTAGTGTGGCTGCAGAGGGGATCTGTGGCAGGGATGGCCAGAGATGGGAATATGAGGGAAGGTTCAAGCAGATGGCAAAGGATTCATAATCATTACCATGCATTTCACTGCTGAACTGCTCCCTGATTTTTCGTGGGTGTATATTTTTAAAATATTTACTTTTTCATGAAGCTAAATCTTAATTTTTACGCATGTAACACTGACTCATTTATCTGCAGTGCAGTCTCTGGAGAGAGCCAGAGAAAGAAGAGCATCTTCACCTTCGAGAACTTTTTCGATTTTTACTTTTATTTATTTATTTTAGAAACAGGGTCTCACTATGTTGCTGGGGCTGGAGTGCATTGGCGTGATCATAGCTCACTGCAGTCTCAAGCTCCTGGCCTCAAGTGATCCTCCTGCCTCAGCCTCCCAACTAGCTAGGACCACAGGTGTGCACCACCATGCCTGGCTAATTTTTATTTTTATAAAGATGGGGTCTCACTATGTTGCCTAGGCAGTTTCAAGCTCCTGACCTCAAGTGATCCTCCTGCCTCAGCCTGCCAAAGCACTGGGATTACACACATGAGCCACCACACCTGGCCAACTTTTTGCACTCCTAGCATTGGGTTTGGCATCCAAGAAAGCATGTGAGACCTTTGTGGGATTTTTTTTTTCTTCTTCTCAAATACTTAAACTCCTTTGTTCTCTTTGATTCCAGACAATGGGATACAAGGCCTTCACACCTCATTATTTAGGCCCCAAAGTGATGAGGGCTTGAAAGAATCTTAAAGATCAGGTCAGATATTTTGTATTTGACAGAGTCACAAATTGACCAGTGCTGGGGGCTGTGTTAAAAAAAAAATCTAGTTATTCTGACTTTCTGTTCAGGTATCTGCCAGTGATTCCACCTTAACTCCTATGTCTTAGCCACACGTCACTCACTGTCTTGGGGAGTTTGTAGTCCTCTGAGGCATGGTGAGGCGGGAAATGGTGGAAACGTACAAGGGTGTTACATGAGTTGTGTTCGTTGGCCTAAAACACTGAGTGGGCTTGAGTTGGGAGCACACAACATGCCTGAAAAACAGTTAAAGGCTTGTTAGAAACATTTTGGAATCCAAAACTTTTGAACCCAGCATTGTAAAAGAAAGATCTTAAGACATTGTTTGTTTTTGTGTGTATTCAGTATATTCAATTAATACTGAATATTGGAAAGCAGCTTGATTTCCAAACATACGGAAGAAATTTTTCATCAAAAGGACTTTTTACTGGGTTTCAGATTTCTACTTGTTGCCTGTCACTTGATACAAAATATCTGATTTTCTAGATTCTTTGAAATCAAGCAGAAAAGTAAATAAAACTGCTTTCTCTCCCCAGATGGGATGGATGTATGTTTGTGGGGGCTTATAGAAGACACAGCCCCATCAGTGACATTGTGCCAAGTCAATATCGCCTGGGGAGATGAGGCTGGACCGATAGCAGTGAGCATGCTCACTTTCCCAGGAGGAAAGGCTGGGGCATCCCCAGGGAATAGGATTCTGGTCTCCATGGTAAACTGTGGAGGGAATCCACAAAGAAGAAAGCTGTGGGAACACTCGAGGAAGCCCACCTGAAACTATGTGGCTACCTGGATCAGAATTACCTGTGGTGAACAAGTGGTGAGGAATGCTTTTATTCACTCTAGGGAAATACTGCTTTAGTATCAGTTCAGCAATAGAAAACCTAGGTCAGCCAGGCCTTCCCACTTGTCTTCACAACTCTCAGGTAATCCAGTTTGGTTTCCCAACAAACCTCCCAGCATCAGCCTCTTCATGCTCAAAAGGAGAAAGACTGAAAGGGAAACTGAGTGGCCTGGAGTCCGGCCCTGACACAGCTTTGGGAAGAGACGTTGCTGTAGCCCCCATGCACGACTGGGACCTTCATGATTGAGACCAGCCTAATCCTGGATTTGCTGTCCTTGCACCCCATCACTTCCATTATTGTTGCTGTTATGTTACTTTGTAATGTCCTGATTATTGCTGGTTTGCTCCACTGGACAATAAGTACCTTAATATTACTCACTACTTCTCATCTGTCATTTCCAATGCCAAACTCAATTAATTGGATGAATGAATTTTCTAAAATTGTACATGGGATACATGTATAATTTTTAAAAATTATACTTTAAAAATTATACATGGGATACATGCACATGGCATACATGCACATGGCATACATGTGCAAGTTTGTTACATAGGTATACACGTGCCATGGTGGTTTGGTGCACCCATCAACCTGTCATCTACATTAGGCATTTCTCCTAATGCTATCCTTCCTCTAACCCCCCACCCCCCTGCAGGCCCTGGCGTGTGATGTTCTTCTCCTTGTGTCCATGGGTTCTCATTGCTCAACTCTCACTTATGAGTAAGAACATGTGGTGTTTGGTTTTCTGTTCCCGTGTTAGTTAGCTGAGAATGATGGTTTCCAGCTTCATCCATGTTGCTGCAAAGGACATGAATTCATCCTTTTTATGACTGTATAGTATTCCATGGTGTATATGTGCCACTTTTTTTTTTTTTTAATTTTTAAGAATATGTTAGGCAACACCAGGCATATCATTATTCTCTCTAGGACTTATTTGTCCATATTTAAGATGTAGTAATTGGTATAAAGCCTCTTCCAATGGTCATGTGCTAGGGTTCTAGGAGTGGAAGGGCAGGGGATGAGGCTAGGGATAAAAAAACTGCACATTAGGTACAGTGCGCACTACTCAAGTAACAGGTGCAGTTAAAGCTCAACATTCACAACTATATAATTCATCCATATAACAAAAGCTACTTGACCCCCAAAACTATTGAAATAAAGATTTAAAAATAAACTCCTTGTGCTCTCCCTATTTATTCCTTCCACCTTCCTTTCAAACCCCTGGAAACCACTGATATTCTTTCTATCTCCATAGTTTTGCCTTTCCAGAATGTCACATAGTAGGAATCTTACAATATGTAGTTTTTCATATTGAATTCTTTCACTTTGCAATATGCATTTAAAGGTTCTTCCATGTCCTTTTATGGCTTGATAGCTCATTTTATTGCTGAATAATATTCATTGTCTATATGCACCACGGTTAATTTATTCATTAATCTACCAGAGGATATCTTGGTGTCTTCCAAGTTTTGGCAATTGTAATAAAGCTGCTGTAAACACTCTTGCAGGTTTTTACATGAACGTAAGTTCTCAGTTCTTTTGAATAAATGCCAAGATTGTCATTGCTGGATCATATAGTAAGAATATATTTAGTTTCGTAAGAAACTGCCAAACTGTCTTCCAAAGTGTTTGTACCATTTTGCATTCCCACCAGCAATGAATGAGCGTTTCTGTTGCTCCACATCTTTGCAAGCATTTGGTGTTATCAGTGGAAAAAACATTTTTTTTTATTAAGTAAGATGTCTCATTGACTTTTACAACTTCATACGTCTGAATTGTGCTCACTCTCTCCCACTCCAAACCTCCTATGTTCCTTACCTTGAGGAATGGTACCGTCGTCCCTCAGGGCACTTTAGAGTATTCCATGTCCTCCTTTCTCCATCACCACTCAAATAAACCAGTCACTAAGCTCTGTTGATTCTTGCACCTGTATTTCTTTGAGGTTTGTTCCTCTTCTCCATCCTTTGTGCCTCTTTCCATGAAACAACCTCCTTCACTCTTCTCCCTTCCTCTGGCTTGCCCTGCTCCACACTACAGGCAGCTATCTTCCAAAATTCTATGTTACTTCATTATTTAAACAACAACAATACAACAAAAACCACTGACCTTCTCCCACTGCCTTTCGATTAAAGCTGCAACTCCCCTGGGTGGCCTGCAAGGTCTCCATGAACTTTGCTCTCCAACCACCCTTGGCCTCATTAGCTGCTTTTCTGTCCCACACCCCAACACCCTGCATGCAACAGAAAGCTGTGGAAGAAAGAGCTAACTGTGCCATTGATAGGACTTCATCACTTCAGAGCATGCATGACCTCTCAACCACCACCGGCTCACTTAACCACAAAGACTGGAAAACAACAGGAGAAACAGATAAGAGGGTAACTATACTGGGTAGACCCTAGCCGTGTATATTTTCTCCCTCTAACCATTTTGAATAGGTTCTGAGGGAGAAGCAGCCAAGGTCATTGCTAACCACTACTCTTGTACTGATGGGGGAGGGGAAATTGTAAAATGTGAGATGTGCAATTAGTTAGATGAGCGCAGAAAGACCATAAAAATTACTCATTGTCATAGGAAGGATTTATTCCGGCTCATGAAAATTAGCCTGCTTAGAGAACAGGTTTGCAAGGAATTGCATCAATTCTGCTGGGTTCTCCATGAGAGTTAAGCCTGGCCCTCTGTGCGAGCTCTTGCAGGTGCCGCTGCGGAGGGATGGGCCAGAAGGGAGGAGCAGGTAGTAGCATTTAGGTGGGAGTAGCCATCCATGTTCTCTCCCGGCTCATCAGTAAAATTTCTCATGTTTGGCCAGTTATTTTTCCATTTCTTTTACAGATATCCCTTTTGATAATCTTGGAAAATGCGCCCCGGCTCCCGCTGAGGTTACCTGGGAAAAGTGCTCAGAATATGATAGTGACTTGGCTGTGGTCACTCAGACTCTCAGAACAAGCCCCAGACTCTGGCCTCTCCCACAGGCTTGGTCGGTTATTTCTTACAAAACTCCTCCCAGCTCTTTGAACTACCCTAGGAAGGATCCTTAGCCACTTACTTTGTATGCTTCCTTGTTACATGTTTTTTTCAGCTGTTTGGAAGTAGTGATACTGTCTTATTTTGTCAGCAAGCCCGCACATGTATGTGTTTAATTATTTTAACTGCATTGCTCTGCATCTGGCTTTGAGATAAGCCACTTCTCAATTTTAGCCTAGGCCCACCAGCCTAGTATGCAGCTGACTTGATACTGAACTCCGAAGGCTCCAGGCTGTGAATGAAGAATGAAACAGGTAATGGCAGAACCTCTGCTTCGGTCCTGGCCTCCCATCAAATGGAATGATACAAAAGGGGGCGAAAATGGGGGCCCCCAGTGGAGGCAGCACTTGCCTGACCTTCATTTCTGGCAAGTTCCTGGCTTCCCTTCCCCACCGTGACATTTCTCCTTGCAATACTCCCTGTGCAGTGAGATCTCCCACACTAGAGGATGCTCCCTGTAGGTACAGTAGGGTGGCTCAAAACAGCTGGGAAGCAATCGTCAGCCAAATCTGCCCTCCTTACAGCTGAAGAAACCCAGGGCCACAGTGATAAAGGCACACATCTCCCAGTATGACAATGGCAGGGCTGGGACCAGGATCCAGGCCTCCTGATTTCTGGTCTGTGTTGGAACCAGTCGGGGCACACTGAGAATCAATTCTTATATTATCTAGAGGGTGTGAAATTGATCAGTGATGCTGCAAAGGCCCTGATTAGACCATACAGTAGGTCTGGGGAGAGGCAGCGATTCCAATTCCCTGGAATCTGGATTCATTCATTTGTCCATTTACTCTTCATTTATTCATTCAGTCTAGCCCCCGACTCTTGAACTGCTGAGAGGTAGTCTTTTACTTTTGTTTGTATATCCTGCAGTGATGCTTAAAGTTCAGTCCTTTGCACCATCAGCAGATATAAAATCACATGTAAGCAGCATCATAGTATGGCTGAAAGTCACCAGAGTAGGAGACAGATAGCCCTGGGTTCTAGGCCTGGCTCCACACAGCATGTCTGCATCATCTTAAGCAAGTTATTTATTGTCCATGTGCCTATGCATTTAAAAATGGGGAGTGGACCCCTCACTGAAGCCCTTCCCGTGGATCTATGATGTTGATATTGATGCTGAATTATTTCACATTCATTGGGCATTTACTGGCAGACAATGGTCAGAAAGAAATATTTCTCATTTGTGTGAAATTCACCTCGAATTTGTTAACTCATGAGTTCATTGCTACAAGCCTTGGATACCCAGATGTGAGGGATGGATGTAGGAGTTCTCACGCTACTCCGGACTGAAACAGACACTGGCTGAACACCTCGTGGGGGAGAGGACCACACTGGCCCTGGGGACCCCCAATCACCTTGAGAAGGAACCCTGAAAAGGCAAGCCTCTCTCCAGCGTTCTAAGGGGACTTCTCTTCTTTTGTTCTTCCATATACCAGCTATTTCACCTTGGGCATATGCTTAAATTCTCTGCATTTTAGGCTCCTCATCTATAAAATAGGTAAAATAAAATAAAACAATGCCTACTTCATAAGGTTGCTGTGAAGATAAGTTTTTTTTTTTTTTTTTTTTTTTTACAGAAATTAGTACCAGGGCCAAGTAGCCTTTCCACTGAGGAAAATCTGACTCTGCAATTTCCCACGCAGGTCAGGGAACCAAAAAAATGCACCGCTGCCTCTTGGAGCGTATTCCCTTCCAGGTGCTTCACCTTTTCATTGACACTGAATATGAGGCTGCACCACAAAAGAAAGGTTTGAGACCTGTGAAAGGAACTGAACGAGTTTTGCCTTAGCGGTAATGGGTTGAGATGACACGGTTTTGTTGCCTCGTGACTAGATGGAGGTAATTTTCCTGGTGTAATCCACACGTTTGAACACAGAGCAGGGATTAGCCACAGGTGAGAGTCCCAGAAGGAGAGGCTTACAGCACAGTCTCCCTCATCTTTCCCACAGCAACCTCCAGCTTTGGCCTGCCCTGTCCCCAGCAGGACCTCAGACCCTCTGATCTGGGGCTACCAGAATCTTGCCACTTGTTTGGTTTTCCAGAACCTTCTGAAAATGCTAAGCCTGCTGAGAAATGGGGACCAGATGAGGAGGGGTGTGGTTGGCCACCCTGGGTTGGGAGGAAAGGGATGATGGAGGGGATCGGGCTACAGTGTTAGGCTGGGATCAAAGTCTCTGGGTTACTTTCTCTGTTCTAGTGCAGACTTGGTGAATTTTATAGTGTACATCTTTATGGCCATTACATGTAGTTAAAGAAAACTTACCTGTGCAATGGAAAGAAGAATATTGACCATGATGTTTCTTCAAGAGTTCAGTGAGCAACCAAAGCAAAACAAGACAACAACAAAACACAAACCCATGACTTTTAACATTTTTTATTCTGAAATGATTTTAGATTCACAAAAGGGTTGCAAAGATAGTACAGAGTTCTAGTATATTCTTTACCTAGCTTCTTCTAATACTAACATCTTATATAGCCATGGTACATTTATCAAAACTCACCTTGGGAGAAAACTATTAACCAAATGACAGATTTTATTTGGATTTCTCTAGCAGACTCTGAGATTTTTAACCCTGCCTCTTAATCTCAGTGGTCACCTTCCAACTCAAGTCCTCCCTCACTGCGCTTGCCTTGTAATCCCAAGAGGACCTCAGTACTTCCGTTCCTTCTCTTTCCTGACTGCACACACTGGAAATCCAACCCTAAGTCAGTGCCCTAGACTCCTCCTCTGATCTTGCTTCACCATCCTGGAGCAATCTCAAAACTGAACATGGGTACCATCAAATAGGACCTTCAGGTCCAGCCAGCCCCTCAGCCTGATGTGCTCTTCAAAGTCTCTACCCGTGCTAGATGAGCTTCTTCTGCCATTCTCCTCAGCAATTCTGAAGAGCTCTCTGTCTCCCCCCAAACACCCTACTCACTCCTCACCCCTCAACTTTAAAGATACAGATTTTCATAGAGAAAAACATAAGAGCATCACATTAGGTGAGATTGTCTTTATCCGTTTAACCTTTATCTAAAATCTCTTCACAACCATAGCCATCTTAACCACCGTTCTTACAGTACTTAATGATGAGGTCTCCATCTTTTCATTCACAATACCTGTGGCTCCCCATGCCAGTAACTCTTTTCCTCCACCCTCCTTAACAAACCTGACTGTATCAGTCCCCCTCTTTGTGTTCCATACAGGTTGAGCATCCCTAATCTGAAAATCCAAAATCAAAAATACTGCAGAATCGAAAACTTTTTGAGTACTGACATGTGCCACAAGTGGAAAATTCCACACACAAGTACTTAATACAAACCTTATTTCATAAACAGAATTATTTAAACTATTGTATAAAATTACCTCCAGGTTTTGTGCATAAGGTGTATATGTAACATAAGTAAATTTCTTGTTTAGACTTGGTCTAAACTCTAACTGGTATATCTCCAGGATATCTCATTATGTATTTGCAAATATTCCAAAATCTGAGAAAAAATATGAAATCTGAAACACTTCTGGTCCCAAGTATTTAGAATGAGAGATACTCAGGCTGTAACTGAACTCCTTCTCTAATTATAGATTCCCCTTAGTCAAGTCTGAAACTTGCTTAATTCTTTCCAATTTCAAAAACAAAAATAAAACAGGACTTTTTTTTTTTTTTTACCTTTCGTACCCCTTTATCTACAAATCATTCTCCTCTCACAAGCTTCTTGAAATATTAGTGTACTTTTTCCCATTTTAATTTCACATTAGCCCAAGTTTGAGAAGTTTTTCCCCCTAGACTTTTATTTGCCATTTTTTCTTGTTATGTTTTAGAGATAGGAAAGAATATGGAAGAGTAAAGAAAAATGACTTTTAATCTACCTTCTCCTGTAAAAAAATAAAAGTATGATACCTGATTTAAAATATCCTTAAGTTCTATTCAAATGTTTTAAAAATCAAAGTTTTGTAAAATAGACACAATCCTTTCTTTCTTTCCTTTTTTTTTTTTTTTTTTTTTTTTTGAGACAGAGTCTTGCTCTGTCACCCGGGCTGGAGTGCAGTGGCGCACTCTCGCCTCACTGCAAGCTCTGCCTCCTGGGTTCACGTCATTCTCCTTCCTCGGCCTCCTGAGTAGCTGGGACCACAGGTGCACACCACCACACCCAGCTAATTTTTTTTGTATTTTTTAGTAGAGACGGGGTTTCACCATAGTAGCCAGGATGGTCTCGAGCTCCTGGCCTCATGCTCTGCCTGCCTCAGCCTCCCAAAGTGCTGGGATTACAGGGGTGAGCCACCATGCCTGGCCGACACAATTCTTTCAAACTCTACTGTCTGTATCAATATCAGAGTGTAATACTAGAGTGTATCGGTTTCCTAGGCCTGCCCTAACAAATCACCACAAACTTGGCGGTCTAAAACAACTGAAATGTATTATTTCACAGCCCTGCTGTGCAGAAGTCCAAAATCAAGGTGTCTGCAGGGCGGCATTCATACTGGGTACTCGAGGGTCAAATCTATTCCTCGCCTTTTTCAACTTCTGCCTGCTGTGAGCATTCATCGTGGTGGCATCACCTCAGTTTCTTGCTTCTACCTTCACAGGTCATTCCCTTCCATGGCTTCTCCTATTCTGTTTTTTTTTTTTTTTTTGAGACGGAGCCTGGCTCTGTCACCCAGAGAAATCAATGCCTGGCTTCAAAGTTTCAAAGGACAAGCTGACTCTGTTGTTAGGAGCTAAGGCAGCTGGTGACTTTAAGTTGAAGCCAATCATTTATCATTCTGAAAATTTTAAGGCCCTTAAGAACTATGTTAAATCTACCCTGCCTGTGATCTCCAAATAGAACAGTAAAGCCTGGATGACAGCACATCTGATTACAGCAAGGTTTACTGAATATTTTAGGCTCACTATTGAGACCTACTGCTTAGAAAAAAAGATTCAAAATATTACTGCTCAGTGACAGTGCACCTAGTCATCCAAGAGCTCTGATGGAGACTTACAAAGAGATTAATATTGTTTTTATGCCTATTATCACAGCATCCATTCTGAAGCCCATAGATCAAGAAGTAATTTTGATTACAAGTCTTATTATTTAAGAAATATATTTCAAAGGACTGTAGCTATGGCTGTATTGTGGCTATAGCTGCCACAGATAGTGATTTCTCTGATGGATTTGAGCAAAGTAAATAGAAAGCCTTCTAGAAATAATTCACTATTCTAGATACCATTCAGAACATTTGTGATTCACAAGAGGAGGTGAAAATATCAACATTAACAGGAGTTTGGAAGAAGTTGGTTCCAGCCCTCCTGGGTGACTTTGAGGAATTCAGAACTTCCGTGGAGGAAGTAACTGCAGATGTGGTGGAAATGGTAAGAGAACTAGAATTAGGAGTGGAGCCTGGCTGGACACGGTGGCTCACACCTGTAATCCCAATGCTTTGGGAGGCTGAGGTGGGAGGATTTTTGAGGCCCAGAGTTTGAAACCAGCCCAGGCAACATAGCAAAACCCTGTGTCTACAAAATAATATAAAATAAAAATTAGCCAAGCATGTTGCTGTGCACCTGTAGTCCCAGTTACTTGGAAGGCTGAGGCAGAAGGATTATTTGAGTCCAGGAGTTTGTGATTGCAGTGAGCTATGATCCCACCACAGCGACACTGCTCCAGCCTGGGTGATGAAGGGAGACCCTGCTTCTTTAAAAAAAAAAAAAAAAAAAAGTGGGGGATGGGGTCTGAAGATGTGACTGAATTGCTGCAATCTCATGATAAAACCTGAACAGAGGAGGAGCTGCTTCCTTTGGATGAGCAAAGAAAGTGCTTTCTTGACATGGAATCTGCTCCTGGTGAAGATGCTAGGAATGTTGTTGAAATAACAACAAATAACTTAGAATATTACATAAAATTAGTTGATAAGGCAATGCCAGAATTTGAGAGGATTAAGTCCAATTTTGAAGGAAGTTCTGCTGTGGGAGAAATGTTATCAAACAGTATTGCATGCTGCAAAGAAATCTTTTGTGAAAGGGAGAGTCCATCAGTGAGGCAGCCTTCACTGTCGTGTTATTTTGAGAAGTTGCCACAGCCACCTCAGCCTTTAGCAGCCACCTCTGCCTTTAGCAACCACCACACAGATCAATCAGCAGCTGTCAACATCAAGGCAAGACCCTCCACCAGCAAAAAGATTATGGCTCACTGAAGGCTCAGATGATCATTAGCATTTTTTAGCAATGAAGTATTTTTAAGTTAAGGTATATTCATCATTTTGTAGACACATGCTATTACACACCTAATAGACCACAATATAGTGTAAAATAACTTTTATATGCACTAGGAAATCTAAAAATCATGTGACTCACTTTATCATGATACTCCCCTTATTGTCGTGGTCAGGAACCGAACTGGAAATATCTCCAAGGTGTGCCTGTATAAGCATTAAATGTGAATTGTTTTTCAAACATTATTTGAAATCAAAGGATTAAGAGCTCAAATTGAGAGAAGAAGCTGTGTATTTAGTAGTACTCCATATGCCAAGATTCTAAGCTGTGCTGTATTGATTTCCTATTTTGGCAAACTTTTCCTGTTGATTATGGATATTTGCTATTGTATGGCTCCTCAGCATCCATTTCCTCTACTTTCTCCCATTTGGTAACAGCACAAGGAATTTCTTCTCTTAGTCACTAAATTTTTGTGATCCTGCAACATATATGAAGTAGGCCTTCCTTAGCCAAAGTGATTGGTTCAGGGATGAACACATGACCCAATCTCAGTGAATGAGATTTTTGCCAGGATTTCTGAGAGAGACAGGGAAACTTCGCCTCCAGATTTGAACCTGAGAAGATCTGAGGTTGAAATCAACACAATAAGGAGTAGAACAAAGCCTGCCAACATCATTTGAGCCTTTATGATGAGTCACTTTTGAAGCATACACTTTTGTTATATAAGCCCACAAATTCCCTTTTGTTGCTTAAGCAAATTGACATTGGGTTTTCTGTTCCTTGCAATCAAGAGAGTCCTACTTGATACACCAGTCTTTCCAAATACAACAAATGTATATTAAACACTTCAGGTATTTTAAGAATAATTTTGTACAATTAAGTGGTTTTTGGTGTATTCACAGAGTTGTGCACTAATTCTGGTACATTTTCGTCATCACAAAATGAATCCCTATACTCAATAACATTCACTCCCCACTCTGCTCTGCCCCCCAGATCCTGATGACCAGTAATCCACTTTCTGTCTCCATGGACTTGCCTATCCTAGACAATTCGTATAAATAGAATCAACCAATGTGTGGCCTTTTTTGTCTGACTTCTTTCACCTAGCATAATACCTTCAAGTTTCCTCTATGTATCAAGTATCAGTACTTTATTCCTGTTATTGCTGAAAAATATTTTACGGTGTGGATAGAGTACATTTTGTTTATCCATTCTTCAGTTGGTGGACACTGAAGTTATTTCCACTTTTCAGCTATTATGAATAACGCTCTTATGAATATTTGTATACAAGTTTTTGTGTGGACATATGTTTTCATTTCTGTTAGGTATATATATAGAAGAGAAATTTCTAAATCATATGGTAATTCTATGTTTAACCTTTGAAAGAACTGCCAAACACATTTTAAAACTGGCTGTACCATTTTACAATCATGCCAGAAATATATGAGGCTTCTAGTTTTTCTACATCCTCACCAAACATTGGTTATTGTATCTCTTTTTGATCAAAGTCACCCTGGAGTATGTGAACTGATGTCTCATCATGGTTGTGACTTGCATTTCCTTAATGAATAAGGATGTTGAATATCTTTACATGTTCATTTTGACCACTTTATATGTCTTTTGGAGAAATGACTATTTAAATCATTTGCCCATTAAAAAATACGGTTATTTATCATTTTGTTTTTGATTTGCAAGAGTTCTTCATACATTCTGAATACAAGTCTATTAGCAGATGTATAATTGGCAAGTATTTTCTCTCAATCATCTGTGAGCTGCCCTTCCACTTTTTTGGTGGTGTTCCTTGAAGTACAAAAGTTTTTAATTTTGATGAAGACCAATTTATCTATTTTTTTTTCTTGTTTGCTTGTGCTGTTGGTGTCATATCTAAGAAACCATTCAAGGCCCAATCCCGGGTCATAAAGATGTACTCACTTGTTTTCTTCCAAGATTCCAAGAGTTTTAATGTCTTAGCTCTTACATTTATAATTATGGTCTGCTTTGAATATGATACAAGCAAGGGGTTCAAGTTCATTATTTTGCATGTTGATATCTAGTTATTCCAGCATCATTTTTTGAAAAGACTATTATTTCCCCATTGAATTGTCTTGGCACTTTTATTGAAGATTAATTGATCATAGATATACAAGTTTATTTCTGGGCTCTCAATTCTATTCCATTGATGCTGATACTACACCATCTTGATCGTTGTTGCTTTGAGGGAAGTATTAAAACTAGGTCATGCAAGTCCACCAACTTTGTTCTTTTAAAATTATTTCAGCTATTCAAGTTTCCTTACATTTTTATAGGAATTTTAGAATCAGCTTGTCAATTTCTACAAAAAAAAAAAAACAAAAAAAAAAACAAAAGGCAGATGGCATTTTGATTTGTGTTGAATCTATAGGTCAAGTTGGGGAATACTGCTATTTTAACAATGTTAAATTTTCTGATCCATGAATATGGGTCATGTCCTTCCATTTATTTGGGTGTTTGAAAATTTATTTCAACAGTGTTTTATATTTTTCATTGAACAAGTCTTGCTCATGTTTTGTTAAATGCATTTCTTATTATTTTATCCTTTTTGATGCCATTATAAATATAATTGTTTTCTTAATTTTATTTGTGATTGTTCATTGCTAATGTGCAGAAATCCAATGGATTTTTGTGTACTGACCTTGTATTCTGAAACCTTGCTGAACTCAGTAGTTATCATAGTTTCTTATTGTCATAGTTATCATATCAGTAGATATCATGTCATACCATATCAGTCTTGTTATAGTTATCATATCAGTAGTTATCATAGTTTCCTTAGGCTTTTTCAATATTCAAGATCATGTGATCTGAAATAGAGATAATTTTACTTTTTCCAATATGAATGTATTATATTTATTTTTCTTGCCTAACTTCTCTGACCAGACCCTCTGCTATAACATCAAATGTAAACGGCGATAATGGGAATCTTCTTTTGGTATCTGATCTCAGGGAAAATATTTCATATTTTACCATTAAATATAATGGTAGCTCTGGAATTTTGTATATGCTTTTTATTTTATTAAGGAAGTTCCCTTTTAGTCTTAACTTGTTATATGTTGTATCGTGAAAGTGTTGAATTTTGCAAAATGTTTTTTATTAGTCTTTTGATGTAATCATGTGGTTTTTGTCCCTCAACCTGTTAATACGATTTATTATACTGATTGATTTTCACATGGTAAATCAACCTTGCATTCCCAGGATAAATCCTATTTAGTTATGATGCATAATCCTTTTAATACATTATGTGTTCTTTTTTTTAGCATTTTATTGAGGATTCTTTTTATCTATATTTATAAAGAAAATTGATCTTTACTTTCTTTTGTGATATCTTTGTCTGGATTTGGTATCAGGACAATATTAGCTGTGCATCATGAGTTAGGAAGCATTTCCTCATTCTCTCCACTTTTATTTATTTATTTATTTTGAGTGTGTGAAGGGTTGATGTTAATTTATCTTTACATGTTTGATAGAATTCACCAGTAAAGCCATTAAGTCTGGGATTTTTATGGGAAGTCTCAAAATAATTAATTCTAGCTCTTTCCTTGTTATAGGTCTATTTAGATTTTCTGTTTTCTTTTGAGTCAGTTTTGGTAGTTTGTGTTTTTCTAGAAATGTCCATTTTTTCTAGGTTATCTAGAAATATTTTTGGCATACTACTGATAGTAGTATAATACTATTTATTTCTGTTAGTTTGGAAGTGACTATCTTTCATTACTGATTTTTGTAATTGAGTGATCTCTTTACCCTGCCCCCTCTCTTTCTTTAAATTCTAATTTGAGGACGGAAGTAGAGGAATGAATTCGGATTGGCTTTTTCTTTCTTTCTTTTTTTTTGTCTTCTTCTTTCTTTATGGTGTTATTTCTTTACTTTCTTCTTTCTTTATTTCGTCTTGAGGTATTTATTTATTGTTTCTGTCTTTCTTGCTTTTTCTTCTTGCTTTCGGTCTTTTCTTTCTTTCTTTCTTCTTTCTTGCTTTCTTTTTCTTTCTTTCGTTCTTCCCTCTCTTCCTTCCCCTCTCTCCCTCCTTCCTTCCTTCCTTCCTCCTTCTTCCTTCCTTCCTTCCTTCCTTCCTTCCTTCCTTCCTTCCTTCCTTCCCTCTCTCTCTCTCTCTCTCTCTCTCTCTTTCTTTCTTTCTTTCTTTCTTTCTTTCTTTCTGAAGTTTAGCTAGCTAAAGGTTTGTCAATTTTTTAAATATTTTCAAAGAAACGACTTTAAGTTTTGTTTATTTTCTCTATTATTATTTCTATTTTCTATTTAATGGATTTGTTCTCAAATTTCTATTATTTCCTTTCTTCTGCTCATTTTATGTTTCATTTACTCTTCTTTTTCTAGGTTTTCAAGGTAAAAGGTTAGGATGTTGATTTGAGATCTTTCTTCTTTATTGCTTTAGCTACATTCTGTAAATTTTGTTATGTTTCATATCTGTTTTCAGTCAGTTTATTTCCCTTGCATTTTTTCCCTCTGACCCTATATTAGTTTTCTAGGGCTACCACAACAAAATACCACATATTGGGTGGCTTGAACAGCAGAATTTTATTTTCTCACAGTTCTGGAGGCTACAAGCCCAAGGTTAAGGTGCTCTCAAGGTTGATTTCTGGTGAGATAATGTCTTCCTGGCTTGCAGACATGGTCTTCCCTCTGTATTCATGTGGAGAGAGAGGGAGTTCTGGCGTCTCTCCCCCTTTTATAAATATGCCAATCCTATCAGATTAAGGTCCCACTTTTATAACCTCAATTAACTTTAATTGTCTCCTGAAAAATTCTTTTTCCAAATACAGTTACTTTGGGTGTTAGAGGTATAACACATACAATTTTGAAAACAGAATTGAGTCCATAAAAGACTTACTGGCTATTTAAAATGTGTTATTTTATTTCCATATATTTGTGACTTCCTGAAATTTCCTTATTTTTCTGAACACTTTTAAATTTACTGAGGCTTGTTTTATGGCCTAATATATGTTTTATCCTGCAGAATGTTCTATATGCACTTGGGAAGAATGTGTATTATGCTGTTGTTAGGTGGAGTGTTTTATAGATGAACTGGTTTATACTGTTGTTGAAATATTATATTTTCTTAACTGTCTTCTGCCTAGCTCTTCAATCTATTGTTGAAAGTGGAGTATTGAACTCTACCAATTAACATTGCATTGTCAATTTCTCCCTTCATTTCTGACATATTTTGCTTCATGTATTTTGGGCTTTGTTGTTAGGCGTATATATGCTTATAATTGCTATTTCTCCCTGCTTAGTTAATCTTTATTATTATTATTATAAGATATCTTTCATTGTCTCTAGTAGCAACTTTTGTCTTAAATTCTATTTTCGTAATATGAGTATAGCTACTCCAGTTTTCTTTTGGTCACTGATTGCCTGGTGTATCATTTCTACCTGTTTACTCTCAACCTATTTGTGTCTTTGAATTTGAAGTGTGTACCGGTAGGCAGCATATAGTTAGATACTTTTTTAAACATGCATTTTGTCAGCTTCTTTCTTTTTATTGAAGTATTTAGTTTATTTACATTAAATCTAACTACTATTAAGGTAGGATTTTTATCTGTCAGTTTGCTATTTGTATTTTGCATTTCTTGTGTCCTTTTGTTTCTTCATTTCTCCATCATTCCCTTTTTTGTGTTAAATAGATATTTTCTAATGTGTGATTTTAATTCCTTTGTTGTTTCTTTTAGTATTTATTTTTGAGTTATTTTCTTGGATGCTCTGTGGGTTAGAATTAACATCTTTGGTTATAAAAATCTAGAACATCATCTTAATTTTAGTAGTATACAAAAATGAGTCTCCCGTATAGTTACAATCTCCCCCTTATGCTGTTGTTGTCATAATGACATCTTTGTGAATTTTTTTTTTTTTTTTGAGACAGAGTCTCACTCTGTCGCCCAGGCAGGAGTGCAGTGGTGCAATCTTGGCTCGCTGCCAGCTCTACCTCCCAGGTTCACGCCATTCTCCTGCCTCAGCCTCCAGAGTAGCTGGGACTACAGGCGCCCACCACCATGCCTGGCTAATTTTTTGCGTTTTTAGTAGAGATGGGGTTTCACCGTGTTAGACAGGATGATCTCAATCTCCTGACCTCGTGATCTGCCCACCTCGGCCTCCCAAGGTGCTGGGATTACAGGCTTGAGCCACCGCGCCCAGCCTATTTTATGTAGTGTTTTAAAGTGAGATACTAGAAAAAGGAGTTACAAACAAAAACTACATTTATACACTGTTTTATATTTACCTTATGAAGTTAGAGCACCTTATAAATGCTCTTTATTTCTTTTCCTTGACTTTGGTCACTATCTAATGTTCTTTCAGTCTGAAGGCCTCTAGTATTTCTGCTAGTAATGAATTCACTGTTTTTGTATATCTGGGATTGTTTTAATTGTTCCTTTACTTTTGAAAGATTGTTTTTCTCAGTATTGAAATCTTGGTTCACAGTCACTTTCTTTCAACATTTTAATGTATCATCTCACTGCCTTCTGGCTCCCGTGGCTTCTGACAAAAAGTCAGTTTTTATCTTATTGAAGGTCCATTGTACATAGTAAGTCACTTTTTTCTTGCTTTTTCAAGATTCTTTGTTTCGGACTTTCAACAGTTTGACTATGATAGGTCTAGTTTTAGATCTCTTTAATTTTATCTTCCTTGAGGTTTGTTGAGAATTCCAGGTATCTAGATTAATTTTTCATTGAATTTGAGAAAACTTTGACCATTACACTCCTTTCTTCCTCTCATCTCCTTCTGACACTCTTATTATGTGTATGTTGATGGTGTCCCTCAGGTCTTTGAGGCTTTGTCAGTTTCAAGTTCACCGATTCTTCCTTCTACCAGATCAAACTTGCTGTTTAGTTTCTTTATTAATTTTTAAATTTCACTGGCTTTTCAACTCCAGAATCTCTATTTAGTTGTCTGTGTGTGCCTGTGTATGTGTATGTGTATTTAAAAATATTTTCTATCTCTTTATTGGTATTCTCTATTTGGTAAGACACTGTTCTCATACTTTGCATTCGTTTTTTAGAGTGATTTCCTTTAGTTCTTTAAACACAGTAGCTGATTTAAACTATATTTCTAGTGGTCACCAATCGCAGCTCCCTCAGACACAAGTTCTATTGAATGCCTTTTCCCTGTATGTGGGTGATGCTTTCCAATTTCTTTGCATGTCTCATAATTTTTGTTGAAAACTGGAAATTTCAAATAGTAGAGTGTGGTAACTTTGGAAATCAGGTTCCCCTCCTGTCTAAATTACGTTATTCTTTCTGTTTTTTTTTTTCTTTGCTTAGTGTTTCTCTTGCACTGTTTCTGTAAATTCTGTATCTTTGTTTTATGTGGCTGTTGAAGTTTCTATTGGTTAGTTTCGTGGTCAGTTGGTAATTAGACAAAGTAATGCTTAAATGCCTTTCATCAGCTTTCATTGTGTGTTGGGGGATGGATTTTGTACTTTGGTAGTTTATTACTCTGCTTTAGCCTTCACCTCCTGCTTGTAGAGAGCCACAGTGTCAGCCAGAAATGAGAGATTAGGGCCTTTTCAAGTCTTTTCTTGGCATATGCACAACTCTGCACATGAGTGTGGCATTCAATTCTAGAACTAATCAGACCTTTTCAATGTCTTCTATGGTATCTAATTCCCCAGTATTTCCTTTGAAGCTTTTTTTGTAAACCTCTTTGCCTCATCTTATAACAGCTCTAATGTTAGAAAATTGTCATTGATTTTTTTTTTTTTTTTTTCAAAAAACACTCTGGGGATAGGGTTGTTAGTCCTGAGTCAGGTAAAGTAAAAATAAGACCTGTTAATGGGGCTTTTCCAGGAAACTGCCAGACAGATCAAATAGTGACAATTTCTAGGTATGGGGCTTTGGGGATAGCTCCAAGCCCATTGTACCCTTTTTTTTTTCAGCAGCAGCTGCTAGGCTGCTGGTCTTCATAGACGCTATGGCTGGGAAGCTGTTGGTTTTCAAGACGGCCACAATGCTAGGGAGAGGGGATGAAAACAGGGCAGATTTAAACACCATCAGTTTCACTGTTGATACCAAGATTTAACCATTTTCCTGAATAAATACTCCTTGGGTTGTTGCAAGCCTTTGGTTAATTTCCAGAGTTTAAAAAATTGATTTTCATCCTTTTGAAAGTTGAAAGTGTTCTCTTTCCTTTTATGGAGGAGCATATTTTCAGAGGTCCTTACTCCACCATTCCAGAAGTGTTTTCTAAATTCATC
This sequence comes from Rhinopithecus roxellana, assembly GCF_007565055.1. Lineage (NCBI taxonomy): Eukaryota > Metazoa > Chordata > Mammalia > Primates > Cercopithecidae > Rhinopithecus > Rhinopithecus roxellana. Next base: position 3,903,467 of record NC_044558.1, read on the forward strand.
TATTCTTCGTTGCAAAGGATCATGATGGGTGTTGTTATTTTCCAATTTACTTATGTACAGAAGCTGGTAAATGTAACCCTTTTCAAATCAGTTCCTGCCCCCTTTCAATCTGACTCTGACATAATGACAAACCATCTTCTTTGTTTTCTTCTCCCCGCCATGTTGGGACACTCTATTTTTAACTTAAATGTTCCTGAGAACTGAAGGTCCATCTCGACTTAACTGAATTATTCCTTCTTAAACCAATAGTCCATGGATGGAGACATGCAATTCCCAGCTAGCATTCTGCACAGTCATTGCTACCATTCTAATACCCAGGTAATGTGACAAGAGTGTCATCTCTGTTTCAAAACTTTGTGCATTAATATGGGTAATAGGAATAAAAAAGAAAACTAAATTTCCATAGCAACTTAATGCTAGGTAGTGGCATCCTGTTGCTTACCAGTCTCTAGCCTCTTGATCAAGTTACACTCTTAGCTTTAGATTGTTTATAGCATATTATAATAATTATAAAAATAAACTCCCATTTGTAGTGAAGAGCAAATAACAAAGAATGTGTGAAAGATTTATAATTAAGTGCTGCAAAAACTTTTATAATTCAGTGTGAAACTGATTAACTACTTTATTTTATGTGCTTGGAAGTGTTAGAGCCCAGGATTATTCAATAATTTGTCCAACACCTAGTAGGAACGAGTGACAAACCAGGAATATTAGAAAGCAACTTTTGTGCTTTTTACAGTGAAAACGTGTTCCTCCTTAAATTTTGCTCCCCAGTTACCTAATTTGCCTTATCCCAGTCTTATCTCTGTTGACCATTTTATCCTCCCCCATCTCTTCCCCAAATACTGACATTTTTGTTTGTTTGTTTTTTACAAGTGTGGGTGGTGGAGGCCAGATGCAGATAATCTAGGCAATTTAGTGGCTCTAGATTGCAATATGCCCCAACAGACTCAGGGCAGAGATTACTAGCCCTGTTATCAGTCCCTCGCACGCTGTCTCCCTGGCACTGGCTGCTGTGGTCAAAGGAGGATGTGGAGTGCTTGGGAGAGAAGTTCTACTGGGGAGGGATTCGCCTGCTAGAGCAGGATCTCTGTGTCAAAGGAGCTCCTTCCGGGAATTCAGCCCCATGGAACCACAGGGATGTGCAAACAGGGAAAAAAGAAATCAGTGCATGTCTGATCTGTGTCTGGGCTTGTGGAAAAGGATTGCATTTCCTTTCTTTTTGTCTATTCATAGATTCGCAGACCACTAATTCCTTTAATCAATAGCAAAGATTTGTACCAGGTGTTTCAGAAATGCCAACATTTGCTTGTCAGGTTAATGCCATTTAATCCTCTCTCTAGCCAAGACTGCTCAGGGACTCTAAGCAGAACTTACTTGGGGGCTGGCTGCTCTAGAGCAGTCAGAATTGTGCGACCAGGTATTGAGGAAGGCAGCGACACCTTCTGTTTCACTAGTTCTTACTTATTTGTACAGCACTTCCCAGTTTACAAAGCACGATCACATTTATATTCTAGCAGGTAGGCAGGCAGGGCAGAGGTTACCACATTTCAGACTCTAAGAGAAATTCTGCAAATTAAGATATGCATGGCACTGATTGCAAGACACATCCTGACTTCAGTGACATGACAATGTGATGATATAAATATGTGTGTGTGTGTGTACCTTGGAACCAATGAAATTTAGTTGCATGCATATTTAATGGGCAAACAAAACAAACAAAGAAAAGTTCCTCAAGATCCAGCTAAGTGCCAAAACCAAGTTCTTACTTCACTGGTTCCTAGTCGTCTGGTTCCTAGCTCAGTGCAATTCTTAATACAAAATCTGCAGCACAGTACTTAAGAAAACTTAGACAAATCATACACCTACTCTGGTGTTTGCTTCTTTTATTTGTAAAATTAGGATATGAATATTTGGCTTTACTGCCTTAGAGGATTATTCTGATGTTCAAATGAGAAGATGCATGGATCTCTTATTTTTTTATTAATGAAGAATTTACTGAGTGACTCTTATGTGACAAGCACTGTGCCAAGTTTGAACAGTTGAATGGAGTACCATATGACCCCTGCCTTTATGAGATTTCAAATATAGCACTTGGTGATGTGCAGAGGACTATACGATTATGAGGCGTTGTTGTTACTATTGTTATTGTGAGAGATGCTGACAGCAAAACCCTTGAATGGAAGAGCTTAATGGGGCTGACGATGAGGGAGTAGAGGGTGGTGTCCCACCTTTGCCCAAGTTGAACCTCTAAATGGGGTGGCTGGAACTTTCCCAGGCCTAATAGAAACACCTAAGATTTAAAATTGCAATTTGATCCCCAATCTACCTCCCTAGTCCTCTCACGTTGTGTGACTGCCTATTCCTCTTCCAGCCCCTTGAACTTGCCATGAGTGTTCTCATCTGTGTGTTTTATTCCCATCTTTTCATCTTCTTGACTCTATTTGGCAAAATCCTGCAGATCCTTAAGCCCCAGGTTTTCTGAATATTCTTCTAATCATCTCAGACCACAGTGATTTTCTTCCCCTCAATTCCTGCAGCATGTTCTTGCAGCCCCAGTCATTTAGCATTTATTATTTTCCACTTTCACTGAACACAATGAGGTACATGCCTTCCCTTCCTACCTGGGGAAAGGGCCCTATTCTACTCATCTCTCCTTCAGGGTCTAATATTCATATATTGATTAATGTATTGTTATTGAGCCTTCCCTCATTTTAAGCTGCTTCACCATCCTCACCCATGAACTATGTCTTGCATAAGTCATGAACTATGTCTTGCATAAGTGAATGTAGCATTTTACAAAATAAAAAGCAAAATTCTATGTGGTAAAACTAAAGGTAGAAGCTGGTGTAGCACCTCATCTGAAAATGCCCTCCACACTGAGAGCTGAGGCCAAGTGACAAATGGACTTCCTGAATGTGTGTGATGGGCCCCGCACCATTCTCCTTTCTGTTGTATGTTTCTAGCATGTGCCCTGTGCTCTGTATCTCCCAAGATGCTTACTTTTCTTCATAGTACTCACCACCACCTAGGGCCACCATAGTCTATGTGAAGGTACCACCTGGGCATTTGCAGTGTGTGGCCTGTGTAGCCATGTGAGGTAATCCATCTTCAGTTGACATATTATGTATATATTGCTTGATGTCTTCATTGTCTGTGTCTCACCACTAGAATCTAGGCTTTGTTGTAAAGATTCTTGTGTTATTGTTGCTGCTCACTGTATTCCCAGTGCTTAGAACGAAGCTTGGCACATAGTAGGTATTCATTAGTATTTCTTAAGTGGATGGGTGAGTAGATGGACAGGACCTAAGACTATGTTTCCAGCTCCTCCTCCTCATGTCTATAACATGGCATTGCTCTTTTCTTTACGTATGTTGTCAAAGAATAGAGAGCAGTGTTCTAACAACTGCTTTCATGGATTCATACCATGTCAGAGCTTGTAGGACATTAGTGACCATCTTATGCAAACTTATTTACATGGGCAGAAACTAAGACCATGAGGGGTGCTGTAGTTTTTCCTAGATCACCTCACAAGTTCATAAACTAGTGGGAAAGCTAATCAGAATCCAGATTGTCTGATGTTCATCCTAGTACTCTTTCAATCTGCATTATTGACGCTGCCCACTTGAGTGATGGAAGATTTATTCCCTCTAAGGTACAGAGCAGACCCATACTTTCCATCAGAGCTTTTTCTTTTTTTTTTTTTTTAGTCATACAGTTGGCAATTATTTTTTATGGTCCAGAATGGCTTTTAATCTACTCTATTGAACCAAAGCCATACTCAGGCTGTGTTCCTAACATGGACCTACTAGTAATAAACATTGATCCAGATACAAGGAAATTCCGTGGTATCAGGATCCTCTTATCAAGCAATCAGAAGACTGATAAATGATCCTTTCTTGGTGGAGGTATCCAAAAATATTATGAACACCCCAGGCGTTATATAGGTCGATACATACAAAGGAGCCACCAGTCAGCCAGGTAACTGTTCTGACAACCTATCCTAGGGTTAGTAAGTCTAACTCATCATGGAAGAGTAAAGGCCCAGGTGAATTCAAATCCATCTAGTCTTTATCGAGAGCTACTATGTGCCTAACACTAGCTTTCAATTTATTTGTAGAGATGACATTAAAAGCTATCATTAAGTGCAAAAACCAAACCTTTGAGGCTCAACTGTGTATATGGAAAAGAACATTCAGGAAGGGCTGGATGAGTCAGAGAAGGTTGAAGGTTTCAGAGAAGAGGTAGTAATTCCACATAAACTTGAAGGATAGATAGGGTTCCTAGACATGAGGCACATTCAAAATTTGGGCAAAAATGAACAAAGGCATGGCAGTGGGAATGATCTAGGACCTGGATTCCAGGTCTATTTACTGGACAGGTCAGGTTCTATCAAAAAGAAAAAAAGTGTTTGCAGGAGTGGAATATTTTGAATAGCAGAGGCGTGTTTTGGGGAGTTAGAAGTGAGAAAGAGGAATTCAGACATGATGCTCTAAGGGACAGATGCTCTTGTAAGAAGAGCAAAAAAGTAGCGTGGTGGAAGGAAGGTGCTAAGAAGTTCATATGGGTTGGTTTGAAGGGAAAGGGAAGAGATCATTGCAGGCAGAAAAAGCCATGGAGAAGGCTGAGCTAGGGAGGAAAGTGCTCAATTAAAGATGAAAGCCACGTCTCTGCACTTGAGGCACGCAGCCTCCAGCCTACTCACATATATTCTACATGGCCGAGTACAGTGGCTCATGCCTGTAATCCCAGTACTTTGGGAGGCTGAGGAGGGAGGATTGCTTGAGCTGAGTGGTTTGAGACCAACCTGGGCAACATAGAGAGACTCTGACCTCTACGAAAACTTAAAACATATGAAATAATTAGTTGGGCATGGTGGTATGCCCCTGTAGTCCCAGCTACACAAAATGCTGAGGCAGGAGGGTTACTTGAGCCCAGGACATTGAGGCTGCAGTGAGCTATTATTGCAACACTGCATCCAGCCTGGGTGACAGAGTGAGAAGCTGACTCTAAAAATTTTTTAAAAATATGTATATATTCCACCTTTGTTAAGCAGATTTAATTATTTAAAATATTAGGGAAATTAGACCTACAGCTTTTCTCAAGGTCCTGCCTTTTTCATTCATGATCCCAAAGGTTGGAGAGTTCTTCCTTTGATTTAACTTTAATTCTTCTCATGGCCATTTACATGTTTCCTTTCTCTGTACCCAGCTGTGAGAGGAAAGTAGATTTCATAAAGTAATCAGAATGGTACTACTGGAAGCGAACTTTGAAACCATTAAATTTCACCTTCATATTTTAAAGATTAGGAAATAGGGAAGAAAGTTAAACAGCTAGTTTGGGACTGGGAGCTCCTACACCATCCCCTGTGTTCCTTCAATCCCTTGGTCAGTAAGAACCTGCCCCAACCTGCTGCTACTCACACTCCCATGACCTCCAAAGAGAAAAGCTTTACCAGTCCTCTCTGGGAGCAGTTCAAATGCAAAATTCCCTGAATGGTTTATCTTGGGGCAAAAGAGCCTTTATCTTTAAAGGGAGGTATTGATTAGATATACCATTACTGATATACCATTGATGATTTATGACCTTCTATTTGTTTCCAAATCTTTTATTCTCAGTGCACAAGGGCACACGTACCTGAGAATCTGACCTCATATTCCTTTTGGCCTTTGACATGATCCATGAACTGAGTAGATGCCATCCCAGCTCCCTACAGGAGCAGATGCAGGCACAGTCTTTCGTGGCCTTGATAGATGCACATCTTTACTCGTGGCTCCAGGCAATCTTTCTTCCACCTCTTCAGCTCCAAAGCTGTCCTTCTTCAGCCTGACTGCCTGGAATGCATGTGTCTGAGCCTTGGATTCTATCCACTTCTCTAATATGTTAACTGCAGGCAAAACCACAAGGAAGTATTTCCCACAGTAAACCCACTTCAAACACACATGCCTAGCTAATGTTCACCAGGATTGGGGTTGGGAGGAATGTACAGACCTGATCAGAACTCACATGCCATGGATTTTTTTTCTGTACTTGTACATAGGACACTGGTTGGGGAGATGACTCTTTTTATCTCAAGACAGTTTGCTGTGATCAAGTTATTTTTTGGTTCACCCAACTTTTTTCCTTCTTTCCATTTTGGCACCCAATGCTCCGTGTTGGTCAGTATGTAATAGGAAGCAGAATGTGCTTGCACATTGGACACTTTAAAACATGCAACCCATTTAGTATGGAAATTTGCCTTGGAGCAGAGACCAGGCTTTCCCAGGGTCCTGGTGTAGGACATGCCCATTCAAAGCTCCCTAGTCCAGAACTTGACCTGCAGGGTTTATGAGCCTTCCAGGTTACCTGAGGATAAGCCGTGCCAGGAAGATAGCTTTCTCCAGCTTTCTTCAAGAGTTCTAAAGATGGAGCTTTCAGGCTGTTCTGCTGTGCTGCTTTAAGAGCTTGGAGAGATAAAATATTCTTACCCCTATGGAGAGAACCTTGGCATTGGATGTTATCATATTGATAAGGAAGCTGAGGCCCCTGAAGAGTAAATGATGTGGCTCCCTCAGCAAGGTGAGGGCCCAGGACAAAGGACTAACTCCTTTTCAAGGCTCCATCCTGCGTGCAGGAATGTGGAACTTAAGGAGCTAACCTACAACCCTGAGTTCATGTCAGAGGGCCCTAGTGGGCCTAGAGGATCCTCAACTACGTCACTCAAGAGCCCTTTGTTCTTGGTTCCCTTTCCTTTGGACTTACTCTGCTTCCTCTCCATAAATATCCATTTTTGTCTTAAGCAAATAAATCTCTCATGATCTCTTTGGCTGAAAAGTCACTTAGGAAGTCACCTACAGTTCATTCCCCCATCTCTCACCAAGGTCACAGTTCATCCAGTGATCATCCTCTTCATGATTCCAACATGTTTGGATCAGAGAATAGTGTTGTTACAGGGAATCCGTTCCGTAAAAGAGTTACATCATCTGACTTTGATTTCAGAAGCACGGGGAGAATAAAGAGACAAGTCACCAGATTAAAATATTGGCACAGGATTTGATTAGACATTTCTCTACAGAAGTTCTACAATGGCCAATATCACAAGAAAAGACACTCAACAGCAGTAGCCATTAGAAAAATGTAAATCAAAAGCCCAAAGAGATACCACTTCAGGCCGGGCGCGGTGGCTCAAGCCTGTAATCCCAGCACTTTGGGAGGCCGAGACGGGCAGATCACGAGGTCAGGAGATCGAGACCATCCTGGCTAACATGGTGAAACCCCGCCTCTACTAAAAAATACAAAAAACTAGCCGGGCGAGGTGGCGGGCGCCTGTAGTCCCAGCCACTTGGGAGGCTGAGGCAGGAGAATGGCGTAAACCCGGGAGGCGGAGCTTGTAGTGAGCTGAGATCCGGCCACTTCACTCCAGCCTGGGCGACAGAGCGAGACTCCGTCTCAAAAAAGAAGAAAAAAAAAAAAAAGATACCACTTCATACCCACAAAGATGGCTATAACAACAAAAAATAGAGAAAATAACAAGTGTTGTCAAGGATGTAGAGATATTGGAACCCCTATACATTGCTGAAAGTATTGTAAAATAATGTAGCCAGTTAGGAAAACAGTTTGGCAGTTTCTCAAAAGATTAAACATAGAGTTGCCATACACCCTGGCCATCACACTCCCAGGTATATATAGATAAATGAAAATATATGTTCATACAAACACTTGTACATAAAGGTTCAGAGCAGTATTATTTATTATAGCCAAAAAGTGGGAACTGATATGTCCATCAACTGATGAATGAATAAACAAAATGTAGTATAGCCATAAATAGAATATTATTTGATCCTAAAAAAGAATGAAGCACTAACACATATTACAACACAAATGAAGCTGAAAACATTATTCTAAGTCAAAGAAGTTTGTCACAAAAGGACATACATTGTATGGTTCCACTTATAAAAAATGTCTAGAATAGGCAAGTTCATAGAGATAGAGAGTAGACTGGTGGTTGCCCAGGGCTGGGTGGAATGGGTGATGAAGGAGAGAGACTGCTAATGGGTGCAGAGTTTCTTTTTGAGGTGATGAAAATATTCTAGAATTAGATAGTGGTGATGGCTGTATGACTCTGTGAATATACTAAAGTCCACTGAATTGTATACTTTAAGAAAGTAAATTTTATGGTATATGAATTATATCTCAATAAAGCTACTATTTTTAAATAGCCATCATAGGCAAACACACACAAGAGAAGAAAAGTGGGCAATTTAAGGGAACCAGACAATGAATTCATCATAAAACACTTTCTTTTTTTAGTGCGAATGAATATGTTTCTCACCAAATTGATGCATTCTGCAATATTGTGATTTTAAAATATGTGGTTTTCTGAAACTGAGGCCCATCCAAGAGCCGTTCCTAATATGAGCTTCTGAAGGCCCTTCTGACAGGGGAGGCACAACTAGCACTTTTTTATTTTTATTTTTATTATACTTTAAGCTCTGGGATACATGTGCAGAACCTGCAGGTTTATTACATAGATATGCACGTGCCACGGTGGTTTGCTGAACCCATCAACCCGTCATCTACATTAGCTATTTCTCCTAATGTTATCCTTCCCCTAACCCCCCATCACCGAACAGGCCCTGGTATGTAATGTTCCCCTCCCTGTGTCCATGCGTTCTCATTGTTCAACTCCCATTTGTGAATGAAAATATGCGGTGTTTGGTTTTCTGTTCCTGTGTTAGTTTGCTGATAATGATGGTTTCCAGCTTCATCCATGTCCCTGCAAAGGACATGAACTCATCCATTTCCATGACTGCATAGTATTCCATGGTGTATATGTGCCACATTTTCTTTATCTAGTCTATCATTGATGGACATTTGGGTTGGTTCTAAGTCTTTGCTATTGTGAATAGTGCTGCAATAAACATACATGTGCGTGTGTCTTTATAATGGAATGATTTGTAATTATTTGGGTATGTACCCTGTAAAGGGATTGATGGGTCAAATAGCATTTCTGGTTGTAGAACCTTGAGGAATCGCCACACTGTCTTCCACAATGGTTGAACTAATTTACCCTCCCACCAACAGTGTAAAAGCATTCCTATTTCTCCACATCCTCTCCAGCATCTGTTTCCTAACTTTTTAATGATCATCTTTAAAATGAATCTGAAAACATTATTCTAAGTGAAAGAAGTTTGTCACAAAAGAACATATATTGTAAGGTTCCACTTATAAAAAACGTCTAGAATAGGTAAGTTCATAGAAATACAGAATAGACTGGTGGTTGCCAAGGCTGGGAGGAATGAGTGATGAAGGAGAGGGACGGCTAATGGCATGAGATGGTATCTCATTGTTCTCATTGCAGTTTTGATTTGCATTTCTCTAGTGACTAGTGATGATGAGCTTTTTTTCATCTGTCTGTTGGCCACATAAATGTCTTCTTTTGAGAAGTGTCTGTTCATATCCTTAGCCCACTTTTTGATTTTTTTTTTTTTTTTTGTACATTTGTTTAAGTTCCTTGTAGATTCTGGATATTGGACCTTTGCCAGATGGATAGATTGCAAAACTTTTCTCCCGTTCTGTAGATTGCCTGTTCATTCTGATGATAGTTTCTCTTGCTGTGCAGAAGCTCTTTAGTTTAATTAGATCTTATTTGTTAATTTTGGCTTTTGTTGCCATTGCTTTTGGTGTTTCAGTCATGAAGTCTTTGCCCATGCCTATGTCCTGAATGGTATTGCCTAGGTTTTCTTCTAGGGTTTTTATGATTTTAAGTCTTATGTTTAAGTCTTTAATCCATCTTGAGTTAATTTTTGTATAAGGTGTAAGGAAGGGGTGCTTTCCGCATATGGCTAGCCAGTTTTCCCAACACCATTTATTAAATAGGGAATCCTTTCCCCGTTGCTTGTTTTTGTCACGTTTGTCAAAGATGAGATAGTTGTAGATGTGTGATATTATTTCTGAGGCCTCTGTTCTGTTCCATTGATCTATATATCTGTTTTGGTACCAGTACCATGCTGTTTTGGTTACTGTAGCCTTGTAGTACGGTTTGAAGTCAGGTAATGTGATGCCTCCAGCTTTATTCTTTTTGCTTAAGATTGTCTTGGCAATGCAGGCTGTTTTTCGGTTCCATATGAAATTTAAAGTAGTTTTTTCTAATTCTGTGAAGAAAGTCAATGGTAGCTTGATGGGGATAACATTGAATCTATAAATTACTTTGAACAGTATAGTCATTTTCACAATATTGATTCTTCCTATCCATGAGCATGACACTTTTTTAAGGTCTTTGTCACATCTTTCTTTTTTCACCTCTGCCTCTCTCTTAATCTGACAGAAAACTCACACTGAATCCCTCCTGCACAATCTGGTGCAGTGAGCCAGTAACATGAGTTAATGTTGGAGATTTTCTCAGCTGCAGGTTGTGGGTGAGATTGATTTTCTTTTATTGTGTCCTTCAAAGATAGGATGGGGTGTGAGAAGTGTTGGCTATGGAATGGGAATCTAGGTCTCTGACTCCCAATGAAAGTCACTGATTCTCCTCTGTGAATGTGTTAGGCAATGAGAGACTATTCTGGAATTGAGTGAGGAGGCACTATTCATAGGGAAGATTAACAATAGCAGCCACAAGGTGGGGTGTACAGAGCACCCCACTTGGCATCATGAGTCACTCTTCAGTTCATCATCTTGACCATCTGCATGCCTTGAAACAGTCACCTAATTACTCTGGGCTTTGATTTCCTCAGCTATAAAATGGGAATAATGATTCCCTTCCTGCTTGAATTTCATAACCACAAAAGTTGTTAGAAATCATCTAGCACAGTCTGTTTCAAATCCTTCTCTCTCTTGGATACCACCCCTGACTTCTACGCACCCACTTAGAGTTTTAACAAATGATTGGCCATTCTCTACATGAGTTGGCCAGTCCTAAAAAGTGTGCTTACATTAAGGTGAACTTGTTAGGTTGCCAAGTCTTCACTGGGATCCTTGGGTGCTCTGACTATAGCTTCCACATGATAGAAGTCTGAAGACCAAGACCCAGCACCATTGACAGCTTCCCTTCTCCAGGTTAGATCTTTCCTGCTCTGCTATCAAAACCTTGTGTAGCCTGGTTTCAAGTTCTTTGACATCCTGGTTACTCGCTGAATACATTCCAGACTGCCTGCTTCTCTACATACTAAAAGCAATACTGAAAAGTCATCAGAATAGAGTGGGGTTTTACCTTCGTTGCTCTCAACAGTAAATTCCTATGAATTAGTATACATTTGCCTTCATCTTCTTGGCAACCACATTCACAGGAGATTCACATTCTTATTACAATCTAGGAAACCCACATGCTCTTTTCTCCATGAGATCCTTTAGCTAAATTTCCTTCAATCTTTTCTCTTGTGCCCTTCTTTTTTTTTTTTTTTTTTTTTTTTTTTTGGACTAAGATGTCAGATTTTACATTTTTCTCATTGGGTTCAATTATTCCAGTCCATTTCCTGTACTGCAGATGAATATTTGGTCAGGAACATTTGATAATGCAGTGATGAAAAGGAATGGCACGGAGCAGAATGGAGATGCCAGTTCTGCTTTCAAGGGTCTCTGTGAGGAAATCGGTATCTCCAAGTCTAACCCCAGAGCCACTAGAAGTGTGCACACAGACGCACTCTACCCATCCAAGCCCAGGCTCTGCCCACTCTAGGACAATTGTTTTCTGGTTATCTCATCTTCAGATCTTGAGTCAGAAATCATACAGTGGTCATTTGGGCCAAAGTAGAGGGGTTCAGCAAGAGAAGCGGGCAGAAGAGAAGAAAGGAGAAGAGGAGTAAAGGGGGGTGGAGACAGAGTGAGGTATAGTGGATGACTCGCTGAAATGTCTCCTTGGTTTAGGTTACATTCTTGTCCCTAAGTTCTACGGGACACCTCTGTATTCTTTTTTCCTTTTTCAGAGAGAGGGCCTCACTCTGTCACCCAGACTGGAGTGCAGTGGCACAATTATAGCTCACTGCAGCTTTGAGTTCCTAGGCTCTACTGCCTCCCACCTCAGCCTCCCCAGTAGTTAGGACCACAGGTACACCACTATGCCTAATTATTACTACTATTATTATTGTAGAGATAGGGTTTCAGTATACTGCTCAGGCTGGTTTTGAACTCCTGGCCTCTAGCCAGCCTCCCACCTTGCCCTCCCAAAGCACTGGAATTACAGATTTGAGCTACCTCACCAGGCTTCCCCTCACATTCTTATAATTTCTTCTGCTTTATGTATTTCTTTGTTTTATTTATTTATTTATTTTTTGCATATTCTAAATCAATGTGGTTTCTCTTGCATGAAGTAGTCTTCCCATCCTATAGAATCTAAGGACAGAGCCATAATTATGCTCAGGATCTTAACCAATGTGGAATCTGAGGCCAAGACATATGAAATCAATTGTTGGAAACTATTAAACACTCACTGAAGCAATGCAGAAGTTTTTGTTTGTTTTTGCTTTTGTTTTTCTGAGAGGGAGTTGTTTTCACTCTGTCACCCAGGCTGGAGTATAATGACACCATCTTGGTTCACTGCAATCTCTGCCTCTTGCGTTCAAGTGATTCTCCTGCCTCAGCCTCCCGAGTAGCTGGGATTACAAGTGCCCACCACCACACCCTGCTAAGTTTTGTATTTTTAGTGGAGGTGATGTTTCACCATGTTGGCCAGGCTGGTCTCAAACTCTTGACCTCAGGTGATCCCTCCCGCCTCAGCCTCCCAAAGTGCTAGAATTACAGGTGTGAGCCACCATGTCCGACCACAATGCAGAAGTTTGAAGGTGTCCCAATGACTTAAATAATGGGCAAGGGGATCCAAAGACATTAAGTATAGAGATGAGAGGAAAAGCAGTATTTCCAAGAACAGGAAGTTTTTAATGAAAAGTAAAAGGCAGTTGCTTTAACAAAACAGGATAAATTTTGGAAGAGCACAAAGGCATTCCCTCGGTCATTAAATATCTGAACTTTTGCTTCTGCAGAACTTCAATTGAGGCCAGTCAACTAATGACTCTGAATGGTGAGGCATTCTAACAACATTCTCTGAGCCTCTGTTACACATCTGGCAATATGCTGGGTACACAAGAAATGCTATACACAACCCTGCCCTTAAGAAGCTTGAAGTATCATTAGGGACATAGAACAAAATCATTAGCAAACAATAGAAGGCAGCATATTAATTTTCCCAAGGCGTGGTACTTATTGTAAGAAAGAAGTGAGTGGAAAATTTAGCTTACTCTGGAATTGTTGGGAAAGGCTTGAAGAACAAGTCTGGACTTGAGCTAAAGTAAGACAGGATGGAAAAGATTTCAGTAACTTGAATGATAAAAGGATAGTAAGAGAAAGAGGAAAGGAGGAAGAGGAGAAGAAAGGAAGGACCATTTAGGAGAGGTGTGGTGTATGCCAAAAGACAAAGGAAACAGCATGGCTGGCACAAGGAAATGAGCTTGGCTAAAGACTGCTTTCGCCTATGGTCTTCTCTTTGTTCCTCTTCTCTACCCCAGCAATCCCCTTTATCTCTGGTCCTACTTTGGCCCTGCTGTTTCATGAAATCCCTCCTACCTTAGAACTCATGGAAATCTTAACACATTTTCCTTACTCTTGCATGTGCCTTGTAGAATTTTAGTTACTTGGTACTACCAATGTTTATATCACATTATTCAGTTTTTAAAATCTTTCCAATAGGGTGATAAGCTCCTCAAAGACAAGGACTGTGCCCAGAATGTTTTAGCACTCACCCAGAGCCAGTGCAATATGTTGAATGTCAAGTTCTACATGGGCATTTATTAAATGAACCAGGTGGAATCTGAATACCATTTTTTGTTCTCACCTTTCTGAGAGCCACTGCCTTTTAAAGTTTTAGCTTTTCATTCCAAGACTTTGCTGAAGGTTGAAGTCAGTTGGTGGGCATGGGAAAGAGTGAAAAGAAAGCCCAGTTCTCTCCAGAGGCTGCTTCTCTTGTTATGGTTGTAGGAACCATCTCATCTCTGTTCCTGCTAGGTGAGCACTCAGACCTTGAGTAGAAATTAGGCACAGTTCATAAGAAGTCAGGAAGCAGGTAAAGACTTACATTAAAATAGGAAGGAAGGACCCCTGTTTCTCCTATTGTCCGCTGGCGCACCTGCATGAAGATGCCAAATGTGTGATAGAGAGTACAGCTGGTGCCCAGAATAATTGCATCCAAAAGGACTTCAGAGCTCTTCTGAGTCCTTCAGGCAGGATTTAGTTTGCTTCATCACATCTGTGTTGATGGTCTTCCTATGCCTTTTGCAAATGAAATTTTTAGGTAAGAAGGGAGCCAGATGTTTCAAATGCATTTACCTCCAGATATGGAAACATCTGGAGTATTATGGTAAAGCCTGGAAAAATCATCTGCTGGTCTTCATTTATCTTCTGGATTTCAGACTCATTTGATTCTACTGTGTATCTGGCTACAGATCACAAGGGCCACGTGGACCCAGCCCCTGGAAGCACAGGTGATGCCCCAGCTCAGTTGAGATGGAGAAGTGGAACTAGCTTCCAGGGCATGGAGTATGGAGGGAAACCAGCTTTTTTTGGATTCATGGTATATTCTATCCTCACTGTGTGACTTATGAGCTGTGTGCCCTTGGGCAAATTATTTAGCTTGAGTCTCCGTTTCCTCATCTGTAAACTGAAAATAATAATAATGTGAAACTGAATGGGAGGTTGCAGGGATTAAATGCGATCACATATATTTGTATAAAGCCTGAGCATAGCAGCTGGGCAGAGTAAGCACGTGACAAATGATAGCTACTGCAATTATTATCACTCACTGCATCTGGAGCATCATACCCTACTCAGCCCTGCCCAAGAAGTTCTGTCTTGAATAGGGTTCAGGGAGAGGAGAGAGGAGTTGATAGGTCTGCGAGTGTGGCTGGCGTCCTGTGTTGATTAAGAGGGGGTATGTACATCCTGAGAAAATTGCAGTTTCATGGGTGTGTCGCAGCCCCAAAACATGTTGGAGAATCTCTGACAAAGACGAGTCACGAGTCAGAGCTGCCTGGGTTGTTCATGGCCTGGACAAACCCTGCTTTCCACTCTGCGCAGTGTGCTGCTCTCAGGAAAGGATTCACCAGTCACACATTTTTCTTTTATATCTGTAGCATTATTTATTTTTAAATAGCAAGAGTATGGCAGAACTTTTCATGTAATGAATATGATCGTCACTCTTACCAGCAAAAATAAGGCTAGCAGAAAAAAATTCTTTAAAAAATTGTAAAATCACTGCACTGTGGTCTGAATGATGGCTTGAGATTGTCTCTTTTTTAAAAATTGTAAAATTCACTTTAATTTTTTAAATTTAAATTTTTAAGAAAATTTTAGATTCAGGGGACACATGTGCAAGTTTGTTACTTGTTACACTATGTGATGTTGAGGTTGGACTTCTATTGAACCTGTCACCCAAATAGTGAACATAGTACCCAATAGATCATTTTTCAACCCTTGTCCTCCTCCCTCTCTCTTCTCAAAAGAAAACATACAAGCAGCCCAAAAACATGTGAAAAAATGCTTAACATCACTCTCAGAGAAATGCCAATCAAAACCATGATGAGATAGCATCAGTCAGAATGGCTCTTATTAAAAAGTCAAAAAGTAACGAATGTTGGCAAGGCTGCAGTACAAATAGAATGCTTATACACTTTTGGTGGGAGTACAAATTAGTTCAGCCCCTGTGGAAAGCAGTTTGGAGATTTCTCAAAGAACTAAAATTAGGACTACCATTTAACCCAGCAATCCCATTACTGGGAATATACCCAAAGGAAAGCAAATCATTCTACCAAAAATACCCATGTACTTGTATGTAATAAAGCACTATTCACAATAGCAAAGACATGGAATCAACCCAGGTGTCCATCAACAATGGATTGGGTAAAGAAAATGTGGTACATATACACCATGAAATGCTATGCAGTCACACAAAAGAATGAAATTGTGTCTTTTGTAGCACTGTGGATGCAGCTGGAGGCCATAATCCTAAGTGAATTAATGCAGGAACAGAAAACCAAATACTGCATGTTCTCACTTGTAAGTGGGAGCTAAACACTGGTTACACACTGACATAAAGATAGGAACACTAAACATTGGGAGTATCAGTCACACATTTTAATTTCCTCTCTCTTTCTCTCTGTCTCTTCTTGGTCTTTGGACTGAATAGAAGAGCTGGGGCCATTTTAGGGGTCTCACTTCATCCCATTAAAGGAGCTAGCATAGCCTATGCATGATGTATCCATCTGGTGAGTGACAGATGCTGTTCCACATGAGGGGCTGTCCAGGCACATCTGAGTTGGACTGACATGAGTGGATTAGATGTTCACTCACAGGGGATGACTTCAGAGGGCACCAAAAACCTTGCCCAGATCATCTTGCTATTTATCTACTGTGAAAGCAGAAGTTATCCCATACCAGAGTGGTCCTTCAGTGTCAAAGCCTTGTAAAACTACAAATACTGGCAAAGAGTGACGCTTAAGTCAAAAGCAGTCATTAACTCCTTCATGTGAAATAGTTCACAGGAATTTAATTCATCAGAGAAATTAGGAAAGAAAGAATTACGGGGCTATAAGAAACAACACAGAAGCATTGGGTGGAAGAGCAGAGGTCCTGTGGCACAGCTGGGGTCTGGAGATGGGAGCCCTGGGACCTGCTTTAAGGATACCGGCCTCAGGTTGCCTGGAGAAGTCTACTGAAAGGGAGAAGGGAGAGCAAGCACAAAGCGTTGACCCCCTTCATGATTCTGCCTAGATGCTGGGGAATCATTCCTTTTGCCCTGTCTGGAACTGGAACTGAAAAGGCAAGCTTGGAGACAGAAGGCAGGGCCTTATCAAAGAGAACACATGGAGCAGGATTAGGCCCCATGGACGTGAATAACTCAACCAGGCCAGCACTGATGTCTTCCCGATGTGCTCTGAAGGGAGTGATCCCACAGGCTGAGACATAACCTCACCACCAAAGCCAAAGTATGTCATGGAGCTTTTAATAACTCTGCCTGTCCCTGCCTCCCCCACAAAGGGGAACAGCTGGCCTCACCCTCCCTTCTGCTCATTGTCACTTTCTCCTCTATGATTCCAGGGTATTGTCTTCCAATGGGTGTCCCCATGCTAAGATGCATACTTTGGGGATGTGAGCAGTCATCATTTAATAATTTCTTTAATGCTATTGTTGCAGGGATTGCCTTTCTACGTGATAGTTTCAAAAGGCAGATGGGAGATTCATTCTAATTAGGGGCCCACCAAACTTCTCCCTTGTCTGTAGTTTCAGTCCCACCCATGTTTACCTGGGCCACCCAGGCCCCAGTACACCTGCCCTCCACACTGGAGAATTTTCACACAGTCTGTGAGAACCTCAGACCAGCACTGAGGGCCAGGCCTGCATGTGGGGACTTCCTACCACCTCCTTTCAGTGTCTCTCTGCCCACTCGTGGAGCCCTCTGTAGTGTGCAGGAGCCAGCATTTCCCCAGCAGCATACATGAGCCAATTGCTCATTTCTAGGAATTCTGTGGGCCAGTTGACATCAAATTGGCAGCTTGAAATTTCCACGGTGGGAGTATTCATACCATTAAAATCAGCAAATGCTTTAAAACAGCACACCGCTGCCTCTCTAAAACAGCACGCCGCAGCACATCACCCAGGAATTCTGCTCCTCCGTGCAGCCTACCAAGGCTTTTTCTTTCTTTTCTATCCCACATTACACTTTACTAGGTCTGTGGTCTTTCTCTTTTGCTCTCCACTAGCTCTGATTGAGAAAGATCTAATAAGGTACTTCCTCGTATTGTTTTAAGACACAGTCATAACTGCCACCCCTCTGGTAACCCTTGCATTTTAACTTTAGACAAAACCCTGAACCAAAAGAATAAGCCTGTGATTCTCTTTATGGCATTCAGAGTACCTAAGTTGGGGTGGAGACCTTCCCAGAACCCCTGCTCCCCTGGAAATTCTCCCAGTGCACTGGGTGGCAGGTGGTGTCATCTCCTTGCCTGGAATGTCAGGGTGGCCTGGCATGGAGGTGATCAGTTAGCCAGGTAAGCCTCCTCAGTGTCCTTCCTACCTAAGAGCTCAATCTTATGTCATGTTTTTAAATATGGGTGGAACTCTCCATACTAAAGACATCTACCTTTTCAAGATTTAGCATTTCCCTCCAATTGAATTAAGGTCCCCTAGAAAGAGAACCACACTTTAGAAGTGTGTGTGCATTGTTGTTTTAACCCCTGAAATCTCCTATCGTCACAGACCAGGGCACTCCAGTCAGTCACTATCTTCTAATAAGAGGCACGTAGTTGGAAGGGGCACGTCAGTGGGCTCAACTTCTTGAGCTGTCTTAAGTTTCTTTCCCCTCTTTTCCCAACTATTTCAACTTCTCCATGGCCCTTCCTGACCTCACTGCAAATTCTCCTTGGATGACCATGGAACGCAGAGTTTGATGTAGATCTTCCTAAGATAGAAGGCAAATGTTGGATCACCAAGTTTCCATTTTCAATAGGGACACGAGCCCTCCCACACTGAGGCACAAAATGTTGCTCCTTGCATATGATTCTGCAATGAGGGAAGGCCCGTATGATATGTTACGGAAGATAAAGGTTAAAACCTTGATTTCTACTTCTGTATCCCAGAGGTAGATTGGCTTTGGAAACTATAGCATGGTGTCTATTACTACTGCTTTCCTTGTTCTCAGCCATGACACTCAACACAACTGTAATTATAGATTTGGAGGCTGATGTGTTTAAATTATGTCTCCTTTCCTCGACTGTAAGCTCTATCCAAGCAGCGGTCATGCCTGTCTTATTTGTCAACATATCTCCACTGCCTAGTGCATGATGGTTGCTCAGCAAATACTTGTTAAATGACCTTAAGATCTTTCTCAGTAAACCAGAATTTGCTCTTTTTCCCCTATTTTGAGTTTGGATTTGTTTTTCCTTCTAGAGTAGTAACTTGGACTCTATGCTATTGAAATCAGGAGGCAGAGTGGTTAGAAAGCACAAATTCTCGAAAGGTTTGTGCTTCCTGGCTGTATAGTAATTCTGTTGGTGAATTTAGTTGCTAACCCTGACTCAAGGATCTAAGAGCCCTGTGGCCCTTCTCAACTTGTTAACGCTTTTTG
Source organism: Rhinopithecus roxellana (assembly GCF_007565055.1). Lineage (NCBI taxonomy): Eukaryota > Metazoa > Chordata > Mammalia > Primates > Cercopithecidae > Rhinopithecus > Rhinopithecus roxellana. The sequence goes on from NC_044558.1 coordinate 3,922,554, forward strand.
TGACCCAGTTAGTTCAGCAACTTATGCTACATTATTAATGAGGTCATGGTCAGAGTGAAGTTAAAAAGGGAAATACACTGCATCTTGAATCTCATCAATTTACTGCTTATACAAGGCCTCTGGAAAGGGACTCTACATGGCTGTATGTATACTCATCTGCCTTGCTGGCAAAACAACTCCTCACTAGGGTCTTTGCTGGGTCAACAAAGGCAGGTGATTCCCAATCCAACTCCCAAGCAGGACAATTATCCTTGTGCTCTATGTTGCAGGCTTGTTTTAAGAATCTGAGATCACGGCTGTGGAAGCTCTTTAACAGGTCTTTTGTAAGGCCAGAGATAGGTTATAAACATTATCAACTGCTCCTACTAGCTGCTGGATTTTCTTAAATTCCAGTGGCATCTTTCAAGGTGCAGATTGTGACTCCTGAATGCTCTTCGTCCCAAGTCCCTCACCCTCATGGCCTTGAGCATGTGTGAGTCTGGGCTCAGTCCCTGAAGTCATCTTTCGCTAAACAGGTTCTTTAGTCAGGCCTGTAGATAATTACAGGTTGCATATCCCTCATTTGAAATGCTGGAGACCAAAAGTGTTTCAGATTTGTGATGTTTTCAGATTTTGGACTGTTTGCACATATATATATATATGTGTGTGTGTGTGTGTGTGTGTGTGTGTGTGTGTATAGTGAGATATCTTGGGAATGGAACCCATCTAAACATGAAATTCATTGTGCTTCATATACACTTTATACACATAGCCTTAAGGTGATTTTATATGATATTTTAAATAATTTTGGGCATGAAGCAAAGTTTTTATCTTGTTACCCTTTGTGAGAATTTGGTTGTGGGTGGAAAAGACCGCAGCTGAAGGGGGCTGGGAGGGCCTTGTTTCCCTTAGGGAAACTGAATCGATGGTTTGCTGTGTGCCTGCATTTTGGCTGCCATTGGTCACATGAGGTCAGGTGTGGAATTTTCCACAGGTGGCAACATGCTCACACTCAGAAAGTTTCCGATTTTGGAGTATTTCTGATTTCACATATTTGGGATACTCAACCTGTTTTTACTAAGTATGATCATTAACCTGCTGGGTGTTCATCTGAATGTTTTGTGGTCTAGACCAGAGATTCTTAAAGTATGGGTACCTGAACCAGCAGCACCAGTATCACCTAAGAACCTGTCAGAAATGCAAATTCTCAGGCCCCACCACCAACCAATAAATCAGAAACTGGTGGTGGGACCCCAAATCTGGCTCTTAATAAGATTTCCAGATGTTTCTGATTCACGTTCTAGTTTGAGAACCACTGGCCAAGGCTATAGTTTAGTCTCAGAATTCTTCCTACAAGATGTTGGAATGGAATTGTCCAGCAAGAAATTATTTTTTAAAGATTATTTTGTCCCTTCTCATTTTTTAGATGAATAAATTGAGGCTGGAAAAGTTTGTGGTACAATCCCAGCTGAGCCCGGTGCTCCTGGATTCACGTTAAGAGCTCTAGAGTGCTGATCAACTACTCTCATCAACTTTGGCCTTGAAAATGTGTTCACTTGCTTGTGTCAGGGCAAAAGCCAACCTTTCTTAGACTTTGACCCGTCTCAGCTGAGATATGTATCTCTCCTTCCCCCTTCTAATCTTTCCTCCTAATCTCTAACTGCACCCAAAAGCAAAACTGTCTTGGAGAAAAAGAAATTACCAAGGGCTTGGTGCAGAAGTTTGGTCTCTCTTCCGGAGCTCCAACAGGTGATTCCCAAATGTAATTGTTACCCAGATTCCCTGCATGCCTAAGAACAGATGGGCAGTCTGTAGAGGACTCCCTCCTGGAATTTTGGGAAAACCTATTCACAGAGGTGGGGGAAGGGCAGCAAAATGTTTCTGAGCAGGTCGGTTGCAAATGGACAAGGCCTGGCAACCTTCACTGCCCTTAAAAAGGAAAGAACTTGCTGTGTTTGGGGACAGTCCATTATCACTTAGCGGCGGGGGGGAGAAAGGCAACCAAAACCCTAAACCTCCTTCCAGCCTTTGTTGCTTACGTCTTTCCAGCTCAGGACAATTGCCAGCTTTAAATTTCATCTATCATTTGAGACCATATGTGGAAATTCTGATCACTGACATTTTTATTTTTGTCTCTCAGACTGAAAAGACTTGTCTCTCTTCCAAACTGTCTTATTAAAAAGGCTAGAGTTGACTCCAACTGCTGCAGGCAGAATGGTGACAAGTGAGAGGGAGGAAGAGTTTGGTGTTTTGGGAAGGACAGAGCTGGTGCAAGTCCCAGCAGGTCTCAGGCCCTCCTGGAGGTTGCCTGCATCATTCACAAAGACTCCACTGACTCTCTCTTCCAAAGACCTTCAAAAGCCTTTGACTTACACAATCTGCCCATCTTCTCTCCCCCAAACACAGTTCTGTGTATTACTCTCTATCAACAGAGATTTAAACAGCAAGTTGTTGGAAGAATATTGGTTCCTTCTGCTTCCAATATATATATATATATATTTTTTTTCTGACTTTGGCATTATATTTTTGGCATTGGATGCCCTAGTTATTTGCCTTCAGGAGATCTGTAAGTTAATATTTATAGAGAGATGATCATTAAAAATCTTTATGGGTTCACTGAGAACTGGCCATGTGGAACTAACCCCATTTCCCCATTTTAAAATTGTTCCCAGGCAGTAAATCGGAAGAATGCCATAGCTATATAAAGTATCTTCATTTCAGAAAGGCATTTAATAGCCTGTCATGATAGCTATATTTAAACACACAAAAAACCTGAAGAAATAGTGTTGTACTTGGGTACTGCATGTGGCTTCACAGTTACAGTCAACTTGGAATATGCCATTTGTGTATTTCTCTGATGCCCTGCTTATTCTTCAGTGATTTCTTTTCTTTTCTGTCTTTTTTTTTTCTTTTTTCTTTTTCTTTTTTTGATGGAGTCTTGCTCTGTCGCCAGGCTGGAGTGCAGTGGTGCAATCTCGGCTCACTGCAACCTCCGCCTCCCTGGTTCAAGCGATTCTTCTGCCTCAACCTCCTGAGTAGCTGGGATTATAGGCACGTGCCACCACATCCAGCTAATTTTTGTATTTTTTAGTAGAGACGGGGTTTCACCATGTTGGCCAGGATGGTCTCGAGCTCCTGACCTCGTGATCCACCCGCCTCGGCCTGTTTTTTCTTTAAGAGATGGAGTCTTGCTCTGTCACAGAGCCTGGAGTACAGTGGCACAGTCATATACCTCACTGCAGCCTTGAACTCCTGAGCTCAAACCATCATACCACCTTAGCCTCTTTTTTTTTTTTTTTTTTTTTTGAGATGGAGTCTCACTCTGTCACCCGGGCTGGAGTGCAGTGGCCAGATCTCAGCTCACTGCAAGCTCCGCCTCCCGGGTTTACGCCATTCTCCTGCCTCAGCCTCCTGAGTAGCTGGGACTACAGGCACCAGCCACCTCGCCCGGCTAGTTTTTTGTATTTTTTTTTTTTTTTTTAGTAGAGACGGGGTTTCACCGTATTAGCCAGGATGGTCTCGATCTCCTGACCTCGTGATCCACCCGTCTCGGCCTCCCAAAGTGCTGGGATTACAGGCTTGAGCCACCGCGCCCGGCCTACCTTAGCCTCTTGAGTAGCTGTGACTACAGACACCTGCCACCATGCACAGTTAATTTTTTTTTTCGTAGTGATGGGATCTTACTACGTTGCTCTGTCTGGTCTGCAGCTCCTGGCTTCAAGTGATTCTCCTGCCTTGACCTCCCAAACTGCTGGACTACATGTGTGAGCCACTGCTCCCAACCTTCTTCAGTGATTTCTATAACATCATACAAGGGTTATTTAACAAATTTGTGTGAGGTATGTTACAGAGAAAGACAATAGCGTAAGGATTCAAATATTCTCAAAAAACAGGAATGTTTAACTAAAAGCTAAAAGGTAGAATTTTTAACATATAAATTCCTGCAATCAATTACATGAACAGAAGAGGAAAGAGACCTGGCTTTATAGTTGTCAGTTAGAAAAAAAAAAAGAGAGTGAGACTTGGCATTCCCTTTGCTCAGGAATGCAGCTGCCAAGAAAGTTAAACATGTAGAGGCTCTGTTAGAGAAGTATAGAGAGCAGATCAAGGGAGATGATGGCCCCATTGCACCCTGCACTGGGTGGACTATAGCTGGACTATCACTTTGTCTTCTTCTGCAAACCACATTCTAAAAGGGAGACGAATAGGAGAGTATTCAGGTGGCAGAAGGTGAAATGGTGAGAAGCCTGGATTCTGATTCATTTACGCTGCAAAAAATGTGAAATTTCAAGAGGTAAAAATTGTAAGGCAGATTTCAGGGAAATAAAAGTAAGAGTTTTTTTTTTTTTTTTTTTTTTGAGACAGAGTCTTGCTCTGTCTCCCAGGCTGGAGTGCAGTGGCGCTATCTCGGCTCACCGCAAGCTCCGCCTCCCGGGTTCAAGCCATTCTCCTGCCTCAGCCTCCCAAGTAGCTGGGACCACAGGCGCCCACCACCACGCCCGGCTAACATTTTGCATTTGTGGTAGAGATGGGGTTTCACCGTGTTAGCCAGGACAGTCTCGATCTCCTGACCTTGTGATCCACCCGCCTCGGCCTCCCAAAGTGCTGGGATTTCAGGTGTGAGCCACCGTAACCGGCCAAAAGTAAGAATTTCTAATAATTAAAGCTGCCCAATAATAATGTCTATTCACAAGTTATTGAACTAACTGCCTTTTAAAGAAAATGCTTAAACTCAAACTTTCAGAAACATCAGCTATCCTAGCAAGAGGATTTCTGTGTGATATGGTAGTCTAAATTAAGATGAATCTGACTTCCAGTTCCTTTCTAAGACTACTTCCCACTCAAAGGTTTTGTATTTGGCCTAATTGTCTCTCTAAATCAATACCCTGCTCTGAGAATCAGGAGACCTGGATTTCAAATCTGCTTTTGTGAGAACTAGCTGTGCAAGTCACTTCTCTCTGGCTTCAGATTTTTTTTTTCCTTCCATTCAGAAAGTGAGAGGGGTGAATTATATGACATCTAGGCTTACTCCTAAAGGAATATTCCATTTCTTATATATTTTTTGAAATTTTAAAAATAATTGAATTAGATAAATTATCATTAATTAGGTGAAACTAGACTCTTTGGGATCTTATCTTACAAAGCATAAATTTCTAGGCCTACTTGAAGAAGTTATTTATTCATTCCCCTGTCTCAGACCCTGACAGGGCTATCTAAGAAGGCAGGCAGCCCACTAATTGTTTCTGCAAGTGGACATTTTTCAGCAATAATGGCTACAGGGTTCTTTTTTAAAAATGAAACTAGAGCAAGCTACACTGAAGAGTCATTTGACTATGTCTATTCAAACTTAAAATGGTCTTACCTTCTGATTAGCTATTTCATTTCTCAGTATCTTCTCTACAGAAATATACACACATGTGTGGAAAGACTCAAACAAGCATGGTGATATGACTTGGCTCTGTGTCCCCACCCAAATGTCATCTCAAATTGTAATCCCCATGTGTCAAGGGAGGGACCTAGTGGGAGGTGACTGAATCATGGGGGTGGTTTCCTCCATCCTGTTCTCATGATAGTGAGTGAGTTCTCATGAGATATGATGGTTTGGCAGTCTCCCTCCTCACGCTATCTCTCTCCTGCCACCACGTAAGACGTGCCTTGCTTCCACGTGATTGTAAATTTCCTGAGGCCTCCCGACCATGTGGAATTGTGAGTCAATTACACTTCTTTTCTTTATAAACTACCTAGTCTCAGGTAATTCTTCAATTCCCAGGTCTACCTGAAGAAGTGATTTATTCATTTCCCTGTCTCAGACCCTGACAGGGCTATCTAAGAAGTCAGGCAGCCCACTAATTGCTTATAGCAGTGTGAAAATGAACTAACACCTAAATGTCCATCAGCATGGTTGAATAAGCCATGATATGTCTATCCAAAAAAACACTAAGTAGCAGTTAATGAGAGGGTAGCATTGTAAAAATCTACATATCATAGGAGTGAGGGAAATAAACAAGTTGTAGAACAACATATTCAACACAATATTTCCAACCATAGATAAATGTCATTTGACCTACACATAATGAGCCCTGTACTTTGCTTTTAATTTTTCTGAATTGGTGGCTAACATTTTAAATGGATAAATTTTACATTAAAGTATAGATTTATTCTTTTAAAGAAGATTGGCTTTTAAATCAAAACTGATAAGTTATTGTGTATATAACAAAATACATGACAATAATAGCACAACTGGATGGAGGATATGGAGAATGGAAATATACTGTCCAGAGGTTCTTAGACTATACTTTTAATGATCTATTTCAGGGTAGGCTTAATAATTTAGAGATTACCGTGAACTCTAGAGCACCCCTTACAAATTACAACAAAGAGGTAAAGCTAATAAGCCAATAATATAGATGAAATGGAATCATAAAAGTACTCAATTAACCAAGAAAAGAAAAGACCAAAAAGAAAAAAGGAAACAAAAAATAGATGGAACACAGATAAAAGAAACAGCAAGCTGATCAATTTAAACCCAAACATTAAACACATTAAATCTAAATGGTATAAACACCACAATTAAAAAGCAGAGATTATCAGATTGGAAAAGAAAGCAAGACTCAGCTAAATACATTCTATAAGAAATTCAATTTAAATATCAAGACACAGATAAGGTAAAATATAAGATAAGGTAAAATAATGATGAAAAATATATACCATGCAAACATTCATCACGAGATAGCTAGAATGACCATATTAATATCAAAAAGTAGACTTTAGAAAGAAGAGCATAACCAAGGGCAAATAAGTATATTTAATAATGATATACTTGAGTAACTTCCTCAATCATTTATAACAGTCCTAAATGTGTGTGCATCTAGTAATAACATTTCAAAATACACAAAGCAAAAACTGATAGAATTTAAGGGAGAAATAAAAAATCAGTAATTATAGCTAGATATTTCAACACTCTTCTCTCAGTAATTGACAGAACAAGTAGACAAAATGTCGATTGAAGACTTAAACAACACTATCAGCCAACTTGTTCTAATGAACATTTTTAGCACACTGTATCCAACAAAGTAGAATACACATTCAGTGCACATCCACCAGAATAAATTATGTTTTGGGCCATAAAATGAGTCTCAATACATGTAAGACAGTTCAAATCACACAAAGCATGATTTCAACCACAATGACATTAAATTTTAAAATGGCTTTTAAGAATTTTTAAAAAGCTAATTATAGATGTATTGGAGGGGTTGAGAGTCTCCAGAAATAAATTTGCTTGAAGTCATTAAGTGTTGAACTGAACTGTCTTCCTGACTTTTAAAGTGAAACAAAGCAAGACTGATTGTCTCACTCTTTTTACTCCTTCGAGGCCACAGACCCTTTCAAGACTTATCATCTAGGATCCAGAATTCCCTTGTCACAGAAACAAAGTAGGCAGTTGCTCATGAGGTGTGTTTTGAAATGTCCGTTGAAAAGCTTCCATCTCCCAATATCTTCCCTATTGCCTGTCATGGTGACTGCTGTTAAACTTGTGGGGGCATTTTGTTGAGGAATGTAATTATGCAACACTTAAACCCCAAAAGAGATGTGAACATCAGTCATAAACATTTCAGAGTAAACCACTTTGTCAGATGTAAACAAGTCAGGCCATTAGTATACCAATGTGTTTTTTATGGAGATCATGAGAAAAAATCCAAGTATATACATTATGGTTCTATCGAAGTAGAACAAGCCCGGATGGGATGCTTCTGCACATGCCCTGAAGAAGCTCACAGTAGTGAGCATTAAAGAAAGAGCAAGATGGCAAAAATCCAGGTACAGTGCAGGAAAGAAGGTAAAATAAAATGATGAAAAATATATACCATGCAAATCTTGCAGACCCAGGGCAATTTATGACTTTCTTATGGTCACTTGTGTAATGGAAGGGCAAGACCACTAGTGCCAGAAAACTGGTTCTGGCCTCCACTGTAGGTGTTGTTGCAGATCTGATCAGAGTAAAGATTTCCTTTCTCACTTTTCTCTGCCTGTTTGGGGGGAGCTGAATGACTGAGACGTATCCTGGTAGGCACCCTATGAGAGACAACGCCTTTCCGATGAAATCTTCCATGACGTGGACCCAATGGCTCCAGAGGGAATATTTTCCTAAGGGGTACTGGCTGGAAGATTTATTTTCCAGGATATGACTAGTTGCCCTTGCTCTACACCACCCCTACTCTTAACCATAGGTTATCTATTGAATTTGTGGTGGCAATGCGAGCCTCTTACTCCCTGTCCCATGGGAAACTTAGCGATAACTTAACAAGTAAGACAATCAGTCACCTTGTGGTGTGATTTGAGGAGCTCCTCCTTCAAGTCACTTTCTTTCTCCAAATCTCTCTTTTTACAGTTACAGTCTCATTTATTTGACTGAGGCTTGTAAATTATATCCTTTGCAGGTTAAGAAGTCTTAATCATCTCTGAACACCATTAAAGAAAGGTGAAACAATTCTTCATTTAGGGCTTCTCATATGCAGGTGGGATTTACCAATATTTGTTGGATGACATTGCATTTTGCTCTGTTAGAATGCAATCTCTTGAAGGAGTATAGCATTAAACCTAATCAGTAAGATGTGTGTTACAGTAAATATGGAGAATTCTCTCCCAAGGAAATTATGATGGGAAGGAAAGAATAGAGATAGTAGATAACATTTTGAAGAAGTCACACAAGGTGCAATAGAGCATTAGAACTTATTCCTCCTATCGATGCTTTTATACTGTTGGTGGGAGTGTAAATTAGTTCAACCATTGTGGAAGACAGTGTGGCAACTCCTCAAAGACCTAGAGGCAGAAATACCATTTGACCCAGAAATGCCGTTACTGGGCATACACCCAAAAGAATAGAAATCATTCTATTATAAAGATACATGCACACATATGTTCATTGCAGCACCATTCACAATAGCAAAGACATGGAATCAACCTAAATGCCTATTAATGATAGAATGGATAAAGAAAATGTGGTACATGTACACTATGGGATACTATGCAGTCATAAAAAGGAATGAAATCATGTCCTTTGAATGAACATGGATGGAGTTGGAAGCCATTATCCTTGGCAAACTAATGCAGGGACAGAAAACCAAATACCACATATTCTTACCTATAAGTGGAGCTGAATGCTGAGAACACGTGGCCACATAGGTTGGGGGAGAAAACAGACACAGGGGCCTGTCGGAGGGGGACGTGAAGGGAGGGAGAGCATCAGGAAGAATAGCTAATGGATGCTGGGCTTAAAACCTGGGTGATGGGATGATTTGTGCAGCAAACCACCATGGCACACATTTACCTATGTAACAAACCTGCACATCCTGCACATGAACCCCTGAACTTAAATGTTGAAGAAGAAGAAAAAAAAGAACTTACTTATTCCTCCTATGTAGCTGTAATTTTCTATTCATTATCTAGCCTCTCCTTATCCCCCACTTTCCTCCCCTTTTACCAGCTTCTATTACCAATATTCTAATCTCTACTTCTATAACATCAGCTTATTTAGCTTCCAAATGTGTAAGAACATGTGGTATCTGTCTTTCTGTGCCTGGCTTATTTCATTTAATATAATGTACTCCCGGTTCATTCATGTTGTTGCAAATGACAAGATTGCATTCTTTTTTATGGCTAAATAGTATTTCATTGTGTATATATACCACATTTTTAATCTAATCGTATGTTGAGGGACACAGGTTGATTCTGTATCTTGGCCATTATGAACAGCGCTACAGTAAACAGAGTAGTGCAGATATCCCTTTGGCACACTGATTTCATTTCCTTTAGCTATCCACCCAGCAGTGGGATTTTTGGATCATATGCTAGTTCCAATTTTAGTTTTTTTGAGAAACTTCCATACTGTTTTCCAAATTGGCTGTACTAATTTACATTTCCATCAACAGTATATCTGTTTCCTTTTCTCCACATCCTTGCCAGCGTTTGTTATTTTTTTGTCTTTTTGGTAATAGCCACTCTAATTGGGGTGAGATGACGTCTTACTATGGCTTTTATTTGCATTTCCCTGATGATTAGTAATGTTGAACATTTTCTCATATACTTGTTGGCCACTTATATGCCTTCTTTAAAAAACTGTCGTTTAGATCATTTTTCCATTTTTAAATCAATTTTTCTGCTGTTCAGTTGTTTGAATTTCTTATATATTCTGCATATTTATTCTTTGTTGGATAAGTAGTTTTCGAATGTTTTCTCCCATTCTGTGAGTTGTTTCTATTAGTTGTTTCCTTTGCTTTTTTAAGAAGTGTTTTCATCAGATATAATCTCATTTATCTATTTTTTTCTTTTGTTGCCTATGCTTTTGAGGTTTTTATAAAACCTTTGCCCAAACCAATGTCCTGAAGTATTTTTCCTATGTTTTCTTCTAGTACTTTCATAGTTTCAGGACCATAATCCATTTGGAATTGGTTTTTTATATGGTGAGAGATAGGTATCTAGTTTCATTCTTCTGCATATGGATATTCAGTTTTTCCAGCACCAATTACTGAAAAGACTATCTTTTCCTCCAATGTATGTTCTTGGTGCCTTTGTTGAAAATCAGTTGGCTGTAAACACATGAATTTATTTCTGGGTTCTTTATTCTTTTCCATCGGTCTCTATGTCTGTTTTTATGCCAGCACCATACAGTTTTGGTTACTATAGCTTTGCAGTATATTTTGAGGTCAGGTAGTATGATTCCTCCAGGTTTATTATTCCCCTCAGGGTTGTTTCAGCTATTGGGCATCTTTTATGATTCCACACAAATTTTAGGATTTTTTTTCAATTTCTGTAAAGAATGTCATTGGTATTTTGTTAGGGAGTGCATTGATTCTGTAGATCACATTGAGTAGTATGGTCATTTTAACAATATTTATTCCTCTGATCCAGGAACATAGAATGGCGTTTCATTTTGTGTGTTTATGTCCTGTTTAATTTCTTTCATCAAAGTTTTATAATTTTCATTGTTGATACCTTTCATCTCGTCGGTTAAGTTTATTCATAGTCTATGGCTATTTTAACTGATATTGATTTCTTGATTTCTTTTGTAGTTACCTTTTTATTGACATACAGAAATGCCACTGATTTTTGTATGTTGATTTTTGTATCCTTCTACTTTACTAAATTTATCAGTTCTAAGAGTTTTTGTTGGAATCTTTAGGTTTTTCGACACATAAGATGATGTCCTCTGCAAACAGGTGCAATTCTACTTCATTCTTTGCAGTTGGGTGTTCTTTATTTATTTTGCCTAATTGCTTTTGTTAGGATTTTCAGTACAATTTTGAATATGAGCGGTGAAAGTGGACATCCTTATCTCGTTCCAGTTCTTAGAGGAAAGGCTTTCAGCTTTTCCGCATTCAGTATAATATTATTTCTGGGTTTGTCATACATGACTATTGTTATGTTGAGGTGTTTCTTCTACATCTAATTTGTTGAGAGTTTTTATCATGAGGGGATGTTGAATTTTATCAAATGATTCTTCTGCATCTATTGAGATGATCACAGTTTTTATCCCTCATTCTGTTGATGTGATGTATCACATTTATTCATTTGTGAATGGTGAACTATGCTTGCAGCCCTGGGATAAATTCCACTTGATTATGTTGTATAATCTTTTTGATGTGTTGTTGACTTTGATTTGATTTGCTAGTATATTGTTGAGGATGTTTGCAACTATGTTCATCAGGGGTATTGGCCTGTAGTTTTTTGTCTGTAGTGTTCTTGCCTCATTTTAGTATTTGGATAATGCTGGCCTCACTGAGTTTGGTAGAATTTCCTCTCTTTCAATTTTTTGGAATAGTTTGAAGATAATTAGTGTTACTTCTTTAAATATTTGATAGAATTCAGGCATGAAGTCATCCGGTCATGGGCTTTTCTTTGGTTGGGATACTTTTTATTATAGCTTCAGTGATGTTACTTGTTATTGGTCTGTTCAGGTTTTCTATTTATTCCTGTTTCAATCTTGGTGGGTTGTATGTGTCCAGAATTTGCTTATTTCCTCTAGGTTTTCCCATTTGTTTGTGTACAGTTGTTCATAATAGTCTCCAATCACCCTTTGTATCTGTGATATCAGTTGTAATGCCTCCTTTTTTGTTTCTAACTCTTTTGAGTCTTTTCTCTCTTTTTTTTTTTTTTTTTGGTTAATCTAGCTAATGGCTTGTCAATTTTGCTTATCTTTTCCAAAAAAAAAAAATCCAACTTTTTGTTTTGTTGATCTTTTGTATATTTTTTAGTCTCTATTTTGGTAATTTGTACTCTGATCTTTATTTTTTCTCCTACTAATTTTGGGCTTAGTTTGTTCTTCCTTTTATTTTATTTTTTGCAAGAGGTGCATCATTAGAGTTTTGTTTGTTTCTTTGTTTGTTTTGTTTGTTTTTTGTTTTTTTTTTGACAGAGTCTTGCTCTGTTGCCCAGGCTGGAAGACAGTGGGGCAGTCCTGGCTCACTGCAATTCTTGTGCCTGGGTTCAGGTAATTCTTGTGCCTCAGCCTCCTGAGTAGTTGGGACTATAGTTGTGCCCCACCACACCAAGCTCATTTTTGTATTTTTGGATGGAGACAGGGTTTTGCCATGTTGACCAGGCTGGTCTCAAACTCCTGACCTCAAGTGATCCACCCACCTTGGCCTCTCAAAGAGTTGGGATTATAGGCGTGAGCCACCATGCCCAGCCTCATTAGGTTGTTGATTTGAAATTTTTCTCTCTCTCTCTTTCTCTCTCCTTTTTTTTTTTTTTTTTTTTTTTTTTTTGCATTTACTGCTAAAACTTCCCTGTTGTTAGGGGGATATAAAGGACACAAAAGAAACTTCAACTGCCTCACAACATGACCAATAATTGATCATAGGTAACTCTTAAAGATACCCACTCTGTCCACAAAAATGGCTTATCAGCAACTGTGTTCCTGCTATGTGACTCTAACTTCACAGCCACAAGTGGTTGGAACAGAGGTGAATATCTGATTGAAGTTGAATCAGAGCTATTATCTCTCTCAAGCATTGACCTGAGACAGGGATTGGGAGCTGGGAGTGAGTCAGCCTCAACAGTGCTATTCTGGAGGGTGTGTCCACATGCTGCAGCTGTCGCATGCGCTTGTAGAGCTGGATTGTTCAACTTCTAGATTTCATGGGCTCCACTATCCTTCCAAAAATGCTCACTTTTGCTTAAACGTACTTGAATTGATTTCTGTTATTTTTAACAATAGAAATGTAATTAACAGAAAAACAAATTTTGTTGGGGGAAAAAAGTCCTTCTTTTCTTCTTCATTGTGTTTCCCATTTCTGAGAGCAAGAGCCTTGGCTGGTCATTGAGAGGCCTGAAGGAAAGTGCTCAGGCTTAAAAGTCAAACTAAAATCAGGTTGAATCCCAGTTCTATCACTTTCTATGAACTCTGTGACCTTGAGAATCTTATCCAAGTTCTCCAAGACACAGTTTCTTCATCTGAAAAAAGGAGTTAGTAATCTTTCTGTTATTGGTCCATTGTGGGGAATAAAAGAGCCAATATAGGTAAAAGGCCTGGCATGTAGTAATTGCCAAGTGAAAGCTAGTTCTGAATTTTTCCTCCTGTGTTGTTTCAATTTTTCATTCATTCATCAGCCAGTGTTTCCATAAGCATGTAGATACTCTGGAGGCTCTAAGGAGGTTTTTCTTTAAGGCTCTTGAACAACTTAGCTCTTGCTCATTTTTCAAGTATGCTGGTATATGCACAATAGAGACAACATGGTGTTGAGGTGTGAGTACAGAATAGGGAAAAAGAGAGCGAGTTCCAGTACTGACTTGGACCATGGACACAGTTGTGAGACTTACACATACCGTTTCCTCTATCTGAGCCTGTTTCTCCATCTGTACAATAAAAAAGTGGTGTATATTAGAATTCCTAGTGTGAATTAGTATGTACCCAACAGGGATGCTACTGGCATTTTGGGTGGGATAATTTTTCATTATGTAGAAGAACTGGTCCTCATACTAGATGATGTTTAGTATCCCTGGTCCCCACCTTCTAAATGCCAATAGAGCCTCCAGACATTGTGACCAAAATGTCCCCACAGATTTTCAGACACAATGAGGTAGGCACTATGGCCCAGGTTGAGTATCACTTTGTCAGGCAAAAATAAAATGGATTCAGTGATCATAGTTTTATGAGACATCAGATTAAGCAAAGTTGAATAGACTTCTTTAGAGTGGGATTTCTTAAAACCTTTTATGTGAATGTACACCATGAATGGGTCTATTTTTCCCTTAACCCAGTTCTTACTTGGGATGGAGCTTGGATACATCAATAAAGAGCAGATTTATGTCCCAGGGAAACTGATTTTGTACATTCAGTGTGAACCACAAGCTTAGGCATTCCATGTTACCACAACTTCATGCCAGTGCAGAGCAACCCATTGTCTAAGAGACAACATATAATAATAATTTTTGTTATTGTTAGAGAGTCCAATATAAGAAAACTCTGGCTGTTATATACTTTTTCAATCTGTCTACAAGCAATTCCCCTGCAGGAAAGAAGAGTAAGAGTAAGAAGGTTTAGGTGGGAAAGCTAAATGGTATGCTTTAGCTAGAAAAATGCAAGAATGAAATAGAGCAATGGAGCATGTCTGGTCTCCACACTTCATTTGGATTTAACAGGCCAAGCTTGCTGAAGCAGCCACAGCAGAAGAGTAAAAGTCTCTCCCCTGTGTCCACACTAATTTAATATTTCATTACCATTGAAGATTGAATTTTACTTTTTCAGGTCTTACCTCTCCATCTAAACATGGGCCCTATTCCAAGATACACAGCTCAGCCATGGAGTTCACAGCTTCATTTGCAGAGACGGTCTTGAAGGTCTAGAACAGATTCTCTTGGTTGCCATTACACTTTCGTTAAAATTCTGCCACACAAGTTGGTTTTGTTCCAGTTTCCAACTTCTCCTGTGACTGGTGTTGGCTGATCTGATTTAAAAAGTTGACTAGAACTAGGGCCACTATGAAAGGTGTTCTCAACAAAATATTTTCAGGGGCTTCAAGGAAACCTCAAGGAGTCACCGGAAAGACTGTCCAGACAGTTCTGGGGAGAGGCCAGACCTGTGACCTGGGAGTGGCCAGCTGGGAACAGGGGCCAGGAGCCCGTCATCTCAATTTTGGCATATTTAAGCTAATTTACTAAATAATTCACTCATTTATTGAACAGATATTTATAGAGAACCTACTCTGTGCTAGGCACTGCTCTTGATACTGGGAAAACAGCAGAAAGGTTCAAGTCAAGGTCCTTGAACTTTTTTAGCTTGCATTAAAGTAAGGGAGACAGACAATAAACAACTAAGCAAGTAAATAAATAAAATGTTGGGAACAGACAAGTCCCATGAAAGAAAAATCAGGGAAAAGGATTAGTGGGTGATGAGATGGGGTTAGAAGTAGACTCTTTTATAGAGAGTGGTCAAAGACAGCCTCTCTAAGAGGGTGATAGCCAAGCAGAGGCATAAATGAAGGGATGAGCTGTATGACCATTTGAGGAAAGAGCATTGTAGGCAGAGGGAAACACAGCTGGGATGCTTTAAGTAGAAATAAAGTTGTCATGCTCAAGAAAAGCCTGAAGGCCAGTGTAGCTAATGCAAAGTGACCTATGTAGGAAGTGGTAGACAAAGAGATCAGGGAAATATTCAGGGCCCAGACTGTGCAGAGGCCTAAAGGCTGTGGGAAGTAACTTGACTTTTGAAGGTTTAGAGCAAATCTGTTTCATATTTAACAAAACCATCTGAACTGATAGTTGGAAAACAAAAAGCTGGAGGTAGCAAGAACGGAAAAAGGAATAGATCACATTGGGTCATGATTAGGACCGAGAAGTTTGGTTAGGATACTTGCAGTATTTCAGGCAAAGGTGGTGGAATGGGCTAGCATGATACTGGGGGAAACATTAAAAACTGCTTGGATTGAGAATGTTCCAAATATTTCATTTACTCCCCTAATTTTCCAAATCTTTCTACATTAGCTTAGGGCCAGCTGACTATTTCTGGCCAATGAGTAGAAAAGATACATGTCACTTTCCAGAATATGGGAGTTAACAGATGTTGTGTCTCCTCATTTCTTTCCTCCCTTTACACAGCAGTCTTGGGCATGATGCCAATACATGCATGCCAAAAGATGGATGAGGGTCTCCTGACCCATATTGGGCAACTTTTTCTTACTGCTAAACTCAGAGATAGAGTGTTTATTTTGGCATCTAACATTGTTTACCTTGGGAAACACAGTACATATTTTGGAGTTGAATTCAATAGGACTTGCTAAGGGGATGAAAGAAAGAGAAGACTCCAAGATGACTCCACACTATTTTTTTTTTTTTTGCTAGATCATGAGGATGAATTAGATGTCACTATGCAGATGGAGAACACTAAGAATGAGTATCAGGCTTGAAACCAAAAGTTTGAATTTGGACATGTTAAGTTTTCATTGCTCATTAAGCATCCAAAAGAACCTTCTAAGCAGATGATTGAACACCTAGTTTGGAGTTCAGAGGAGGGTTATGACTGTCAATACAGATTTGGTAGTCATCATCATTCAGATTGGGATTCAAGACCATGGAACTAAATAAGGTTATCCAGGAAATTAATGCAGGCAGAGAAGGGTATTATTAAATATTATGAGGGAATAGTACTCAACTCAGTGTGGTCTCTGGTTTATTCGAGGGGCAATACAGCAAATCAAACAGATAATGATTACCCACCACACACACCTTTTCTCCCCTGTCCCACACCTGGTCTAATTTTGGTCTGGCTTCTAGAGGATGATTATATGGTGATGATGGTGGTTTCCAAGAAGAGATGAAGGTGGTACCTAAAGAGTAACAGGAGGATGGAGTTGCTTCGCACAGGATAGCCAATCTTGGATCTTCATCAAGTTAGAAGATTCTTTCACCCCAGCCTAAATAATCTCTATTTGTAGTCTTCTAACCCAATACCCTCTTTACTATAGCAAACTCAGCCTCCCATGATAGACCTCCAATGTAGGCTATGGGAGGCTGATTTAAATTGGGGTGAGAAGAACTTCAAAACTGAAGATTGTTGCAAATTTCGCTGTCCTGGGCATTTAACAGGTAGGGCTTCATTTGCCTTATTTTTAAAAAGGGAAAGAGGAAGGATGTCAGCAAAAATAACAGAGTAAGAACTTGTAAACATTTTCCAAAGTAACTAAAAATTAGCAAAATGGTCCAAATCAATCAGAGTTTTTCAGAACTCTGGAAATAAACCAGCAGAAACTCAGTAAGAACAGCAAGACCTGTGGCATTTAATTTTTTTTAGTACCATCTTCCACTCTGCAGCTCCACTGTAACCTCAAAAAAATGGTAGCCCACATGTCCAGTGCAGTATGGCAGCCACTGGTAGGAGCAGAAGAGACCTAGAACTTTTTCAGTTCACTCCCAAATAATTGTTATTATTTTACCTGTTTGGTGGTTCCTTAGAACATTCACTTATGAGACTGACTCAGAGCTCATTCAGAATGTGCAAAGCCTTTTCCTTGCCAGGACAGAGAGAAAGCACTTGTTGGAACAATTATAGGCAAGTGTTTTAACTTTGTAGCTGCATGAGGTGATGGCTAACAGTTAGGATAAAGTATAGACTAACCAGAAGCTTAAAGGGAGGAGATGGGAGATGAAATATCAGTAGAGCTTTCAAAAGATACTCCTGAAAATCTAAAAGGTCGTATGCATGCACAGGCTTCTGTACATGCATAGAAAAAATGTGAGAAGTCCTTAAGCTTTAACCTCTGACTGACTTTGAGGCTCTACATAAGCAGGAAGTGAAGGCTAAGACAGAGCTGTAAAATGCCTGGTTGGGTGTTAAAGATTGCCCTAAAACATACAACATCCCAGTCTTGGCAAAGTCTTGTTGGTAGATTTATCGAAAAGAATTACGTTTTGCTGCAACTGACAGAAAATCTAAATAAAATAAAGCAAACAATAGAAAACAAAACAAAAGAAAACCAACAACACAGGGACTTAAACAAGATAGTTTATTTCTCTCCAATATAATGAAAGCCAGAGATAAACACTTCAGGACTGGAATTACAGCTCTGGACATAAGATCCAGGCTCCTTCTAGTTTTCCATGTAACATACCTAGGGTAGCCCATGTCCTCTGAGCTTAAGATGGCTGCTAGACTTCAGCTATTATATTGGCATTCCAAGGGCAGGATGGACTAAGGAGCAAATAAGAAAGGAACAAATGATACTCATCGCTATTGTTTGTTTTTTTTTTTTTTTTTTAATTTTTATTTTTTTGAGACAGAGCCTCGCTCTGTCACCAGTCTGGAGTGCAGTGGCACGATCTCAGCTCGCTGCAACCCCCGCCTCCTGGGTTCAAGCCCTGCCTCAGCCTCCCAAGTAGCTGGACTACAGGCATGTGCCACCATGCCCAGCTAATTTTTGTATTTTTAGTAGAGATGGGATTTCACCATGTCGGCCAGGATGGTCTCAATCTCTTGACCTTGTGATCTGCCCACCTTGGCCTTAGCTATCTTTTAAGATTTCCCAGAAGTGACATTTACTTGTCATTGGACAGAGCTAACTCACGTGACTACATCTAGCTGCAAGGGGGCATGAAAACTGTCGGTTTTAATATAAGAGGCCTTAGGCTCAGCTTACAACTGGGGACAACAGGAAGAAGGAAATAATGGATATTTGGGTAGGCAACTGGCAGTCTCTCCCATTATATGATTGGATAGCTGGTGGTGGAAGAGTAAAGAGATATTGAGATCAACATCAAAGTTGGCATAGGGTAAAGACACAGACTGCACAAAAGGATGGCCATCAACTGGGAACAATATCAATGATGGTCCAGGATCCAAAATGGAAACAAATCCTGTGCTGAAAACAAAATCTTACTCTCAAGTTGCAAGAAGGCCTTGTTTCAAGAACTAGTTAAGACATCCTTTTATATTCCCTAGTCAGTGGTTTTGGAGTAAGAGAATTAAGATATTCAGCAAAATACTGTTTTTGCCTAGATGACTTTCTGGTCTTTTAAAACCCAAGAGCCCATCAAATAAAATTGAGAAAATTTGGTGTAGTATACTCTTGGAGATTAATAATAACTATAATATATTCCAGGCTAAGTGATGCCCTGCAGTAAAGAAACTTAACTTTGTAAAAGCTAGTGCATATAGTTATTTGACCAACACGTTTTTCAGCATGTCAATAAATGCTGCTGTTCATCAGAAAACAGTGTGGAAAAGTGTGCCGTAGAAGAGTCCTTATTTATCTCTAGCAAGAGAAAGCCTTTTTAAAATGTACAACATTTCATGGGCTGATACCTCTATTTATTAATAAAAATACTATAAAAATAAGTTGCTAGAAAAATGAAAAACAGTCTCACAAAAATATGAACCAAATATTTTGTCATTAGAGTCAACAGTCATAAAATCAATCTGTCAATATTCTGACAAGGATTTAAAACACTTACTCTCAGAAGGCTTCCAACAGTTTACCACAGAAAATTCTGTAGTTATTTCACTTTAGATAGGGAGCACAGAGTTGGTGGATGGACCACATGTCAGCACTACCACCAGGCAGCATTACATTACCCTCCTCCTACATCCTTCCTAAGGTAGACTATCTCATGCCTCACCTGCCCTCGCCTTGTAATGCATGTTTTGCTATTTTTCATGACCCAAAGGGCAATATTTTTAGCAAAACACTACCTATGAGATTAGGCTTCACTCAAAGAAGCAAAACAAGAAAAACCCAAGATTGGCTTTTATAATTTATTTATTTCAAATATAAGAAAAATAATCTTCTCTGCCTACAAACTGGGCTTAGCTACCCCTATTAGCCTTTTAACATTCCTTTCAATTCATGATATATCCAGACGTAACCGAGACCTTAAATGAAGACAGGAAGCAAGCACCTGCAGCATGGTATCAGTGTCCATCTTGACATCATGTGGGCTAGCCTGGCTTCCATCTTCTGCCCACGTGTTGACCCTACCTTTTTGACACCTTTCCAGTTGGCTTTGACAACACCTGCTCCTTCCAGCCTATTCACCTCTCTGTAGTTGGTCCACTGCTTCACTGCTTACCTGACTTGGAATTCTTAGCGTGGTAGACTTCCGGACTTTTAGGATACCCAGATCCCTGATATTAGAAAGGAACCCCAATTTCCCCCTACCTCATTAGAATATAAAAGGTTCAGCTTCATGTTCCTAGGAGAAAAAGAATGTGAATGGTTGATCCTAAGAAAGGAGGACATGGGGATGAAAAGACATCTAAATGTCAAGGTTGAGACACAGATAAAGAAAATTTGTCTGCAGAGGAGTTATTCAGCACGGGGTTCCTCCTGATATCAGGGGAGGGTGATTTGGAGGAATAGAGACCAAAAAAAAAGTCAGTTTTTATCTTCTTTACTATGAACAACTGACTTGAATGGAGAACTGCTCTGAGATAGGACAAGTGATAACTGCTTTGAGATCTAACTAGTTATTTCTAAAAATGAGGCATGGAAAGGTGACTTTGTTGGTAACAGAAGGACAGCAGTGTGCTTCATGGGTGAAACTACAGGACAACCTTCCAGAACCCCTTGCATTGGTAGAGTTTCCTGTATCAGTCTCTACTGACCCAGGCTGACCAATTATCTCCCACCAGCCAATACAACAGTCAACATAACACAGAGCGTAGGCAAAAATAAAAATAACAAAACACACACACATGGAAAACAAAACTATCTCTAAGCATCATCACTAAAACAAAAGAGTGGAAAATTCAGATGGATGGAGTCACATGATTGGCGGAAGGTGGTGTTCCCTCCTCTTGAAATGTCCTTCCATCTGGAAAGACGTCCATTAGCAGAACACATCTGGTTTTCTTCCAACATCCTCCCTGAGAGAAGAGAAGTGACTTTTCTGGTTGGTGAGCATAAGATGGAGAATTGAACCTGTGTGGCTCATCTCGTCCGTCTTTGGGATATGCTTGCAGTTTACGTCTTGAGCTATTCCGAGCCGTGCAGTAAAGTCCCTACCCTGATGTGGTGGACTGTGACCGTCCCATCCTGTGTGTGCCTAGGTGAAGGTGAATGACCGACTAGGAGTTCAGTGTTAGGAACCCCACTGTTGCCACACTTCTAAGCCATGTTCCTTAACAACTTATCAATAACAATGAAAACATTTTATCCCATAAATAGTTTTAAAAATCTTGATTTGTTCAGGATTCAGGCTGAGAAAAGAAGAGTGTTACAGATTGACCCCCTCAAGTCCCTAAGTAAGTCATTGTTTTTTACATTGCCTCTCTGGAGGCAAGGTCTGTGATACGGTCACAAAACTTACCTTGTAGGGTTCTCAAAGATTTAATTAATCAATTTTTATGAAGGTAGTTCTAAATTATGATGTAATAAACTGATGTAAACAAGTAATACTGATGATGATGATGATGATGATGATGATGATGACAACTATCAACTGAAATATGAACTTGTCATCTTGGTCCTTAATTCCTCTCATCTCCTCCACAACTCTACACCAGCCAACATGATGTCAGGTAAGTGGCGAATGCCTTTAAAATGAAGTAGCTAAAACTTGAGTATCTCTACAGAGTTCAAATGCTCATTAATTTTCAATTCTAGGAAATACAGTAGGTAGTTCCCAGAAAAAGCATATTGATAACATTTACCAACATTTGGGGCTGTGAAGATGATGAAATTATCTCTAACAAGTTGGGTTTTTAGAAAAATGATAAACGGGAAGCTGTTGGAGTATTCAAGTTCCTAAGAATCACCAAACATTCTTGCTCTGACAATCAGAAGCAAAACAAATGCTTTGACGTCTTAAACATTTCCTGGTATGATGAATATTTCCTTTTATTTGGAAGATAAAATAGTTTGAACTGTGACATTGTGCTTAAATTAAACAGCACTTGCGACAGCAGACATTTTATTTAGAATTTTTTTTTTAAATAAATGGGATAGATAGATCTTTAATGTCTACCCTTCTCAACCTTTAAAATAGTGGGAAGGAAAATAAGTAAAAATAATATTTCCTTCCTTACAGGTTGTTTTGAAAATTAATGAATTAGTGCTTATTAAGTGCTTGACTAAAAGGTGATGTGAAAACTATCAAACATCATCTCTATTACTGTAGTCCAATGTTCATCTGCCACTAATAAAAGCCTGAGCCTCAGGCACAGTCTTTTGTACTCTTGTCTTTGGAGAGAATCGCCTACGAGTTTCCTTTCTCCTGGTGATAAATCATAATTAATATTTCATCCATTATACTACTGCAGACGCACAGCCAAGGATGCACTGCCCTGAGCGTTGGCAGCCTCCATGGTGCTGTCTCGCTCTGCTGCCTGGTATTTGTTTGCAGTGCAGAGACACGTCCATGGCAATGGCCCATGAGGCCTGAACAAGGGAACAACACTTCTTCCTGATTCAGATCCCTGACTTTGGAGACTCCCTTGGCACTTTGCATGGGGATGGCCCCCATTAGTGGAATTTAGAGACTGGACGGGGCAAGGAGGAGTCAAAGGGTGAGAGGATGGGTCAGACCCCAGCCAAGCCTGGGAGCTAAGTGAGCACAACTTCCTGACTCAGCCTCTCTGGCTTATGGTGGACTTCTTTGGTGTACCTGAGCTGTCAGCAAGTTCCTGTTGGGCTCTGCCTATTCCATGTGCCTGTCATTCAGCAGAAACTCATCAACAAATTTCAAACTGGAGGTGTTGCTGAATAGTCAGAACATTTTAAGAAACCACCACCCCCCTTCTTGAATTTACAAAGCATAGGAAACTGAAGGGAATCATCATGTCCTTCGGTTGCCACCATGACTCTACATCTACCTGTCTTTACTTTAGCCTTAAGCAAATGTCTGTGATTAGGCCAGGATTCACAACTGGATGTGCTAAGACAACCTGAAATGGGAACGAGTCGTGAGCTAAAGAAACCATCCATTAATCCAGGAACTGAAAAGACAGCACAGGAGTGATCGACCTAATCTGCCTGCTGACGGCTGCCAGACTTTGGTCACTGGTCAAACCTCTCTGGGCAGACAACAGGGTAAGCTTCCATCCCAAGGTCCTTTCCTTCTGGGGTCCATGCCATGAATTGGTCATCACCACGAAGTATTCCTGGATGACACATTTAGAGGCAGAATAATGGGCTGGATGGGTCAACTGATTTAGAAAGTGCTACTTCAGACCGCATTCAGAGGATGCTAAGTTATATGGGACATGGAAGGCAATTCAGTAACCTCCTCATTGTATAGATGAGAAAATAAAGGCCCAGGGAATGGCTTACCCAGAATTGCATGTTTGTTGGTACCAGGGCCAAGGCTCTCAGCATGGGAGTTTCCCCAATACTCCAGGGGAGGCCTCATCATGATGCCCTCTAATTTTGCAACAAACTGTACTTTTTCTCTTCCATAACATCTTCTCATTGTGCAAAGAACAGAGCAATATGAACTTTGTAGATTCCGCCACAAACCCCACCTCAACATCGCTTTTACAGAACTTCTCACTCTATGTGGCTGCCTACCTTTGCTAGGCTTTGAGCCCAGGTCTTGCACACAGCAGGTACTTAATAAAATTTTATTTACTTGAATGGCATCAGTCACAATATGTGGAAAGAACTCAGAAAAGCCAGTGGTGTGAGATAGACACAGTTGGAAACACTTGCCTTACAGGGAAAGTCAGAAATGTCAAGGAAAATCTAGTTAAACTCTGTTAAGTCTCAAGGGATGAGTATAAGAGGCAACATTTTGGAAGCTATAATGTGACTGAACGATGAGAGTTTGTAGCATTGCACTGTATTTCCACTTTCAGTAATTTTATATGTGGCTTATTTTGAGCTCAGACCACATTTATTGTATTTTAGGTCAATTTGAGAAAAATTTTCTCGGATCAAGATCAACCATATTTGCAACATGAAATGAAGTCATCCTATTCCTTGGCCGCTATTACACAAATGCTAAAACATGCAGACCTCAGAGCTTAGTGCCCTGTTTCTGGACAACAGTCAGCCATGGAGAGTGTGGGTGAGGGCTGAGGGATATACCGACACCCCTCACAATGAGTATGGAGGCTTGGAGGTCAGGGATGTGGTAAAACATGGTGCTTTATAACACAGGCCTGGAGCAAGACCAGAGTCAAATCTTACTTTTGCCAGTTCTAGACCTATGACTTTGGAAAAATTGTTGAACAACTGTAAAGCCCAATCTTATATCTCATGGGCTTATTCTGAAAATAAATTAAAATCCTAGTCTACACCTGGCATATAGTGAACAGTCCATGATGGGTGTTATACTGGTGGTAGTTTTTCATGATGGAAGAGAGGTCAGGTTTTCTGTTCTTTCTCATTGCTCTACCTACATCCCATCCTAGTGTGCTTTTGCTCCTCTACCCACCCTAACTAGGCAAAACTCACTCTTGCAATCTGCATTGGCATAGTGTAGTAGGTATGAGTCTCAACTGTACAGCAAACCTCCAGAGTTTACTATGAGGCCTTGGGCAATTCATTCACCTTCTCTGTGTCTCAGTTTCCTTAACTAAAGATAGGTAGGATAGGAAAATCTACTTCACACTCTTACATAAGGATAAGATTAATCAGCACACATAAAACTTGGGGGCCATGCTTGACACACAGTAGTCTCCCTCTCTACCCAAGTAAATGTTAGCTAATTCTCATTTTCTCTCACTTTCTGAAACACCAGGGAATCTTCCTCCAAAGTGTGCTTCTCGTCTTTGCAGGCTCCTGCTATTAACCTCTGTGTACTGAGAAGACCTATCCATGAGCCACGGCAAAGGTCAGGAAAGATGGAAAGATTATAAAGAACACAGTCTCAGATCCATGCACTACACAGAAGCCAGGGCGTCAAGGCAGAGTCAGAATGCAGGATGAGGCAACACCCAGAAGTCAAGGGAGGTTTCAGATAAACACTCAAGGGGACAAAAGCAGACGCATCAGGCAGGACATCTGAAAACCTTGAGACTGAGGCATAGCCACCCAAGGAAGAAAGCGTTTTTGGGCAAGTTCTGTTTTTAGAGATTTTCCAGGCCAAGGTCCCAAAAAGCAGCTCTATATCCATGCATAAGAGATGGAGCTTATGCATTCATGTTTTCTAATAAATACATGCTTAGCACTTGCTGTGAGCCAGGCACTGTTTTAAGGACAGGACATTTAGCAGTGGGTCAAGAAGGCAAAACTCCTTGTTCTCATGGAGTTTATATTCCAGTCAATTTTTAAAATAAGTTACTTGCACATGTCGGATAAATTTCCAAGGGTAAACTCTGAATAAAGGCTGAATTCTAAAGAAGAAAGGCAGTGGGTTAATGTTTAATTTACCTCTGCCGCACACCTTCACCCCAGTCAATGTATTCTGTCTCACCCAAGACTAAATATTGGAATGGGACATTATTTTAGGCATAATCTTGGATCATTTCCAATTTATACCTGAAATAAACAACTCACTTGTAAAGATGAGTGCGTTCTCATTAGTAACAGAATTTTATCTTCACCCATCTCCAATCTCCTCCCACTAGGGGGTGAGTTTGGAGGCAGGGTCTTAGGTCTTTTGATGTAGCTTCTCACTGCTCTTGGCAGATTCTGAAAGATTAGAGACCCGGTAAAGATATCTCAGGTGATAGAGACCCTGCATTTAGCTTTGGAGAAGTTAAGGGCCCTGCAGAGTTGTGGAGGTTTGAGGTATCTCTTCTCCCCATCCTGGGCACTAACCAAAGACTCATTCCAAAGCAGCTTTTCCCCATGGCTGGTGCCTGTGCTGAGAGGCCCAAAGCCAGCCCATCTGCCCAGGTGCTGACCGAGCACTTTTCTGCCCAAGTTTGGAGCTGCCTTCTCAGCATGGTGATGTCACTGCTGCCTCAGTCTGACCGCTGGCTCCCCAGAATCTCAAAATGATAGTGTGACTCTGTTCTGGTCTTTTGTGGAGCTGGTAGGAATTTCTGTTGTTTCTTGGTTATTATGGAAACCACTTCCACAAATAAATATTTAGATAAGGATGAGGAACAAATCCCTCAAAAACTGTGTATATTTTATTTAGTGCCGAAAGTCTTTAGCTATAGTGCAGAGTACAAGTTAACCGGCAATGGCCACGCCTCTCCAGAAGGAATGTTCGTTCTCTCCGACCATGTATGTTCCTTTACCATCCGCTCTCCATTCCTAACTTCTCCTTTCCTTCCCTCCTCCTTCCCAATTACTTTCTCTTATTTTTCCTTTGTTCTTTTTCTCTTTACATTTTCTCTCTCTTATTTGTCCTCTCACCATCCTCTTGTCTCTCTCCTCTTCTTTCCTTTTCTTCTAATCTGTCTCCTCTTCTCTCATTATAAAAGAGAGTGTTCAGACAACTAAATCTGTGCCTGGTTTTGGTCTGCTCTGGTCCTCATGACCATGAGTGACAGAAGACTCTGTCCTTGGCCGCCCGTCACACCATAGGCCTGTAGCCAAGCCCCACTTCCGGTGCTTGCTGGAGAGCTGCTGAGAAGTCCTCCTGGCCAGGGCACAGATGGTGGGTGATGGAGTCCGGATGCCGAGACTTAGGGCGGGTCAAAACAATGATCACTCAAGTGTAAACTGTGCTAATTGCTGGGGACAAAGGGAGAGCCAGGCCCCAGTGGAATACATTAGGGTGGAGTACCAAAAGCAAGGCATGGCTTCTCTGGTCACAGATTACTATCAAGGGTTCTGGTCTAAGCTTCTAGGCTGCCTTTGTTTTCATTCTCATTTTATCGATGTAGAGGCTGCCATTGTACCCCAGCATGTAAAAGTTTATTTTGATCATTTAGGGACCATTTCTCAATGTTGGAGATATTTTTCTTGCAAGACATCTCACTTAAAGCATAATAGACTGATAGATGATAGATATGTAATACATACAGATACACACACAAATATAAATACAGAAAAATAAGCATACAGTTTACTATATATACACCTACCTAGATACACATTTTATTGTAAAATAAAGCAGAGAAACAGAACAGTGCAAGACAAATGTGTAGCTTAGTGAATTATTGTAATGCAAACACTCCTAAATCCACCCAGATCAAGAAAGAGAGCCTTGGCAGCCACCTGAGGGGCCCCCTCCACACACCTCATTGCAGTCACAGCACCATTTCTCGCTCTAGCCCTTGCGTTTCTTTATAGCTTTATCACCCAAGTGTGCATTCCTATATGTTATAGTTTAATCTTGCACATTTTAAAAGCATGACTTGTCTTTTACATTAAGTTTCTTTCTGTCTTGCTCTTTTTCTCGCAACTTATTTGTTGATGCACCTTGCATTTGACCTGCCATCTAGCTTTTGCTGAATGCTCCTTTGTCCTCTGTGTTTCCTGCAAATTAGCAGCTAGAATGTGAATCTTGACCAGACTCAGACGTGATCCCCCTGGCAAGACAGTGGTGGTGTGTTCTTTTTTCAAAGCATTATGTCTGGTTTTTCACTCTTCTTTTTTTGATGTCAGTAGCTATTGATGCTCAATTCTTAGATTCATCAATTCATAGGGAGTTGGTGACATCTTAATCTATTATTTCATGTTTCATCTAATAGCTGCACTAATTGTGTAAGGAAACACTTTTCCTCATCCAATATTTTGTTACTCAGTAGTACAGCTTATATAGGAAAGACAGGATAAATGCTTGAATCAAGATTATGAATTGGTTTCCTGTCACCCTCTGAAGGTGATCAATTGCAAGTATCATTATACATCTGTGGATTTACAGATATTTGATGGGTTTTAATTCATTGCAGTCCTTTGCCTTATTGAATCTCAAATTGTCCCCTCTTTGGTAACTGAGAAGCTTTTCAAGTTGGTTCCCAAGTCCTTTTCATGTGTCTCACAGTGTCTGGTACAGCAAGATATTTCAGACCCATTTTGCATATTTTCTTGAGAATCCCTGCTTTTGTTTGCTTATTTTAAAATGAGAAACTGTATTGTCAAAACCACAAGGGCATCAGAGATACTGATTGCTACTGGGTTGTATATACAGAATATATGCATATACATGTGTTATAGGTAAATAGATAGATGATAGATAGCTGTAAACTCCTATAAACACATATAATGAATTTTTGTATTCATACTGATATTTTCAGTTCAAACTCATCACTACATGGTATTCTCTTAGCTTCTTCTAAATTACATATGTATCTCCTCCCATTTATATTTACAATCTTGGTTCTCAAGGATACCAGGAATGGTGGAATTAGAATATCCCTTAATTATTGATTTGCTTACTACACATACAAGAGTCTCAGAATAATAGTATTATACTACCTCCACGGATTGTTATTACTCAAGGTAGATAAAAATTTTTTATATATGTTGTCCTCAGTGTCCCACTTTTTTATTAATGTACTATATTTACATTGTCAAAGCATATGTGCATTCCATACTAAGATCTCTCCTGCTTTATGCTTATTTAACCTCTTTTCTACAAGTGCAAATATATTTAATGATCACTACCAATTCTCCTATTTCTCTCTAGTCGTTTTGATGGCCTGAAGCTTATTCTCCAGTAACTTCCTTAAGAAGGGGCCATGGGAACAGAAATCTCTGATTCTTGATGTCGACAATAGTGTATTTGCGCATTTATACTTAAACGTTAGTTTATCAACATAGAAAACAATTTTCTTTCACTAAGTAAAATGACTCTATTTTTTTCTGGTGTATAAGTCTGATAAAAAGTCTGATGATAAAATAATTTTTTAAT
Organism: Rhinopithecus roxellana; assembly: GCF_007565055.1. Classification (NCBI taxonomy): domain Eukaryota; kingdom Metazoa; phylum Chordata; class Mammalia; order Primates; family Cercopithecidae; genus Rhinopithecus; species Rhinopithecus roxellana. The sequence continues at coordinate 3,951,216 of NC_044558.1, forward strand.
CCCTCTCAGCAATATGCTCTTTTTGCCTAGATGCTCGTATAATTAAAAAAAAAAAAAAAAAAAACTTTAGTAATATTATTAGAATACATCTTTGTGATCATCATTCTGTGCTGATATTCTCAGGTGCATTGTGTGTTTTTTCAATATATGGTTTCAAAGGCTTTTTTATTTTAGGAATTTTCAAGAAAATATTTGTTCTTTTCTCTTGCTTTGGTTTTCTTCTTCAGAAACACCGAACGTTGGTGTGTTGGGTCTTCTTTAGCTTTAATATTTGTCACTTTCTCTCAAACACTTTTAATCTCTTCATTTCTTTCTGATTTGAACTTTTTTTCCTTTTTACTTTATATTTCTTTTAAGTCATCATTTGTTGTATTGATTTGCTCTTGTGTATCTTCTAGTTTAGTTTTCATTTCTAAAATTATTTTTTAAATTTATATCCATTTTTTTCTGTCACCTTTTTCTTGAGTTTTTTGAAGTCTGATTTACGTTGCTGTCTCATATCTTGTATCACATTAACGTCTCTTAGTTCATTTCAAAATATTATGTTATAGTTTTACTTTTTAAAAAGCTTGTCTTTCTGCAATTTTCTGGGAATGGGATGCAGACTTTTGCCTTATCAGGGCTGGGATCTGAGATCCTACAAGTTTCTGGAGTGCTTCTTTTGCTTTGCAGTTCAGCTGCCAATTTTTTCAGGCTGGTGAGATGTTTTCTAGTCTCTCTACCAGCTTTCTGCACCTCAGGAGATCTGTCCCCATTCTGATGACTGAGATCTGTCCCCATTCTAGCTTTTGGAGGGCTAGTGCAGTACATTTGGTGAAGGTCTGGTGCCTTAGGATTTCTCTCAATTATCTCATCTTACCTCCAGGCTTTGGCAACTGCAATTTTCACTTGGTAATGGCCATGAGAACCTTCCGGAGATGTCTCTCAGTTCTCATGTCCTACCCTCAACTTTGGACGGTCTCTGCATTATACTCAGTGGATGTCTGAAATACTTTGGAGGAATCTCTCTCAACTCTTCTTCCTTATCCACAGCCTGCAGAGAATTACCCCAAAGCACTTGGTAAAGGTCTATGCAAAAGAGTTAGGGGGTAGGTAGACTCGTTTTGTGGCTGGGGCTCCTTTACGTTCTCATCCCTTGATCCAGTCCATGGCCACTGAAAGTTCATTGCAAGCTTGGCTGATTTCTTCTTACTCCATCTATGGTACATTCCTCTTTCTCCCATTGCTCTGCCAAGGGTAAAATCAGCCATGGGTCTCTTCTCTCCTAGGAAGTCTTCATCCTTTCTGGAGTTAGTTCATTTAGACAATTTGCATTTCAGCTCTCTGATGGTGTCCTCAAATAGCTATGTTTTTTACCTTATTAGGCTTGTTCTCATTGTTAGGATGGGATCTCAGTCTCTTGTCACTTTCTATGTGTGACAAGACACAGTCCCACATACAGTCTTCTTGTTCATCCTCTAAAGTTCACACTAAAAAATGGCTGTGTTCCACTGTGGCTAAAGCAAGAGCCACAGAGAAACCAAAACACAGATCCCTGCATTCAATAAACATTCTAAGGTCTTTGCAGGCTGGAACAATTTGCTTTATCAGGCAAATGCTTATGTGGGGATCATGTGGAGTCTCACTCATTCTTTATCTTCCCTAAGATTCCCTTTCTTCCATAATCTCACTCCAGTTAAGTACTTGCAACCCACACTGTCTTCTAAGAGATGGGATATGCTCCCTCCCCCGGGAAGTCTTATGGAAAACGTGTGCTTTAGTGAGTGAGGTTTAGAATTCACTCACCTGGACTGTGATGAGAAAGGCCTAGGGAATGAGCCTGGTGATTGGCTAACAGGTTTGGTTCCATGAACTCACTCTGCCTAACACCTACCTTTGCTCTCTCTCAGAGTTCATCTAGGTCATTGACCCTCCTATCTCTAAAGTCTCTTCCAGGAAGCTCTGTATAAATGCCTCAATCTAACATTTTTATTCTTCTCATATATTCCCGTTAGTATTTCTGCACATTATTTGTGCGTATTTGATTACAGGCAAAAATAAAACATAAATTTGTAGTATTCACTCCCCTGATGAATGGAATCATCCAGTCTTATGGCTTTAAATACCATCTATATGTTGATGTACATACCAGTGCCTACCTGCCGATATCAGTCTTGCCTACAATATTACAGAGAACAGAATTAGGTCTAGTATTTTGGATAAAGCAGGCATTGAAGACCAAGTTATTGACAGACCCAGCCCAAAGTCTCAACAATACAGTAACAACTCTGCAATCTAGCCCACGAGGTAATTAGCAAATCATAGCATGTTGTAATCCACATCACCCCAGCAGTGTGTTGTCCAGGTTAGCCTGCTGCAGGCAGCTGCTGTTAGGGGTAGCCTGACTACAGCCAATAAAACTCCAGGCCCCAATTAGTGACTCCTCAGTCACTCTGCTTTCTGGGAAGGAATGACCAAATGCAAGCTATGGCTCAAGTCTACAGGGCAGCTAAGGTGCAAGGCAGATGAACAAGACAGAAACTGGCACACAGGTAAAAAGATCTAACAGTGATGAATTGGGTCTGAATCCCTGGATGTGCCAATGAATAGCTGTAGTATCTTCAGCAATTTAGCTAACCATTCTCATTTTCAGTTTTCTCCACTGTAAAATGAGATCAATAATAGCTACCTTGCCGTGCTTTGGCGACAGTAGTGAAAATAACAAATAGGAAATTTCCTGGCTCATTTTCAACACCCTTTCAGTATTTTTCTCCTCTTCCTCTGAAATTATGGCACTTGCTGTTTGTTTGTCTTTCATCAGTCCAAGCTGATTGTGGGTTTCTGCAGATGACATTACTATTACTCACTGTCATCATCGTTGTCTTTGTTATTGCGGTTGTTGTTACAGAATTTGTAGCACTTGGAAGGAAAAGACAATTAATTAATCACCACAGAGTCTCTGGTATTGTTGACAAATAGCTTTTTCCACAATTTAATTTGTGGGACTTGGGAAACCAGGTCAGATCAAAGAAGTGGCTTGAGAATAATTTACACTTGCAACAAATGAAGCTGATGTTTGCAAGCCTGTGGTTGTAGGAGCAAGTTTCCCAGTTTACACACATGCCTAAGATGGAGTTTCTCCAAACTCCCTAACAGTGTTGATGGTCTGGAGTCTCTTCCTGAAGAGGTAGCAGCTCAGGCAGCTTTCTTTTGGAACCACTCAAAGCACTGAAATGGAAAGCCAATCATGTGCCTGCATAACGGCAAGCAAGTTAAGAGTTCACATTAGTTTGCCTTTGCACAGCTTGTTATGGTTGATGAATTAGACAAAAAACATGGAAGGAGAACAAAGCAATGTCATTCTGCATAAAGACGATTCTTCAAGCTCGCTCGTCTGCCAGACTCCGGCTTTAGAAGATATGCAGAGTCCTGGAAACACGTGTTATCAGCTACGTTTGGATAGAGAAAATAGCTCACACACTCACTATGCATCGCCAATTTTTAGCCACTCTCTGAATTGGTTCCCACTTCACCGCTGGGTCTTCAAAGGTTGTTTTTGTTTTGTTTTATTTCTCTTTTTACTGCCTTTAACAATTTCATTCCCAAAAAGGAACTAGGGAAAAGGGAAGAAATACTTGTCTAATTTTGACTCTGCATCTGCCCCTTTGCAAGGTACTTTTCAAACAGGGCGTATGCTTATATGTAGCAATACACAGTTTGAAATCTAGCAAGTTTACGGCAATACATAGCAAACCTGCCTTTTTGGTATGGCTAAGACAACTGGGGGTCTCCTGGCTCCAGTCTTATCTTCTTTTTGAGTGCTTAGTTCAATCTGTTTCTGCATCTCAGATTGGTCCATATTGGGGCTTGTATATTGGCTGTTTCCTTTTATAAAGCTACTTGCATAAATGCAAAGCGATCTCAACATCCCTCTCTCTTTCTGCATGTCCTGCACAGCCCTCAATAACTATAGGTCTATAGTTTTGGCTATTTTTGCACCTACTGCTAACAAATACATCCATGCAAAACCTTGAGTATCCCTTCCAAGTAGACAAGTATGTCTGCTGTTCTTACCTGGGAATGCTTTTATTCCCTGCTTGATCCGGAAGAAAGTTCTATAAACGTCTTTAACTTTAATCAGAAGTCTGAGAAATTCCTGAAAATATCTATCTCTGCTCAAAATCATTATTTCCTATGACTTCACTAGTTGTTTTCTATTTTACATTATTCTATGTCATACTTCAACCCAACCCCAGCCCTACAGCAATGTGTGCAGTTAAAACTGCATCCACTACTGCCTCACTACATTTTTTTTCTGATTACCAGCTTGTCTCTCATTATTATATGAATGTGCTTTGTTTATACATATGTTACCTCATTTAATAACTAAGGAAGGAATAACTTAAGCATCCTTACCACATCCCTTACAAGAGAACTTTGTGTAATAGATTAGAAAACTGGTGGTCAGAAAGATTGAATAACTTGTTCAAACTTATATATACAGGAAGGGGTAGAACTAGACCACAAATTTAGGACAATCTTAATCTAAAGATATGTTCTCTCTATTGACTCTGGGACCTTAAGCTGTGGTCACCATAAGCTGGGTGACTCTCATGCAGTCAGCTCAGGCACAGTTCTATAATGCTGCTTTTGAGCAGTATACCAGGTCTACATAACACAACACCCTCAGAGAGTTTTCAGTGAGTCCCTCTGTTTCTTCCCATGGCTATACAATTTTGCTCTGTGGAGTGCAGACTGCAACATATCTTTTAGGAGCAGCTAAACACAAGTAATAACATCAAGGCTCATAACATTTAATTTCTCATTGTATTTTTCATTCTTAGGCTATATTCCAAAGTCATGGAATATCAATACTGGTGAAGAACCTAGAAATCAGGTTAAGCTCAGTCCATTGTCTTGCGATCAAAAAGATAGCACCAACAATACCCAGCCCACAAAACTACCCAGTAAGCAGACAACCGCTGTCCCTGCAAGGGTAGGGTTGGGAAGGTGAAGATGCATCGTCGAAGCCTTTGAAACCTGACAGTAAGAACCAGAAGATAATCCCGTGTGCAGGAAAGCTTCATGGTGATGACTCACTAGGAAGTGGCTTGGCCACAGGTGGTTTGTGTTTAGAATTCACACTGGAGAAGGTACTATGTCTATATTATCCAGTGTCATTGTATAGGGTTTTATGATTACTGTCACACAGTAATTACTAAGATGTATTTTAGTAATTGATTGAGCTCAACACAAAGCTACCTCCTGTCTTTTAGGTACTTACCCACTGAAACTTCCAGAATACTGAGGCCAATTGATTTAAAGCCACTGATAATCTTTAACTTCCTGTGCCATCCATGATGTCCATGCCATCATTCCTTAATAGATGAAGTCTAATAATATGTCAATTTTATTTATTTATTTACTTTTATTTTTATTGTTTTTACATCGGAGACTCATTCTGTCACCCAGGCTGGAGTGCAGTGGTGCTATCTTGGCTCACCGCAACCTCCACCTCCCAGGTTTGAGTGATTCTTGTGCCTCAGCCTCCCGAGTAGCGGGAATTACAGGCACTCGCCATCATGCCTGCCTAATTTTTGTGTGTACTTTTAGTAAAGACAGGGTTTTGCCATGTTGGCCAGGCTGGTCTCGAACTCCTGGCCTCAAGTGATCCACCTATCTCGGCCTTCCAAAGTGCTGGGATTATAGGCATGAACCACCGTGCCCGGTCTGTAAATTTTATGTTGCCTTTTACACATTACAATAGGATTTTGCATAAATCTTTTTTCTTTACTTGGTACCATAACCCTGAAGAAACTTAGGTAGAACATATATTGTTCCTTTCACCAATGAAAAATAGACACTCAAGGAGTTTACTAGACCAAGGTTACACAGCTATGAGTTAGCAGAATTGGGACTTCACTGCAGGTCTTGTATGTCTATGTCTGCAACCTTTCCATACTGTCACAAGGCCAGGTACTTCTAATGTGAGCTTGAACACAAATGCCTAACCCCTGGGCTTTGCCCAATAGTCATAAACTTCTTCCCAGGGTCTCAGGGCTCTTGGCCTCAGAACTCTGACACCATTTTCTCAGGTATCCATGTCTTTGAACCTTATTCACTCGGTGGTTCATTGTTAAGTATCTGTCTGTACGTGGCACTGGGAACATGCTCACAGAAGATACAGTATAGTTTGCAGGACAGACAGCTAAGTAATAACTAACCTTCACAGAGGTAGCACAGTGTGATGGAGCACCTCTCACAAGGGGATGAGCTCAGAAAGGGTCCCCAGGCTGAGACTCATCTGAAGAGTATGGAGAGAAAAGTGCTGGGCCAGAGGAATAGCTTACATATGAAGGCCCCGTACTGAGAGCACACATCATATTTAAGGAGAAAAAAAAAAAAAAATCTGCTGTGATGCTTGGACCATAAGGTGCTGGGCAGAGGAGGTTCAGAGATGAAGCTGGAAAGTTATATAGGAGCCAGGATGCAGACGGCCTTGTAAGTCATGATAAGAGTTTGGGGCATGGCCCTGAAAACAGCAGGAAGCTATCAGTGGGTATTTTTCTTCTCTTTTTATTTTTTCATACAAATGGGTTTTAAACCAAGCTGTGACTTTAGACCTATTCTTTACAGGGATAACTCTGATTATAATGGAGAGGGGAATTTGAAGCCAGGAAAAAGTGGACACAGAGATCACTTTGAAGGCTGTAGTTTTCATTCATTACAGAGCTGTGTCTCTTAAATTAGAAGATTCCCTGAGTAAGTTTATGTTTTATCTTTTCATTTATGTCTTCCTCATATGCTCATACAGCATTGCCATTAGACCTGGGACAGAAGAGCTCTTGTGCTAGGCCCTATGCTTTAGAGAGCTCCAAGTATCATAAACACAAGATAAATCAAAGTATTACAGAATATTTGGGTATCTCTGTCACTTGTTTTTAGCGCTGTCTGAACATAGATGGTAACCCTATCATTGTCTATGGGGATCAACGTTGTTTAGGCTTCAGGAAAACATTTTTCTTCTCCATCTCTGGCTAAAAAACAAGTGTGACCAATTTGGGTAAAATTCTGTGGGTCACGCCAGTATTAGACAGCAACACTGCTTTAGAGGTGGGGAGAAGTAAACCAGTGGAAACTCTTGAGTGAAAGAAAAGACAAATCAATGATAATATCTTTCTTCTCAGTGTGAATGTAATAAATTCTCTTTCTTTGTAGAGATGGTGTCTCTCTATGTTGCACAGGCTGGATGCCAACTCCTGGGCTCAACTGATTCTCCTGCCTCAGTCTGCCAAGTGAGCCATGCTGGCCTGAATGTAATAGACGCTTGCAAAACGAGTTGTTGTTTCTCAATAATGTCAAAAATTTGTGCTATTGTTTATCTTCATGTTCCAATTCTTTGTTCCACCAGTGCTCATAAAAGAGCATGACATTCCCCACAGTTGTATTTGGCAACTGAGGATTTATTTTTTGCAGTTGCAAACACTTTATATTACCCTTAAATTTGTGTATCTGTAAGCCTAGACATAGCACATGTGAAGTATGACATTACTGTAAAGATCTATATAGTGATGATGGTATTATAATGTAAGTCACAATGATAAAATAAAAATATTTTGTATTATATTTTATAATAATAGTTTATCACATGCCATTTCATTATAATATTTGAAGAGGATGTATAAAGTTCCAAATATAAGTATTATCTGAAGAACATTTTATTAACATTATAATCGATAGTGCATCTATAAAACAGTTCCTTTAAATTTAAATTAATAAGTATCCTGAAACTAAAATGACTCAAGAAATGTTGTGTGATTTGCACTATGAGTAAAACACAAATTAAGTACAAATCTTGATTGTAAGAACATAATTAGCGATTTTGCTGACAGAAAGGCAATAAAAAATTTAAAAACGACTGTTATTGAATATAAATATAGTTTTCATGAATTATGTATGTTTTGTTAAATATTAATAATAATGTATATTAATATGTGGGTCACTGTTATTGAATAAAATATAGTTTTTTATGAATTATGTATGTTTTGTTAAATATTAATAATGCATATTATTATGTCTGAATCACTGTTATGGAATAAAAATATAGTTTTTATGAATTATGTATGTTTTGTTAAATATTAATAATAATGCATATTATGTGTGAATCATTGTTTTTATTTTATTACTCATCTAAATATGGCCAGTTCATTGCTAGAACATTCCAGAATGTACAATAATAATTAAATTAAATTGAGTCATCTTTGGTGTTTCAGTCACACAAAAACAGTAGGTACTCGTATTTTTTCTTTTTGGCCTTAGAAAGGGAGGATTGAACCTTTTTAATGTAACTATGTGTTATTCTGATTTTAACTTTTTTTTTTTTTTGAGATGGAGTCTTGCTCTGTAGCCCAGGCTGGAGTGCAATGGCTCAATCTCGGCTCACTGCAAGCTCCACCTCCCGGGTTCACGCCATTCTCCTGCCTCAGCCTCTGGAGTAGATGGGATTATAGGCATCCGCCAGTTAGACAGCCTGTGGGCCTCCATAGGCACTCCTGCCTCCGGCCCTGTAAATGTCAAGGTGCGCCTTCCTCAACATGCATGTTCTTTAGAATTAGTCTTCGGCAACCCTCTTTCTAAAAACTCCCTCTTCAATGACTTTCTTCTTGTTTTTGCCTCCAGCTCTCACTCTTGTATAATGATTGGCACATTGCTATCACCCAGTCTCCCATCCTGCATCCACCAATTATTTGGGGCATTCTATTAGTCTCCCAGTTGAAGATCATCTGTCTCAGGACAGCACAGTCCTTGGATTATGTATTCTTTTCTCTAGCCCTCCACAGTACTTAGCACTCTACTTATCACTTATGATTGAGTAATTTGGAGATGAAGGACAGATGTAATTCCCAAGATGGAGAGGCCATGAAAGGTTTCAGACAAAATTGCATGGAAATTCGGATGACAAAAGACGAATATAGAAATTAGGGAAGGATGGTTGTTGCTGCCAGTACATATTCTGCAACCGTTAACATCCAAGAGCCTCAGGGTCGGAAGAGACATTGAACATCGTTCAGTCCAACTCTCATTTACAGATGAGAAAGTGGTGGTCCAGGGAGGGGAAGTGACTTCTACAGAGCCACATAGCTATTAAGTGGCAGTCTAGGACTCCAACCGTGATTTCCTGAAGCCCAGATGCCCCCTTCAGAACTGAGGTGAGGGGTGGAGTATTGGCTACTGGTGGCTCACAGCCCAGTCCTTCGCTGGACATTGCTCTTGACTGAAGGGAGCAATCCCTGGAGCTGCCCTGCCCAGGGTTACCTGGGCCCCCGGGGACAGCCTGCATCCAATGCTTGGGTAGTGGAAAGGCACAAAGGCTTGCTCTTTGCACATGTTCACACATCCCTGAAGGCTCATCCCAACTGCAGAGTGCCCTGCAGGGCTGGCTGGAGCCTCTGATGCTACTATTTCGCTGCTCGACTTCTCTCTGCTCAATACTGCTCCCCTCACTCCCCATTAAACTTGTTGAACACAAATGTCCATCTGAGAGCCTGTTTCACGGAGAGCCTGGCCAGAGAGATAATCTAACCAGGCTCTCTCTTATGGAAAAAGAGACAGACAGACAGATGGAGTCTCTGATCCATAAGCACTCGGTTCTGATTGAAAAAATAAAAGGGATGCCTTTGCTTCTAGCCACCTGCCCTTCCTCCTCTCCCCTACTCCTCCTCCCACTGCTCAGCCCATCTGAGGAGTCACCTACATGTCCTGACAATTGCTGGGGATCTTCCGACCCCAGTCAGCCAAGGCTTACTTTTCAGTCTCCCTCTGGAGCCTTCCTCAAAAAATGTTATCTATTTGTAAAATCCCTCTTGGCAAGAGTGGGTCAGAGCAGGTTTATATAATACTGCTTATCATCACGCATAACGCCTTCGGGTCCAACCTGCCTTGCTGGGCTGGGTTGTCTCCTTCTAGCTGTCTTCCATATCTTGTAAACTAGCTGAGTCCACACAGCTTGAAAGCAAGAACAGAAGGAAGAGGATGCTATTCGTCACCTTAACCCGGGACACTCCTACCAAACCTCTCCTAGCAGCCTGCTCCCCAGGCTCCTGTACCACAGTCTTCCTGGAGCAGGAAAAAATACAAACACACATCAGGCTTATGATGGCTGGGCCAGATTCCTGGGAGCCACAAAACCGAAGTTGGGCTCTTTATGTAGTGGGCTCTTTATGTAGTGCCAACCAAATAGCTTCATCCCCCTTCTTGGAATTTTAGTAAATGACCACCTTTCTCTGGGAAGCCTTCCTTCATCAGCTCTACCCATTGCACAAGCTATCAACACAGTTCTTGGCTCAGTATCATCACTCTATTCTCTCCTCTCCTTAAACCCTTCTCCCCACCTAAGTGTATAATGTGATAGTTAATCGTGAGCCATTGGCCATTGTGTGTATATTTGGATATGACCTAGAAGTACTCTAAACTAATTAACAAACTGACAGGATGGGCTTTTTAAAGCTGTGTGTTCACACCCTCACTGCACCTCTGGCTACTCCATTCATTGGAAAGCCCTCCTCAGTTCTTACCCTCGCTCTTCCTTTCAAATGCCTGCTGTGCTATCTGGAAAGCTGTCTGTCTTCCCAACTAGTCTGGGTGCTCCTTGGAGGGCAGGAACCACACCGATCATCTTCGTATCTAATCTCTGCTCCTCCCCATCCCACTGCTTCTGATTTGCACCTGTCAAGTGCTCATTAAATACACCTTAAGGAAAACTACATAATGCACAATTAGGAGGCAAAAATTAGAGCTTGTAATTCCTAAGAAATATCTCTCACTCATCAGCACCACAAAGCATTCCATTTCCCCCATTAAGTGGCACTACTCTGTGCATGATGGCACTCACTGGCAGAAGGAATGTGGCTACCAGTCTGCAGTGCCAGCTCCTTCATGTGTGATCATGGGGACCTTAGGCACTTCTCTTTCATGAACTTCAGTTTTCTCATCCATAAAGAGTTGGTGCTGTCAAATGCCACCTCAAATGCTCCTTTTATGACTCTTTATGATCTTCTAGGTTCCCAGATGAATTAATTAAAATCATTGGCACCAACCCCACCCAGCCTAGTGGTGCCTGTGTAAATCTCTTTTCTGAGCCTGAACCCAAATGTAAGGTGATCTCTCACACAAGAGCAACTTGGCCTCAGTGCAAAATGCTAATCCTTTCAGATGCTGAAGAAAAATGCTATTCATAATAGTAAATGAGCTTTTGATCGCAGCTTTCTGCTCAAGCTTTCTGTATGGATATTAGTGTATCCAATCCAGCCCTCATCCTCCTTGGATTTTATTAGGAGGTGGGAGTGAGGTGGGGAGGAACAGGTAAGGCTGTACGTATTTATAAATGTCTTTGTTGGGATTCTACTCTGCACAAGTGTACGCCACTTTCTGCCACCCCAGCTAATTTGTGAAATTCTTGTTCAAAGTGATTAAATTGTTTATTACTTTGGAATCCTGCCCTTGTACCTTGACTCCAAATCAACATTACAGTTTTGGCAAAAAGCTTTGCACTGGAAGAAATAAAGTGTCTTACCTGAGGTCACAGAGAGGGAGAAAGAGTAAGTGGCCTGTAAGGACACAGGAGTGCAATTATAAACAACAATATATCTGAAAAATAGAGAAGATTGATTTAGTTCCATTTATTATAAGGGTACGGAGGAGAAGGCAGCAAAGCACAGGTTTTTCAGATCCAAACACTAACTCGCATTGGACCTGCAGGTATTTGACATGGTGGTCTTTACTAAGATGAATTGAAAATTAAGTTAAATCATTAGTTAGAACCATCTTTGGTATTTTTCTGCCAATTACAGATGTTCTTTGTATTAGTTTGCTCAGGTTGCCATAACAATATACCACAGACTGGGTGGCATCAACAATGGAAATGTATTTTCTCACAGTTCTAGAGGCTAGAAGTCTAACATTCAGTGGTTCTCTGGAGGTCGGTCCCTCTTGGCTTGCAGAAGCCACCTTCTCTATGTCCTCACATGGCCTTTTCTTAGTGTGTGCGCTCCTGGTGTCTCCTCCTCTTCTTACAAAGATACCTGTCCTATTAGATTAGAGCCCTACCCTATGACCTCATTCAACCTTAATTATCTCCTTAAAGGCTCTGTCTTCAAATGCATGCACATTAGGACCTAGGACTTCAACCTCTGAATTTTGGGGACATTATTCAGTCTATGATACTCTTCAAACCCAGTTTTTGTAATGAAAAACATGGAAATAAGAAGGCTAGTTTTAAAACCAAGCTAGAGTCAATTCACCATTACTTATTCTAGAAACAGGATGCCAAAACAATTCAATTTAGCCATGAACCAGGAGGCCACTTGTGTTCAGCCTTCGAAAGTATTTTTATTTTTCTCTCATTTTGCATTAGGTTGAATTTGAAAATTAACTTTCTGGTCTGGTTTCCCAAGCCCACTTTAATTTTCCCTCTTTTCTAAATAGTCGTGTCCCCCACCGCCCCACATATCCACCCTCTTTTAACCTGGCTGATTTACTTCCTGCCCCACCATCCAAACCATGCATGACAATTCAAAAGCACATTTTTCTTATCTTGATTCCATCAAAGCCCAGACCAAAATAATACTCCTACTCACCAAAAACACTGTTTAACAACCAGAACATTTTTTGTAAAGCATACTAATCTTTACTGACTTCTTTTCAAATAGTCTGAAGTAAAAACCTATTCACTCCCAAAACAAAAATTTAAACCATGTATTTTTCACATCACTCTTTTAAGACTTTATAGCTGCCTCCAAAGACACATAGACTCTATTTCCCACCTCCTGAAAATTCTGTCCCGGCATCAGCCTATTGAGGTTCTCCCCAGTCTCTCTCCCATTGCTTTTTCTCCAGCCTCTCATTCTCTCTTCTCTAAGTCATCTTTTGTCTTTCCACCTTCCAGACTCTTTCTACATTAGCAGTCCCTTCAAATTTCCCCCACCCAGTGCATGTAAATTGTGAAAGTCATCCAGGACGGTGAAATGCTTCTTTAGTGGGGAAGTCTGGGAGAGGATGGGGATGAGGAAGGAGGCACTGGCATGTGAGTATGTGAGGGGCCACGCATTAATAAGCTCTGCAAACTCCCCGTTACTCATGTTCATGCCTGCCTGTAAGTTATTGCTTGTGCTAGGACCTGGATTAAGTGTTTTCTCATTATGTTGCTAATTGATTGAGCCTAATGATCTTAAAAAAAAAAAAAAAAAAAGCAACAAAAACATCTTGGCCATTTCAAGCCCTTTCTCTGAACTTTTGCTGAAAAATGTAGTGATCAGTTGGATGCTTTCATATCGTTTATTGCTATTTGTGTTAGAGATCTTGTATCCTTCACTAAACTTACATGTCTTCATAGCAAGACCCAGTGTTAGTAAGGTCTTTATGATCTCTTCTGATTCTAGCACGTCATTCAATGGAGATTTGTTGATTGATTATGTCTTGCCAACGGCCCTGTGTGTTTATTTGTAAAGCATAAACAAATTGATCATAGGATAGGTGACATAGAAGCATTTTCAGGAGTAAGAGGCCAGACTGAGATCAACATCTTCCTAAAAAAAAAATACCAATACTAATGGATGGTTAAGAGTCGTTGTAACTGAAGTCCCTATAGTTCCGAGAGTGCAGCAGAAGATTGGTCTCCAGTCTCTCTCTGTCCCTAGAGATAAGTTACTCTCATTATATCTGATTGTATTTAATTAGCTTAATAAAACATGCAGAAAAGGTGGGCTTTGAAAAATACATAGAAATTCAACAGGCAAAGAGAGGGAGGGCATACTTCACAAACTACATTGTCTAGTGTAGCTGGAGGGTAAGGTATGGAAGTAGGAAAGCAGGGGCCAGTCAGGGTGAAAATCACAAGGCCAGGAGGACCAGAACGCTGACTTTCTCTCCAGCCCTCCCCTTGACACCTGGGAAGGGGCAGACCTGGAAGATCCGCCTGAGAAGCCCCTGGAGTGGCACTTGTGGATCTTTGACAGGAGGTGAGTGTTGATCTCATGGCCGGGTCAAATTCTCTCTTCTCCTGCCATATAGAAGGCAGTTAAGCAGATATTATAGGTGAAATTCTCTCCAATAAAGCCACGGCTCTGACAGGTTGGCTTCATGGACTCTTTTTGGAGAAATTCTGAAAAAGGCCTTTAGAATTCCACATCAGCGCTGTGGGTTCATTTTGGAAATCCTAGCAGTACAGCTGTGAAGAAAGAACTTAAAACCCCACTTTTATGGGGCTATAAATCTAAAGAGGAGAAACAGATCATAGACAAAATAAATACATAAGACATCATATATACCGAGCCAGATGGTGGAAAATGCCATGGAGAACAACAGAGCAGGGATGGGAAATCAGGAGTACTGGGGTGACAGTCAAACTGCAACTGCTGTAAAAGTGATCAGGATAGAAGACACCGGGAAAGGCCTCTGAGTAAAGACTATGTTCCTTTTCGGGGGAATGTATAGGTTATTTCCAACTCTTTACTATTAAAGTTTTGGGTGCATGTCTTTTTGTACGTCTGTTTGAGAGTCTCTGTGGGGTTTATACCCAGAGTAAAATTGCTGGGCATTGAGTAGCTGGAAACTTGACCAAATACTGTACATTTTGTATCAAAAATAGTTGCACTGGCTTACCCTCCTACCTGCAGAGGTGTGAGAGCTTCTATTTTTTCAGTAATTGCTATTATCTCAATACTTGATTTATTTTCTTGTTTTTGCCAATTTTGAAGATGCAGACAGATATCTCAAATTATTGTTTGATTTCATGTTTTCCTGATTAGTAATAAAGTTGTGTCATTTTGTCAGCTTTTACCTTCTATAAGTTGCCCGTGTATTTTCTTGACTTATTTTTCACTTCGGTTTTCTGTCTGTTTCTTGCATACCTTTCCTTATATTCTAGATTACAATCAGTTATGTGTTTTGCCATATACTTCCTTGCCTGGTAACTGTTAAATTAGTGTAGAGGGCTTTGCAGAACAAAATATTTCATTTTTGTGTGGTCAGATCCAAAAGAGTTTTTCTCCTTTATGCTATATTCTTTTGCATTTTGCTTAAAAAGCCTTTATCCAATATAAGAACACAGAGATAGTTTCCAAATTTTCTTCTAATAATTTTATAGTTTTGGTTTGCTATTGATTTGTGAGCTGTCTTCCATGATAAACCAGGCTCCCTTATAGATATGAGTTCTGCTTCTGAATCCTCTGTTCTGTTTAATTGATATATCTGTGTTCTTATACTAGTAATGTGCTGGTTTTAACGGGTCTTTGTAACATGTTGTACTATCTGATAGCTAAAAAGAGCATCCTATTTTTGTTCTTCTTTCTCAAAATTCATGAGCCTTTCAAAGACCTTTATTGTTCTACATTAATTTTAGTGTCACTTTATCTTATTCAGCAAGGATTTACATTAAAATGGTCTAAACTTTATATATTATTGTGGGAAGCACTGGAATTATCACGGGTTTTCTCATTCATGAATGCAGTGCAGTTCTCTAGGTATTCTCTCATATCTGATCAGTTATTTTGTCATTTCTCTCCATATAGATCTTGTGTATTTTTAAAATTAATTTCTAGTTTACTTAAAATTATTAATTCCCATTTTCAATGATATTTGCATTTTCAGATTCTCTGAGTTTTTTATCTTGAAAATGCGATTTTCAAAGACATTTTCTGGTGGCTTATTGCTGTTATAGTACTTTGTTGATTTTCTTGGGCTATGTAAATTATCATTTTATCTATTATGATTTTTCTCTTTCCTTCTGATTCTTATTGGAAGGAAATGCTTCATTTCTTTTTCTTGTTACTCATCCATTGATCAGGACTGCTAGTACTCTGCTGAATGAAAAATTGTAATAATAAACATGTCTTTATCATCTTCTTGTCTGTAAAGGGAATGCCTCTAAAACTTCTCTAACAAGTAAAAAGAACAAACCCAAAACGCTTATAAGACATTTTAGAAATGTAATCTTAAAAAAGAAAGAAAAGGCTGTGTGCAGTGGCTCAAGCCTGTAATCCCAGCACTTTGGGAGACCGAGACGGGCGGGTCACGAGGTCAGGAGATGGAGACCATCCTGGCTAACACGGTGAAACACTGTCTCTACTAAAAAATACAAAAAACTAGCCGGGCAAGGTGGTGGGCACCTGTAGTCCCAGCTACTAGGGAGGCTGAGGGAGGAGAATGGCGTGAACCCGGGAGGCGGAGCTTGCAGTGAGCTGAGATCCCAACACTGCACTCCAGCCCGGGCGACAGAGCGAAAGAAAAATGGTTAGGTGATGAACAATGAGTTGAAGCTGTGGGTAGATACCATGACTTGTAGGAAGCCACGGGCCTGGTCTCCTATTGTTGGAAAGAATGTTGACAAGAGTGAAAGAGGAGCTATGAACATAACAGGATTTTATAGTTTCTCCCGGTGATTATATCAGAAGGATCAAAAGAGAATCGAATAGGCAGTTTGCTGACAATGAGAGCCAAGGTGAATTCAGTGCTACATCTGTATGTTATTTAAAATCTTCTGTGCCCCACATTTTGGGAATATTTCTAGAAAATGGGTACTTTTAAGAGTACTTTGAACAAATAAGTGACATAATCAAAGTGATAAAGATTGCCCTGGATTATTTCTCTCTCTGGCTCCAGGTGCAGGAGGTCACTAAGTCTTGTGGATTTCTGAAGACTAGTCAATTCCATTCCATCCCATCATCTGTGTCCATATGGCCCCATTATCCCCAACCAAGACTATGGGACAAGCCTCCTGACTTCCCTGGCTCCCTGCTTTCTCTTTTAGTGTGTTCTCTACCCTGTCACCAGAGTAACGGACTGAAGAGCAATCTGATGCCTCCCGACTCACACCATGACTCACTCTGGAATATCACATCTGTGTAATGGAAGCACCAGCCCCTTAGACGCAGATCTGCTGCTGAGAGAATAATGTTGTCGGAGTTAAGTTAGCCCCTCTCCTGCATGTCATGAGTACCTCCTCATTGCCATCATCATTCTTGCTGCCTTTGGATCCTGACTTTACCTTTTCTCTGGATTTGATCTTAGGCATCTGCTGTAGGGTCCCTGGCACCTTCAGGTGTGACCTGTTCACCAACCTCACTTTGACACTTGGTCCACTTACTCCATAACAGGATTTGGGGTTCTCCTTCTTCTGCCTCTTGCTGCTCTTCCAGACCAGACCACGATCTACTTCTGGTCTTCTTTTCATCCATGGCTAAACTCCCCTAGCATTCTCTGCTAGTAAGCCTCTTGAACCCTCCATTGCATATAAGAAAAAGCCATCATTCCTCAGTGTGACATATAAGGCCACAGTCTACATCACCAGCATCTCCCCAGCCATGGACAGTATCCCATGGACACCTTATCAGCTGCCATTCTTCTTGCAAGCCATGCACCCTCATGTCCTTTTGTCTGTCCTTGCTATTCCCTTTCTGTTGAATGCAACTTTCTTCTTCTTTCTTTATTTTTTAAGCCCCTATGTATCCTTAAAGAACCAGTTTAAAAGTCAGCTCTTCTGAAACTTCCCCCATGTGACTTGGGTGGTTACTAATTCCTTCCTTTATGCTCTTAACAGCTGGGTGTTTACATTTGAATTATTGTCTTACATTACTTTTTTTTTTTTTTTTTTGAGACAGAGTCTCGCTCTGTCGCCCAGGCTGCTGGAGTGCAGTGGCGCGATCTCGGCTCACTGCAAGCTCCACCTCCCAGGTTCACCCCATTCTCCTGCCTCAGCCTCCCGAGTAGCTGCGACTGCAGGCACCCACCACCACGCCTGGCTAATTTTTTGTATTTCTAGTAGAGACGGGGTTTCACCATGTTAGCCAGGATGGTCTCGATCTCCTGACCTTGTGATCCACCCGTCTTGGCCTCCCAAAGTGCTGGGATTACAGGCTTGAGCCACCGCGCCCGGCCTCACATTACTTTTTGATCATAATTGGTTTTCAAGTGTGTCTGTTCAACTAGTATACGTATGTCTTAATTTTTCTTTTCCAAGAAATCATTTTAGTGACAGGGACTTAATACATGCTGAAAAGAGTTTGTATAACACGAGCGATATTTAGGAAGATTGATTTGGTGGTCATATGCAGGATGGCTCATGATGAAAGACTGGATAGAGAGTCCCCAGAGGCAATTGCTATGCCCTGACCATGATCTAGGTAGGGCTGGAGCTGGGGCATGGATAGAAACCATGGATGTCAGATCCAGGGGTAGAAAGACTAAAGAGGATGGTGGATAGGAACAGTGAGAGAAGAGAAGCATTTAAAATGTCTCTGGAATGTTGAGTATAGGTGCCTAGGGGAATGGCAGTCTAGCAACAAAAGCAGGGAAAGGAGAGGCAGTGACCTGGAAGGAAAGCCATACTGGGTTTGAAGTCATCCAGGATATACAGTGGCAAAGTCCCACAGGACTGTAAAGTGAGGCTCCTGTACTGGGAATGTGGACTTCACACCAACTAGGGAAATGCAGTAGTTGACACTGTGGTGAGAGACAGGAGATGTTAATATGCAGGAAAGTACAGAGAAAGGAAAAAACAGATTCTCTGGAAAATTGCTCTGCTGGGGGAGCAGAAGGAAGAAAATATGGACACAGAGAATGCAGGGGAGAAGGGGCGAGAAAGTAGGCATGAACCAGAAGAGTGTCTTGCTGTAGAAGCCAGGAGGGATGAATTGCAGAGTACAAGGTTAACAGTATCAAGTTCTGTGTAGAAAATGGGGCTGGAAAGAGGCTGCTGGACTTGGCCATGGAGGGCCTTGGTGACCTTCAAGAGAGCCCTTTCTGGGGAGAGGAGTGGGGTGGGGCACTGCCGGATGTGAGGGAGAGAGTGGGTGGGAGGAAGCGGAGGTGGCAGGTGCCGCCCGTTCTCCAGGGAATTTGGCAGGGTGAGGAGGGAGGGGGCTGGTGGGGCTGTGATCCCAGTACACAAGAGGAGGCTGGCCCTCCCCTCACTGCACATCCAAACCCTTGCCAAACCAGGTCAAGTCTAGCTGCAGATGCCATCTCATTGTCTCTTTTCTATTCCAGCGGCCATCACCTCTTCCCTTGACTCCAGAGCAACCACAGGCTTTTTATCTTCTATATCTCTTCACTCTATTGCTTCCTTCATGCTGGGAAAAAAGTCTTCTCCAAGCTCTTTTCTGATCCTCGCTTCCATGGTCAGAGACAAAATTAAGCCCAAATACTCCCCCAATAACGCAAAATTCTCCATGCATGGGTCCCCATCTTAGGCCTTAATTCCACTGGGCCGTCCCCTGCCTGGGCATGTCCCTCGCTTCCCACCCCTTCCCCTCTACCTGCCCTTCCCCTGGGGGAGCCATCCAGCACTTTGCCTTGATTTCTGGTTGAACTACCCTCCAAAGTCACTCTCTTCTTGTTTGCTTGTTTCACATTTCCTTTTTTCTCTTCCTGTGACTGAAACTGAACTTCAAGAGTTGGTTTCTGTCCCAAGATGTAATGCTTTATCTTTTTTTCAGAATAGGCATCTCCATTTTGTGTTGGGGCATGCTATAGGAAAGGCTGCATCTTTTAGGTAGAGGGTGAGCCCATATTTGTCCTACACGCAAGCCAGAGCTCCCCCAAGACCATATGTAAATGCCCTCTCCACCATGCAGACCTCCTGGATTTCCAACTTCTTGTTGCTTTAAAACACTTTATAATGTTTTGTTTATAACAAGTAAACAGGACTTACTATATTCTCTGTCTCTTTCTATGTATAAAATACACATACATATATCGTCTTTATATCCACAAACACCCACTACGCGCGCGCGCGCACACGCATACACACACACACACACACACACACACACACACACACAGCCTTACTATTGCTCTATGAGCTATTTGAGGGCAGGTTTGTGCCTTACCTATTTTGTATCCTTGTAAACCTACTACAGGTCTGTATCCTAAGCACTTAATAAACTTGAATTGAATTGCAAAAAGGAAAAAAAGTCCAACCCCAGACTCAGCTGAGAGGGTATAGACAAGGGCAGGCACATGGAAAGATGGAGTTTTCCACTGCCCAGACAGAATGGCTCCACAGTGGGTGGCGGGCCCTCCCCCTCCCCTGAAATCAGACAGATACCCTATTGTCAGTGCCCTCTAGCTCGGCTGGGGGCTGAGGGCAGCTGTCAGTGCCACACAGGTTGGCACCTGGTGATATTTAATTCAGC
Source organism: Rhinopithecus roxellana (assembly GCF_007565055.1). NCBI lineage: Eukaryota > Metazoa > Chordata > Mammalia > Primates > Cercopithecidae > Rhinopithecus > Rhinopithecus roxellana. Next base: position 3,971,384 of record NC_044558.1, read on the forward strand.
ACCTTATCGCAGGTAGACCGCCTGGCATTGCTCTTTAATTATTTCACGTGTGGCTGTCTTTTCACTCTAACAAGATTCAACAACAAACATTAACCGTGTCTCCACTCATTGTGTGCCAGGTGCTTCCACATGTTTATATTTAAAACTCGCAAAGCCCTGTGTGGTGGGCTTTGCTATTGTTAACTACAGCTTTTCAGATGAGCAATTGAGTTTCAGAGTCTGGTGGAAGTTCATGTAACTGATACAGGACAAAGCCAGAATTTGGACCAAGAAGAACAGAGCCCATTTGCACTTAGTTACAGGCTTTTTGAGGGTATGGCAGGGTTTGACCCTCTTCCACCTTCCTGGGGCAGCCCTTCCTCCCCAGAGGGGCCAGGCTCAGTCCATAGCTTATGACGCCACCCTTGGAATTAAGTTGAAGGTGAACGTACCTTCCTTGCTACTGTGTGCAGAGGATGGAAACCATCGTTCTCTGATTCCTGCTGGTGCTCGGTGCTCAGCTAAGCTCCTACAATCCAAACAAGCAGCCCCTGCAGGTGCGAGGGCAGAGCTATAAATATGTGCTGCATTGTTCTCCTTGTCAGTGCCAAACAACATCAGCGCTCCTTCCTTAGGGAAGCTGATAAATAAATGAGAGATGCCATCGAAACAAAGCCAAGTCCTGCCTTAGGCTGTGCCTGGGTGATTCCAGCTGAATTGTTAAGAGGTGTGAACCTTTTAGCGGCTTTGATGATAGAAGGACCTGGAGACCATGACTAATCTCCACTGGCCACATAATACCCCAGTGCAGTGCCAGGGCCAGAGGGAGGGAGATTCCCCAAACTCAAGTACCTTCAAGTGGTGTCTAGTGCCAGGCCTTGATGAACACTGGCACTGCTCAATTCTCCTCCTTTCCCCTCTGCAGCACCACATGTCATCCTCCCAACAACTTATGGAGCTGGGTCTATTTTTATTAAAAGCATTTAAAAACCCTCACGTTGTAACAGAACTTTGTAATTTATAGGGAACTTCTGAGCAATCTAACGAGGCAGCCGAAGAGAGTATATATTACAAATCTCCCTTTCTAGACCAGTAAACTAAGGCTCAGAGAGAAGAAGTAACTTGCCTAAGGGGACACACAGCAAGTAAGAGGCCCAACCTGGACCCAAATGCCTGTCTCCTGCCTCCAGGTCCACAGCTCTTTCTGTTTTTCCATAGCTGTCTCCCTTAGCAGGACCTCCAGAACATATCGATAAGGTGCATTCTTCTTACCACACACAGTCCACCATGGCAGTAATGTTTGTTTCTTATCTTCTCAGGTGAATAGTGGTTGAAATTGGATAGTCTCCGGAATAAGCATTCCTCTTCATGTCAATTTACAGCTGTGCAGAAGGGGTTTGGGAAAGGAGCTCTTGGCAGGGATTTTGATGCCTCTGTGAGATTGCCAACAGTCTCAGCCATGTCCGAATGGCTTGGAGCAAAGGAACAGCTCCCATCCATGCCCTTCCTGAAGTTCTGGGAGCCACTTGTAAAAGAGGGGGTCCCCACAGCTTTACAGAAGTTGTATTACGGAGTAAAATTTGGAATCCTTGGCAAACTTTTGATGCAATGTAAATATCCCTGGTTTGCACGTGTTAATAAAGGTAGTAAAATCAATCATGGAATAATTTTCAAAATTGTTTTCGAGATACTGATTGGCACTTGGGCAGTGCTCAGCATGTGTGAAGGCAGGCAGCCTGGCCTGGCTCCCAACCTCTAGGGGATTACACAGGCGTCCTGGCCTGGCTCCCAACCTCTAGGGGATTACACAGGCGCCTTAAGGAAAGCTGTGGTCCCTGGGATAGCATCCCTTTCCTAGAGTAAGTGCTGCGAGGACCTGTATGTTGGTCCCTGTGACTAGATGCCAGGTGACAATGGGAGGACTTTGGGATCCACAGCCAGGGCAGGACCCTGGCCTTGGCTGGCACCTGTGTGAGCTCCCCTTGCTGCCTTCACATGCTCAAGACCTGTGTCACCCACAGAACCTCGTGTTCTCCTTGGCCTGAGGCCTCCCAGACCTGGAGGCTGGCTGAGAAGCCAGGGTAGGCCTTTGCCACAGGATGGAGCAGGGCCCGAGCAGTCTATGCTGGGGGCCCTGTCTAAGGTCACCTCTCTACATATTGGTACTGCTTCCCCTTCAGCTTCTCCTCTCCCTGGGGTGGAAATAGGGCCTTCCTCACTCATTCATTCATTTGACTTACGCTCATTCATTCACTCTACATATTCTGTGAGTACCTTCGAGGTACCAGGAATTGTTGTAGGTATCAGGAGTACCACAAGGAATCAAACAGATAAACGCCCCTCCCTGTGGGACTGACATCCTATTGGGTGAGTCTTTGGTGGAGTATTTAGTGTCTGAATATAAGTAAGGCAACAGTAAGTTACATGATGCAGAGAGTTAAATGGTGTGGGAGACCTTGGGGCCTTTCAGAGAAGAGGATTTTAATTTTCAGTGGAAGCGGCTAGGTTAGGCCTTACAAAGAAGGTGACATTTGAGTAAACACTTGAAGGAAGCAGGGGCGTGAACCCAGCAGGTGTCTGGGGTGAGAACGTTGGATGCAGAAAGGACAGTTTGTGCCAAGGTCTTGGTAAGAAGGTTGGTGTGGTGGAGTAGGGTGGGCAGGAGGGAACAAGAGAGATGAAAGGAGGTCAGAGGTCTTGGGGGAGACTGAGTCCTTTGGGTCAGGTGGACCATTGTCAGGACTTTGGCTTTCTTTCCAGGAAGATAAGGAATCGTTGCGGGGGCCTCCTGACCTAACTTCTGTCTGAACAGATTGCTTTGGAGGCTGCACTGGAAATATGGCATTGGGAAGCAATGGTGAAAGCAGGGCGACCGGTTAGAACTTTGTCAGTACTCCAGGCCCAGGGTAACGGGGACTTTGATCAGGGAGGTGGCAGTGTGAGCAGGGAGGTATATCAGAATGGGTGTATTTTGAAGGTAGAGTCAATGAACTTTCCTGTAAGAATGGATGTGGAATGGGAGAGAAACAGTGAGGTCAAGGTGATCCCAAAGTTTTTATGCTGAGCAGTTGCAAGGATAGAACAGCCACCCCTGAGATAGGGAAGGCTGTGAATGAATGTATTAGGGAAGCAGAATCGGAGTTGCAGTTTGCACTTGAGTTTTGAGAGACCACATGGTGCAGCTCGATGACCCTGGGCAAGTCCCTTCCCCCTCAGACCCTCCATCTCTTCTTCTGCAACAGGGAGGTGATATCAACGCTACCTGCTTCAAACGAGTATTACGAGGGTGCAAAGCCCTAAGGAGATTAGCGAAGCATCTGGCACATAATGGGATTAAGTAAATGGTGCCATGGCTCTTTCTCCTCTCAGGACCTGGGCAGCGGCAAAGAGCCGCAGTCAACCTTTTCCAGGCTCCCAAAGGCGGAGTCTATGTGTGGCTGGGCAAATGCCTCTTTTGAAGTCTTAAAGGTCAGCGCTTTGCCAGCTGCCTGCTGGAGACAAAAGGCAGCACAATTTTCTCCATTGTCGCTTTTTGTTTCTTGCTCATCTACCTCAAACGGAGGGCCTGAGGCCAAGTGCCTGACACTGCCGGCACAGTGGAGACTCCCTTGCTGCGGGCAGAGTTAAAACCCCTCTGCACAGAGTAGGGATTCACCCCTGCCACCCTCCCAGGGGGCTCCTGGAAGGCCCGCCTCATGGAAAGAAGGCTGGCCTTGAGGTCACAGACTTGGGTTCCAGGCCTAGCACTAGTTAGTCAGGTGGCCTTGACAAAGTTACTTACTTTCTCGGGTTTTTTTCCTCCTCTGTGGAATAGGGTTAATCCAACACATTCTCGGGGTGGTTGGAGCTGTGCTTCATGGCCTGGGTCCGTGGGTTTGAACTGTGACTTTTCGTTTTCTACCTGTCTGATTTCGTATAAATTACTCAAAACCTCTGTGTCTCACTTCCCACATTTCAACCCGGAGATTATAACAGTACATACCTCATACGGTGGTTGTGAGAATTAAGAGAAACAAATATAAATGTGTAACATAGAATGGCACATAGTAGGTTCTCAAACAATATCAGCTGTTATTCCTATATAAGGAATACATAAAAGTGCTTCTGAATGCTATTGCTCTTTAAACACGTGACACGGTTTTATTATGACTGCCTTGACTTTATGAAGTTTCCAAACCTGTCCCCTGCCCCTCATATCAGAGTGTCACGTGTTTTCTATGTTAGTATACAGGAGCATCTGCATGCACCCAAAATATTAAGTGTTTTTTGGAAGTGGAAGCTTGCTTGACATATATTAAATAGTGTCAAGGAAAAAATTGCAGTTAATTTTTTGACAGAATAAAAAATACCTCCACATTTTCTGAGTTGGTACGTTGGGTTGTTGTTGTTGCATTACTGAGTTTTCTTCATGCAAAGCCCACCATCTCTGGCCTGTCTCCGTGGGCTGTGATTGCCATGGAGTCAGGCGCCACATCTCCCAGGAACTCAGGGTGTGTGTGTGAGCTGTTGGTTTACAAATGGCGTGAGTTCAGACTGAGCATAGAAAACATGTGGGCATGTGTCAAAATGAATTTTTAAAAAGACAAAAGAAATATCTGAGAAGCTCCGAGATTTGCAGTGCCGAGAACACACTCCAGCAGCAGTCAGCATGTACTGTAAAACAGCACTCGCTGGTTGCCAACTATGTGTCTTGAGGCCTGATTAATCCATGCTCCAGACAGATGTACATGGCATGCCCCACATAGAAGGCTGCCAAACACAGCAGCAGCCCCTCTGCTTGTTCAATTTGTTCCTCAACTACTGGGTTCCTAGTTTATACCACTGGGTTCCTAGTTTATACCAGGCCCTGTGGTTGACCTAGCCCATAGGTGGGCTCACCCTGTGTGTCTGTTCCTGCAGGTACATTCCTTCTCACTCATGTAGAACTGGACTCTGCTTCCATATCCTGCTGGGGCCAATTGTTTACATTGCCTCCAAACCTCAATTTCCCCATGGACAGCCTCAGAGTCATCCTACTCATGCCTCAGGGTGATTAGAAGGATATGGATGAGTTTTGTAAATAAGTGACAGTCATGGGAAGGTATTGCTGCCCTGACCTTGCATATGCCCTTCTGTCTTTCTGCATCTAGGTCTCTGGTCTGTGACACAATAGTCAATGGACTTTAAGCTCCAATAGTCATCTGGAGCTTAAAGAAGATTAATGAGCACCAAGAGGCCAAAGATACTCTTTGCTCCTTTTTTCAAATTCCCTATTCAGCTCTATGGCTATTGGGGCGAAATGGGCCACCAGGGACATGTAGAAAAGAGAGCAGACACCTACCACTCAAATTCTCAGTCACACTGATGGGCTCCTGTTGTAATTTATCGGATATGGCACTGGACACTGGATCCTGACTCAATCTATACCATTAATTCATTTAGCCTTGGCAAGTCACTTTTCTTTCTTTGAGTTCAATTTTTCTTCTCTGTAAAACAAGAGGTTGTATTAAGAAATCTCTAAGGTCCCTGCCCACTAAAATATCCCATTATTTAATTGTATATTTCTGTCATTTGATTGACAAATATATAATATTTTGTCAATTTACTCAAAATAGTAAGATACATTGTTATTAATTAAAATGATACAATCCGTTGATATGCCTTATTCTCCTGGGTCTATGTACCTTGAGCATTTCTGGAAACTTCTTCAAAGAAGAGGAACCTGGAGTTGGATTCTCCGTAAGCCACAGGAAATCTTCCAATGGCCTGACTCACCTCCATGCCTGTGGGTCACCACCACCCTCCTTCAAGAACCAAGAACCAGTCGGGTGCGGTGGCTCATGCCTGTAATCCCAGCACATTGGGAGGCCAAGGCAGGTGGATTACAAGGTCAGGAGATCGAGACCATCCTGGCTAACACGGTGAAACCCCGTCTCTACTAAAAACACACACACACACACACACAAAATTAGCTGGGCGTGGTGGCGGGTACCTGTAGTCCCAGCTACTAGGGAGGCTGAGGCAGGAGAATGGTGAGAACCTGGGAGGCAGAGCTTGCAGTGAGCCGAGATCGTGCCACTGTACTCCAGCCTGGGCGACAGAGCGAGACTCCATCTCAAAAAAAAAAAAAAAAGGAACCAAGAAAGATTTTACATACTGATAGGGAATGGGAAAGCTGAGGAAGTTAGTAAATCCAAGGACTAACCAATTGAAAGAGAAGCTATGGCAAAACGCACATTGTATCTTGGATGGCGCTCCAAAAGTTCCAGGGTCTTCAAGGAGGTGAAAAAAATCCACAGGGGGGAGGATGAAATGTAAGAGGAGAGGAAGGTCTTTGCTTTCATTCAGTTCTATGCCCTTTTTACTGAGGCCCAGAGAGAGGAAGTGATGTGCCTAAGGTCACCTGATGATTAAGAGTGTTTCTGGAACTCAGGCCTGCCTATTTCTACTTTCTCTCTCCCTTTAGCTGTTTCCCAAGAGAAGGTGGCCTCTTTCCATTTTGAAAGAAGAAGCAAGATCTGAGAAACATTCAGTACAGCGTTACACTGCATTTCGTTGTCATCAGCAAATCCATTTCTCTGGTTAGCTCCTTTCTGTCATGAAATGAAGGCCAACTGGCCCATGTCTACACTTACTTAATTCTTAAAGCGTGGCAGGGTCATTTCAATAGTCTGGTTTAGTTATCTGATTAGACTCTCCAACAATGTGTACTGTACTCTCTTTATATTTGTTGGGAAGCTATAGCCTGAATACATATCTTCTTAAGTGCCTCTGTTCATACACACATATACACACATGTGCACACATGTACTTACTCAGGATGTATGTGTGTGCACATGATGCCTGTGGAAGATGGTGTGAGGTTGTGGATTTCATAGCATGGCAATGGATGTAAGATTTGCTCATCTTCCCAAAGGCAGGGCTCTGGACCTGAGGACCATTTTGGGTGCTGTCTAGCCTTAAGAGTTATAGTTTGTGATTTTGTGTTGACTGAGGAATTACTGAAAACTTCTAGTTCTCTAAAAGTACATACCTGCTTGCTTCCTCAAAGAGAAGAGACCAGATCCAAGCCATTTGATTCTTGATGATTATCCTATGGGTGGAAATGAGAGAAGCAATGTAAGTCCTCAAAGATAGAGCTTGCAGGGGGCGAGAGTTTTGGGAAAACTTTGTAACCAGATCCCAAAAACCTGTCTCTGTGCTGCAGTGCCACACCTGGGCAAACAGTGCCACAAGCAAGAGGGTGGGGTCTTCCTTGATTGTCATCTGGACTGTGTCCTTGCATGCGTTTACTCGCTATTAACCGTGTGAGAGGCAGAGTTGTGTTAGGTTCTGGGAAACCAAGATAATAAATAAGGCATGGCTTTCACTGTTGCACAGTCCATGTGTAATAGGGACAACAAGCACATTTTTTAAGACATATAATCTGAACATGGTGAAACCTCATCTCTACTGAAAATACACAAATTAGCTGGGTATGGTGGCATGCACCTGAAATCCCAGCTACTTAAGAGGCTGAGGCAGGAGAATCGCTTGAACCTGGGAGGCGGAGGTTTCAGTGAGCCGAGATTACACCGCTGGACTCTAGCCTGGGTGGCAGGAGACAAACTCTACCTCAAAAAACAAACAAACAAACAAACAAACAAACAAACAAACAAACAAAAAAAGTATGATCCAGTATGATCAATGTCCTCCTAGAATATAGCTATATAAAAGTACTGTGGGAAGACAAGATAGAATATAGCTATTTAAAAGTACTGTGGGAAGACAGCAAGGAGAAAATAATTCTTCCTTGGAGGAATTTTTCTCCAACACTGGCATAGGATCCGCTAGATTGATGTAAAATATCCTTTGAGTACCTTCTATGTGTTTACCACTGTGCTGTATTATGAGCTGGGAGGGAGTGATAGAAAGAACCCATTTTGAAGAGGAAAAGGATATCCAGGAAGCAGAGCACACGTTTCCCAATTCCCTCTCATTTATCCATTCAACATTCACTAAGCACAAACACTGTTTCATGCGACAACGGGACACTGAGCATATGAAGATAAATGAGAGAGGTCCCTGCTCAACTCTGCTCAGAGGACCCATCCTCAGGCCAGCTGCAAGTGTCCACAGGGGAGTCTGTTCTTGGCCAGCACCATAGTTGTTCAGAGAACCCACCCGCCCTGAGCACACCCCACTGCGGAGCCTCGCCTCCGGTGGCGCATTCTCTTTAGTTCACTTTGATGGCAGATTTGTCCATGGGTCTGGTTCTGGCCGCCCGGGTGGGATGAGTCCTGTTGTTCTTGTTCCTGGCTCCTCACCTCATTCATGTCTCACTCTCCCTCTGCCTCAAGCAGTAAGTTTGGGCACCCAGTGTCATACACGCTTTGCCTCTCAGAGTCAGCTGTTTGTAGGGTTTCCTTGTGCTTAGTGGTTAAGTGCTGTATTAGAGCCAGGGGAGGCGCTCCAGTAACAGGTCCACCTGTAGCCGGGATGGTGAAGACCTTTCCCTTCCCTTCTCTCTGCAGCCAGTTAGGTGTGGCTATGGAGGGCTCCGTGTTGTGAGACTGGCTGGAGATGGGGGTGGGGTGCACAGGAAGGTGCACTGTGCTCTATTTGGGGTCTCTTGAAGCATAAGTGGTTTCCCAGAATTGCCAGCAGAATGCAATTCATTAAAAGTCAAACTGTGAAAGTTGAGCGGGGGCTAGGAAGTGTCCTATCATATAGGTCCCCATAATAACAAACTAATACTTTCACATTTGTGACTCTAGAGGGCTAAGATTGGGTTTCTCTCAACCTAGTACACAAACCAAAGTGATCCCTTGGTTACAAAGGGAAAAACAGTGGGCCTTTCATTACTCACATTTCAATTTATCTCGTGGAGATCTTGAGGAGGGGCAGTGGTTTACTGTTTACGCTTGTTCCAAGCTGCAGCTTGTGGCCCAGAGTGAGTAGCAAGAGACAGCATAAGGCCTCCCTTTTCCACCAGAACACTTAATTAGAACACCCTAGCCTCCTCTAAGATGTGGTTTAGAGGTATGAACTCTCCAGACAGTAAGTTAATGAGGACGGGAAAGTTCTGCTTTTCCAGTGGGGCCGGCCCAGGAGCCCACCAGTAGGGGATGATGAAAGAACTCAACTGCTTTCCTGGGCTGGGTAGGCCCAGTGTCAAGTGTAATGATTCAAAACAAATCCTGCACATGCCAGAAGGTCCAGTGCACAAACAGGACCTTCACAATAGTAAAATAGCCCCATATAATTTAATAGTGTTTTACAACTTATAAGGAATTTTCATGTATTGTCTCATTTGAGCCATGGAAAGCCCAGAAAGAAAACAGTATTCTCATTTTACAGATGAAGAAACTCAATCCGGAAAAGTTCAAATAATTTCCCAATGTTTACATACTCGCTCAGTGATTAGCCATGACTTAGCCTTAAGTCATCAGACTCATTAAGACCCTTTCACTTCACACTGGATGCATTCCTGACCCAAATAGAAACAATTTTTCGATTGTTAGCTTTTTGAGATTCTATTAGGTTGGTGCAAAAATAATTGCAGTTTTTGCCATTAGTTTTTAATTTTAATTTTAAGTTCTGGGGTACATGCGCAGAATGTGCAGGTTTGTTACATACCTAAACGTGTGCCATGGTGGTTTGCTACACCTATCAACCTGTCACCTACGTATTAAGCCCAGCGTGCAGCAGTTATTTTTCTTAATGCTCTCCTTCCCCCAAACCCACTCCCCAACGGGCCCCAGTGTATGTTGTTCCCCTCCCCGTATCCATGTGTTCTCTCCCACTTACTAGTTGTTCAGCTCCCACTTATAAGTGAGAACAGGCAGTGTCTTGTTTTCTGTTCATGCATTAGTTTGCTGGGAATGACAGCTTCCAGCTCCATCCATGTCCCTGCAAAGAACAGAATCTCATTCTTTTTTATGGCTGCATAGTATTCCATGGTGTATATGTACCACATTTTTTTAATCCATTCTATTATTGATGGGCATTTGGGTTGATTCCATGTCTTAGCTATTGTGAATAGTACTGCAATGAACAAATGCATGTGTATATCTTTGTAATAGAATGATTTATATTCCTTTGGGTATATACCCAGAAAAGGGATTGCTGGGCCAAATGATATTTCTGGTTCTAGATCTTTGAGGAATTGCCACACCATCTTCCACAACGGTTGAACTATTTTATATTCCCACCAACAGTATAAAAGCATTCCTATTTCTCCACAACCTCACCAGCATCTGTTGTTTCTCGACTTTTTAATAATTACCATTCTCACTGGTGGGAGATGGTATCTCATTGTGGTTTTGATTTGCATTTCCCTAATGATCAGTGATGTTGAGTTTTTTTTCACGTTTGTTGGCCACATGAATGTCTTCTTTTGAGAAGTATCTGTTTATGTTCTTTGCTCACTTTTTAATGGGATTGTTTTGTTTTTAATGGGTTTTTTTTCTTGTTTATTCTTAATTTGCTGATAATTTTTAATCTCAAGTGGATGTTAGATTTTGTCTAATGCTTTTTCCATATCTACTGAGATGATCATGTGATATTTGTCCTTCCTGGTTTAGGTTGATTTTCAGATCTGAAACTAATTTTGTTTTCCTGGGATACATTTTTGATAAATCTGGGATACTTCATCTTGGTGTATAATTCATTTTATATGCTGCTGGATTTAATTTGATAATATTGTGTTAGTAATTACTACATCTGTGTTCATGAAGGCTATTTGTCTATAATTTACTTTTCTTGTGATGTCTTTGTTTGGCTTTGGTATTAAGGTAATACTGGTCTCATAGAATGAATTAGGAAGTGTTCCCTTCTTTACTTCCTAAACAACTTTGTAAAGGACTAGCAATGCTTCTTTAAATATCAGACAGAATTCACCAGTGAAACTATCTGGGCCTGGATTTGTCTTTGTGGGAAGATTTGTAATAACTAATTTACTTTATTTATTTGTTATATGTCTACTCACATTTTCTGTTTCTTCCTGGGTCAAATATATTAATTGTGACTTTCTGGAAATGTGTTCATTTCACATAAGTTGTCTAAGTTATTGGCATAAAGTTATTAATAATATCCCCTTAAAATCCTTTTAGTTTTTGATTTTGGTAATTTGTGTCTTCTTTTCTTCTTTTTTTGTACATTCTATTTTTTTTTTTTCAGATTTTTAATTACTAATTTGCTTTCTTTATTGGTTATATGTCCACTCAAATTTTCTATTTCTTTCTGGGTCAAATGTGTTAATTGTGACTTTTTGGAAATGTGTTCATTTCATATAAGTTGTCTAAGTTATTGGCATAAAGTTATTAATAATATCCCCTTAAAATCCTTTTAGCTTTTGATTTTGGTAATTTGTGTCTTCTTTGCTTCTTTTTTTGTATATTCATTTTATTTCTTTATTTTTTCCTTTATTTCTTCTAAAAGAAAAAATGGGATATATGTGCAGAATGTGCTGGTTTGTTACATAGGTATACGTGTGCCATGGTGGTTTGCTCCACCTATTGACTTGTCCCCTAAGTTGCCTCCCCTCTCCCCCAGCCCCCCAATAGGCTCTGGTGTGTGTTATTTCCCTCTCTATGTCCATGTGTTCTCAGTGTTCAGCTCCCACTTATGAATGACGACATTCAATGTTTGTTTTTCTTTTCCTGTGTTAGTTTGCTGAGAATGATGGCTGCCAGCTTCATCCATGTCCCTACAAACGACATGATCTCATTCCTTTTTATGGCTGCATAGTGTTCCATGGTGTGTATGTACCACATTTTCTTCATTCAGTCTACCATTAATGGGAATTTGGGTTGATTCCATGTCTTTGCTATTGTAAATAGTGCTGCAATAAACATACATGTGCATGTGTCTTTATAGTAGAATGATTTGTAATCCTTTGGGTATATACCCAGTAATGGGATTGCTGGGTCAAATGTTATTGCTGGTTCTAGATCTTTGAGGAATCACTATACTGTCTTCTGCAATGGTTGGACTAATTTACATTGCCGCCAGCAGTGTAAAAGTCTTCCTATTTCTCCACAGCCTCACCAACATCTATTGTTTCCCAACATTTTCGTAATTGCCATTCTGATTGGTGTGAGATGGTATCTCATTGTGGTTTTGATTTGCATTTCTCTGATGATCAGTGATGTTGAGCCGTTTTTCACATGTTTGTTGGCTGTGTAAATGTTTTATTTTGAGAAGTGTCTTTGCCCATGCCTAAGTCCTGAATGGTATTGCCTAGGTTTTCTTCTAGGGTTTTTATTGTTTTAGGTCTAACATTTAAGTCTTTAATGTATCTTGAGTTAATTTTTGTATAAGGTGTAAGGAAGGGGTCCAGTTTCAGTTTTCTGCATATGGCTAGTCAGTTTTCCCAACACCACTTATCAAATAGGGAATCCTTTCTGCATTGCTTGTTTTTGTCAGGTTTGTCAAAGATCAGATGGTTGTAGATGTGTGGTGTTACTTCTGAGGCCTCTGTTCTGTTCTATTGGTCTATATAACTGTTTTGGTACCAGTACCATGCTGTTTTGGTTACTGTAGTCTTGTAGTATAGTTTGAAGTCAGGTAGTGTGATGCCTCCAGCTTTGTTCTTTTTGCTTAGGATTTTCTTGGCTATATGGGCTCTTCTTTGGCTCCATATGAAATTTAAAGTAGTTTTTTTTTCTAATTCTGTGAAGAAAGTCAACGGTAGCTTGATGGAGATAGCATCGAATCTTTAAATTACTTTGGGCAGTATGGCCATTTTCACAATATTGATTCTTCCTATCCATGAGCATAGAATGTTTTTCCATTTGTTTGTGCCCTCTCTTATTTTTGTGAGCAGCGGTTTGTAGTTCTTGAAGAGGTCCTTCACATCTCTTATAAGTTGTATTCCTAGGTATTTTATTCTCTTTGTAGCAATTGTGAATGGGAATTCACTCATGATTTGGCTCTCTGTTTGTCTATTATTGGTGTATAGGAATGCTTGTGATTTTTGCACATTGATTTTGTGTCCTGAGACTTTGTTGAAGTTGCTTATCAACTTACGGAGATTTTGGGCTGAGATGATGGGATTTTCTAAATATACAATCATGTCATCTGCAAACAGAGATAATGTGACTTCCTCTCTTCCTATTTGAATACCTTTATTTATTTCTCTTGACTGATTGCCCTGGCCAGAACTTCCAATACTATGTTGAATAGGAGTGGTGAGAGAGGACATCCTTGTCTTGTGCCAGTTTTCAAAGGTAATGCTTCCAGCTTTTGCCCATTCAGTATGACACTGGCTGTGGGTTTGTCATAAATAGCTCTTATTATTTGGAGATACGTACCATCAATATCTACTTTATTGAGAGTTTTTAGCATGAAGGGCTAAACTAGTTGAATTTTATTGAGGGCATTTTCTGCATCTATTGAGATAATCATGTGTTTTTTGTCATTGGTTCTGTTTATGTGGTGGATTACGTTTATTGATTTGGGTATATTGAACCAACCTTGCATCCCAGGGATGAAGCCAACTTGATCATGGTGGATAAGCTTTTTAATGTGCTACTGGATTCAGTTTGTCAGTATTTTGTTGAGGATTTTTGCATCAATGTTCACCAGGGATATTGGCCTGAAGTTTTTTTTTGTTGTTGTGTTTATTCCCGGTTTTAGTATCAGGATGATGCTGGTATCATAAAATGAGTTAGGAAGGAGTCCTTCCTTTCCAATTGTTTGGAATAGTTTCAGAAGGAATGGCACCAGCTCCTCTTTGTGTTTCTGGTAGAATTTACTTGTGAATCTGTCTGATCCTGGGCTTTTTTTGGTTGGTAGGCTATTAACTACTACCTCAATTTCAGAGCTTCTTATTGGCCTATTCAGGGATTCAACTTCTTGGTTTAGTCTTCGTATGGTGTATGCTTCCAGGAATTTATCAAGTTCTTCTAGATTTTCTAGTTTATTTGCGTGGATGTGTTTATAGTATTCTCTGATGGTAGTTTGTATTTCTGTGGGGTCAGTAGTGGTATCCCCTTTATCATTTTTTATTACATCTATTTGATTCTTCTCTCTCTTCTTCTTTATTAGTCTGGCTAGCAGTCTATTTTGCTTTTTTTTTTTCTTCCCCCCCCAAAAAACAGCTCCTGGATTTGTTGATTTTTTGGAGGGATTTTCATCTATTTCCTTCAATTCTTCCCTGATCTTAGTTATTTCTTGTCTTCTGCTGGCTATTCGATTAGTTTGCTCTTGCCTCACTAGCTCTTTTAATTGTGACGTTAGGGTGTCAGTCTGACATCTTTCTAGCTTTCTGATGTGGTTATTTAGTGCTCTAAGTTTCCCTTTTAACACTACTTTAGCTGTGTTTCAGAGATTCTGGCACGTTGTGTCTTTGTTCTCATTGATTTCAAAGAACGTCTTGATTTCTGCCTTAATTTCATTATTTTCCCAGAAGTCATTCAGGAGCAGGTTGTTCAATTTCAATGAAATTGTGTGGTTCTGAGTGAGTTTCTTAATCATGGGTTCTAATTTGATTGCACTGTGATCTGAGAGACTGTTTGTTATGATTTCAGTTCTTTTGCATTTGTTGAGGGGTGTTTTATTTCCAAATATGTGGTTGATTTTAGAATAAGTGCCATGTGGCACTGAGAAGAATGTATATTCTGTTGATTTGGGGTAGAGAGTTCTGTAGACGTCTCATAGGTTCACTTGATCCAGGGCTGAGTTCAAGTCCTGAATATCCTTGTTAATTTTCTGTCTCATTGATCTAATACTGACAGTGGGGTGTTAGTCTCTCACTATTACTGTGTGGGAGTCTAAGTCTCTTTATAGGTCTCTAAGAACTTGTTTTATGAATCTGGGTGCTCCTGTATGGGGTGCATATATATTTAGAATAGTTAGCTCTTCTTGTTGAATTGTTCCCTTTACCATTATGTAATGTTCTTCTATATCTCTTTTGATCTTTGTTAGTTTAAAGACTGTTTTGTCAAAGACTAGGATTGCAACTCCTGGTTTTTTTTTTGCTTTCCATTTGCTTGGTAAATTTTCCTCCATCCCTTTATGTTGAGCCTGTGTGTGTCTTTGCATATAAGATGGTTCTCCTGAATACATACACTGATAGGTCTTGACTCTTTATCCAATTTGCCAGTCTATGTCTTTTAACTGGGACATTTAGCCCATTTATATTTAAGGCTAGCATTGTTATTTGTGAATTTGATCCTGTCATCATGATGCTGTTGGTTATTTTGTACACTAGTTGATGCAGTTTCTTCATAGTGTCATTGGTCTTTATAATTTGATGTGTTTTTTCAGTGGCTGGTACTGGTTTTTCCTTTCCATATTTAGTGCTTCTTTTAGGAGCTCTTGCAGGGCAGGCCTGGTGGTAACGAAATCACTTAGCATTTGCTTGTCTCTAAAGGATTTTATTTCTCCTTCACTTATGAAGCTTAGCTTGGCTAGACATGAAATTCTGGGTTGAAAATTCTTTCCTTTAAGAATATTGAATATTGGTCCCCAATCTCTTCTGGCTTGTAGAGTTTCTGCTGTGAGGTCTGCTGTTAGTCTGATAGGCTTCCCTTTGTGGGTGACCTGGTCCTTCTCTTTGGCTGCCCTCAACAGTTTTTTTTTTTTTTTTTTTCATTTTGACCTTGGAGAATCTGATGATTATGTGTCTTGGGGTTGATCTTCTCGTGGAGTATCTCAGTCGTGTTCTCTATTTCCTGAATTTACACGTTGGCCTGTCTTGCTAGGTTGGGGAAGTTCTCCTGGATAATACCCTGGAATGTGTTTTCCAGCTTGTTTCCATTCTCTCTGTCTCCTTCTGGTACTCCAATCTCTCGTAGGTTTGGTCTTTTTATGAAGTCCCATATTTCTTGCAGGTTTTTTTCTTTCCTTTCCATTCCTTTTGCTCTATTCTTGTCTGCATGTCTTATTTCGGTACAGTGGTCTTCAAACACTGATATCCTTTCTTCTGCTTGGTCTATTTGCCAGTTAATACTTGTGTATATTTTATGAAGTTCTCATGCTGTGATTTTCAGCTCCATCAGGTCATTTATGTTCCTCTCTAAACTGGTTATTCTAGTTAGCAATTTCTCTAACGTTTTATCAAGGTTCTTAGCTTATTTGTGTTGGTTTAGAACATGTTCCTTTAGCTCATTGTCGTTTATTACCCATTTTCTGAAGCCTACTTCTGTCAATTCCTCTATCTGATCCTCCACCCAGTTCTGCGCTCTTGATGGAGAGTCATTGTGATCATTTGGAGAAGAGGCACTCTGGCCCTTTGGGTTTTCAGCATTTTCTTGCTGATTCTTTCTCATCTTTGTGAGTTTGTCTAGTTTTGGTCTTTGAGGCTGCTGACCCTTGATGGGGTTTTTGTGGGGGCCTTTTTGATGTTGATGCTGTTGTTATCACTTTCTGCTTGTTTTTCTTTCAATAGTCAGGTTCCTCTTCTGTGTTGCAGTTTGCTGGGGGTTCACTTCAGGCCTTATTCATCTGATTTGCTCCCGTGCTTGGAGATGTCACTCAAGGAGTCTGGAAAGGAGCAAAGACGGGTGCCTACTCCTTCTCCTGGGACATCTGATCTCGAGGGGCACCAACCTGATGCCAGTAGGATCGCTTCTCTAAAGGGTGTCTGACAACCTCTGTTGGAGGGGCTCACCCATTTGGGTGGCACAGGGAGCAGGACCCGTTTAACAGAGCACTTTGTCCGTTGGTGGAGAGGGTGTGTTTCACTGAGGGGAAACCCACTCATCTGGGCTGCCCAGATTCCTCAGAATTACCAGGAGGAGAGGCTAAGTCTGCTGGTCCAAAGAGATTGCAGCCACCCCTCCCGCTAGGGACTCAGGTCCAGGGAGATTGGAATTCTGTGCCTGAGCCTCTGGCTGGAGTTATTGGAGATCCTGCAGGGAAGCCCCGCCCACTAAGGAAGGACCGGTCAGGGTTAGACCTGAAGAGGCACTCTGGCTACAGACTGCCACAGCCTGTGTATTGGGCTGTGGGGATAAGTCTTGGGACCAAGTCATCCAGCCTCTCTAGCTCCAGCAGGCGAAAAGCGCAGCCTGGAACTATAGAAATGGGTGCCGCGCTTCTCCCGCCCAGGGAGCTTAGCATGTTAGGCAGTTTCAGTGCTGGTTGCTGCCCCTCCTCCAAGGAGTTCAAATGACTTAGACAGCAAGCAGCCACAGCTGGTGATGGTCACCCTCTCCCGCGGAGTTTGGTAGGCTTAGGCAGATTCCAGCTGAGAGAATCTGCACTTTCCAGGGTTGGGACACTAGGCCTGGGTGGCGTGGGTTCACGAGTGGGATCTTCTGATCTGTGTGTTGCTCAGTTCTGTGGAAAAAGCAGTTTCCCAGGCTGGGTAGCGCACTCACTCACCGCCTACCTTGGCTGCAGGGAGTCTCAAGTGGGCCCATGTGGGTCTCAGGTGGGCCGCTGTACCACGCTACTCTTTCTTCTCTCCATGGGTCATGCCAGCCTTCTAGTTACTTTTTTTTTTTTTTTTTTTGAGACAGAGTTTTACTCTGTCGCCCAGGCCTGTGTGCAATGGCGTGATCTTGGCTCACTGCAGCCTCCGCCTCTCAGGTTCAAGCGAGTCTCCTGCCTCAGCCTCCCAAGTAGCTGGGATTATAGGCATGCACCACCATGCCCAGCTAATTTATGTATTTTTAGTAGAGACGGGGTTTCGCCATATAGGTCAGGCTGGTCTCGAACTCCTGACCTCAGGTGATCCACCCACCTCAGCCTCCCAAAGTACTGGAATTACAGGTGTGAGCCACTGCGCCCGGCCTCTAGTCAATTTTGATGAGCGACCTTGGATACCTTGGTTGCTAGTGAAGCATTTACATGCTTATTATGTTTTGTTTTGTTGTATTTTTTGCCATGGGAGCCTCTAAACGGTGCTGCTTGTAGTTGGCCTGGTCCTGCCACCATTACTTTTAAAAATTACATTAAGGCTGTTCACGGGGGCTCACACCTGTAATCCCAACACTTTGGGAAGCAGAGGCGGGTGGATCACAAGGCCATGAGTTCCAGATCAGCCTGGCCAAGATGGTGAAACCCTGTCTCTACTAAAAATACAAAAATTAGCTGGGTGTGGTGGTGGGCTCCTGTAATCTCAGCCACTCGGGAGGCTGAGGCAGAGAATTGCTAGAACCCAGGAGGTGGAGGTTGCAGTGAATAGATTGCGCCACTGCATTCCAGCCTGGGTGACAGAGGAAAACTCCGTCTCAAAAAAAAAAAAAAAAGGAAAGAAAAAATTAAATTAGAAGCAATGGCGAAAACCGCAATGACTTTTGCATTAACCTAATATATGCCAGTTGTCCTCTTCAACAGCAGAGATAAACAGGAACTGATAGAAATGCCTGCTCGTTGTTTTGAAGGAGATGAGGAAAAGCAAATGGAATTTTCAGTGTGTGAAGAACTTGCCACGGAGTGGGAAAGTTTTGGATACTGTCAGCAATTAATGTCTCTTTGATGACAGTGCTCCTGCCTTGTCTAGATACAGGGGAAGAAATAAGATGGGGTTGCAAGTTGCCATCTGATTTAGAGACTGTAATTCTCTTCTTAGAATTCGTTATTGTGTCTATTTATGGAGTACAATGTAATGCTATCGATGTATACATTGTAGAAAGAGTCAATCATGCTCATTAATATATCCGTTGCCTCACCAACTTATTATTTTTCATGGTGATAATGTAAAAAATCTATTCTATTAGCAATTTTGAAATGCACAATACATTATAATGAAGTGGGGTCACCATGCAGCACCTTGTACCGTAGTGGCACAAAAATAATCTCTGTAAGATTCATAGAAAAATCTATGAAGTTTTTAAGAGAAGTGTATTCAAGAGAGCCCCACCAGTTTGTATTTTAGGACAGAGGCCATCAAAAATAAAGAAGTCTCTGGGTCTCCAACTTTCTTTGGGAAGAAAACAGGCTAAGAAAGCCGCTCCACTGAAGACGCAGTCCATTTCTTATAGAAAATGAAAAGTATTTCAAAGAACAGAGTCCAGAGAGCGGATCTCAGACCTGAGGAAAACAATAAATTGGGGAATCATTTCCAGAGAGCAGAAATGGACTCTAATTAAGGAATGGTGGTTGATCCTGGAGTCAGGGGAGCTGGCAGGACGGGCCTGGATTTCAGGACTGCTCTGGATCAGTGAATGCTTTGTGCTTCTCAACATCCCCTTAAAGGGAGTATCCCTGTCATACCCTTGCATGTTGGGTGTGGTGGGTAGGCAATTTGTTCTTTTAGTTCACAGATCTCTACAGGACTCTCATTCACATTAGGACCTGCCAGAAGTCCCATCAGCAGGTGAGGTCTCTTTCCCCTCCCCCTTGAATCTGGGCCAGTCTAGTGGTTGTTTTGACCAATAGAATATGGTGGAAATTGTGCCACATGACTTCTCTACCTAGAACTTATGAGGTCTGACAGCTTTCACTTTTGTGCTTTTAGAACCTCGACCACCAAGTGAGGAAGTCCGGCCTAACCTACTGGGAAGAGAGACTGAATGGAAGAGCATAAAGATGTTCTGGCAGACTGGCAGCATCATGTGTCCACATATGTGACTAAGGACATCTTGGATCCTCTGATCCCAGTGACAGCCAGTCCACTCCAAGCAGGACAGAGTTAGGACATTCCGGGTGAGCCTTGTCCCAACTGCGGAGCTGCAAAAGCATGAGCATATTAAAAGATTATTATATTAAGCCAACATATTTTGGGACAGTTTGTTACATAAAAAAGAAAAAAAAAAACCTTGAAATACTTCCCATTCCCACAATATTCCTTTTCTTTCTTTATTTTTTAAAAAAGTTTTAGAGACAAGGTCTCATTCTGTCACCCAGGCTGGAGTGCAATGACACCATCATAGCTCACTGTAACCTTGAACTCCTGGGCTCAGGCAGTCTTCTTGCCTCAGCCTCCCAAGCAGCTGGGACCACAGGCACACACCACTGCACCCAGCTAATGTTTTTGTAGAGAAGGGGTCTTGCTATGCTGCCCAGATTGACTTCAAGTAATCCTTCCACCTCAGCCTTCCAAAGTGCTGAGATTACAGGTGTGAGCCACTGCACCTGACCCCAATGTGCCTTTTTAAAAATGTTTTACACATTTCCCTTTCTCCCTGAATATTTTAAAGAAGTGCTTGAAACTTGCAACTTCAAAGCAAGGTATAGGCTATTCCATTGCTAAAACAATGGCATAAATATCAGAAACAATGACACGAAGAGACACCCTGATCCTACTAATGCAACAACCAAAACTGAGCAGACAAATACAACCAAAGACCTATAGCCTAGAGTAGACTCAGACAGGCATGGGAGCTACCACTGTAGACCTCCAGGGCTTAGGACCCTTCTCTCCCTGCTCTACTCTCTATCAGGAAAATGTTAAGTCACAGCAATTCTGGGGGACTCACTCTTATTCTTCCACCACATCCCCCTCAATCCCAGAAATTACTCCCTGACTTGGCCACCATCATCTGTGTCCTGCCTGCTTCTGCTTGCAGTGTGCTGTGGAAACTGTTGGAATCCCCAGGATCTCAACCCACAGGGAAGAAAGCAGACCACCAGCTGTCTCTTGGCTTTGAGAAAGGTCACTAATTATGGCTCTCTGCTTAGAGATGAATTTTGGGTTGCCCTTTAACCTCTGTGGTTGCCTCTAATAAATCAACTGTCAGGGCATTGTGCCCTGAAATGCACTGGTCTCCCAGATTGCTGAGACCTAATACAGGCTCTGATTTTCCATGGTGGGATCTAGTCCATGGTGAGAGTGGGGGAAAAGGGTGATGTGAAGAAGTTTGGGTTGTTGCAGGTTTCAGAACAGCAGATACGTTGAGTGGCCTGCTTATTTTGTCTTGGGACACAGAGGCGGTGGAGGGCTTCTGTTTCTCAGACTTAATATCTACATTATACACAGTGTTGAAAATAGCCTTACTTGACATAAACTAAAGTTCAAACAAGGAGCCAGGCAGCAACAATTCTGGGAATTTTTCCTAAGCTGTGCAGACACAGAATGACTTCTTTTGGAATTTGATGAGAAATAGAGGAACTAGAAACCAGTGGTATGAAAATATCACCAAGACTGAAGATTAATGCTGCAACAGAGCTGTCATCCTCTGAGAATCTGTAGACCCGATTCTTGAATCCCAGCTTGGCCACTAACCTCAGCTGGACTCTCTGCATTTCTTGATGATTCCTTTATACCCAGTGATTTCTTCCTTAAGCCCATTGCTAGACCCCACTCCACACTTGCAGCACCACAAACTTGATTCTACTTTCTTAAAAATGAAGCCCTTGAGAATAAAATCTTCAACTTCCTGCCCCGTCCACTACCACACTCCTTCAAATTTATCAGCTCTTTCTTTATGTTCAGCTTCTTACCTTTGGGGTCGGTAGATGAGGTGTCCCTTTTTGGTTCCCAGTTCCCATTAATGCTTGTGACTCTTGATGCCATCCTTCCCTGCTCCCGCAGAAATTTATTTCAACAACTGCCTCCTTCTTTGCTGTGTCTTCAACCTTTTATTCTCTCCTGGCTCTTTGCCCTCTGCTAATAAACTGCCTAAGTCTCTCCCCTCTTCATAAAATCCCTCTCTTGACTCTAAATCCTCTTCCAACCAACAACCAGTCTCTCGTCTTCCTGAAAAATTCTTGTGTTTCTGGAATAGATGTCTACACTCATTGTCTCTAACACTTCACAACCTAATGACTCCTCAACCCACTTTCAGTCTGGTCTTCCTCACTGGTCCATTTAGGTGGCCCTTGTCAAGGTCAATATGGAGCCAGGCTCATTCAGCCACACCCATTACATTTGTCAGCCCTTTGTTCTTAGAAATCGTTTCAGCATTTAACATTGTGATCGAGGATATCTGCTCACTTGGTGTCTGTGGGACTTGTCTCTTTTGGTTTGGCTTGTACCTCTCCAGTGATCTCTGTTTGATTTGTTCATAGAAGATACCTCAACCTCCCCCTTAAATACACTCTCCTCAAAAATAAGGCCTTGATCCATTATTATTCTTTTGGTAAATGTGTTTTGAATGGTCTTGGTAACTCACTGTATGAAGGACTCCATGCACATTGAGATCATTATCTCCAGCCCAAATCTCTTTTCTGAGAGCACTCTTGCCCCTCCAGCTGCCTCTGGTCATAGCAGAACTATCCTTTTCCCCTGATTTTCTCATCCTGCTTCTTCTTCCTCTATCATGCCACTTTCTCAACCCATAATTCTACCATCCATCTTGTTGCCCATGTGAGAAACTTGAAATCATCCTATACTCCTTTTTCTCCTCCACCCTCCACATCTAATCAGTCATCAAGACCAGCTTACTTTGCCTCTTAAATGGCTTTCAAATCTGTCCCTCTCTTCTCCATTTCTGCTTCTGCTGCCCTCATTCAGATCCTTATGAGGTCCTACACAGCTTGTTGACATCAGCTACCTTTTGAAAGCCTTCTTTCCATATTAGTCCTTCAAAATCCACTCCCCAAATGAAAGCAGAATGTTCCAATTAAATGTAAACATGTTATTCCCCTGCTTAACCTTCAATGACTCTCTGTTATCTGTAAAAATAACTCCAATCTCTTTTCCAAGGCATAAAAGCCTTATCTAATCTCATTTCCTGACACTCCCCATTCTTGTGCGATATGTTCCCATGTTATCAGACTGCTGGTGGTTCCCTCATACTCACCTTTGTCTTGCACACCTGTGCTTTTACACAGTATGAGATCTTTCTCCCTTTGACTGCCTGGCTAACTCATTCTCCTCCAGAAGCAAATTCAAGCTTCATCTTCTCTGAGACATTTCCTTCAAATCTGCAGGTTGGACTCAGTGCTTTTCTCTGCCCTCACAGTCTCTCAGTGTTAACATCTGCCTCTCTCTCTCACTTACTTTCCCTGCCACCTTATATCTACATGTTTTGTGGATGTGTTTGTTTCTCTCACAATATGATAGGCTGCTTAAGAACAGGGACTAATTCATCATTGTAGTCTAGTAATGAGCATATGGTCTAGGCACAGGAGTCACTTGATAAATGTTTAAATGGGACAGAACTATCTGAACGACCCTTGGACAGTCTCCTCCCCTGCCTGGGCCCCTGATTCTTCATCTGTAAATGAAAAGGGTTGAATTACATGTTCTCCATTAAAAGGTTTCTTTCTTCTATAACATCCTGTGGTTTTGTGTGATTCTGAGCAGGGAAGTGTTGGCAGGGCAGAGTTGTCCAAATGCCTTCTTTTTTAGCCTACGGTCTCTGTAGTAAATTTTTTAAAACGCAGATTTAAAAATAGAATACAAAATAGCTGACACTCGCCATGTGTCGCTTGGTGTAGGCACTGTTGAAGACCTTTTGAACGTAATAACTTGTTTGATATTCAAACCTACCGTATGAGTGGGTATTATTGTTATCCTCCTTTTCATTTGGGGAAACTGAGGTACAGGGTAACCTTACTAAGGTTACATGAGTAGAAAAAGGCAGAGTGCAGGTGTGAATGTCTGGTTTGAGAATCTGCACTCATAACAATTAAACTATAATACATAGATAGACACATAGATTCAGAGATGCACAGACAGATTGATTGCTATGACTAAGAGAGAAGGGGAGTTACAAACCCGCTCCTCCCTCTGTTACTCACTCCCGGATGCCCACGTGGAGCCTGACTTAGCTCAGCACCTGGAAAAGCAGTTGCATAGTGGTATTTAAGCCACCCATAGCCTTCTAGGCATTGTGTTGGTAAAAAAAAAAAAAAAAAAAAAGGAAGAGTTTGTAAAATTGGACTTTATAAGGAGTCTTTGGGTGTAATGAATTCTTCCCGCATTTGTCATCGTAGTGCTAATTAGGCTACATTTTGTGGGCTTTAAAGTGGCTCTCGCCAGAATTTCCTAGATATTTTATTGTAATTTAGCATTAGTCAGGCTTGAGTTAATGGACACAGGCAGCTTTATTCACCCCGGTTTGGGCCTCACCATTGCTATTACATCTTTTGATATTCATCCTCGTGACACTAATCAGCAAGTATTGATTTAGACATTGTACATTTCCATAGGAATTCCATTTTAATTCAACATTAGAGTGCCATTAAAATGTAAAGGAAAGGGCACACGAAAGTCGCCTTAAAGCATTGCTGTCTTAGGAAATCTGCTGGGTTTAACCATTCTGCCAGCTCCACTTAGGGTAGGACAAAGGCCCAGGCACGAGGAAGGGAGTAGCCTTCCTTTTCATTCATCCTGAGGGCCGGTAGCTCCTTTATGGCATGGCTCATTGGCCAGCGTTTAGAGTGTGGTGATAGACAGTTGCTTGGGATTTGGGGGGGTGACACTTTTTTGTCTCTGCCCACTGAGGATTCTGCTGGAGCCTGCAGCATCCTCAGAGGAAGATAGGAGTTGGGAAGGAGGAAGTTGATATAGGAATGGATCAGTCAGTCCAGCCTGATAATTGGACAAAGAGAATGGAGTGGGGCAATGCAAATGCTTTCTCATCCAGAATCTTCCCCGCCCCCAAAAGTAAGGAATCTCAAGGAGGTTCACGGGGTTCAACCGTGTCTTAAAAGTCCTGTGTTTCCTCTTTATTCTCTCTCTGTAAAACCGTATTAGTTAGGATTCTCTAGAGAAACAGAACTAACAGGGTGTGTGTGTGCAGGTGTGTTAAGATATTTATTATAAGTATAAGGAATTTACTCATGTGGCTATGGAGGTTGAGTAGTCCCAATATCTGTAGCTGGCAAGCTGGACTGTCAGAAGAGCCAATAGTGTAAGTTCCAGTCTGAAAACCTGGTTTCAACACCCAGGAAGAGCCAATGCTTCAGTTTGAGTCCAAAGGCGGGAAAAGGCTGACATCCCAGCTCAAGCATCCAGGCAGGAGGAGGTCCCTCTTCCTCACAGGTGGGTTGGACTTCTTGTTCTATTTAGGCCTTCAGTTGATTGGATGAGGCCTCCCATATTGGGGAGGGCAATCTGCTCTACTCAGTCCACTGTTCAAATGCTCATCTCATCCAGAAACACCCTCATAGTTACACCCAGAATCATGTTTGACCACATATCTGGGGACCCTGTGGCCCAGTGAGGTTTACCCATAAAATGAACAATCACAGAGAACAACAGACAGGCTTTCTTGACTTGTCTACCCCTTATAAGTCCTCATATCTTTGGCTTGCCCAGATCATACTGTCAGCATATCTCCCTTTCCATGAGGTGTTTTCCCCGGGACTTGGGAATGTTGAAGATTGCTGTCAGAAACCAGAAGCTAGTAGGGAGGTAAGAAACAGATTTTCCCTCAAAACTTCCAAAAAGGAACCAACCCTGCACACACCTTGATTTCAGATGTTTGACCTCCAGAGCCAGGAGAAAATAAATTTCTATGGTTTTAAGCCATGTGGCTTGGGGTATTTTGTCTTGGCAGCCCTAGGAAACTGATGTACGTGCTGAGGCAAGACACACATCTCACCTCCCTTCCCCTGGGAATAAGGTTCCCTGTTGCCTACAGGCTTAGGTCCAAACTCCCTGGCAGCCCCACCAGGCAGCTCTATGGGCTGTGCCCTGCACGCTTCTCCAGCTCAATCTCCTGTGTCACCTACTGCTGCACAGCCCACAACACACACACAGCTTATTCTATCATTTGCCTGAAGGTGCCAAACTACCTTACCCCTTTGCACATGCTCTGCTGAAATTGTCTTCCCATCCTTGTCCTTCTGGAAAATAACCATGTCCTCTTAGGAGCCTTCCTCAGTCCACCCATAGCAGAGCCTATTGTTCCATCTCTGTGCTGACTCTTTACCTTTTCCCTGCTTAAACACTCTTCCGTTATAGCACTCATTGCACTGAATAGCAACTATATATACCTGTCTTGTTCAATTGCCTGACTTCCCATAGGCTTTCAACAAACACACACACACACACACACACACACACACACACACACACACACACACACACACATTTAATTTCAATATCTTTAGGAGTAGAAGTGGTTTTCTGTTACACAGATGAATTGTATGGTGGTGAGGTCTGAGATTTTAGTGCACCTGTCACCTGAGTAATGTACATCCTACTCAACATGTAGTTTTTTGTTCCTCCCTCTCCCCATTCTGAGTCTCCAATGTCCATTACGCCACTCTGTATGCCTTTGAATACCCATAGCTTAGCTTCCACTTATAAGTGAGAACATACGGTATTTGGTTTTCCATTCTTGAGTTACTTCCCTTAGAATAATGGCTTCCGGCTCCATTCAAGTTGCTGCAAAACACATTATTTTAGTTTTTTATGCCTGAGTAGTATGCTATGGTGTATATACTACATTTTTTTAATCCATTCTTTGGCTGATTGGCACTTAGGTTGGTTCCATATCTAACAAACACCTCTTTACAGGAGGTTGATTGGTTAATTGAGAGGATTAAAATGGAGCCTTATTTATCTCTGAGTCCCCTGAGCCTAGCACAATGCCCAGAGTGTAGTAAATGCTCTATAAGAATTTGTGAAGTGAGTGAGAGTAGGGCCAGCTCTTTGAGGAGCAGCTGTGTTTAGGAGATAAGGAACCAGAGAGGGACAGAGGGAGACAGCTCTTCCCTGAATGTGCTTCTTTGCCTTGGGTCTAGAGAGACTACCTTCTTCCTTCATTGTCCACTTGTTCCCCTGTGTCTGGCACATGGTGGGCATTCAATATAGAATTGCTGTAGGAAAGAAGGAAGGAGCAGTTAGTGGGGAAGTTGCAGTAGCAGGAAAATATCTTGCCATGGATGCCAAAGAAGGAGGAGACAGCTTTACCTAGAGCTTCACCATCCATCCATTATGGGTCCTTAAGACAGATCTGATGATGGACAGATAGGATGAGCATTTAGAATTCTCCCCAGGAGTCTATGACTCTCCAGGGCAGCTGTCTTTGCAGACCCACAGGCTCATTTAAACTTCTCTTAGAAAGAATAATCATAGAATTACAAAATTTTGGAGTTAAAAGATCCATTCGAGAGTATCTAGGCTCAAGGATTCAAAATTTTAGAATTATAGGGAAGATTGGAGGTTATTTAGTTTCTGCTACATCTGTGTCTTGCTTATGTTAAGGAGGAAGAAACTGTGGCCCAGAAAGGGAAGGTGACTTACTAAAGACCATACAGCTGATTGCCCTTGGTTTCCGTGACCCCATTCTCCTGTGATATTTTGATATCTGTGTAGCATTGGTGTTTTATCCAAAAGCTGAATAAACTACATCCAAGAGCAAGAATTTTTCACAGATGGCACCATGGTCTTTTCCAGCCTTCATGCACCCTCTTCAGCAGCCTTTAATCTTTTTGTGACCTTAGAACGAACCCAGGGACCATTGTGAGTAATGAACAATTTATAGAAACAGAATGAGCATTGCAAAGGCCTGAGGGGGAGAAGGAAGAGAGAGAGCTTTCTTTGGAGCTATGAGAACAAGGTTTGAAGAGGAAGTGCTGGTGCTGAGATGAAGGCTGGCAGTAGGAGACAGTGGGAATGGTGCCTGACAATGACAGGAGGGCAGCCGTACATGTGAGCAGTGGAGGGGGGGGTTGGGGGGGAGGTGTGTGCCTTTCCTGGACTCATTAAGAATGGCCAACAGATTATAAAAAGATGCTCAGCATTGCTCATCATCAGGGAAATGCAAATTAAAACGACAATGAGATATCATCACACCTGTTAAAATCCCTATGATCAAAAAGACAAGAGATGACAAGTGTTGGTGAAGATGTGGAGAAAAGGGAACCCTTGCACCCTGTTGGTGGGAATGTAAGTTGGTTCAGCCATTATGAAAAGCAGTATGGCAGCTCCTCAAAAAATTGAAAATAGAACTGTTGAATGACCCAGGATTCCCATTTCTGGGTATATATCCAAAGGATATGAAATTAATATGTCAAAGAATTATCTGCACTCCCATGTTCATTGCAGCATTATTCGCAATAACCAAGATGTGTAATCAACCTAAATGTCCATTAGTGGATGAATGGATAATGGACGTGTAGATTATCTATACAATGGAATACTGTTGAGCCTTAAAATAAAGGAAATTTTGCCATTCACAACAACACAGATGAACCAGGAGGATACAATCCTAAGTGAAATAAGTCAGGCACAGAAAGATAAATACTGTGTGATCTCACTCATATTTGGAATCTAAAAAAGTCAGACTCATAGACACAGGAGTAGGATGATGGCAGTGAGGGGCAAGAGGGAGAGGAAATACAGAGATGTTGGTCAAAAGGTACAGACTTGCAGTTTGTCATAAGACGAATAAATTCTGGAGACCTAATGTACAGTGCATGGGGACTGTAGTTAATCATACTATACTGAACACTTGAAATTTGGTAAAAAAATTAGATCTTAAGTGTTTTCACTACAAAAAAAATAGCAACTATGTAAGGTAATGGATATGTGAATTAGCTTGATTGTGGTGATGATTTCACGACGTATAGGTATATCAAAACATTAAGGTGTACACCTTAAATATGTATAATTCTTGTTTGTCAGTTATACCTCAATAAAGCTGGAAAGAAATAAAACAAAGCAAAAGAATAACCTGAGTTGCTTAATAGCTGGGAAGCAGGGCAGGCCCCACTCCCAGGCTCCTCTGTCTGCCCCTGGCCTCTGCGAGTGCAGTTGGCTATCAGGAATGTTGCTTGTGGATTTTCCAGCCCATTGGCTTTTACTTCTTTCTTTCTCTGGCTTTTGTAGTCTTCTTTTTTGGCAAGTATGCTTATGAAACCAAGGAGGCCCATAGGCCTGTGGTGGCCCAGCACTAGGACCAGGACTTGGGAGCAAAATTTAAGGAGGCACCCACTTTTGGGGCCAGCTCTGCACTAGCACAACCCTGAGGGTGGGGACCATCTTGATTCTTACTCCCTAGGTGGCCCAGGCCCTGCTCAGCACTGCCTGTGTCTGGGTAAGAGTGCCGTGTTCCATGATTCAGTGTTAGGAAGTACTCTTGCTTGCAGATATAATTTCTCCAGTACCAGTTGTATCACAATAATAGAAATGACATTTGTTCTCTTGTTTGCATTGGAGAAAAACATTTGAGAGGTGGCATTGCATAGTGAGAGTTTGGGCCATAATGCAGAAAGATACCATCCCAAATGCCATAATCCTGAATGTTGAAATCTGGAAAGATCAAAATCTCAAAAATATAACTCTGTAAAATGTAACCATAAAAATTCTTTAAAAGACATATATTCACATTTTAATGGGGAATTTATTTGAGAAACATAAAAGCATGGCAGAACATTTCATAGACCATTGTATACAATAAAATATGTAATGATAACATACATATTTTTTGCAAGCATAAACTCTCAGGTATACTAATGACAGTTGCATGGATATAATGGCTATAACAGATGAACCATATTCATAAAGAAATTGCTTATATAAATGTGATCCATCTGAAATCCTGTAATGGACAGCCTAAGCCTTTTGACAAGACCCATCAAAAGCTGCAATGGGTCATAAACAACATACGCAGTTGCCCAAAGGGCAGATATCACAAAATGTTCTCTCTCTGAAATGGAGATATACAGAAAGGATATCTCTTCATTTATAGAGGAAATTTCAACATTCTTATGTGTATGCATAATGTTTGCACACAAAGTTAACATTATGATAATGTATTTTCATGGAGTCAAATTTGCCAAAAATGCATAAAACGAATTAGAACTCTCCAAATGTCTTTACACCGTTTATACCTCCAGTGCTGGAAACAATGCAAAAGTGAAATACATAGTGAATGTAAAATGTAACGTAATGTAAGAAGTATGTAAAAAGTGAATGTAAAAAGTAATGCTAACAATTTAAAATAGTGGAGAAAAAAACTACAAAAAGAAAAAAAATTCTTCCCCCTCAAAGAAAACTTACATGAAAATTCAACATACTAAAAAGTCTTACAGGGATAGATTATGGCAATTGCACGGAGGTGGTCTGTAAGAGCTTGTTGCTTTTCACAATTATTAACTACATTTTGAAGCCTTGCATTGCTTTAATAGTTGCTTTTTATCTTTTATAGCTGGGGTCTCCTTGGGAAATAGGTTCACATTTATTGTCTACATGGTGCTACTCTTTTTGAAATTCTTCTGTGATTCAGTATACACTGACATAAGCATTTTCTATTAAATTTACGCATATTTTATACCATGTTTCTGTGTTGTTTTCAGTATGTGGAAATTCATTCTGCATGCACTCTTGTACATACCACAAATATGGCAGAAACAATACTGGTGATGGAACAGCAACAGCCTTGGGTAAGCGACTTCTTATTCTACCATGCATATAATTATTTTCAAACCTGTCGGTAACTTTGCTGGCTTCTTCAGGCAAATGCAGCTTTAATTCATTAAAAGTTCCTGGAATTTCATCAGGCAAACAATGCATTTTTAACTGAAGTTTTTGTCATTGCCTGATCACACAGCCGATCCACTCATCTGAATTTTCCATGAAAAGCAAATGGAAAAAATGGAAAAAACAGACTTTATTGGTAACTCCTTGAAATGTACTTTTAGAGGCCGGGCGCGATGGCTCAAGCCTGTAATCCCAGCACTTTGGGAGGCCGAGGCGGGTGGATCACGAGGTCAGGAGATCGAGACCATCCTGGCTAACATGGTGAAACCCCGTCTCTACTAAAAATACAAAAAAAAAAAAAAAAAAAAAAAAAAAAAAAAACCTAGCCAGGCGAGGTGGCGGGCGCCTCTAGTCCCAGCTACTCAAGAGGCTGAGGCAGGAGAATGGCGGGAACCCGAGAGGCGGAGCTTGCAGTGAGCCGAGATCGCGCCACCGCACTCCAGCCTGGGGGACAGAGCAAGACTCCGTCTCAAAAAAAAAAAAAAATGTACTTTTAGAAACATTGGTGGCACCTCATTCCTAATCTGTTATGGTTTGGGGATTTAAGTGGGGATTTTAGGCTTCAGGAATTTAGACTTTAGGGATTTTGATTTTTGGGATTTCAACATTTGGGATTATGGCCTTCGGGATTCGCTCTTTCGGCATTATGATCACCCCTGGCACAGTGCAAAGGTGCTGAAGTCAGATACTCCGGTCTTACGTCCTGGTTCGCACATTTACCAGCTGAAAGCCCTGAGCCAGTTACTTAATCTCTTGGGGGCCTCAATTTTTTTGTTGGTAAAATGGATAATAATAATATAAATTATTATATAAATAATATAAAATATAATAACAATAATAACTCCCTTATGGGTTTTTTCAGCATTAAATGAGTTAATACATAATAAAACACTCAAAAGATGGACATTTAATAAATATTCAATAAATGTGAAATAGTAATAGTTTTTAATAGATCATGTTAAGTGGGAAAAAGCACAATCTGTACCTTGGTGTTTACATTCATTTAAATATTATTTTAATACTTCATTAGATATTTACATTTATGGAAATGTTATTTTAATATTTATTGTAGTTTTACCTTTCTTTAAAATAAATTTGAGTACTTGATGATTAAACAGGTTTATTCTTACGTTAAGTTCTATTTTGACAGTGATCGCTTAAGTAATTGGGGTCAATGTGTGCTTCATTTTCCATCAGGTGCAGAGGTTGGCTCCTGCAGCCCTGTCCCAAGACATGCCCGCTCTGAGCAGAAGTTACCCAAATTGCACATGCTTTGTCAAGAGAGAGTATTCAGCTGACGAATAGCTTATTTTTGTGGCCCATGATGAACTGGCAGTCATCACAGCCTTGTCTTTCCGTGGCATTGCCAGTTTCTGGGCAAATGAGTCCTAGTGCCTTTGAGTCTGGTGTAATAGACACATATACAGGGGGTGTTTTAAAATGTCTTAACAAATACGTATTTCACAAATACATCATGGTAGATGCAATCAGTCTGGAACTACTGGGAAGAACTCCAGCTCCTCATTACCCTCTACTCAATGGATGTACTAGTGGTGTGCTGGTAAATATTTAACAATCAATTCTTTGAGGAAAAAAGAAAAGCCCTGATTGGCAGGTAGCGTTTATTTCGTGGTATGAATGCTCCTGCCGTGGCCAATCTCAAGCTATCAGTGAATGCATAGTCTGGGGGACGTGTTTGAAGTTGCTGAATGCAGTGTTTGGAGAAGAGGAGAGAAAAATTGGTTTTTGTGGACTAGAACAAGCTGGCTCCAGCACATCACTGTCCCTGAAAGTATACACCCCTCATTGCGAAATTCTCCGATTTGGAATTAATTTGATAAGAGAGAAATTCACTCTCAGGGGTCGCTGCATTATCAGCTCTGCTAGTACATCATACTTATTTTGGGCCAGACACTATTTTAAGCCCATCACAAATATTAACTCATTTAGTTCTCAGAGAAACTGTATTCTCTATTTACTGAAGCAATGGAGGCACAGAGAAGTTAGATAACTTGCTCAAGGTCACACAGCTGGCAAGTGATAGAGGTGGGATTCAAACCGTGGCAGCCTAGCTCCGGTGCCAGCACTTTTTAATAATGGCACTCTGTTCTCTCTCATTTCACAGCATTCCATTTGTTCCCCTAATACATTCAATACAGGCTACAGTTATTTTATTGCTTTGTTACTTTTTGTGTGTATACACCTCGCCTATGAGACTGCAAACTTCCTGGGAACAGGTACCATGACAGACCCTCAGATAAACAGTACTTAGATGTAAGACTAAATCTTATATCACTCTCTCATATATTCAACAAATGTTAATAGTAAAAGTTATTAATAGATAACGTTGGCTGGCCACGTTGGCTCATGCCTGTAAACCCAGCACTTTGGGAGGTAGAATGGGGCAGATTACTTGGCCAGGAGTTCAAGACCAGACTAGTCAACATGGAGAAACCTTGTCTCTACTAAAAAATACAAAAATTATCTGGGTGTGGTGGCACATGCCTGTAATCCCAGCTACTCAGGAGGCTAAGGCATGAGAATCGCACTAACTCGAGAGGCAGAGGTTGCAGAGAGCCGTGATCACGCCACCACTCTATCTCAAAAGAATAAACAAACAAATAAATAAAAGATAACATTAAGAGAGACAAATAGGCCGGGCGCGGTGGCTCATGCCTGTAATCCCAGCGCTTTGGAAGGCTGAGGTGGGTGGATCACGAGGTCAGGAGATCGAGACCATCCTGGCGAACACGGTGAAGTACTAAAAATGTGTACTAAAAATACAAAAAATTTAGCCAGGCCTGGTGGCGGGTGCCTGTAGTCCCAGCTACCTGGGAGGCTGAGGCAGGAGAGTGGCGTGAACCTGGGAGGCGGAGCTTGCAGTGAGCTGAGATGGCGCCACTGCACTCCAGCCTGGGCGACA
Source organism: Rhinopithecus roxellana (assembly GCF_007565055.1). Lineage (NCBI taxonomy): Eukaryota > Metazoa > Chordata > Mammalia > Primates > Cercopithecidae > Rhinopithecus > Rhinopithecus roxellana. The sequence continues at coordinate 4,004,524 of NC_044558.1, forward strand.
GAGCAAGACTCCATCTCAGAAAAAAAAAAAAAGAAAAGAAAAGAAAAGAAGGACAAACACAATCTATATCTTGATGCTCACATTTATTGAAATGTTGTGTAGTTTCACCTTTCTTCAAAATAAATTTGAATGCTTAGTTACAATTAAACAGGTTTATTATTACTTATGTAAGTCCTATTTTGTAGTAAATTCTTAAGTAATTGGGTAATTAGCTGTTCATTTTTCATCATTTCCAGAGGTTGGCTTCTGCAGCCCTCTCTCAAGGACTCGTAAAGAGGTCTGTCTCTTTACTAGAATGTAACATACATGAGGGAAACAGCAGAGACTGTATTTGTTGTATTATACTACCAGTAATTAGTGCCGTGCTGGGACACAGCTGACACTAATAAATATATCTGTGGCATGAATTAATTAAACTGTCTACTTTTGTAGACTTAGCTGTTTCTGATCTAACACTATTAAAGTAGCTCATCTTCAGGCACATCCATGAATATTGCACTTGCCTTTGTTCATACCTATATACTTGTCCTGGTCTCCCTGGATTCTTGGCATGGGAAGAGACCGAGTCTTATTAACTTCATAGCCCTAGGACACAGCATCATGCCTAATGCCCCGTAGGTGTGCCAAACAGGTTTTCAGGCTGAAGCAAACAGTAGGTGTTCAGTAAGTACTTATTAATCAGTGAGCTAGTAAGGAAGAAGTTGGTCCTCAAAGCAGACTATGCCTGGCAGGAAAGATGCTCGAGTTGTTAATACAGACACTGTTAATACGTCCTGTGTGCCATCCAGGGTGCTGGTGACAGAGGGACAGGTTCAAGGATTGTGCCCATGTGCTGAGGATGACTTGGAGCATCATTTTGCAAAAGTAGCAAGGTGCTCCAGGAAGAGCATTGACCTAAGAGCCCAGAGTTCAGAATTTCAAGTCTGGTTCATCTACATATCTACACATGTAGGTGAGTTCCATGTTACCTTTGTGGGCTAAGTCTTTTCAGCTTATGTTTCTCGATTAAAGACCTAGTATATTCCTAGAAGTAGGAAGCTCATAACCAGTAATTGACCTGGAACCCTAAGAGTTAAGCATATACCGGCTACTGAATAGCAAAGATGCTGAAGAGCTAACATGTGACCATGTATTCGAACACTTTATTTCATAAATCTCAATGAAGCATAATGACCTGATTAATATTAACTACTCGCCTTTCCTTTCCAGGCATGGGGTGAGGATGGAGCGAAAAAAAGAAAGAGGGTAGACAGAAGGGACTGAATTCTTAAGTAGTGTGATTCAATTACCTCCAAAAGATCTCCAAAGATGAGCATGCAGTTACTACTAATTGCAAATAGTGCTACTGATAATAATAACAATCAGTCACTTTGCTTGGCCCTGTTCTAAACAAGACTACAGGCATTCCCGCAGATTAATCACGTTAATGATCAGCGTTCGGGGGGCTGCGGTCACTGAGGTTTCGATACTTCTGTATTCTGAATGGTGGAGGAAGAGGATCCAGAGACCGCGAGAAGTCATCTAATCCCATCCTCCCCTACAACCCACCTCTGGACTCTGCCTCATCTAACCTAGAAACATGAGCATCCTCTCTTCTGATAATTACATTTTTAAAAGCAACAACTGCAACAACAGTAACCCTTCTTTAATCAGAGTCCCAGAGTGATCGTTTTTGGAAACTACTTCCTGGTGACCAATGTACCTCATTTTTGTTGCAGTTTATCCTTGATTGGAGCCCAGAACCTACAAGGGTAGATACAGATACTAGAGAGTACAGTTCTATTTCCATTTCTATGGACCTTCACAGCAAGAAATGGAACCTTGATTTTTCTGCCTATAAGACAGAAATGATACCAATTATTGTCTCTTTCCCCACTGTTCTGTTGCAGTTGAAATTGCATGGGAAATCCATAGTGTGTCTTTGAGCAAACAGCTCTGTGTATGTAAATCAGAGATTATTCTGGGCTTTCTTCTGGTACTTCTAAAAAAGTCACTCTGAATGTGCATGTCAGAAAATGAACGGACCATTCATACCTAAACAAAAACAATCCTGGTTAACCATTGTTATTAATGCATTCCTTTGACAACAGAAAACATAGCAAATGTCTGGTATCATGAAACAGACCAATCCAGAGATAACACGGTGAGGCAGTTTCTCTTAGATGCTGGAATTTCTCCGTACCCTCCACAGCCAGGCTGGCACAGATGTGGGCAGCTCCCCCTTGCCACTCATGCATGGGTTATCCACTCTATTATTCCTCCAAAGAAATTTTGAGTCCCATACTCATTTCCTCCTACTAATTCTGCATTGAAAAGTCGAACATCATTACAAAGGTTAAATGTTTTTACCACTTCCCCCAAAGTGAAAGGAAGGCAGACACAAAAGCAAAGGGATGCAGCTTCCCAAGGCCAGTGCAATTTGGTCTCTCCTTTGCCTTGGATTCTCCACACCAAAGTTCTGACTATGTCAGTAGAGTTCCACCTGATTCTTTTAGTGGAGGGAGCATCCTACTATTTGCCTTGTATACCTAGCAGATTGTTTCTCAGTAGAATGGAGCTAATCTCCCTGTAGGGAATTGTAAGCTTCTGCAACCACAGAAAAGAGCTATATCAGTGTGCGATGCATCAGCTGACTCTCTCCTTTCTGCCTGCTTTGATCCTGAAATATGGAAGCCTAGCCATAAAAGGCGCTAGACAGGGGAGTTCCCCAAGGCAGCGTTGTTGCTTTGGAGTTAGAGATCCTGGAGGATCAGGTTAAAGTAGCCCTCGTCCTTTTTTGTCCAGAGCCAAGTGATCTTCCTCATTGTTTACTTTTCCAGATGCAGGTGTCTGAACATGCCTGAGCATCCTTATTTCTCTTTCCCAGAATGATGCACTTGGATTGGTTCTTCTTCAGATCCAACGAGTCAGTTTGTACCCATTAAACAGGTACTCATACGAATACAAAGGGTAATTTCAGAGTAAATACCTAGTAGTGGAACAATAGGCTCTCCTGTGATACACCCAAGTTCCCCTATAGTCTTAGCTTAGCTCTGAGGAGGGGACCCACAAAAGCTGTGGCCAAAAGGGTTCATACGCAGGGGGTGTCTAGTTCTAAAATTCCCACACTCTTCCAACCTCAGTTCAAATCTGTGGTCACAGTCACTGCACATAGTTGTCATTCTTAAGCCACCAGGAAAATGTGGCAGTGGAAAATATCTAGGGCTTTGCTGCAGGCCTGAATTCGGCTTCTCATGCAACCAGATGCTGGAATCCATCAGACGGCCCTGGGAGCCACAGCTGCCTCTAATTTTCCAATCTACGCCACTGATAACACCCTGAACCACTATCTATATACCAGGAAGAAGTTTCTGGAACCATAGTGAGCAGGAGGTTACCTGGTGGGCCTGTTTAATGCGTATCTAAGTCCTATCCCCAGAGTTCCTGATTCACTAGGGGTGATGTACAACAGGAGAAATCTGAATTCTGTCCAGCTCCTCAGGTGGTCAAACGCACTCAGGTGTGGAGTGCTTGCTGAGGTCCACAGCAGAAGTGGGGGCTCTTTCTGTCTGGGAATTCTAGTCTGGGGACCTGAGACTTCATACTTGTTTCTTTTTCATTAACCTCTCAGGATTCAGTGTCTTTGTCTATAACACGGGAGAGAGAGTCCATCTTTCCTGTAAGGTTCTTTTTTTTTTTTTTTTTTTTTTTTGCCAAAGTGGGGGTCCAGGGGATGGCATCCCTGTAATGGTTTAAATTGTGACTCCCAAAACCAGTATGTTGGAGTCCTAATTCCCGCTACCTCAGAATGTGACTGTTATTTGGAGATGGGGTCTTGACAGAGGTAATCAAGTTAAAGTGGGTTCATTAGGATGGATCCTAATTCAACATGACAAGGGTCCTTATAAAATGGGGAAATTTAGATACGAGGAAGTGTATGCAGTCAGGGAGAATGATGTGAAGGTTGGAGTTATGCGGCTAAAAGCCAAGGAACTCCCAGAAGCTAGGAGAGAGGTCTGAAACAAACCCTTCCCAGTCCCTTCAGAGATTCTGCCTACACCTTGATCTCAGGTTTCAGCCTCCAGAACTGTGAGACAGTAAATTTCCATTGTTTAGGCTGCCCTGTCAGAGGCCCTTTGTTAAGGAAAACTTAGGAAACTCATGCATGCCTAACACTCTTTGTTCCCCAGGCACAGGAACCCAAGGAGTCTTCCTCACTGAGATGTGTGAGTGTGCTGTAGTCTCTCAGTCTGAAGTCAGGCAGGTCCACAGAGACTGCTGCTAGAGGAAAAGCCATGGGCCATTGAGCTACTTCTGCTTCTTGTTTGTCAAAGTGAAGACTCCACTAAGCAGGGCTCGGTAGAGGGCCTGATTCCCTTCCGTTCCTTTTAGTTCCTCCAAGTGAAGTAGTCAGGCGATCCATGTCACTCTGAGTTACCCCACTGCAAAAATCAACACCAGACCTCCTAAAAGGCAATAGGATTGTATCAACTCAGGTGATGGGGGGAAGGTGTACGCTGTCAGTTAACATCAACTGAGCTCTTACCAAAAACCAGGCACTCTTCTCACTGCCATGTATAGATATTGTTGTTATCAGGATATTTCATAGATGAGGAAACTGAGGGACAAAGACATGAAGTCACTTCCCAAGATTACACACCTAGTAAGTGGGCAAATGTCAGTCTGGTCCAGGAGACACAGAGAAAAAGAATGGTATGAAGCACAGAGAGATCCATTTAATCAGGTTTCTTTTGAACTAGTTGTTAGTGAAAAATGTTCCTACTAGTCAAAAAAAAACAAAAAAACAAAAAAACAAAAAAACAAAAAAAAAAAAAACAAAAGGTTGTGGGCTGGGCTAAGTAGCTCATACCTGTAATCCCAGCCCTTTGGGAGGCAGAGGCGGGACGACAGCTTGAGCCCAGAAGTTTGCGATCAGCCTGGGCAACATAGGGAAACCCTGTCTCTACAAAAAAATTTTAAAATATTTAAAACATTTTTAATTTTAAAAAATGTGCCTAGCATAGTGGCACACACCAGTGGACCCAGCTACTCGGGAGGCTGAGGTGGGAGAATGGGAGAATCGCTTAAGCCAGGGAGGTCGAGGCTGCAGTGAGCTATGATCACATCACTGCTCTCCAACCTGGGCAACAGAGTGAGGCCCTATTTAAAAAAAATATGTGTAGGGGTGAAAGAAACACTCCCTCTAGAGAAGGTATGAAGTTTCTGCTGAGTGTGGGTGGGGTCACTGTGTTCAGGGAAGTCTAAGACATTGGGCCTGGAGAGAGGCGTGTGAAAACAGAGTGCAAACCCCATTCCTAGTTCCTATTCCTTGCTGATTTCCAGAGATGGTCACCATGAAGAGGACCCACTATGTTTCCTAGGACATGCTCTCCTAACAAGCCCCTACGGTCATCATCACCATTATCATCATTTTCCCTGAAACTGAGATATCATTTTGCAATCTGTAAATGCCTCTCACAAGATTTTCTTCAATTTGCTCATCAAAACAAGCTATGAAATCAGCAGAACCCCAATCCAGAAGAAAAAGGACTGAACACATTTCAGTGATTTGCTTGAGATCTCCAGCTGGCTTCTTCTAGAGGCCGGCTTGAAATCCAGAAGAGCTGACCTTCTCTATCTACCCGGGCTCCTTGCACTCTAGCCCCTACCCCCTCCCCACCCCAAGCTGCGGGCTGCCAGGAGCTGTCGGTGTTGGGTGCTCTGTCTAAACCCCTGCTCCTCCTTGCCTTGCTAATTATCCCCAAAGCTCCCTGCCCAGAGGAATTCAGAACATGCTGCAGTTATTTGCGGAGCACTTTGTCTCTGGGAGATGGGGGGCTTACACAGCTCGGAAAAAGCAGCACTTGCCCACACAGACAACACTGCCTGGTGCTATTAATATCCAAGCACAATAGCTTTAGGACGAGGTGAAGTGTGGCTCACCCTGGCCACAGGGCTTCTCAGCCATGGAGACTGTTTCATTTTACAGCAGCTCTGCAAATACCCCAGCAATCAGACTCTTGTCCCACCTTCTGATCCAGTGTAAACAGCAGAAGAAAGGTGGAGGGCCTTGCATGAAACTGCAATTGCCTGTCCTCACGGTGTGTCCTGGGAGATAAGGACAAATGGAGACTTGAAGTCTCAAAATAATATTTGATTAGTGATCCCCCTACCCCGCTTTTTCTAAAGCATCCCAAGCATTCTACATTTGTTGTCTTTCTCAGTCTTAAAGTTATCTTTGTGCATAGGGAAAGGGTCAACACTTTTATACTTATTCACTTACAAAACTTGTATTGATTATCTGCTTTGTGCCTAAATCACCCGGGCTCTGATGATACTAAGATGAGGATGATAGTGCATTCCCTCAAGCTTGTAATGTGATGGAGAAAGACAGTTAATACGCTGTTATGTCACAGTGTGATTATTGCTGAAATAAAGCTAAGTATAAGAGGCACAAAAGAAGGAGTGAAAACTCAGTTTCGAAGGGACAAAGTCAAGGAGACTTCAAAGATGAGAAATGATTGCACTGGCCCTTAGCGAGGAAGTTCAGCAGAACAAGGTGGGAAGGGCACATCATCAGAGGAAAGGGTATGGGCAAAAGCAGGGAAATATTGACCCGTTTGGAGGTCAAGAGAAGGGATCTAGGTAATTTCCAGAGAGAGAGAGAGGGGAAGTGTGCTAGAGAAGATAGAAGATGGACAGGAAAGAACAGACTTGCAAGTCATTGAAAGTCTTGGAGCCTCAGTTTCTGAAGACAGGATTCTCATGAGCCCCTCTGAGTGTTTTTGTACTGGGTGATAGTGACAACTACATGTATCGCTGTGTGCCCAGGCCTCATAACCATGTGCTCCAAAGGCTCTGTGAGGGCTCTCAGGTTCTCCTGCAGTCTAGAGCACTTCAAGAACTAGTGTGTCTCAAGGCAGAGAATACTTTGCTTTAAGATGTGTGTGGCTCAATGATGGCCAAGGCAGACATGAGAGAATGAAGATAATGAAAACCCACCAGCTGTGACTGATGAAACCAAACCCATTCTCATCTGCTCGGGGAGCATAAAAGCTGGGAAGGACCCTCTGACTAGCACATCAGCCTGAGGGATTCACGTGCTTATTTGTTAAATTTAGGAATCCGCTGACAGACTGACATATTATTAGTGCGAATTACTCAGGTTCATCTGTAGCCCTAGCTCTTTGCTTCAAAAAAGATCACAAAGCCTGAGGTACTTCAAGATTGAACTGTGAAATGTCATTAGCTAAATCTCAGTCCTCGCAGCTCCCAGAACTAATTATAGAGCTAGGAGTGGCTGGGGCCAGACCCCTCTGATATAAAAAGATTTTATGAAAGGCGAAGGGGGGAGGCAACAATAATTCTCACCCTATTATACTCCTTTCAATTATTTACAGTAAGAAGCACTGATGGTGAACAAATATAGAGACTGGAATCCAGTGAGGTCACACAGGCGCTCTGGAAGCCAGTGATGCAGTCTCAGAATCTGGGAACACAATGAGGCAATGTTTCAGCTGCTTGTGCATTCTTCACCTCCCATTGTTTCTGTGTGTCTCTCTCTCTCCTCTGCTTCCCCTCCCCCCACAACCAAAGTCAAGAGCGCAGACCCCATGGTGAGAATTCTCATCTTCATCCCACATCCAGGACTTGGCAATATCTTCTATCAAGGGTTTTAACAGGACATTTGCAGTCTTTCTCCTAACGGCAGGGCTGGGGGGCAGGTGTACAATGAATGCTGGAATCCCAAGGGCAGTGTTGGGATCGAGCTGAGTGAATGTGGCCTACAGATCCTCTGGGCATCACCTGACCACCAGGAAGCCCTTTAGCAAAAGCTCTGCAGCACCAAAGATTCATGTGCTCTTGTGGTTTCCCACCCTCCCTTGTCTGAGGTTGGAGCCTGGACTTGTTGACTTCTGGCTAATGAAGTAAGCACAGTGAGATAAACTGTGTGAAGCATGCCCCTTACAGACAGCCTGCAAGATCCTTCAGCTCTTTCTTCCTCCAGCAAAGCGGCCTTAGATGGCACATGCACCAGATGGTAGAGCTCTGAGACAGAGAGCCCTCTTGACCCACCAGTTATTGGACTTTGATGTCAGCAAGAAATAAATGTTTACAATAACATTAAGCCATTGATGTGTCAAGGATTGTCTGAGGTGGCAGTGAACATTGCTTTTTCTAAATCGTATAAACCTCTGATAGCACAGGCACTAGGGAGATATTCATCGAGCACAATGAAAAAAGTCCACTATGTTAAATAAATTCCTCTCTTTTTCTTGACCTAATTATTTATGTTTCAGAGAATCCTTGACATGTAGGTTGAAGGAGAGGTCATAGTAAATAAGTCACTGGAGATAGATGGGCAGATGCTTATGTTACCATCTTGGAACTAGAACAATTTAATTCTCTCATGGGTAGTGGGGGAAGGGAACCTCTTGGGGGATGCTGTGTAATCAGAAATGGTGAGCTAAGTAGCAACAAACTTCGGTAATGGTTTTTTGCAAAGTTCATGTGCACGCACACACGTGCATACGCACGCACGCACACACACACACACGTAGACACACACAGACACACCCTTTTACCCTGTGGAATCGTCTTGCAATGTATGTCCATCATTGGGAAATTATCTAATAGAGAAAATCAATTGGTATACCCATTATCTTGGACATTGTGTCCGTGTTTCTGGATAGTCCAGGACCCCTAGTTGTCTTTTTTTGTTTGATTTTTGAGACGGAGTCTCACTCTGTCACCAGGCTGGAGTGCAGTGGCGCAATCTCGGCTCACTGCAACCTCCAGTTCCTTGGTTCAAGCAATTCCTCTGCCTCAGATTACAGGCACAAGCCATCAAGCCGAACTAACTTTTTTGTATTTTTAGTAAAGACTGGGTTTCACCATGTCAGCCAGGTTGGTCTCAAACTCCTGACCTCAGGTGATCCACCTGCCTTGGCCTCCACAAATGCTGGGATTACAGGTGTGAGCCACTGTGCCTGGCCCTAGCTGTCTTTTTGAACCAATGAAAATTTTCTTTTATAAATTCTTTTGTGTTTTTCTATAATTTCCCTCCTTTCCTGTACGTCAAGCTCTAACCTCTGACCTCAAATATCTGGCTTATTTTCCTATAATCTTTCAGAAAAGGGCACATTAAATATTGTAGAAAACAAGAGTCGCATAAATGTGGACAGGCAAAATATCCTGCGTAAGTAGCCAGATGACTGTGATCAGACAGGGTCCCAGCACTTGGGACCTTCCTTAAGTCAGGCCTTAGATGGTTTTTATCAACTGGTCATTAAGGCACAAAATTAGAAACAAACAGCTCCAGATTCCATTCTATTTGGCTTTTCAAAGCATTGTGTCAGGAGTCACTTAACCCAGGGATTGCACTGGAGAGGATGTGTGGAGGAGGTTTCTCTGCCGTGTCTCCATTGGCACCATCTCCTTCCTAATTGCCACCTCACTGAGGCAGGCACTCACACCTCCTCTTCCAGGACATTGCAATGGTCTTCTTCTATTTCTTCTCCTTCAGTTTACCCTGTTTGCTGCTATCAGAGTACTCTCCCAAGGTACAACGCTGACCATTCCTGTGCTCAGAAGCCTTTCCCAACTCCTCACTACTTTGTGCCAGAAACTTAACCTGGCATTCAGAATCTCCAAAATCTGTACCCACTCTACTCTTTCAAGCCCACCTTTCTCTATTCCTTTTTCCATACTTGTAGTCAAACTTCCTGTATCTGTTATATCCCATGCCTCCCCACCGCCTTCTTCAAGGCCACCATACTCATCTCTGACTGGAAAAATTCTATGAACCCTTTGAGACTTATCTCAGCTGTCACTCCCACGTCATAACGCCATGGCTTCCCTACCTAACCCAACGCTGTGCATATATGGTCTCTCCCAGTTTAAAATGCCCCAGGACTTTGAACTTTTCATCTATAGCTAACATGTTCAGCCTTCTATTACAGTTGTTGTTATTTGTTTTGGCTCCACTATTAGAGAATCAGGTATTTGAGGTATTTGAGAGTAAGCATCATGCATTATTCATGGTTCCTCTTTCATGGTGCATGTCTGTCCCTTTGCAGGGTAGTTACTTAATAAATATGTGGGCTATGGAATTGAATACAGGGCAGCCTAACATTAAAATTTAACCAGGCTATTATCCAAAGTGGGAATCAAGAGTTGACCGAACTTTCCTGAAACTTGATCAGGTCAATCTTTAAAGAGCAGCCTTTCTTGGAAAAATTAAGGGGAGGGGGGAGGGATTCAAGTCATCAGCAAAATAAACGGTAGCCCCCAGATTTTAGAGTTTAGCCAAGGGTTCGTCCATCTGCAAAGCAAGGTCTGGCACCACACCCCCACAGAACAACAAATTGCAGAGCTTATGGTTCAGAAGGCTGCACAGGAAGAGATAGTACTCTCCATTTGCCAACTGTTTTCTGACTCTTTCCGCCAATCGGGAATCTCCGTTAGAAAATGACACCAGTTGTGTGTCACTGAGGTTCACCCACTCTTAGGCCTGCCGGTGCCTCCCAGACCCTTTGATCCTCTGCTCCCATTGTCTCCTGAAACCAATCCTTTCCATTTTGTGTTTTTTCAACTAGCTCACCTGATACCTCCAACCAAGCAGGTGTTCTTTTCAGAAGCCAGAAGCTGATAACCTGGGCTTTCTGATCTAACCCCAGCCTAAATTCTTTGCAATGGAGGAATCGGGAAGGAGATTCTCCTTACTGAGAAGTGGATGCCAACACTCCCTTTCAAATTCATTCATCAGCAAACTAAAGGGGATGCCAGATATGTCTGGAGCAATAGAAGCACCACTGGAATAAGTAAATAACTTTACAAGACAATTGCAATGTGGAATTCAATTAGTGCTATTCTTTGTAGTCCTCACTTAAGGAATTATCTTCACAGCTTGATTATAAATTCATTGGTGCAAAAAATTATGTCTTAGATGATTTTTGTGCCTCATGTTAAGTCCAGTCCTAAATTGAAAACATGATAGGATCCTGTGCCTCGTTGATTTGCTGCATCTTTAGTTGTTCCTGGATTAGATGTTTTCTTGGATTATACCCCTCACTGGTCTCTTCTACGAATTAAAACAGCTAGTTTAAAATAGTTGCTCAATACTTGATTAGTTCTCATAGAAAGCTCAGTGGAAAACTAAGCATGTTTGTCATTCTCCAGCTACTTTGAAATCAAGAGTTTGAGATCAAGACCAGAGAGTGTGCGTAATTTTCCAAATATCACTCAGTAAACCAGGTATAGAAACCCCTTAACTGGGGGAGAAAATTTTGCAAGAATAGAGATTGGCGTCCTAGTAGGCGAATCCACTGAACAAAGTCAATTGATTTATGTGGTTGTGGTTTTCAGAAGAGAGAGTCCTCATTGCCTAAATCCATCTTGATCGCAACTGGGTTCCCAACATCTAAGGAGAAACGGATTTAAGAGAATATAACATTGGCATATCTTGAGTCATTCCTCTTGTTCAAAAGGACAAACCACCACTAACTTTCCACAGAATTAGCTCCTGAGGGATACAGGTGTGTGCTAAGGCAAGGGAGAGTGAAAGCATGAGGCTGGGCTTGTCCTCATGACCTGCTTTTGATGTTCAACCAATTTATTCCTCCTTATGTTTCCCCGAACACAGAGGGAACTTCTACAGTATGGTCAGTGACTATCTTCAAACACATGGAGATATGATAGCATACCAGAAAGCAATGTTCAGGCATCCTAGCCAATGGGTAGGGGTCTGCTGCAGGTCTATGTCCACACCTAGGGACAAATCTTGCATTTACACATAGGCTCCAAGATTCCTCTAGAAATCCAAGATGCAGCTCAAACTGTACACATCTCCCCTGCTTGGCTGGCCCCAGGGTACAAGCTTAGGATCAAAGGCAATAGTGCTTGTATGACTTTTATATTCATGGACTAATTCTAGGCATCTTTACAATCTGTGGTGCAATCTATTTGTATGATGAGCATTAATATTTAAAACACTTTCAAGATTTGGAGTGCGGGCAACAAAGCTTGATGGTGCAATAGGAAGACCAAAGTGCACTTTTGCCAATAAGCAAAGAGGGCTTGATTTCCCCCACAATAAATCTACTGAGATAAATAACATAATATTTTTCTCAAACTTGGAAGAAGCAGAGAATTTTGGATCAGGACACCTGAGTTTCAGTGGAGTTGTTTATTAATTGTGTGAGTTTTAGCAAATTATTTCTCCTGAGTCTCAGTTTCTTCATTTGAAAAATAAGAACCTAATACCTACTTCACTTGTGTATAAGGATGAAATGGGATAATAATATGTGCATAAGTGCTTTGAAAATGGTAAAGAACAATACAAATGTGACTTTCTATTGTTTTATTCACAGTGCTCCTGCCTGATTGCATCTACTTAACCCACTCTCCAAGAGCTAGAATCAGATTTCAACCGTATGGAATCATGTACAATGCAGCAGATGGGCTTACAAGTCTCTTGGTTCTTCATGTAATTAACAGCCAAGAAGTCTAAAGCTTGCATTGTTTACGTGGAAGATGTTTCTTGCCCATTCCCACGCCATGCCATCTGAAATCATTCCTTTTTTTATTTTTTCTGTGCGGTTTTTTTTAACTTTGTGGGATCCTCTGCATATAAAACTCCATTCAACTACTTCATCCTACTGTAGAAAGCTACTTCCCTATGAGCTTAGTTCTATGATTTACAACGGTCTTCTTTTCCTATTTGCTGTCTGAATTATGTTTCACAACAACCATTTGAAATAAGGAAGGCGTGTATCATCTTTCCCTTTTACAGGCAAAGAAACTGAGGCACAGAAAGGCTTAGTAGTGGGTGACCCTGCAAGAATTCAAGCGACTTGTCTGGCTCTAAGTCGAGTGCTCTTTTTCTGCTGCCACATGTCTTTTATCCAGACAACTAACCTGCCTAGACCCAGAGGGAGCTTGAAAAGAAATTTTCATCTTACTGTGAGAAAACAAAGACCCAGCGAGTGGAGAGTTTAAGACCATCCTGGTCATTGCCATTATTTCTTTTCAAACAGACAGAGGCCTCTGTATGGAGCTGCTTCCGTGTTTGTGGTTTGAATTGACTGGTGAGATGTGAGACACAAAAGAAATTCGAGAGATTGTGTCTGACCTTAAGGAATTTACTAAGAAACCAGGAAGATAAAGCTATCATATGAGATGCTTAACACAACTAAAGGCAACCTTAGATTGGGAGGTACTCCCTCCAAGATAGAAATTTCCTAACCTCTGCTTTGAAGTCTGGTTTCTTTTTCAAGATCCAGAAGCATAATCCATACTTAGATTTAGGTGCAAGCCCTTCCTAACTGATTATGTTCTAAATTCTCTATAGTGGTCATCAATGTCACGTCCAGCTCATGTGAAGGTTTTTCCTCCCTTTTTTTTAGTGAGAGCAGGAGACTGGTGGTGAGGAAAACATTGTTGCCTTTTTCATGGACTTTGCAGCCTTCTTCATGACAAATAACTTATTGGATTAGTTTTCTGTTCTTTTTAATCAAGGAGCTCTACATATGACTTAGTAGAACACTTTTTCTAAAGGAGAATTGGGTGTCTTACTTAACAGTCGCTGAAGTAACCTGTGCTTTCTCCTCTGACTCTCCCTGGGAAGAAGGAGTAGCAATCGTGTCCCAAGCCCTTGAGGACTTCACAGGGTGTTCTGGTGTCCCGAGAACATACCTGCCTAAGGTAAGGCAGTCATGGTACCCGGGTATTGATGTACTTCTCACCCTCCACTTTGACTGTCAGAAGCATTCATAAGACTTTCTACATAGGGGATTCTTGGGCTGGAAGAGGTGGTCTTTGGATATATAACAGCCACATGCTGGCCTACAGAGCCCCTTTCCTGTCCTAGTACTCTGTCCGTTAAGACAGAGAACTGAATTGCCATGACTTTATGTCTCTGAACACCTTTACCAAAACCACCTGGTTCTTAGGACAGACAAATGGGATTAAAGAGAGGGAAAGCTCTGGGCCCATAGTTGAATTTGAAATGGGACATGGAATGGTACAGGTGGGGATTCAGCAGCTGTGTTGGACTGAGGTTTGCAAACCCTCAGTGATGGCAGGTGCTATGGGAGTGCTGGGGCAGTCAGGTTCCAGAGGCCAGGCAGTGTGGTATTTGGAGTCAGAAAGATCCGGCCATGAACTGCTGTTCCTCTCCATACCCTCTGTATGACCTTGAGCTGGTTGTTTAACTTCAGAAAGCTTCCCTGTGGCCTGTCTCCTGGGAGGACTGTATTAGTTATAACATACGTAGGCACTCAAAACCTCTGGCTAACTGTCATCATTTTTATCCTATGCTATGTACAGAGATAAACACGATCCAAATAGAGTAAAGAATTGCAAAGACAATTCCTGGCCTAGAACCAGAAGACTTTCCTAAAGAGAATTAATTAAATATATAAGTTTATAATATTAAATATATATTTAATTGATTAATTAAATATATAAAAATCAAATATATTTAATTAAACATATAAATATTGAATGATTAAACATAAATATTAAATATATTTAATTGATTATATAAAAATAATTCTGTATTTTAAATATATGTCATATAATTATAATAAGCAGTAGTGTAGGGGGCAAAGCAACATGGCAAAAATCATGAAGTTGGAAAATAGAGAGACAAGGGTTTAGCCTAGCCTTGCCTCTCTGCTGCCTAGCTGCCTAACCAAGTAAGCTTGGGCTAATCATGATCTCTATCTTTCTCAGGTTTCTCAACTCTTAAAGAAGTATAATAAGATTCCCCTCGTCTATTGTGCAGAGAAAATTTGTGAAGGAAAAAATACAATTCTGTGTGCCAACCTGCTCTGAAAACATAAAGCGGTCTGTGATTATGAAAGATGATGATTAGTTAAACCTAAATAAGGCTCTGGAAACTGAAATATTCCCACACCTTACGACCAGAGCAGCATCATCACATTTGATTCTTCTCTTTCCTCACTCTCCAATCTGCCCAGCACACCTGCTGCTCCCTCTCCACTGCTCAAGTCCTCAGGATTGCATGGCGTCATCAGCAACAAATATTGGAAAGCCATTTTTAAAAAGGCACAAATGGTCCAAGTGCAGTGGTTCATGCCTGTGATGCCGGCACTTTGGGAATCTGAGGCGGGTGGATCACCTGAGGTCAGGAGTTCGAGACCAGCCTGGCCAATATGGCGAAATCCCATCTCTACCAAAAATACAAAAATTAGGCCTGGTGCGGTGGCTCACTCCTGTGATCCCAGCACTTTGGGAGGCCAAGGTGGGTGGATCACCTGAAGTCAGGAGTTTGAGACCAGCCTGGCCAACATAGTGAAACCCCATCTCTACTAAAAATAAAAACAGTTAGCCGGGCTTGGTGGTGGGTACCTGTAATCCCAGCTACTCAGGAGGATGAGGGAGGAGAATCGCTTGAACCCAGGATGTGGAGCTTGCAGTGAGACAAGATCACGCCACTGCACTCCAGCCTGGGTGACAGAGTGAGACTCCGTCTCAAAAAATAATAATAATAGCAATAATAATAACAATAATAAAAGGCACAAATGTAGCAATCAACTATGGGGGATCAGGGAAGACAAGCTGAAATTTGATTAAGGACTCCCCTGCTCCCCTGGAAGTTACAGGGCACAGCAGCACTGTGGTTTTCACAGCGGGTGGGCAATGGAGATTTCAGGGTGTCCATCCACCTGCGCTCACTGAGCCTGTGCCTGGACCATGTGCCCAGCTGATTCATCCCTTTCACTCTCCTTCCCTCAGGCAAGTGCTACCTTCTCCAAAGCCTTTCTCAAAAGACCCTTGAGGTTCCCTAGGCTGAACTCTATGAATGCTCTTTCCGTTTCTCCAGGAATTTGGCTATAGCTGGTATTGGGTTTCTCAAACCAGCCCACCTGCACTATGGGAATGTCACAATTGTCCTGGCAAGCTAAGGGGGCATCCAGAAGTCACCCAGCTTTCCCCTGAAGCATTGCTCAGAGAGAGGCCACTGTACCATAAAAGGGAGTTCCCATCCCACACTGGTTCTGAAAGTCCTGGTGTTCAGGCCCATGTTGTGATCTTTTCTCCTCTGCCCAGGGAGTGTCTGTTAGGGAAACTCCCATGAGGGTGGGGAGCCGAGGGCAGAGGCTGAGTGGGATGAAGAGAGTGTGTTTGTCTCTCCGGCTGTGCCAAGGTCTTCTCACCAGAGGGCTGTCTGTGAACCTCTGCTCCTGGAATCATCCCTCTGCACCACCCAAAGTCCCTGATTATGAATTGCACAATACATTCGTAATTCAAGCACGCTGCACCAGTTTTCTGTAGCCACATGAAAATTAACTCAGAGAAATTCACTTTGATTGAATACCTGCTGTGTGGTCGGCACTCTGGTGGGATTCTGCCATTCGAGAATCTCAGACTAAGATCCTCTGTTTCAACAAGCCTTGATCAAGTACCCACATTGCAGCTGGCACTCTGCTTGATGCTGAGATGGTTGTCAAGACCAGCTCTTTATTTTACAGGGAAGGCTGTCAAGGTTCAAAGTAGGAATTTCCCAAGGTCAGAGACAGAGTGGCAGAGCCAACCCATGCACGCTTGTCTCCTGTCTCCCATTCCCATGCTCATTCGTGATACTTCTGCTCTGTCCCAACACTTCATCCCACGAGAATACTCTTGAGAATATTGTGCTTGGCTGTTCCAAATAGGAGGACCATCTGTTCATTATTCAGGAGATATGGGCTGAGATCTTGCCTCTTCTAGTCACTTGGAGAATGTTCCAGAAGCAAAGACTGTGTACCTAATATTCCTTTAACTTTGTTTTCCTGGGGCCATATTTAACTGTGGGTGTTTTCTGTTTCAACTGGTGGCCTGCGGGGAAGAGGTAGTGCTTGGCAGGCTGACCAAGGACAGGTGACTGAAGAACAAGGTTGGAAGATGTGGGGGGCAGTGTGAGGGAGAAGGTGAAGACATAATGTGGGGGAGTCTTCACCCCAATTGAAGTCACCTAAAATCACTCTTTTCTAACTAGAAGACTAAGAAACGCCTGCGAAAGCCGGCGAAAGCTGAAAGCACATCTGTGTGCGTGTGGAGGGTAAGTGTGAGGTGTGGCCGAGAGGCTCAGCTGAAGGAAGCCTCCTGGGCTGGTCCCCATATGTAAAGCAAACACACACATAAAACATTCTAGTGTGACTCCCTCCGCTGCAGGATATTCCTTCCCAGGGGCTCCGGACTGGAAATGTCTTCTCTCAAGCCTAGGGAAAACAAGGAGTTTCTACTTTTTGCTCCTTGACCCCAAACAGAGAGACAATGGCCTTGTGTATGCGATGGCACTTTTGCCAAGATGGAGCCGCACAGCTTCCATGAGGCTGAGGTGAGGAAAAGTGCATCTCTGCGAATGTGGCTGGGCTCCAGCTCCCTCCACTCGGTGCTCTGCCTGCCAATTAGCGCATCCGTCCTTCCCCACAGGTGGGGAAGTGGCCCGTACTGCTGTCTGGCTGCCTGGGGCCAGCACAGCCGGACCCTGACACCCTACCCAGGGATACCCTGCAGGGATGGGGGACCCCTCAGGAGAAGAACACTTAGGTCCGGAACCAATTCTTCCTCCTCCTCCTTGCAAGAGGGAAGAGGGGGAAGACCAGGCTGGGGATGGCAGAGAAACTCGGGGGCTGGTTTAAGGGAAACAGACTGAGCTGCTTAGGGCCTGCTGAGGCTGCCAGGAGCCCCAGATGGCTCCGAACCTGCTGCTCTTGCTGAAAATTGATTTCGGAGGCAGTGAGGGGAGGAGGAGGGATGGCAGGGGCTGCAGGGCAGGGGGTGGTGGTGGATGGAGGGTGCTGCATGGAGGGTGGAATTTATAAACCTTGCTGCATGGAGGGTGGAATTTATAAACCTTGATAAAGACACCCTCTTGCTGCATGGAGGGTGGAATTTATAAACCTTGATAAAGACACTTAGTTGAAACTCTAGGGGCAGAGATAACGCCCTTGGCGGAAAGGGCAGGGGTCTCAGGATTTCTGCTTCGATGTGCTATTTCTTTCTCACCTTGCTCGTTTTTCTTCATTTGCCCTCCAGCCCCAATTATCAATCATGGAGGGTGCCCCTGGATGCTCCTGCTGGGCTGTGGGGTGGCATAGGCTGCGCAGACCTGGATTTGAGAAGCACCCCACCAAGGCACCTCCCTCATCCTCACCCAGGGAAGTGACTCGGGAGCTGAGGAAACCTGAGCTCTACACCCCTCACGATGCAGGGGCCCTGTATCCAACTCTACATTCGTAATTTTTAATTATTTTCCTTGGAGATAGTGCCAATATTTTTGTAAGCATTAGGCCCCATGGCACCTGTATCTGCCTTTGCCTCATCCCAGTTACTCATTCCTTCCCCAAACACTAATCAGGCACCCCTGAGGGCCAGGCACTGGGGACAAAATGTTCACGGCCAGGTATCATCCTCACTGAGCGCCTAGAACAGGAAGAAAAATTGCACGAGTTCAGCAAAAGTCATCATATTTAGTCCACACGAGCAGGAGAAACAAGGAGGGGTCAGAGCAGAGAGAGTTCACACCCACAGGATCCTTATAAGGGAAGGTTGCAGAGTGGAGGCTATATTTGATTTCGGACTTGATGGATGGTAGGATGGGAGGGAAGCGGTGGGTCTAAAAGGGTGGGCAGGGGGTCTCTTCAGGCAGAGGTGCCATAGAACCCTGGGGTGGGGCAGAGGGGAGGGAGGCAGTGTCTTCTGGTCTCAGTGGGAACAATGGGAGATATGATGGACAGGCCAGCCATCATACACCAAGGCTGGTGTAGCCATGCCTGGCACTTGTACTCCTGTCCATAGACAATGAGACCTCACCAAGGCACCAGGCAGGGCTCACACGAGGGGTTCGGACCCTGTTGGCAGAACTGTAAGCTGGAGGACAAGGGCAAAGCTGTGTGAGAGTCCGGGTGAGCTGTATACAAGGAGCAAAACCCTGGTATTGTCGGTGGGAATGGAAACAACTTCATCTCCATAAAGGAGAGCCAAGGCAGGTAGGAGTTTCCTCCTCTTAGAAGCGAGGGAGGCATGAAGACCAAGGGAACATGATAGGCTCCCCAGCATCTGGCTAGGAAGGCTGGGTATTCAGCCTTCTCCTATTTATACATTTCCAGCTCCCAGTGGTTCCTCCAAACAGCCGAGAAGAGAGCTATGCATGACCCCCAGCATCTGTATTACAGAGGAGGAGATAGGTTCAGAGACAGAACCTACCAGGCCCACCCAGATAAGTAGAGGTGGGGTCAGGAAGAGAACTTGGGTTCTAGACCCTGCTCTTCCCATTACAGAGGTCACTAGGAATCACACACAGCCCAGGGCAGTCGTCAGCACTGAGATGGAAAGGCGACACCTGCATTCTCCAAAGACCCATTAGGCCATGTGCCCCACGGCAGCAAGGATGTTCTCACCCTGTTTCTGCCTCTCCCAAAGCATTGGGAGCTCAACAGTCTGCCTTGCTGATACGGCTCTCCCTTTCTCTCATTTGATTCTTGCCTGGACAGGGGCTCATATCATTAAAAAGGAACAAAGAGGCCCTAACCAAACCTCAAAGAGAAGGAACAGAACCTCTTTCTAAATGGAGGAATTCTTTTGTAAGAAATGATGAAGAGTTAGAACAAAGCATCTGCATAGCCTGGGAAGGGCCACTGTCTCTCAAGACATGCGACCGCTTGCCTCTGATGTCTGGATGCAAACAGCAAATCCTTAATCTGCTCCAGGATGTGAGCGCCAACCCTGACCTAGTGAGCTTACTCCCTTCTCTTTGGCTCAGCCACATCTTGAAAGGGGAGACAGGGATGACTCTGTGCATCAGACCCTCTGTCTGGTCCAGTGGACCTTATCCTTATGAGGGCCTGTGAAAAGATCTTAGCCTCTGAGCAGTTATGCAAGTTGCTCAAAGCCATTGAGATGTCCCCCAGGAGCTGAGTGTAGAAGCAGTTCCACCGCCCAGCCTGCATTATCTACACACGACAATTAGGCAGTGCTCTGGGAACACTGTAAGGGCCAGGGATTTGGGAGAGAATCAACCTCGCAGAGCAACAGGTTTGGGGAGGTCATCACCACACTGCCCTGCCTCCATCTAAGGAGTGTCTGACACCTGGAAAAGCCGCAGTCATGGAATGGACTGTGGAATCCTGGAAAACACCATCCAAATAGGAGAAAAAGCCCGAAATCAGGGAGAGAGGTTTCCCTTCAGCCCGCTGAGGAAAGTAGAACACAGAAATCCTGGACCGAAGGGGCCCCCACGTTGGCCTGTGCTATCCCCAGCTCCTCCTCTCTGGATGCTTCCCACCCTTAGATTAAACCTTGCTTATTGATCCCATAGAGGCTCAATGTTTCTCCTGGCTCCTCCCAAATTGCCCCCTGGAATGTATGTGATGCAGTCATTTGTAGTAACCTACAACTTTTGTGGTTACCTCTGGCAGGGCTATTTACACCATGATAGGAAATAAAGTCTGCGTAGAACACACTAGTGCTGGTGATCTCTTTGGGGAGACAGGGGTCAAGGAGGTTGCTCCAAGAGCATGACAGAGTGGGAAGAGGACAGATGTGAGAGTGAGAGGCTTTGGTCCTCAACTGGCTCTGCAGTTAACTTGTTGGCTGCCCTGAGAAAATCTCCTAAATACTTGGGCCTCCATTTCCTCCTCTGTGAAATAATGTTAAAGTCCCAACTTCCCAACACGGTTCAGGATCAAAATAGGTAAAGTGCATTAAGCATTGTTATAGACAGACTGTTTATGTTCTGCCCCATTCGTATGTTAAATCCTAATGCTCAGTGTGATGGTATTTGGAGGTTAAGACTTTCAGTGAAGCCATCCTAACAGGGTTAACAAGAATTCTGGACAGGGCTGGGCACATTGGCTCATGCCTGTAATCCCAGCACTTTGGAAGGCCAAGACAGGCATCTCACTTGAGTCCAGGAGCTTGAGACCAGCCTGGGCAACATGGCAAAACTGCATCTCTATAAAAAACACAAAAATTGGTCAGGCATGGTGGGGCATGCCTGTGGGTCTCAGCTAATTGGGAGACTGAGATGAGAGCGGGAGGCAGAGGTTGCAGTGAGCTGTAATGGTGCCACTGCACTCCAGCCTGGGTGACAAAGAGAGATCCTGTCTCAAAAAGAAAAAACAAAAACAAACAAACAAACAAACAAAAAAACCATTCTGGACAGAAATATATTTAAGCATTAATCAGGCTGCCCTTTGACCCACTTCCTTGTGATAGAAAGTCACATAGCACTAGATACTGACCATTTGCATTCCCATTGTTTCTGTAAACAGGATTTCTGACATTAGAATCATAAGGCTTTTAAGAATTTCTGACATTAGAATCATAGGGTTTTTAAGAATTGCAAGTAGATCCTGAATTCCAGCAAAACAGGTGACACCATCCAGTTTGAAGACCTCCACAGAAGAATGAAATCAGCATGAGAGTCCAGTTTCTTCGTCTCCCTCTTCCATTATTGCACCCTCTATCCTTTGACCAATTGATATGGTTTGGCTGTGTCCCCACCCAATTCTCATCTTGAATTCCCACATGTTGTGGGAGGGACCCTGTGGGAGGTAACCGAATCATTGAATCATGGGGGCAGGTCTTTCTCATGCTGTTCTCATGATAGTGAGTAAGTTTCAAGAAATCTGGTGGTTATTATAAGGGGGAGTATTCTGCACAAGTTCACTTTTGTTGCTGACACCCATGTAAGACCTGACTTGCTCCTCCTTGCCTTCCTCCATGATTGTGAGGCTTCCCCAGCCACATGGAACTGTAACTCCAATTAAACCTCTTTCTTTTGCAAATTGTCCAGTCTTAGGTATGCCTTTATCAGCAGTGTGAAAACGGATTAATACACCAATCAACCATCTCTGTACTTTGGCTCACTCCAAAATCCTTAAAATTCTAGCTCCAAATTCCCTGGGAGACAGATTTGAGGTTTTCTTCCATCTCTTCTTACCTCCCTGTGATTAAACCTCTTTCTCTGCTGCAACCCAGTGTCTTGGTGTGTTGACTTGCCATGCACATCAGGCAAGGGACCCATTATGATTGCATTAGGAGTTGATGAGGCCATGACGGAAATCCTCATGATGAGATTAGTGTCCTCATCAAAGAGGCCCCAGAGAGCTCCCTTGCCCCTTCTGCCATGTGAGGACAGTGAGAAGACAGTCTTCTAGGAACCAGGCAACAGGCCCTTACCAGACACCAAATCTGCCAGTACCTTGATCAGGGACTTCCCAGTTTCCACAACTGTAAGAAATAGGTGTCTTTTGTTTTTAAGCTACTCAATCTATGGTATTTTGTTACAGCAGCCCAAGCTGACCAAGACAAGCACACAGCCCACCACCACGCTTGGAAATCAGAATTACAAATGAATCTGTTTGCTCATTCCTTCCTTCATTCCTTTGCTCAACTTTTCACAAAATCCCTCATGAGGCCTCTGTTGCATCCACTTGTAGGCCATCCTGGAATCTAAGCCCCAGGCCTTTGCATGCATAAAACTCTATGTCTTGAGTCAGCATTTCACACCCATCTCTTTAGGAAAGTAGAAAGGCCAGCCATCAGAGACAGAGTTTTCCAGAGGACTGGCTGGAAGGGGATGGGGCCTGAAAGGAGAGAGTCTTAAGCACCAGCTTAATCCCATTTAGGTCTTGTCTCTGGGCAGCTGAGGAGGCTGTTTTTAGCTTCTTCCAAATGAGTTTCCTGCTAAGTTTCCCCTGAGACCTGGCACTGGCTCTACTCACACTTCAAGCTTGGAGAAGACAAAGCTCCAGGAAGGGCTGGGCAGCAGGTACCCTGGTACCTGCCCCGAAGGCTGTGGCAGAGGGTGAGGCCAGGGTAGCATTGTGGGGAAAGGAAGGAGATTGGGCTGGGTCTGGCTTGAATCCCAGCTTTGATACTTGCTCAGCTCAGGTCTGGGTGGCCTTGAGAAGACTTATTGGGCCTCTTTGGTTTTCTCATTTTAAAATATCAATCACAACATGCCTAAAGTGCCTGATATGATGATATGTAGTTACTGTTATTATCATTGTGGTTATTGCTATTACCATTAGAAGGCTGTAGGAAGTCAAAGGGCCTTGCAAGAAGTCTGACACAGAGAAGTTGGGGGTTGCCTGCAAGGTATTCTCAGTGGGGCTAGCAAGGCTCCAGCACCCCTTTGACATTTCTTTTAATGCTTGCTTGGAATTTCTCCTTAAGCTTCAACTTTCAGGTTCAGACTTTGGCTGTCTTATGGGAGCACATGATGACACTCCTTGATCCTTTGTAAGATGACACTGCACTAAGAGAGCAAGGACCTCCTGCTGGGTGGATATAGAAGCCAGAGCCTGGGGAAGAGCCTTTGGGAACCACCAAAGAGAGTGGGAAAAGAAGGGCAATGAATGGTAAAAAACATTTCTCAAATGTCTTAGCTAGTCCTTGGCCCCAAAGATTGCTCAAATGATTGTTCTTCTGCAAAGCGGAAAGGCACTAAAAAGCACCCTCCCATCCCCCAGGCATATGTTTCTTGAAAAGAAAAGCAAGAGGCATCAAAGGATGGAAGCCAAAGAAACTCCATTTGCTACTGCATTCGTAACTTATGTCTAAAATTGATTTTTGTGGTCTGAAGCAGGTGGAAATTTTCATAGCAATTCTACTCCATTCCCTGTTTCTGAGTGCTTTGAGATTCACTTTATTTTCTCATTTGATTGCGTTTCCAGGTCTCACCGATATAAAGTGGTTGAAAGGGAATGCAAATACAGGTTCCTTTTTCTCCAGATTCCATACTCTCTACCAGTGCTCTGGAATTGGTGAAGAATTTTGGGCCACTGTCTCTGCAGTGTTACACAAGCAAGTGGCAGGAGAGGTGACTCCACAATGCAGTGCACAGCTCTTCCTGGGCATCATTAGCATGCAGCCTACGTTCTTCAAGATGGTGCACAGTTCAGCCTGTCAGCGAGTGATCTATGATGTGTCACTTGTGCTATTAACAGGCGTTTTCGATTTCGGCAGCCTCAGCACATTTAGTTCCTCTCCCATGTGATCACTGCTCTGTCCTCCATTAATAACCACTTTCAAACCCTTCTAGCACCCACCTGGTCAGTTCCTTCTCATGCCTTCCTCACAAGGTAGGGCTGGACTCTTTGGCCATGCGAGATGATTAGGGACAATCTCTGTCCTGTGGGGTGAGCTGAAAAAGGGGCAACTGCCCTACACATGTGAACCATCAATAAATCTCTATTAATGAATGAATGAATTAAAGACAGACACAAAAAAATGACTTTCTCATTGGTGGAAATTTTCTGTTGCTGAGAAAGGTGATGTCAGTTCTCTGGATGAGGCTGAG
Source organism: Rhinopithecus roxellana (assembly GCF_007565055.1). Classification (NCBI taxonomy): domain Eukaryota; kingdom Metazoa; phylum Chordata; class Mammalia; order Primates; family Cercopithecidae; genus Rhinopithecus; species Rhinopithecus roxellana. Next base: position 4,028,822 of record NC_044558.1, read on the forward strand.
GAAGGAGAAAAGGATGAAGATGGAACAAGCCCTGCCTTGTTGATGCTTATGCTTAGAAAGACTGGGGAGACTTGCATGACGGTATGCAGTGAAGAGTCCCTGAAGGGGGCTTAATCTGCCAACCCATGAAGGATATCAGGCATGACTGGGCCTGTTGGAACATTTCAGAGAATGTCAGCCAACAATAATAAAATCTTCCTCATTCTACTTGCTCTTGCCAGTTTAAACACTGTTTTTATCTGAGTTATTCCCTGCTTAATAATCACTAGTTGTTAGGAGGGGAAGCCCTAAGCCCTCTCAGAGTTTCTCTTACTATCCAACTTCCACTAGCTTTCCCATTCCACTAGTGGTAGGGTATGGGAATCCAGGAAAAATGGATCAGTAAACAACACTCTTCCTGCTTAATAAAATCCTAGGTGTCTCCCAAATGGACTTCCAAATCACAATCAGATTCAGAGCTCACCTTGGCATTCAAAGCCCTCTGCAATCCAATCTTATCATATGTATCCAACCTTAGTCCTCTACCTTCCCTCATGTAGAAGGGTGATGGGAAGAAGATGTCTCCATGCCTTCCCTCAAGCCATTTCCTATGTCTAGAATTCCTTCATTTCCTCTCACTTCTCTGAAAGCCAACCAGAAGTCAGTCTACTTTCTCTGGGAGCCTTCCCCATTATCCTAGCTTACATTCTTCCTTTTAAAAAGTCTCCATAGCGTGGATAACATATTATCCTGAGCCAACAGGGGACATATTGTCCCTCTCCTTATATGCCATATTTTGCCTAGCATGGTGCTCAACACTGAGGAAAGACTTGATTATGCTAAGCCCCAACACAATGGGCATGGCTAACAGGAAAACTTCACAGATTCTGTATTGGTGGCCTAGGAGAGGGGAATGTAAAGTGGGGAGGAAGGGAACAAAAGGGAGAGAGCAGAAATGGGGCCCAAGATATGCACTTAGGTGCTTCCTGTACCTTCAATTAAGAAGCAGTGGCTGAGAACAGCTTGGTACACTCCAGAACCCCTCAGGGGTGCAGGGATGGTGGCCCCAATGGGGGTCTTCAGGAGAGAGCTCAGTCATCTCAGTTATGGTACAGAAGTTATCAGTGCCATCCTGTGGCATCCTGTTTGATCTTCCTTTGAAACCACCAGCTATTTTCCTTGCAAACCGAAAAAAGAGAGACATATCTATGGACCAGGAGGAAAGTAGCAAAGCCAGTTTGGAACCAACTTTGGCCAAGGAAATGGTGCAATCTAGTTGTAATGCGATTAAGTCAAAATTAATTCCAAAAGGAGGTGTAATTATGACAGCAACTTCTTTGGGGGCAGGCTGGGATTTATTCTCTTTTGGAGAGCCAAGACCGGATTTAGCTTTTCTTGAGCCTGGGGCAGCAAAGATATGGGGCAGCTTAGAATGTTTTTCTTTCACAGAGAAAAAAGATATTAAGCAAAGAAGGAAACTCAGGATCAGCAAATGAAACAGCAGTGTTTATAGGGTAGCTTGGGGTAAATGGGGTGTGAGCCCCAATGCTTTGGAGACAAGGAATAAACAAAAGAATGGGAAGACCCCTCTCACCAAGGAAGACCTTTGGTAAATTCATAGTTCTGAGAACAGATGGAATGACATCATGCTTGCAGCTCAAGTGTGGGAGGCCTGCAGGAACATACACCATCGACCTATGTGACATTACATTGATACATCCAAATCATGCTGAAGGCTACCATTCCCAAAAAATGAGCTTCCATTATTGATCCTCATTATGAGCTTTGTTCCAGGCCAAGAACTTAACATTCCATAAGTGAGATCATCCTCATAAGAATTCATTGAGATAGGAATTATATCCATTTTACAGATGAAGAAACGGACGACCAGAGAAGCCAAGCTTATGTAAGAGCACGCAGCTTGTAAAAGGCAACACCAGAATTCAAACACACGCCTTTCTAACTCCAAAGCCCATTCTCCTGTCTCCTGATCCAATATTTGGGGCTACGTGGAGACAGGCTCAAAGCTCTTAGTGTTCTTGCAGTTCATGTGTACCTTCATCCCAGTGTGCATTAGACCTTGCTATAATTATTTATTTGCTTGTCCCTCTTCCCTGCCAAACAATGAGCATTCTGATGTCACTGCATCCTTGGCACTTAGCAAAGTGATCGTTCTTTTAGGTCAGGTCCTGCAGAAGCAAACCCTGAGAGGAGTATCCATGTACTAATGACTTGAGGAAGTGCTCCCAGGAGATACTGTTAAGACAGTATGTCAAACAAGACAGAAGAGGAGAGGAAGCCAAGCAAGGATGTGATTTCAGAGGAAACCCTAGCTTCATTGGGATGCTGTAGAAATCTCTGTAGTATAAATTACATTTCAGAATTTGTGTTCCCTGGAGGCAAGGGAACTGCAGCCACCCTAGAAGGAGGATGTGGGAGACAGTTGTAAACTTCTAGCTCTTTCCAACTCTTGCCAGGAGCCCAAGGACCGGCCTTTGAGGAAGGGCACAGGTGCAAAACATTAGTAGCAAATCACCCAGAAGCTGGGATTGTGTACACAGACAAAAATTGTCTGCTACAATAAGCTTCCAAATCTGTATTGGAAGCCCCGTGTTGAGCACTGCAGAATTTGTCACATACATCCAGCCATGGTTTCTATTTTCTAAAGCTGCCCCTCCACCAATGTTGGCATTTCCCAATTATTTCCATTTCCCTGATCCCCTCCATTCACAGTCCCCTAGATGTTTTAGAAGTCTTCATTTATATCCCAGTTGTCATTGTGATACATGGTCAAGGGAAGGAAATGTGATCAGGTGGAAGCATCCTTCTTTGACCAGGACAATCCAGGCAGAAGCATGCTTCATGCCCGTGTGGAGGTGGCAAAGAGCCTCACCATAGTGTGACACAGAAGACAGACATGCTGCTGAGAAGACTCCAGTTCAAAATTCAGCTCTATGGTTATTTATAAAATGTCTCCAAATACCAGTGTTCTCTTTTCTAAATGGGTCCCATAATAACGGACCCCAGAAGCAATGATCTGTGTGCAGGTAATATATTTTGGGGAGTCATCCCAAGTAGCAGAAATGGGGTCTTGGAGATAGTGAAACAGGAAAGGAGGGAACACCAGGACAAGGGTATGTTATCAAGCCAGGGGGCATAGCTATGAACAAGGAGGATTCCATTCTGCTAGGACCTTTGGAGGAGCCACAAAGTAGTCACATCAAAGTTGCCCACCTGGGAAACAAAAAAGGGGGCATTTGTCTGCCAGCTCTCTTCCTCACTGGGCTCCTACTTGAAAGACACCCATGTAATGGAACTGGTGAGCTTTGGGGCAGGAAGCAAGTCACACTGCAGCTGAATAAAGGCCCATCAGTTATACCTGCAGGAAGCTGGTTGCCACAGCAGTGGCTGGTGCGTAATGCAGGTCTGGGGGCCACGTGGCAGGGCACAGGCAGTGCCCAGTGCCACACACTGTAGTTTAGTTGTGACACATGGCAGTGCATAGTGTCCAGTGTCCAGTGCCACATACCGTAGCTTAATTGTGAGTATGGGCATGGTTGAGGCCCCCACATGGATGGGAAGGGAAGAGCTCACTGTTGAAGGGAAGGAGGAGGAAGAGCTTGGCACCAGGGTGCTCTATTGAGTTGGAAGAGGCAAAAGGGGACAGCCAACTGAGGAAAGGGTCAGATATTTGGGTTGTAGAAAGACGATTTGATAACTCAGCCCCTAACTGATTGTTCGGATGCCTAAGGGTCTTTTAGAAATCCATGAATGACATGCCCAGCTGAATATCCAGCCTGAGAAACAGCCTCATCCTTCATATCAAGGGCAAGCAGACTGTTTTCTCTTCCATCTATGGATCTCATTGTTCTAATGATGACACGAATAGGCCAGGAACAGGGGTAGCAGCCTGTGGAGGAAGTAAGGAAAGGTCCATATCCTCAGGCAACCTCAACGAGGCTGGTTCAGTTTTCCAAAATAGAAGGAACTGAGAGCCAGGGCAGGGAAGTGGCTCTGCTGAACAGGGTATGCATTGACAGAGGTTGGAAAAGACGAGAACAAAAGACAGGGGAGGGGGCTCCTCGGCGGGCAGAAAGGAGGACACTAAAGCCAGGTCTCCCGGGGGCAGTGTGTGGGGGCGGGGATTACAAACCCTCTGACAGAGAGCCAATCTGCCCCTTTGCCTAACAGCTTTACCTCCCAGCAGGGGCCTGGCAACCCTGCAGAGACTGTACTCCCTTTTTCCTGGCATCATTAGCCTACATCGATTGACTTCTTCCTCTAGTACTAGGATTGGGAAACTCCCTGAACAAAGACATTTGTGCAGCATCTCAGGTTTTGCCAGTTACAGTTGGCCCCCCTGGTGCTTTATCCACTCCCTTCCCCAGGCCTCTTCCCACACGCAGCCACTCTGAGCAACAGCTTTCATTCTACCTCCTCCCTGTGCTTCCAAGACTAGTCATCACCTCTTGTGGCTTCTTTCCTTAAAGTGTGTCTTGTGTTTTATCTGCCTTCTCAGGCCTTGAAATAGAGTGGAAAGAACAGTGTGTGTGTGTGTGTGTGTGTGTGTGTGTGTGTGTGTGTGTGTGTGTGTGTAGGATCTCTGTCCAAATACCAGCTTTTCCACCCACTGGTCCTGTAAGGCTGAGTGTTTCTTTCTTGTCTTTCTTCCTTCCCCACCTTCCCTTCCAGCCTCTTACCCTCTACCACCTGGAATGTGTGGCCACAAACTCAGTGTCCACCAGCCAGAGGGAGCTGTGTACATGCTTCTGCCCGGCTCCCCAGATGCTCCCATGCTCGCTAGATGCTCACAGTCACCCACCATAGCCAACCTAGGGTTGGTTCCCACCCCCAACAGACTCCATCCAAAGTTCTGGTCCTAAACCAAAATCTGACCAAAAATAAAACTGTGCCTTTTTGGAGTTCTAGACTCAGATGCCTGACCTGTCTGCAGCGTGTTGATAAACGAGGCTGGTGGGACAACATGGGCACTTTAGTACAGACTTACATAGTGCAGACTTACATAGGAATGAGTAGATGCCGAGGAAGGTAGAGCTGTTAGCATTGTGAGCAACAGGATTTAAGGGGGTGGGCAGAGCCAGGGAAGGAAAACTATGGCAATGGGTATGTGTTCTGGAATATGATATTCATAGCAAATTGGAGGCATAGTAGGGCTAGTAGATCAGGAGATGATTGCCATTCAAGCAAGATTTTGTTGCTCACAGTTCCAAGAGGCAGAGGCAGAGGAAGGGAAGGAATTGTGAACAAGGGCCTTGATTGTGGTTTCTGTGGGAAAGAATGCACAGGATAAGCAGGCTTAGGATTGTCTAGTTTGGATAATTTCAGCAGGTCCTCAGGCATAGGGGCTGTCCCTAGGTGACTTATGCCAGACCCTGAGATGATTCAGGCAGGTGGATAGTGGCTCAGGGTGTATATGCTGATAAAAGAGGTGGTTGGGTATGGGCTCTGGGATGGCTGGTTTGCATTTGGTTTGCATTCCCAGGCAGGTTGTTTACTATCTCTAGCAATCGGCTAACCCTGGGACGGGCAGTCTCCAGGGTCAGCAAGGCCTCAGTTGTCAATGCATCAGAATACAAAAGATAAAAGATGCAGTTAATACAGCAAAGGCAGTAAAGAAAGAAAGGAAGCCACTGCTGGAAAGCACGTACAGCAAGCCTATTTGTACCGAGTCCAATATGGTTCTGTCCCAAGGGAGGAGTACGTTAGCTAACATATCTCCTCAGGGCTCGCCACTACGGGGAAAAGACACACCGTGAAGGTAGGCCCAGTGGAAGCCTTTGCAATTCACCCCAACTTGTGAGAGTAAGGCATAATGTCTCTTAATAATACTTAGTACTGATTAATCCCCTTGATCCCAACAAAGAATTCTAGTTTTCAGGGAAATTCTAACTGACTGTGGACTGTGAATGAGGAATATGTGAATAGTGGTTCTTTGTTAGCCTAAACTGGATTTTAAATATAACATTGAGAAGCCTTGGGGGCAAGTATTAGTACTAACAATATAATGGAAATAAATTCCTTTTTTCAAAATAACAAATCTGTGTCACTAGTGTATGCCCCTCCCAGTTTAGAAGCAGGCTGCCCACTGACAAGAACTAAGTGAGTGCCAGATGCCTCCACTTGATCCCTGTCTCCTGCCATGCCCGGCACACCGGAGTCACAAGGAAGGAGGCAGACAGGGCATCACACGGAACAATACAAGACATGCAGTGCAAACGCACTGAGCTATGTGTAGGCATCACATTTAAACACTAAGTAGAAATAAGATTTATGAAGTGCTACAAGGTCGTCTTGTTCACATAGATGAATGCACATGGTTGATGCATTGGCCTGTTCTCTGAATGTGCAGAGGATATATGAATGTCTAGCTTTTAGGAAAGTTGTACCTTTGCAATTTTCTTGAATCTCTACTACTTAGTGGGTACCTTTGCAATTCTCTTGAATCTCTACTTCTTAGTGGGTACCTTTGCAATTCTCTTGAATCTCTACTTCTTAGTGGGTACCTTTGCAATTCTCTTGAATCTCTACTTCTTAGTGGGTACCTTTGCAATTCTCTTGAATCTCTACTACTTAGTGGGTACCTTTGCAATTCTCTTGAATCTCTACTTCTTAGTGGGTACCTTTGCAATTCTCTTGAATCTCTACTTCTTAGTGGGTACCTTTGCAATTCTCTTGAATCTCTACTACTTAGTGGGTACCTTTGCAATTCTCTTGAATCTCTACTTCTTAATGGGTACCTTTGCAATTCTCTTGAATCTCTACTTCTTAGTGGGTACCTTTGCAATTCTCTTGAATCTCTACTTCTTAGTGGGTACCTTTGCAATTCTCTTGAATCTCTACTACTTAGTGGGTACCTTTGCAATTCTCTTGAATCTCTACTACTTAGTGGGTACCTTTGCAATTCTCTTGAATCTCTACTACTTAGTGGGTACCTTTGCAATTCTCTTGAATCTCTACTTCTTAATGGGTACCTTTGCAATTCTCTTGAATCTCTACTACTTAGTGGGTACCTTTGCAATTCTCTTGAATCTCTACTTCTTAGTGGGAGTAGAAGCCTCCTTATTTCTTCTCCATGGCTAGGTAGGTAACATGAATGGCTGGCTTAAGTGGAGAATCAATAAATACAGAACACAGCTATGACAAACATTTTATTCTAACTCAAAACATAAATGTGTATTTATTGTAAAACTTTATATGTAGGGCCAAGGCCACAGGCCTGGAAATATGGATCTGAATATGAGTATTCCAATCTCTCTTGCTTTTTGCATAAATCATACTCTTAATGCATCCTTGACAGTTTCCACTTTCAGTTTCTTTAAAGTAGAGCAAGAACGTACTTGTCTGAAGAATCTGAATCCAGAAACTTTGATTTTTATTACTTTTATTTCCATCCCACATCTAAGTGACTATAATTCTTTGTAGTAATTCACCTTTATTGAGACATTCCAGAGCATAAACATGGTTTTCACAAAAACTGATTCTCTTTAAGCATATGTTTGATGGAAGTAGTATTAAATAAAATTAAATTAAACTCTAAAACAAGTACAACCACATAAACCTGCGTGACAGCAAACACAGCTGGCTCTTGGTAGACACATCGCCTAGCTGGAGGCAGCAGATGTCTGCAGGGGTGGAGGAAGCAGCCTACCCTCTAGGCTGGAGCGCACAGTGGACATGGCAGCCCTCACCAAGCATTAGAAGGGGACTGTGCTTCAAGTGGAGATTGGCTAAGGGACTCTCCACTGTATTTCCTGATCCCATCCTCTTTTTTCATTTTCACGGTAACAGTAATTTATCCAGGTATAATTACATATTTTCAAATGTGCAAACCTGAAGTACCTGTCTCAATGTACTTGTGTAACTACCATGCAGATCAAAATAAAGAACTTTCCATCACTCCAGAAAGTTGCCTTCTGCCACCTCCCAGACAATCCCCATCCCTCAAAGGCAACCACTATTCCAATTTCTGTCACCATGGATTGGTTTTGTCGGTTCTTAAACTTCATATAAAAGAAATCATATCATCCATACTTTGTGTGTCTGGTTCCTGTTCTTTAATATAATGTTTCTGAGATTAACCCACATTCGTTGCATGTATCAGTAGATGTTTTTTTTTTTTTTTTAAATAATGGTGCTGGGAAAATTGGCTAGCCATAAGTAGAAAGCTGAAACTGGATCCTTTCCTTACTCCTTATACAAAAATTAATTCAAGATGGATTAGAGACTTAAATGTTAGACCTAAAACCATAAAAACCCTAGAAGAAAACCTAGGTAATACCATTCAGGACATAGGCATGGGCAAGGACTTCATGTCTAAAACACCAAAAGCAATGGCAACAAAAGCCAAAATTGACAAATGGGATCTAATTAAACTAAAGAGCTTCTACACAGCAAAAGAAACTACCATCAGAGTGAACAGGCAACCTACAAAATGGGAGATTTTTGCAATCTACTCTTCTGATTCTTATCCTTTTAACTGAGTTCACTGATGCACTCCGAAGTTGAGAAGGGGACAGAGTATAAGAAGAGAAGATTCTCTTTGCCTACGTCTTTCTAGCCATTATTCAGGCTTTGCAGACTTTACTGGAACTTTCAACAGGAATGTGTTCACCCAAAGACCCAACAGATCCTCTCCTTCAACAGCTAGTGCACTGATAGACCAAAATCTATCAGTCACATTATCTGGATGATTGAGGATTCACAAACTTATTTATCTATGCTGCTCTTTCCCCCCATCCCACACCCACAAGCATGGAAGAGCATCAGTTTTGGAAAACTATCTTAGGCCCAGCCATCACGAGACCGGCAGTTCACTTCGGCTCGCTCAGAAGTCATCAGCCCATCCCCAGTACCCGTGGGTGATACTACCAAGGGGACTTAGTCATCAACATTTACATATCCTACCTGAAGAAGTCCACTAGGTTGGGTTTGCCTATGTTGCAAAATGAGTCATTCACGGATAGAGAGCCCAGTGTTGTTTAACATAGAGTTTTATTTTGCAAACATCTTGTGAGGTTAGAATTCAATAAGGCCACTTTGGGGTATGCTGAAACTATGAAAGGATAGCAGCCTTGTTTCTCTCCTGAGTTCAGTGCTTTTGAGAATATCATCTCATCTGCATCAGGAGGCATTGGTGGCCCAGAGCCAAGTCCATTTGGCAACTCTTGCAACTGCCCAGCATGCCTGACAGGGACAGGGGTTGTGGAAAGGCGCGAGGAGAAAAGGAGGGTGGAGCTGAGATCGCTCATGCTGGGTAGTTGGCAGAGACACACTCCCAAGGCCGGACAGCGCTCCTAGATCAGCAGAGACAATGAGCAAGGCAGGGGACAAAGTTTGCCTTTTGCCAGGACTGGTCCACATTTCATCATTTGGGTTGGTCAGTACTAGTCGTCCAAAAATCATGAACCTGGTGTCTGGCAGGAGAGCCTTGATGAGCAAAGATAAAAGTTGTCGTGAGATTTTGGCCATATGCCTTGGCTTCTTGTGGACACTTTCAGAGAAGATGAGCAAGAAAGGCTGAGGAAGGGTAAAAGGAAGATTGGGAAGGAAGCTCGCAACTCTTTTGCCTGCCTATCTGGACACTTCTCTCTCTCACTTCCCTAAAGAAACGAGAGATTTGTCTGCTCCCATGCAGACAGGAAAACTGGATTTTATGGTTAAGAATCTGCTGACTGAGCTCAACCAACAAGATGATAATCTCTTGATTCGCAGTCCTGAGAATTCTCCGAGAGCTTGCCATCATTCTCAGCTTGGTTCTACTTCTTTCAGTGGAGATCTGAATTCTAGTAGATGGAGATCAGGCCAGAGAGCTGGGACTCCTGTGTCTGAGTCTCAGGTGACACATTTTGTGACATCAACAAGACACTCAAGGTTTGCAAAGGACCTGTCCTCCCCAACCACAGAGGAGGACTTTCCAAGGTGTGTTAGTGAAGTCTTTTGCAAACTGCTTAGAAATCTGGCTAAGATTATAAAGATACAAAGAGAGCAGTCATCATTAGCCAAACTTATAGCATATTCTTGAGTTTATAATCCAAGGTGAAAACCCAAATGTCCTAACAAGGTCTGAGAGCCTCAAGGGTGCCCTGAACAGGCTGGGGAACCAGAGTGACAAGATGGGGTCTCTCCAGGAGACTATATGTGGGAGGAGGGCCTGACTGTGCCACTCAGTCTGCCCAGCTGTCAGGTGTGGGGGTAGGCAGCAGGAGGGCCATCCCCTTTCAATGACGAGCACTCATTGCTTACATGAAGCCAGCTGGTCAACCCCATCAATTTGGGAAGAACTGGAGGGCTGTGGGGAGGATCAGAGGAACCTGATTCTGGAAAAAGATGCCTTTAGACTTCTGCTTAGATTCACAGGAAGAACAAGACCTGGACTGAGTTCAAAATGACCTTCAGGTCTAGGAGGAGATTTGAAATAGAAATTTTCTCTCCACTTCAGCGAGGTGGGAGCAAAGGAAGCCAACTGGATGGTCCAGGAAAGACTACAGGACTGGTCTAGGGGAAAGCTTTGAATGCTGTGGCTGGTGTGAGGACCTCACCTTCTATTCAGCCAAATGGAGTGAAATTCTCATCCATGCTCAGGACCCCAGTTTCAAAGAGAAGCACTCTGATGCTCCTTCTTTTATCCTGGAACACATGCTCAATATCTCTGCTCACAGGTCCCACCCTGAGCCAGCAGACCTGAGAACACAGCCCTCTCCATGTGGACCTAAGCCTTGACCTCCCTGCTACAGCCCCTTTGTTTTCCCATCCCTGAGCTTACCTCACGCCCCATCCCCTGGATCCCACCTGCACCCACCTGCTCATGGCATACGTATCATCCTGCTCAACCCTAAAGTGAAGGCCCACTCTTCTAAGAAGCCTTCCTGGGTTGATGCTACCCTAAAGGGATGTAAAATATAGAAACATCTCACCCTTGTTCCAAGAGCCTGACATTCCTGTTTCTTCGACTCTGCATTTCTGCCTTTTTTGCAGACCCTTGGCTTGGCATGTGTATCTGGTATATGGCTTTGGAGATAAACAGCACAACCGAGGAGGGCAGGGGTTGCTATCTTGGGGCTCCAGGCCAGTTGGTTGTATGACTCCTGTGACCCTTTCCTGGTTGGGAAATACCTGGGGACAAAGAAACTTTTGGGCCGGGCGCGGTGGCTCACGCCTGTAATCCCAGCACTTTGGGAGGCCGAGATGGGGGGATCACGAGGTCAGGAGATGCAGACCATCCTGGTTAACACGGTGAAACCCCGTCTCTACTAAAAATACAAAAAATGAGCCAGGCGTGGTGGCGGGTGCCTGTAGTCCCAGCTACTCGGGAGGCTGAGGCAGGAGAATGGTGTGAACCCAGGAGGCGGAGCTTGCAGTGAGCCGAGATCCCACCACTGCACTCCAGCCTGGGCAACAGAGCAAGACTCCATCTCAATAAAAAAAAAAAAAAAAAAAAAAAAGAAAAGAAACTTTATGACACTTTAACTGAGAAATAACTATTCTCTGCAGGGCTCCAGACCTGGCCTGGAGACCTGGCCAGTGACTCAGAAGCTGTTTTCCCCTCTGTGACTTCCAGAGAATCTCTGAGGACTCGGGCAGTTGTCCATCACAGGCTGTGCTTTCTGTCCACCCCAGTCAAGGCCACGTGGAGCTGGTGGGCCATGTCCCTGGGCAGGCTAATCACAGGTGCCCTTCACACAACTGACTTTCGTGTGTTCACCCTGCTCTCCAAGGAGTATGTGTGTGCTGTGAAGGGAAGGGCAGAGAATGAAGACCCCCAATGGCAGGCCTGCCCTCCTCTTGAGCCCTGAGCTATTCTGTTCCAGCCCTAAACTTGCTGCCCAGTCAGCCAAGCCAGAGCTTTGCAAGATGCGGGGCAGAGTCTGTGGCAGGTCTGGTCCACCCCACATGGCTTCAGTTGGTTGGTACTCATTGCTCCAGAATCATTAATGAGGATGGTGTCTGGCAAGAGACTGTTGGTGAGCAAAGGTGCAGTTTGCCCTGAGATTTTGGTTATGTTCCTTGGCTTCTTGGTGAAAGTTTTAGGGAGGATGAGCAAGAAGGCTGAGAAAGAACAAAGTAAACAAACATTGGGAACTGGATAAACCCTCCCTAGAAAGTGATTGTTGCTGGAGCACATCTCCCTGGGGTCCTAGCCCTTACCCCCAGAGCTCAGAAAAGTATTCCTTGCAGCATAAAGTACTTTATACATATGATTTTCTTCATCTGAATATACTTCCAGGCCATGTTTAGCATTCATACATTGATATCCAGGAGTTGCCAGCTTCCTCCCCCTGCACCTTACCCTTCATGGGGTACTTCTGGCACTATTCATCCTCCAGAGAAATACTGTAGCAAACACAGCGAGTGATGACTGGCACCTCATTCTGGGGATGAGCAGGCTGTCCATGTAAACTCTGTTTTCTTCTAGGTTGAGGTTGTCCAGAGGAGAGGAAAGAGGGTCATGAGGGTCATGTTGAACCAGAAAGTTCAGGTGCTGCAGAAAATGGACTGTGTGATGCTTCGGATTCAGGGAGCAGGCTCTGCTGAGGAGGAGGAATAAACAAGAAGAAAGGTGGAAAGGAACAGTTTGGCTTCCCTGAGCCGTTGGCAAACTCCCCTAAAGTCCTAAACATGACTAAACCACATTTGGGGTTTCCTCTACTGTCCAGAGCCAGGTAAGCGGAGTGTTTCTCAACTTCTACTTGCAATTGTCACCAAGTCTTAAGGCATGCCTACCTTCCTGCTCAACTGCATTGTAGGAAGTGAAGGTGAATATGAGGCTGAATGCTACTACAGATATTCCATCTGAGAACCAAGTGAAGCCCAGGAGGAACGAGAACACACCCTCTTGACACTTTCTCAGTCTCTCTCAACTGGTGCACGTGCGTGTAGGTGTGGGAGGAAGGGGAAGCAAGGCACCCCGGCCAGGTTGGTGGGTCACCACTACATCTCCCGTACACGATATTTTCAGGGCCATCACTCCACAACAGGATAACAGAGCGTCACCAGCCCCCTCCCCTCCAAGGATGGGGATGTGTGGATCAAAGGAGAAGGGGTGGTAAGAAGGCAGTCGACAAATGCAGGAGATTATGCTCTTCCCAATCGATGATATGCGGCCTTTCCCAGTCTTCAGCCTTGGTGACCCTCATCCTGCCAGCAGGGCGTGAGTCTGCACCTCCCACAGCTGCTCGATTTAGAGATCCTGCGGAGGAGTCCCCGCTGACGCCTCGAGACCCACGGGGCTATTTACAGCTCTCCGGTTGTCTCCGCCAAGCCCAGGGCATGTGCATCAAAGTGACCAGGGGAGCCCTGTGTCTGCTTTTCTCTGTCCCCTGTAGAAATTATGAGCCCATGCCTGTCCCCAAAGCCTCTTCTGTCAGCCAGGAGCAGAGATCCACAGACAGTCTGAGGGCTCCAGCCTCACAGATTATTTCTGACATTCCCACCCCAGTCCATGTAATGGAGGTCCCTTGTTGACTTACTCAAGGTCACATGGCAGGCTGTTGGCAGAGTCCACACCCAAACTCAGGCTTCCTGACTCACGACTCTGGGCTGTCCTATGTCAACATTGCACATTACTTTTATTTATGAGCAAACCAGCAAAAAAGGATTCTGATACCCACGCCCAGTATTAATGTCAAATGATCTAGACCAGGCCCAAGAAACTCTGCAACTGATGCTTGTGTGTCCTGGACCACTCATCTCTCATCCTGCTTCTTGTAGTGCAAGCTGCTCTCCAGACCCCAGTTTTAGAGTCCTCCTCCTAACTCAGGTTTATTTTCTCTTCTCCTCTTAATGCTCTATATCCCACAGCAAATTTGTTCCTGTCCCTGCCCCCACAACACGTTAGAAGAAAAGATTAATCCCTAGGGAATAAAGGGTTTATGGGATTTGGTATTAGAGAGACCAAGGCTGGGCTCCTGCTGGCTGTAAGATTAGGAACAGTCCGCTTCATCTCTCTCTCTCTCTGAGCCTCAGTTTCCTCATCTGTACATTGAAATAAAATAAAAACTTTGTCCTGACTATATGTCTAAGTAAAATGTACCACAGGGTATTATAGACTACAGAGGACCATGGGTTGCAAGTTACATTTACCTTTAACCTTTTTCTTAGAAAGCTGTTTTTACCTAAAGAGTAGAATTCCTTGCAGGAACTAGAATGTGCAGCCAAGGCACTATCTATGCCAGCAGCTCAGGTCAGCGACAGACACTACTCTGTCCATACTCACATCTGCAGACTTGGCATCAGGATAATGGAAGAATATAATTTTTTGTTCTTTTCAGGTTGATAACTGTTTATTCTTTGAAATGGGTGTGAGCTCTAAGAGTCTGAGGTCAAATGAAGATGAAGTGGGTGAAGTTTTGAGAAGAATAAAAACTGGAGAGTTGACATGGCCCTGGAGGACCCCTAAATATCTATCCCAAGCCCTCTCCTGGCTGCCCTGACAAGGTTTTGTTTACTCTTTTTCTGGCTTCAGTTCTGGATGCCTGGGTCAAGCCCACTTGGTTATTTTGGAGCAGGAAATGATTGGCCCATAACACAAACCTATAATAAATAGCCTCAAGCCATAAAACGGAGGCCCTCTGCAGCAGCCCTGCATTTGGAAAACATTAAAGCATTTGCAAGTTGCTGCCCAGAATATATATTTGGTATCTTGCTGCCCCCTCCCCTTCTTCTGCAGAACAGGACACAGTCCAGGCAGGACAGCCTACAAGCCTGGCAGGAACCAGAGGCAGCCCCTCACCAACAGAATGACCACTCAGGGAAGCCTTTTCGTGTTTATTCTTCTGTTGCATGCTCAGTACCTTTTGCTGAGGCGTTGAAATGAACACATTTACAAACATGGCACACACACAGAGGCCACAGCTTTCAAAGAAGCAGGTCGCAGTTGTCTTCAAAGCAAAGTTCTGCCAGTATATCCTTCACCATCACCACCCAGGGTAAGGAATCCATCCCAAAGCCAGCACGCCCTCTACAATCCCTCTGGCTCAGCATTCCCAGTCTCCGAGGCCAGATAGCTGTGGGCACGGTGGTGCATGAAGGGCCTGAACTTGAGTAGAAATGACCATGCCATGCAAATCTGGGCTAAGCTCTGGTGATGAGCCACTCACCCTAGTCCGACTTGGCTTCTAGAGAAGCTCTCTGGACCTTGGTTTTTGAGGTAAGAAGACAGGGCAGAGAGCAGAGTGGAGCACACTGTTTTCCTGGACTGGACTTCTCTTGTCAGGCCTCAGCTGAAGCTTCCAGAAGTGCCCCGGAAGCTGTAGAGCAAACTCGTAAGATCTTGGCAAGCTTGACAGTGCAGCAATGGGACCTTTCTTTTCTTTCTATCTTAACTTTCTGGCTCTTCCCCTTGTCTGATCCCTGATAAAGATGGAGAGTAGCTCTGGGTCAGCCTGAGAAGCAGTTAACCTGGGCCTGGTCTGGGAGGAACCATAAGACCCCATTCCCTCAAAAGCTCTTTCTCTTTTTCTTTCTTTCTTTCTTTCTTTCTTTCTTTCTTTCTTTCTTTCTTTCTTTCTTTCTTTCTTTCTTTCTTTCTTTCTTTCTTTCTTTCTTCCTTCCTTCCTTCCTTCCTTCCTTCCTTCCTCCTTCCTTCCTTCCTTCTTTCTTTTTTCTCTTTCTTTCTTTCTCTTTCTTTCTTTTCCTTCCTTCCTTTTTTCTTTCTTTCTCTTTCTTTCTCTCTCTCCTTCCTTCCTCCCTCCTTCCTTCCTTCCCCTTTTCTCCCTTTCTCCCTTCCTCTTTCTCTCTTTCTTTCTCTCTCTTTCTCTTCCTTCCTTCCTCTTCCTTTCTTCCTTCCTTTCTCTCTTTCTCTTCTTCATCTCTTTCTTGTCCTTTATTTTCTTCTTTCTTTCACTTTCCTTCCTTCCTTCCTTCCTTCCTTCCTTCTTCCTCCTTCCTTCTTCCTTCCTTCCTTCCTTCCTTCCTTCCTTCTTTCTTTTTCTCTCTTTATGACAGAGTCTTACTCTGGTGCCCAGGCTAGAGTACAGTGGCATCCTCACCACTTACTGCAGCCTCCACTTCCCAAACTTAGGTGATCCTCCCACCTCAACTTCCCTAGTAGCTGGGACTGTAGGCACACACCACCATATCTGGCTAATTTTTGTATTTGTTGTAGATATGGGTTTTTGCCATATTGCCTAGGCTGTTCTCAAACTCTTATTCAAGGGATCCACCCGCCTTGGCTTTGCAAAGGATTATAGGCATGAGCCATTGACTGGCCCAAAATTACGCTTTTTAATGCTTAAAGCTTTGTCATTAGTGTTTCGTTCTTTTCATGTAAGGCTTTTTCTCTGCTAGTTACACGTAAATATTTCTGATTGGCATAGCACTGCAAAACCATGCACATTTTAGTATGAATAATTTTCTGATCCATACTGGGAAAAGATATGTACAAGAAAAGGGAGGGTCAGAGAAGAGAAGAGCCTGGACTTTCTCACCTGGGGGAATGTGGATTTCAAGAAAGAAGTAGGCTACTTGGGAAAGAATAGAAAGAAAAGGGGCAGGAGCTTAGCACAATGGAGCATAAAAATTTGAGTCAGAAGATCAGGGTTCAACTCCCAGCTCTACCTCCTATTCAGCTGGGATTTCTTTTGAGCCTCCATTTCATCATCGGTAAAGTGAGATTAATTATGTCTGCCTCGCTAGCCTGCCTCCCAGGGCTGTTAGATGACAAATGGAAAAGTGCTTTGTACAGTGTGCAAGGCTCCCTGATGTCAGCGGTTTTTATCTGTAAGCTGCCCCCTGGGTTCTTGCCAACCTACCTTCCGCCTTTCTGCTGGTTCTCGCATGCGGCTGCTCTTGGCGAGCCATAGACCTGCTGACTGCGCTTCTGGCAGAGACTGCAAGTGACACCCCATCTCCTACATGTCTCCAGCCTTCCAGCGTCAGCATCCTCCTGGACACTACCTGCTAGCAGCCTCAACCCCCCATGTAAACCAACGCGAGGAGCCCCCAGTGTCAAATTAGGGAGGCCACGCCCACAGGCAGTGGGCGCGAAGCGGTGCGGTTGCCGTGCAGAGCAGGAGGGATGACAGAAGGGAGCCCTGGGGGGCATAAATGCCTTGGCTCCAAGCCCTCCCTCTCCAAAGGGCCTGATCTATGTCTCTCCATGGCAATGGCTGGAAGACAGAGCCAGGTTGCCAGGGCGTGATGCTGGGAAGGAGGGGTTTTGCCAAACTGAACTCTGGGGCCTGTCACGTTGCCATCTTTAGGGAAGGAGTAGGAGGCAGAAGTGTTCTCAGGCCTGACCTAGCCCCAGCCCTAGGGCTGATCAGAGACTTGGGATGAAGACAAGTTTTTTTTTTTTTCTCTCTTTTTGGATTTTTCTTCTAGAGGTGAATGTGTGAAGCACGCTGAATCCATCTCCAGCATAGCTGAGCCATGCTGGACAGGTACAAAGGTGCACACAGAGAGAGGCTCTGTTTTGTCACCTCTAATGTTATTATCTGCCCCGAAGTACCCACCGAAGCTGTGCACATTATGTCATACCTTTGGTACCTTCTTCTTATATGCTTCCAAAACATATTCCCCCCAAAAATGTATCTGTCCAAGAGAGCATCCTCTGACTTTCTCATGACTCTAATTCAGGCATGCAGTAAGTTAAAAGAAGAATCCAGTTCAATGAGTTTATCTGAAGAATGCAACGATTTAATTATTTAATCCATCTGGAATTTATTTTTGTATTCACTATGCAGTAGAAATAGAGAAAAGATGGAAAGCTACCCAATTTGTCACAGAAAGTCACTTTTACCCTTATATAAAACAAACAAGAAAATACTACATAAATGTATGTAGTACCAATTGCCCTATGAGCTTAAAACCCTTTGTAAAAGACTTGCAAAACAATTCAATACTATATCAGAAGTGAAATTTTGCTGTCTATTAAGATGGTTGTATGTTTTATCTTGAGCGTAGAGAATAGAAGCAGGGAAAGAAAGAGTTTGGAAAAAATACCAGGATATATTAAGAGCTCTTTCAAGTGTCTGGTATGAAGCAGGCGGCCTAGGGATGTTGAGACCATCCAAAGCCCTCGGGAAGACCTCTGCCAGCCTCCTGGGGAAATGCAAGGAGCTTCCCAAAGGGTGTTGGGACCCAGAGGCAGATGGGATACTGATTTGGCTCATGCTAAGTCAGAATGTTTGTTAGGGGAGGTAAGCTCGAGAAAGATGGCCATGACGGGGGTGGAAAGCTCCAAACCTCAGGCAGCTGGGTCCAAAGAGCATCATCATCCCTTGATGAGGCCACATGACCTCCTGCTGACTCGGGCTGCCCCCGCTGTCTCTCTACCTCGATCCGTGCTCCACACCACTGTCCACGTGGGCTTTCCGAGGTGAAAATTTTAGCATGCTACTCCCCTGAGTCAAATATCTCAATAGCTCTCTGTCACTAACACACAGAGGTTAAATGATTTTAGTTATTTATTTATTCAGAGACCAGGTCTCACTCTCACCCCAGACTGGAGTGCAGCGGCACCATCATAGCTCACTGCAGCCTCAGCCTCCCAAGCTCAAGTGATCCTCCTGCCTCAGTGTCCCGAGTAGCTGGGACCACAGTTGCATGCCACCATGCCTGGCTAACTGTTCTACATGTTTTTGTAGAGACAGAGTCTCACTGTGTATCCCAGGCTGGTCTCAAACTCCTGGCCCCAAGTGATCCACCTGCCTCTGCCTACCAAAGTGTTAGGCTTACAGGCATGGGACAGCACAACCTAATGGTTTTATAACAGTCTCTGACTAGTGGGGACACCATGCTCTCCACATACCTTACAAGACATATCTACTTAACGCAGGCCCAGTTCCACAATGAGGCACAACAGGTCTTCACGACCTGGCCTCTGCTCAAGCTTTTAGAACCCTTTCACCACCTCTCTCCTGTAGCTTGTTCTCTAGTTGTACTAAAACCATTTTCAGTTTCTTGAACATGCCCTGCTCTTTCTTATCTCTGTCCCTTGCCATATACAACCCTCTTGGTCTGGAGTTCCCAGCCTGAATTAGGTGCTCCTTCTCTCTGCTGTTGGTAGTGCAGCTGTCTGGTCTGGACAGCTGGCATAGTACTTATTGTAATGAATTGGCTATTGATCCACCTCCCCTTCTAGATTGGGAATCCTCCAAGGGCATGTTTTATCCACTTTGGTATTTCCAGTTCTAATGCAGTGTCTGAAACATGATTGATGTTCAATAGGGTTTGGTGTAATTTATTACGTCCAACATTTACTTCCTTCCCCAAAAGACTTCATGGTATTGTTAGGGAAGACAGAATGGTGTTAATTCCCAAAGAACTAAGACCTTGATGGGAAAAAAAGGGTACGATGCCGTGGGGTTTCCAAATAGGAAATCCTATCAGTTGCTCTGCATTTATCAGCTTAGCTCATTCATTCATTCATTCATTCATTCATTCATTCATTCATTTTTGAACAAAATCTATTGAATACTCTAGCAGTCAGGATCAGTTAAATTATCCTGCAGTAACAAATAACTCCAAAATGGCAAACGTTTAAAATAACAAATGCTTATTTGTCACTTAGGCTACATTTCCAGCATGAGTTAGTGGGAGGGCAACGCTCCATACCCCATCTGACAGCTTCATGGGTCTGGAGCACACGACCTTCTTGGGTGCAAGGGAAGAGATGCTGGTGGAGGCTCTTAGTTAGCTCTGTTAGTTAACCTAGAAGTGACACACCTCCCTTCTGCTCGCCAGCTGGTTGATCAGATTAGTCACATGGCTCCACCTAACAACACGGAGGCTGGGAAATACAGGCAGCTAAGAGCAAATGTTTGGTAAGTAGCACTAGCCCTGCCTTGAGCATGGTAGAAACCATGTACAAGATATTGAGCTAAGCACTGAGGACAAAATAAACAGACATGTCCTCCATCTTCTCCCTCAAAGAGTTCATAGTCAACTGGGTGATCGAAAGTTTAAGCATGGACTTAAAAATTATCAGGCAGATGTTCTGCCAGGCTTCTCGACACCTTCCCAGTAAGGAGCCGACCCCAGTGAACCACGTTTCAGAACCAAGCTCATGAGACCCCCATGCCTTCAATTCAGCCTTTTCAGTAAAACACCCAGATTTGCACATTAACGCTTAAGGTGCATTATGACTGTGAATTGTCCGCCTAGATCCTGAGAAGGATCGGGTTGTTTTACTTTTCTTTTCTTTTTTAATTCTTTTTGTCAGCCTCTTTTTTCCCCTTCGTCATGTACTGGTCTGGGAGATGAATGTGCTTGGAAGTCATGAGGTGAAGAAAATAAAGACCACAGAGGGGCTGCTGCCTTGTGTTTCTCATGTATCAGCAAGAATGTATTTCTTGCCTATTTCTCTGTGCAAGGCAGGTGACAGCCTAATATAAAATCAAAGTTTTGTATTATCTTGAGAGGCTAAGAATAAAACCAAATCCTCCTCTCATGTCAGGAAACTTCCAGCTTTGAAGACTCAAGAATATCATGACAGAAAGTCAGAAGTGCCCTAAAAGTGTATTGAATCCTAGCATCCATATTGAGGCACATCCCAATGAATTGCTTACCATCTTTCTCCTCTTTTATTTTCCCTGCAGCCTCCCACCCTCACACTCTGTCAATTGCCAGGTAACCTTCTGCTATCGCAAGTGATTCAGGTCCTCCATCAATGCCTAGTCTTCCAGACAGTCTCTTGTTTCATATCCAATCTAACCCCTCCTTCCTTCCCCCCAAAAAAACTACCTGTCCTGAGTCCCCTTTCTCCTCAGATGACCTGTGCACAAAACGAACGAGGAGTGCTGGCCTGGCCAACTGGTCGAACACCGAGAGGTAAAAGATTATGTGTGGGGATCCAGGGCCCAGAGCAGCTCTAGGTAAGGAGAGGGAGGTCTGGCCAAGCCAAGCAGCCAGCTGGCTCTCTTGGCCACACGTTCCCGTCAGCCCTTCGTCATGTACTGGTCTGGGAGATGAATGTGCTTGGAAGTCATGAGGTGAAGAAAATAAAGACCACAGAGGGGCTGCTGCCTTGTGTTTCTCATGTATCAGCAGCAGACACAAAGATGGCCATGTGATCAAGAGACACAGATAAAGATTTTTTTCCCCACTGTCAACCTCCTCTTAAAACATCCCCCTTTTCCTATATGGGCATTGAATGTATGCCCTGTTAGTGGGCAATTGCATTTTCAGAAAGAGCTGCTCAGAAAGGACCATCGGTAATACAAAGGAACAAATGCTGGTGGCTGAATCTCAGGCATCTGTGATTCTGTTGGTGAGAAATATATTTTCCTGAGTGGGGACTTCCCAGCAAGTCTAAAAGCGTACTGCACAGGCTTAGGCAGCTGGCCTTACCCTGTCAGGTAGGATATCTGAGGCTGCCACTGAATGCAAAACCGTGAAACTAGAATTTTGGTAGAGTATATAGGGAAAAGACAGCTCATGATGAGCTTGTGATTTTCACAGGGAAAAAAGAAAGCTGAAGCCAGTTATTGGGGATGTTTAAAGAGCAAGCGTAAGAGCTGATAAGTGTGTAAAGCTCACTGCTCAAGTGAATAGTGATGTGAAATGAAAATAATTCACATAGCCTGTAAGAAGTTACTCAACTTTCCTGACTCAAACCTATTCAAGTTGGATACGAAATTCTTTTTTTTTTTTTTTTTTTTTTTTTTTTTTTTTTTTTGAGATGGAGTCTTGCTCTGTTGCCAGGCTGGAGTGCAGTGGCACGATTTCAGCTCACTGCAACCTCTGCCTGCCCAGTCAACATAGGGATCATCCACAAGAAGTGGCCATGCAACCTCTCTTGAGCACATTCAGAGACGGGCGCTCGTTGTTTTGTAAGCCACCTATTCCAGTGGAGAATTATCACACTGTTGCTTTACCAACACCTATGCCTCTACCTTGGTCATCTTTATCCTTTTGAGACACTCAGGTAAGCATAGAAGATCTAATAACCTACAAGTGTTGTAGGACACAGCATGGTCGTCAGGTAAAGCCTGGGAGAAGTGGGTAGTGGTCTCAACATTTCCCTAGCACCCTCCCAACAGCTGCCCTCTCATCAGTTGTTCTCCATGTTACCAGGTCATTTTCTCTTATTCTCTCTAACTGTATTTTTAGTGTCATCCACAGACACTAAAGTATGTGTCACCACATTAAAATTTCTTTTCGTAAGTGCTCAGTTTTTCCTCTTCCTCTTTCCTTCTCTACAGATCATAGCCCTCGGTGCTACAATAAAGAGATACTAAAATACAATTAACTTAAATATGATGCTGTCTTTCTCATGGAGCAGTCTAGTGCCAGTCTTGGCTAGCAGAGCAGCTCTTTTGCTCCACCAGCTCACTCAGGGACCCAGGTTTCTCTCCTTTCATACTTCTTGGTGGCCCGAGCTGAGCTAACACAATCAGCATTCCAGAACACAAGGAGCCCAAGGAGAGACTCCAAAGGCACTGATTTTGATTTGGGCAGGCAAAGCCAGAACTGCATATGTCAATTCCCCTCACCTTCATTGGTGAGAGTCGAGTCACAAGGCCTGCTTCACCACCGGAAAGGCTGGGAAATGTAGTTTCCAGTGGGATGGACGCGTATCCAGGAAGAAAGGGCAAAGAGACGTTGGAGCTTTGGAGGAACAGTTACCAGTCTGCCATACCACACCTTCTATATACTTTTTCCTTCTTTTTCTTTCCTTTCTCACTTCTTTATTTTCCTTATCCCTTTCTCTTTTCTTTCTCTCTGGACTAGCCATAATGTGGAAAGTGTATGTATGTGTATATATCTATATAAACACACACAGTATGTATGGAGAGAGCATATATATATGTATGTATATATTTGTGTATATATACACACATGTAGATACATATATGCTTTTTCTGTACACACACACACACACACACACTGAATTGGAAGAGCCTGAGAGGCACCTGCAGCCTGCGGAGAGGAGATGCCACCCACACAGCACTTCCCTGAGTCCATCCTTTCTCTGCTCCTCGGCCTGTGGTTTTGTCTTTCAGGCCGGCCTCCCTTCCCCACAGAACCCAGGTGCAAAGAAGGTGGGGCTTCTGTCAGCTCTAAGCTACGTGCTCAGCTTGTGAGTGAATGGGCTCAAGACTCACACTGTGACAGGAGGGAAGGAGCACAAAGAGAAGAATCGTCCCTCCCTCTACACTCATTCTCTGCATTGTCACTGGCGGGCCTGATCCCCTGCCATTCATCCCAACAGCAGCCAGGCTCAACCATCTGACGGAATCTGCTCATGCTCTTATGAGCCTAATCCCTTGGGTCAAAGAGGCAGTTCCTATCACCGAAATATCAGAAAAGAAATAGACCATGGATTGCCAAAGAGAAGGATTATAGAATCCAACTTGGAAATTCAGGCGGTGGGAAAGAAGTTAGTCACGTTCCAGCTATTATGCATGCAACAAATGTCTGATATTTTTTAAAATTTGTTTTGGAGGGTGGTAGGGAATGGAGTACAAAGATGACTTCTTTTTAAATTCTTCAAAATGTTACCTTCATAAAGAATGAACAAATGTCAGGGACAGGCACATCTTGGACTGAACTTCAAGTGAACTGATGGCAGGCCTCACCGTTCTGAAAATATAAAAATTGAAAGCTGCCAGGGCTCAGAGCAGACCATGCATTTGCATCCTATTTAAATAATGTGCAAGAATCTTTGGTTGAATGAGGAGTTTTTAGCCTTGTCAGAGAACTTTGGAAGTACTTAGAATGGAACTGCCAAGGATACCCATGGGCCATGTCACACGACAGCTTGAAACCAGCCCAAATGCCCTCAAGGAGACATTCCCAAACCTGCAAGAGAAGAGGCTTCTGCATTTCCACAGCAAGCAAGGTGCACCTGTCAGAAACTTTCTCTAGGTGCATCTGGTCTAAAGAGTAGTACTTTCTGGTGCTTGAATTATGAGACAGAATCTCCTCTTGCCATCTGCCAGGGTAGTTCAGCTTCTGAGATTCACATTTTTGCCAAACAGTTCCTACAGTCTAGGGCCTAGGATTCTGCCCTGGCATGTTCTCTACCTCCACTGATATCCCAGGTTCACCTGCAGTGATCCAAAGGTTGAAGCCTTGAAAGATACCGGGATAAGTGTGTGTAAAGAAAATCACACACCATAACCATCATGTAGTGTATACTCGGTCAACATTCACTGAGAGAGCTAAAAGGAAAACTAGAGAATCCTGTCTTTGAAAAAGACTGATCCTCTTAGATCAGTGGCCAGGCCACATGGAACTCTCCAAAGGGGAATTAATTCTACATACTAGATACACAAAGCCAACATTTATTATTACCAAACATACCTTGTAACCTGAGATAAGGTCATTTGGATGACCCAGGTAGGGGAAAAGCATAGAAGAATTACTGTCAGTTCTGATGTGCATTAAAGGCAGTGTTGTGTTGTTTTGTGTATACCCTGATCACTGCGTAACCCACACCTCGTCAAACAGTTTAGAAAACGTCCTGATGAATTGGCCCCCATGCATCAGGACTGAAGAAAGAAGGTTTCTGTTGAGAGTGTTAGGAGTGTGCCTGGAACAAGAAGAACACCCCTTCTCTATAGAGATAAATCATTTCCATCCATAAGTGGACTTTGGTGGCAGATTAAAGACGGCTTCAAATTCTGTGACACTCCTGCTATTGAGCAATTGCCTCTATTTCCCCTCCTCTGAGTTGAGGTGGCCTGTGGCTACTTTGACCAATAGAGTGTGCTGGAAGTGATGCTATGCTGCTTTGGGGACTGGCAGGTCCTGCCTTGGTCTCTAGGCCCTGAGCTGCCCTGTGAAACATCCCACTACGTTGCTAGAGAGGCCACAGAGAGACGCTTTGAGGCTTTGAGGCTCACAGAGAGGCAGGAGGACCAGGTGAGCCCAACAGTCCAGCTGTCCCCACAAGGCACCTGGTGAATCAGTGAAGCTGTCAGATGCTCCAGGCCAGTCCAGCTGCCAGATAAACACCACTGAGTGACCCCAGCCAGTGCCACATGGAGCAGAACAATTGCCCAGCCAAATCCTGCTCAAATTCTTCACCCACAAAGGACTCACAAAGGCTGGCTGTAGTTTTAAATCCGTTAAGGTTTAAAGTGGTTTTTCACACAGCCGTAGATAACCTGAAAACCATATGTATGATTATAAAATTGAATTAGCATGAAGTGATAAATTATGAATCTCCTACAGCCATAGGGACCATCTTTTTTCTATTTTCAGAGCAGGGGATGATCTGGTGAGTTTGAGAGCGGCAGAGACAAACTGTTCTAGGAAATCGGAGATATTGGTTCACCAAAACTAAAATAAATAGCATTGAGTTCAGGTGCCCAGTGAAGAAGTACTGCTCCAGGAGCAGCTCTAGGTCCTGCTGTGTCCCTCTGTGACTGCAGCCGGCTCCGCCTCCCTCCACACTCCCTCAGGCTGGCAGTTCCTCCTGGCTCCCTGGAATATCAGCATCAGCAGTCCTTCTTTAAGAGGCAGCCAGCAGGAATGCCTCCCTTGCTTCTGTAGGGAGGAGCCATCGAGGCTACCCACTGCTGGCCTCCTGAGTGACAACGCCAGCAGCCATGTTAGAGTGAAGAGACCTGGTTGTGGAGGGCTGTGTGCTCAGAGTGGAATTATAGCAGTTCATTTTCTAAAGTGCCACGAGACCTGGGGATGAACCTTCGGAGCGAAGGGAAAACCACAACAGCAGTCCCCGCGTAGAGATGCAATTCATCATGGGCATGACGGCTGGGTCTGTCCACAAGGAGGGCTCTTTTCCCTGTGATGCACGAAAGCAATCCCATGGGCTCTGTGTTGCAGCAAGAGGGCCCCTGAACTCCCTCAGACACCCTGGCTGTGTGTAGGGAGCCTCCAAAATCCAGAGTCGGGGGTATGCTTTGCCATGAGGGCACAGAGCGGAGGCATAACTGCGACTCCAGTTCCTATGCCCCCGACCATATTTCCTCTGTCTAATTAAGAGTGGGGATAGTTCGTGGTGAGGGTAGTTTGCAGTGGGAGTGAGACCCATTTATTTTGTTTCTTGTTATTTTCTCATTGAGATGTGTCTTAGAAGTAGTCTTAGGAATCAGAGGGACACTTCTGCTTCCTGGGAAACAGAGGCTAGCAGTGTGCTAATAGCCTGGGTAAGAGACCAGGCAGGTAGCAGTTGCCACCCTGAACACCACTGCATCAGCTCAGCCACCTCCCACCCAGCCAGGAGTGAGTCCTTGTGACCCCACAGAGCCCACAATACCCCACAATGGAGCAGGGAGCACCAGCTGAAACTCAGCCTTGCTCCCATTTCTCCTCCTACCAGCCAGCCTCCAGCGACGTCTCTGAGCATGGTCTCTCCCTGCTGACACTCAGCTATGCAGAGTGGGGAAAGGTACAACCTTCAGAACGCTCTGCTTAGCATCTGCGCTCTAAGCCGGTGGGTGAAGGATAACCAGCATCTCCTGTCCGGACACAGGGAGCTGTCCTGTAGAGCTGGCTCTGCATCAGATCTGATCTGAATGCACTTGTTCTAAAATGCTTCATCAAAAGATGAACTGCATGCTCTCCCTTCAGCGTTTCCTGTCCAAAACAAGGACTGGGGATTCCGGGGAACCTCTGAGGAGCACCCTGCCTTTACTTGCAGTTCTTCCAGATGTATCTGAGTTTCCATATTGTCTTTTTTTCCCATGTCCCCTTCCCATCCCTGGGCATAAACACAGAGTTTAAGGTTTCTTATATCTTGTGTTCAGAAAGCCTTTGATAGAGCAACACTTCACTGCAACCCAGTGCCACCCTGCATTTCACCTAGGGGCTGTCCTCCTCCCCGCCCCACACCCCGCGGTCTGTGCCAGGTGGAGGCAGCACCCCCTCTAGTGGTCAGTGCCTTCGGCCTCCCTACTCTTGCTGCACAAGGCTTCTGGGAAGAACAAGGTAAATTGTTCTGGGGTTTAACGCAGACCCCAAAATCTAAAGAAAAAAAAAAGCACGGTTTTTTTTTTTTTTTTTTGAACAGGAATTATTTTTCTGTCCACTGCAAAGGATGCCGTGGGGTCACCTCAGCCAGTGAGCTTCTGTCTCCTTTGCTCCCCACCTTCACTCCCACACACTGGGCCAACACAAGGAGTGAAAGGCTGGCTAGTCATTGTCTTCTCTGGGCTTCAGTGTCTTCATTTTTCAAATCAGAAAAAAATAATTCTTTCTGCTGCCATGATCCGGAATCTCTTACCCACAGGGAGCAGTGTTCTCTGTCTTTCTAATTCCTCATTTGTTTCTGACAGTTCCCTTTGGCCCCTTTCAGAACTGACATCAGAATGGTCTTTAGAATGTAAATCTCAGTCTCTACTTACAACTTTCCTGTGACAGGGACGAAATTATGACATAGCAGATACCCAGCCCTTCAGAGTGAGTGGAATTTGGGGGAGAAAAAGTCTTCAGAGGATTGTAAGGGAGGTTTCCGGGTGCTCTACGGGTAAAATCAGACCTTGCTTCCTCCCCCAGCCACCCACCCAGCCCCTAGGTTCTAACCAAGTGGGAAGAGTGACCAGAATTCCCTGCTGGGTGTGGGAGGTCATACGCAGGCCCAGGTTTATTTGAGTTTGCTGTGAGGGGGTTTCCCACCATCCCTACAGTAGAGCTAGTGGCTTCAGTGTGGGCTCCAGCCCTGCACCGCCAGGTCCAGCTCACTCTCCAGCCTCCTGTCTCTCCACTGCCTTCATTTCCCTAGGCCCTGCCACGTGGAGCTGCAAGAATATTCCTGAGGAAAGGAGATGCTCTCTTGTCCCCCTGATTGCACGTCTGTGGCTTCCCCTGCTCTTCCCTATGCTCTCTGCTGCTTCTCACTGAGCACTCCAAAGGAGCCATTCACCCCCAAATCTCCCATACCCTCAGGCTGGCTGAGGGCCTCTCACAGGCATGGGCAGGAGCTGCCATTACTCCCCGCCACTGTTGTAATGGCCTGATTGCCTGTCTGTCGTCGAGGCACATATGGAAAATATCAGAGTCACAGGGCAGACAGGAGCCCCGCAGTTCACTTGGTCCTAACCCAGTCATTTCCACTGTAGAGATTCATTCATTTTCTTTTTATTTTATTTTATTTTATTTATTTATTTTTTTGAGACAGAGTCTCACTCTGTCGCCCAGGCTGGAGTGCGGTGGCCGGATCTCTGCTCACTGCAAGCTCCACCTCCCGGGTTCCCGCCACCCTCCTGCCTCAGCCTCCTGAGTAGCTGGGACTACAGGCGCCCACCACCTCGCCCGGCTAATTTTTTGTATTTTTAGTGGAGACGGGGTTTCACCGTGTTAGCCAGGATGGTCTCGATCTCCTGACCTCGTGATCCGCCCGTCTCGGCCTCCCAAAGTGCTGGGATTACAGGCGTGAGCCACCGCGCCCGGCTTCATTCATTTTCTTTCACAAACTTAGCAGAGGGACCAAATCTACAACTTCCTACCAAAATACTGTATGCCTCTTAATCTTCCAGCCCCCAGCCTCCTGAATGTTCAGCCTTCATTGCCAAAGAAGACCATTATTTGGGAACAAAGGTATTTTGTAGTTTTGAAGACTATGATTCAGCTCTAATCCTTCTACCCCCAGGCCTTCTGTTATTTGGACAAAATAATCTAAATTCCTTGAAATTTTCTTTTTGGAGATATGAAAATTGGAGACATCTTTTGTGGAGTTTTTAAATGTAAGATTCTTGCCTAAGAAATTCTCCCTCCCCCATTTCTTTTCTCTTGGCATTTTTCCCCAAGAATGATCTGGAGAATATAATTGTTTTGTGAATGTGAGCAATGAGGCCAGTCCTCAGGCCTGATGCTGTGGTGTGGACAGTGAGATCCACACCAGTTAGGGTGTGGATAGGGGTAAAGTGAGATCCTCTTTTCTTGGTGAGCACAGGAAAGAAAAGTCTTTTAGATAAAGGAACTGGTTGACACATTCCTGGAAGCAATCTACACTTCTTTGCACTGGTTTTTTTGATCTGACTTACTCCAGTCTTCAATTGTTAATGAGTTACTCCAATCTTCAATTGTTAAAGGAAGGAATGAATTTTTCACTGGATCATGATAACCAGAAAATGAGTCCAACGTGGCCAGTATTTACCCCAAACTTAGGAGTTCAACCAGAGGAGATTACTGGTAAGCTCCTGAATGTTCCATCTTTGTAGTTTATTTGAGCTAATATAACCTCCACCTAGCTGGAGGGACCCCCGCTTGCATGGCATTCAGTTCTCCTCTGCACAGTCATACAACTAGCAAGCCAAGAGGCCTGTTGAAAGCAGCAATGTTAAGTCACTCACTAGAATCATCAATAGCTGCTTCCTAATTGAAAAAGTCACAAACCGGAGTCATGGTCCTGGCGAAGTCTTTCCCACAACAGGCAATCTCAGTGAGGACTCTTTGAGTACAGATTTTACAACAGGTCTCTCTTCAGCAACTTTGAGATGCTGTGAGGAGATGTTAGATATTAATGGAAGCCACTTGATCTCTATACCTGGAAAAAATCTCCTTGAATGCGCTTGTTACAGCACCTAGTAAATATATTCAGACTTCGGGGTTTGTGGTTGAGAAAGTTAAGAAGCCAAGATTCCCCGTTCTGGCCCATTGAAGAATAAGTAATGTATGAAATACTGGGGCAGTCTTACCATGTGCGCTTTTCATAACAGAGATGTTGGAGCTGACAACTGGAGACAATATGGCTTGGTGACAACATCATAAAAGGTATGCCAGTGAAATGTAAATATGTCTCCTTGGCTCATACATGCATGTGCACACACACAAGGCTAGAATGAGTCAAAGGTTCTGTTGTCAAAATCAAGGAAGTGCATCGTGCATGGTGGAAGCAAGCAAATACAAACCAGGGAGGACACCATCCTGAGGGACACCCTGGCAGTGAAGGGTGGGAGGAGTGGGGTCTGGAAACGGGAAGGCTGCCCCTTAGGAAGTAGAAGACAAGTCTCAGAGCCTGCTGTTTGGGGGTTCCCATGCTATTTGCCTGCAGTAAGACTCACATTCCTGTGGCATGTGCTTTCTTGCATCTTCCTTTGCTGAGGCATTTCTTCTGCCTAGAGGGAGGGATAAGACTTTGCTGGAGGAGACTCTGACAATTGCAAGGGGTCCTGCAAGCAGATTCCTTGCATGGGGCAGTAGGGAGTCAGAATCTCCCAGCTAAAGGGAGTATTTTTGTCTGACTCTTTGTCTTCATTCAGGCAGATGTTTAAAGCAGTCATGACAGATAGCAAATATTTATCTAGACTTTTCTTTCTTAGCATGATGATACAGTCTCCTTTGTTAGTTATTCTAAGATTTTACACAGTGTTTCCCCACTACAAAAATATCAATTTCACATATGCAAAGGAAAAACTCATTTTTTCTCTCTCTCCTTTTCTCTCTCTCTCTCTCTCTCACACACACACACACACACACATACACACACAGACACACACTCAGACACACAGCAAATGGGGGTGCTGGGTTTTGATTCATTTTGGCCAACCAAGGAAACTGCAGTGTGCATTCTTCTGTGGACATCCCAACTGACCTGCAATGGAGTGGATTGCTTACTAGGCAATATTTCATTAGGGTTGGTTTGGCCATTAATTGCTCTGTGGTTTCTGACTAATTCCTTCTTTCCCTTTGGTGCAGCACATCCTTTCAAGGAGAGAGAGGTTTGAGGGTTACTTGGCAGCTTCACAACTTCCATTTGCTTAAAAATGTGGAGATACCACCCAGATTTCCTATATTCAGAGAGAGAGAGACATACAAATTCTGTCACTCCAGGGAAGTGCAATCGTGCAAGCCCAAACGTTCCTTCTAGGAGTGCCCCTGGCTGAGCCAATACTCCAAGTCAGATCCAGGAACAAAGTCCCTCATTTGTGCACTCAGGCGCTTCATTTAAAGGACCTCTGGGTTCTCCCCAGAGTGAGAACAAAGGAGGACTACAGAAATGATGATGACTAAGTACCTAATCTTGAGCTTTACTTTTAAATGTGTTGGGGTCTCCTATGGAAGTATGGGTCCTGAATAAATTCAGAATCAAACCTAAGATAGACGTTCAACGGTGGTTGATGGCAGCCATCAACCACCATATTCATGCTAATTTCCAGCATGGGACAGAATGATCACATCTGTATTTGGTTGGCTAATGTCAACATTAGCTGCTATTAGGTTTTGGTGCAACAGTAATTGCCATTAAAAGGAATGACAAAAACCAAAATTACTTTTGCACCAAACTAATAATAGCTGACTCTATAGATTTACAAGTCCTCATCAGTCATTTGGATTACCATGAAAATTCGTTTACTAATAACAGTGTTTATTGAGTATACATAGCATTGTAAGACTATGTATTTTGCTTGCCTTATCCCATTTAATCCTCACAACGTCTTTATAAGGTAGGCACTAATGTCATTTCTGTTTCCTAACTGAGGCTCTAAAGGTTTATGTAATTTGCCAGGGACAGACACAGTTGATTTCAAAGCCAGGCAGTCTGACTCCAGAGCAGAGCCTGATTCCCCTGATTCCTAAACTTTAAACTACACTGACCTTTGTCATTAGAAAAGATATTAACCAACACTTTTTTTTTTTTTTTTTTGAGACAGAGTCTCCCTCTGTCACCGAGGCTGGAGTGCAGTGTCGCGATCTCGGCTCACTGCAAGCTCCGCCTCCCAGGTTCACGCCATTCTCCTGCCTCAGCCTCCGGAGTAGCTGGGACTACAGGTACCCACCACCACGCCTGGCTAATTTTTTGTATTTTTAGTAGAGACGGGGTTTCACCGTGTTAGCCAGGATGGTTGCAATCTGCTGACTTCGTGATCTGCCTGCCTCGGCCTCCCAAAGTGCTGGGATTACAGGCGTGAGCTACCGAGCCCAGCCCCGATACCAACAATTCTTGAAGCAACTATGCTGCTTCTTCTACGGCTCTGGTTAGACTGTTAAGTTTCCTAAGGGTGGAAGTCAGTTTCTCATTTTCTTTCATTTCCCTGAAAATGCTCGATACAGAATTGTGCACAGAATGAGCTCAATAATGTTGACTCGTTCATTCAGTTGGGGAATTTGGCCAACAGTTAACTTTTATCTCCTGCCATCTTGCTAACTGTTGGCAGTTCTGCTTCACCCTCAATTGCTGCTTATGTCTGTGAAAATGCTAAAGAGAGATTGGAAGCAGGATTGTGTGTTGATAATTATTTTTCCTGGATTGATGATAATATTGAAGAGGAAGGAGCTAGGAGTGAGTTGCTGAGTGACAGAAAAAGAGCAAGTGGAAGTTTCTTAGAAGTAGAGAAGGAAATGAGAAAGCAGAAAGTGAGAAGGTAGGAGAATTGAAGCAAAGCATTGCTAGAGAACCATGGTTCGGAGAGAACTGTCTAATTATAGTATGTTTATATTGATGACAATTTAAGCATTGAAGCACAGCCTTATGACATTTTATTTGGATAACTTGGGCTTACAACAACTTGGCTCTGAATCTAGGCAAAGGAATAATAACTTAGCAAACAAATTCAACTGTAATAAATCTGGGAGAAGAATGATGGCGTCAATGAGTGGTTCACATATGCTTATAGTAGAGACTAGTGAGATGCATTTAACACCCAGCCTATTTCCTTTCTTATATAAGGAACTCCTTTACTCCATGGGGACAGAATAGTCTGGCAAAGCACTGTGCTGTCACTCTGCTGGGCCATATTCTCTTGAAGACATTAAATGACAGTGCTCACCAACATCTAAATGTCAAGTAGACAGTCAATACATATTTACTGAGTACCTGCTTGTACTTAACATATGAAGATCCAAAAGATACGTGTTATGGTACTATTCATGTAATTTTGTTGGAAAGATCAAAACGCAAAGATGGCAAATACATGGTACACGTATGCCCTTGCCCTTGCTTGTCCTTGAAGCAGATACAGTAAATCAGTCATGATGCACATTCTCACTAAGCTAGGATGCTGCCTCAGAAAACCTCTCATCACAGCATTCCATGCAATCCCTGCTGATCATTCAGAGTTGCCCCAGGAAGGGAAACCTATTTCCTGTCCTTGCCCCCACTATCATGAATACAACACCAGTCTATATATAGAATATATATAATTCACTAAATATAGTGAATTATTCCATGACAGACTGTAGGGTATAATGAGGAGTTCAGAGGACATGGAGATTACTCAGGGTCACAGTTACATGGTCTTGAGCTACATGTCAGATGGGTGTGATTGAGGCTGACATAGAAAAAGGAGGGCTTATCCGGTGACGACAACACGGACAAAGGCACAGTGGTACTTGAGCAGGCCCAACAGCCACCAAAAGCAGCTAAATCTTGAGGAATAACTTCCTAATTCACAACCATCTGACACGGGACTAAAGGGTCTATCCTTGGTGGGTGCTGAAAAGGGAGATGGCCGACTGCCTCACAACCATTGCTAAACTCTGTAAACCAAGGATGAGCTGGAGAAGAGGCCAGGGGCCAGGAAATGCAGTCAGATTTCAAAGCAGAGCTCATGTCACAAACCCAGAGGAGTGTTAGGAGCACTGAATAGAAATGTGAGCTTCCAAAAAGAGTATATGGAAAACTTCAAAGTGCTGAATCTTCCACAGAAACATGCTGAGAAGTGTAAGAGATAACAGGAAAATTAAAATGCCTTGTGGCTTTCCATGACAGGGTAGATAAAGCAGCTGAGGGTCGGGTGAGAAGTATTTCCTGCTGTCTTCAGAAGGTAGACTGTTTTCATTTCCACTGAAGGCAAAATAGAAGGGGATATCTTGTAGCAAGAGCTATTTAGGAAAGACATCAGAAGCACTTTTTTTAAAGAGGTGGTATCTTGCTGTGCCACCCAGGCTGGCGTGCAGTGGCGTGATCATAGTTCATTGCAGCCTCAAACTCTTAGGCTCAAGGATCCCCCCATCTCAGCCTCCCAAGCAGCTGGGATTATAAGTATGCACCAAGGTGCCTGGCTCAGAAGCACTTTATAATAGAGTTCTTGGAAACTGCTCGGGATCAGCAAACTTGATATGGCATCTCCTTCACAGGGTGTCTTTAAAAAAGAGAAATGTCCACAAATTTGGGCTGTATTACGTATGTTTCCACCTGGAGCCAGAGAAAAAACTAAATAGCCCCTAAATGCCCATTTCAAGCAGGAGGGTAAGGCTGTGAACAGCATGCAATCCTAGGCTAGCTAAGCAGGGCAGCATGTCAGAGAAGCTCCTTCTGTCCACTTCTGTCTTACACTCTCTCCCTCCTGCCTCTCTCGCCCCAGCTGTAACCCTACCACTACTCATATAACCCAACAAGAACAGAATGTAATCAACTCACCGGTGTTAGGTACCTCCCAAACAACTTCATATCATAGGCATTGCCGTTCACTGGTGTGAGTCAAGTTCT
Source organism: Rhinopithecus roxellana (assembly GCF_007565055.1). Taxonomy (NCBI): domain Eukaryota; kingdom Metazoa; phylum Chordata; class Mammalia; order Primates; family Cercopithecidae; genus Rhinopithecus; species Rhinopithecus roxellana. The sequence goes on from NC_044558.1 coordinate 4,063,101, forward strand.
TTGGCTGGTGTCAGATCTAAATATTTTAGGCAGAATTATATTTAACAAATACTTTGTACCCTGGTGTTCATAGCAGAAGATATCAATGAGGGGTATAACAGCTAGAGCTCAAATTCCTGGAATTCTATCACTGATTTTCATTAAATGATATTAAACAAGTAATTTTTACTTCCTTGGGCTTTCATTTCCGTTCTTTAAAGTGGGTACGAGGCCAAATATCTACTTAATTCCCAAAACAGAATATTTTGGGAAGAAAGAGACAGTAGCCTTAATGATGCAAGAAGCGAACCGGATACATCTCTTGCTGGCCTAGCATTACGCACTAGAAAAAAATAAAGCAAAAAGCAAAAGACAAAATATTAGTGGTCAGGTTACTCAAAGTCTGTGCATATTGTCTAAGTGTGGAGGGCAGGCACCCCCAGCACATTTAAGGCAGAGACAGAAATCAGGAGCAGCAGGAGAACCACAAAAAAATACCATCAAAAATATTTCAGCATGAAACAATCGCACTCAAGAAAGAAACAATTGTAAGATGATGGGGAGACTCACTCTCTAGGAAGACACTCAAGGGCCTGGGGTGCTGTATTTCTCCACAAATTCTGATTGCTTTCTTTCCTGAACAAGGGACATGAAAGACTGCCATTTACAGGATGGTAAGACCAAGGGGTGTATATGTATAGATAAGGTGCAATCCAGTTGACCTGGCAAGATTCCTGGATAGTTTTTGAGGAAAGAGAGACAAAAGTCTTGGAATTAGCTGAGGAATCCTTTCCACTGTTGTGACATAGAGAAGGACATGTTTTCAAAAAGAATATAATAAAGCAGAAGGAAATACAACAATGTATTTAAAATGTTGATCTTGAAGATTCAAGAAATTCATAGAAAGACATTCAGGGTATTGTGCTTAAAAATGTACACTGACTACATAGCACGCTTCAGATGAATGAATGAGCAAATGGTCAGCCCGAAAGATCAATCTGTTTATCTTCCACCTTGGGTTGGCAGTTTGGTCTTCGTACTGCCCCCGGGGTCCCTCAGACATTTCCTTTGAACTGGGAAGTAGAATTCCTTCTCCCATGTCCACCTTTCCTTCCACCCTAGCCTCTTACCAACCCCCTACCATAGGAGCCGTCCAAAGTCCCAAATAATGCCATCTGTGATTCCCTCTTTAATCCATCCATGCTAGACTTCAATAAATTCCAGTCATTCCTCTGATAGCTACACACAATTTATGGTGGGTGTTTCTCTCAGCCTCTTCCTCCGTGGAGGGACCATGTGTATCCGACTAACCCCGTTTATCCTGTTGCTGGTGTTTGGTCCTGGCAACAAATTCTCTGAGGGCTAGGTAGGAATATGCTTGGCATCTGGGGCAGTCCTCGTATTCAAGTTTCCTCTGATGTTCATTTTTCTCTTCTACCCTTTTCTCTTTAAAGGCGTGAGGCCCCTTGCAGTCCACGGACTGTGTTTAGAAGTTAATCCTGAGTTTACAGCAGCCATGACATTCTGGGAGTAAAATATAAAAGAAACGAAAGACAGTGGTGAGGATTAAGGGGCTTCAAAGCCACTTTCCTATTTCTGGGGAGTTTTCCTATCGCTCTGTTTTTATCAGGTACCTTTGTTTCTTGAGGCTTCTGTAACAAAATTGCCACAAACTTGGTGACTTAAAACAACAGCAGCTTGTTCTCTCTGTTTGGGAGGTGAGATGTCTACAATCTGGCAGGGTTGGGCTCCCTCCAGGTGCTCTAGGGAGAATCTTCCTTTGCCTCTTCTGGCTTTGGTGGCTTCCCCGACCTTCCTGGCTTGTGATAGCATCGTCCAGTCTCTGCTCCAGTCCTCCTCCTGCGTTTGCCTTCTCTGAGTATCTACCTTGCAAGTGTACATGTGATTGTACTGAGGGCCTACCCGGGTAATCCAGGCCAGCCTCTTTCTTTCAAGATCTGTAACTTCTGGGGGGAAAATAAAGATCCTTAACTCAAATCACATCTGCAAAAATCTTTTTTTTCAAATAGGTAGCATTCACAGGTTCCAGGAATTGGATGCAGATATCTTTTGGAGGAGGAAAGGGGCATTTTTTTTTTTTCAGCCCACACAGTGGGGACAAAAAGCTAATATTAATTTTGTAAGGCACACAGTACCTTATATTAATTCTACGGCAGTCTGTCAGTGAAGTATTCTTATTCACATTCTGTAGATAAAGAACTTTAAACCCAGGGAGACTTGCTCAGGATCACTAAACTGATAAGCAGGGGACTTGGGTTCTGTCTGGCTGCACAGTCACTGTGTTCTACAGGCCATGGCAAGTTAGGGGACTCCATGTTGTTTCTGACTGCATGCCAGTGGGCAGACCACCTCACTTCCAGGGCTCAGTTTACCCACAGGATGATGAGGTGGCCATCTCAATGTGCTTTTCATCCCTGTAAGTCTGGCCTCAAGGGATGTCACCGATCAAATGAAATTACAGTGTAATTTGCATAGTCTTATTGTTGGATAGAAAAATTGTTTTTGACCTTGTCACCAAGAAATACTTCATAGAAAAGACGAAGCTTCTTGGCCGTAGGTTCCACCTTATTCATGCCCTACTTAGATCCTCCAGCAAGCTCCAAAGTTATTCATTCAGTCAATAATTTTTTCATCACGTTTATTAAGTATATTTGATTTTCCCGCAAAATTTGATGGACATTAAGAAAACAGTGAAGTTTGGAAAACCCAGACATGGTTCCTGATGGAATTTAAAATGATCAGGCTGAAGAAATCAGCCCCCTGTCTCTGCAGCAACATGAATTAGTTAATTCTAGAAACCTTTAGAGTGGCAGTTCTCAAGCTTTATCTTGCATCAGTTATTATCTGGAGAAGCCGAGTGTGGTGGCTTATGCCTGTAGTCCCAGGACTTTGGGAGGCTGAGGCAGCAGATCTCTTGAAGTCAGGAGTTCGAGACCGGCGTGGTCTCGAACCTGTAGTGAAACCCCATCTCCACGAAAAATACAGAGTTAGCTGAACATGGTGGTCCATGTCTGTAATCCCAGCTACTGGGGAGACTGAGGCAGAATAATCACTAGAACCTGGCAGGTTGCAGTGAGCCGAAATTACACCACTGCACTCCAGCCTGGGCCTCAAAAAAACAAACGAACAAAAAAATATCTGGAGGGCTTGTTATAACACACAGTTTCTTACTCAGTGGGTCTGGGATGGGGCCTGAGAATTTGCATTGCTAACAAGTTCCCGGGTGATTCTAATGCTCTGCTCCAAGGACCACACTTTGAGAATCGCAGCACTACAACAATTCCCAGCTGGGGGACCTTGGACCTCTAGGCTACTATGGCATTTTGTGAGAGATAAATATAGTCTATTGGCTGAATAAATAAAAGTAAAGCTACCATTATGTGGGTTTGTTTAAATATTTTGATGTTAAAAAGAAATCTTCACTCTTAAAAAATTTCTATAACCCTTGAACAAATGCCAGAAAGTCAATCAGGTTTTATCTCTTTTTGCCAACACTGACTGTATTGGCAGAGGTTTCTGTAGTGTTGTGCTGAGAATGATTCAAATCCTGCATCTTGGGCCAGTAGAAAAGAGAGCTATAATGCATTAGAAATATTTGTCTAGACGAAGGAGAGAGAGTGAAAGTAACTGTACCATGTATTTGCCATTTTTTAATTTAAATATTGAAGTTATTACAATTTAGACTTGTATCTTCTTCTCTTCTAAGTCCACACTCTTTGGAAGCCACCTCATCCAACCCATGGCTTTAAGGATCATCTGTATGCTGATAATGCCTTTCACACCTCCTGCCCAGCTCCCGCCTCTGACTTCCAGAGCTATTTTTTCCAACTGTCTTCTTGACATCTCCACTTAGATACTGCATATGCATCTCATAGTCAACTTTCACATGTTCAACAGCGAATTGTTGATTTTCCTCCTCAAACTGCTCTATTCTCATGTTAATAAATGATATCATCCACTATCCATTTATTTTGGGGAAAGTTCTTGATCTTTTTTTCTTGCTCCCATGTCACATCCAATTCTTACCCAAATTCTATTGATTCTACATCCAGAGAATGGCTTCAGTGCCTTTACTTCTTCCTATACTCACGGTCACTCACAAGTCACCATCATCTCTCACCTATATTGTGCCAACAGCTCCACTTCCATTTGTCCTTCCCTGTAATGAAAGTGGAAGTGATTTCTCAGCACCTTACAACCTTCAGTTGCTCCCTATTTTGCTCAGGATAAAATCCCAACATTAATACCTCATCCCACAAAGTCTTGCATAATCCAACGCCAGACTACCCTTCCAACCATTGTGCTCCGGCCACACTGGTCTTTCTTCACTTTCTCAAATATCTCAAGCACTTCCCCACCTCAGGGCCTTCCATCTTCCCTGCCTCTGCCTGGAATGTGCCATCCCCACTCTGCAAAGATGCACCTACCTCGCTGTCACAATTTAGAAGACCACTTTCTTAAGGAGGCCTTCCTTGATCCTCTCAAGCTAAATCAGATCTTGCAAATACTCCCAGGTGGGATTTTTCATTCCACTTTACCCAGCTTGTAACACTTTTTTATTTTTTTATTTACTTATTTTTTAAGTATCTTTGTTTCCACTAGACTGTTGGCTTCCTGAGGGCAAGGAATGTATCCCTATGGTCTCACCACTGTTCCCCAGCATCTGGTTCAATGCTCATAGATGTTCGATTAATATACATTACATGAGGAAATGAGTAAACCACAAAAGGTAGAAAAGGTAGAAACCTTTTGCTGTTCATTTCAGACTCCTTTCTCTTATATCTACCTGTCCAATTTCTCCAGTTCCCTGCCTCCTCCCTTATGGAGTCTTGGCTTTCCACAGACGAAGGAATGTTTGTCTGATGCTGGGCAAAGAAGATTAATAACAAGGTGGTGAGAGTTTCTCTTTATGCCAGCTCCTTTGTCTGAGTTCCCAGCCTGGGAACTCTAAACCATCTAGCCACCCACCAGGCCTCAGGAGACAGTTCTTCAGGCAGTGTTGGTGAGCTCTGTGGTGTCACAGCAAGATCTCTTTGTCTTTCACTCCTGACCACGATGTGCACTTTGTGAGGAAGCTTGCTTGAGGCACAAGATTCTGGACTGGCTCCACTTGCTAAGTTGGTTTTGGTTTTGCACAGAGAAATTTTTTTTAACTTGGCTAGGCATTTTCAATATCATCCACAGTTTGATTCCAGATTCCACAGCTAAGCCTTGAGAGTAAAGTGCCTCTTATTTTGAAGACCAGCACTGAAGAAAGAACAGATGGGATGTGGTAAGGGGCAGGGTCATGATGGGGGTCAGGAGGCAGGCAGCAGAGCTGGAGGAGAAGGAGGTGTGACCAGAACCTTCCCTGCACTGGATGGAGAGCTGAGCTGCGGTGGAGTGCCCCATGGTGAAGCTGGCTTCACGTTCTTCCCCTGCCCAGGTCTCTCGGCAAGGAAACCATCCAGGCCTCAGTGCTTGCAGCAATACGACTTGGAGTCAGTGCTCCAGTTCTGGAAATTCTCTTCATTCACAGGGCATGTAGAGGAGCTAGGACACACAGGCAAGAAAATCAGGCATTAGGCCTAAAATCTTACATATCAACTGTTCCTTTATTTTTTCATTTTTAAATTTGACTTCCAAGGGCATCAGTGACTGAAGAAGTTAAACGTCCTAGACAAAATTGAAAATTTAAAAGTGTCTACACTCCTGCTGTTTCTTCCTTTGTGAGAAATGCTTTATGCCAGTCATCAAAATGCCTAGAGTCCAGGGGTGCTATGAGCTGAATGTTTGCATCCCCCTAAAATCTATATGCTGAAGCCTCAACCCCAGGTGTAGCTACACTTGGAAATGGGGCATCTAAGAAAGTAATTAAGGTCAAATGAGGTTGTAAGGGTGGGGTCCTGACCCCATAGGATTAGTGTCTTTATCAGAAGAGACACCAGAGACAGTTCTCTCTCTCCCCAGGTACACACCAAGGAAAGGCCATGGGAAGGCACAAGGAGAAGGCAACCGTCTGTAAAGGGTGCTCTTACTGGGATCTGATCCTGCTGACTCCCTAATCTTGGATTTCCAGCCTCCAGAACTGTTATTTAAGCCACCCAGTCTCTGATATTGTGTTATGGAAGCTCAAGTAGACAAATGCAAACAGCCCAGATATCTTCCTCTTGCCTTCTTTCCCAAACTCACCTGTCTTAGATTCTATTCCATTAGTTCCAGTGTAACAAACTGATTCATACTGATCTAATAATCAGGAACAGATTTCATCACGCCCCTCAGAGACATGGCGAGAAATAAGGCTTTTGACACCCAGCCAATAAAACAACATAGCAGCCACTTACTTGTCCCTCCATTTCTTTGCAGCATTGGCTGGTGTTCAGGCTGGCTTGAATTACCAAATAAGGAGAGAGAATGGAAGAGGAGACAATGGGAAATGAAAGGCAGTAGACAGATTTTGAAAATGTTCACTTTTATGCATGTATTGTGAGTCTATACTTTGCTGCTAGTAGGGAAATAAAAATGAGTAAGATGTTTCCTCTACCCCTAAACCCAACGTTTAAAGAAATCAAACCTAGTGAAAGTGAAAAAAACACTAAGTCATTGTCATATTATATATTATTTATTTATTTATTTATTTATTTAAGAGGGAGTCTCGCTCTGCCACCCAGGCTGGAGTGCAGTGGTGCACAGTCTCTGCTCACTGCAAGCTCCACCTCTTGGGTTCGCACCATTCTCCTGCCTCAGCCTCCCAAGTCACTGGGAGTACAGGCGCCCGCGACCACGCCCAGCTAATTTTTTGTATTTTTTTTTTTTTTTTTTTTTTGGTAGAGACGGGGTCTCACCATGTTAGCCAGGATGGTCTCGATCTCCTGACCTCGTGATCCACCTGCCTCGGCCTCCCAAAGTGCTGGCATTACAGGAGTGAGCCACCGCGCCCAGCCGTATTTTATTTTTTCTAGTGTCTAAAACACTGGGCTTACAACAATCTGGTTTTATAATTTTCTTATTTAAAAATTATTTTGTTCAATTTTTTAAGTGTTCAGGGACAAAACGGGGTGGATTTCCTTAAAAAAAACTATTTGGCAAAAAGCCAGAATTAGCTAATAAGAAATCTTCAAAATTCTGAATAGCATACACTACATACATGCAATAATATACATAAGCTGAGAGAATAGTTGTAAGAGCTCAGCCACCAGGGAAATGGATTTCTGATTGGGAGGACATTGTTCTAGGATTTAGACTCTGGAAGTCAGTCTATTGTGGAGATTTTATTTCTTCCTTTTTCCCCTTTTTCTTTCTTTCTCTCCTTCCTTCCTATTTTGCTTTCCTATTTTCCTCTCTTTTTTCTCCCTTCTTATTTTTTGGACATTTTACATAGCAAATCTTAGAATAATTTTCTTTTATTAATGACTTGGCCCCGTTCTGCAAAAAGAAGGAAGTGCACATACATTAGCTTCTTGGAAGCAGCAAGAGAAATAAAATAGTGGTGCTAACTAGGGTAATCAGTGCAAGGATGTTTGACACCTAGAGGAGAGGGAAGAAGACTGGAAAGCAGCCTCTCTCTCCATAACCTTGTACTCCAAGGCACTCTCAAGGCCTGGGGAGAGAGTGAAGCTTGTTCCAGAGCTCTGGGGAGGCTGGTTCATGACTCAGGTTCAGTGTCCCATGAAGGTTACTTTGCTTCTGATCCCTGGTTAGGAAGCCATGGGGCAGAAAGATACTTGGATGTAACTGGATGTTTGTATTTCTTTATGTATTATGATTTATTGCAAGTTGATGTAAATATTGTATGCAGTTATTAGTAACCAAAGATGAATTGCTCTTTATGCTTTATGTTAACAAAAGCATTATCGTTTATAGGAATAGCATGAGGTGCTGGATCTTGTAAGTGTGAATCTGGGAAAACCTTAAGCATTGAGGCATATTAGTCTTATCCCTAAGCATCACCACAAAATGAAATTGAGCTTGGTAGGAAACCACCATCCTTAATAAGGAAGGCAAGATCTGTCCCTTGAGCTCAGATTGGTGACTATAAAATGATGACTGCATAACTGCCAGCCAGGGAGGGGATGGCCTCCCCATGCAGGGCCCGAAATAGTTAACTGCATCCCCACATGCCCCTCCCTTGCTTCCTCAGCTCAGGGATCTTACTGGATAGGGCTGGACTTGTCAGGAGAACAAGAACTTGCAGTTCAACTAGGAACTTGGACTTCCCACATAGAAAAAGTTAAAAAGACTTGCAGGAACGGGGACACCTGAAAATTCTCTGAAGAAGAAAAGAACAAAAGAAAACAAAGCAGGGTTTCTGCTAGTTCATTAGACGCCTACGTACCTGTTTGCCTGGAGATAAACGGGATTTGAGGACATAGGGAAAGGCAAACAGAAAATGAAAATAAAGCCAGTGAGGCGGCCCCATTGTCACACACACTTCCAGGGCACTTGAAGAGAGGAACGTCTGCGGACAGACTTATGTTTGGGGGGCCTGGGAGGCACTGAGGGCAGCAGCCTCCACCAGACCCCTATAGGTGTTCTGTGTCCAGGGAGATGTTTCTTCTGGAGCCCTCAGGAGAAACTCCTTTGGGTTTTTGTTTTTGTTTTTTTCCGAGACCTCAGGCACGACCCTGCAAAGGGAAGGAATGATGGAGGTGGCAGAACACGATTGCTTTCTGTTCAGAAGCGTGTGTGCCCCCAGGCACAGGTGGATCTACTTTAGCCTCCTTAGACCACAAAATAATATTTCTGCAGATTGGATGAATGCAGGGGCTACCCAAAAGATTGAACACTCAGCATTCACACACAGCTCGTTCATTCAATACCTGTGAGCCACAGCTCCAAGTCTGTGGCACCCGATTCCGTGACCCTGGGACTTCCCTTGCAACACGCAAATTAAAAGATAAAATGAAGAATTTCAAGCTGGTGGCTGCACAGTATTAAACCTCAAGCCATTGAGCAAAGGGCTTTGTGTGATGTTCTGGTGTTCTGCAGTGAGTCTTTCCGAAAATGTTATAATACTTAAGTAAACTTAGTTTTTGCCATTTGTAAACAGAAATTAGTACCAGTCAGTGCTATCCAGAGCATAGGTAAACTGGAGAATTAGGCCCAGTTGGGACAAAAAGCAATAAAAATATTAAATAGTGATAATTTATCAATTCATGGCTTGCAGCACAGAAACAACACATTGAAATATTGTCTATGGTTACTTAGAACGCGGTGCTCATTGCAGCAAGGTTTTGGGAAACTGAGTGGCCACTGTTTTGCTAAAGCATAAATGACGGGAGGAAATCAAGGAAGATAGAGGGGAGTGGCTGCTTCTGGGTAGCATAAGGAAAGACGATGGTCAGATCCAATTCCTACATTCTTTGCTCAAGGCACATAAGGAAGCTCAAGCACTTTCTGTGACCTTGTTAAAAGAATCTCTCATGTCTTGCAGGCACAGGGCTCCGATAAAAACAATTTCACAGTTTGATCCTATGGGCTGCCAATTTACAACAGTTGAATTCACAACCTCGTGAGGTGTCGTCTGTGAGAGTGAGGGCATGGTTAGGAGTGGCTGGGAAGCTGAGAATTGGATGAGGCTGTATAGGAGCGCTAACAACATTTGGAGCCATTCCTGTTACCGTCAGCAGAGGCAGACTCTCCTTCTCCCTTGCTGATAAGTCTGTTAAGCTTTGCCTGAAAACCCTATAATTCCTTTGATGAGTCAATTCTCCTCATGTCTCATCCCAATTACCCACAATTATCTCCTGACCCATAGCTATAAACAGATTCCAGCATACCCCAAAGGGTGAATAACAAATCAAAGCCAGAAGTCTTACACACCCTTCCTTATTTGCATTAGGTATGTCTGAATACTAGGCAAAAGAATAGCTTCTGAGTGTCTTAGACTAAGAAGAAAAGAATATATTTTTAAGATTAGGATAAATGTATTAATAGAGTCTCACTTTCCATTTATTCTGAATTCAATACGCAGGACTTAACACCTGAGCTTGATTTCAATTATGTTTTGGGTGGATATATTGAGATCCGGACTAAATGGTGCCTCAAGTAAAATAAAGTTTATATGCCAACAATTCTTTGGTCTAATGCAGAAATAAAGAATCTGAATAATTTGAGAGATGAAAATGGTGGAGTAGATTTATTACTATGTGATGCTTATGAATTTCTTAATTCCGTAATCTAAAACCATTCCCTTCACCAAGACATTAATCAGTCCATTAGTGAGGAAAAGGCCAGAATCTTTAATCAAAGCTTTAGAGATTGTTTTCTTGAGGCAGGGTACTGATGAGACACACTTATATGGAAGTGTGCTTCCCAATTTCAATGGATTTGGGAAGATCCCAGCATGGAAAAGGTCAAATAGTAGCTCTTACTCATCACACAGATAATGTTGACTGCCAAGGTAGATGTGGTTATCATAATAGACAGCATGGGCTGCATAGTTATTAGAATGGTCTCAATTGCAGGGTTTTTTTTTGTTGTTTGTTTGTTTGTTTTGAGACGGAGTCTCACTCTGTTGCTCAGGCTGCAGTGCAGTGGCCTGATCTCTGATCACCACAAGCTCCATCTCCCAGGTTCATGCCATTCTCCTGCCTCAGACTCCCGAGTAGCTGGGACTACAGGTGCCAGCTACCACGCCCAGTTAATTTTTTGTATTTTTAGTAGAGATGGGGCGGGGGGTTTCACCATGTTAGCCAGGATGGTCTCCATCTCCTGACCTCGTGATCCGCCCACCTCGGCCTCCCAAAGTGCTGGGATTACAGGCGTGAACCACCATGCCCAGCCAACTACGGGGATTTCAAGTGATGGCTAAATCATCCTGATGTAACCAGTGGCAAAAGAGCTAGGTAACCCATCTAAGTACAACGGAATTTCAGTAACTTTCAAACAGCAGTTCTGCAGACAGAGGCTGGGCTTGGACTCCACAATGAAAGTCATGATCCCTTGCTCAAGTTCCAGACATGAAACAGTTGACCGACACAGAGCCTCTTGAATGAAGAAGTTGATTGCCCTGAAAGAAGGACTTTATGATAATACTATATAATATATACTATGAGTCTTCTTAGCCTTCACCAAAGAAGATTGCACCCAGGAAGCAGGGTAAAAGGGTCCAGGGAAATGTAAATACCCAGATGTTTGGGTAATTTGTCTCCATGCCTAAATCAAACTGCTTCCTGCAAGCCTGCTGCTGATGCTGCTCGGGCTATAGGAATGGTCCGTGGGGTTACTCAGTGCTCTCCCTAAGTTTCTACCATGGCCTTCACAGGTTCACACAGGTTTACTCTCACCCTCTTGTAGTAACGGCCCCCTATGAGATGACATCCCCATCACAAGGCAAGGGAACAAGTTAACCTCTCTCTCTCTCTCTCTCTCATCCCTGAATCGGCAGCAAAGCCTCCTCAAAGTAACTACAGAAAGCAAAGCAGAGGGAGGCTTGTTGTCCATGGCACCTCCCAGATCCCTTCCTTGCATCTCTAGAGAACCTTAAAGCAATCTTCTTTCAGATGACCAAATTAGATTTCATAGAATCTTGTCACAGGAGCCACAGGTCCCAAAATCCCTTGGAATATTAGAAATTGTGTTATGGCTACCAGTTATGGTCACCACTGATATTTTCAACGTGGGTCACCTGTCAGTAGACAGAGAGAGATAATAGTGAATCCACTGACTGGACACAGTTCACAGTTCTGAAATAAAAGATGAATGATAATTAAAACAAATATTTAAGGGAAACCTTCCTTATGTTAAAACATAGTAGCAGGACTGGTGTGGTGGCTCACACCTATAATCCCAGCACTTTGGGAGGCCAAGGTGAGTGGATCACCTGAGGTCAGGAGTTCTAGTTCAGCCTGGTCAACATGGCAAAACCCCAGCTCTACTAAAAATACAAAAGTAGCCAAGGGTGGTGGCACACACCTGTAATGCCAGCTACTCGGGAGGCTGAGGCCAGAAAATCACTTGAATCCGGGAGGTGGAGGTTGCAGTGAGCCGAGATGGCCCCACTGCACTCCAGCCTGGGCAACAAAGCAAGACTCCATCTCAAAAAAAAAAAAAAAAAAAAAAGCGGGGCAGACTGGGTCCCTGCTGGAATATACAGGCTTGCATATGGATTTCTCCTTCATAACTGTAAAGATGAAAACAATAGCAATCATAATAAACTAAGGAGACCTTGGGTTAAACAAATCATTACAGTTGACAATAGAGGTGTAAACATGACTCTAACTAATAGATCTATAATCTCTCTTCCAAGTTTCTGGCCATTAGCCATGCTTCTAATTAAACTGAATGTGGGAGCAGCATTCCATCTCCTAAGGGGTTGGTGCAGCAGCATTCTGAATTCCTGACCACGCCAGGCTTGACTTTGCAGCCTCTGTTTTGTTACCTGTTGAAATTCAAATAAGGCTTCACTTGTTAACAAGACTCTCCTCTAAAACATCTCTAGCCTTTGATCAATCTTTCTTTTTATTCTGCAGGAATCTAAAGAAGTTGGAATGGAAAGCAAAAGAACATTGCCATGTTTTTACCAGGTGGCCCCACCATGGGCTACACAGACCAAGAGAGTGAACAGGTCCTTGTTCTTAAAGAACTCACAAATATCATTTTTTTTTCCCGAGACTGAGTCTTGCTCTGTCACCCATTCTAGAGTGCTGTGGCACAATCTCAGCTCACTGCAACCTCCGCCCCCTGGGTTCAAGCAATTCTCCTGCCTCAGCCTCCCAAGTAGCTGGAATTACAGGTGTGAGCCACCACGCTCGGCATTTTTTTTTTTTTTTTTTTTTTTTTTTTTGATTTTTAGTAGAGACGGGATTTCACTATGCTGGCCTGGTTGGTCTTGAACTCCTGACCTCGTGATCTCCCCATCGCAGCCTCCCAAGGTGCTGGGATTACAGGTGTGAGCTGCTGTGCCCGGCCTGAATATTCTTAAAATAGGAGTGAAACAGAAATAGTGTGTTCCTGTATCTCAGAATGACAAAGGAAACCAGGAACCTTTGCAGGTTAATAAGTCCATCCCCTTGTCTCAGAGCACAGTTCTCTGCTGAAAGGGCTACAGACTGACACCTTCTGTTTGAGGTCCACCCTAATCGAAGTCCATTTCTGGACTTTCAACCTGAAGTTCCTGTGCTGTTTCAGGCTCCATGAACCATGTGTGATCAAAACACTCTAAGGAATTAGTGGTTTTCTCACATGCACTCCTTGACATCTGTTCTTTAGCCTGCCAGCCATATTTGATGCTAAGGGAGAAAGAGAGAGCTGTCTCCCAAACAGAATCCTTTGCCATACATCTATCGTGTAGTGTTGACAGTCCTTCTTGCAGTGTGGTGCGGGGGCAATGATATCTCTGTAAAAATTCTCACTAGGATCCAATGATTTATTTAGCTAACAGCTAAGTTAATTATGTCAGTTTGACAATTTCAAGAGGGAAGGAAAAACACACATGGGCTGGATGAGGGGATGGTCTCAGTAATATTTTATACCAGGACATGGTTAGGAAACCCAATGATTTCTTGGTACAAATCGCAGCAACCAAGCATTCCCCTATAATCAAGACCATCACTAAGTTTTAAAAGAAATATATTTTTCCCCACAACCGAAAAGGGCGAAGTAAGGCAAAAACACCAAGCAAAAAATAAGCATTCACTTTTCAAGTAATGGAATGTTTCCTCTGGAAGGAGAAGAGAATCTGGGTGCCTAGTCCCGGTTTCTGTTCTACTTCTCAGTGGCCCTCTCTTCACCTTAGCTTTCTCATCTGTACAGCAAAGGATTGGCCAAGTAGGAATCTGAGCCCTTACAGTAATTGCCTGCCAAGATGCCATGTGATCATGGATGTTCAGTTTTCAGGACTCTTGGGACAAGGAGTGGAGTCAGGTGAACACTGGGACTAAGCAGACATCACAGGTTCTCTGCCTCAGAGCCAAGGCCACATTCCCCACCCTGGTCAGGGAAGGCCTTCCTTGTTTCTTATAGCATGAATCTCAACACCTCTATCTATTCAAAGGCTCAACCGCTGCATCTTCTTTACACAAAATTCTTACTGATCTCTTTCTCCCATAGGCCTTGAAGCTAAGTACAGATGTATTCATCCTTTCCATGCATATTTTTGAGCACTTGCTATAGGAAAGACGCTGTTTCCAGTACTCGGGATATACGGCAAACAAAACAGTCTCTGCTGTCGTAGAGATACCTGCTGGAGTTTTGATAGCTTTCTGCATGAGAAATGGGCCAGGTATGATTCTCACACTAGGGATGGGGAAAGGAGGAACCGTGGGCAGACGATTTCAGCACTCTGGAGGTGCAAGACAAAAACAAAGTCTGGAAACAGACTAGAATAGAATAGCTTATAAAAGGACATTGTGAGCTGGTAGCAGTGGCTCACACCTGTAATCCCAGCACTTTGGGAGACTGAAGTGGGCAGGTCACTTGAGGAAAGGAGTTTGAGACCAGTCTGCTGGTCAACATGACAAAACCCCGTCTCTACTAAAGAAATACAAAAATTAGCCAGGTGGCAAATGCCTGTAATCCCAGACACTGAGTAGGCTGAGACACAAGAATCACTTGAACCCAGGAGTGGAGGTTGTAGTGAGCCGAGATCACAGTAATCACTGCAGCCTAAGGGAAAGAGTGAAACTCTGTGTCAAAAAAAAAAAAAAAAAAAAAAAAAAAAAAAACCAACCAACCAACCAACCAAACAAACAAACAAAAAGAAGAAGAAGAAGAAGAAGAAAGAAAGAAAAAAAAGGACATTGTGACAGAACAGCATTTGCATACCACCTTATTTTCTTCTGCAACTAACAACACTAAAAATAACTAAGAAGGAACATTTACAAGACACTCTAGGATGGAGAAATCCCTTCTACAAATTTTCTATCATTTTCTTTAACAAAAACCTGTCAAGGTATTATTATTGCCTTTTTAATCAGTGAAGTTGATGAATACTCAGAAAGTTTTACGTGACCAGCCTGAGATAACTATTAAATGGCAGTGCTGAGACTGACTCTGGTGTTTACTTCAAATCTCACTCTTTCAATCATGATAAAACTGCTCTGAACATTTCTTATTCCATTTTTGTTTCTGAAAGATGGTTTTAGTGAACTGAAGCTTGCCAAAACCTCATTCTGACTACAAATCATGGAGCCTCCCCCATGAACTTACCAACTGCTTCCAGAGTTACTTCTTAAATCTTGTTTTAGCCATTAAATTTTGGTCTGATAAATAAGGCAGTCATTTTAACTATGTAAGAGGAACTAAAACAGGGGGAAAATGACTAACCCTTCACTACATTTTCTTGTCAACGGGGAAACAACAATTCAGGACTGGATTTAAATGTACCTCCATGGTTTAAGGATGAGGAGTTTAGGTTCATAAACTAAATCGTCTTTAGGTTCATAAAAGACGCCTCATTTCACTTGCACTGAGAGAATGAAAGAAGATGGGAGTGTTGAGCTTGTAACACAAGGAATTTAAATTAAAGGCATAACAGAACTTCAAAACAGTAAGAGACATCATTCACTGGAATGGAAGGACGCTTCAGAAACATGTGGATTCCACTTCTCTTGCCATGTGATTCTCCTAGGAGGCTTCGAGTGGAGGATAGGGGTGATGACCGAAATGATTTCAGAAGGCTCCATCCATTCTTCATTGTGTAGTTTCAGTTGTTACAGTAGAAAGAGTAATGGACTAGGATGCAGGTGATCTGAGTTCTCCAGGGCTCTGCCACTATATAGCTGGGCACCCTCTGACAGAACATTTAACTCCTCTGAGCCTTAGTTTTGTTACCTTAATCATAAAATGGGACTAATGGATCTTGATCTAACCTCCCTGACAGATGATGATGAAAAGCCCTTGAGATAAACTTTACTATAAGTAACTTCATCAGGGCAAACTTCTTTATTTTTATTACTATGATATCCCAAGAGTGTGCTTGGGAATATGTACTCCACCCGGTACATGGCAAGCATTCAATAAGTGTTTGGTGAATCGGTGTATAGACAACTGACATAAAAATACTTTGCAATGTAGAAAGAATGGAAATGGGAAGTATCACAGGTATATCAACTGTCTGTGGTGACTATTCCAGTGTGTAACCCCATTACCTCTTTCACCTTCATACCATCCCATGCCCACCCCGATGAGTCAGGGTGAGCTCAGAGGGGACAAACCAATAATGTTGATCTCTATCAAATAAAATCAAGCTGGTGGCTACAGGAAGCATATCATGATACTTGGTGAAAATTGAGGTTACAGATGCTATTATTGGCTTCTTTTTTGGAACTTTCTATTTTCCTTGGGCCTTGTTGAAGGGAGTATAGAGAACCTACCCGTTATTTTATCTGAACTCAACAGCGACATGGGCATAGAGACAAGGAGGAAGGCCCTCCAAGTCCATCTTCCTTGATGAAAGCCTTTCTGACAGATTATCTGTAATTCCTTGACAGGGCAGTGAGTTGCTGTCCCAACGGACTGCAGGCAGTTATGATCAGACAATTGAAATGGAACATGACCCTGTGTAATCGAAAGAAGCTGGTACCCATCTCTCAACTTGATATTAACTTAGCATTTTTCCAGACAACCTCCCTGCCCCATCACAGAGTTGCTTCTCAAATATAAATGTCAAGTAAGGCAGCAGAAATTAATTTTATATGCTTTATGGGCACTAGGTAATACCCAGAAGGCTAACAATGGAAGAACAGAATTATAAAAGAATTGGGAATGAATATGCTTTATAGACCCTGGCACATTGCCCAGGGCAGTAGAGTAAGTGGGAGAAGAAAACACTGGTGATTGGGGTCAGTAGTCAGCTTTCTTTTCAGCATGAGTGGTTTTTAGAACAACCAGAACTTCCCCTTTTAAAGACAGCATACAGGCTTTTTATTCCTAGGCCTGCCTCCAAGACACCAGGACGCTCAAATCTTCTGATGTACAGGTACCCGGTTGAGGGCGGTAACAATAGACTTTGTTCTGGCAATTGTAGAGCTCTCTATATGAGGAATGAAGATGGGAGCACCTAATTGGTACTCTGCCTGCATTGAACATTTTAGCATGTAGTTCAGTGGGTTGCTCTGAAATTACATCGCCTATCTCTGAATTCCACTTTTGCCATTTACCGGCTGTGCAACCTTAGGCAACTTACTTAACTTCCATGGGCCTTAGTTTTTGTATCTATAAACCACAAATAATACTAGCACCTATTTCACAGAGTGGTTGAAAGGATTCAACCAACTGACTCATGAAAAGCACGTAGAAAATTTTCTGGCACGTGACAAGTACTCAGCTAACATTGGTTGTACAAATTATAGTGTCAATTAAAAATGTATGCAATTTGAACTTTCCAACTTTAGATTAGGGATGGTTATCTTTCCCAAATTTTTTCTTTCTACATTAGTATCAAGACATTTTAATGCTTCTGTGATCCTATGACCCTATCCCTACTTTTAGACCTCAACTTCCATCAATAAGAGGTAGAGTTAGAAAAGTACCTGGGACTGAAAGTTCTGAGTTTATGTGCCAACTCAGCCAGTGACTAGCTGGATGACTGTAGGGTAAGGTCACTTTCCCTCTTGCAGTCTCACTTGTTTATTTTCAAATGAGGGGATTGGAGCACTTGACCCCTAGAGATGCTTCTACTCCCAAAATTCAAGAAATCTGCTACTCCCGTGGAAGCTCAGGACCCTCACACCTAAATCATTAGGTGACCTAGTTTGGCTTCTACTTTGTATTGAATACTGGCGGTACATCACCAATCCTCCTTTCCCAAGTACATTTTCACCATACTTTCTGCCTCCCACTCCTCCTACTCCTCCTCTGTCACTTAGCAACTTGGGGTCCCAGCATGAGTAAGTGGGAGAACTGGAATTTCCAGAGTCCAACTAGCCTGCAAACTTTCCCTTTTACTTCCCCAGGTCACCCTCACATTTCTTGCAGCTTCTCAAGGTCCCTGGTCTTTTTACTTCCAGAAAATCTTGTCAACTGAAGGCGCTCTACAGAGTGAGCAGCCATGTGTGAATGGGTCTGTCTCATGTAGTCACGGAGCTATCAGTTTCCCCTTAGTTTATCATCAAGTCACCTGGAAGTTGAAGTCCCAATATTATGTGCAACCAGCATGTACTTCTACCCTGTATATGGTCTTAAAAGTCAGGATTTATATGAAATTGTGATATGACATAATTCCTAACTTAAGACCCTGATGTAGAGGAATAATATATGGCCATGATGATTCCTCAAGGATATAGAACCAGAAATACCATGTGACCCAGCAATCTCATTACTGGGTATATGCCCAAAGGATTATAAATCATTCTACTGTAAAGACACATGCACATGTATGTTTATTGCAGCACTATTCACAATAGCAAAGACTTGGAACCAACCCAAATGTCCATCAATGATAGACTGGATAAAGAAAATGTGGCACATATACACCATGGAATATTATGCAGCCATAAAAAAAGGACGAGTTCATGTCCTTTTCAGGGACATGGATGAAGCTGGAAACCATCATCCTCAGCAAACTAACACAAGAACAGAAAACCAAACATCACATGTTCTCACTCATAAGTAGGAGCTGAACAATGAGAACACATGGACACAGGGAGGGGAATGTCACACATCGTGGCCTGTCAGGCAGTGAGGGGTTGGGGGAGGGATAACATTAGGAGAAATACCTAATGTAGATGACAGGTTGATGGGTGAAGCAAACCACCATGGCACATATATACTGATGTAACGAACCTGCACATTCTGCACATGTATTCCAGAATTTAAAGTATAATTTTAAAAAAGGAATGAATTATATGAGTTCCTCAAATAATGTCATTTCATTTAAAATTGTTTAGCTATAAAGTTGTTCAGCAAAAAAAATCTAGTTTCGTTATACATCATTTTTCTTATTGTAGTTTCCAATAACCTATTGAAGACATTAAATGAGAATTTACTGCCCTTCACATTTATATTGCTTTTCACTGCTCATTTGTAATTTACTTACACATTGCATCAGTGAAATCTATTTAGGCAGATTATACGTGAGGATCCATGTCACTGGTCCTCAGGTTTGAGTTAGATTGAAATTGCCCAGGAAGCTTACAAGTGCTAATGCCTGGGTCTCATTACCAGAGATTCTGATTTACTTAGACCTGTGTGGTATGATAATATTGAAAAGCATCAGAGAGAGTTCAGATGGTGCAGTTCCCAAAGGGATTAAGCTAAAAAATGTAAGTTACAAAAGAGTTTATTGTACCACCAGGCAATGTGATTTCTTCAAATATCTTCTTCAAATGCATTGCCGTCAACACTGTACTTACTGTCATTATGCTGGGTTATTTTCACCACTCAGAAATTTCATTTTATCTTACTGCAACTGTAGATTTATATGCATATAGATTTTTATCATATTTCCTTCTTGTGCATACAAAAAAAGAGAAATAGGAAAGAATAACGTGGTAACAACATCCCTAAACCGCCCATTCAGAGACTGGTTCTTTAAAAACTGTGTTATTTTTACTTTCTAATAAAGAAAATGTGGTGTATGCATACACAATGAGATTTGATTCAGCTGTAAAACAAATGGCATCTTGTCATTTGCAACAACTTCGATGGGACTGTAGGTCATTACGTTAAGTGAAACAGGGAAGGCACAAAAATGCAAATATTGCTTGTTTTCATTCATAAGTAGGAGCTGAAAAGTTAATCTCATGAAGGGATAGAGTAGAATGTGGCTACCAGAGCTGGGAAAAATAGGTAGGGGGATGAAAAGAAGTTGGTATATTGGTCCAAAAGTCCATGCAGATGAATTAAGTTTGAGTATTTAATAGTACAGTAGAGAAATTTTAGTTAACAATAATATGGAATATTTCAAAATAGCAAGGAGATGAGATTTGTATTGTTCTCGTTATGTTGGTTCTCAACCTATGGTACTTCTGTTCCAATCTCATTCTTCTGTACTCATCTTTTGCCAGGTTGGGATTCTCAAAATCATGTCCTATTTCCCATGTAGGTTTTTTGATGTGGTTGTTGTTGTCATCCGTTTGTGTTTGAGACGGAGTGTCACTCTGTTGCCCAAGCTGGAGTTCAGTGGCACGATCTCAGCTCACTGTAATCTCTGCCACTCGAGTTTAAGCAATTCTGCTGCCTCAGCCTCCCAAGTAGCTGGGATAACAGGCACAGGCCACCACGCTCAGCCTTTTTTTTTTTTTTTTTTTTTTGGTAGAAATGGTGTTTAACCATGTTGGCCAGACTGGTCTCAAACTCCTTACCTCAAGTCATCCACCCACCTTGGGTTCCAAAAGTGTTGAGATTGCAGGCATAAGCCACCACACCTGGCCCATAGTAGTTTTCTAATTATGAAATTTCACTCCTTGTCACTAAGGTTCATCACACGGAAAGTTCAATGTACTTCATTCCCGAAGCCTTAGAGTTTAGAGGCTGTCTTCAGTTACTGTTTCTGTTACTACATTGCTTCCTTTTGCGTTTGTCCTGTGGTAACAATGGAATCACCTCCCTAGAGTCAATAACTAGATTGACTTTTATTCCTGAACTTTGATTTGAGAACAAAGGTATGTTGTAATTGTCTACAATTGGAATATTTTAAAATGTGCTCAAGAAATAAAGTTGGTTTTAAAACATAAAATTATATATATATATGGCCATACAGTGCTCTTCCCTATTGGCATTTGTGTGTCTATTTGATTGTGTCTGGTTTCCCTGCCAAACTATAAGTTCCATGACGGTGGGAACTATACTTTTACTTACATAGCATTGAAAAGAATGTCTAATACACTTGGTTGTCAATAAGTATTTGCTGAATAAATGATTGAATGAGTATAGGTTAGTCGATTAGGTTAGTCATTTAGAATGTAAAATCATATGGAGTCCCTGTCTTGGGAACGAGATACAGGGAAGAAATTACACCAGGAGCGAATGGGAATACGGTTGTACAGGAGTCATAAGATGGCCAAGATCTTCTGGTCTCTCATTGAGAAGAGTCCTGTTATGCTACAGGAAGCTCTTGACTTGGCCACATGCACATTGCACTGTCTATACCCTCTCAAAAGAGACTTCAGGGAACTCTCAGTTCAATTGTCTCTGGGATCTGATGCCTAGGAAGGCCATTGATACTTTTAAGAGCCAAACTTTGGGTAGATCTCAGAAAGTATAACAGCCAAAATAAGACGTAAAAAGAGCACAGGTATGAAAAGAACAATTCGATATGACAAAATGGGGCTTGTCCCAGGAATGAAATATTCAAAAGCAATTAGTATAATCCATTACATTAAAATCTAAAGAATAAAAACACAAGATAGTGTCAAGTGATGTAGAAAAAGCATTTGTAGAAATCCAATATCCACTCATAATATAAATGCTCAGCATATTAAGAATAGGAGGGAACTTCTTCACCTGACAAAGGATATCTACAAAAAGCCTACAGCTAACATTATGGACAACGTTGAAAGACAAAATTCTTCCCCTGTAAGATCAGGAACAAGACAAGGATGTCCATCCTCATCACTCCTATTCAACATTGTACTAGAATTCTTAGTGCAGTGAAGTAAGAAAAAGAAATAAAAGTTATCCAGATTAGCAAGTTATTCCTCTTTGCAGACGACATGATTGTCTACTTAGAAAATGCTAAGGAATCTACAAGAAATTCCTGGAACTGACAACTGAACAAAGTCACAAGACATTAGCTTAAGACACAAAAATCTTTCATATTTCTAGATACTAGAAGTGAACAATTGAAAGCCGAAATTTTAAAGAAATAATATTACTTGTATCAACTCTGAAAGATATATGAAAACTTACATTCACACACACAAAAATACGTGAATATTTATAGCAGCTTGATTTATAATAACCCCAAATTAGAAAACAACCCAACAAGTCTTTTAACAGATGAATGGCTACATACATTGTGGTGAATCCATACAATGGAATGCTACTTAATAATAGTACAACCATTATGGAAAACAGTATGGAGATTCCTTAAAGAACTAAAAGAAGATCTACCATTCGATCCAGCAATCCCACTACTGGGTATCTACCCGTGATGGTGAATATTGAGTGTCAACTTGATTGCACTGAAGGATGCAAAGTATTGTTCCTGGGTGTGTCTGTGAGGGTGTTACCAAAGGAGATGAACATTTGAGTCAGTGGACCGGGAGAGGCAGACCCACCCTCAACCTGGGTGGGCACCATCTAATCAGACTCCACTAATCAGACTCCAGTGTGGCTAGGATAAAGGAGGCAGAAGAAGGCGGAACAGCAACCTTGCTGAGTCTTCCGGCCTCCATCTTTCTCCCTTACTGGATGCTTCCTACCCTCAAACATCAGACTCCAAGTTTTTCAGCTTTTGGACCCTTGGACTCACATCAGTGATTTGCCGGGGGCTCTTGGGCCTTTGGCCAAAGACCGAAGGCTGCACTGTCAGCTTCCCTACTTTTGAGGTTTTGGGACTTGGACTGACTTCCTTGCTCCTCAGCTTGTAGATGGCCTATGTTGGGACTTCACCTTGTGATCATGTGAGTCTATTCTTCTAATAAACTTCCCGTCATATGTATATATATCCTATTAATTCTGTTCCTTCAGAGAGCCCTGACTAATACATTACCCCAAGGAAAAGAAGTCATTATATGAAAAAGGCATCTGCACACACATGTTTATGGCAGCCCAGTTCACAACTGCAAAGATGCGGAAGCAACCTAACTGCACATCGATCAGTGAGTGGATAAAGAAAATGTGGTATATATCCACCACGGAACACTACTCAGCCATCAAAAGGAAAAGAGTCATGTCTTTGTGGCAACTTGGATGGAGCTGGAGGTCATTATTCTAAGTAAAGGAACCCAGGAATGGAAGCCCAAATACTGTACGTTCTTACTTATAAGTGGGAACTAAGCTATAGGGATACAAAAACATATAGAATGATATAAAGGACTTCGGGAACTTGGCAAGGAGGTTGAGAGGAGGGTGAGAGATAAAAGACAAGATATTAGGTACAGTGTACACTGCTTGGGTGATGGGTGCACTAAAAATCTCAGAATTCACCAGTAAAGAACTCATCTGTGTAACCAAAAACCACCCAAAAAACTATTGAAATAAAAAATAATAATATAAAGAAAAATAAAATAAATAATGATAAACTATTGCTACAACAGCTCCGGTGAATCTCAAAGGCATAATGCTGAGTGAAAGAAGCTAGTTTCAGAAAATTACATGCTGTATACATTCATTCATACGGCGTCCTTAAAAAGATAAAACTACAGTAGTAGAGAAAGGATCATTGGTTGCCAGGGTGAGAAATATGGAGAGAATATGACTACGAAGGGGGTAGTAGCATGAAGGAGTTCTTTGGGGTCATGGAACTGTACTGTATTCTGATATTCGTAGTGGTTACATGATCCTACATGTATGTTAAAGCTCATAGAGCTATAAAACCCCCGAAAGTCAATTTTGCTATATTTTAATTTTTAAAGAAAGGAGCATAGAGCTATTTTGAGAGAAATGAAGACATGAAAGGATAGCCCAAGAGAATCCAGTAGAAGAAGCAGAGACAAAGTTTTCCTTGGCTCTTGGTTTTGGGCTGTCTGCAGAATATGAGTCTTAGATCTTTTTCAGCATCAACTTGCAGAAGCTATGCCTTTCCACCCTTGTCCTCGTTGCTTCTCTGAGTCCAGGTTCCCCCACCCCCATGCCAATGGACCCTTCATAATGGGGAAGGCATCACAGCAAGACGCAGGCTTGGGCCTTTCCCAATGAGCAGGCTCTTATTAAGTGCCATCTCACCATCAACCAGCAACAGCAATGTCCCTCTTGCCCAAGCTCCTCCCTCCCCTGCACTCTGGTTGCCCTCTAAATGGCACCAGCCCAAACCAGGGACAGTCACTCGTCCACTCACTTCCCAAATATTTACAGAGTGCCTGTTGGGTGCCAGGCTCTGCCAGGGACTCTGCTGCCAGGCCGAAGCCCACGGTGGCATATTCTGGAGAGCCCGGCTGTTGGAGCAGCTGTCCTCTCGAGAGCCAGCACTGGCATGTCCTGTCCCAGAGGACCCAGGTCGTTATCTCATTTCCCATCTTTGCAGATTTTAAATGCTTTCTAACACTTCACCCCTTTCTCAGATGAAGATTTAAACACAGGCAGGTGGACATCCAATATGGTAATATTTTTCTGTTGACTCATCAACCTCCACAGGCACTTACTTCCTGGATTCTCTGACCTTATTCAGTTGGTACTTTCAGGGTGACAACTTTTCTCAACTTACTGGCAGAAAAAAATCATTCTCGTCCTGTTTCCAGAGGTGCAACAGGAGGTTGGCAAGAGTAGGTCTTAAAGAACAGCAGTGACGCCTGCTAGGGCCCTGACAGATTGGCAATAGAACTGGAGCTAGAGTTTACACCACAAGAGCTCCAGTGCGTTTCCACAGTCAAACAACTCGGGATGCTGAAGATCTTACAATCTGAAGAATGTGTCCAAAAACCAGACAGAAATGGAGGAAGCCCTCTCCCAAGTATCTGCATAAGTAACGTGGGGCAGACACACTTTCCAAACTCTGTCGTGTCCTGGGGGCAAGAGATGTTTTTGATAGAAGTTGCGATGACAGCAGTTCACAACAGCCCCACATTCAGGGAACTGTTCCAGCATGCCAGAGGTTGGGAGGCTTTTAACTCTCTTCATTCATCCTCACACACCACACGCCAGCTAAGCGAAAAGAATGTGAAGGAGCTGACGAACCACAAAGACCAGGAAATGCAGAGTAAATGCTGATCGGAAGAGCCTTGGAAGGTAAATGGGTATCAAAATGTAACCTGGGAGTGCGGGCTGGCCTTAGGATGCTTGAAAACTGTTCTGATGACTTCCCAGCACACGCGGAGGAGGCCAGCCCGCAGGTGCCAGGAGCGGGAAGGGAAGCAAATGCATACCCCTGTGCACTTGCCCGGTGCACACCGTGGATATGCCGTCCTTGGTGCGGTGTGCAGCCAGGCTGGCCTAATGCTAAACTTAGGTCAGAGCTTTGCTGAGTGAGATCGCCAGCTCCAACCCTCAATGTGACGCTTTATTAAATAAGTGACAACAATAACTGATAATCAAATAGAACAATTATAGCAATATACTGTAATAAAAGTTTTGTGATTGTGGTCTCTATCTTGTTGTACTGTGCTCACCTATCTTTGAAATTCAGTTGATCTTATGTAACTGAAACTGCAGAAAGTAACCACGGAAAACGGGTATTATTGCATGTCTCTTGACCTTGGCAGTCCCAGGTGGTTGGGAGAGCACCTGACAGATCCTTGCAGGCTGATCTCAGTGCTAGTCCCAGCTCTAACTAGCTGAGGGACTGAGTAAAGCCGTCCTGCCCTCTCAGGTTCTGCCACAGATGCAGCTGTGTGCCCTCCAGGCGCCCAAATAGGTGAGAGAACAGCACAGCGAAATTTCCCATCCAGACAGCCCACTCTTTACAACCCTTGACTCTCAAATCTTGAACCTCTGGAGCATCAGGGCTCAAAAACTCTAGTAAGTCCACAAACAACGAGAACCTGAGCCCTGGGATGCCTTTGGCGGGGCCGTGTTCTTGGTGGGACCTTGTTCTTGGACCATCGTGGGCACACGTCATTCTGAAGACACTAGTTCTCCCGTGTACAGGCCACCCTTTCCCCATTCCCGCTCCTCTAGCGAATGTGAATGGCAGAGACTAAGGCAATTCTCCCGATCTCTGAATCTGCTCTTCCTTAAAGGCTGCCGGAAAGGGATTGTGCGGCCAAAGGGAAGAAAGCTCAGGGAGATGCTGCCCCCTTCTGGGAAACATGCAAAAGTAAAACCCCAAAGACCAGGAATTTCCTACCTGTTCTCGAATTCTCCTGGCTGTGGAGATGCACTGCTCTGTGTTCTGGGGATAACCAACACCTTATATGCTAGATGCAATTGCCGGGGAGAAGAGGAAACGTGGGTTAGATTCATCATCGACTCACCATTGAGACCTTCCTTCAAAGACAGGAAAAATCCCTGAGAGGGAGGAACAGGATTTAAGAGGTTATTGCTGCCATCCCCTGCCTCTGAGCAAGAACAGAAGCATGGCTCAGTCTCCTAGCACCCTCATCATTAAAAAGAAAGTCTCCCTCTGTCTAATAAATCCCTTTCCTGCTACAAGTTCAAGTTCACACTTCCCTTGGGTCAGGGATTAATTGGGTGAACAAACCAAATTTGAGCGCTAATTATTGCTTAGCTCAGGAACACCAGCTGTGACCTTGCCCTCGGGGAGCTCACAGTATAGTCAGAAGGACAGAAAGGTAGTTCAAGAGAAAATAGATGTAATATGCGTGAATGTGCCTGGGTGTTACAGGGGTGGCCGGGAACACAGACTACATGGGGGTGCATCAGGATCCTGAAGGTGTCCTCATGCAGAAGACACCTTAACTCAGCTTTAGAGAATGTACAGGACTTAAGGAGTGATGGTCAAGAAGTGAAGTGTGAGACTCTGCATAGCTAGACGTGCACAGCGAGAGGAAAAACATTCCTTGTTCCTTCTTTCTGTCTTGTTTTCTTCCCTACGGGGATGAGAAAGCAATAGGCCACTTCAGCTTGAGTTGAATGGCACGCCATTGAAAGCAGCCGTCGGACTGTCAGAGTTTACATACAACCTTCTGGCCATAAATAGCGCCCTACATGCACTTACACACCCCCTCTGAAAATAGCATTGGCTGTTCTCACAGTGATTTGAACTGAGAGTTTATATTTAGTTTACTCTCTCCCATCTATTTATGTTTCTTTTGTTTACATAAATATCCCTCTCGATTTATTGCTGTCACATCTGGGCACCTGACATCATCAGAAGAACACATAGCAACTTCATTCCATACAAACTGGGCAGTGAAATCCATCTCCCCCTTATCCTTGATCTGTTCTCAAATGCACATCTTAGAATTCCACAATCCCAGTCTTGAAAAGAGACTTGAGAGGCTTTTTTTTTTCCTCTTCCCCTCCCTCCAGCTAGATTCCCTGGCACTGGACTGTTTAAATTTCACAGATCTCCCAAAAAGGGAGCTGTACCCCACCCCCTTGGTACAAAATTGGCCTTTTTAAGCCGTAGACCCGTTCTACCGGAACGCCCGTGAACAGTTCACTCTGCTTGAAGGACACTTCATTAACTCACAGGCTGTATCCTTGCAGCCAATTTCTTTCCCCAGCCAAGATGCCTACTTTATTTCCCTGCAGCCCTCAGCTCTTATTTTTATCAATCTTTTTGCCATTTTCATGAACTCTCCTCGGAAGCCACCCCTTCAGATTGTGCATTTTCCTCAAGGTTGAGGGTTCAGAATCCAAGTGAGACCCTGGGTTTGGTGGGAGGCCATGGGAAAGGGTGCTTGAGTCCCTGGGGCAACACCCAGACCCAATCACGATGTTCTAGTGCCACCTTAGGTATCATAAACAGCACACGAATCTCTGTGAACTCCAGACCTTTCTCTACCCTGCTCCTGGAAAAGTAGAAAGAACAGAAGCTTTGGGGTCAGACAGTTCTAGAGGCACCTGTTAAGTTGCTAGAGTCTTGGGCAAATGCATAAGCCTCTCTGAGCCTCAGTCTCCTCATCTATAAAATGGAGACAATAACACCTTTCAAAGCTGCGAGAAAATATGATGAATAGGAAGAGTAGGTGTCCAACTGTTATGAACTGTCTAATATTCTCCCTACTCTCTTCCCTTGAGAAGCCCCCATGTCCCTCTCTTGACATTTTTAAAATCCCCCTTCTGATTAAGACTTCCTAGAGCTTCTGTAGAGTCTAAGGAAGTCTGAGTCTGCCCTCTGAAATGACAGTCAGTGTTCCTAGATAGGAACAAGCCATTTTTAACATAGACCGCAGGCCTGGAGGTCCTGGAGAGAGATTCAATTGCTGCGTAGTCTTGGTGGCTATTTGGAAGCCTGCCTGGGCAACCAAAGAACAGAATCCTATTCTGCGGTGCACAGCATCCTGAGGGGGACGGACACATCCCCCATCTCTGATGGGGATTGAGCAGGAGGCATAGGAGAAGACGGGGCAGGGAGGTGGAGACTGAGGCACCCAGAGAACAGCCAGATGGGGAAGGGGACAGACCGCCTGGAAGAGGCAGGACCAGCAGACACCTTGTTCTCATGCACGCTGTCTCTCTTGCATTCTTGGCTCCAATCTCATCCTCTTCAGTCTCTCACCAAGCATACAGCCAGTCTGGTATTTATTCCAGGTAATCTTGCCTTTTATTGCAATCTCAAGCCAAACGAGGAAAGAACAGAATCAAAAACTCAGAGAAAAACAAAATTCTAAATTGTATCCAAGTTAAAAGCTCTCCTTCAGCACGCACGCTGGAGCATATAAATCACCTGAGAAAAGGAGGCCAGTTTAGGAGCCTGCTCTTTAAAATTGTGCTCCCGATCAGGTTCAGCACTGTGGTTTCCGGCAGGTGGGTGGGGATGAAAGCCCCGGGTCCCCCAGAGAGGCAGTGGCTGAGGCAGGCAGTCACCAAGGGAAGCAAAGGACTCCTGGCTGGACCAAGGCCATGCACCCAGGGAGATCGTCCCTGAAGAATCTAGTTTTGTCTGGGAAAGTGGGCTGGCCACACCAGCTCCTGCATCCCTGTCTTGCCCAGGCTGAGAAGCTGGTCAAGTCGTCCCTTTTCCTTCATTCAAGAACAATTTGTGAAGTTTGCACTGTGAGCCAGGCACTGTCCTAAGCACTTGCCATCCGTCAATGAACTCAGCAGGGAAAAGTCCTATGATCATAAGGTTTGCATTAGATTTCCTGATCCACTGCTAACGACCGTCCCTTATATTCGTGTGGTACTTAGTTCCTGGTGAATGTCTTTAGATGCACTCTCTCATTTGAATTTCATGACAGCCTTTGAGTTTAGCTCAGCAGATCCCACAGTCACCATTGGTGAATAAAAGGGGAGAGGTACACACAGAGAGCAGATGCAGAGTGATTCAGAGGTGGAGTCAGAACAGGAATTCGGGGCTCCTGACTCTCCCTACAGGGGTCTGTCCTCTGTCGCTCTCCACTCCTACCTTGATGCTGATGAAATCCAAGTCACCCACTTCTGTGCTGGGGCCATTCCTCCAGGAAGCCTGCCCGGACTGCTTCACCACACTGACCTCCCCATCCTTGAATTACTGTAACCGTTATGCAAGTGCCATGTTAGTTTCTCAACACTGTTTTGAGCGTCATACTTCCCTGGCTAGAGTGTAAACTCCTCGGTGACAGAGGCAGCATAGAGAAACTCTGGATCCTTCAGCTGTACTTCCTGACGAGGGTGCTGCCGTCCTTTCATGATGTCCCAAGACCCTGATGTCCTGGGTTCTCACAACCACTGAGTAGGGTCTGGAGCCTCAGGACGTGACCTCTGGCTGCAAGTGGCCTTATTAGTTTATTCTGGTGAACTTTGCAAATCACTTTGTATGTGTCCCATTATATGAAAACAACAACAACAACAACAACAACAAAAAAAAAAACCCGCCGCGCCGAGTACTAGACACCTGGCTGGTGGTTAATAGATATCTGGCAACGTGTTGAATGCTGAAAAGACAAACCACATTATTTCAAGCTGAAAAGGAGGGATGGGTGAAGTATCTCATTATTGCAAATGATGACTGAGACCAAGAGAAGTGGATGATTTGTTGAGGGTCCCACAGTGCATAAGTGTCAGAGCCAGGCCAGGGCCTCGGCTTCTTAGTCTGTATCCATGCCAGGAGCTCACTTTATTATTTAAATGGACAGGCTATAAGAATCCAGTGGGCCACGATTCCAAAACAGGGCTAAGTGTGAGGAAAGAGGTCTTTTTACATCCTTGCTTCAGCCCTTGGGAAAGTTGAAGACTGTGTGTTAGGGACAGGCTGTCACCTTGACTCAGATTCCAGGGAAAATGGCTGCAAGTTTTCCAGCAAGTCAGCAGACCAGAAAGAGTGATGGGGCAGGGAGAGAGAGCCCATGGCCAGCTGAAGTCAGAAACCAGGCCTTTATCACCAGCCCCGGATGGCCAGAGTCTCAGAGGACTGCTAAGTCCACAGGACAAAAGTCTCCATTCCCATGCGAGGCCGCATCTCTGAGGGTATGAGGAACACCTGCAAGCCAGATGTGTTGGTTGGAGGTTGACTTTTGTCGGTACTAGCTTCAGTGCACCTCCCATCCCCCACCCTTGCCCACAGTATAAGTGAATACAATTTTGCAGACGGGAAGAGAAGGGAAGCTGAGCAGAAACATTTGGCATGCAACACACCACACAAGATGCTGAGACAATATGTGGCCTATCAGTGACTCACTCCCTAAGCACTCTGTCCAGGCTGTTTGTTAGAAAAAAATAGGAGCATTTATGGAAAGAGATTGCGAGACACCCAGAAACCACAGGTTTGAGTCTTGGCTCTCTGGTTAACTGGCTATAGGACATTCTGAAGTTATATATCACCTCAGAGCTCAGTTTTCTCATCTATGAAGACACCAGAAGCTTGGCTAGCTAGTACCTATACTTTTTTTATATTTCTAACATTCCAGTTAATGCTTCTGTCTTGATGTCTTCAGATACTAGCAAAAGAGCTGCTAATAGTTCATGCTGGTATACTAACCCTCTCTGTCTCTAGCAGGAAAGAATAGATAGCTACCAGGGTTAGAATATTTTTTAAAAATCAAAGCACATATTTCGATGGCTAGCATAATTCCTGGCATGTAGTGGAATTTCATTAAATGTTTAGTGAGGGACAAAAGGAAAGAAGGAAGGAAGACAGGGGAGGAAAGAAAGATGGACGGAAAGTAGAAAGGCAAGACCAATTGAAGCATACTGTTTTTTCCCTCTATGTAAAAATTTTGGTTTCTACCTAAGTAATAAAACCTAACATTTTGGAATACATTATCCCAGATATTATTTTAAGTGCTTTAACCTATTAATTATTTAATCTTTATAACCAAACTGTGAGAAACCTGCTATATTTGTTCCCGTCTTACAGGTGAAGAAATGGAACCACAGAGAAATTTACTAACATGCTGAAAGTCATCTAGAAAAGAGAATGGTTGGGGCTGAGAAACCAAAGACAAGGAGACCAGCAAAAAGTCCAGTCCCAGGAAACCCGTGAAAAATTTGCTCCACCTGGATCAGGCAAATGGACTTAAGACTCCAGGAACACTAAGATGGTCAAGACAATTGTCGGGTGGTTTGGGTGGTTGTCCGTTGTCCATAGTTTATACTCCTGAATACCCTCCCCTCCTGCAGTGAGGGTTCTTCCACAGTAATATGGTTCTGTGGAGAGGAACACTGGAGCCAAAACATGTCTGGATGTGGACAATGGCAGTGTGATTTAATGTGTGATCTTGGGCCAGTCATACTTCTTTGTGCCTCAGTTTCCTTGTCTGCCATTATAAAGATTTTAGATAGTCTTTAAAACACCTAGCCCAGAGGCTGACAAATAATTAGCCTTGAGTGATGTAACTTCACTTCTCCTTTGCTGTCTATTTTCCAGAAACCTAATCTCAGATTACATCGTTTATGCTAAGATGGGATGGAGAGACCCAAAGTGTGCTAGATCTCTAAAGTCATAGTCCCAAGAAAGATCCTCAAGCTGCCAGGTGTTAGTAGGCATGCAGGAAGCTGGGTGCTCATGAGCTAAGCCAGAGCTTATCATCGTAGGCCTAGGCCAAGGCTCATCCTTTACCCCCAGGCAGGGATCCAATTAAACCACAGAGAGCTCACCTTCATCAAAGATTTCCATAGGTGCAGCACTCCCCAAGCTTCCTTGGCAATAAGTTCTTTCTCTTGTCTAACTGGCATCCCTTTTGTTATAATTTGATCTCACTTCCTTTGCCCTGCTTCTAAGGGGAAAGAAGAACAGCTGGTCATCCCCACCCACATGCTGGTCCTTCCGATAAAGGATGCTAGTGCCAAAACATGGGCTCCAAAGCCCTCACTTTCATCCTGTCGTAAAACTCGATCCAACCGAGTTGGGACCTTTGTGGTTTCGATGTCAGTTGAGTCAACCGCAGTGGGTACCAGGCAGTCTGTGGGCAGCAGAAGATATTTCCTATGCCCTGGGAGTGGGCCTCATGGGTCTTACTGTAGTGGCAGGTGGAGCAGTATCCACCTGTCATTCCACAAGCCCTCTACCCAAGGTGCTAGTGAAGGGAAGGGGTTTCTAGTTGTGCCTACTGCATAGAGCAGCAGGTGGGGGAGTAATGGGAAGGAAGATCCTAATGCTTCCCTAGAATAGTGTGGGTGTGGGTGCCCAAAAAAGGAAATCTAAATAGTTCGTGATATGTGGAAAGTTATCAGCATCAACTGATATCAAAGTTATCAAAGAATATAGCTTAATTCCAAAAGATGCCATTTCCTGCCTATGGGTACATTTTGGTTTTTATTTGTTTCTTTTTATGATAAGACCCAGTTTTATTGGAAATGTGGGGGGTAATTCCTCACATACACAACTGGCAGAAGTATATTCTGGGTTAAACTTTCTAAAGAGAAATTGTCGTTATCAACCAAAGCCCTCAAAACATTCTTTGAAAAAATATTTTCACATATTCTATGAAAAGTCTGACTATTATGGGTAAAATTAATGTAGCCATACTCGCTGCACAAGTTTTAACAATTGTGAAAATATTTTGGAACAAATAAATATGTCCAATGATAATAATTTAAATCAATTAAACCTCATCTTCACTGTTGAAGAATGAGCAACCATTAGATATAAAGAATATAAAAACAGAAAAGTCATCAGACTATACTAAGTGAAAACATAGGTAGTAAAATAGCATATACAACATCTCTTATCTGAAGAGAGGTATTGAAAAAGGGAGGTACAATCTCATGGCTTTGCCTCCATTAGGAAAGGGCCAGGGACAGCCACAACATGTGTATCTGATTATGAACCTTAGATATATTTTAGTTTCGTCTAGCCAAGCAAAGTCCTTCTTCTGTAAATGTCTCCTTAAATCTTTAATCAAAAAGTATCCCTATATGACCCAGCAATTCCAAGAGAAATGAAAACATATGTCGGCACAAAGATCTGTAGATGAATGTTCATAGCAGCGTTATTTAGATTAGCCAAAAACTGAAAACAACCCAATTGTCCATCAACAAATGAACAAAATGTGGTATATTTACACAGCAGGATGCTATTCACAATGAAAAGGAATAAAATACTAATACATGCTGTAGCACAGAAGAACTTCAAAAATATTATGATCAGGGGAAATGCGAGACACAAAACACTACCTATTGTAGAGTTCCACTTACATGAAATATTCAGTGTAGGCAAATCTACAGAGATAGAAAGTAGATTAGTGATAGCCCAAGACTGGGGGCAGTGGGCATTGGGAGTAACTGCAAATGGGAAGGAGGTTTCTTTTGGGGGTGATGGAAAGTTCTGAAAGTAAATTGCCGTGATAACTGCACAGCTCTGTAAATATACTAAAAATCATTTAATTATATACTTAAATACATTTTATAATACATAAATTATACCTTGAAATAAAGCTTTTGTGAAATTCCCCTAGATGATTGTACTTAAGGAACACATCCCACGGAATGCATGTATTCAATCATCAAACATTTTTCAACTGCCCACAATTTGCTGGGTATTACTCCAATAATTTATGTGAAAGAAAGAGATATTACCAACTATATTTTAGTGATCTGCAAATCAACTAACATGTTGATATTTATCAATAGACTCTTAATGATTTCTTATTAATCTTTCTAATCCTCAGGCTTTGCACAGTACCTGGTATAAAATAGACCCTGCCCAATACGTGTTGTTGGATAAATGAATTAAACAGATACAAAGAGAGCCTGAAAATTGAGAGAGAGAGGAATAGAGAGAGTGATGCCTTCCCTGAGCTGATCCTTGGAGCGGCATCCACGGAGGGAGAGTGACCAGTGATGTTCCTCTGGCTTCTCAGGACCAGGCAAGAGTCTCCCTGAACCTCTGGTGGATGGGATTGAACAGGTGGTAATGCGTGTGGCAGCCCCCTCAGCCCACATTTTTCTTTTTTCTTTTTTTTTATTATACTTACAGTTCTAGGGTACATGTGCACAATGTGCAGGTTTGTTACATATGTATACATGTGCCATATTGGTGTGCTGCACCCATCAACTCGTCAGCACCCATCAACTCAACATCAGGTATAACTCCCAATGCCGTCCCTCCCCCCTCCCTCCTTCCCCCTCCCCACAATAGGCCCCGGTGTGTGATGTTCCCATTTCCGTGTCCAAGTGATCTCATTATTCAATTCCCATCTATGAGTGAGAACATGCGGTGTTTGGTTTTCCGTTCTTGGGATAGTTTGCTGAGAATGATGGTTTCCAGCTGCATCCATGTCCCTACAAAGGACACGAACTCATCCTTTTTTATGGCTGCATAGTATTCCATGGTATATATGTGTCAGGCCACATTTTTCAAGATCTTGCCCAGTGAATTGGTGGTGGGTCAAGCACGGGGGTTGGGAGTTTCTAGTGCTCAGAATGTCTGAGCGCCACGTCTCATGCCATTACCAGAGCCCTGCCTTTCTTGAGGTATTTAGTGAGCAGCTCGGCTGAGTTTCTCCCCTGCTTCCACCTTCCATTGAGCTCAAGTACCCTATTTGACACTGACCATCTGGTAGGAAAGGGTGGTTAGCATCAGGGTCTCTCCACCCCACCTTCCTCCTGGAGTGCTGCAGAGCTGTCTGTATCTCACTCCCTCCCGCTGCCACACACACCGTAAACAAGGGCCTCTTGGAACTTCACAAGATGTGTGTAAAGCTGTAAAGACGTCTATTCCCTTTGACCCAGTCATTTTACTTCTAGGGATGAATTTGAAGAAAACAATCAAAGCTGTTCACAAAGATCTGTTCTTAAGGTTGTTGTGGTCATATTTATAACATTGGCACTATTAGAAGTCACCCGAAGTCAACAACAATGGGGGAATGGTTAATTCAGTTATAGTATAACCACACGGTGGGTTACCATGACATTCACCATT
This sequence comes from Rhinopithecus roxellana, assembly GCF_007565055.1. NCBI lineage: Eukaryota > Metazoa > Chordata > Mammalia > Primates > Cercopithecidae > Rhinopithecus > Rhinopithecus roxellana. Next base: position 4,098,031 of record NC_044558.1, read on the forward strand.
CTGTTGCAAGTGAATTTAACTATGAAGGGAGGGGTTTGACCTTGACCTACATTAATTAACATGTCTGCATGTGTGTCGAGGAAAGAGTTACCGTGCTTGTGCATGAACACAACAGGTGTTATCTCAGGTGGGGGGATTGTGGCAGATGTTTTGGCATATATGCTTTGTGGAATTCTCCAATGTCTTTCCAATGAACCAAAGAAGAAATATTTTATAAATTATAAAAGTAAAACAGAGGCCTGCTTTTTCATTGCAAAAAGAACAGCAGCTTCTAAAAATCGTACCCTAAGATGTCAGATAGACATTTGTTCTAAAAATCACCCTGTGAGGTGTGGATTGCCCCCACTCTAACTTGAACTGAAGGCCCTAAACCACTGTGTGACCAGACAATATAAGACTTGCACTTCTCCATCACTGACCACAGACAGACCTCAGCTACAAGGAATAGGAAGATGAGGGTTGTTTCTCTTTCACAAAATAATGATACTTTAAATTTATTGAGATTTTCCTCTTGAAATTTGGAACTGATGTGTCATATCCCGATAAATGTCATTCTCGATGTGATTTGTAATCGCTGTGAGAGCAGTCCAATGTGAAGGAGATAGCTGTAGTGCCAGTCTCTCCCTCTGAGCCCCCACTTAGCCTGCAGAGGCAGAAGGCGGCTCAGGAGGTGAACCGCAATAAGTGAAGCCAAGAGTATAGCTTCTTCTGGAATGTTAGTCCCAGAGCACTCCTCAGAGGAGGAGGAATTTCTGAAATGAATTGAAAGTTGATGGGGAGAGATTTGAGTGATCTGGGGGAAAGCAAGGATGAGATCAAGCATCTATCCCAAGGAATAATACAAGTATCCCCTTAAAACTTCAACCCAACTCATCTTCTCTGACCTGAGGACTTCATTAAAGACCCACGTAGGTCAGCCCACAAGAAAATGATAATTTTGGCATTATGTGTGTAGCTATGGGTAGCTGCCCACTTTGGGAGAGGAATCTTGGCTAAATGTCCTGGGATTTCTTCATATACTCTGCAGGACACTAGGACAGTGGAGGGGAGGCCAGGTGTGTGATGAAGGTAGAAAAAAGGTCCCCTATCCATCACCATACCCTACTTCCCCCAGCAAAGGTGGTGGTGACGGAGAGAACCTGGTGACCTTGTACTAACAGGGTTCTTGAGGAATAAGTATTACGCGTGTGTCCTCTAATCCATACAGAGCAAATGGGGAGCCTTGGGACAGAGAACAGAGTTTTCACTATGTTGTTTTCTGCTGTTTCTCCAGGGCCAAGTACAGTACCTGGGGTAGAACAGAGACTCAATAACTATTTTGTGAATTAATGCACATGTGCTGATGGGCTGCAGGAGGTAGAATAATCTCACCCCACTTGATTGAGGGAACACCATGATTTGAAGGCTCCTTGGGTGACTGAGAAAGCCATGAGCACAGCCAGACTCGGATTATTTCTCCTATCCCCACCAACAGCACTGTCAAAGGCAGAAGAAACCCTACTGGCTTCCAGTGACTGGGAAACCCACAGAGGTGAACACATCCTGGTCAACACATCAGGCAGACCTGTGAGGAGAGCCTCAGCCCAAGTCCTGGGTGCTCATGGCAGAAGAACACAGCCTGGTACAAGAAGGGTTGGGGAAGGAGTTCAAAGCCTCGCTGACTCCAGACGGAGACACCTTCCATTTTTCTTTTCTGGAGACAGCCTGCCAGAAACCATAGACACCTGGAGAAGGGGAGGGGTAGGCTTCCCATTGCACGTCACAGCCCTGTCCACTGAACTGGACTTGCCCTCCAAGAGTGGATCTTCTGGATGTGGGAGGGGATTGTTGTGTATGTGTGTGGTGGGGAGTGGGCTTCAAGACATTGTTAGAAAGTGAACACTGAATGGCTTCCCTGGGCCGGCAAAGGCACTCAGGAAGGGGTTTGAGTTTAGGGTCAGGATGATGGGAGGGGAAGTGTGAAGTAATTTATTTGCATTTTCCTCTTTTTCATTTTTATATCTCAAATCTGGCAGCATCTCCTTTCATAGGATATCACACAGGACGTCAGGGGAGCGAGGGTGACTCTGCTCTTCATCCTATCTCCAAAGACCCTCAGAGTGGGCAGAGAGAAAGCCAACTATTTTCAAATGGAGGAATGTGCCCCTTCAAATCTGGATGGCATCTTTCTTTCTCCCCTCCAAAGACTCTGTGGCTTGTAAAATGGACTGAGACACTGAATCAAAATGAAAGCTGCAGACATTTCAGCAGGATTCATTGATGTGAGGGGCAGAGCTAAACTAGGTGTTAGGATTGAATGCAGAGTATCTGCCTGCACAGCCCACAGATGAATATGTTCTCCCCACAAACACATTCTCTCCCTTTCTCTTTGTCTCTCTCTATCTCTCTCCCCCTCTCATACACACACTCACTTTTCAGCCTACTTCTTATTTTTGAGTCACTGTTCCTTGGCCTTCAATTTCCAGAATTCTTTTATCAACCTGCACCTGGCTAAGTAAGGAAAGAGAGAAGCTACTTGAGTTTTTAAAATATTATACACTTAAAAAATTCTACCTGTGGTTTTGTTATTACAATACAATAGGAACATAGTCATGAGGCTGGATGCAGTAGCTCACATCTGCAATCTCAACTGTGGGAGGCCAAGGCAGGAAGATCGCTTGAGTTCAGGAGTTCAAGACCAGCCTGGACAACACAAAGAGACCCCATCTCTACAATTTTTTTAAAAAATTTTGCTGGGCGTGGTGATGCACACCTGTAGTCTCAAGCTACTCAGGAGGCTGAGGTGGGCAGATCGTTTGAGGCTGGGAGACCGAGGCTGCAGGGAGCTGTGATTGAGCCACCATACTCTAGCCTAGGCGACGGACTCTTAAAAAGAGAAACAAAGATGTAATCATTACAGAAAAATAAAATAATAAGCAAGAAAGTTTCACTATTATCTTCCTAGAGCAGCTACTCTTACTCATACCAAGATCTAGAACCTTCCAGACATTTTTCTATTCTTAATTATTCCTACAGCAATTTTGATATAGATATAGACAGAGGCATAGATAGATCGATATATAGATGTATTTTTAAATTTAAAAATGAGATTATGCCCTTACAATATGATTTTTTAAAAATTTATTTAACTTGTAAGGGAAAGCTTTTCAGGCAAACAATACATGTCCACAAAAATTACACTAAATAACTGAAAAATATGCTGGTGGAACATTGGCATAATTAACCAATTTTCTACTGTTGGACATTTAGGATATATTAAAATCTATAAAATAAATGTAATTAAAGCCAGAATTTTAGTCTATCAATTTACAATACACTTTTAGCAGTGAATTTGCCTTTATAGTCACTTCATGTACCTGTTTTCTCAGTAAAGTTCATGTAAATGACATCACAAACCAGACTTCTTGAAGAGTAGAGCCTCGTCCAAAGGATTGAGTTCAAGTTCGATGGGAGGGATGAAGTTGGACTATTGACTGTTGTTAGGAACAGAATGAGTGACTAAGGATGGCTGCAGAATGCGAGGACAGAGAACAAGTCTCATGGGTCTCTCCAAACCCTGGAGGCAGATCTTTCAAGAAGGTAATGAAGCCTCAAGTTCAAGGACCCTTATTGCACTGGCCCCTTCCAAGATCCTTCCAGGGAGAGGTCTTAAAAATGTTCTCACATAGTGACATGGCTTTGAAAATTTTGCAGGAGTAAAATATTTTCATTGCAATTTGTTAAGATATTGCATCCCTCTAACCCCAACTTTCCCTCCTTCGCACTCCCCTTCATATGGGGGGAGCATTGGAGTAACCTTGACATTTTTAGGATAGAGCTAAGGGTGCTTTTAGTCAGTTACAGGGTTCCTAGCTCCTCCAGTGGAAGAATGGCTTCCAGGAAAATGTGCCCTACCCGCTGTGTGATTCCTCGTGCTGAGGCCAAAATTGTAGGACCAGAGGTGAGATAGTGATATGCACACATCCTGTGACTTCTTAGCCTGAAGACTGTGGGGAGTGGGTGAGAAGCAAAGTTAGAATTGAAGGAACAAAAGTTAGTCTGTGGAAAAGACTATTCTGATGCTCAGATGTGTGCAGTCACATTCCAAGAGGTCTTTCTCATTGATTCCTCATCAAAATGGAAATTCTTTCCCATAAGAAATACATTTGACAATGCAAATATATCATTATAAGTACAATATACATTTTTCCTTTAGGACAGGAGTCATTCAAAACCAAAATGTATTAAAATTCCTCTATTTGTAGGGCCTCAACATAACAGTACTACAAACAGTGAGTCCTTTTGTTGTGAAATCACATGTTTTGTGCATCCTGATTATTGCTCTTAAAAAAATCACATTTCAGTTGAGGAAAGACTGAATTATCATTCCTCCCTTTCTATAGAAAATGGTTCTATAAAGTTGTTGCCATAGGAAGAGGTGATTAAAGAGAATGTAGAGAAAAAAAGCACTGTGTTGGAAGTTAATTAATGAAAATGTCATTATTTTCCTGAATTTGGGAATATTTGTTGTAGATGTCAGCTTTTTAAAATGTTTACTTTGTTGTGATTTCTTTTATCGTGTGAAATAAATGTTTTTTACTTAATTCTGCATGTACAGTTTTTACATTCTTTTTCTGAAATCGTGTGAGCTTATGCTTATCAAAACCTAGATGAACTCCTGAGAACCCCCATATTTCCCAAGTACGGTGCTGGGCACAGAGGAATTTCCTCAGTTAATGTTTATTGATCATACTGACAACCATCAAACTTGCATAGGGCAGATGCGGCTGTACTGAAAGGCAGAGAAACAAAAGAGACAGGCTTGTGCGTTCATTGATAGTCAGTGTGCTGTGATTCCTTCACAGACACAGCTGACTACCCTTTCCTTGAGGTTTTTCACTTTTCCTGTCTCTTCAACACTGTATCTACTTTTGCATTTTCACCATTTTCCTTCTTTATCTTTTCCTTCTGCCCCACCCACCTTACTCCATTCTCTCATTTTCCTTTCAAGCCTGGAACAGAGATCTTCACATAAAACTGGTAAAAGGGGCAGCTGAGAAAAACTGAGGCTCAGTGGCCACTTCTGATACCTGCAAGATCCAGCAGGGGGTGATCAGTGGAGCCTCCTGCATTAGTGGCACATGAGGTGTTTTCACCAAAACGGGAGAGCCTATGGATTTTATCCAGTCCCATCCTTTAATTATACATGAAATAAAGATACCCAGAGAGAGCAAGTGACTTGTCCAGGGTCACTATTTGCAAAACTAAAAGCTGCTGGCAGAGCTGGGACAGAGGTCCAGGTCTCCTGCCTCCCCTGCCAGTGATCTTTCTATTAAACTACCTCGTGGACTACTAAACCACACTCACCTCATCGGTGCCAACGAGTTTGCTACCTGCTGTTTACAGGTGGGTAGGGGATTCGAGGTTTGGGGAGTTCCAGATGCCTGGCCCTGGGTTCCACTCGCACCAACAAGCAAACTACATCAACTTTATCACCCAGCTTGGTGATTTCTCCCTGAGTCTTGCTGAGTACCAGATGTCGTCTTCTGACTGTCCCCCAGCCCATCCTCTGAGTCTCCACCTTCCAGCTTAGAGCTGGGCTTGCTGGTAAATACAGGGAAGATCCCAGTGGGACGGCATTCGGATCGCCCACCGGGGCCCACGGGCAGTAGGGCCAGGAGCTCCCAGCTTTGCAGGCAGCATTCACAGTCACAGTGGTGGAACAAGGAGCCCAGCTTTGGGGCGCATGAGACGGTGGTCACAACAGCCAGGCCTTGTGTGCAACCCATTACCCAAGCAACCACAGAACGGCCAGAGGTGGCTCAGTCTGGCCCAGGCCATTCCATATCACCTGGAAATATTTCACTGTTATTTCAATCTGAACAGTCTCCCCACCACTCCACCCCTTACCCCAAATTACCAAAGGCATTTAGGCAAACTGGATGTAGAAGGGGAAGATCTAGGTTCGACTTTCGATTTTTACCATCCATGTTTTGTGTCACTCTGGGCCAAGTCCCCTTGGCTTACTACTCATTTCCTATTTTGTACAGTGAGATACCCCAACGGCTTGCGAGCCAACAAGTAGGTTCTGGGAGGCGGGGACAATCGCAGGCATTTTCAGTGCCCTGGCCTCATTCACTTTATTTGTTGTGTAGTTGGCAGTGGGTGACCCTTACCCCTGAGGTCTCAGTTCACAGAGTCCATGCTGGGCACGGGCTGAGGCAGCTTCACCTGCCTGCACCCAACAGTTTTCTTTGTCGTCTTTTGACCTTTTTGACAGGCCCTTGGCTTCCTTAGCCCTATTGCCTGGGCTGTCCCTACAGGCTTCCTGAGACGCTCCCTAACACTCCAAGACAACCACGTAGATCAAGGAGGAGCCACAGGGCAGTGAAAACTGCAGATCTGCCAACCTGTGTTCTCCCTCTGGCCCAAGGGGTGTTGTAGAGACAGAGGTGGAATCTGCCAGAGATGGTCCTACAGAGTCTCTGTAGTCTGTGTGTGATTCTGTTTCACCTGCCATTTCTGAGCCCTCTTCTCCCCTCACTAGGCCTCAGGAATTGCTGTGTGGGGCCTCAGGGAGGAGAGTGGGCTACAAGGAGAATTTGGCAACTGGTAAATCTGTCTTCGAGGATCTCACGAGCAGCAGTGTGGGTGCTGTCCACCTGGCCAGCCTCCCACCACCACAGGCTTCCGGGATGCTTGTTCAGCCCACATCCAGGAGTGAGAGCCAACTCTCCCCCCAACCACTGTCAGTGCACTGACAGTTTGCACACTGGACAAGGGCAAGAGGGGAAGGAGGAAGACCAGGGGAAATAGGGAGAAGGAAGTCCTGCAAAAATCCTACCTCCTCCACAAAGTTTCTGTATTGAGCTTCTGGCAGCACTCCCTCCTCCAGGCTCCCAGAGTGTTCCTGGGACCCCCATCATCTTGTATGTGGCATGTATGTCCTTGCTGTCATTTAATGTAAAGGAACCCTGTCTCAATCATGCAAAGCTGCTCTAAGCGCAGGTGCAAACACCTAGCACGGTGCCAGGTGGTTAGGAACCATTTGCTGACTAGTTCTTTCCTTGTGGTGATAATACAGAAGAGGGGAGGTGGTGAAAGGACTGGGCAGACTTGATTTCACCTGGACTCCTGAGCCTCAGACCACATGCAGAGCGATTGTTTGCTATTTTCACGAGCAGGGAATCCTGTACATTTCCATCATCACTAGCTGAGAATGATGTGTGTCACTGTGGCATATGGGGGTGTGGATAAAGGGGAGGTGGAGGATATCTAGTGTACAGAAAATCACTTAGCTATCTCTTGAACCCAAAATGTCCTCAATCACTCTCCCTTAGCCTGATTCCCTCTCGAGGATTTCTCAACCAGAATATTGTGAGAAATTTCACCATCTGGCAGAAAAATTTGTTCCTCCATAGGAAACATTGTCCATATTTTTTGAAGTGTGCAAGGTCTATTGTGTCTACCTTCGGCATCTGTGCAGCCTAACCCTTGAGAAGGGAGAACGGCAAGGCAAAGAGCCCACCATCCTTCTGAAGACACCATGATCCAAGGCAGTGACTCCAAAGTGAGGAACAGGTACCATGGGTATCCAGAGAAAACTGTGCTGGTGCGTGCAGGGGCGCTGGTGGTTTGTAGTAAGGATGTTCCATTTCAATTCTCCTTCTTCCCTTCAAGGAGAATGTGTCAGGATCTTGTTAACACTTTTCAAACTCTTAGCTCATACTGTAATCCCCCCAATAGGTCTTGAAGCAAGAACCCTCAACAGACTACAGTACCCAGCTTGTTCCAGAATGTCATTTTCCATTAATCACATTTGCCTTTTGGTCTCCAATATTTAAGGCAAGTAATGCTGCTTTTCCATAGGCATTAGTGGCATCGTTTCCTTTTAAAATAACTGCATTTAAGTAAAAAATGGATCTGGCTAAAGAAAAAGCATTAAGTAATAGCACAGGTGTTTACAGATATGCCAAAAATAATGAAAATTCTGTACTCATGACCAGATGTCGGGAACCACTGGAATGGTTCTCAGGGGTAAGAAGTAAGAAAGCTTTTTATCCCCATCCTGACACTCTTTAAAGTGTGGCCTGCAGCAAGCCACTGTCCCTCTTTTCATGGCTGTTTCCCTATATGTAAAATGAGGAGAACTGTACTCTAAAGACGTTTAAACTATATTGGTGTATTGCAATTCTCAAATTCTAGGATTTTGTGTGTGGGAAGAAGAAGAGAGCATGGAAAAAAAAAATCCGAATACTAAAAAGAGGTGGAATTCTTCTGCTTGTCATCTTTGAAGATAGCACAGAAGAGCTTTCTCTTCTATTTCACTACAGACTGGGACTGAAAAGCAATGCCAATCTGCTAGTAGTTCTGCCTGTTACCCTCTGTCACTCCCTCGCTGGCCCTCAGAGACAGAGCAAGCTGCAGCTCCCAGCAGCCGCAGACATAGCAGCTCCTTAGTTCTGCAGATGCACAGCCAGGAGAGGGCTCTGCCAGGTCTGAACCCCCCTCACTAATCACCTCATCCTGAAATCTGAGGCCCTGGGAATGGCCTGTTCATGAAGGGCTTGGGCCTGGCCGAAAAGCCAGAAAACTCCTTGGAGGATCCCTATCAGCCACTCCGTGTCACCCCATTGTTACAGGTGAAATGAGAAGCTTGGGGACAGAGCAGATCCCTTTTCAGAGGCCTCATTTGAGTTGGGGGTAAATCGGGGAGGCAGAGGCAAACCCCCCATTCCCAAGCCCAGGGAAGGAGGACGCTTGGCTTTGTTCCCCCTTCAACATTACAGATTTTTTTGAAAAGAAGGAGAAGAGATTTGATCTTGGATGAACTTTTCTAATCATCCTTGAAACTGATTGAGCAAAATGCCTGATTCTGAGCACTCAGAGGTGGAAAAACCTCTAATATGACACTGGGGAAATCAAGTGAGGGGAGATAAGAAAGCAGCTTCGAAGGGAACAGAGGCCAGGCACCGGAGGTAAAGCAGGGAGAACACTGCTAATGTGCTAGTGCCCAGCTGCAGCTTAGAGCCTGGGGACTCTTCCTTGGACAATACCATATGTGTGTGATGCTTTTTGCAGAGAGAAGTTCTAAAATAAAGAGACTGAATGACTTAGTGCAAAAAGGGCTCTTCCAATACACTCCTCCAACAAGGCTTTTGCCTCTGTCTCTAACCAATCACTATTCATTCTCTGGCACCCCCTCAGAATGTTTACCTGCGGACCCTAAGCTGGAATTTGTAACTGTTTCTGTCCATCCTCTGCAGCAGGGCAACAAATCACAATGCACACACCAGAGGCCCCTGTGTCTGTCTGTGTGGAGGAGTGGTGGGAACCGCAGTGAAACAGAGTTCGTGCCGTATCTCCAGATGGCTCTGAGACAGGCAGGCAAGCCAGGCAGATGCCCCAGTCAATTTGGTTTTCCAACAGAACCAGGAATTCCAGATTTTTATTTGAAAATTCCCAAATTTAAAAAATAGACTTTGTGTTGGAGGAAATAAACATGTTGGCAAATTTCCAGTTTGCAATTTATTTCATCCAGCTTTCTTCTCAGTTTTTGCATTGTGAGTTCCATCTAGAAAAAGCTGTGCCCCTCCCCTGAGTCCCTGTCCACACCCTAATCTTTGCCTCCTCACTCTAAAAACAGAACTTTGTACCTATTGAAGTTGAAGAAAAAAGTAGTGCTAAGAATGTACTTTACACTCTCCACTTAGCACCATTCTGTCCCTGTTTCCCACTTTCTAAGCAGAGAAATGTTCTGTTGCGACATTTCTCAAAAGAAGACATTCATGCAGCCAACAGACACATGAAAACATGCTCATCATCACTGGCCATCAGAGAAATGCAAATCAAAACCACAATGAGATACCATCTCACACCAGTTAGAATGGCAATCATTAAAAAGACAGGAAACAACAGGTGCTGGAGAGGATGTCGAGAAATAGGAACACTTTTACACTGTTGGTGGGATTGTAAACTAGTTCAACCATTATGGAAAACAGTATGGCAATTCCTCAAGGATCTAGAACTAGAAGTCCCATATGACCCAGCCATCCCATTACTGGGTATATACCCAAAGGATTATAAATCATGCTGCTATAAAGACACATGCACACGTATGTTTATTGTGGCACTATTCACAATAGCAAAGACTTGGAATCAACCCAGATGTCCATCAGTGACAGACTGGATTAAGAAAATGTGGCACATATACACCATGGAATACTATGCAGCCATAAAAAAGGATGAGTTTGTGTCCTTTGTAGGGACATGGATGTAGCTGGAAACCATCATTCTCAGCAAACTATTGCAAGAACAGAAAACCAAACACCGCATGTTCTCACTCATAGGTGGGAACTGAACAATGAGATCACTTGGACTCGGGAAGGGGAACATCACACACTGGGGCCTATCATGGGGAGGGGGGAGGGGGAGGGATTGCATTGGGAGTTATACCTGATGTAAATGACGAGTTGATGGGTGCTGACGAGTTAATGGGTGCAGCACACCAACATGGCACAAGTATACATATGTAACAAACCTGCACGTTATGCACATGTACCCTCGAACTTAAAGTATAATAACAAAAAAAAAGAAAAGAAAAGAAAAGAAATGTTCTGTTGCTTTCTGTATAGCTCAAGGGCTCAGGAATTGTGTTCCATCAACCATCTCTCCAGCAATATTCCTTGAAATCCTAGCACCATGACTAGGACTTTGAAGTACAAAAATAATGCATTTATAATGGAAAGAAAAATAGATCTGGCATTAGATCTGGATTCCAGTTGGGCAAAGATGGGGAAATTTAAAGGCATTCTGGTTACAAGAAAAGAAATGTCTAAGGGGGAGTGTGTTGGAGAATGATGAATTGCCGCATTTATCTAGAGAATAAGGTACATGTAGGTGACAGATTGGACAGGATTTGGGGAAAGGAATGCACTGGGCCTTGAAAGACAATTTGAGGGCTTGGGCTACTCTACTCTAGGCCTTCTCAAACTTTTACCACATACACTGATGGTGGCAGGCAATAAATGTATCACTCTTGGGGACCTAGGGATTTAGTCCAAAGTAGTGTCAAGCTTAAAATTTCCCTGAAGACGCATGTTTTATTTTCAGAATGTATAATTTTGTAGTCAACTCCATATTTCTGTAGGGCTTTGAAACATAAGATAACAGCACTTTCCTCAATTTTCGAGTAGGCTTGATGATTTTAGGGAAATGTTCCGTGTTTGTCTGTGACTTTGCTCAGTCCCTGGGATTCGTCCTTGTATTCCTCAACTGTAGATGCATGCCTGTTTAAGAAGTCCCACTGTAGGGCACACGAAAGAGTGGCATGGTCGGAGCAAGGGCATAGACAGCTTACTCTGCAGCATGAGGATTTGTGTATGTCAGGAAGCCAGTGAATTCTACAGGAGAGGAACAACATGGGTCAGGAAGCCATTGAACTCCACAGGGAGGAAGGACCCTGGCCTGGTCTGGGATAGCATCAGCAAAAGTGAAGGAGAAACAAGAGTCTAGGTAACCCTTGCAAGAAGAGCTCGTGGATTCACAGTCTTGCTAACTGGACCAGAATGATACCTTGAAAACAACTTAAAGAATACTTTTCACCAACCAGGGCATGTGCCGAAGCTGACTGGATTCCAGAATTAAAGAAACAATCCAACAAGTAAATAACAAATACTGCTTCTCCAGCCTGCTTTGGGTTAGGGCTGGCTTGGAACTAGCAGCTTCTCAGTTCAAAGAAAAGGAAAAAAAACCTCCCCAATTACAACAATAGACTTAAGCCAGGCTTATCCTGTCAGCTCATAAAAGACTCCTTGGACAGAGAGGGATTTTGACTAAACAATATTTTGATGAGTTAAATGCAAATGTATCAGAACCATGTGTGGCCAGTTCTCTCCACATGGAGATTATACTCAGGTGGGGGTGGGATGGCAGTGTCAGGGTGAAGAGGGCCATTTGAAATTCTGCCTAAAAAACCAAATCATGTGAAAAAAAAAAAAGTAGCAGCAGTTGTACCAAACCTACTTTCTCCAAACTTCAAATTGTCTGGGGGCTTCCCTGGCCTGACTTCTACAGATGTAGTAGAGCCAGGCTTTCCAAGTGTTCTGTCTGGCAAATCTAAAGCTAGGACATGCCAGGCTAGAGATGCTCATGGTTCACTACTGAATCTTTGGCCCTCTCTGTTTGCCTGTTGCTATGAGAACACAGCCAAGCTTGGGGCACTCTCTGTGTGAAGGAAGGCAAAGAGGAACCTGAATAATCCAATTCCTCTGGAACCCCATATCATCTATATTTGGGAAAAGCATTACAAACTTATTTCAAAAAATGATTTCCTCCCTTAACGATGGGTAGCTCTGTACTCACTGTAATGGGTTTGCACTCTGGACGAGTGGGGTGGGTCTGCTGAGTGGGGCGTTGGGTGTCAGTGAAGTCTGGAGGTGGGAACAGCTGCAGGGGGGAAGCAGGGGAGAATCTATAACGTAACTGACTTTGTCTGTGCTTTTGGTTTTTGGAGGAGGAGGAGTTGAATAGAAGACTAGGATGAGGAGTGGATAGCCTACCACTCCTAAGAAGAAGGATTACACACTAATAATTAAGGAACCCCCTTAATTAAAAAGCAATATCAAAAGAGTTCCTTCTTCTACTAGCACAAGTCCTTTCTAGGTCTCTTGTACCATGTCGTTCCGAGGCATCATCTCAGCTTTTCAGTAAAGCACTTAGAGGAGAGCCTGGCTGCAAGCAGAGTCAAATCATAAATGAACTCCCATTCACAATTTCGACAAAGAGAAGAAAACACCTGGGAATACAGCTAACAAGGGAAGTGAAGGACCTCTTCAAGGAGAAATACAAACCTTGATTAAAAAAATCAGAGAGGACACAAACAAATGGGAAAACATTCCATGCTCAAGGATAGGAAGAATCAATATAGTGAAAATGGTCATACTGCCCAAAGTAATTTATAGATTCCAATTAAACTGTCATTGACATTATTTACAGAATTAGAAGAAACTATTTTAAACACATGGACACATGGGGAGAAAAACACACACAGCCTGTTGGCGGGCTGGGCGTAGTGCGGAGGGCGAAGGGAGGGGAGGGAGAGCGCCAGGAAGAAGAGCTAATGGATGCTGGGCTTCATTCCTGGGTGATGGGTTGATCTGTGTAGCAAACCACCATGGCAGATGTTTATGTAACAAACCTGCACATCTTGCACATGTACCCCAGGTCTCAAAACAAAAGTTAAAAAAAAAAAAGAAGAGAGTCCAGGTAGAATATGCACTATGTACATGTTTGCTACTGTTACTATTAATTATTGCCTCTTAAAAAGAATTTCAACATGCCTGTATCAAGCAACCTGCTTTGTACTAGGCGTTATGCAAGGTACTTAGGATGCAGAGAGAAATGACAGAGTCTGGGTCCTTATGGAATTTACGTTTCTGGGTCTCAGTAAGGTATCTTCTTTCTTATGTATTGTGGTTCTGTTGCCTCCATTCTGCAGTCTCTTTCCAGCTGTCCTCGCATACCCAAGTGAAGGCTCAGGGGATCCACAGGGCAAGCAAGCATCGTGGAGGGGTTCAGTGGGGGAATGACACTGAAATTCCCACTGGTCTGGAGTCAACAGATAAAATACAGGGCCCCCAGTTAAGTTTCAATTTCAGATAAATCTAACTGAGCATCTCAGAATTTGTTTTGCCAAATCTGGCAGCCTTAACTGTCATGACATCAGGCTGACCATTGAGAACCTGGAGTCTGCCTCCCAGACCCCCATCCCCTTTTTCTGTGCACTTTTCCCTCTTCCATCAGAATCATATAACTGTGCTTTCCTCCAACACTACTCTTAAGTAAACATCCAGAGTTTACCCTTACAGTGAACTCAGCTCTCCTAGGGATACTTTGATTACAAGTCTTAGTTCTAATTGTGAAGTGAAGTCTGTGCCCCCACTTTAAAGGAATATTAGGCTATAGCTGAGGGGTGGAAATACTATTTCAGGCAGGAGGTCTTCCTGGGCCTTTGCAATCACACCACCTTGGCTATAAGCCATGGAGGCCTCCCTGCTCTCACCTGTCCCACTCCTTCCTATTGGCCTCCCAGCAGCACTTGCTTCCCTTTGGGATCTAGGCAACTCCCAAATCTCCACTGCAGTTAGGTTAGTCCCCCACTTCCCTTGCTCTGTGCCTTGGATAGCTTCTCCCAGTTGCAGCTAAATTTCCAGGTCTCCATCATCATGGAAGCCTGATGTCATCTCCTAACTCCTCAGCACCCCCAACCAGAATGTGGTCAGGAGGCCCTTCCATCGTCCTGGAGCAGGGCACACCGCACCTTCCCCTTCCCAGCCCAGGACCAGAGACTTCCCCTTTCACTCTCCAGTCTACCCTCATGATGCACCTTGGCTGGGCAATGGCTTTTAAAGAACTGTTTTATTTGGCAAGGACCTTGTGTTTCCACCTTTTGTGAAATATTCTTAATGATGTGTGCAAAACCTACATTTATCACAGAAGATAGGCAACTGCACAATGATTCCTTTCATTCCTTTGGGACATGTCTGGACTCTCCCTGCCTCAGTGAGCCCTCCCAGTGGGAAAGGTAATACCGACTGAACTTTTAACCTTGAGGCTCAAATTCGGTTTTACCCACTCTCTGCTGCACATACACCTTCCCCACTCAAGAGGTAAAGACAGTTCTTCATCCATTTACTCCCTACTCTGTCTCTGTTCTTTTCTGATAAATATTCACCGACCTTGTGTGACTCCTTCGAGGGCTTGGCCTCTGCTTCTGGCATCTGGTCCTGTCCGGGTGCTTTATTCTTTTTCTGAGCTTGTCTTTGTCAACCAAATCCTACTATTCTTGAATTAGAATGCCTGACTTGACAGAGAAAATGCCTCCTACTCCTTCCCAGCGATGGCAACAATCTTATCTGAGGAGAAATTATAGATTTGGGCTCTGAAATCTAGATTACATTGATCCATAGCTAGAATCTTTAAGTGGGTCATGAAGGTGTGGAATATATTAGATTTGAAGCATCTTGAGAACAGAGACTACATTGTATCAATTTCTTCATTCTCAGACCACAAGCTTAGTGCATGGCATACAGCAGGTGCGCAAACATCGTTAATAAATGACTAACTGATGTTCCAATCTTAGATGCTGTGCTCTTGAGTGTATGAGGTGCTAGTGTGGTTCCCCCAGGAACCAAAATCTCTAAGGACTGTTGAAATCTTATCACTTTGTGGAACCTCTAAAACCAAAGTTACTGATCCTCAGTAACTGATTAGACATTCTAACATCACCTTGTGTTCAGATTTGGGAGTGACATGTGGGCATCTCTGGAGCTTTAAGAATGAAGTTAAGAAGAAACATCAAAATGAATGACCGTTATCCCTAAGCTAAGGAAACCCAAAGACAATCTAGAAATGTGGACAGATATTTGGGGATACTCAAGGCTACCAAGATGATTCAGGAAGACAACTGGAAAGCCGTTGCAACTAGATGGATGGCTGAAGTATAATTAGGAATGTGTTGACTGAAGGGTGGCAGTCAGTTCCTCAGAGAGAGCAAGGTTTTGGAACTGGTTGTTCAATGCTAGCCAAAGGGGAGATTGGTCAGCAAAAAGATTCCAGGCTGCCCTGATGGCCATTGACTGTTGCTTCGACTTCAGCTGACCTGCCCCTCTATCTTCATTTATCTTTGTGTATCATAAGGAAATTTCATATTTATACTATGGGAGTTCTGCTGAGATCTCAAATCTATGTGGAGTCATGGGAAGCATCTTACCACACTACCTGATTTCAAGGCTTATTTTCTATTAAGCAGCCATAATCAAGAGAGTGTCGTAATGGTGTGAAGATAATCAAATAGATCAGTGGAATAGCACAGAAAGTCCAGAGATAGACCCACACATAGGCAAACAACTGATTTGCAACAAAGGTGCAAAGACAATTCACTGGAGAAAGTATCGTCTCTTCAACAAATGGTGCAGAAACAATTGGATATCCAAAGCAAAAATAAAACTAACATCAATCCATACCATACATCATAAACAAAAATTAATTCAGGAAGCATCCCATAACTAAGTGTAAAATTTGAAACTATAAAAATTCTGGAAGAAAACGTAAGAGAAGACCTTTGTGATCTTGAGCTGGGCAAAGATTCCTTAGATATGATATCAAAAGCAGGATTCATAAAAGAACAAATTGATGAATTAAACTTCTTCAAAAGACAATATTAAGAAAATGAAGAGACAGTTACAGATTGGGAGAAAATATTTGTTAAACACATATCTTATAAAGGACTTGAATTCAGAATATTATGAAGGACTCTCAAAACTCAATAATAAGAAAACAAACAACCTAATAATAAATGGAAAAAAATATTTGAACAGATACTTCACCAAAGGAGATCTATGAATGGCATACAAACACATGAAAGGATGCTCAATATCATTAGCCATCAGGTAAATGCAAATCAAATGAAAACTGCAATGATATGCCACTACATACCCACTAGAACAGCAAAATTAAGAAAGATTGACCACAGCTAATATTGGTAAGACTGTGGAAATATAGCACTCTCGTACCATACACAGGAGATGGGAATGCAAAACGATACAATCACTTTGGAGAACATTTTAGCACTTAGAAAAAAAAAAAAAACCTAAACATACACTACCATATGATACAGCCATTTCACTCCAAAATATTTACTCACGAAAAAGGAATGTACATATATACATGTGTCTGTGTGTGTACCTGTGTGTGTGTGTGTGTGTGTGTGTGTGTGTGTGTGTATGAACTGGTAGGTAGGTAGATAGATCAATCTCCATAAAGAGACTGTACATGAATATTTTTAGCAGCTTTATTTTTAACACTCCCAAACTGGAGACATCCTGAATGACCATCAGCAGACAAATTGATAAACTGTAGAATATCCATATGACAGAATACTACTAGATAATGAAAAGGAATGAACTAGTGATACACTTAAAGACACAGAAGAATTACAAAGTAATTTTGTTGAGTGAAAGAAACAAGACAAAAAGAGTGCATACTGTGTAATTCTACATTCAGTAAAATAAAAACAAATTGATAGTGGCAGGAAGCAGATCTGTGATTGCCTGGAGAAAGGAGTGAGAAAATTGTAAACGTAGTCATAGCTCACTGCAGCCTTGAACTCCTGGGCTCAAGTGATCCTCCTGACTCAGCCTCCGCCTCCCAAAGTGCTGAGATTACAGATGTGAGCCACTGCACCTGGCCAGGTTCATTATCTTGATTGTGATGATAGTTTCATCAGTGTATATATATGTCAAAAATTCTCAAATTGTTCTCTTCGAATATGAAACATATCGTATGTCAATTATGCCCCAATAAAACTATTAAGAATACATATGTCTGAGTTCTGGCAATTTCTCCCTATTTGTTACTACAGAGGTCAAGGAAAGGGTTAGAACTTTGGGAGGGCAGGCTGCTTCAGAACCTGTTTTGAAATGCCTTTCTGTTTTCTTTCACGTTGGACAGGGAGAAGAAGATGGAGTAATATAATAGGCTACCTTGGCTTTGGGAGAAATTAAAACAATTTTTGGGCTGAATAAAATTTGTATAAATTTCCCACAATTATAAGGAGTTCCTACAGATTACACAAATGTTCAGAAACACTCACATATGTATGCTTACAACAAAACAATCCCATAGAAAAAACAATGGGCAAGAGATATGAACAAGGAATCCAAAGAAGCAGCTTGAATCTCTGCCAACAACTAGAAAGTATAAATTAAAAACACATTGATAAAACCATGTTACACCCGTTACATTGAAGGAAAAAGCTTAAATCTGTCACCATCAAGTGCTAAGATGTGGAACAATTCAAAATCAGATACTCTGCAGGGTACACACTGGACAATGAATTTAGGAAGCAATTTGGCAAAGTTGAAGATTGTCACCCCTATGACACAGAAAGCATACTTCTAGGTATACGCCCTAGAAAAATGTTGGCACACGTGCACAGAAAACATATATAGCATCACAATAGCAGGAAATGGAATGATGTAAATGCACTGTAACTGGTAAATGCATAAACTGTGGTGTATTCACATAAAATTCTAGACATCAGAAAAAATGAATGAGCTAGCATTGTAGAATGATTCACACCGTAGAAGGTCATTTTACAGCATGCAAATTCCTGTCTTATGTGCATTCGGGACACAAACCTATCAATGAAAGTCAAATGACTTGCATGGGCATTATAAACTTCAAGTTCAAGATAAGAGCGTTATGGGTGTTTAACCTATCAAAGAAAGTCAAATGACTTGCATGGGCATTCAAGTTCAAGATAAGAACGTCATGGGTGTTTTCTATCATAATGATAATTCTTTGTTTCTTAATTTCAATTGTGGGTATTTGTATTATTCTTAGTACTGCTTGTACATCTAAAATAATAGAAATTAATAATAATTTCCTGCAAAATTACTCATGGCTCTTCACTCTTCATTGCTTCTGTTGATCTGTAAGGTGAGTCTAGCATTCCAAAGTCAGAGTAGCTTGGGTTTGACTATTCATCATGCCCATGAATGTATCAGTTACATTTGCATTTGCTTCTCACCCAGCCTTTCACTCAACCAAGCTCCACAACCGTGATGAGAGACACGTAGAGAATTACAAGTGGAGGAGCTTTGCTCTTGCTCTTGACACACAGTATTAGTTCCATCTGGTCTTTCCTGACCTCTAGTCTTCCTTCGTAGATTACCGGTGCTCTTTCCTTAGGGGTGGTTTAAATCTTGATTGCTGCCTGATTTCAGCATCTTCAGTGTAGACTAAGAAATGGGAAAGGTGCTGGGATTAGAATGACTCTGCAGCACATTCATGCCATGACCCAGGGAATTTGGAATATGTGTAGGCTTTGATTGCGTATTTGTTTTATTTTATTATGTATTGCTTATGTATTATTATGTATTGCTTATGTATTATGTATTATTTATTTTATTGTGTATTGCTCTTTCAATCTTCAACATGCTTTTCTTTGGGTAACTGCATCTAAGAGCCTGAGTCTGTAAATGATAAAATCTCCTAACAACTGTGATTAAAAGTCATTCTATTAATACTTGATAACTCCAAGTGTTGGCAAACATGGGAAGATTCATATAATCTCCTAAGATGTGTCGGGCGTAGACATTCTTACAATACCTCAGGAGGATAAATTTTGATTTCTGCTAAAAGTAAAAGTAGACTTACTTTTCAACCGAACAGATCTACTTCTAGGAGGAGTCTAGCAAATGTAAAATGTTTATTGCAGCATTGCTAGTAAAAGTGTTAACTTGAACACAGCCCAGATATCTGTTAACAGCTGAACCAATAAATAAATTGGGAAATGTTGTTATAGCAGGAAATAGTAAAGTAATGAAATAAATGGTTAGATCTATATCTAGCAGAATGAATAAATCCCAAAAAGGTAATCTTATCTTTTAAATATTTATTATACAATGAATCCATGTCTCTTGGCTTCTTTGGGGAAGGTGATGCAGTTTGCATGTTTGTCTCTGCTCAAATGTCAAGTTAAATTGCAATTCCCAGTGTTGCAACTGGGGCCTGATGGGAGGTGATTGGATGATGGATGTGGATTTCTCACGGACGGTTTAGCATCATCCCCTTGGTGCTGTTGTTGTGACAGTGAGTGAGTTTTCACGAGATGCGGTCACTTAAAAGTGTGTAGTGGCTGGGCACGGTGGCTCACGCCTGTAATCCCAACACTTTGGGAGGCCGAGGCAGGGGAATCACAAGGTTAAGAGATCAAGACCATCCTGGTCAATATGGTGAAACCCCATCTCTACTAAAAATACAAAAATTAACTGGGCATGGTGGAGCGCGCATGTAGTTCCAGCTACTCTAGAGGCTGAGGCAGGAGAATCGCTTGAACCCAGGAGGCGGAGGTTGCAGTGAGCTGAGATGGCGCCACTGCACTACAGCCTAGCAACAGGCTATACAAGCTAGAGTTCCAGAGTGTCTTTTTGGCTCCTGCTTTTGCCATGTGTTGTGCCTGCTCCCCTTTTACCTTCTTCCATGATTGGAAGCTTCCTGTGGCCTTCCCAGAAGCAGATGCACTGTGCTTCCTGTACAGCCTGCAGGACCCTGAACCAATTAAACCTCATGTATGTGTCCCAGTCTCAGATATTTCCTTATAGCAGTGCAAGAACAGCCTAATACAGAAGGGTTAAAGATGTGAAAACTAATACTATATATCACGTGAGGACACATACACATAAGAAACAAATGTGGGTGGAAGTAGTAGGTCAGGTGGTAAACATTTTTGGTGGGGGAAGTAGAAAAATCAGATCAGAAAAGCATTTACGCAGGGAACTCAAATGTATCTGTGATATTTTATTGCAAATGTTTCAAAGTAAATGTTTTAATTCAGTAATCATCTCTAAAAATGGACATTTTCTTATACAACCATAATGTTATCCAATCTAACAGAATTATTTATAACTTTTGATATCACCTAAAATACATCATTGGTATTAAATTTCCACAATTGCCTCAAAATATCCTTTGACAATAGCTTGTACAAATCAGGATCAAAGCAAGGGACACACGTTAAGTTTTGTTTTAATGTCTCTTAAATTGCTTCAAACAGAGAGCAGGACTTCCTTCTCTCTATCCCACCCTGGAACTCCCTAACACACACCTTTTCCATATTTTCCTTCTTATGGAAGCTGGATCAAGTTGTCCTCTGGACTGCCTCCCATTCTGGATTTCTCTGTTTGCTTTCTCCAGCTGCCATTTAATTTGTTTCTTCTCCTTCTTCTATGTGCCCCACAGAAACAATGTGTGAGATTTGGTTAAATTCAGATTTAATTTTTTTTTTTGGCAGGAACACTTCCTAAGTTATGCTGTATACTTCCATTGTGCCATATTGGCAGGCACACTATGTTTTAGTGATGGCAAAATTGGTGGAGATGGATAAAGATGGGGCAGCCTAATTCTTCCACTGCAATGGTCCCTGACAACCTTCATTTAATAGTTTCATCCATTGATGATCGTTGCCCACAGTGATGACTTCATTCCTGCATACAAAATGGTACTTGTCCAGTTAAATTGTATTACACTGAATTCTTCCCTTGAAAAAATTTCCTTCATCTACAAAGGTTATTTAGTTATCCTGAAATATAGTTCACAACAGGAAGTCAGGTAGCACACTTGATTATTCCCTTTTAAAGACCAATTCTCAGAATTAGAAGTTAATGCTTTCTTTCTTATAAAAAAAAAAAAAAAAAAAAAAAAAAAAACTCAAAAAAATATGGCTAAGTTTTAAGATTTTGTAAAGCTGGGTGGTAAAAAGTATAAAACTGTAAAAATATTAAAAGCTGTTTATAACTATTCTCTAAACTTTCTAAACTTCAAAACCTTGTATGCTGAAATATTTAATTAAACAAGGAAAAAAGTCCTATTTTGTAAAGTTCAAAATATACTTAGCGTTCAAATGACATTTGAAAAGAAGCTTGACCTAAGCTTTAGGAGTAAAAGTTATATAAAAGTTTTAGGTGGATGATTAGAATTTGTTTCAAAAGTTTAAAAAAGGGAAAACAGAAATAAGCTAATAATATATACCAGAAGAGCGAGGAGACACAAAGAAAATGCAACCACTCAATCACGTGGAGAATGGAGGGAGCCTGTGGGATCCACCGCCCGGCCCAGGGAGTCTCCCTGCAGTCCAACTGCTTTTCTCAGATCAGAAGACAAAAGAGCAGTCAAGCAAGCAAACAGACAGCAACAACAGAAGTACTGAAAGTTTTCTAGAAAGGCCAGACTCAGGAGCAGAGAAGAGGCACAGTGGGCAGTGCCAGTGAGAGGCATGAGTCCTGAGTGAGCTGGGATACCCAGGGAGCCGACCAAGGACCTCAAGAGGAGGGTAGAAGGGAAATGGTATCCTGACACCTGCTGGGAGGAGCACTGGCAGAAAAGGTTCCAGGAATGTATTCAAGGGACTTCTATTTAGGGACCTAAGAAGGAAACACAAGCATAAATTTAGTGAAGCAGAGCTGGGTTCAGATGAAACTTGAGGAAAGGCAATGAGATTAGAATAGGGTTGAAGAACTAGGGCTGAGGAGTCTGGAAAACCAGAGTTTGAATCCCGATTCTACACTTCCCAGCTGGGTAACCCTAAGCCTGTTACTTAACCACTGTAAGTTTCAGTGTCCTTATTTACAAAATAGGATAAAAATAATACCTCTTCATAGAGTGTTGTAAGGATTAAGTGGGATGACTGTGTCATAACATAGCAAAGTAGTGTTTGAACAAGCATAATTTGTATTCTTATTAGTATTATTACTGATAGAGGCAGAGAAAGGACTAGGCAGATAGGGAAGGGTCCTCAGAGAATCTCTATCCCTCCCCCAAAAGTGTTTATACTAGATATTTTGTGCATATAGGGAACCTGCACAGATTCTAGCCTGGGCATGCCCACAGTGAACTGGAGGCCCACATGCACTGGGGGAATGGGGTGGAGCCACCAGAAATCCACACCTTATGCAGGGGAAGAGCCTAGCCTCTTCAGCTCATGTGTGGTGACCCTGGTATTCACTTTGGTGAGGGGGGTGGACACTTGCTTGTAGGACCCCCTCTCTTCAGTGAGAAATTTCTTTTCACTTAATAAATTCTATCCTCCTCACCCTTCTTTCTGTCTGCATGCCTCATTCTTCCTGGTCATGAGACAAAAACCCAGATTAGCTGAG
Organism: Rhinopithecus roxellana; assembly: GCF_007565055.1. NCBI lineage: Eukaryota > Metazoa > Chordata > Mammalia > Primates > Cercopithecidae > Rhinopithecus > Rhinopithecus roxellana. The sequence continues at coordinate 4,120,728 of NC_044558.1, forward strand.
CTAAGGAGCAAATAATCCTGCATCATTACTATTCTTATAATATTAATGTCAACATATAAATCTCAATCTATATCAGTTGGTACAAATGCCATACTATATTATAAAAGCAATTCAAGTAGGATAGGCCATTGTTTGGATCATTACTGCATCATGTCACATTCTAAAATAATCTTCACTAAAAGTATATTTGTAAGAATACGGATGTGAAAGTCTGTGTATATGCATGTATGTTTATGGACATGGCAAGATTCACGGGGTGGCTCAGGTTGGTTCCAGAAGGCTCTTTCTGTGAAAGAGGGAGGGAGGGAGGAAGGGACCTGTGGTCAAGAGACTTTACCTTTCTGGGCCCCAGTTTCCTTATGTGTAGAAATACACAGACATGGGGTAGGCACCTGTTAAGTAAGTGTTATTTCCACAGCATTTTACCCTCTGCATGCACCTGGCAGAATAAGGACCTCCAGTACAAATCACATTTGACTACACTCCCAGTGAAAATGCTACTTAATTATCTTGCAAAAATTCAGGAATTGGGGCAGCAAGTACATACTTACGTCTCTTTACTTCACAAACACTTTCCGATGTATGAGCTGGGCCTGGATCACCGGAAAGGTGGTATCTCAAAGCGGCAGGGAAATAACTTGAAAACTCTGAAAGCCATTGTGAATGCGAGCCAGCCACCCCCACCAAGGCCCTGGGCCTCCATCCAGGGAGGCCTCCCCAAGACAACTGCCTGCTGTCCTGTTTTCTGCCTGCTCCCTCCTGCTCTCCAGGGCTGCTGTGTCTGTCTCTTTTCCTTGGCCTCAACTGTCTTGCTTCCTCTGAATTCTCCCCTTTCCACCTTTCTCAGCTTGATGGAAACTGCTGTAATGAATCGGCAGTAACCCAGCAGTCTTTGCTCCCTGGTAGTCACAGCTGCTTATCGGGCTTATTGGCTATGAAGACTTGAGCTCACCACTGAGAAGTTCCTTTACAAGTGGACCCTTTCTGCATCTCTCTTCTTTGTCTTTTCCCCTGCAGTGATGCAGGTTAAAAGATTCCAGAAATGTCCAACTACACCAGGAAGCCCATCCTCTTTTCTCTGCTGGCCTGAGCAAGTGAGAGATGGGGTCTGGGACCCACTCAGGAGGGTGCTGTTCCCAAAGTAGGACCCCCCCGTCCCCAGCATGCATTTGTTTTTCCTTAACAAATGAGAACTGTCGGAGAAATGGCAAACAGCCATGCCTTGGAGTGATTAAGTAGGGCCTAAGTTTAGAGGGGTTGGCACACAATAACACATCAAGTCCTTCATTTGCAGGTTCTCCCTGACCACCACATGAAAGACGGGTGTGAACCTTGCCCTGGGGACAGACCCGTGCATGGACAGGACAGCACAGTCCCAGGAATACACATCAGAAATGCATAATCCAGAGAAGACTCACCTGGAACAGACCAGATAGAGAAATAGTGTGAGAATCCTGGTTTTACGCCCATGAAAAATATTTTTGACATGACAGTTGAAAAAAATTCCTGAAGACTTTGCTCATTGATGGGTCTGGCCTCAGTGCCCATTTGGGCGGCTTTCAGCAATCCAGTGGCACTCACGCCTCCGCTGAATAAGACCATAAAAGGTAAAGCTAGCATGAAGTGGCTGGATCTGACGGATTTGAGGTGCAGACACGAGCTCCATCTCCAGAATCAGGACTCTGTATTTCTGAAGAAGGGTGGAAAGTAATCTTTGAAGAAATTCCACAGAATTTCAATTACAGTTAAGAGGAGAGTTTAGGGAAAATATTGTTGCCTTTTCTTTTTTTTTTTAAGACAAGTTCTTCCTTTGTTACCCAGACTGGAGTGCAGTAGCACAATCATGGCTCACTGCAGTCTCAACCTCCTTGACTCCAGAAATCCTTCTGCCTCAGCCTCCTGAGTAGCTGGGATTACCGACATGAGCCACTGCACCCAGTTGTTCCTGCCTTTTAAAAAACAGGAGCTGTGAAGTATGTATTGCACTCCTGTGACCATCAGGGTAGTATCTGAGGCACAAAGGGGATATAAGGATGAAAAAGACAGAGGACCTGGTCCTGAGATAGGATGTAGACATAAATTACTCGGAATGTTAAAAAAAAAAAAAAAAAAAAAAAAAAAGATTGGTTTCTATGAAATCTTCAGAAGGAATTTAGTGCCTGCCCGTGACCAACAATGTGATGATACAACAACCATTGTGTTCTCAAGGAACTTCAAGTTTAGTAGGTCAATACCACCAGCAAATGAGTTGAGTACAGGTTCCTGGCGAAGATGGCTTGGTGTTATCAGGAGGAGTTAGGAAAAGAACAATTGATGTTGTAAGGACTTGGCTGGCACCTAGAGGTGCATGGGGAAATGACTTCTAACCAAGGGAATTGAATGCAACTTTATATATGTGATTTATCCTTCCTTTTAAAGTGTTTTTCATCCTCAACCAATAAGTGGATAAAGAAAATGTGTCATATATACATAAACACATATACATGGAATATCACTCAGCCTTTAAAAAAGAATGAAATAATGTCTTTTGCGGCAACTTGGATGGAACTGGAGTTCACTATCATAAGTAAAGGAACTCAGGAATGGAAAACCAAATACCACATGTTCTCACTTATAAGTGGGAGCTAAGCTATGGGTACGTAAAGAAAGACAGAGTTGTATCATGGACATTGGAGACTCAGAAGTGGGGAGACACAGGCACATTCACATGTGCATACACACAAATGCAGCATGACAAAATGAGATAGGTTTCAAGTATGGTTCAGTGAAATGAGCATAGGCTCTTAAGCCAGGTAGATTTGGATTAAAATGTGGGTCCATCACTCAATAATTGTGTAACTTGGGCAAACTATTTAACTTTTCTGAGTTTCAATTTCCTTACTTATATAAAAAATAATAATCCCTACTCCATAGTGTTGTTATGAATTTTAATAACAGTATCAGTTACCATCTATTGAGCACAAACTCTAAGCCAGGCTGTGCACAGGGCGCTACATCTATATTATCTCATTTAATTCTTACAACAACCCTGTGATGTAGATATTATTGTCCCCATTTTAGAGATAGGGCAACTGAACCTCAGAGAGGCTAAGTAGCTGGCCCATAGTCCTGCAATTAGAAAATGTTGGAGGCAAGATAAAAAACTTGTGTTTGTAAAAACTGCATTTATGGTCCCCTGCAAGGAGCCCAAGGCAGTGTGTGAAGAGTGAAACGCAGTGAATGAATGGATGCTCCCACACACCCTTCCTTTGTTTCTTCCTAGCATCCAAAGAACCCTTAGTTCTCTCCATCTCTCTTGATGAGTAGGTCTCTAAAATGTGTGTGCCTCTAATCTAGTTTAGTTGGGTCTCTGTATGCTTTGTGCATATGCTTACTTCTCCTGGAGGGTGTGTGTGTGTGTGTGTGTGTGTGTGTGTGTGTGTGTGTGTCTGTTTCTACTACATGAAAGAGTTTCTGTCTGTGTCTCTGCCTGACCTTGTCTGTCTCTGGCTCTGTCTGTATCTGTTTCTCCGTATCTTCACCTGAAACTGGATTAGAGGCCTGGTTTTTGTTTTCTTTCTTCCCTCCCCACATCTCTTTCTGCATTCCTCCCTCCCCTTTGTGTCCCTCTAGTTTAAGAGAGTGGTAACTCAGTTGTTTTCTGGGTAATAAAAATTGCCAACTTAAACAGGATATGTAAGGGGTATTTTATTTTTCTTTGATTCATTGTAGTTGTTGCACTCTTAATTATTTCCCTGCCCTTAGGAATCGGTGACTACAGTTTTTAGAAATGGAAAGATCTGTCTGTCAAGTGTCTGCCGAAAGATGAATTCACTGGGCTGTTGTTCATGGTTTCAAAACAACAGGCCTAATAAGCAGTGGTTCCAGGTCCCTTCCTGGCCACAGGCACATGCTCTAGTGGAAAATAGTTTAATTGATATTTCTCATTAGAACACACTTGTGCATACGTTCTCCTTGGAAGAGGAGAACGCTTCATTTTCCCTTGTCTTTGAGGAAGGAAAAACATTCTTCAGTCTTCAGTCTCACTTGCTTATGTAACCGTCACTGAGGGAGGTGGGGGATGCCTGATTCCACAGAAAAACCAAAATTCAAAAACATTTCCCCAGAAAACTTGAAAACCATGCTTGTAAACAAAAGAAACCTAATGTAGTCAGAAACTGGAGATAAAACAAAACAAAATAAAAAAACAAAACGCCTTCTCAGCCTGCTGCTAGAATGTCATGTGTGGTTGGTGAAGACATTTGCACAACAGAAAACATTCCATTGCTGGAAGAGGAACAAGGGTCAAAAAGATAAAAGTCGTCCATATTTCTTAATCCAGTCTGTCACAGATGGACATTTGGGTTGATTCCAAGTCTTTGCTATTGTGAATAGTGCCGCAATAAACATGCGTGTGCATGTGTCTTCATAGCAGCATGATTTATAATCCTTTGGGTATATACCCAGTAGTGGGATGGCTGGGTCATATGGTACATCTAGTTCTAGATCCTTGAGGAATTGCCATACTGTTTTCCATAATGGTTGAACTAGTTTACAATCCCACCAACAGTGTAAAAGTGTTCCTATTTCTCCACATCCTCTCCAGCACCTGTTGTTTCCTGACTTTTTAATGATTGCCATTCTAACTGGTGTGAGATGGTATCTCATTGTGGTTTTGATTTGCATCTCTCTGATGGCCAGTGATGATGAGCATTTTTTCATGTGTCTGTTGGCTGTATGAATGTCTTCTTTTGAGAAATATCTGTTCATATCCTTTGCCCACTTTTTGATGGGGTTGTATGGATTAAGAAAATGTGGCACATATACACCATGGAATATTATGCAGCCATAAAAAAGGATGAGTTTGCGTCCTTTGTAGGGACATGGATGCAGCTGGAAACCATCATTCTTAGCAAACTATCGCAAGAACAGAAAACCAAACACTGCATGTTCTTACTCATAGGTGGGAACTGAACAATGACATCACTTGGACTCGGGAAGGGAAACATCACACATCGGGGCCTATCATGGGGAGGGGGGAGGGGGGAGGGATTGCATTGGGAGTTATACCTGATATAAATGACAAATTGATGGGTGCTGACGAGTTGATGGGTGCAGCACACCAACATGGCACAAGTATACATATGTAACAAACCTGCACGTTATGCACATGTACCCTAGAACTTAAAGTATAATAAAAAAAATAAAAAATTAAAAAAAAAAAAAAGTCGTCCATATTTCAATCTGCCCCAGTCCCTTTCTGGAAACTTTTCATTCTCCCTCAACAATCAGAAAACTCACAGAAAAAAAAAAACCTCTTTGCAGTTTGGCAGAGAGAGGACAAGGTGAGGATGGGCTGAGAGGATTTATGTATTTGATTTACGTAAAGAAAAAAGTTAGAGTAAGTGGATTGAGGATGTCAGTACTCAAATGTATTTCATTTGTGATGTTCTCTGTATTATGTTTCAAATACGGTATGTTGTCAGGGCCTAAGGGAGTAAAAGCATCTCTACTAGTCATTTCGTTTATATATATTTTCTAGAAATCTCCAAATCAGGAAGTTGCCATCTAGTATAGAAGCAGAGAATCATAGGCTTTTAGATTTTATTAGACAGCAACCTTTAACCTTCTATATGAAACTCTAATTTCTTATGCAACATCTGTACTATTTAGAGCTCTAACTTTGATAAATAAATTACTGAAACCCAAACACTCCATATATATTGCATTTACTTGACTTCTCGGCAGGAAATGTCTTTCACTGGGCATGTTCTATGATTTGTCTTTAAAGCATCCAGATGACTCCCCATATTACCCTCTTCCAAAATTCACACCCTCTCTTTCCAGCCATCCTTCTGGAATCCTGCCCTGACTCCCAGGCCTTCACATTCCTTCACTTTTGACAATCAAGTCAAGGTGTACTTGAAGGTGGAGGTTCGCCACCTCTCCTGTCCTTCTCTGGTTCCTCCTAATTTAACAAAAATGGTTTCGCAAGCTCATCTGCAAGTTTTCTCAACTCCCTGGGCTGAGATTCCTTTTAGCCAAGAAGCTGAACCACCTGTAGAGAAGACAGGAGCTCCCTGACATCTCTTCACCCATGGGCACCTTCGATTCTCTCCATTCCACCCATTCCAATCAGAAGATCTTTTTTTTTTTTAAGGAAGAACACCAGAGCTGAAGAGAAGCAAAGGAGTTGCATTCTCTCTCTGTTGCCTGTTGACATGCTACCCTTAGTACTGAGCCTTGTACTTGACCCAGCTGCAAATGTGAGTTAAAAGCCCTTTGAATTGCTTTGCGTTTGTTATGATCCTTAACCTCTCTATGTTTTGACAAAACTAGGAGTAAACAGGAAACTTGCCTCGATGACCTCATGCTCCAGGTTCTCTAGATCTCTGGAAAAGAAACTCCTCTTTTACTGCGGACATTGTCACATTTCTCCTTGTCCCTGTTCTCTCAACCTTCATCTATTCCTTTGACCTTACATCAACAATAGACTTCAAGACACCCAGGACAGAGGCCCCATTTATTCTTCACAGTCCTGAGGAAAAAGCCTTACACAGAATGGGCACTGTCCTACTGACCCACCAAACAATGGTCTTGGCTCCTCTGAACCACTAAGTCGTTGTTAAGAACATGAACTTTGGACCTAAGGTGAAATCCCAACATATGACTTTGGGTATAGTTGTCAATGTTCCTATGATTTAGATCTCACTTATGCAACCAACCTGGCAGATGTGAGAGTTACACCAGATAGAATATGAGTGGTCAGTAAATAGATTTATACTATTATTATCACCAACAGGACAATGAATACATAGAAATTACTTCACAAGGCTATTTTGAAGATTAAGTTATAAAACTTTGATAAAAATATCTGCCACATTGCAGGTATTTAATAAATATTAGTTAGCTTCTTTCTTTCTTTCAGAAAATGGATGCTATTATAAATTTCCCTGACAATTGTTTTATAGATCAATTGAGTAATGTGATTAAAAAAGAGAGTTAACCTACAAACCACAACTGAATATCAATTTGCAAATTATTGGCATATTCATATAAAGTATCCTTAATGCTGAAATTGTCTCAAACTTAATTAACTTTGATTTTTCAAGAGGCACTTGAAGTATGGCCTGGTGGGAATGTATGTGGTGTGGCAGTGTGGCGTATAGTGGAAAGAACAAGGAATTTGTCTCAGAAGACATGAGTCTTTATTCGTGTGATGTCAGGCCTCCTTACTTCCTCATCTGTAAGTGGGAGTTATCATAGCACTTGTTCAACTTATTATATAGGTCACCGGTGTGCAAATCAAATAGCAGAAAACATTTTATAAACTGTAAATCATTATTTAGAAATTAGTTATTATTAGGGAGTAGTCACTATAAGTGCAATTAAGTTACAAATAGAAAGTTTAGGGAATAAGATTAGAGCTACACATAAATCTCTAATGTTATTTTGTTGATCCCAGAGTCCTCACCTACCCTTTGCTGGTAGAAAGAAGCAGTTTTAGGGCATGAATCAACTACTGAGTTGTTGAAGGATGATTTTAAAAATAAGATGTAGTCGGCCGGGGGCGGTGGCTCACGCCTGCAATCCCAGCACTTTGGGAGGCCGAGGCAGGCGGATCACAAGGTCAGGAGATCGAGACCATCCTGGCTAACATGGGGAAACCTCGTCTCTACTAAAAAAATACAGAAAATTAGCCTGGCATCGTGGCGGGAGCCTGTAGTCCAGCTACTCGGGAGGCTGAGGCAGGAGAATGGTGTGAACCCGGGAGGCGGAGCTTGCGGTGAGCCGAGATCATGCCACTGCACTCCAGCCTCGGCAACGGAGTGAGACTCTGTCTCAAAATTAAAAAAAATAATAATAAATAAATAAATAAATAAAATAAAACCAAAAATTTAAAATAGGATGTAGTCATGACTCTCATACAAATATGAAATTAAATGTCTTCAAAGATTTTTATTTAACTCAATTAATGAGAAAAGCAGTAAGATGTCACAACTGATCAAAGAAGAATTCAAAGAAACATGCTTATAGAGGTAAAGGGAGGCTGAAATGAGTTTACAAATAGATGCAAAAACTGGTCTAACCACAGAGCAACAATGCTTTGTACCCCACCCGATAAAATGGACCTGTAATATGGCAAGAATAATTTGTATTACTACAAGCTTTATACAACATAAAGAGTTGTTAAAAGAGAAGAAAAGAACAAAAAGACAGAATTGTTAGGTAACCCCAAAAGAATGAGTGGAAGAGCCAGTCAGGACACACACACAAATCTATCAGTCAATCAGTCAATCTATTGATTTGCTTAAAAGTGTTTCACAAGTTGTCCTGGCAAAGCCCAGCAGTAGGTTAAGCCAATAACTAACTAATTATTTTATCACTGATGAGTACTTTCTTTGCATTTGGGGACAGGTTGGTATGGAGAAAGAGGAGTGTGTTATTAACATGTCTGAACATCAAGGCACTTAAATTTTGGTTAGGGAGCCATGAAAAGTGAAGAAATAATAGACAACCCCACTTTCTTTTTCCTCGGCCTTCAATCATCCCTGCCTCTACCCTAAGGCTATGCTGCCCCAGTTTTGCAGAGTTGATTATCGCCCTTACCTGCAAAAGGCTGGCAGAAGCAGCCAAGCCTAGGCACCAGCCAGCAAGGGTCCTGGCAATTTCCAAAGAGATTTTCTGAACTCTTCAAGGGTCTATGTGAATTACCCTGTAATTGTTGGCAAGGTATTTCAATGCCAGGGAAAGTCACACAGAAAAGGAGGCAGCACACCATCCTCTTAAACAGCTCAAGGGCAGCCGTCTTACGTGAGTAGGAGAGGCAAGAGAAAAAGGTAAGGAGGGAATTGGTTAGCCATTAGTTTTGGAAGTCATTTTCAGTGCCGAAGAAATAATCTTTATCGTCACCACCTTCATCTTTATTACCAGCAGACCTAACAGCAGCAAATTCACACAATGAAAACTCTTATCAAGTTGGAAGCATCTGCAAAATCAGTGAAATAGTTTTGAATGTGTCTCTTTACTTCAGACAAAATTACAATGGGGAGAAAAAGACATCAGACAAAACATTTTAAATGTATTTATCTGGACCATATCCAGTGGTCTTCAAACAGGTTTTTTAAGTCCTAACAAAGTAGATAAAGTGACTATACACTTTATAAAAATGTGAATTTCTGTGGCATATTTTAAATCCATTTAATAAGATTGAAAACATTCCTTTACGGTTTCCAATGATCATACGCATGTGTTGCTGTTGTAGGATGTCTTATGGGACATGTGGTCAATCACTGGTTCTAATCTAAAGCCCAATATTTAGTCAGGAATGTAATCTCTTAAATTATAACATTGTTCAGAAGAGAAAATATGGGCATGCTTTACATTCGTTCATGCTATTACAAGATTTCCCAGAATGCCCTGTATAAACAGTGGAGGGTCTACACAGCAAAAGAGATCACTGACTCTTAGAACTGGAAAATAATTAAGTGACTTTTGAAGTCAAAAAGTGACTTTTTTAGGATTCTAAAATACTCTTCAGGTTATTCTACCAACACTGAGTAGGTTTGCACAGGTTATTGTCTGACTGATGAACTCACTGATACTTATTCATTCAAGAACATGTTGGTTTTTTTTTTTTTTTTTTTTTTTAGCATGAATTATGTTCCAGACACTCTAATGAAAGTGGGGATATATAGCCAGATGACAGAGTCAACTGTTTCAAGAAGATAGAATCTCTTTAGAGAGACAGGCCAACCATGTCACAAGCAAGGAGAGTCTACATCAACTTTGAGCTCGGGAATATGATAGCTCAGACACAGACCTAGAAGAAGTCAGGAGACAGACCAGAGAAATATGTAGGAACATGTAGACTGCAGCCAGGTCTTCATCCAAAATTTTCAAGTATTTGATATGATCAGATTAGTAGCATTTGGAAATAATTTGGGAAGTCATAACGGCAACCGCTTGAGCAGCTCACACACAGCAGTTTTATGTGTACAGGAGAGGTAGGAGGCAGTGGCAGAGAGAGAATTTTGATTAGCAAGGGAAAAGCAGGTTCCTGTGCACTGTGCGTTTTTCCTAAGAAAATGATAAACTTGACCTTTTGCCCCAAATAGAAATCTTTCATAGGTCAGACTTCATGTTTTTCATTTAGCATTACATCTACTTCCTGCTCACATACACACTTGAAAAAATCATCCTCACTACTTTGAATGGGCCATGAAAAAAAGGGCTGTGGAGCCCAAGAGATGGCTGTTGAACTGGAGGCTGAAGAATCATACCTAACCCATAATCCAATAAAAGAGAGGAAGTAAACTAAAACTGTGTTTATTTATCTTCCTCCTAAACATCTGTGTCAAAATATTTCCCAAATGCAAAATAGGGGTCACCCAGGACCGTAAGAACATTGTCAATATCCTAGAAATCCCAGATGCCTAACATCAACAGGTGAGACATCAGATTTCAGGCCAGGAAAAGCAAGGAAATGGCAAAATGTGTCTATGGTACTCCCATCCACCATTTACCTAAAATTTCTTCCTCTCACGAGATCGCCTTGTCCCCACCCAAATCTCATCTCTTGAAAGTTTCTGCTATGATCACAAATATTTAAACTACTAAGTTTTCTGTGCCAGGAGTATTTGCAACTTAAGCCCCAATCTTACAGTGGAGAGAGATATCCTCTCCCCTGCATGATGGAGTCTTTGTTACTTCCTCTTTTTCCTTTCCGCCAGGATTCCAGAGAAGGATAATGATTGGTATCTAAGGATAATGATATTATCTAAGGATAATGATAGTGTATCTAAGCTAGTAGTTCTCCCTACTGGCTGCTCATTAGACTCACCTAGAAGTTTTGCCATGCCTGGAATCCATCTCCCAGAGATGCTGATTTAATTGTTCTTGGCAGTGGCTTAGGCGTTAGTCACATTTTAAAAGCTGGTAGGTGATTTTAATGTGTAATCAAGTTTGAGAATGATTAGGATAAGCTAATCTGCACAGAATATTTTCCAGTGCACACAGCAAAGGTTGACAAAAGGAATCTGCCTTAGATTAAACTGACAATATAGTCAATTTCCACAGTAGTCAATACTACTGGGACCTTAAAATCATTAGTGATGCCACCTCTGGACTTTCGGTTATTTTTTTTCTTTTTTTTAATTTTTGTAAACTGTAAGGGTATCTGTTACTTGCAACCAAAAGCATCTATGTTGGCCAGTATAGGATAAGTTGTGCTATCCTAACAAACCTCAACATTTCAGTGGTTAAACACACCAAAGGTTTATTTTTCACTACAAACCAAATGCAGGCTAAATGATCTGCCTTCATTTTGTAGCTATACCAACTGGACACATCCCCTCCAAGGTAGAAGTGTGTGATAAGAAAAAGTATAATGATAGCTAATTTTATGTGGCTAGGCTATGGTGCCTAGTTTTTTGGTCAAACACTACACGTAGCTGTGAAGGTATTTTGTAGATGTGATTAACACAGTGAGTTGGCTTTAAGCAAAGGAGATTACCCTAGAAAATGTGGGTTGTCCTCATCCAATCAATTGAAGGCTTTAGAAGAAGAAAATGGAGATTTTTTTGGAGAAAAATTGTGCCTCAAGACTGTCACATAGAAATTCTGCCTGAGTTTCCAGCCTAATCTCCTGCCCTACAAATTTCAGACTGAAGATTTTAACATCAACTCTTGCTTGAGTTTTCAGTCTACCAGGCTCCAATATTTATTTCAGACTTGTCAGTTCCACAATCTCATGTATCATGTGGGCCAGTTCAGTTCCTTTAAATTTCTCCCTCTCTTTCTTTCTTTCTCTATCCCTCTCAGAAAATATATTCTGTTTCTCTGGAGAACCCTGACTGTACTAATAGTGGTCTAGAAAAACAATCTTATGAATGACTTTTCTGAATTGGTTCTGGGGTCCCTGGAAGTGCTTCTCTAATCTGATAAGATGTTAAAATTTTAAATGACTATTCTTAGTAGTAAAGAGGGCACTGATAGACTGTGGAATAATGTGGCAATACAGATACCAAAACAAACAAACAAACAAACAAAAAACATCTTTGGATAGCCCTAATCAAATGCTTATAAGAAGCAAGAAGCAAGGTTCTGGGTGACCATGTATTTGATACTTAAGAACATTTTTGTTAAACTAACAAGTATGATGAGATTGACTGTTTAATCCTAATTGCACTGGACAATATGGTGAAAGAAAAGGATGAGCTCAGGAATTTAAATCCCCAGTCCAAGCACTGCATAAATGACCTAAAGGTTTCTATGTCTGTATTCAAAAAATTCTCACGTCTAATAATCACAGAGATGACATTTCTGAAAACCAAACCCAGAGTCTCTTTTCACAAGTGACTGAATTACAATGCAAATTGAATTCTCAACTACATAGGTTAACTGCTGTTAAAGTGAGGGCACTTACTGGGAAGGAATGGATCCTGAAAATTGAAATGAGGATATTCGGGCAGATCCTGATGAAGTTGAAGGCACCAAGCCCCTAAATTCTGCTGAATCTTTTATTGCCAGCAAAAGTGGCCCCCATTTGAGGAGGTTAATCCTGCTGTGTTCTAGGAAACTGTAATGGCCTTCCCTGAGGTAGTTGCCTTGCAAAAAATGCTGAGTCTTCTCAGGATCCATCTCTACCGACCTTCTTTGCTTCTAGACCTATAACTAAACTCTACTCCCAACACGTCCCCAAAAGTGAAGTACAAACTGTAAGCTATGATGAGGTATGCTACATCTCAAAAGAATAACATGATTTTGTTTTAATTTATAAAGACATAAACCTGGGGAATATCTGTAGAAATTAAGGGTATGGCATCATGGTGGAAGGAACATAAAGTTGTGTCAGGATGAATTTATTACTTTGGCCCACCTAAGCAGAGATTCTGGATTCAGTGTTGCAGCCTCAAGAGTTATAAAAAGCTGTAATAGCTTGCTTGGTGGGTTAACTGAAACCTGGACAAAAGGTGGCCTCCCCTAAGTGAAGTTGAAATGCCAGAGCAACCTTGGCATATATCTTAATCAGGGTTCTCCAGAGAAACAGAAACAATAGAATGCATGAGAGGAAATTTATTATTGGAATTGGCTCACATGATCACAGAGGCAGAAAAGTCGCATGATAGGCTGTGTCAAGCTGGAGAACCACGGACGCTGGTAGCGTGTCTCAGTCGAGAAACCTCAGAGCCAGGGAGGCCAATATCATAGCCTGCAGTCTGAGACTAAAAGCCTGATAGATACCAGACAGATATGGTGCTAGTACCAGAATTCAAAAGCTGAGGAACCTGAGGTCCAAAGGCAGAAGAAAAGGTATCCCACTTAGGAAGGGAGAGAGAGAGAAAGAGAGGGAGAATCTATCCATCTTCCGATGTTTGCCCCAGCAAAGCCCCAGGTGATCGGATGGTGCCACCCACATTAATGACAGATCTTCCTGTCTCAGTTCACTGACTCTCTCTGGTCCGTCTCTCTGGAAACACCCTCAGGGACACACCCAGAAACAATGTTTCGCCAGCCCCCGTCATTTAAGCATCCCTCAATCCAGTCAACTTGACACCTAAAATTAACCATCACAGCATAGTACAGAAGACAGTTTCAAGAGGCTTAGGGAGATTGCAGTGTTAGAGTGGATTTATAATGTGAGACCTGCTCACCCACCCAGGCAGTGTCCAAAGGACACACTTTTCATTAAAGAAATAAATTTGTTAGGGGAGCCCCAGCATCTGTGAAGAGCTCTATAGTTCCTCTTCTCTACAGGTGAGAAATCGTGGTGGGAACTGATGTTACTGAACTGGAATGCTTAGATGCCAGAGGGATAATTGGATGCCAGAGTGGCAGGGGACAAGTGACAGCACTTAAACACCAAAGAAATGGGTGTGGTTACTGTAATGGACAGCAAAGTCAAAGCAGAAATCAGAATAGCCTCACACCACAGACCTATGGCATTAGCGAGTTGATCACAGTGTTCTAGAAGTGAAACAGACAGTGTCTATTAAATTCTGACTTCATCTGTATAAGTGGAAGAGTTTAAGGTCAAAGGAACAGAAGGGTAACTTCTGTAGTCATAGCCTTTTAATCAATTCTAGACTTGCGCCAGTTTACGGACCCACAGCCCCTTGAATTAAAGGGAGGCTAGGTCCCCTTTAGGAAGGGCCCAGCTACAATGACGAAAATTTCTGCTGTTGATTTTTCTCCTATGTTACCTCAAAGGGACCCGTGGCCTTTTACCAGGGTGACTGTGCATTAGGGAAAAGAGGATAATCAGATTTTGGGGGGATTATGGCTTTGAACTGACATCAGTTCCAGGAGATCCAAAACATCACTGTAATCCATCAGTCAGAGTTGGGGCTTACGGATGTCAGGTGTTCAATGGACTTTTAGCTCACTTCCATCTCAACTAGTCTCTGAACCCATCCTATGGTTATTTACATAGTTCTGAAATGCATAATTAGCATAGACATATTTAGCAACTGGCAGAATCCCTACATTTGTTCTCTGACCTGTGGAATGAAGGCAATTATGTTATGAAAGAGCAAATAAAATCCACCAGAACAGCTTCTATCTAGAAAAACAGTACACCCAAAGCACTACTGAGTCCCTGTAGGGAAGACAGGAATTACTGCCCACGTGAAGAACTTGAAGGATGTAGGGGTGGTGATTCCCACTGCATTACCATTCAACTCATCTATTTGGCCTATGCAGAAAACAGATGGATCCTGGAGAATGACAGTGGACTTTCATAGACTTAACTATGTGGTGACCTCAACTGCAGCTGCTGTTCAGAATGTGGTTTCATTTCTTGAGCAAATTTACACATCCCCTAGTACCTGCGGTACAGCTATTTACCTGGAAAATGCCTTTCAGAAGCAAAACTTGCTTTCATCTGGCAAGGCCAGCACAAAACTACTACTTTCCTACTCAGAGATATATCAACTCTCCAGCCCTATGTCATAATTTAGTTGCAGAAATCTTGACTGTCTTTCCCTTGCACAAGACATGACTCTGGCCCATTACATTGATAATATTATACTGATTGGACCTAATGAGTGAGAACTAGCAACTTGTCTAGACTTATTGGTAAGACATTTGCATAGCCTTTCAATCAATTCTAGACTTGTGCCAGTTTACGGACGCACAGCCCCTTGAATTAAGGGGAGGCTAGGTCCCCTTTAGGAAGGGCCCAGCTACAATGACGAAAATTTCTGCTGTTGATTTTTCTCCTACGTTACCTCAAAGGGACCCGTGGAGAGAGGCTCTCCAGCAGGTCCAGATTACCATGGAAATATCCCTGCTATTTGGGCCACATGATCTGGTAGACCACATGGTGTTTGCAGTGGCAGTGGTAGAGAGAGATCTCTCTGGAGGCTTTAGAAAGCTTCTATAGGTGAATCATAGTCCAGAACATTAGGATTTTGGCACAAAGCCCTGCCATTTTTTTGCAGATAACCACTCTCCTCTTGAGAAAGCTTTTTTTGCTTGCTATTGGGCCTTACTGGAGACTGAATGCTTAACCATGGGCCACCAAGTTACCCTGAGACCTGAGCCACTCATCATGAACTAGGTGTTATCTGACCCACCAAGCCGCAAAGCTGGGTGCTCACAGCGACATTTCCTCATCAAATGGAAGTGGTATGTGTGTGACTGGGCCCACATAGGCCCTTGAAGGCATAAGTAAATTACATGAAGAAATGGTCAAATGCCCATGGTTCCCTCTCCTGCTATGTTGCCTTCTCTTTTCCAGTACACATATATTGCCTCATGGGAGGTCCCTACAATCAGTTTACTGAGGAAGAGAAAATTTGAGCCTGGTTTCTAAATGGTTTCATGTAATACGCAGACACTACCTGAAAGGGGGCCACTGCAGCACTACAGCCCCTTGACTGCAATCCTGAAGTATGGTTGTGAAGAAGAATCCTCTCAGTGGGCAGAACTTCACAGTGCATCAGGTCATTCTGTTTTCTTCAAAAGACAAGTGACCAGAGATGTGAGTATATACCAATGCATGAGCTATGACCAGCGGTTTGGCTGGATGGACAGGGACTTGGAAGGAGCATGATTGGAAAATTGGTGACTAAAATCGGGGAAGAGATATACAGATAGACTTCTCTGAATGGGCAAAAAGTGTGAAGATATTTATGTACCATACCACCAATCATTTGTGAATGTTCACCAAAGGATGATCTCCGCAGAGGATAATTTTAATAATCAAATGGATAGGATGAATTATTCTATGGATAGCAGTGAGCTTGTTTTCCCAGCTACTTCTATTATTGCCTAATGGGTTCATAGGCAACACAGCAGCAGAGACGGAGGTTACACACAGGCTCAGTAACATAGGTTTCTACTCACCAAGGCCAACCTGGCTACAGCCACTACTAAGTGCCCAGTCTGCCAGCAGCAGAGAACAACACTGAGTCCCATCAGGGGCTCATTACCTGGAGTAAGAAGCCAGCTACCTGGTGACAGTTTGATTACATTGGACCACTTCCATCATGGAAGGGGCAGTGCTATGTTCTTACTAAAATAGAAATTTACTCTCGATACAGATTTGCCTGCATGCAATCGTTCTGCCAAAACTACCATCTGTGGACTTTCAGAATGCCTTATCCACCATTATGATAGTCCAGGTAGCATTGCTTCTGATCAAGAAAATTCACTTCACAGCAAAAGAAATGTGGCAATGGGCCCATGCTCATAGAATTCATTGACCTTTTTGTGTTCCCCATTATCCTAAAGCAATTGGCTTGATACAATGGTGGAGCGGCTCCTTGAAGATGCAGTTATAGCACCAGCTAGGTGACAGTACCTTCAGGGATAGAGGCAGTGTTTTCCAGTAGGCTGTATATCCTGTGAATAAGCATCCAGTATATGGTGCTGTTTCCCATAGCCAAGATTCATGGATTCAGGAATCAAGGAGTGGAAAAACAGGTGGACTCACTGTTACCCATAGTGACTCACTAGCAAAATGTTTGCTTCCTATTCCAAGAACCTTATACCCTGCTGGTCTAGACATCTTAGTTCCAAAAGGAGGAATGCTTCCACCAGGGATACATATAATTTCACTGAAGTGACAGTTAAGACTGCTAGCTGGCCACTTGGAGGACTTTATACCTCTGAATAAATAGGCAAAGAACGGAGTTACAGTTGTGATTAGGGTTATTGATCCTGATTGCTAAGGGGAAATTTGAGGGTTATTGATCCTGATTGCTAAGGGGAAATTTGAAGGTTATTGATCCTGATTTCTAAGGGAAAATTGGAGGGTATTGATCCTGATTACTAGGGATAATTAGACTGCTATAACACAGCGGATGTAAGAAAGAGTATATCTGGAATTCCAGAAGTCCTTTAGGTGCCTCTTAGTACGACCGTGTCCTGCGATTAAAGTCAGTGGAAAACTACTGCAATCCAATTTAGGCAAAACTACTGGTGGCCCAGGCCTTTCAAGAGTGATGGTTTGGGTCATTCTATTAGGCCAAAGAACAACCAACTGAGGTGTTTGTGGAGGTCACAGGGAATATGGGATGGGCAGTGGAAGAAGGCAGTTATAAACACCAGCTCTGACTACGTAAGCAGTAGCAAAAACAAGGACCATAATTATTTTAAAAATTTTATTATGAATATGTTTGTAGGTGTATATGTATAAACATATCGGTATAATCTTTAATATATCTTTGTTTTCTTCTTTGTTATCCCTTATCCTATAACATAAGATGTATTAACTTTATATCATAGTATGTAAGTTACAGGATGTCAAGGAGGAGAAGGAACATTACCCAAGGACTCTGCACCTTCTTCTAAAGAAAGGCTTAGTGCACTTTCAATTGTATGCAGAATAGTTGTATCGTGAGGGGGAGTATGATTTTGTAGTTATCTTTGTTTGGTTATTAAGTATGGTTTAAAAAGATGTGTATGGATAGCAAGTTGACAAGGGGTGGACTGTGTGGGTTAATTTTATGTGTCAGTTTGGCTGGGCTTGGTGTCCAGCTGTTTGGTCAAACACTCCATGTTGCTATGAAGGTATTTTGTAGATGTGACTACCATTTACGATCAGTTGACTGTAAGTAAAGGAGATCATCCTAGAAAATGTGGATGGCTTCCTCCAGTCAGTTGAAGGCCGTAAGGGCAAAAAGGGCAATTTCCTGGAGAAGAAATTCTGCCTCAAGCCTGCAGCATGGAAATTAAACCTGAGTTTCTAGCCTGCCAGGCTGCTCTACAGATTTCAAACTTGCCAGCCCTACAGTTATGTAAGCCAATTCCTTGAGATAAATCTCTCTTTCTCTGTCTCTCTGTGTCTCTCTCATATATATGTATATATACATATATACACACACACACACACATATGCATATATGTATATATATAATCATGCTTCACTCTTTATTGTGCTTCACTTTATTGTATTTTGCAGATAATGCATTTTTTTTTACAAATTGAAGGTTTGTGGAAACCCTGTATTGAGTCAGTCTATCAGCATGTGCTCACTTTGTTAGCACTTCTTAGCAATGAACTTACATGTACTGAGAAACCAAAACATTCATGTAACTCACTGTATTGCAATATTTGCAATATTTGCTTTACTGTGATGATCTGGAACTGAACTGATGATACCTCTTAGGTATGCCTGTGTATGTATGTGTATATACTTTATATATGTATATACATATATGAAGCTGCTATTGGTTCTCTGGAGAACCCTGACTGATACAAAGTAGATGGAAGAGACACATTGACTCTTCTAAGTGCCTTCACCTGGGAGTGGACATGTGTTATTTCTCAGTCTTCTGGCCAGAACTAGATCTCACTTTTCTGCCAAGACAAGGTAGAAATTGAGGGAAGCCCATGGATCCTTAGGGAGCATTATCTGTCTCTGCTATATCTTCACTGATAGAGTAATTTTAACCATCTTTTGGTCTGTTGAGGTAGTATATGATGTAGAAAGGAGATTTTATGGGAGCAGGGCTCTACCTACTTCAGAACTCATACCACAGAGGCAGGCACCTGCCTTATGGCTATAAGGCAATATAATTTAGTGGAATAAACCTGTTTGCAAATGCTGGCTCTGCAACTTACTAGATCTATGGATCAACTGAGTAAAATAACTTCTTTAAGCCTCATTCTGATAATATAAGAATGATGTTATCTAACCTATCAGATGCTTAAGAGGCTTAAATGAGGTAATTTGTATGAAATTTAGTAGTCTAAACTGATGGTTATTAAGCAAGCTTTGGTCTAGAACTCATGATTATAACAGAAGGCAATGTTAGCCAAAATTGAGTTTTCACGGTCTAGTGGGATGGGAGATCAGGTGCCTTGGGGATGGCCTTTTTGGTGGTCTATGGCCTCTCCATGGGTCATTAGCATCTTGCGTCAGATGAGGTCTCCTGGCATTTTCTAGTTTTACTTTTTGTTTCCAACAGGCATGCACCCTTTTCCATATACACCCACGTTATGGTCAGCTCTCTGTATCTACAGATACAGAAGGACTTGAGCATCCTCAGATTTTGGTATCCATGGGGCATCCTGGAACCAATCTACTGACCATACCAAGGAACAACTGTATAGTCTAGCTTATACCTGCATCTCCATGGTCTCCAAGAGCGTGGACAACAAACCATTCACAAATGTCCATTCCACGTAACAACAGTTCTCATGGGGCCTTGAGCCAACTACGGAGAGGATAACAAAGGACTGAACAGCAGGAGGACTGGGCATGTTGGTCAAGGAAGCTCTGACCGTACTTAGGCCTGAGGGCTTGGTATTCTCTGAAAGCAGGAGGAAAGAAAGCAGGAGGAAAGAGTTGAAAATGTTTAGGAAGACAAGCTAGATATGGAAACATCAGAGAGGGGAAGGGAAGCAGCAAAAGAAGTTGGAACCAGGGAGCTGTCCCTAGTTCTTGGCCCAAGTTAACATTCTTTTAAATCCTTTTTAAAAACAAAAGAAAAAGGAGAACGGGTAATGTTATTGTACCAAAGTTACTGCTTTTAATTCTCCCATGGCAAGAGAGAAAAAAGCAGGAAATTCATCCCTGGGTTTGGCCAAATCACAGAAGAGCACATAAGGAAGATAGCCTAATTCCCAAGCGGCATTATAGAAAACATTAGAATGAATGAAATTTAAGCCTGAATGCAAACATCTGTGGAATTTTTACTTGGGGGAAGGAGAAAGAAAGGGAGATTAAGACCTACAGCATCTGAAAGAACAGGTTAATAAAAATAATAAGTATTTACCACAGTTTTGTAACTCTAATGGCACGCCCACATGGCAAAGATTTTCTGAAACATCAACATCCTTGAGAAACCACAATGTTTACTCCATGTTTAACATGCACATAATGTACCCACGAGAGTTGTTTTTGCTTTCCCGACCTGTTTTATCCCTCTTCTGCTAAAGAAACCTTGCTTCCTGTGAGAATCCATTCCAAGTGGTGCAGGCAGAGCTGCCCTGCCACCAGTCTGCCAAAAAGGTGCATTTGTGACCAAACCTGGCTTCTGGCGGTGCTTCAGTCCTCAGGCCAGGGTGGATTGCTCAGAAATGCACATGTCACTCAAGTACAGCCAAGCAGAGCATTCCCTGTGGTTTGACATATAGACTTTGCGAAGGGGAAAGGGGCTTTCTTCTTCTCTGAGATCGTGAAAGTTGAGGACCAAAAACCTTGGAGAAGCTGGGAGTTATCCTTGTCATTGCACAGAGGGTGTCTGCTGAGAACAAAGATGATGAAGAGGAAAGAAACAGACTCAGGAGATGGAGTGAGACTCAGCTCTGGCTGACAGCTTTCCAAACAGGTGGCTGTGGTTTCTCAATGTCTAAGGAAGTCCCTGAGTGACCAGCACCAATAAGAAAGGGGTGCTGAAGTGGTGCATGCCTCAGAGGGAATGCCTTCTCCATCAACCTCCTGAGATATGTCCTGGAAGACAAGAGCATGGATCAAGAGCAGAACCCACCATGGAGCTCGCTGCTATGATAGACAGGGTGCCCTGTGCCTGTCAGGAATCAGATCGTGTCTGCACTGCCCTACAGACTTGTCCTCCTCCTCTTTCTGGTTTTCAAATGAGAGTTCTTCATGAAAGGTCTCTTCCGATAAAATCTTACCTAATTGAAACCACACAAAATGTTGCTAAATTCTCCCAGCATCTTCTAAGTCATGAACATCAGCACACTTTCTAAAAAAGCTACCATAGACAGAGTTACAGGGATTAGAGGAGGTGACAAGTGTGCACTTAACCTTAAAATAGAGCCTTCATATTAGGGGCTTATGGTGATTGTCTTAAAGAAGGCTTAAACTGGTGTCCGTGTCCGTGTGTGTGTGTGTGTGTGTGTAGAAAGAAAAGAGAGACAGAGATGAGTCAGGGTCCACCAGATTTGGCACAAGCTGAAAAATATCTAAACCTGTTACCCTTGAAAGACAGAAGGTGAAGGCACAGGAGGCTAGGGGTGGAGGTGATTGAAGGGTGTCTGTGACAGTTTCCATCTCAAAAGTCAGGATCTATACTGACTCCAGGGCATAAACACGGCAGCCACCATACCCAGGCCCCAAGGGCGCTCGCTGAGTCCCAGTTGTGGGGCAGGAAAAGAAAAGAAAGGAGACAAAAGGCAAAACTAAGGATGCATTCAGACAAATCCCTAAAATCCAAAGGAAATAAAGCAGAGTAAGTGGGTGGAAGGTGGGAGGGAGATCTTTAACCCTTTATCAAAATCTGAAACTGAAAATGGAAATGTGTCCTCTGGCCTTCGGTTGAACACTTTCATCATTCTTAGGGAATGATTCGATCACTAGGGAAAAAAGGATCAAAGAAGAATTGGATAGCAGATCTGGGATCAAATTTGAGGGTTCCCACGTGCTGATTGTAACACGTTGCTTAAAGGCCTGGGCTTCATTTTCGTAAAGTGGGGTGATAATGCCCCTCTTGCAGGGCTGTTGAGAGGAGAAAATGTCCACATGCATGAAAATTGCCCAGCACAGTGTCTGGGATGCAGTAAGCTCAGCAAGCATGAGCTCGTATCTATTTTCCCTTCGGCGTGTCCTGACTGTCTTCCCACAGTGCCCAGGCCAGTTCCCAATGGTGCCAGTCTTACTTATTCTTTGATACCAATGGACATGCAGCACCACCTCAGGAAGGGATGGGCTAGGCCAGCTCCAGCTCAAGTGGAAGTCCCCCTGCCCTGCTGGTCTCACCTGTTACCAAAGGCCATGGTTGTTCCATAGCCACCACTTTCATGTTCACATCAAGCAACTCATGAGCTTAGGTGGAATTGCAGAGTGAGAATCGTCCATGGCAAATACCTCTCCTCCCAGACCATATTCCAGGCCCCAGGACAAGCAGCAGCCCTTGTGCCCACCTGTGATTTCCGTGAATCAGCTGCCAGTGGCTTTGCAGCTCTGCTCCCCAGGTTTCTGGTAAAGCAGCTGAAGTCTTCAAAAACGCTGGGAGTGTATAGATGCAAAAGGCAATGGCAACTTTGACAAAGCCCTTCCAGGATACTGTGTCCCTGAACATGATGTGAGGGGAGAAGGGTGATTATCCCTTTACACAAGGTCTTTAAAAATCCAGATCTTCCTGAATGGCCTAAAGTAGTGGATGTTGTGCAGAAAAAGAGGGATGGGCAGTTATTCTTTTTAAATACCTTGGTTTTCTAGTTTCAAAAGTAATGCATATTTACTGTAGAAAACATGGATACCCTGTGTTAGTTACACTGGCTTCTATAACTAAAGACCTCAAAATCATAGTGGATTAACAGAATAAAACATTTCTCACTCATACAAGGTTGAATGCAGATGCTTCTAGGCAGCTGACTCTCTTTAGTGACTCCTCCCAGACAGTGACTCAGGGATTCAGGGTCCTTCTGTCTTGCTGCGTTGCTGCTCCCAGGACCTCAGGGGCTTCAGCTAGACCCTTTGCATCATTTGACTAACCAGTCAACAAGCAGAGAGAGATAGAGAGAGAGAGAGAAAAGTATTGCCCAAGATTCTTCTAAAGCCAGGTCTGAAAGGCTTTTATCACTTTTGTAGCCTACATCAATTTTCCCTACATCAACATTCCGTTGGCCAATCTATATACAGGGAAGCTGGGAAACACCACTTTTTTTCTGTGTGCTTAAGAAGAAAATGACATGATACAGCTAACACATAGCTCTGCCTCTGCCCTCACCACATTAAAGCACAACAGATTACCTACAACTTGATAACTCTGAGACATTTCACCGGTAACAATATAGTCTGCATCCTAAGTGACTTTATTATATGCATATATATATTAATATATATATTTGCAATGTGGTATCATACAATATCTACTGTTTCATAGCATACATTTTTCTAAACTTTGCAACTTAACTGTTCATTTTTTTCAATAACCCAATTTTATAAGACTGTGTAGTATGACTCTATATGGATGATCATAATTAATTTTACCAATGTTGTAAGATTAGTTCTGATCCAATTGCTAGATAGTTTTAGTTTTCATTCATAAATAGCAATATAATATAAATATGCATAAGATATCTGGTTATTTACATGGGATAAATTTCTAGAAATAAAATTTGTAAATCAAAGCAAAGTATGTTTTTAAGGCTGATAAAGTGGCTTCGAAATGCCTTCTTTCCTAGGATCTTACTTTAGACAGTTTAACCACTATGGCCATGTTTTTGCAAGCCTTCACTGAATTCTAAGCCAACAATTCTCATTTTCTGAGGTGTCCCTGTTGAAGTGCACTCCCCCCCCCCCCAGCTTCTATTTGCTGAGGACATAGCCTGGACTTTGTCAACTTAAAGAGGGAAGGGCATGTGCAAAGCCACGGGAACCAAGGTTGGCTGAGCCCATGCTGCACATGGGGCGAAAGGCATGATGATTCCTAAAGAGGTACACTTAACCATTATGATAACCTCGAGAGGTAAGCAATTATTGTCTCAGGATTTGGAGAACACTGAGATTCAGGGACACTCAGCCACTGGCCCAAGACTGTTAGTGGTGGAGCCAGGACTCAAATAAGCCCTGCCTTGGGCAAAATTGTGAAAGTAATAAAGGAAACATGTTTCCACCCTTTTAATTTTCTCAAATTTGGGTGCCCATGATCCCGCTATCTCTACCCTGCCACTCTGCCAAAGCAGGGAAAGATCCTCTGAGGATATGGCAAAGAGACTGATCAGAGAATCACTGAGCTGAGACTTTGTCTTGATGGTTTCAAGCAATGTGCTATACTTACCTTGGGGAATCTGTGTTCTTATCTGGAGGAAGAGGGATTTGGACCAAATAAGCTCTACGTCTCTTTCACGTCTCACTTATAGGCAAAGACCGAGACTGCAGACTCAGGACTGTAACTGGCATGCCACTATATCCTACAGTCTCAGTCTCCATTTCCATAGATGAGGTTTTCAGTCCAGATGGCATCTTAGATTCGTTCAGGACTTATTCTGGAGCTCTTTTGCAGAACCCAGCCAAAGACCTAATGCATAGCTAACTATCAGCTCTTTAAGCCTCTATATTCAGACACCCCCAAAAGCTGCTGAATAAATATTTTAATTGCATTGAATACACTTGCTCTGATGTTATTCAACAAGACAGACAGACTTCTGCTGCAGAATATTAACACTACACTGTCGGTATCTACTTCCTCTTAATCCAGACACATGATTTTGCTGTAACTATAGAGGCCTTCACTTGGTTGTTACTAAATGTTTACTAGGAAAATGCTACCCCATATGTTTCATTAATGATCTAGAGCTCTTTATCTGCCCACATCAGTGCCAGCAGCAAAAGACTACAGAAATAGTGACTTGTGCAATCAACTATTTTTGAACTCTTGGATTGCCCAATCAAACCTTTTTGACAGTTTTGGCAATACACTCTGCATGCCAATCCAGAGATCTGCATCCACTACTAGGCACTAAGAATACAGCCAAATGTCATGGTGGAGTTATAGTCCTGGCACCATTGTTCTTAATTTTGGGGGGTTCAAAGGCCAGTTGGACAATTTAATAAAAGCCTATATATGGCCTTTTTCCAGAAAAATGCACATATGCACATGTGCAGGCATGTGTGCTTGCACGCACACACACACACACACACAAGGCTGATTTTCAAAATATTAAAAATATGGCATAGTCCTGGCACTACTGGTTTAGAAAGAAGGGTACTAGAGGTCCCCTACTGGGCCAGACAGCAGCTCTTCACTTACTGGATTGCGGGGACACCTGCAGGGTTCCTAGAGACAGGCCATAACAGCTGGAGCTGTGGGGCACCAGGAAGGTTTGGAACAGAATCTATTCACCAACCAACATGGAGGCATTTGAGTATTTTAACCCCAAAACAGATGTACTGGTGTCTACCACCTGCTGGCAGACTTGCAGATACACATTAGGTTTGCATGCAAATTCAGGGGATTCAGGAACCCCTTAGGGGTTCAAGGATACCAAATAAAGAATCCCCACATTATTGGTCTTTCTTCTGGAAATAAAAGAAAATAAAACCATTTGGTTATGTAATTGAGGTATAGTCACCCTACCTCTTAAGTTCTCAGTTTGGGCATGTATAAAATGTATGAATAAAACTTGTCTCTAACCTGAAGTCCCTTCCTCTTTTCCAAGTCTGTGGTCAGTGAGTTGGCAGGGGACTGTAACTCTTATGCTACTTGTTTAAAAAGTTCAAATGCTGTTTCCTTGAACCCTTTTATAGAGCTAACTAGTGTATAAATAAATTGGAATGGGATCAACCGTGCAGAATAGCTTTCTAAAATGAGTCATGAATTGCCAAGAGTTAAAACTTATTTTGCAGTCATGGGAATGTTAGAGGACAGCTGGTCACCACAGCCTGTACAATGACCTTTCCTGGGTTGGAAAGCTCTGTTGAGTCAACCTTTGGACTTCATTCTTCCAGGCCAGGCAATTCCAGTTTCTTTAACTTCTCTTCTTCAGTCCTATTTTCAGGCTGAACTAGATTAGCACAGACCAGGGCTTGGACCTCTGATAAGATTCTGACCAACATGAGCTGAAAAAGGCCATTTTTTTTAAACAATGGACACTTTTCCCTTGTTCATTCCTCTGTTCCCTCCAAACCTATTCCTCTCTCTCTTCTTTTCTTTTCTGTCTCTTTTATTATTTAAGTTGCTTTTGAAGTTCTACACCTTCTGTGACACCAAGGCCACCCATCTTGCACAACTCAATTTTATTCTGTGTGCATGGTGGCCCTGGAGTTGGAAAACACAGTGGTGATACAGGGCAGACAAGTCCCAGAACTGGGGCTTGGCACAGGAAGGTTCTTGGCTTCACTCAGGAAGGAACTCAAGAGTGAGCCCATGGTAGAAGAAAACAGCTTTACTGAGGTGGCAGTATTACAGCTTCACGTCCACTCCTGAGGAGCAAGGCTACCCCGTGGGCAGTGTGCTGAGAGCAGCCGCTCAGGGGCAGCTCTGCAGTCCGACTTTTACCCATGTTTAATTACATGAAAATTCAGCGGCAAGTTGTTCAGAAATTTCTAGGGGAAAAGGGTGATAATTTCCAGGTCATTGCCGTGGGAAGTGGTGGTAAGTTCCAGGCGTCGTCATGGCAATGGTAAACTGACATGGCACTGGTGGGCTGTCTTATGGAGAGGTGCTTTTGCCTCTTCTGTGTTTTAGCCAGTTTTCAATCTAGTCCAGAATAAAGTCCTGCCTCCTCCCTCCGTGGTATTCCATGAAGCTTTCTTTATAAACTCAAAACTTCTTAAGAACTTTCCCTCCCTATCCAACCAGGGAGCTACCAGAGTTCTCATCTCCTTCAGAGCCCAACAAATGCACTTCCTCTCTGCTTCTACATTTCTCTGTCTTAGTTATTCTGAGCCCATTAATTCCTCAGGCTAACCTGACTCTTCTCCCAAGCATATCTCCCTGAATGAAGATCACCAAACCTAACATCCTCTGTAAGCCTTCTATGGGAATGAGTATAGCTCCCGTAGGGACAACAAAGAGACAAGTCTTGCAAGAGCAGAGGATAGATGCTGGATAACAGAGCAAGGAAGGTCCTATAGGTAGGGAGAGGTCAGATTCTGAGGCGCTGGGAAAGCCAGGTCAGTTCAGATCTGTTATGGTGGCAAGCAGGAAGCCACTGAAAGTCTTTGGGCATAGATGTGTTCATTGACACCACCCATGCAGGCATTGAGATTTCTAGACAATGTGTTGTCTCTGGCCGTCCTAGTACCAGCTTCCCACCCCTTCCACCCATAGGAATATAGCTAATTTCCCCCAGTGATTTGGGAATGATCCGGGTAAAGAGAAGACACATATGAACAAGGTTATGAATTCCTGCATGATCATTTTGATGGCGAATGCAGAGACGTCCATGCGCTCTACTTTTGTTCACAGCGAAAAATTCAAGTTGAATTTTCAACACTGTTTTTCTTAGAATTTTTGGGCAAAAGCTAAACGGTCTGAGGAGAAGGACAAAGGGCTCTCCCAGCCACTGGCTTTCAGATGTAACCAGCTGTACATCAGCTCTCCTCTTCAGGCCCCATGTGAAAAAACGCCACCAATCTGGGGGAGGGAGGGGGGCAATCATTTTTTCCCAGCGGAAAAGTGAATCAGAGCAAGATCAACAGACGCCTGCCTGAATGCCTGAAAACAAACCCTTCGTGGGGCAGTGTCCAGGGTGACATTGGAGCCGGAAAGGTATCAATGGTCACCAGGAGAATGTGTGAAATTCTTTCATGGATGGAATCAGAGCCTCTTGCCAGGTGAAGGGCAAGCCCAGAATGGGTAGGAAGCTGCCACTTCTACATGGTGCTTGGGGATGATTCCTGAACATATTGAAAAGGAGAAAGAAGCCTCCACAAAAAGCAGAGTTCACAGAAAAAAAAAAAAAAAAAAAAAAAAAAAAAAGTCGTCTGGTTTGCCTCATTGATGTTTTTAAACTAAAATTCCAGGAAGCAAATATTTCAAAGGAACAAGAGGCCAGTACACGGAGACCGGTTCAGATGGCACTAACATTGAGAGCTTCCCGTATGCTAAGCACTGCCAGCATTTCATAGGTGTCATCTCATTTCATCTTAGCAACGACAAAAGCGACATTATCATCATCCTCCTGCTCAACTGAAATGCTGGGATGTAAATGAATTTAAATTTTTTCCCATTTAAAGTTGATGTATAATTCACAGATAACAGAATGCACCTATGTTAAGAATACAGCTTAAAAAATTAATTGACAATTATACATCCAGATAACCACCTCCCTAACCAAGACACGAGTATTTTTATCAACCCAGAAAGTTTCTTGATGTCCTTTTAAATCAAAAACCTTCCCCCAAGAGGGAGCCACTCTTCAGTGTTCTATTATCATTTATTAGTTTTGCCCATTGTATTAATTTCCTAGGGCTGCCATCCATAACAAAGTACCACAGACTGGGTGGCTTAAACAACAGAAATTCATTTTCTCACAATCTGAAGGATAGAAGTCCAAGATTGAAGTGTTGGTAGGGTTGGAGTTTTCTGAGACCAATCTCTCTCCTTGGCTTGTAGATGACTGTCATCTCCCTTCGTTGCACATGGACTTTCCTCTGTGTGTCTGTGTCCTAATCTCCTTGTCTTATAAAGACACCATATTGGATTAGGGCCCATGATAATGACCTCATTTTTACTTAATTACCTCTTTAAAGCTCTGTCTCCAAATATACTCACATTCCGAGGTACTGGGGATTAGGATGTGAACATATGAATTTTGGAGGGCACGTGATTCAGCCCATAACACCTATTCTTGAACTTCACATAAAGATAATCGTATTAATGTAATCTTTTGCATCTGGCTTTTTTCACTCAACATAGTATTTTAGAGATTCATTCATATGGTTGTGTGTGTTGGTAGTCTCTTCCTTTTATTCATCATATGAATATATCTTAGTTTGCTCATCCATTCTTGCTAATGCACATCGAGCTTGTTTTCGCTTTTGGCTGTTTTTGCAATGTCTGCTATGAATATTCTCATTCAAGACATTTTGTGCATATGTGTTCATTTCTCTCAGGTAAATACCTGGGAGTGAAATTGCAGGGTCACGGGGAACATAAAGGGCTAATTTCATAAGAACCTACCAAACAGAATTCCAAGGTGGCTGTACCATTTTATAAGCCCACAGCAGTATGAGAGATCTCTGGTGCCTACACATTCCTGTCAGCACTTGGCTTCAGCAGTCTTAAATTTAATCATCCCAGTGTGTGTGAAATGGAATCTTATTGTGATTTTAGTTCAATTTCTCTAAATACTTGTGATATCGAGCACTTTTTCATTACTTACAGACTTTTATATATCTTTATGACATATATAGCCAAGGTTTTTTTGTCCTTTTTAAAAAATGGAATCATTCATCTTTCTTGTTTATTTATAAGTAGTAAAACTTCTTATTTTTCTATATAAAAATCATTTGTAGCTGGGTACAGTAGCTCACTCCTGTAATCCCAACACTTTGGGAAGGCAAGGTGGGAGGATCGCTTGAATTCAGGAATTCAAGACCAGCCTGGGCAAAATAATGAGACCTCATCTCTACAAAAATACAAAAAGTAGCTAGATGTGGTAGTACATGATATACTCCCAGCTACTTGGAAGGCTGAGGTAAGAGGATTGCTTGGTCCAGAGAGGTTGAGGCTGCAGTGAGTCGAGATTGCATCACCATACTCCAGCCTGGGCAACAGAGTGAGACTCTCTCTCTCAAAAAAAAAAAGACATTTGGTAGATTAACGTATTAAGAATATTTTCTTCCAGTCTGTGATTTGCTGTCCAATTTTCTTCACTACCTTTTGCGATGAGAATAATTTTTTAATTTTGTGAATTCCAATTTATTAATATTTTATTGTATATTTAGTGTTTTTGATGTATCTGATAAATTTTTGCCTACCCATAATCATAAGTATATTCCCCTATGTTTTCTTCTAGAAGCTTTATAATTTTACATTTTACGTTTTGTTCTATGAGCTATGTTAAACTAATTCCCGTGTATAGTATAAGGTAGTGGTTAAGGTAGTGTCTGCAGTTCATTTTTTATCCCCCATGTGGAATCTAGTTTTTCCTGAATCATTTGTTTAAAGACTTTCCATTCTCCATTGACTTTTCATGGTGACTTGGTCAAAAAATTGACTATATACACGTGGGTATATTTCTGAACTTTCTATTTTGTTCCATTGGCCCATTTATCAATTCTTATGTCAGTATCACCCTGTCTTGATGACTGTAGCCTCATAACAAGCCTTGAAATAAGGCAGCATATGTCCTCTAACTCTAATTTGCTTTTTTATGATTGTGTTAGAAAATTTGGTTTCATTGTATTTCCATATAAGCTTTAGAATAACCTTCTCAATTACTACCAAACAAATCTTCTTGGATTTTCACTAAAATTTCACTGATTGTTTTCAGCAATTGGGGAAGAGTTTCTACCTTAATGATATTGAATGTTCTAATCCATGAATATGCTATATCTCTCTGTTTATTTAGATATACTTCCATTTACTTTTAAATATAGAGTTAGAGGGCATAAAAACAGCTTTGTTACATGGATGTATCGCATAGCAGTGAAGTCTGGGCTTTTAGTGCAACTGTCACCTGTACAGTGTATCTTGTAATCTACCAGGTAATTTATCATCCCTTACCTTCCTACAACCCTCCCACCTTTGCAAATCTCCAGTGTCTATTAATCCACTCTCTATGTCCATGTGTACACATTATTCAGCTCCCACTTCTAAGTGAGAACATGCAATATTTGACTTTCTGAGTTATTTCAGCTTAAGAAAATAGCTCCCAGATCCATCCATGTTGCTGCAAAAGACATGATTTAATATTTTTATGGATAAGCATATTCCATGGTAGATAAATATCACATTTTCTTTATCCAGTCATCTGTTGATGGACATTTAGGTTGATTCCATAACTTCGCTATTGTGAATAGTGCTACAATAAACATACAAGTGCAGGTATTTTTGGGATAATAATTATTTTTTCCTTTGGATAGATAATTAGTAGTGGAATTTCTGGAATACCGAGACCTGAAACTATAAAAATTCTAAAAGAAACCCTAGAAAAAACTCTCCTATACATTGGCCTAGGCAAAGAATTTATGACTGACACCTCAAAAGCAAATGCAACAAAAATAAAACTAAACAAATGGAACCTAACCAAATGAAAAAGCTTCTGTATAGCAAAAGAAATAATTAACAACAAAACCAGGCAATCTACAGAATGGGAGAAAATATTTGCAAACTATGCATCCAACAAAGGATCTACAAGGCTCTACAAGGAACTACAAGGAACATCCAGAATCTACAAGGAACTCAAACAACTCGATAAGAAAAATACATAAATAACCCAATTAAAAAGTGGACAAAGGACAAGAACAGACGTTTTTCAAAAGAAGACATATAAATAAAAAATGATCAACACCACTAAACACCAGGAAAATGCAAATTAAAACCACAATGAGATACCATCTCACACCAGTCAGAATGACTATTATTAAAAAGTCAAAAGACCACAGATGTCGGCAAAGATATAGAGAAAAGGGAATGCTTATACGCTCCTGGTGGGAATGTAAATTAGTACAACCTCTACAGAAAACAATATGGAAAATCTCAAAGAAATAAAAATAGAGATTCTTTAATTTCTTTCAGCAATATTTTCTAGTTTTCAGTACAGAGGTTTTGCACATTTTCCATGAAATTTATTCATAAGAATTTTGTATATTTGATGCTTTTGTAAATCGTATTTTAATATTTTTATTGGTCAGGGTTTTTGCTAGTATATAGTAATACAACTTTTATATATTGATGTTGTTTCCTACATCTTTACCAAACTAGTGTTATTTCTACAAGGTTTTTTGTTGATTCCTTAAGATTGTCTCTCTCTATATAATGATGCCATGTGTAGATTAAGAGTTTGACTTTCCCCCCCCCCCCCAATATTTATGGCTTTCTTTCCTTTATCTTGGCTTGTTACATAGGCTAGGACTTCTACTACAATGTTGAATAGAAGTGGTGACAGCAAACATTCTTGTTTTGATTCTTAGGGGGAAAAACATTTAGTATTTCATATATGCTGCTAGCTCTAGGTTTTTCACAGATATTATTAATATTTGTCAGATTGTAGATGTTTCCTTTTATTCCTAGATTGTTAAAAGTTATGCTTCTTTTATTTATTTATTTTTCATGAATGGGTTAAATTTCATGAAATGCCTTTTCTGGATTTATGGAGATGATCCTAGGTTAGTGTGCTAAATTATATTAATTAAATCTTTAATGTTAAACAAACTTTGCTTTTCCAAATAAACTCTTGGTCATAAGTATTGTATATACATTATGTAGAGCTAGACAGAATTGCTAACATTTTATTAAGAATTTTTACGTGGAGATGTATTAACTCTTTCACAGACACAGAGTTAATAAGTGGGTGACTCAACATTTGAGCCCATGTCTTTCTGATTTTGTATCCAGTGTACTGTCTAGTATTACATACAATTAATTATATTCAACTGGGGCATGTCAGAAAGCCTATGCTTTTTTAAATATCTAGGGAGATCCTAGGAAATCTGCCAGGAGCAGGTACCATTCAGGTGTTCGTGCCTGCTGGGATGGGATGCTACTTGGAATTAGCCAGGTGGGCTGCAGAGATTAGATCCAAGAAAGGTGTCAGGTTATGTGTATATGGACAGACTTCCATATTGGTAAAAATCAGAATCTTGATTATCAGTCAAAACCCACTTTAATACCTGGAGAAAATGGTTCTGCTTAAACTGAAGTGTGTTGTAAAGATAAAGAAATATAAGCAGAGATCCTCAGGTTCTTTATTATATTTTATTTCATTTTATTTTTAGTTTCAGGATACATGTGCAGGACATGCAGGTTTGTTACATAGGTAAATGTGTGCATGGTGGTTTGCTGCATCTATCAACCCATCACCTAGGTATTAAGCCCCACATGTATTAGCTGTTTACCCTGATGCTCCCCTTCCCCAAAACCCCTCCCCCAACAGGCCCCAGTGTGTGTTTTTCCCCTCCCTGTGTCCATGTGTTCTCACTGTTCAGTTTCTACTTATAAGTGAGAACATTTGATGTTTGGTTTTCTGTTCCTGCTTTAGTTTGTTGAGGATAATGGCTTCCTGCGAAGGACATGATCTCATTCCTTTTCATGGCTGCCTTGTATTCCATGGTGTATATGTACCATATTTCCTTTATCCGTTCTATCATTGATGGGCATTTTGGGTTGATTTCATGTCTTTGCTATTGTGAATAGTGCTGCAATGAACACACGTGTGCGTGTATCTTTATAATAGAATGAGATCCTCAGGTTCTACCCTCAGCTCGGGCACCAGTTAGATGTATATCTGTGCATAACATTTTAATCTCTCTGTGGTACAAAACACTTACTTAAGATTACATAAAGTGCTAGATAAGTGCAATTTATTTACAATTAAAATCCAAAACTGACCTTTGTAATGGATCATCAGTATTTCAGCTTTCACCTTTGTCTATGGGGATGCTGGTAATATCCTTCTAGAAAATCAAATGTCCCAAATATTCTCCCTTCTTAGAGCAGGTGCGTTTCAAAATACTTTGTGAAAATGTAACAAAAACAGACAGAATAAAGCAACACAACAACGATGATAAACCTGGGCTCTGTTCTTTCAGTTCACTTGTATCACGTCTAGTACTCAGCCTTTAAGGTCATAAAGGAGAGAAAGTCCACTTGAAGTAGAAGCAGAATTCTCCAAAAGCAGTTTTAGACTCACGGCAGGCATAGCACCCAAGGCTTAAAACCTAACGTTTGATCTATATAATAGGTATTTTAAATCAGCAATATTTGAAGAAATGGGTAAAATAGTGCTTTGAAACATCGTGTTACTAGTCTAAAAGTAATCTACCAATTCAAAAGGGAATTACATTTATAAGAAACTGTAATAATAGATATGATGAAATATCATTTTGGCCAGAACTCAATTTTAGATACTGAGTTCATCTGACCTTTAAAGTTCAAGAAAAGTCAGTATTCCAGTGTGTCTAAATAAATCCATGCAGCTTCTGAATGGAGCTGAAGTCCGTGTGTTTCTCATTCTCCCGACTTAAACTCCTCAAACCCTACTCAGAACAGCAACCAGATGTCAATCTGACAACCTATCCTGTCCTCCCTCACACTAAATTAGGACCCTACAGAACCTCAAGAGAGTATATTCAGATTACCCAGACCAGACCACTGGTTCAGGGAGCTGGGAGAAGAAAGTTCTCACATCCTTGCCACTGACTGACATTGAGGAAGCCTGTTTCTTCTCATCTGCTGGGATCTGGGTCACCAGTACTTCTTCAGTCTGAGAGACTACTTTTCTTTCTCTCTTTCTTTTTTTTTTTTTTTTTAATAAGCACCCAATAGCTGGGAATGGCTTCCTGGAACCCCTTCTTTGTTTCTCCCAGAAACGATGATAAATTCATGGGTTTGCCTAAGAAGAATAAACCCAAGACTTCCGACTGCTGGATTCTGTACTTTGTTCCCTAGATTAGACAAAAGGCTGATTCCTCTTTCAAACATACCAAATTATCCCCAGATCAAAGTTTAAGCCCTTGAAACAAGTGATAAATGATAAGACCTGCTTGCACGCGGCTGTTCCTAAAAGGGCTTCTGTGGTGAGAGAGCAAATCTGGTTCCAATAGTAGGAGCAGAAGTTAAGTACTTTCTAATCCCGTTATAGTGGGGAAAGGATCAGATGCGCAGTCCTCAAGCTTTTACTTGACTGGTCATGATACTTGGCGGACACATTTTGTCCTGGGTGTGTCTGAACATGTGTAGTCAGTAAATAAAGTGCTAGAGCTACTTTTTAGCTTTACTGTTCATATCTAGAATAAAAAAATGTGAAAATAGTATACTTTTGAATAACTTCAATAATTGAAGGAATGACATGACACATTCTGGTGAGTTTAATATTTTAATAGCCTGAAAATTCTTTTGCTCCTAACTCAGGTTGAAATTTTTTTTTTATGATTATGAGCTGATCTCATTGTGTTACAAAAAGAGATTCAACACTGACTCTTCCACCATGCAGCAGGGACCCCTGGGCCAATTTGATTTCCTTCTCGGAGCCTCAGTTTTCAAATCCGTTAGACTATGTGATCTTTAAAGTTCCACACTGCTCTAATATTCCATGGCCTTGCCTTAAGGACAATAGACCCCACCAACTCTTCCCTTGACTCTGAAGGATCTCAAAGCAATATCATCCTCCTAAGTGTCAACTCTGATACTGCTGGCCTTGGAGAAGGAACAAGAGATTGGGTTGGATGTGCCCTTCTCGTGGAAGATGAGTGCTGCTTTATTTGAAGCCAAAACCCAGCATTAATTCCACAATTCAGTTCAACATGCATTTGCTTCCAAGTGCTCACTAGATGCAAGCAGCTGTTCTAGGTGCTTTGGGTGCTATAAGGAAAAACAAAACATAAATGTAGTCTTCAGGAACTCGATAGGAGAAATATGACCTGTATTGGACAGACTATCAATATTAGAAGGTAGCCTGGATGAGTGCTGAACTCCAAGTAAAAGGAACTGAGGGATTATTTGGAAAGGAAAGACACGTATCAGAGAAATCTGGCTGAAAACATTGAACTGATAGCTGAAGAAAGCTTACTTTCTGGTGTTCTGATATTTTTTCCTCTAAACTACTCTTTTAAAGGCCACTACAAAAACTTATTTCTAGAAGGCAAGAGTCTTCACGCTATTTACGGTAGGGAGAACTGAAGGTTATATATAATTTCATGAATTTTATTGGTGGTTTATAAGGTGTACTAATAACATAACATTGAGAAGGGTCAGAGGGCAGACATTAGTAAAGCATTAGGAATTCTTTTGCTGAAATTTTAAAATTTCTTTAACTAGCAGTATATGACACATGGAGCTTGGGTGTTGTTGGCGACCCGTGATTTCCATCACCAGCGTAGGGCATCTCATTCTCTTCTCCTTCGGACCTGCCTTAGGAACAGGAGCTCAGACTTTCACATCTTTGTGTGTGGTAGGTGCTATTCCCTACTTTTAATAGGAGAATGTCTTTTTTGTCCAGTCAACATGGAGACAGTAATGCTCTTTCTGATCTCTCAAATTATTAATGTATCTTTTGAAGAATTGCTTTTCAAGTTAACCGAGGTAGAGCAACTAGAGAATTTTCCTACCCCAGAGAGTAACTGCCATTCCCTTTGCTTCATGCTTTGCTGATGAGATGTCCACTAAGTAATACATCCAGCCTTTCTCCCTGGCTTGGTCCTGGCCCTTCAGGGACCTTTGCTTAGACGGACGTGGTGTATTAACAACTAAGCATGTTGTGGTCTCTCTTCTTTTCCCCTTCTTTAGCACCACTTTCCTGACAGTGAGATTGGGCATGTCTACACTACAAATCATAGTTCTTCCAAGATAACAGGAGGGCTAATTGTGACTATCTCTCTCAATCACTTATGTGAATTCAGCCTCATTCTTAGTAAAAATGGCATTTTGGTATTCATCTGTCTGACTCTTGTATATTCTCAGTTGACTTGGAACTCAGAAATATTTAAAGAGTGAGATCAGTTATCATCCACAAAACTCAGCATCTTAGAGCAGGGTTATTAAGCAAAGATAACTACTGAGTGGGCTTACAAAACCCTTAAGAATTTCTCTTTGCCTATAAAAGATGCTATTCTTTTAGGAGGGAGAAAGAAAATACACTGGATAAACTTGGGACCCTGCAGACAGGGACCCTGTCATTAAAAGTCTTCATCTATTTTACCCAGAATACAAAGCCCAGCGCTGAGCACTGATGAGTAGATGAAACGGGTGCAATCCCTTGCACTTGGTGGAGGAGACAGGGAGGGAAGGGGAAGGGAGCATCCCGACCCCAGATTGTGTCTGTGTGGAAGCTAATCCCCACTTGGAGCTGGAGTTAACTAGCTTCTGCCACACTCTTCTCCACTCTGGCATGACACAGGTCCCTCCAACGCCCCTGCGCTAAGGGAACATCGTTGGAAGGGCCAGCTTCTCCAAAGGCATGGCCTCCTGGGTTGGAGAAGCTCCTCCTCTAAGGATGGAACTCTCCCAGAGTGGAGTCCCTGAGCTTCCCTACCTCCTAAGCCTTCTCCAATTAAAGAGGCAAAGCAGAAGGTCAGGAAGCTGAAATGGACCCAAGAAGGAGGACGCATCCATGCTAAGAGCAAATGCCTCATGGTATTATTGCTCTCCTAATTGAAGCCTAAGTTTTTGTCCTCAAACTTTGCCCCAAAGATAAGGGCGGAAAAAAAAAAAACCCCACTGGTTCAGGCACAAGCTCTACCTATTTCAGGTGACCTAAGAGAAATCACAGGAGCCGATCTAATTGAATATCCTCCCCAGGCTGATAGACAAGGCCACACAAGGATATCCTCACACCAGGTGGCTTTGGGCTCTGATTCTGACACTTACTAGCTATGAGAATTTGGGAAAGTTATTTGACTTATCTGATTCTTAATCAGATCCTTCCTCATTATAAACGGAGATTTAAAATGCCTACTTTCTTATGTTGCTCTATAAAAATGTGTGTATAGAAAGCACCTAAAATAATTCCTGATATATAATAAGAACTAAATAAATGGTATTCAGAGTTCTTCATTTTCAGGATACACCCAAGAACTGTCTGTAAGTAGTTTTGACATCCAGGCATGCACCAAGACACCTAGACATATACAGGTGCACCACATACCTAGATCTTGACACACACAAGATCCTTAGAACACTGCAAATAAGATACAGAGAGATGACAGTGACTCTTAACCACGCTTCAGAAGTCACCGACAATTTTGCAGGTGATGCCTCAGAAAGGAAAATGATAGAAAACTCCCCAAATATCTTAAGAAAGGAAACAAAAATTTCCTGGAACCAATCTATTCAAGAGTGAGACTGAAAATAGGCCAAAGTGAAGCAGAAAGGAAAGGGAAAAGGAGATCAAACAGCAGCAGAGGTGATCTTACATTGGGTTAAGTCCATAGAAAAGACTGTGAACATTGGAAGTCAAACCCTGTTGATGTTTGGAACTGTCTGCTGACAGGAGCTCACTGTGGGGCAAGTCATGGAAGGAAAGGGTTGTGAAAAAGTAGTTTTAGAAACCGTGAATCATCCCAGCACTTTTGGAGGCCGAGATGGGCGGATCACAAGGTCAGGAGATCGAGACCATCCTGGCTAACACGGTGAAACCCCATCTCTACTAAAAATACAAAAAGAAATTAGCCGGGCGTGGTGGCAGGCACCTGTAGTCCCAGCTACTAGGGAGGCTGAGGCAGGAGAATGGCGTGAACCCGGGAGGTGGAGCTTGCAGTGAGCCTAGATCGCGCCACTGCACTCCAGCCTGGACGACAGAGCAAGACTCCGTCTCAAAAAAAAAAAAAAAAAAAAAAAAAAAGAAACCAAGACGCATAGCATTTCCAGTCTGATTTGTGTGCTCAACTGGATTCAGAATTTACATCAAAATCAGAGTTCGAGGGTAGGAAATTTAGAGATGATCTAGTCCTAATACTTACTTCCAAGTTCCAGGAGGCAGAGATAAAAGCTCTTATGCATAGGGAAGTGTGCATAAATAAAAGTATTTAAGTGTTAAAAATAATAGGGGCAGCTGAACTACAGAAGGCAATTAAGTATGATAGGGTTACAGAAAAGGCATGTAAAAATTTAACTTCCAAACTTCCCAATTGTTCTGCTGTAACTCTTTGGGTCAATAACTCGTCAAGGAAATCTGATCCTCAAAACCTTACCTGGAACTGTATGGGCTCCCCAGTGACCTCAGGAAAAAGGTCAAAACCATATCCCTTGCTTCAGTGGTCAGCAGGAGAAGTGATGGCTCCCAGGCCATCAGCAGGTGAGTGACAGGTGGGATGGAAACCCTATATTCTGTCCTTGGTCTTGTGCTCTTCCCAATATGCCATACAGCTTCACAGAGGTGT
Source organism: Rhinopithecus roxellana (assembly GCF_007565055.1). NCBI lineage: Eukaryota > Metazoa > Chordata > Mammalia > Primates > Cercopithecidae > Rhinopithecus > Rhinopithecus roxellana. The sequence goes on from NC_044558.1 coordinate 4,159,615, forward strand.
CCCGAGCCTTTGTTCCTGAAGAGGTGGCTGAAGGTAACTAGAGGCAGCATGTCCTCTGCAGAGATTTGAATGTCATCCTCCCTGAAGGCAGAGAGATAACCAGCCACAGCCCCACCAGCTGAGCAGGCCATGAGTCAGTTCAGACCATAAAGGAAGTGATGAGTATAGATCAAGGCCCAGCATAATAGACACCGTACCAGTCAGGGAAATAAAAAATCCTGCAAAGTTCTGGGCCAGAAATTCCTACCCAGAGTTAGAAAATTAACTGATAGCCCTTCTGCTCTAATTCAGAGGCATTTGAGCAATGCAGAGCAGTGAATTTTCCACATTTAAGTCCAATATCATAAGGCATTTCAATTCCCCAAATCCCTTCTCTCTTTTCAGCCAGCTGTCTCCTTTCTTCATAGTGCGCTCTGTGTAGAGGCCTCTCTGGACCAGTCGGCTTCTATCATGGAAATCATTCTGTTTCCCTACTAAAAGGGAAAAGAAAATTCACCCATTGAACCACGGCAAATTGCACTGACAGTGTGGAGACCCCAGAGAGGTACCATATTGATTAAAATGTTCAAGTTAGTAAGAAAGGAAGAGAGGAGAAAGGAACCGTGTAGACTCTTTAAAGACAGGGACGGAGAGGAGGAGGAATAGGGGTGGAGAAAAGAGGGCAAAGAGCATCCAGCTCTTGCAGCCTGTCCCCCTGGAGACGTTCCAACATGATTCGCTGGGCACACCGCGAGAAAAAGCATCTAGGGTGCAGAGGGCCAGGCTGGAACTGTTGCCCATCCCTGCACTCGCGCATCGCAGATGCAGCCCTCCGCTGTCTCCCCGTTGTGGGGAGCAACACTGCGAGGTGCAGCCAGGAATCTGCAGAGCAGACCCTGCAGTGTAGTGGACAGCGGACAGCTGGATGCCATCTGGAGGTGTAGGTACAGCGCTAGCCTGAAGGGGGTTTGCGGGAAGCACTGAATTTTTCTAAATGACCCTGGGAGTAAGGATCCATCACAAGTGTCAGCTTAAATGGTTCCCTGCATTAACAGTCATCAGTAAACGGAGTAGTAGTGGCTCACACTGTGTCACAGTGCTTGACAAAGTGCACTATTTCATCTAGTCCTTGCTGCCTCCCAATCAGGGAGAGATTTTTGTCACTGTTTTACAGATGAAGAAACTGAGGCTCAAAGAGATTCAGTGACTTACCCAGGAGAGAGGAAAGCACAGTGCGTTTCCTTGAATGAGGTCACAGCGCCCCAGGTTCATAAAGCATCCTCCAAAACCCCAAGGAAAAGTGGTCTAACTCCTCCGCCTCCCTTCTCCTGCTGCTGTATGTGGCAATGACACTGACTCTCCCACCCTCACAGCCCAAGGTGGAGCTGGTCTGACTGTAACGCTCCTCGCGTGCTCTCCTGGTTGTATGTGAACGCAGTCGGAACGTGCTCCAGCATCAGGATTCACTCAACACCTATTTTTTTTTTTACTTCCAACTAGAAAGTGGGAGATTCCATGATTTTAAAAAATCCCAGGTCTAATGGGCCAGGAATTTTATTATTTTGCCCACTGAACAGAGAAAACAACAGAAGGTCAGAATGAGACAGCTGCCTTAGTCACAGCACAGATCACTCGGTCTAAATTCAAGACTTTTTGCACCCAACATATCACCTGCATTCAGGGACCAAGCTCCTTTGCAGAGAAGCGGGAGACTGGACTGCATGACCTTGAGAACTCGCCTTGACCCTGGGGCCGCTTATGGAGGACTGTGGCCGGCTTGGAGGTGTTAGGGCTATGATTCCTCCAAACTTAGTCTGACGGATGAGTCGTGGAATGGGATCTCAGAGACTTTGGCTCTAGGCCTGGTTTTTACCACAGGCTGGTTGTGTGACTTCAGGCAAGTCGCTTCACCCCTCTGGGAGCTGTTTTCCTGAGAGTGATCTGAGGGGTGGGATGAGATGGTCTCTCCTTCCTGTGCCATGTGCTGGCCCCAGAGCCAGGTGGCTCTGCTCTTCTGTGCTGGTTGCTGTTCGGTGTTGACTGAGTTCATCTGTTTCCTGAGACACATGCAGCTGTCCCCCCTCCAATTACTTCATCACAGGCGCTGACAGACCCTTCAGGGCAGGGCTCTTGGCACTGCCTCGCTGGGGAGCATCTCCAATCATTGCCCGTCCTCATCAAATTCAGATTTATGGAGTGTGAGGGCAGAGGAGACCCAGGAAGGCCATGGAACACACGGTCTCAAGGCCCCTCAGGAGCTTGTGCTCTGCTCTTGGGCCATTTCCCAAGACACTCTGTCCAGCGGGTCAATATCAGGGTTCTCACCTCTCCTAGGGCAGACACACTCACCATTTTAACCAGGTCACTCGGCAGCTTTACCCCAGCAGCAGTACCAAGCCGGACGTGAACTTTGTATGCTGTTTCTATTTTATCTATTTTGTTTGGACCACCAGTTAGGCTACGGGTTTGGTGAAGACCAATATGCAGGAGAATCCTGAATCTAAACAAATGACATCAGCTTTATCCTCGAGTAATGGTAATGCCAATAGATGGTGTTTTCACCTCGTTATTGTGTGCTAACCTATTCTTCTAAGTCCTGTACATACTTGTACTCATTTACTCCTCCCAATCATCCCTGGAGGGTGGACTGGTTGAGTCTGTTTGACTTACAATACAGCCATGCCTCGCAGTGCAAGCTGCTTGCCTGGGATTTGGACTGGAAAGGTCATACGCCTCACTCTTCCCATGTGCCCCGGCTTAGTTGGGGTAACATAAAACAATAGCAAACGGAAGAGTCCACCAACAAGAGCTAAAATCGAGTGGCACAGAGTGCACATGTGCGGGTGCTGGAAGGAAGGAGAGAGTACCAGAGGATGCGGCATTTGGGAAGGGTGGTTGGGGGCTGGCCTTTCCAGGATGAGTAGGATTTATCCAGAATAGTAGAGGAAGAAGCTGCATAGCAGGTAACAGCCTGAATGTAGTGAGGTGTGGCGTAGGATCTGTGTGGTGAGTGGAAAAGAAAGTGAGGCATGTTTCATTCTCATCCCTTCTGTCCCCTCCCTCGTGGCTTGACGTCCAGGGACTTCTGTGTCTCTGCGGATAGGTGTGCAGTGGGGATATCAGACAAAGGCCTGCTTTCTTATGGGAGACAAGAAAGATAAAGAGAGTATGACCCCAAATATTTTCTGAGCCTGTCTGCAAGGTTGGGGGACACTAGTTTTCAGGTAATTTTGCTCTTGGAGCAGAATTTCCCCCACTACCTTTGAGAGCTAGAGAGTAGAAGGAGTTAAATTGCACCCTGCATTACTGCACTAATTATACAGTGAATTTTCAGTCCTGGTTTGCTCTTTGACACACCGTAAGCAGAATTCTTGCATATTCGGATGACAGTTTGTCCTCAGGCAATGCCTCACACCCTGCTCTGTACCGCTGTTCAGATGGACATCAGAACAGTATGTCTCCTCCGTGAACCCAAAGGCAGTGTTAGACATTGGTCAAAATCCAGCAGCATGCCTAAGAAGGGGCTGAGGTGCACGTGTGCTCTGTGACTAAGGGATGGGAGCCAAGCCCCATGGCTGAGTGACCAGAATCAATGCCAGTGAGGGTCAAGATGGGCAGCAGAGTGGACTAGGGGCAGAAGATGCCAGGTCATTAGCAAACCAGAGACTGCAAGGACTGGAATTCTGGCTTTTAGGTATTACCACTAACCTGTGCTGCCACCAAGTGCTCATTTTACCAGCAAAGTCTTCTTAGAGCCAGGGCTGGAGATGCCTCTCCTCCAGGCTCGCCTGGCTTCCACCACCCCTGCAAAACACACAGCACACGCATTCAGAAATAGGAAAGGTCAAACCACAAACCCCCTGACTGCTCTGTCCCCATGGCTTTATTTTTAGGTTAGAAAAGACCCCTTTCCTCTTCTGACTCATGATCCCGCTGACAAATATTCCCTTAGTGGAGAAAGCTAAATAGAGTCATTCCTCATGTCACATTCTCTTTAATCAAAGAAGCTCTTGTGACTGGAGCCTGTTTTGTCATTCTGCATGCTGCATGCACCGAATGTCCATGTTCTGTGGGCACTTCTTCAGACCAAAACACTAAGGCCAAAGAAGCCCCTCCCTCCCTCCAACGGCAATGACCTTCCCTCTTGCCCCCAGGCCCCCGCCAAACTAAGGCAGTTTATTGTAACATCTTGGGTGATGTTACTGGACATTTTGCTCAGAAGTCACTCCTTTGACGGTGGGGCACCCCCATGTCAGGGGTGACCAGAGATATAAAGGGGGCTAGGGAAACCGAGGTAAACTATGGACTTAGGACACTCTCAAGCACTGGCTTAGCCCAGGAAATTGCAGAGTGTGTTGGAACCAAGAATCCCTTGTTGATGAGACCTGGAGAGCAGACTCAACCCTGAACTGTGATTTTGGCTAGTCCTCGTAGCTTTTCTGAACCTCAGTTTCACTATCTTCCAATCTAATCTTTAGCCCTGTGAAATCCACATGTTTCTCCTGTCACCTTCTAGGTGGTTTATTGCTCAGAGATCCTTTCGTAGGGAGTAAAAATTAAGACATGGATATCCAGCATGTCATTTCTCTATATCCTCTTTGTACAGAAAACTGACTAAATTATTTTTAAAACTTTGAGACTGGAGGCTAAAATGCAGACACCTGAATCTCCTCTGAGTTTCAGGTCTCATGTCATCTGTCACTATAGAGAAAAGATACTTGGTTGAGAGCATCACAAACTATTGATTTGATCTGATCCACCACCAAAATGGCTCACATTCTTCCAGCAAACTTCTTCACATTCTTGATTTTATATAATGTTCATGACAATCCTGGGAGATAGGTACTTCTGTCCTCACTTTACAGGTGAGAAAATTGAGTTTCAGGAGAGACTAAGTCTTTTGCTCACGACCACTGAGCACTTGTATGACTTAGGATTGTCTTCATCCCGAGTCTTCTGACCTTTAAGAATCCTTCACCGAGTCACTGTGGAACAACATCTGCCACACCATGCAATAGGGATTCCTAGGACAATGACTTTCTAGAGGTCCTGGCCTTTCGTGTGCTCCCAAATTATGACAGGCAATCCCTCACCTTTCCTGGGAAGTTGTCCCCATGGTTGCAGGGAACCGGAATTGCAGACAGGAAAAGCCAGGCACACAGCTGGCTCTCCCACCAGTCTCCTTCCTCTGCTCCCGTGGAAAAGAAACCCAATCTCTCCAGCCCAGTGTTTGGGCTCCCGGGAGCCTCAGCCTACAGTGGCTGATTGAATTATCTTTATTGGCCTTATTACCATTGCCAAACCTCTGGGGAGGTGAACCAGATGTCCCCATTTGACCAGCCATTGCAGTTGTGTCCAGCAATGTCCAGCTGTTCCAGGCTTCATTCACAGAGCATCCCATTTATCTTGGATTTCTTAGTGCCATAATCAAGCTGCCAGGGGAGAAAAGGATGCTCCATTCCTGACATCAGGGAGAAAATATGAATCAGGAATCTAGAAAATGTTGCTAAGCATTGTTTTCTTCCCAACATGCACCCAGCCCTCCCTTTGCTCCCCACTGAACCAAGGAGGTATGCTTTGCTTTCCTTCCTTGAAGAATCTGATCCAGGCATCTCTCCTTTCAGAAAAGATTTTCTAATCATTCCTGAAAATCTGCTGCATTTTAAGGTCAATCCCACGAAGTGATTAGCTCTTGGGTTTTAGTTCCGTGTCTTTGAAGAATTAGGATAACACAGCTGTATGAATAACTCAGCTCCAAAGAATCACCAAAAAGAGCTTTAAGCCCAGGGAACACTTGGGGACCTTCAGCCCTTCACCTTCCCTTCCTACCCAAGTGTAATTTCATGTTTATTTCCAGGACTGGGAATAAAGTGCCACTCCAGCTTGATTGTGATCAAGATAGAGAAGTCAAGTTGTCACAGATTCAGTGCCTGACGTGTGCTGAGGCATTGACAAGAAACTCACACTGTTTAAAACGTGGAGGGACCTGTGTCCTGGCTCGACTGTGCCTCAGACATGCTGTGTCTGAGGCACACTGGGGGTGTGCTCATCTCACAAAGATTTTGGGGAATCTTTTCCACCCATCTTAATACTAAGCGGAGTCCCAAGCTGACTTACATGAGCAACCCAATCTTGCACCTCTGGAGCCAACTTAACATATCAGGGCTTAGGTACCTGACCCAGACTGGACCAGTCAGAGTCTTTTCCCTAAGAAACTGGGCTGGGAACTAGGAGAGCCCACCTTCCTTGGGCTGGTCTCTTACACTGGTGAGGGGTGCCGATGGCAGCCTTGTTCTCTATCACATGAGCTAGAGAGCAGAGACAGTCCCGCAGAGAGTGGGGAATGAAGGGGGCCTAGAGAGAAATAGCTGCCCCCAAAAGCAACGTAGAAAGGAAAACAGATGACCACGGAAAGCCAGGCTGTCAGCTCTCTGCACCTACACATTTTTCTCCGGGAATTCGTTTGACTCAGCTTAAACAAAAGAGGTGACTTATGAAGGATGTTAAAACTAGTGGGCGAAAGTTTATAGTGAAAAAGTATATGTGCATGATCTCAAAGCAAAATTTGTTAATGACAAATGGAAAATAGTAACTGCACAGTTAAGAAGCTGGCAAACACCATCTTAAGAAAGTAATTGAGGTTAACTTCACCGGTAATGAGATGCCTCAGCATCGTGTACCACCTGATGTGTGCACTGAGAGGGAGAGGGGAGCACTTGGTGGTAATGTTCGCAACGGTCCATAACCTCAGCCCATCATGAGAAACATCCAGAGACCCAAACTGAGGGACATTTTACAAAATATCTGGCCAATACTCTTTCATGATCTCTTTCAAGATCATGAAAGATAAGGCTCAAAAACTGTCTCAGATTGATGAGACGTGAAAATTAAACGCAACCTGGGATGCTGGATTAGATCCTGGTAAAGAAAAAGACATTCATAGGAAATGTGGTGAAATCTAAATGAAATCTGCAGTTCAGCTGATAATATTGCAGGAATGTTTGTTTCTTGGTTTTGTTCACTGTGTGATGATTATGTCAGAAGTGAACACTGGACAAAGTTGGATAAAGGGTATGTGAGAATTCTCTGTACTATTGTTGCAACTCTTCTGTAAGTCTAAGAGTATCTCAAGATGTAAAGTTTTACAATAATGAGATATGGCTACAAAGAAGGGAACAACAGAAACAGGGACCTACTTGAGAGTGGATGGTGGGAGGAGGGAGATGATAAAAAACTTTACCCATCAGGTACTAGGCTTATTACCTGGGTGATGAAATAGTCTATATCCCAAACTCCCGTGGTGCACAACTAACAAATATAACAACACTGCACATGTACCCCAGAACCTGAAACAAACATTATATATTTTGTTACATTATAATAGAGCATATAATGTAATGTGATATATATTATAATATAATATTATTATATTATATATTCTCTCTATATAGATATATAATTTTTAAGTGGTAATATGTTATGAAGATAGAGGGGTCCCTCATAGAATTCAAGATCATGGATGTATTTGAGCCTCAGGCTTATGTTAGTGCCGGCGACTTTTGTTTCTTACAACAAAAACATTCTGACGGGTGCACCCTGAGTAAATCGTTTAAATTCTCAAAACTTCAGATGGAATCTGCCCTCAAGCACCACAGAACATTGAACTTCAGGCCCAGCATCTGACAAGTCACAAAGCATCATCACTGTCCTCTGTTCTAGCCTTGCAAAAGCCAATTTTGAACATTTATCATGAGATCTTCTCTTTCAGCCAATTTTTAAGTGCACAACATTCTATTAACTATCGGCAACCAGACACCAATAAAGCTGTTTAAAAAAAGGCAAGTTATAGTTGGCCGGGCGTGGTGGCTCAAGCCTGTAATCCCAGCACTTTGGGAGGCTGAGACGGGCGGATCATGAGGTCAGGAGATCGAGACCATCCTGGCTAACATGGTGAAACCCCGTCTCTACTATAAAATACAAAAAAAAAGCTAGCCGGGCGAGGTGGCGGGCGCCTGTAGTCCCAGCTACTCGGGAGGCTGAGGCAGGTGAATGGCGTGAACCCGGGAGGTGGAGCTTGCAGTGAGCTGAGATCCGGCCACTGCGCTCCAGCCTGGGCGACAGAGCGAGACTCCGTCTCAAAAAAAAAAAAAAAAAAAAAAGGCAAGTTACCAGATGGAAATCGTGCTTCTCTAAGGACCCGGAAGAGAGAAACATAAATCTAATTTACTCACTTTGCCAATACTGCTGATCATTTTCTAGGCTGAATTATGGACTTTCAGAACTAGACTTCCATCCAATGATCATCCAGCCACTAAGACGCCATCTAGTGTAACCTCCCTCCCTGTGCAGGAAACCTTTGCACAATCCTGCCTAACACTACAACACATCTCAGATAACTGAAAGATGAGTGCTGCACATCAGCCTTTTCGTTTCTCAGTCAAGTCTGTACTCATTAGAAAGAGTTTCTTGTACCTGGGGTGATGATCAACGGCCCGGTTTGCCCAGGTCAGTTTCAGTTCATGGGTGTCATCTGGGTGTAGTTATTTCTAGCACCCCTCTTATTCATCACCTTCCTTCTACTATTACAGACTCAAAACAGAACAGAACAACAACAACCAAAAAAACCTGCCTCTTCTTAGCTAAACATGAGGCCTAAAACTTCATAAAACAGAATAAGCATATCCCTCTTTCAAACAGTGCTTCAAATATTTGAAGACAGCTATCTTGTCTACCCCCATGCCTAATAATCCAGTTCCCCAAGCTGAGCTTCCTAAGCCACAGCTTCCAGAATCCCCAGCACCCTCTTAGGCCCCCTCTGGATGTGCTCTGAGGACTAAGGGCTGGAATAGAATGCAAACCTCCAGTTGTGATGAGGCTAACTCTGAGGCATTAGGATTATTACATCCATCTTTTTAAGGTAACATTGGCCAGTATTATCATAATGCAGGAATTAGAGGCCCATCAAATGACAGACAAGAGGGGATAAGTAAATAGTTTATGGTGTTATCAAACTGTGGAATATTATATAGCCATTAAAATCACATTGTGGAAAAATACTTAAGACCGTGGAAAAGAGCTCAAGATACAATCTTGAGAAAGCAGGACACACAGGAATGAATAAGCCATAACTACCTGCAGCAACAGGGGTGGACCTCAAAGCATTATGGCAAGGAAGAAGCAGACACAGTTCAGTCTGGTTCCTTTCCATAAAGTTCGAAAACAGCCAAAACTCACTAATAGTGTTAGAAGTCAAATTAGGGCTTTCTGTTTATAGGGGAGACATGATTGCCAAGAGTCATGGGGGCTTCTGGAACTTGGTAACACTTTGTTTCTTGATCTTCTGGGTGCAGGTTAACAGAATGTGCTCACTTTTTGAAAATGCAAGCCTTGCACTTTTGAGTTGTGCACTGTTATGAATGTATTTTATGCTTCTGGAAAGTTAACATTAAAAACAAGAAGAGGCTGGGCGCGGTGGCTTACGCCTGTAATCCCAGCACTTTGGGAGGCTGAGGCGGACGGATCATGAGGTCATGAGATCAAGACCATCCTGGCTAACACGGTGAAACCCCGTCTCCACTAAAAATACAAAAAAAAAAAAAAAAAAATTAGCCGGGCTTGGTGGTGGGTGCCTGTAGTCCCAGCTACTCGGGAGGCTGAGGCAGGAGAATGACGTGAACCCGGGAGGCAGAGCTTGCAGTGAGATCGCACCATTGCACTCCAGCCTGGGTGACAGAGTGAGACCCCATTTTTAAAAAAAAGAAAACAAGAAGAAAGAAAAAAATCAGTATACAAAACTCAGTTCTGAAACTGCTACATGTATTTTAGGATTGAATAAGTAAGTAAATGAGTCATCAATGATGACAGCCAAGATTTTCACTGTCAAATAAAGAAATTTCAAATTAGTGAGGGAGGAAGACTAGAATGAACCCTATAATCATGGATTAGAGATTAGTATAACCACGTGAACTCTTGTTTATTTTAAGAACTCATGTTTACTTAGACTGATAAGTAGAAATACAGAAGTGATTATAGCTATGTGTCTATGCACACGTACATACAGGTATTTCCTAGCTCTGCCTGCTGAGAAGGTCTGGCAGCAGTGACACCCCAGTAGCAATGGGCAACCCCAGAGCCCAGTGATTGGTTTTTGAATACAATTCTCCAAGGAAAGAAATCAGGACTCCTAGGAGAAATGGTCGATTGCAAGGCAGAGCAGGAAAAATGTCAGGGGAAACTTGTAGGGGCACAAAGTAAGAAAGTGCTCACCAAAAACAAAAAGGAGGTGGGATGGGGCAAGCTGAAGAACACTGGAGCCAAGCTGAAAGAGAACCCCCATTCCCAACTGGGACGACCTGAGTGATAACACAAATAATTATAACCCTGCAAAATAAAATGCATATCCATGGCTCCATAGTGATATAAATAAATGATTGAGTAAATAAATAAATGAGAGACAAAGGACAAATATTTCTCTCTGAAAAATTCCAGATAATATATGTAGACACTCCCCCTACTCACCCCAGAAGGCTTAGAACTTAATCCCCCTTCCCTTGAGTGTAGGCTGAACTGTGACATGCTGCCAAAGAATAGTATATAGGATGGGAACACAGTAACTCCACAGGGGAGAAACCAGACGGTCATAACCACATGGTAGGTCATGTTGATGTGCCACCCTCGGCTGTAGTGCAGTGAGGGGCACTTCACCCCTGTGGTCCTCCCATTAACCCACAACCCCAGCCTAATCATGAGAAAGCATCAAGCAAGCCCAATTGAGGGGCACTCCGCAAAATACTTGACCAGTGCTCTCCAAAATTCTCAAGGTCATAGAATACAAGGAGTAGCTGAGAAACCAGGACACTAAGGAGACGTGAAGACTAAACGCAGTGTTGTATCTTGTATTGGATCCTAGAAGAGAAAAAAAGGACATTAGTAGAAAAACTAGTGGAACCTAAATACAGTCCATCATTTAGTTAATAGTAATGTGCTGATGTTAATTTCTTAGTTTTCGCTATATAGGATGTTGTTAACATTATGGAAAGCTGGATGACAGGTGTTTAGGAACTCTACTATTTTTGCAACTTTTCCATAAATTAGCAAGAATTATCCCCAGATAAAATACTAATTAATAAGAGTAACAATCTCTATGTATTAGATGATCCTAAGTTTGTTTAAATACACCCACAAGAATATGCACATATGTGTACACACACACACACACACACACATACTGCAAACAAAGAGCAGAAGAAAATACAGCAAAATATTAAGCATAGTGTTTGTGAGCAGTGGGAGAGCAGTGTTTCCTAGGGGAACTCATGGAGACAGGAACAAAGGCAGTGAAAAGGACCCTCTCATGTATTTTTTTTCTGGGACATTATCAGAGATTAACAGGTTGGTGGTCAGGGTCTGGGACAGAGATCTTGGCCTTTGGGTGGCACGGTTGTGAGTTGCCTGATTAGAGAAGCCACCAGCCTGGCCTCCTCAGGGCCAGGATGCAGCCACAGTGGGACATGGCAGGGCCTTGGCCCCCATCCTGTCTGGCCAGCTCCGTGTCTGTGGTTGTGCACCAGGCACTTCCCTCCTAGTCAGAGAGCTGGGCTCAAGCACTGTGGTTCCAGCTGTACGACGTGGCAAGCCAGTGGTCAGAGTCACATTGTCATTCACAGTTGAGGCGCATCAGGGAGGCTTCCTTGGCACTGGGCCAGAGCTGGCTGCCACCTCCTTGCCCGGGGAGCCAGCCTGACAAGGATGTCTGAGATAAGTTAACTTTTACATCTTAGTCACCACCCTGGTACAGAAGGGCAGCTTGGAGACACTGAGCCCCACCCTGCCAGCAGCCAGTACCATGTCAGTCCACGGGGCTGGGAGGTGGGGCACAAACATCCCTGCAGCCCCCGGAGGACGGTCGGAAAAGGCCCTGTGGCCTTCCTGCCTCAGAGCACGTTCACTCTGCAGAGAGGCAGACAAGGAAGCTGTTTAAAAGAAAATGTGAGTCTCCTGCCTCCTTGTTTTGTGGCCTTGAACGTGCATTTGGAAAGCATGACGAGACTAGCGTTTGCAGCCGCTGTGGGTAGTCAAGGAAAGGCTGACTGGGCGCACTGCCAAGCCACTTCCAAGGGTGGAATCTGGATGGTTTTGGAGGATGGGAGAGTCACCCTGTGTGACTTACTCAGGTCTGGTCCTGTGGACCAGGAGGCCAGGCACCACCAGCAGCGGGATGGGGACTCTTGGAGCCCCGGCGACGGCCACTGGCTCTCCCTGCCACGTCAGGCCACATCACAGATCCAGCCGCAGGTGTGTGGAAGACAGACTCACCTGAACGAGGGAATGTCTCCCCTGTGCAAGTCAGTGAGCGCCTCCCTCCCACTCTTGTGAAGTCATGGCCTCCCTCCCACGGGGCAAGCGAACCAGGAGCTGCCTAGTCACCTCCAGCTCCCCTCCTGTGGCCTGTGGTGGCTGAAGAGCACTCATGTGCCTGGCAGGGTGCCTTCAGGACAGGGCGCTTGTACCTGGGGGCCCAGGATTGCACGGAGCAGAGCACAGGGAGCAGGCACAGCTCTGAGTAAGTGGCCTGCCAACAGCCTGCAGGGAGATGGAAATGCTTCCAGAGGTGGCTGGTAATCCCAGCTGCTCAAGAGGCTGAGGTGGGGGGATAGCTTGAGTTTAGGAGTTCAAGACCAGCCTGGGCAACTGAGGAAGATTAGGTCTCTTAAATACATAAGTATATACATACATACACATGTACACACATACATACATACATGCACACACATACACACACATACACACATACATACACATACATACACACACATACACACATATATACATACACACATACATACATACTTACACACATACATACACACATACATACATACATACATACATACACACATACATACATACACACATACACACACACATACACACACACATACACACATACATACACACACACATGCTTCCAGGCAGACGTCCTCCCCTTGGTATGGGCGCCATCCAGACTTCCCAGCTGCCTGAGGGAAAGAAGAGGTGTGGAGACAATATGCAGGCAGGGCCTCTGCACAGGTTGCTATGCTCCTCCCGGTCCAGCTCCTGGGTCCCTCATGGACCCCTGAGAACAGGAGGTGGCTCCACTCTGCCACGTGGAGCTGTGAGCAAGGCAGGGGCTGCCGCAATTTGTTGTTGGTTCAGCTGTCCCAGGTCCACGGTCAGGATCGGGGAACAGGCCTCCTCACTCCCTGCGTATATGGTGGGTCTTCATAGAGGTACATCTTCCCAGGGCCCCTTAAGAAAACCTAAGCTTTCTGCATTGATCTCGGGGCATTGAGGAGGAAACAACGGCCTGTGAAGTTATTGAAATCCCTACCTCAGGGGCCAGCCCTGTGTGTGCAAAAAGGTTCCAGCATGTAAACGCGCTGTTCTGTACACAAGGCGAGGCTGTGACCTTCTCAACTCCCTCAGCGGCCGCTCTAAGTGACTGCAGTGGGGCTAGAAATATAGTCAGTGTAAAGGAGCCTCTTTTCAGAACAAGGATGCGAAGGCAAATGTCACTTCATTCACAGTAACAGGCTTAGAATTCCCAATATAGCAATGGAAGGAGGCTGCCTACCCGCCCTCCCCAACCACACACACACACACACACACACACACACGCACACGCACACTGAGGACCAAAAAGCAAGGAGGCTGGAGGAAAACCAGGAAGCCAGCTGAGGTATCCAGACATTGACAGGGAAGCCGGGCAAAGACCTAGGACCAGCGGTGAAGGGACTTGCAGGGTATTTACTATGGATAGCGTGGTAAGGGAGGGGGACTTGTAAAGTCAGCTCTGTCCACAAATACTGTGTGTGTGGCTCTGTCTTTTAATCTACTCACCAAGTTTTAATGAATATCTTCTAGGTGCACAGAACTCTGCAGCTCTTGATCAACCATAACAAATATTGAATCCCAACCCAGGTTCCCAAATACCCTGCAGAGCCTTGCATCCTTGATCTGTCTGGAATTACTCTAGTGGCAAATAAATCAAATTCTTTGAAGAAGATTTGCCCTGCTCTTCCTGCCTTTGGCCCAGAGAGTCACAGAAAGGCCTGGAAGCAGATGCTGCAGAGCCTTCAGAGGCAGAGCCGGTGTGTGTTCGGCACCAGGGCCAGCCCGTCACCTTTCTGTACACATCTGAATCCCGAGTCCTGTCTGGGGACTGAGCAACACCAGACACACAGGATCTCCAAGTCTCGGCCCCTTCCTCTGTAGAACAGAAGTTTCACTCTCATCTTCCAGCTCCAACAATTTATCGTAGTGCCCACTCCTGGGTTTTTCCTTCCCAGGGATCTCCAGAAAGCCCTTGTACTTCAGCATCTTGTGAGATGACAGAGCCTGTATCAGTGAACTGGTAATAAGAGCTCTCTCTTAGCCAGCCCCAGCCTTCCCTCTAGAAGCTCAGTGTAGCCATTGATTCAAATAGGTTGGTTAAAGCGGGGAAGCCTGATGATGATGCCAACTCATCAGCAGACACCGTGTTGAGCTGACACTTCGGATTCTGAAGCACCTCTTCCTACCTCCAGAAGCTCTGTGCCTCTATGCACAGTATATTGCAGGACTTACAGAGAACGAATCTTAGCTATGATCGGGCTTTCCTGCAAAAGCCGTGCCACAAGAGCCTGTGTGTTCTGGAGCAGGGTGCTACCTTGGGCTTGAGAAAGCTGGTGGATCCATCCATGCTTCAAGAAAAACCATTTGAATGACAGACCAGAAGGAGGGTAGAATCTCGGCCATAAGCGCTTCATAAAAATAACTGATCCATATAAAGTTCAAACCCAAAGTCTTGATATCATTCGACTACAGCTTTTCAAACAGAACCAGACGTTTCCGTTCCCCTACCAAACAGCTGAGACAATAATCTTGGCAGTGCCCACCTTATAGGATTTTAGGGTCAGGCTCAAATAACAGAAGTACTTTGTAAAAGTAAAGGGTAAGACAAAGGAAAAGTAGCATTGGGGTCATTGTCATGGTTAGTGGGGCCTCGCCGATGAGAATGGTTTTGTGATAGCGTGAAGTTGTAATAAAAAAGATGCAGGTACAGAGAACAGTAGCCCTTCCCTTCGGGCTTGAGAGGTGGGTGATTCACCCTGAACACATTCCTTCCCAGGACCCCTCCTTTGTCACCTGGATTTTCTGAGCTCAGCTAGCCGAAGCACATTTATCAACTCAGGGGTCTGATCCCCTGGCTGGTCAGTTACCTTTAATCAAGAAAACAAGATAAAAATAGCTATTGAATAGTGGCTCTTTTCTGCTAATTCGTGGACTGCTGGGCAGAAGGAAAAAAATGGTTGTGATATGGCATTTCACCATCAGGTGGCACCCAAGGACCGTGTCTGAGTGAGATTCGGCTCCACCTTCCAGTCTGATGGAAACTCATCCCTTTCCCTCCAAAAACAAACAAACATACAAAAAACCCTCATCAGGAGAACCAGAGAAGATGTTCCAGGCTTTGAAATAGTTTTCTATGGGATACAAGTCTGTGGTGACAGAATAAGGGCAGAGGGCCTAAAACTACACTCGTTGTGACGGATGGAAATGAGTCAGGAAACAGAACATTCCAGGGTTGATATGCGCTTGCCAGTGGAATGGAGACCTCCATCTTCAGAGGACTATCCAAATGATAGCCCCCTTTAGCAGTCTGGAGACAGGCGCTGGGAAAGCCAGCCTCTCCAGAAACCTGTCATTGCTTCTGACCAGGGAGGCGTATTTTGGAGCACATGAAGGTCAGTTTATTCTTGCGATTTTAGGGCCTGTCTTCAAGCTCTCAAAGTTCTTGTAGCTCAAGCTACCTAGCTTGGAGTTTTAGAAAAGATGAGAGAAAATGTGGGCAGAAAAAGAAAATCTGAAATTGTGCACTACATTCCTTTCATTTAATAATTATAGTTGAATTTGACTGAGCACATAATACAGGCACAAAGCATTTTACAGGAACAGTCTGATTTCATCATCACAGCAAGCCAGTGAAGTGGAGGCAATCCTCCTTGCAGAGTGATTAACTTGCCTCAGTTCCACAGCAAGTGAGTGGCAGAGTTGGGACTTCTACTCAGTTGGACTTCGAAGCTCAGCTTCACGCCTACAACATGTGGGAGCCTCCTGGTGTGTGCTGGGAGTGGCATGGCTGCTGTGCTGGGGACTGGGCATAGAGATGTATGACATACAAGTTTCTGACCTTAAGGGAATCTGGGAGATGATGGAGACATGAATGAGATACAATGTGCCAAGACTAACATACAGTACTCTAACAGCCCAGAGGATATACCAGTTAATGACCTGAGGGATCAGCAAGTAAAGTTTTGAAAACTTGAGAGGTAAAGAAGGTCATTCCAGGTGCAGAGGAGATGTGGTGCCAAGACACAGAGGCATAAGCTTACACAATGTCCAGAAAGAAGGTTAGTATGGGATGCATAAAAAATAGAAGGAGATGAGATTAAAAGCATCAGTGAGGGTTGACACATGTATACATGTATAGCCTAACATGGGGGTTGGATTTTCAACATCGAGGCTGGAGGTGGTGGTTTGGGTCAATGCATTTCGGAGGATGGGGAAGGGAGAGGTGATTTGCAGGACAATGGTGTACGTTCCCATTGGCTGCACAGTCCTGAGGGTTTTCCACCCTCCATGGTAGACCTGAGCAAGTTCTTGGTACCTTAGTCGGGGGGGAAGGAAAAGGACATCTTTCTAAGTTAAAATGAATGAAGAAGAAATCAGAAATTTGAGTACCACTTCGGAAACCTACTGGAAAACTCTGGCTTATCTACTGAAGTTCCTAAAGGAACAAGGGCCCAGGCTCCTAGACAAAGCTTTGTGAAGCACAGGCAGTGGCCAGAACACAGTGGGAATTGCAGAGGGATGGGGCGCTGGCACTGTGGTTTTTAGGGACACTACAGAAGAAGTTTCCTTTGGAACAAAGAGCTCCCTGTGAAGAGTCAGGAACTCGGGTCTCAGCTTGCATTTGCCATCTTTCTACATAAGCAGGAATCTCCCCTGTGCTGGGGAATTCTTTGTTTTCACAGAATGGCATCTGCGCTAACACATCTTTCGTCTTTTGTTTTCTCTAGACTATTTCTTAACTTAAAGAAATCAAGGGCTCTGATATAGGGCCCTGAAATAGTCAGGAAGGCCAATTATTGAATGTGGGGAACCACAGAACCAAGAGAAAAATACAGTAACAACATTCGTGTGTGTGTGTGTGTGTGTGTTTCTCTAATCTCTTTTTCCTGTTCTCTAGGTAGAAAATTCTTATACTCCAGATAGTCTTCCTGGACACAATATTCCTGGTCCTTGAAGAAACAACGTGCCTGCAGTAGCCTGACCCTTTAACACGCACTTGGCCTTCTTTCATTCCCACGCTCCCTCCGCCGGAGCCAGGCGAGCCTTATCTGCCCCCTCTCCCACCCGGCTGTCACAGAGCGGCAGCTTATCCCTCCTGACCTCCATGGCTTTATCTTGCTTAACAAGACAGATTTGGCAGTCCTAGAAATCAAAACATTTTTCTGTCTAGATTCTGCAGACCAAGATACAATTATCTCTGACCCGTTAAACGCATTAAGTGGTTTTTATTATTATAGAAATAATTGCATGTCCATGATGATCTTTAAAAATAGTTACATCACAGAAAGACATGAAATGGGAAAGTTCTCCCTCCTCTGCCCTCCAAAGATAACCTCAATGACCAGTTTCTGGGGTTTGTTCTTCTCATGGTTACCATCATAGTAGAAAACAAAATGTTTATGCTTCTATTGCTGATTTATCTAATTTTAACAGAAAATATTGTCTACCAAATGCCACAGATTGGGAATTTGTTGAATTCTGCAGCCTCATACCCTCTCTCATCTGTATCTTAGTTTTTATTGGTAACTATTTTAATTTTTTCTTAGCAGTTATCTTTGTGACATTAAATAACCTACCTAAAATTACTTTAAACATAAATACACTTTAAAAATACTTAGAATTTTAAGATTAGTATTTCCTTGCAAGTGTGGACGGTATCTGTTAACTTCTCTCTGTGAAAGATGAGAAATTCCTTTTTCCTCTTTTATCTTTCAAAATCCCAATGTATTGTGTTATTTTGTTAATGTTGACAACAATTGTATTCCACGCCAAAGCATACCTTCTGTCTGAAATTTTAACATTAATAAAACCCTGGTTTCTCTTGTTCAGTGTTAAGGGCAGCATACATTAATACCAGTCTACAAAGGAAAACCCCCACAAACTAGCTTATACCCACTTCCATTTCTTCAACACTTCTACGTCCACCTCAATTACGTCATGACAGATAAATTTTCTGGATATATCTTCGAAACCATAAAAACTGAAACTGGGATAAGCAACTTGTATGGCTGGAGAAGAAAGGAGATCCTTTCCCCACCCTCAAGCATCTTCCAGGAGGCCGGGGATTCTCATCCAAAGCTTCCCTCCCCTCTACTGGGTCACCAGGCGATCACTGTCCATCTGAAGCACGTTCCCAGGCAGGGAAGGAGGGGCTAAAGAGTGGCAGCCTCCAAGGATGGAGCATCTTAGGAATGAAACTCCTAGGTGGCTCGGTTCTCTCGCCTTAGAGCAGGGAAGGCAGAGAAAAGGGAAAATGTTCCTGTCTGCCGCTTTTGGTTCTGCATCAGTAGAACCCCATGGGAAAATGTGGGCTGGTGAGAGATTCTCTCTGCTGATTTTAATAAATGGCTTTCTTGTCTAGAAAGGAATCATGCAACACGGTGCTGTCTGGGACTTAGAGTTATGGAGATGCGGTGAGCTGGGCTGGTGTAAGCTTCCACCTCAGCAGATAAAAATGCCAAATAACATGCATTTAAAAAATACAGATGTAGTTGGGCTCGCAAGAGAAAGAAAAATCCATACGTGTCTGAAATAATTAATTGAAAGCCAGAATGGGGAGATCTCTTACTGAAGCAGTTCCCGGTGGATGAGTGGGTTGGGGGAAGGAATGTCTAGACCGGACCTGAACTGGGCCCCGAGGCTTCATTCATCAGACACCAGGGCAGGAGAGAAGGCCATAAGGATCTGACTCTGAGAACCCTATGCTAAGCTATGATCTTCAGTAAAAAGAAACTACAAAATCTCCAACTCATTCGCAAAGGGCAATAACCTCGGTAAGAAGTGACTGTGCAATCTCTACCCTCCAGTCCAGGGAGCTGGCAGGGATGTCTGTCTTTACTTGGAGTTCTGGGGGGAGAAGGCTCCCATGAGAAAGCAAAAATCTGCAAGGCTGTGTTCAACAAGACTTTGGTGTCCAAAAATATACTATACACATGATGAAGGAGGACATCAATATAGAAATTGGTTCTGGGCCACGATCCTCATTCTGAGACCTTTTGCGGAAGCCAAAGTCCGTGCTGACCAACAGGGGCCCTATAGCCAAGTGGCCCAGGATTTGCATTTAAACAGTTCAGATAAAGATGAGCTCAAGAGAAAGATGAGCTACAGACCACCTTGAGAAATGGCATGAGAGTCAGCAAACATGTTAAACACCCGACATAACAAATGAAGGCATGGAAGCACCGTGCGAGTTACCTCATCCACACCTGACCTCCCCAAGCAAAGCTGCTCCCACGCCATCGCAGGACAAAAGCCAGAAATTCCAAAAGGACCAGGCACCTTACAACCCAGCCCCACTCCCTGTTTGACAACTGAGGACTCTGAATCCCAGGGAGCAACTCGTGGCTGTGTGGGAGACTATGATTTCACAGGACAGCTCAGGCTTCTAAGGCCACAGATGGGCTTCGAGGTTTTAGAACTGGAGGTGGAGTGGCCGTGGGGGGGTATAGGGAAGCAGCTGTAAGATAACCAGGGAATCGTAGCATGGTTTGTTATGGCTTCAGAGCTGCCACAGTGGAAGGATTCAGGTGGGTTGCCTTGAGTCTTCTTTTCAAGGGGCAGAAGCCGCGTTGCCCTGATCACCTCATCGAGTTGGCCAACCCTCCATCCCCGTCCTTCCAGATATCCGGATGTGTGTCTTCCACATGACAAATTCTGAATCTCTGCTAACAGAAGGAGAGGGCCCTTGGGGCTCCTGTGTTCGCTGAGACCTAAAGTGAGCCCTTGGTGGTGTCCCGGCTGCGTTCGCCTTGGTTCGACTCAGTGCCATCCTCTTTGCTCTTTACATTCTCTTTAAAGCGGAAGCACCCTCTGCAGCAGTGGTTCTCAGACTTCAGTGTGCATTCAAACCATCTGGAAGGCTTTGAAACACTGATTGCTTGACTCTATCCCTGACTTTCTAATTTGGCAGGTCAGGCGTGGGGTCGGAGCAGGAGTTTCCAACAAGTGCCCAGGTGAGGTGGATGCTCCTGGTTCACATACTACACTTGGAGAACTGCTGGGCTAAAACCTTGCTTCTCAGACTTTAACAGGCATAAGAATCACCTGAGTATTGTGTTGCACTACTGATCCTGATTCAGCAGTTCTGAGGTTCTGTATTTTTTAACATGCTCCCAGATGATGCTGAGGCTGCCGGTGCAGTGCAGGGGCCACGTTTTGAGTGGCAAGTTATTTTCCTATTATTCTACTTCTTGTGACATGTCCCCATCCTAGACAGATGTAGAAGAGAGGAGGCAGCCACTGTGATTCTTCATAAGGGCTCTTTTCCTTGCAGAGAAGCTGGGGGAGCCAGCACTGAGCCCATGGCCGAGGTCAGGGAACTGAGGGCTTCTGTGGAATGACTTGATTAACACTGCTGCCCTCTGGGTTGGGTGACACAGAGAGAAGGCATAGATGGAGAGATGGGGAGTTGATACCTGGGATGGCAGGAGTGGTCCGGGGTGAGAGTCTGAGGAGGCTCAAATACCTTGGCATGGGACCGGTACAGAATGCCCTAAGCACCAGCTTGCTTAGAAAAAAAAGGAAAACTGTTCTAAAATTGGCCTTTCTTCTCTTGGGAAACTCAGATTCTTTCCAAACTGCCGCTAGTCTGTGGAAGATGGGGTGGGGGAGGGTAGGCAGGTCCCTCCACACACCATTACCTTCTATGACGAATGACTTTTCCTTCGGGCATCACTGAGAGCCAGTGTGCTGAGTCTTGGCTCAGGCCCAGCTGTCTGGGAGCCTGGACAGCCCTGTCTGATAGGGAGGAACCGGGAACCAGCCCCTCCACTGGGTTCCCAGCACCAGCCCTGGTTTTCTAATTATAACAGTCTCTTAGCTCCCAGGTTGTGCATGTGCTTCTCAAAACTCTCCATGCGCTCATTCATTCCTCTCATCAACAAACACTGGGTACCTGCAATGTGCATAGTATTGCATTCTGCCCCTGAGGAAGGAGCTGGGAACCTAAAAGTGACACTGATCACTTGACTACAAGGAAGAGGCAAATGCCGCCCTGATGTTTGGGTCTCCCACAGTGCTCTTTCCCCACGATATCTTGACAGGCAGGGAGGCTCCAGCAAAGGGCCTTTCCTATCCCGGAGAGGAGCACCCAAGGTCACAAGACACAAATAGTGAGCCCTGGAGCCAGGCCTGCAATTCGAGGCACATTTCATGAAAGCACTAGCATGGATTCCTTTGGGGGCTTTTCTCCACCTCCTTTCAGACCTCAACAAGAGCAAACAGATTCAGAAGAGGAGTTTGAAGATCTGAAATGAAACAAAAGAAAAATCCCTACTTGTGAGAGCCAGGGGACCCCAACAGATCCACAGGGAGACCATCCAGGACTGCTGAATGGGGGCTGTTTCTCTCTGCGTCATGCCTGGGGTGTGAGAAGTGATTGCAGCCTGGCAGGGAACTAGTGGGAGAGTTTTGGATTTATATCCACCCCTATGACCTCAGATGCTCTGACTGCCTGTGGCCAGAGCACAGTACCACTGGGGTTCCCCCAACAGCAGGAACTATTGCCTCCTGGCAGAAACCTACTCTAGAAGTACAGCTTCTGACACAGGAGCAGAAGTCTACCTCCTCCAAAGGCTGACATTTGGTACAGGAGCTGGTCGAGAGACCCTGCAGTATAGACTTCACAGTCAGGTAGACCGCGGCAGCTGTTCTTCTGACACCTGAGCTGACCTTGGTGGGGTCAGAATCACGGTGGGCTGCATCTTCTGAGACTCTGCCATATGTCTGAGTTGAGGCCTACGCTTCATAGCTGGCTCTGATATGCAGTCAAAAAGGAGATCACCAGGTGGTAGCGGTAGGTAAACGGTGTAGATGTAGCTTATCACTGGCAAAATTCTTCCGTCCCCCAGGCCTTTTTAAAAAAATGGTTTATTAGGAGATTTCTCAAATAACCAGAAAATAATTCCTGTACCTACTGCCAACATTTAACAGATGTTTCTGCACCCTGACACATTTGTTCTGAGTATTTCTGTTCAGAAACAAAATTACAGAGAGCACCAAAGCCTATCTGGAAGTCCCGTCTCACTCTCTACCCTCCCTCCCAAGAGGAAACCGCTCTCCCAAAGTCAGTGTCCATCCTTCTCCTGCATGGATTCTACTTTTCTACCAGTGCACGTACCTGGTCAAAAGGTTTGCATCTGCAGTTTACTACTAAGTAAAAGGTTTGCTACTGCAGTGCATCTTGTATTTTTCATTCCACATTATGACCTCAAGGTGTATCAACTCTGATCCATATTGATCAACCTTGTTTGCCTTTACTGCTCTGGAGAGGTTGCCAAGCCCTGGACATGGAGTGCTGGCTGAGGTCTGGGCTGAAGACTCGCCTCGCTGCACTGGAATCTTTCTCTTAGGACTTGAATCTGGCACTTGGATCAGGTGCTTGTGGATTCCCGAGTTCCAGGGCTGGGTTGGAGTTGGCCCACACCCAGGGTTGCTGTCACAGGAGTCCACACTTGTTTGCCCAGCAGTGTGTGTCAGGAGAGCCAGCTCACCTTGCAGCTTTCTTGGGAGACCGGATCCTCTTACGGAGCAATTAGAAAATCCTGGGCCTCAGCCCTCTGCGGCCCTGTTGTTTCCCTTTCACCTCCTTGAGAAAGGGATGATCAGCAGGATCCGGAGGTAGCTGCTCCCAACATTTAACAGCTATGTTTGCACCCTGACTTCCTGTTGCTGCGAAACTTTCATTCTACCCTTTCCTTTTTCCAAAAAGTAAGGATCAGACACACCAAGCCCCCTGTTCACTCTAGCATCTAGAAGGGACAAAGATCAATCAGAGTAGAGTCCTGAGTTTGTAACTTACCCACAGACCACAGCATGTTGGGATGGAAGAAACCTAATGTTTCCATTATGCCTGATTTAACTCTTGGGTTTTCTATCTCTCTGTCTATCCCATTCCCACCTCGTAAAGCTGTGAATGCCAGGGGGAGGGAACCTCATCTCTTCAAGAGAATTCTCAATTTATATGTTATTAAATGTTTGCCCTTTGCAAAGCACAAAGCTTGGGATATGTACAGGGTGGAGGAGACTGCAAGAATCAGTAAAAACCAAGCCTCTCCCTGCCCCTGCACCCTGCACCAACACTTCTCTGATAGCTGGCAGATGCTGATGAGTGAAAAGAGAGTCATATAGAGCCAGGGCTGGGCACCCCAGACTCCAGAGAGACATGACTTAGGGGATCCAGAGGGCTTCTTGGAGAAGGTG
Source organism: Rhinopithecus roxellana (assembly GCF_007565055.1). Taxonomy (NCBI): domain Eukaryota; kingdom Metazoa; phylum Chordata; class Mammalia; order Primates; family Cercopithecidae; genus Rhinopithecus; species Rhinopithecus roxellana. The sequence continues at coordinate 4,183,168 of NC_044558.1, forward strand.
GGCTGAGCCTGGTACAGTCCAGCTTAATCCTTAGAGTTTACACCCACTCACGTCCTGGAGTGGAATTCCCCACTGCTACACTGAGCAAAATGGCCCTTAAAATTTACAGCAGGAGCACCTATTGCTTGGAACTCAAATGAGAACACACAGTCTTCGTTAGAAGTTTCCAGGAAACTCTCTCAGCTGCTGTTATGAGCAGAGAGGAGGGGAAATAAAGGACTAATAAACAGGCCAAAAAGGTAGAAGACCCCGAGTGTAAGGACCTTCCACTCACTCTTTGTGATGAGTACAGAGGTTGAGTGTAGTCTGTGGAAGGAAGACAGCAGAGACTGCAGCTCAGAGAGGTAGCACCAGCTTAAGCCTCAACTGCTACTGTGCTGTGGGCCGCAGGACGGCTCAGCCCACTGGGTAATTGCACACCACTGAGAACCCTGGATGGAGAAGAGGAAGTGAGGGAGTCCTACAATGCACTGTAGCAGAGACCCCAGTCCCTCTGCCTTCAGTGTGTGGCAGAACTTGTTCCAGGGATGGGGGGAAGATATCTTCTGCATTTCCCAAGGAGAACCCCATAAAACTGGAAGAAGATTTGGGAGATACTTGAAATTTTAGTAATAATGATAGTATTCTACAGTTTACCTTGTGCTTTCACCAACCTGTACTCATTAGGTCTGCAAAAACCCTGGGAATTAAACCACTCAGTTGCTATCAGTTTTTTATAGAAACGAATGCATGAAGATGTTAAAGTCTTCAGTCTTTAAGCTGAGGCTACAATTCCAGTCTTCTGATTATAAATCCATGGGATCTCCGCTGTGCCATGTACTGTTATGTCACACACAAGCACTGACTGCAATGATGTCAAAAGGAATAGGCCCAAGGTCCTGACATACACTTCCCTTTAGCTTATAGAATCACTTTTCCAATGACTGCAAGAGGGTGCAGAGCTCTAAAGGCATCATGTGACTAAAAACAATCCAAGTGTGCTTGGAGAAAGAGCTGGGTCTGGAGATATCAGAAGGAAGAAGAACCGAAATAGACTCATGGTGGAGCATGCCCTGGGCTACCACGTTATTAGAGGCGAGTCTCAGTCTAAACCAACTTTCACCTTCCTTCACCAGCCTTAGATCCCGTTGCGTGTCTTGTACTCTGATCATCCTTTGTCACCACTATTAATGTTGACCAAAGTCCTGGAGGCCCTAGTGTTCCTTAGTGAAGTGTGTACTTTCTAAGCGATGTGTCTTTGGGGCATTTTTGGCTAAATAACACCCTTTGTTTGAATACTATCTGTGGCTGTCTTAAAATCTTTCTCTGAACAGGAAGATAATTTCATTTATAATCTTCATGTGGTCACCTTCTTTGACTTCAAGGAATGGACAAATGATCCTATTTGCATGCGAAGTGCTTTCATCTGCTGAAACTGATCCAAAGGCCCCAAGCGCTTTGTAGATTATGGGATAAAAGCACACTGGGAATCCCTGGGGACCATGCCCCTCTTCTGCTCTTTGTCCCTTCTTCTGCTCCTTGCTCCTGTGTGTAGCACAATGAGCAGCTAAGTAAGCATCTTGTCCCTGGCTCATCTGTGGCTCCATCTGTCCTTACTCCCACCTGTCCCCCCATCCCACCTTCAGGGGGTCCAGTGCAGGAGCTCACAGGTGGGGGTGCTCACAGGAGGAGGCTAGAAAGGCAGGCACATTTCAGAGGTGGCCACTGGGTAATGGCACTGGGTTAAGGCAAAGCTGAACCCAGACCACAGATGGGATCCAGCTGCTCTGCTCTACAAGTAATTGTGGTTCATTGGAAGCGTGAGCTTGCCAGCATCATTCAGATTCTCAAATGGGGAGAGGGTGGTACCACGAAAGAAAGGAGAGAGAATGATCATCCTCCGCATGAATTGAAGAGGGGTCCTCAGACAGCTTCACAGTTTCCATTCCCAGGATGTAACCTTGGAAGCACATGGGGGATGGAGGGAGGGAATGAACCAGAAACCCGAACTGTGGCTACAAGGATGGCCTCCTGGGACTCTAAATCTTAATATCAGACGCTTTGCAAGCTAAATCCCCTCCATGGCCCCCGGGACAGTCGCGTTAGGAGATACTGCCATCTGGTGGAAATGTTGCAGCGTCCCCCCCTTTTCCAGGCCTCCTGCCAAGAATTGAAGAGCATACAAAATGGCTGAAGGGTGGGGCTCTAGAGGTCTGTGCCCTTCTAGACCTTCCAACGCTTGCTGTCATTACAGCCCATACCTCTTTAGGGGATGCATCTCCAGGGCCATTGCCTCCTTTTCTGTGTTTTGAGATCTGGGTATTCACGTGCTTAGGCCTCTCTGGTTACAGCCTTTGCCTTATACCACAATGGATGGGATCTCTCTCTGCCTTTGCCAAGCCTGTTCCCTTTGCCTGGAATGTTCACTTTTCCCCTGTTCACCCATCCTGGCAGCCACTGCTTTCAGACCCAGCTCACTGCTCTCCTGTCTAGCAGCCTCCAGTATTGGCCTCCTCCAGTTTGATGTCCCCAATTCTTACACAAATTGCAAGCCATTCCGTATGCCCCTGTTCCCTTCACTTGTCTGATATGCTGTTCAGCATTTAGAAGATGCTCAAGAGATGGATGCTGATTGATGTCCAGCTTATGTAATAGGTACATTTCTTGCATTAGGAATCTGAACGTATAACTCTGACTGTACCTGATCCTTGGAAGCAAAGACAGAATGGGAGACACCTTTGATTCCATTTTTAAGATGAGATCTCAAAGCAAAGTTGCATTTGGTCATGTTTTCACAAATAGCACAAGTAGGAGATGTGGAGTGTACGGGTGGACCTGTGTGAGCCGGACACTGTAAATGCAAGGCTTTTATGTGGGTACCTCTGTGGGTCCTTCTGGTGTGATGGTCGGGGCAAGAGGGAGATGTGTGATGCCCCTAGTGGTGTGATGGAAAAGTTTTGAGTCCTAAACCCGATTTCTGATTCTGTTTATTGATAACTTACTATGGGTCAGTTACTGAACCTCAGTTTCCTCATCTATAAAACATGATTGGTGGCCGGGCGCGGTGGCTCACGCCTGTAATCCCAGCACTTTGGGAGGCCGAGGAAGGCGGATCACGAGGTCAGGAGATCGAGACCATCCTGGCTAACACGGTGAAACCCCGTCTCTACTGAAAAGTACAAAAAATTAGTCCAGGTGTGGTGGCGGGCGCCTGTAGTCCCAGCTACTCGGGAGGCTGAGGCAGGAGAATGGCTGAGCCCGGGAGGCAAAGCTTGCAGTGAGCTGAGATCTGGCCACTGCACTCCAGCCTGGGCACCAGAGTGAGACTCTGTCTCAAAAAAAAAACAACAACAACAACAACAAAAACATGATTGGTAATTCAAGGCAAAGGTAATAAGGTTGGCCCCAATACTTATCTCCCGTACATAGGAGGAGCCCAATGAATATTTGTTGAAAGAAAAAAATACCCACGTTAGTGTTGCTGTGGGGAGTTAAATGAGACAACAGGAAAGCCATGTATAAACTATTCCTACTGCGTGGCATTGCAGATTCTAGTTGTCACCAACTAGTTGTCATTTGGAGTAGAGTTTGCAGTAGGAATGGTTAGGCTGGGTGTCTCAGCATCCATTCCCACCACCCCACCCCCTGCCCATTCCTTTCCTCCATAAAAAGGGTTCCAGTGTGCTTCCTCTCTTTCTTTCTCCTGCTTTCTCTTTTCCATTTGGATGGTTGTCTAAGCTAAGCATGGGTACCTCTGACAGCAGAGCCTGAGGGTACCATGAACAATGCTCCAACCCGAGTTACTTTTCTTCAGGCTCAATTCCAGCACATTTGTCTGCGTCTGCAGAGAAGAGGATCACAGCAGAGCCAGCCTCTCCAACAACAAAATGCTCCATAGTCACTCTCTGTTTTTCCCTTCTGTAAGTAGGTCGCCGCTGCCAGAACCTCTCAAGGTCCTACCTCTGATGCTTCCTCAGGCCAGCCACAGCACGGCCCTCTCCAGCACTTTCTCTCTGCTCCAGTGAGCAGCCCAGAGCCACTAGAAGCAAGCTGGCTTGCCTGACTGCCATCGGGCTAGGAGCAGACAGAGGTGACAGTGAGGTGGAGATCTGGGAGCTGGTTTCAGAGCAAAGAGATGGAAGACCAAATTCTATCCCTGGAGCTAACTCCACCTACAGCTGTTACCAGAACTTTATCTTTCTGGTCTTCAACTTCCTCATCTGTAAAATGAGAAGCTTAGGTTGGTGGATTTCTAAGCTCTTGTCCAGCTCTGTAATATTGGGGAAGATTCAGTTAACACAAGCAGACAGATGTACGTGTCCCATGACAATCTTCACCTTCCAAAAGCCAGAGGGAGTGCTCCTGGCTCAAGCCCTTAGATTAAACGTAAAACCCTGCTGATGGATAGCCTGCCGTGCATCAGGCACTGCAAGAACTGCTTTCTATGCTTTTACTTTAATACGTCTAATGAGCATAATTAGTCCAGAATTATCATTCTCATTTTATAATTAAAGGGAATGAGACAGTGTTGGTTGAAGTGGTTTGCCTAGTTAGAAGGAGAGTGGATTATTTTTAAATGCAAGTTTTCTGACTCCAAAGACCATCCTGATACCAGGCTGGCAGGTCACCAGGGCACAGTACCCTGCAGGTATGGTGGCCTCAGGCTAGAAGGAACATTACAATTACATTTCACATGTATTCACCCAGTTTTCAGTCACCTCACTTTACTCCTTATTGCCTCATTCAGTATTCAGGATAACCCCCTATTGACGAAGTGTAAAATAACCTCCTACTGACAAAAGAGAAAGCTGGCTGCCTACAGTTGCACCACTTAGCTGGCAAATGCAAGGACCAGGACTAGAGCCCTAGTCACCCGACTTTAAATCAGGATTCCTGCTGCCAGGCCACAGCTGGGAAAGAAGAAACACCAAACTCCTTTTTCCCTCTCTCTCTCTCTCTCTTTAATGTCCCGGTTCACAGCCAGGGTAACTGAGGCATAAAGTGTCTAGGTTTCCACCAATCCGGAATGAAGATGGTGAGTTGGCACAAGGGAAGCCTCTCTCGCTTCCAGCACACAGTCCTTCCCATTTACTCCTCCTCACTCCCCATGTTAAACCAGGCAAACTCAAACTCCTTCCTGTGGCTCACAGGGCCCTGCCCAATCTGCCCCCAGCTCCTGTTTCCAGCCTGCTCTGTAGCCTAATGCTGGGACTCAGTGTCTTAGCGAAAGTCTCTGCTCAAGGTCAAAGAGCTTTGAGCCAACGGACCTTAGGCCTGGCTGACCCATGGGTTACAGCCAGGGATCCTCAGGGTAGCTCAGAAGAGGCAGAGGGGCATAGTGGGAACTGGTGTCTGAATGCCTGCTTAGCCACTCACTGCAAGTTCCTGAGCTCCCTTAACTTCAGGTCTCCTATGTATAATATGAGGATAATAGTATTCACCTTATGGGGTTATTCTGAGGCTGAAATAAAATGTGTATATGTATTGGTAGTAGTAGTATTAGCTGCCCTATAGAGGTTGTTTGTAGCTTTAAATTAAATACATATATGTGAAAATGAAAAGCACGGTGTGTGCTAAGTAAGAATATTCAGCAAGTGTTCATTCCTTTCTTCCCCGTCCACCCCTTAGTTCCACCCCATTAAAATTCCAGATGGCAGAGATGGTGTTATTCTTCTGTATCCCTGGCACCTACCATAGTCCTGGGTACATAGCAGAAGCTCTATACATGTTGGATGAAACAGAAAAGAAAACAAAAGAGAAAAAAAAGACAATAATTTAAAAATGTTTCTCTGCCTGATAGATTTTTTTTAAAAAAGTCAAACCATAACATTATCATTGTACTCAATTACCAAAACTATATAAATAACTATGCATTTTACAAATGAACTATAGTAATACGAATCCTTTGTCCCCAGCTGCTCGAAGGATCTGAATGAAGAGGATCAGATCTCTTGTCCCATTGGCTTTATTACCTGGGTTTTGAATTCAGCTCTTGGCCCCTTGCCATGAATCCTTCTATCACCTCTAGGAAGCAGCAGGCCTCCTTCCCTGCGAGGCTGGCCAGCTGACTCTCCCCCTGGGCCCTCCTCTAGGCTGAATTCATTACGCTCCTGAGATAAGGCCCCAGAGGATGGGAAAAAGGTGGCCAGAAAAATCCCACAACAGGTCAACACTGGGAAGATAAAAGTCACAGGCGTATCTCCTCACACCAGCTCCATCAGCTGGAGGTGCCTGAGGACCACCTCCAAAATAGCCCCCTCTTGAGAAATGTCACTCCACACCCTCCCCACCACCGCCTGAGCCTTTCTTCCTTCCAGCTCCCTCCCTAGAGACACACAGAGCCGAGGAGGAGATGATAACAAAAGCAATAACTGAGGCTGGAGAAATACTTGACGGTTCCTGAAGCTCTCTCACAGCAAAGTCTTCATTTGGTCCTCCCCACCTCTCCCTAAGATAGGAAAAGTAGGAAATCAGGGGGTTCCTTCAGCCACGCCTTGGGATGAGCAACTGAAGCTCAGAGACATCAACAATCTGCTCAACCAAGTGACAGAGGCAGGACCTGGACCCAGATTGTTTCTTCTCTGAATTTGAAGTCACATGACTTTCATACCAGCAATGAGGACACACTGAATTTCTATAGTTCATCTCTTTTGAGAGGCCATAAAGATTCAAAAATATATTTCAATTCTCAAATATATTTTATACATCTTCATACTATCTCTGATTATTGGGGAAAGCCGTATCTCCACATTTTATAGATTTAAAAAAAAAAAGTAGAGCAAGAAATAGGATATGATTAATGTTAGGCTCATGCACACACACAAACAGCACAAAAAGAGTTCTTGTTGGTATTTGCTTTCACTGTTTTCCAACCTGCGTGGCACCTCTTTTGGGGGTTTTGCAGTGGGATTTTCAGTGCAACATGCAAGGCCCCATCTTCTCACCCACAGTCTTCGGGTTTTGTTTACTAATCCAGCGTCAATGGGTGATTGAAACCTTCCATGAAACAAATTAAGAACTACACATTTGTAAGACCCAATTCTCTTCGCCACTGTGCAAACAAGCACTTGTCAAAGAGCAAACAAATATCTACAGAATGGCTTGAAAAACAAATATCAGGACAAACTTGATATAACTAAGCAGAAATTTTCTCCATATTAAAAATCTTGGTAGGGTGCAGTGACTCATACCTCTAATCCCAGCCCTCTGGGAGGCCTAGGTGGGTGGATTGCTAGAGCTCACATGTTTGAGACCAGCCTGGACAACATGGTGAAACACCATCTCTACAAAAAAAATTAGTCAGTGATGGTGGCGTGCCACTGTAGTCTCAGCTGCTAGGGAGGCTGAGGTGGGAAGATCGCTTGAGCCCACGGCGGTTGAGGCTGTAGTGAGCCGTGATCACACTACTGCACTCCAGCCTGGACAGAGTGAGAACTTGTCTCAAAAAAAAAAAAAAAAATCTCTTTCAAATGTCTCAGTTATTGTTATCTCTTTACTACTATCACTACAGCTCTAATTTATGAAATACCAGGCACTTTACTAAGTATTTTGTTTATGCTCTCTCATTAGTCCACACAACAACCTCCTCAATTTGGTATTTTTTTAATCACCGTTTTACAAATAAGGGAACAGAAAATACAGAGGTTAAATAGCCTGCCCAGGCTAACTCAGATCATGAATAGCAGAGCACAGTCCAAAGCCATTTGCACGTGACTCCAGCGATTAAACTCCCGGCTGACTCTCTCAGGAGTGTTTTCTGAGGTTATAATGTCAATGTGATTATGCCCCAATTTAATAATATTTTCAACAATGATTTACGATCCGCTTATTATGTGAAGGACACTTCTTCTGGGTAACATAAAGCAAACTATAATGCTCAGGCTATGAAGCTGAGCCTAAGAAGCTTACACAGTCATACAGGATGTGTGACATACACACAGATGTTCATGACAGAGGCATGGAGTTAAAATGTCCTGGGAGGTCAGAGAAAGGAGAAACCAATTCTCACGGGAGAAATTGAGCTTGGTACACATAAACATAGGACAATACCAGTGGAGAAAAGTCAGCTTACCTGAGAAGGATTAATTACACAGCAATAAAAAAAAAAGCTGAAGAATGCACCTGCCTCTAGAGTGCCTCGTTGCAGTCATTATTCTCCTTGACAGACACAGGTAACACTGATGATCATTGCATGCAGACATGCTCTGACTTGTTTCCCCAATGGAAGTGGCAGGCAAGCATGGATTCCTCCCCACTCTGGTACAGCTCCCCTTTGCACAGAATGCCATGCTTCCTGACGTATGAAAAGCTGTGACCTTTGTCAAGCCTTTTTAACAACTGATATTCCCAATGACCACCTGTGCTAGGTGGAGGGCTTGAAGCGGGGACACTTACTGCCTACAAGAAATTCACGGTCCAGCTACAAGGCCCACAGATGGATCAATTGCATCACAAATACTAGATGTCAGCTTCTTGGCTGCCAACTTGACATTAACATTTAAATAGTTCTCCTAACACGCAAACCTTTTGGAACATATCTTTTAGTATCTAATGGGAGGTCACAAGCAGCTGTGGAAAGAAGAACATGAATGAAAACTTACAATGGAAAAATGTGACACAAAAACAACTTATGGATATGATTCCCATCAGCAATGGAGATACACAGTTTTAGCTATAGGGATTTTGTGATGAAAATTATTTCTGGTCAGGCATGGTGGCTCATGCCTATAATTTCAGCAATTGGGGAGGCTGAAGCAGGAGGATCACTTGAGCTCAGGAGTTCAAGACCAGTCTAGGTGACATAGGGAGATCCTGTCTCTACACAATGTTAAAAAATTAGCCAAGTGTGGTGGCACATGTCTGTAGTCCTAGCCACTTGGGAGGCTGAGGCAGGAGGATTGCTTGAGCCTGGGAGGTTGAAGCTGCAGTGAGCTGTGATTGCACTACTGCCCCTCAGCCTGGGCGATAGAGTGAGACCCTGTCTCAAAAAAGAAAAAAATGATTTCCATGGTATGGTGGTATGGTTTTTAAAAATTGATAATAAAATAATAACATTTAAGTAATCAATTAAATAACAAAAATTATTTGAAGAGATTTAAGCATGGAGGGGCCTGGGGCAAGCAAATGGAGAGGAAGGAGAGAACTCATAGTAGAAATGTGGTGTATGAAGACCACCTAAACTAACAGAAAATATCAATTGGGCACGGTGGCTCATGCCTGTAATCCCAGCACTTTGGGAGGCCAAGGCAGGTGTATCACCTGAGGTCAGGAGTTTGAGACCAGCCTAGCCAACATGGTGAAACCTTGTCTCTACTAAAAATACAAAAATTAGCTGGGTGTGGTGGAGGCCACCTGTAATCCCAGCTACTTGGGAGGCTGAGGCAGAAGAATCTCTTGAACCAGGGAGGCAGAGGTTGCAGTGAGCCGAGATCAAGAAATACGGTAAATAGAAGTAAAAATGTTGGGGGAAAAGATAAATCACTAATATTGTAGAAAAGAATATAGTCTTCAGAGCCAGACGGGCCTAGATTTAACCTAGGCCCATCCATTTATTAGCTACATGGCCTCTGCTATTCAGCCTCAGTTTGCTCATCTGTAAAACGGGGCATAATATTTACCCAGCAAAGACCCTGTGATGACAAGATGTCTTGTTTAGTAAGCACCTAGCATAGGATGCGGCCTAGAGTAAACAATCATTCACGTTACAAATGTTACTGGGTGCCTAGCGGCTGGAGTTTACAGTCTAGCAAAGGATAAAGGGTTGTTTTAATTATTTTAGTTAACCAAGTAGCAAAACACAGCATTACAACACATAATCAGAGCATAAAAGGTCAGTCTTATAAATGGTGTAATAGCTACAACTAGGGCTTTCTCATGCAAACTCAACAGGTCAACCAGAGTCCTAGCAAATGAGCTAGTGAATACTTTAGAAACAGGCCACTCCACAAGTTGTTGGTCTAAAACTCTGGGTATGTTCGTTTCACTAGGCAGGCATTCCAGTATTTGATAAAAGGAGGAATACAGATGAATTCCGTGACGTGAGCCAGCTGTATCAGTAAAAATAGCATAAGAGCTGGTGTCACGAAATGGAAACATCTGGCTCCGGAGAAAAGGCTGAAGGAAGTGTGATGCAGAGTGAAGTGAACAAAATCTAAACGAGAGGGCTGGATTCTGGTCCTAGGGCAGCCTCCCAATAACTGTGTGACTCAGAAGAGACCCTTAGCCTTTCTCCAGGTCTGTTCTCTGTCTGTGAAACTGAGTGAGCTCTGAAATCTCATCCACTTCTGCCATTGTAAGATTCCATAGGTACAAAAAAGGAGAAATAGTTCAAGTGAGTTTGCATAGCAACAAGATTTGCTTCAATCAACAAATTGAGCATCGAGTAAAATGAAAGACTATATTGTCCCTTGGCATCATTTTGGAAGGTAGGATTTCTGAACACTGGCCATCACTTGGAGACCCATGCCTTCACAATCAACTACCTGATGTTCTGATCATGTTGGTTTCCAAATACCGACTGGAGTAATGACTAGCACTTCCAAGTATTTCCAGCTCTCTACCTTCTGGGTGGAATTGTTCTTTCTGGGTCTTTTGTAGTTTGCTGCAGTCATGTGACTAGTGCTGGCCAATGAGTTGGGAGTGAGGGGAGTATATATCATGTCTAGACAAGCACATTTAAGTATCACTGTGAGATTCTTCACAACTCTCCTTCCCTTTGGCATGGTGACTGATGTTCAGGTGGTGGCTGTTTGTCACCATTGGTTCCTGAATGACTAGAGTGACCAAAGCTCCCTGCTATTCCAAAATGGACAGATGAAGTGAATATGAAATAAATCTTTGTGTTTTAAGCCCTTGGGACTTGGAGGTTATTTTGCTGCTGAAGCAGAATCCAACCTATCCTTACAAATACATTGCTTCCTATTAATACTTTGCTAACTTAATAGCTTTTAGAAATACAGACTGGAACTGTATACTAAACTGCTTTTCATTGTTTTAAATATGATTTCCTTCCACCTGACTTGACACCACTGCATTGCCTGATTTGACACTATTACCAGGGACACAGACACCATTCACATCACGCCTCTGAAAACGCCATTCATATGGAATGCAATGTGACTGGCAACACGGCACTCTGGATTTGCAACAGTATAGGTGAAATACAGTCATTCCATTTAGCGTTTCTACTTTATTCCTTTTCAAGTTAATAGACAAAATCCTTTTTATTTCAAAGTATTTTACAGTTTTTAGAAGGTCTTGCATTCAAAAGAGATTACGTCATTTGGAAAACATTCAAAACCCTATAAGGCATACAGTATTAGCTCCATTTTACAACAGGGATCTGAGAGTCACACAGCTTAAGGGACTGCATGAGGTGGCCAGTGAGTATGTGGCAGAGCAGGGACTCTTTTTTCCTGGCTCCACATTCGGTGTGAATTCAACTCTGCCACATTTCCTTCAGCATCTTTACTCTGAACAGACGTTTTTTGTGTGTGTGTTTCTGTCTATCCTGGTCATATTTTCCTGAAATAGGGGAGCACTGAACCAACCAGTTGCTCGTCATTATTTGTTTTATGCAACCCGGTTCTTCAGAAGAAAGTGCTGCTGGCAGAAATCCTGGGCTTCCAGGGCAGTGGAATGGCTCCTGCCGTGGGTCCAGAAGAAAATGCCATCCTGCAGGCAGGATAAGCTGGAGGCCAGCTATCTGCTCAGCCCTGAGCTCCTGGCGTCCTGCCTATGTTATCAGTCCAGGCCTTGATGTTGGAGAGGCTGACGACCTGTGCTACACATTATCTCACACTCTCGACTTGGCAAAGTAGCCCGCCACTGAACTGTGGGGACCGTGAGCAACCTTTAAGGCAATGACCCCACAGGTACCTCTCGACTCCTTTCCCGAAGGGTTCAAGGTCTATTCCTCTCTTCTGTCACTGTCATCTTCTGTTTTCCTTCCCTCTGCTTCTCCTTTTGCCCCTTCTGATAAATCTTTGGTTGGGTGGACCGGCCTCCTTTCCTAAATTGGCTCTAAGTGAATGCAATCTTTCTATTTTCTGGGTTGTTTCTCAGGTATTAGTAAATATCTGGGATCGCGGTTGAGCTGGGGCAAAAGGACTGAAAGACCTGGGTGGAAACCCTTCATCATCAAGTCTCTTTCCGAGGTGATAAAGAAGTCGTCTTCCTTCTCTCCGCAATGAACACAGTACAGCCAGATTGCCAAACACTTCGGAAATCACCTGTGTAGCCCCCGAGTTTCCAAAGCTCTCCCCTGAATCTCTACGGTGATGCTCACAGCAATCTAGAGAGGCAGTGTGCCCTCTGGGGGCCCTAAGCTTGCCCCTCACTTCATCACAGAAGGCACTCCAGCCAAACGTAGAAGGGCCTTGTCTGCCTCTTTAGGATGTGCCACTAGGACTCCAGCTCCCACGGAGCCTCCATCCTCCTCTCCCCTGAAATCTGCATGCTGACCCCCATTCCTCTCCCAGCAGATCTGATGCGGTTGATTCGCTTTGCGAACTTTCTTCAACCTCAGAGGGTCTGGTGCTGAGTTCCCACACTGGGAAAAAGTAAGCGTTCAGGATGTTCTCTATAGAGTCAGCTATTTAACTCTTCTCAAGGGCTCAAGGGGTCCATTCAGGGCTGGAAAAATGAGCCGGTTAGAGAGGGAAGAAGAGAAGCTGCCTAGAGGGTTTCATAACACAATGTCCTGCTTCTCCTATTCTTCTTTCACCCCAAGACCTTCAAAGCTAGAGTTAGGTCTTAAGGTCCCTAGCAGTAGTGACCACAGATAGGCTTGCAGGCTCTTGGCATAAGGGGCCTTGTAGTTCCAGGTGTCTATCTCCAACACACCTGACAAGGTAAGCCGTCACTTTCAGGCACCATAGACATCCCCTTCAGTACTTTTTCACACGTGCGATTTCACATCGGTTTACAGGACTATTTGATCAGTGTCTCTCTCCTCCATTAGACTCAGCTACAGGAAGTCAGAGACTGTCCAGTTTTCCTTCACCTGGCAAAGAGTAGGCATTCAATAAATATTTGCTCAATGGATGAATTAATCTTCTCTGCTGACACAGCATGAGGGAATAAGCTTAAGCTATGGCAAGAAGGATTAGCTCAGAGATAGCTCTGGAGCTGGACTGTCTGGTAGTACATCCTGGTTTTACAATTTACTTCCTATGAGACCTCAGGCAAAATATCTTTCTCCTGCCTCATTTATAGTTCCAAATGGCAATAATAGTAGTACTACCCCCTGATTGTTTTGAGGAATGAATGAGATAGTACACAGAAAATACTTAAGGCTAGTACGGTGGTTCACACCTGTAATTCCAGCACTTTGGGAGGCCAAGGCAAGTAGGTCACTTAAGCCCAGGGGTTCGAGACCAGCCTGGGCAACATAGTGAAACTCTGTCTCTACAAAAACGAAACAAAACAAAACCACACACTTCAAACAGTCCCTGGCAAATATAAATGCTCAACAAATATTAGGTAACTACAGTTTGCTTGCAGATTATGGGTAACCAAGGAAGAAGTTTTAATTTTGTCTTTTGTAAGATAGAGGAAAGGTTCTATGCCTTACACTTATCCTAGGAGGCAATTTTGAGAGTTAAGACAAACACAATTTTCTAACTGCAGTATAAGTGTTAAGAAAGGATTTGGCTATACCTACAGATAGTGACCTTATAATTAGAGACAATGAGATTGTTGAAGCAATCAGAACATAAACGATGGGGACCTTTGGCAGTGGAGAAGTCATCTTAGGTGTGTAGGACCAAAAGATATTAAGTGGAGATCCCAGTAAGTCTATTTTAGTGAGGGAAGATACTCTCCAAAGGTCTAACATGTCACACTTGAGTCAGTTCGTAGACTCAGAACCTGTCCAAAGAAGAATTCAGGTGAAATACAGTGGTTAGAAGAGCACAAACTTTGCAGCCAGAATGCCTAAGCTTTAATCCCAGGTAATTCATGACTTGCAAGATAACTTGGACAAGTCACTTAACCTCTCTGGGTTCCAGCTTCTTCATCTGTAAAATGGGAATCATAATAGGGCATCAATTTTCCAGCATTATGACAAGGGAGGAATATACAATAGTACATAGTAACACTGTATATGTGTTAGGTATAATTAAAATGATTGAAAATTATCACCTCCAGCAATAGACAAATGGCTATCCATTTTTCTTAAAAAGGGAGATAATCTGAAATAAGAGCCTCCATAAAATAATAGAAAGTTGTCAATATTTTCACTCCATAGTCAAGGACCTAGAAAGGCCAAAATTGTAAGGATGGTGGCATGGATATTCCAGGAAGGGGTGTAAGGGAAAATCCTTCTGAAGGGGTGCAGAGTGTGTGAGTGCCACCCTAAGGCCCCATAGGGAGCTGGATCTTAGCACTCAGATGGACCAGATGACCCTCACCAGGATGTAATTCCAACTCCTTCTTTGCTTTGCAAAAATCTACTGTCCCAGGGCCGGGCACAGAGGCTCATGCCTGTAATCCCAGCCCTTTGGGAGGCCGAGGCGGGTGGATAGCAAGGTCAGGAGTTTGAGACCAGCATGACCAACATGGTGAAACCCCATCTCTACTAAAAATACAAAAATTAGCCAGGCGTGGTGGTGTACGCCTGTAATCCAAGCTACTCAGGAGGCCGAGACAGGAGAATTGCTTGAATCCAGGGGGCGGAAGTTGCAGTGAGCCAAGATTGCACCACTGCACTCCAGCCTGAGTGACAGAGCAAGACTCTGTCTCAAGAAAAAAAAAAAAAAAAAAATCTACTGTCCCAGGAGCAATTCTGCCTGCTGAGCTTAATCAGACAAGAATCATTAGTGCTTCCAATGAAGAGGTCCAACTAAAAATGCAGACTCCTGAGATCCAATAAGCTAGAAGATCTGGGTAGAGGGCCTAGTAAGTTCGATTTCTGGAAGCATCCCAGGTGATTTTTACACATCCTGAAATTTGAGAACACTGCCCTTGTTGGACTCTGAGACCCCTTCCAACTCTGACAGTCTCTCATTCTGTGGTTGTCTGGTTGGATAAACTCCTGAGATCATCCCATATTATCAGATCCAACGGACACAGCTTCCAGAGGCTGAAGCCATCCCTCAGATGTGGAGATGACAGGACAGCAGACACCCCAGAGCCCTCGTCCCATCTCACTCCCCATGCCCATACACACTCCCATCTGGCAAAGGTGTGTC
This sequence comes from Rhinopithecus roxellana, assembly GCF_007565055.1. Classification (NCBI taxonomy): domain Eukaryota; kingdom Metazoa; phylum Chordata; class Mammalia; order Primates; family Cercopithecidae; genus Rhinopithecus; species Rhinopithecus roxellana. The sequence continues at coordinate 4,198,338 of NC_044558.1, forward strand.
ACCTGGGGCTGGGGTTGAGGGAGCTGTCACCCTCTCTCCTGGTAAAAGTAACCTTTCCTTTTCTGGGAGTCCTAACTACCTCACAGAGGAAAAAAATATCACAACATCTCACTGCCCTTCACGAGCATGTGAATTTCCCGCAAAAGATAAGCATGGTATTATGGAGTATGTAATTTGGGTCTCCCATTTTAAACAAGAGGCAACATCTTCCCATCCTTCCCAGAATGGGACAGGAGAAATAAATTATGACCTAAAACATCCAAGTTGTTTCTAGAATCACCAGCAGCATTTATAGTAAGAGAGCAAAATATTTGCACCTCCTTGTGATGGCAGCACATTGGCAGGCTTCCTTCCGGCTATGACAATGTGCTTGTTTGGATCTGCTGGGGTCCAGTGCTTCCAGGTAACCCTGGACACAGTCGTGGCCCCCTGGCGTGGAGGAGTCAGGCCACAGGCTAGCAGGAGCTGGATAGAGCACTCGGAAGGCCTATTTGTGGGGAACATCAGCAGCTGTGCAGAAATGGAGGTGAGCAGAGAGGAGCGGAAGTCTTTCTCAGGCAGAGCAGCAGATGGGGAAGTGGGAGCCTCCTGCCTCCACCATGGCAAAACCTTGTCTCTGGTTTCCCTGCCTCAGCTCTCCCACATGCCATTCTCACCAGCCTTCCTAAAATACCACTTTCACTATGTTAATTCCCCTCTGCTTTTTTTCCCATTTTTTAGAGATGGGGTCTCCCTCTGTCGTCCAGACTAGAGTGCGGTGGTGCTATCACAGCTCACTGCAGTCTTGATCTTCTGGGCACAAGAGATCCTCTCATCCTTTGCATTAGCTGGCACAACAGGTGCAAGGCACCATGCTTGACTAAGTTTTCCACTTTTTAGACAGATAGGGTCATGCTATGTCGCCCAGGTCAGTGTCAATCTTCTGGCCTCAAGCTATCCTCCTGCCCCAGCCTCCCAAAGCATTTGGATTACAGGCAGGAGCCACCATGTCTGCTCTTAATTCTCATGAGACCTCCACAGCTGTCTTCACCTAAAGTATAGCATCGGTTCAAAATTCTTCAGTTTATTCAAAGCTTACCACAGCCTGCCTCAACTTGCCTTCCCAAATTTGGCTCACAAAATTCCCACAAACCGTCTCACATGCTTGCCAACCTTCTGCTCAAGCAACAACAGCCCCTCCCTCTCTTCCCAGTTTGCTTCCCGTCTGCTCCTCACCAGGCTTCTGCAGCTGTGATTTCTCCTTCCTGCTACCCAGCTGTACTCCCTCTGCCCAGGTCCCTCCTCTCCACCTACACAAATGCTTCATTGCTCTGCCTGGACAATCCACCAATACAGATTTCTGCTCCTCCGTGTCCAGCCCTGACTGGCTGGCTGGGTGGAAAAAGACACAGTCTGGAGGCAGAGAACATGCGTTCGAACCCAGCTGTGCCGGCTACTAGCTACTACATCATCCTCTCTGAATTTCAGTGGCTCTACAACCTGGCACACCATTCCAGGGATTGGGGATAATGCATATAAAGTGTCTACCACAATGTATGGCACACAGTAGATGCTCAGCAAGTGGTAGCTAGCAGTGCCAGTCATACCTACTACGTGGAATTCTTAAATCTCCTCATCTGTGTAGGGACTGACTCACCAGTTTGACTCTTGGTGTTTCACTGTATCCTCCCTCCCCTATAGAATTTTGCTCACTTCTGCTTCTCAAAAGGGGCTCACGAGATATTTTTCTGGGGTCTCTAGGTATTTGTGCCACAAGTTCACTAGATTTTCTTAAGCAGAAAAATGGAAAGTGATGAGGCCTGAGACCTGCTTTGCACTCAGTTGACAAGCCAGCTTCACAGAGCTCAGAGACGAATCCAAATAACAGCCTTGGGATGAAGTCAGTGTGCACATCTGCAAGGGGAACCCCCGGAGAGGTTCAGTCCTGATCCGAAAGCCAAAGCTCTCTCCACTGAGCTGCCTGAGAACACCAGCAGCTTGCTAAAGAAACCACTCGGCTGTCAAAACATATCCCTGCTTCTCCTGTCAGGGGATGTCAGCCAACATCTTGGAGAATGGCAGAGAAGCAAGCTCTTGGGAGTTCAGTGCTGATAAATGACTCGTAAATGTCACGTAGGCCCAAGGGGTGAATGCCAGTGTATATGGAAGTTACCTCTCTCTCAAAGCAATGGAAAATTGTAAAACCTCCAGCTTTCTTGTGTAAGCTCATGGGCCATATTTTTAAACTTATCAACCGTAAAAATGACTATAAATCTACTTACCCCTACCCTACCACAATCATAATACCTCCCCTGCACTGAAAACAATTTTCTATGCCTTTTTCTGTCCTCAAGACCCATCATCTCATTGCTTCCTTTCCTCCATCCAGGTAAACCTCCTCTCTGTTCTGATTGATTCAGCCCGTCCACTAACAAGTGTTTATCATGCTGCCCTGGGTGTGCAGAACCTGGTGGGCAACTAAGAAAGACAACAGAAGAAAACGTGGCCTCTGTCTGCAAGGAGCCACTTAAAATCGAGTGGTTTTGTCAGATCTGCAGCATCCCCAAACCAACTTCTAATGGCTTTCTTTCATTTAGTAGTGAGTTAGTCAACAAGTATTTATTACACACCACTGTGTGCCTGGAATACAGAGGGCGAATGAGCCAGGCAACGTCCTGGTTCTCATGGAGCTTGCATTTTAGTAGGAGGAGAACAAGGCAATATGCAAGTAAACAAAGAATACAAATTCAGAGAACAGTAAGTGCTATGAAGAAAGTAGGGTAATGAGATAGGGGGTGATGAGATAGCAGGGTAATGAGATCCGGACGTGGAGGCCAGAGAAAGTCTTCTGAAGAGGTGGCGTCGACAGCCTGTCAAAAGTGGTGAGATAGAAGAGAAGAGACAAACTCCCTTCAGGAGAGGGCCTGCCCATAAACCCTACAGAAACTCAAAGGACATGGGGATGAATACAGGGCTGCTGCCTCTGAAGCTTTCTGTGTCTCTTGGTCAAGGGCTATATTCATAGCACCAAGCACAGTGCCGGATACATAGCAGATGGTGAACGATGAATGATACTGATGAGTGGCATTATTCACAATTTTCTACATACCAACCAATGTCCTTGCTATGCACTATTCTTTTGATTCTCATGACCACCATATGAGGAAGGTGCTATTATCCCTACGTGACAGATACAAACAGGTATTCACAGAAAAAGAGAAGCAGAGCCTGGATTCAAATCCAAGCACTATATTTCCAAACTACCTGGTCTCAACTCCTATGCTGTACTGTGTGCAAGCCCGAATGTTCCTTCCTCCTTGATCTTAGGTCTCGTAAGTTTCTAGGAGGGATACAGAGGTGGAAGCTATTTCAGGCCTTAGGTTGTTGGAATCTATATGTTAAATTTTATCTGGTATGTCGCTATACCCAAATGTTCACACCTTGTTTTTTTAACTTAGAGTTGGGTTCTCCTGTCACCCAAGCTGGAGTGCAGTGGTGTGATCATGGCTCACTGCCATCTTGAACCCATGGGCTCAAGTGATCCTCCCACCTCAGCCTTCTGATTAGTTAGAGATACAGGCATGCGACACCACACCTGGCTGATTTATTTGTTTGTAGAAATGGAGTCTCACTATGCTGCCCAGGCTGGTCTCAAACTCCAGGTCTCATGTGATCCTCCCACTTCAGCCTCCCAAAGCTCTGGGGCGCAGGTGTGAGCCACTATTCCCAGCCCCTCATGTTCACACTTTTTTCATTATCCAATCAAATATGGCTACTTGTCTCAGATAAGAACCAATCCCTGAAGGATTTGATTTCTGAGGTTGGGCAAATCAAGCAGTAAAAGAAACAGCACTTGCTATTCTGGGTAGCTCATCTGGAGAGAAACTTTTGAAATGGCAGATTTTTAAAATTGTTTCTTAATCACTATAAGTTCATTTTAATATTGACAAATGCTGTACACTGTGCTGCGGTGAACAGGAATAAGCCCAGTTCTCAGATCCATGTTGGAGATGAAGCTCACGCTGAGATGCAGTGAGAGGGCACCATCGCATTCAGGGCCCCACATGTCCTGTTCAGGACGGCTCTATTCCCACTGCACAGCACAAAAGGGTCCCCTCACAAACCTGGGTGTCCTCATCTCCGCACCTTCGCTCAAATGGATTGCTTCTCGAGGACTTCCCTCTGCAGTTCCCCAGCTGTGCAGCCCTCCTCCATCCCTCCACACCCATCTCAGACACAGCCTCATACATGGGAAAGGCTCTTTTGAGGGCACCCGTCATAACTGACCCTCACCTTCTCCTGAGGACCCGAACTTTGCACTTCCTTCCTGATTTCTATATCACTGGGTTACACGTGCACTTAGTTTGTGCTGTTTAGTATATTGTGGGCAAATAATCCCCTCTCATTCATCTTTTTATGTCTTACAGCTCTAGGACAGCACCCATGATAAACAGTGTTGAACTAAGGGGTAGAGCTTGCTCTAGGCTTTCTCCTGAACCTTTATACAGTGATGACAGCAACTGACCTTTACTGAGGGCTTCCTTTCTGACAAACTTTATGTCGTTTATTACATTTGCCCCATGACAACTCTGAAAGAAGGCCTCATTATTATCTCTATTTCATAGTTGCACAAAACTATTTTATGGCAGGTTGCTTAGAAAGCTATCACTTGCATTTGGTCACATAGCTAATAAATGACAAATCAAAATTCGAACTCAGATCTACCTGCCTTCAAGCCTCACTCACCTAACTAAAATGCTGGACTGACTCCATGCCGCTTCCCGCACCAGCCCCGAGGCTCCTCCTTACGTCTTCCCAATTCTCTCTTCCATCTCGGCCCCTTTTCCCAGCTTTCTGTCCTCTCCCTCCTCACTCTGCAGCTGCTCTCCGGAGGCCCTGTTTTCTACTCTGCCAAATTCTTTATCCCTCTCTGTTGTCCAACATTCACTTCCAAGCTCCCCTTACCTCGCTTTCCTCTGCTTAAACTCCCATTTCCTAGGCTGTCAGATTATAATTAGTTGCATTTGATTTAACTAATTCACACTCAAGTGTGAGTGACAATTAGCCCTTTAAAGTTCAATGGGAACTTTTCATTTGAAAAGAGGATATTTGTCATCTCCAAAAACAGAACTTGAATGTCTTCCCAAAGAGAATTCCAAATGTTTGAAGCAATGACAACATTTCCTGATCACCTTCTCCAAGATGACCTTCTCCAAGTTGAATCCTTTGAACATTTATTTATTTATATGCCTGAAAGCCCATAAACATACGTTTGCTTAAAAAGTATAATAAATTTATGGTTTCTTCACATGCTCTTTATGATACAATTCAACAGTATCTTTAATGTACATTTTTCAAAAGGACCATATCATTGTTTCTATTTCAGGCCAATCTCTTCTATCCCAGAAATATAGTGTTCACACTAAATCAACCCTGCAGCCTACAGCCTAAGGGTGGCCATGCCCAGCATCAGTGACGGGTGATCACTAATGAGCAGCAGAGATCATTTAATCCTCAGCTTTGCCTTCTCAGTGTTTTCTCAGAAAAGAGTCAACCAACCAGATCCCTCTCGGGGTGGGGTCAGAGCAGCCCCCTTCGAAGTTGCAGAACAGTGGCCGGGTGCAGTGGTTCAAGCCTGTGATCACTTTGGGAGGCCAAAGGAGGAGGATCACGTGGGGTCAGGAGTTCAAAATCAGCCTGGCCCACATGGTGAAACCCCATCTCTACCAAAAATACAAAAATTAGCCAGGCGTGGTGGCGGGTGCCTGGAATTCCAGTTACTCACAGGAGGCTGAGGCAGGAGAATTGCTTGAACCCGGGAGACAGAGGTTTCAGTGAACCAAGATCACACCACTGCACTGCAGCCTGGGTGACAGAGCAAGACTCCGTCTCAAAAAAAAAAAAAAAAAAAAAAAAAAAAAAAAAAAATTGCTGCAGAACAAAGGCCTTAGGTCTGCCCTGGTAGCCACCAGCTGTCAACATCTGGAACCAATTTCTCACTCCAAAATGCCACCCAGATAGAACTACTTTACCCATGATTGGGCCCAGTGATGTGGTCAAGAGAGCTCAGTGGAGGAACCCCTTGCTGACTGCAGGGGATTGGGGATGTTGGGTGAGGCCTGACTGGACCTCGGTAAACCTGAGCTAAGGGCACCAGCTAAACAGGGTATCAAATTTTTTTTGAAATAACTTGACATATGATATTTTAATAAAAGCACTAAGGGAAATACTAGAACTTTCAGGGATTTTCTTAATTCACGTTTTGGATGGTATTGTTTTCATTTTTGTGCTGTGTATGGAGGAGCATATTATTTTCAGTGCTTAGGCCTTCTACAGATATACCCAGTCCTGGGCTGAAGATTGGAAGAGTGTGTTTTATTGGATTGGCGTTGAGAACCCTAATCAAAGGCCACACAGGGCCCCCTAATGTCATATTTATGCTTAAATCCCAGCATCTAGCATAGCCTCTGGCACATGAAAGCTCAGAATATGCGTGGTGGCCTGGTTGACCTCGGCACTGCAGGCACCACTTGCCTCTGGTATTATTGTTGACTAACCTGGCCGCCCAGGGCTCCCCTATGAAAATGACAGCAGAGAATAATGGAAAGAGAAACTAATACCGCCCTTACTATGCACTACTTCCTCTCGGGTGACCCTTTCATTCATCTTCCAAACTGGGACATTTTGGGAGAAGAAGGGATGAAGTGTCATAAATAATCAATAAAACTTCATTGTTTCACAGCTGTAATCCCAGAACTTTGGAAGCTTAAGGTGGGCGGATCACGAGGTCTGGAGATCAACACCATCCTGGCTAACACAGTGAAACCCCGTCTCCACTAAAAAATACAGAAAATTAGCCGGGCGAGGTGGCGGGCACCTGTAGTCCCAGTTACTCGGGAGGCTGAAGCAGGAGAATGGTGTGAACCCGGGAGGCGGAAGTTGCAGTGAGCCAAGATCATGCCACTGCACTCCAGCCTGGGCGACAGAGCAAGACTCTGTCTCAAAAAAAAAAAAAAAAAAAAAAAAAGTCATTGTTTAACAACAGGTATACCTGATTGTCCTTGGCAGATGAGACACATGGTCACTCTAACTCTCATCAACATTTTTTGTTTTTTACCCAGAGTATGAACATGTCCAATATTCTAGCTCTATCCCTCAGCCTATCCTCTCTTTCATTCTCACCTTATAGTTCTGCCTGGTCTCTGAAACACTCCCGTGAATCCCTGTCCATAGAGTTATCTTTCTTTTTAATTCTAGGAGTCCAGCTCACATTAAATGTTATCATCCACCTGGACTGCACACATGGTGAGTCAAGGCAGAGCAAAGGGAACCACCAAATAAAGACCTTGCTCCTGCAACTTCCTGGATGCCAAGGAGTGTCTGTATCAACTGTTTAACAACCGCATTTGACATAGGAGGCACAGAAGTGATTGTATTTTCAGTCAGAAGAGGAGGCAATTCAGTCCAGAAAGTCTTACTGGGTACCTGCTACTGCTACAGCCCAACTCTAGGCACTGGGATATAAATAGGAAGATGATGAGCTCTGATCTGCTCTCAAGGAAGGGTGGAGAAGTAGAAGTAGAAAAACAACCAACCACAGTTGAGGCAGAATACATTTGTGATAGAAGTGCCAGAAAAGGAGAAATGGCACTGGACGAGAGGGACTAAGGATAGTTTCTTTGAGGAGAAGATATATTTGGCATCACATTAAGGAGGACTGAGATGGGTGGATCACCTGAGGTCAGGAGTTCAAGACCAGCCTGACCAATATGGTGAAACTCTGTCTCTACTAAAAATATAAGACAATTAGCCAGGCATGGTGGTGGGCGCGTGTAGTTCCAGCTACTCGGGAGGCTGAGATAGAAGAATTGCTTGAACCTGGGAGGCGGAGGTTGCAGTGAGCTGAGATCACGCCACTGCACTCCAGCCTGGGCTACAGAGCAAGACTCCGTCTCAAAAAAAAAAAAAAAAAAGGTCAAACTAAAGGGACTGAAATGATTCTATTCAGGAAGCCTGGCATGGCGTGATGACAGGAGTGGTGTCCTGGAGAGATGAATCTGAATTCAGGTGTAGGGTAGACTGGAGGTTGCAGTGAAAGGGAAGCAGAAAGTCCACGTGGATTTCATGTTTGCCATCAGCCGTCCTAGATGTCAATTCAAAGCTGGTGTCCTGATGATGTAGAGTTGATAGGTAGCTTCACCACAACCAGAGAAGAACATAAATAGGAATAACATGAAACTACAGAGAGACTATAGTAGAGGACCAAACGCACAAGCAAAACTCAATTGTCCAAGTCGGGTATCGCTGAGAATACATCATTGTAACTGGATGCCTTGGTCACCTAAGTGTAATTGGGACCACCTTCCTCAATTGGCCTAAGTGATACCCATTTTTAAAAATGCAAGTGATTGCAGTAATGAAAAGTTTAATCTGCTGGGGAAGAAAGCAAACAAACGTGCATTGGTGTCTTGGGTACATTCCCTGTAATTGGCATGGATTACTGAGAGCTACAGTTCAGGTTTGAGTAATCTCAGTTGTTTATAAAACATGACTAAGGGGCAGCTGTTTGGACTCTGGAGCAAAGCTGCTGTATAAATCCTCAGTTTTAGAATGGCAGTGATTTGGAAATTTATAATAAACGTTACAATTGCAATAGGGTCCCATTATTCAGAAATTCCTAAGAGTAGGTCTTATATTGGAACACAATTCACAGAATTACCAAATAATAAAGCTGAAGGCTCCTAAAAGTAGCCTGGTTCCAGAAGACCAATTACTATAGAACCAAAGACATAAGAAAAAAGGGAGCAAAGCTTGTTTTTTAAAAAATGTAAACTCGAGATTCAACAGATCATTATTGATCTCTTACTATATTGCAGCACATGAGCTCAATCTGCGTCAAAGGCCATGAGCCAAGAGGGCCACAGTGAGTGACGAGACAGGATCTGCTGAGCAGGCCAGCTTGCAGCCTAGGCAATAACCAGTTTAAGGGACAGAGTGACCATCGACATGAGAGGCCTGGGGAGTTGAGAGGAGGGTTCGTGGGGCAGGAGGATGGGGAAGCCCTACAGTAATAAAGACACAGATTTCTATGTGACCCTTCTTTCACACTGCTTCTGAAAGTCCCCTCTTTCAGGAATCCTGGCTCAAATAACTGCGCCGGGCTTAGATCAATCCCCAAAACCATTAAGTGCAATTATATTTCTCTGGGGCATTTAAAGCTGGTTCTTTAGATTTTTGTCCTTGATCTTTATATGTGTGGCTCCGTATACAGGCAGGTGTAGCATGCCCACATCAGTCAGCGAGTTTCCTGAGGGTGGAATCTGTCTCATTTCTATCCCCATCACACCACCTAGGATTGACGGGCTTGTTCTGAGACTTGAGACTCCTGTAGGAGGCAGAAGTGACATCTTCAGTGCATACAATGTCATGCACAAGAGGTTACAGAGAGCAAAATGAGAGGAAGGGGCACAGAGTAAGCCCCTTCGACAGTTAGCACTGATGTCCAGCTCCTGCACAATCCACATCTCACCACTTCTCCCAAAGGCAGAGTTACAGGAAGGGAAAAATCCCATGCCCACCAGAGAGTTGCTGGAAGGAGAGAGTAGCATGTGCAGGATAAAAGGGGAAACTCCAGTGTCTTCCAGAACACTCCAGTCTGAAACATAAATGAGCATGCTTGTAAGGGTCCCAATCAAGTTCACCATCCAGGTGTAAGTGAAGCTTTCATTGTGAATTTCTGAGAAATGACATTTTTTGCACACAGATGTTTGGTTTTCCTGATGCTCTCTTCTTGGCCCCACCACATCCTCTCTTAGATTTTTCGGTTCCTGTTCCTGTTAGAATAGTTTTGAGGAACTCTAGGTCTCTAGGACTCCTTGTTCCCTCTGTACCCCTCCCCTCACCTTGGGACCTGCCTCCTCCAGGATCCCCAGATTGTTTGTATCTGCTTTTCGGCACAGACCCAGCATCCACTGGGGTGTGCTGCTAGCTGGTAAAACAAGCCAAGGGTATCTGAGGGCCTTTGACTACCCCCTTAAATGAAAGAAAAAAAATCAGATTTAAACCTGCTGCTTGCCTTTTGGCAGAAACTTACGCTGTGTCTCCCTTAGTGATGTGGTCCAGCTGCATCTCTTTGGATGTGCCGCCTGCAGTGGCAGGGCTATCTTCCTGCTTCTTGGTGGTGAGGGGCCAGGGCTGGCACTGGGATTGAAAATCCTGCCCAAAGCACTCCAGTTGTACCTGGCTTTCCCCAGCTCCCAGCTCTGTCTGAGGCCTCCACCCTCTGCTCCGGAAAACCTAGGCTCCCAACAAAAGTCCCTATAGTCCCAGCACCACTGCCCCCGACTCATTGTCTCTTTTTATGTCTTCTTCTGCTTCACTCAAATGTCCCCTCTTCTGTAGCCATGCATCTCTCTAAGTAGCACATCTGTCCCCCAAACGTAACTGACATTGCTCATTTCCTCAATTTGGAAATCATCTCTTCATACTTACTTGATTTTTGATCCTCCCCACTAGACTGGAAATCCTATCAGGGAAGACCTCTTGCTGGTTTTCTCAGAGTCTAGCACGGTGCCTGCCTCATAGTAAATATCTGTTAAATGATTGAACAAATGAATGAATGGTAGTACTAAGGATGCTGGGTTTGCCATGTTACCATTTTCCCCGTTAGACAGTGAGATGCCTCTTTAGAGGGCCCTGTTCGTTACTGTGCCATATTTCCATTGCCTACACTGCCTGGAAATTTGAAATAAACACAAGTTGAAATTAGTAAAATCAAATCAGAGGAGGCAAATCAGGGCTTCAAAGGCAGCTTGGATACAGATAAACTGACATGGCAGGGATGTGCCTCAGGAAGCAGGGTAGGTAGGGCAGCTGAATGATGACTGAGAGGCTTTCATGCAGAAGACATGGAGTGGAATTACTGAGAGAAATCAAGCCTCGGAGTCAGGGAAAACAATGCCAAACCTGCCTTAATTGGAGGCGGCACCTTGGGTGAGTTACCTCTTCTCTCTGAGCCTTGCTTTGCTGTTCTGTAAAATGAACAGGACAGACCAGATTATTTGTAAGGTTCCTTCTAGCGGAAACATCCCTTGGAGGGAAATTTGACACTGGAAAATAAATGACAAGTAAAAGAGAAGATAATAAGCATCTTTCTCTGTCTGGAGGCCTGTGGTCTGGAGTTGAGTCACTCCAGGCTGGGTCACCCTGACCCCAGACCCATGCACACTGCTACATGAGTAGATACCGCTATATCTGTGCATACCATACACACACCATGTGCACACAGAGGCCACCCAGCCTAGGGCCTACATGAGAAGAACCAGCTAAGGGAGGTGGGGCAGTTGAAATGCCCCCTCCAGAAAAAGACTAAGGCCAGCAGCAGAAGGAGGCCCATGCTCTGGTGGTGGGGGTCCATTTGACCAACAACTCAGGGAAAACCCACTGGCCGGTGTCCTAGGCAGAATTTCCAGTTTGGCATCTTCTTCCTCCTCCCTGAAAATAGAGCAGCCTGTCCCACAGACACATAGGAAAAATCCAATTTTTACGAGGCAGTAGAAGCAAGCTGAATCTTTCTTCTGAGATGTACCATGGGCTAGGAAATGCCAGCATGTGACCTCCTCCCCAAACCAAAGATTGGCATTTGCAATAAAGGCAAGTTGAACTGAGCAAAATCAAATCGGGGAGACAGATCAGGGCTTCACAGGCATGACTGGATACCCAGGAGGCAGCCTCTGTGTGACTGATAAACTGATGAACTGATATGACAGGGATGTACAGCTCTGGAGCTGAGGCTAGTGTTCACATTTTTAAAAGATTCCATTGTATACGGTTATATAAGTAGCTACACAGTAGCCTCCATTTTGCCTCTTGGCCGACAAAGCCTAGAATATTTACTTTCTGGCTCATTTCAGAAATGTTGCCAACCCCTCCCCTGAACAATTGCCGCATCCCCCAGCTACTGGTAACATTGGAGCTCCCACCACTGAAGGGACAGAGCAGCGGTTCTCCTCTGGGCCACTGCCCTCCCTGCCCTCATCCGGCGTGCCCTTCTCTCTTCCCGGCCTCACTGCAAGGCCTGCAGCAGCCTCCCTGCCCTCATCCGGCGTGCCCTTCTTTCTTCCCGGCCTCACTGCAAGGCCTGCAGCAGCTTTTCTCTTCTACCCTCATCCTCACTGATTCTCTCACTCCCACTTCTGTCCCGCATCGCTCCATTTCGGAACCCCCTACGAGGTACTTGGACACACATCATCTTGCATGACTTGCTTTTGCTTTACACTGACTGTTTCTCCTGTGAGACTTCAGCTCTATGAAGGCAGGAACGACATCCTAGTATTTTTCCCAGTATGCCCTTCCATGCGCAGGAGAGTGCCGGGCCCAGAGTAGCTGCTGAGTAGATCTGTGCCACTGAGGTCAAAAGAGAGAAGAACGCTTGTCCCTCAACCAGGCTCAATCTCCACTGTGCACACATCTGCCGCTTCTGGAGGGTACTTGGAGAAAAGTGTCCCTGCACCAAGAGAAACACTCTGTGTCATCCCAAGCCTGGGAGCCCTTTCATCATTCACATGAAAATAACACAAATCCCAACTCTATGGAAAAACTCCGCTGGGGCTCCTTGTCTGTTTCGTTCTCTCATCTAGGGCACGTCCCCAGCAGGGCAAGACAAGGAACTGAGACTTTTAAAGCATGTGAATCTTTTTTTTTGTTTGTTTGTTTTCCTGAACCTGTAATTACCTAAGGTTTAGCAAGCATTTAGGCAGGAGAAGAAAAGTAGGCAGTAAAAAAGAGGGAGCCCGATGTTTTGCTGTCTTTATATCCAAAGGCAACCTGCTTTCTGGGCCTTGGTTGCTGAAGCTGGTAGATTATAAACGCAGGGGTGGTTTCCTCCCATGGGAACCAAGAAGCAACATCTGGATAAAAGGCTTGGCAGAGGCTCCTTGATTTAATCTTCTCAGGAAGATAAAGGCTATGGAAATCAATAACAGCAGAGAAGCAGGGAAGGGTGGGAGGGGACAGGAAAGGGCTGCTTACCTCAGGTAGCCTGGAGAAAAGTCTTGACTCTCAGAGCTCTTCCTTGCTAATTACATCAAAAGGCAAAGCAGGATGGCTGCAGTGCAATAGTGGAGGCTGTTTCCAGAATCATAGCAATGGGTGCACTGAGAATATGGGGAGATGGAAATACTCTGAACTGCCTGGTGGGTCCCCCCACCTCCCCCGACCAATGGTCCGTGACAGATCTCGCACGTCACTGGTCCCCAGGATCGAAGGCTACAACAGGGGACTGAGATGCTGGATTCCAGGATTCCCTCTGGAACCACTCTGGTCCCTTTAGGAAATCTGCTTCACAATCTCCCTTCCTCCTGCAAAAAAATGATACAGGGAACCTCACTCTCTCATTCCCTCCACTCTGTCCTTGAGGATTTCTATAAGATTATGCCCATTTACTGGACATTTTAAAGATGCAGTCCATTCTAATTGGACCAACATCTTGTCAGGCACCTGGACAGATGGAAGGCCCTGGGGGGCTTCTCTCTCGGTATTTGTTTGAGCCTAAGGGAATAAACCTTCAGGTCAAAGGTGGTGACATCTCTTGTTTCTGAGGAAAGCTGGAGCCTTAGGGGTGATTTCCCCATACCAGTCACTAGGTGTGTGCTAAACTACAAACATTAGCTTTAAAGGCAGAGAGGGCTTGGAGGTGAGACTGTGTACAGTGGAGCTCTGGCAAGATGCCCTGCTTTTAGGCAGATTGTAAATTATAAATAAATAAAGTGTCTCTGTTCTTCTTCCTTTGCCTTAGCATGCAATGAAAATCAACAGAGCCCTGTCTTCACAATCCTTCTGTTTCCTCCTCAGATTTGGTGTTGAAAGCTTCTGGCTAGAAACGACTGGACACTCACAGACCCTGGCTTTCCTTACTGTGCAGGCCATTTTATTTAAACCCACAATTCCCAACCATTGATTTATAGATCTCCCCTCACCCACAGGGAGACCTGGACACACCCTGAGATCTAGCCATGAAGCCCACTGCTGTCCTGGGGGAGGTGTGATTCCAGCCCACTAGCCTGCCCTGGTGAGGATGTAAAACAGCCCCAGCTTTGGATTGTTCAGCAGAAAAAGCAGCAGCAGGAATCCGGAGCCCCACGGATTCCTATCAGCAGATAGCTAATCCCAGAGAGAAATGCTAGCTAGTGTTGTGCCCACTGCAATGTTTTGCTACAGCCTTCCAGTGACAAGGGAACAAGGGGATTTGTTCTGAGTTTAGGGATTACTTGGGGCAAAGCCACAATCTGTAGAAAACAGCTTTTAACGTGAACAAGCAAATCCTTCCATTTGGCCTCTCACTGTTGCTGTTGTCATAAACACATTGCGTGCTCCTCTGCCACGCCAGGAGGGCAGTGAACAACCGGCGCAGGTCCTTCTGTGACTGCACACTGGGGCTGCCAGGACTGCTTCATGTCTGTGAGAATCAGGCTTGTTTCTCAGAGCTGCGGAGAGCCACCCTGAGGAGGGCTTAAAACCTGCAAACAAAGGAATGAAAGCCAGTGCCGGGAGACCCAGCAAGACTATCAGGGGGCTGATCCCCCTTTTCATTTTAGTGCCCTCCATACTCCAAGCTGACCATAAGGGCTAATACTACTGCTTCAGAGAGCATCCCACAGGGGCGTCCCTGCCATAAACAACATGGACAAAGTTCACCCACCATTGTCTATGAGGCACCAAGGGGTGCACTGCAAAGACGTCGCCAAGCAAATCATGAGCTTTTCAGATTTCCTCTCACCCCAGTCAATGTGTTTGCTCTGACTTCAAAACCAGAAACAGACAGTGACAGACTATTTTTTAAAATGTCAGAAAACATATCAGCTGCAGAAAAACTAACACTTGCCTCAACAAGGTAACCTTTTATTTCCTGGGATTAAAAATAAAGAGAATAAATTATCAGAAGTATTCCTCCAATATCATTAAAATGCTTTTTGAAGAAAGTTACAAGAATTGTTTAAGGCGCACAGAAAAAGTCAGATTTGCCTTTCTTCAAGAACATTCTCTGCCCTAGACACAAAGCACCAATACCACATCCCAGAAAAGACAGAGGCTTGGAGACACAGGAACCACAACAGCCCATACCAAGATCTCTGGCTCTAATATAAGCATCACAGAAAAACATCAGACAACTCTTTCTTCCATAAATACAACAGGTATCTTGAAAATATATCCAAAATATCTCTATCTAAACTACAGTACAAAAAGCCACTTACCAGGCATAAAAATAATATTTTCCCCTATACACAAATGTAATCATATGTAAAGCAAATTTGGAACACATGGATGGAGGAGTTACATAATCTCTTGGGATCTGGGCTATTTAGAGTCATTTTTGTTTGGGTTATCCCTCTGCGGGGTATAGGAGACTGGCTACAAATACATCCATCTCACAGCGCTCACCATTTCAACAGCTCCTGCGTCATGGAATGTGGTACTTTTTAAAAATAGGTGACCCTTGGGTGTCATGGAAAGAAGAGAGAAAATGGGAGGATTGAGGGAGGGAGGAAAGGAGTGAAAGGAGAGGGGTAGACTGAGGTTACAGTGTGACTTCAAATACTCTGCGGTATAATGTAAATATCCATGTTCAGCAAGCCTCCCATTCCCTACCCCACTGCCACCAGTCTGCCTGAATCTCCTTTTACAAATCTGTTTCCCGGCTGGTGTCCAGGCAGAGGGCATAAAGGGACCTCCTCAAGTCCACATTGCTCTTGGCCTTGACGTTACACTTCTCTAGGGGGCAGCTGCTCCTTCGGGCACTGTCTGCATTCTCCAGGTTCCCCCCAGCCTTGCAGAAGGATCCCCTGCTCCCGCTGGACTCCTGGACCTTCTGCTGGACTCCTCTGTCCAGCCCCGGCCCGTGACTCTGAGGGCCCTGCTCTTCCTTAAGGACTGCCGGCTCCTCGTGGTCCGTCTCCCGGTGGTAGAAGTAGTTGAAGTTGGAGACAATGACGGGCACAGGCAGGGCAATGGTGAGGACCCCGGCGATGGCACACAGTGAGCCCACGATCTTGCCCCCCACAGTGATGGGCCTCATGTCCCCATAGCCCACAGTGGTCATGGTGACCACTGCCCACCAGAAGGCATCAGGGATGCTAGAGAAATGGGTCCCCTGGTTGTCAGCCTCTGCGAAGTAGACGGCACTGGAGAAGAGGATGACCCCGATGAAGAGGAAGAAGATGAGCAGCCCCAGCTCCCTCATGGAGGCCTGCAAGGTCTTGCCCAGGATCTGCAGCCCCTTGGAGTGGCGGGAGAGCTTGAAGATGCGGAACACCCGGACCAGGCGGATGACTCTGAGGATGGCCAGGGACATGGCCTGCTGCCCATTCTGGCTGCCTCCTCCGCCCCCTGGCTGCTGCTCTGCCAGCTCGGTGCCCAGGGTGATGAAGTAAGGGAAGATGGCCACCACATCGATGATGTTCATGATGTTCCGGGAGAACCCTGCCTTGCTGGGGCAGGCGAAGAAGCGCACGAGCAGCTCGAAGGTGAACCAGATGACGCACGTGGTCTCCACGATGAAGAAGGGGTCGGCCAGGGTCCTGGGCAGGAGCGGTGCCACCGTAGGGCCAGAGGGCGGGGCCATGACCCCGCTGCCGTTGGCCCCAGGGGCGGGCGCGGGAGGCTGGTGGGGCGCTGGCGGGTGGCGGAGCAGCTCGCGTTCATCCCTGAACTCGGGCAGGGTCTCCAAGCAGAAGGTGATGATGGAGATGAGGATGACCAAGACCGAGACGATGGCGATGGCCCGCGCGGACCCAGAGCTCTCCGGATACTCGAAGATAAGCCACACCTGGCGCTGGAATTCGTTGCGGGGCAGGGGCTTCTCCTCTTCTTTAATGAAGCCCTCATCCTCGCGGAAGCGCTCCATGGCCTCGTCCCCCAGCTGGTAGAAGCGGATCTCGTCCGCGAACACGTCCAGGGAGACGTTGACCGGTCCTCCGCAGGCGGCCCCCGGACTGATAGTAGTAGAGGATACCGTCGAAGCTGGGCCGGTTGCGGTCGAAGAAGTACTCGTTCCTCAGGGGGTCGAAGTAGCGCAGGCGCTTGGCGGGGTCGCCCAGGAGGGTGTTGGGGAACTGCGCCAGGGTGCCCAGCTGCGTCTCGAAGCGCAGCCCGGAAATGTTGATGTGGACGCGCTGGTGGTGCAGGGACGCCGTGCCCAGAGCCTGGTCCTCCACCGTGCCAAGGCCGGGGTCGCCTTCTTCCTCCTCGTCCTCGGGAGGCGGCCGTCGAGGCTGTGGCAGCTCCTTGGGCAGCGGAGGCAAGGGCCGCACTCCCGGGTCCGCGTCTCTCTGCGCGCCGCGCCCCTTTGGCGCCGGCTCCTTGGGCCCATCGCTGAGCCCAGCCGTCGGGGGACACTGGAGCACTCCCCCTGTGGCCTGGCCGCAGCCTGCCCGGGCCTCATTGCCTCCTCTGACGGTCATGGCACCGCCGTTCTCCAGGGGCACCAGGGCGATCTCCATGGCGCGGGAGCAGCGGGCATGCTGCGCCCCAGCTGATCTGCTCCCGCGCCCCCTACTCACGCTCCGCTGGCACCTCCCGTCAGGCTCCGCTCCCGCGGTCGGCCGGCCCCTCTCTGGGGCGAGCTGGGGTTGCTGGCGCGATCCCCTCGCTTGGCCCTGACGTCAAGAAGCCGCTGCCCTGCTCTCTGCCTCTCTCTCTTCTGGCAGCCCGTTACCAAGCAGCCGAAAAGCCTCCTTCCAGCAGATGCAACCTTCAGCCGTCCCTCTCTGGCTGCGCTGCGCTTGGCCTCCACCCTCGGCGCCTCCCCCGCCTTCCCCTCTCCCTTCCCCCTCCTCCTGCTTCCCCTCCCCCTCCTCCCGCTTCCCCTCCCGGGTCTTGTGGCAGCCAGTGTCTCCCCGAAGGGCGCAGCTGGTGCCCCTAGCAAGGGAAAGGAGGGGCTGAGAAGGGTGCAGCCCAGCGGAGGGAGGGAAGGACCGGGGAGGATGGAGGAACAGGTTGTACCGAGAGCGCTGAAATTCCCAGGGCAACCAGATGAGAATAGCTCTGGATTTCAGTTCACCTGGGAACCCGCTGGAAGCCGAGTGGACTCCAGGGGGAACGAAGTGCCTTGGGCTAAAGGGAAGAGGCTTTGAGCTGAGTCGGAGTATGAGAGACAGAGACGGGAGACACCAGTCCTTTTTATTTTGGAGAAATAACGGTATTTCTTTGGGAAGAATTACAGAAGGGAGGGGGCCCACGTAGTTTCGGACCTTGAAATACATATATCAATGGAGAAGCATCTCTCTTCCCGTCTTCCTGCAGATCCACAAAAATGTACCAGAGGGTTGGAACCTTGCAGGATTCGCATGCCCTAGCCTGTTTCCAGTATGGACCCAGTGGCAGCCCAGGCAAGCAGCCTAGTCAGGAGATGAGCTGTCTGGTCTCAATGCAACAGAACCCCTCCACCCTCTCCAACGAATCCCATTTGCAAAAACCACGTCAGGGGAGGGGAGAAGAGATTTTTACAATCCTGGTGAGGGCTAATCCTGTCTGATGAATCTTGGAGCTAACAACTGCATCTAGGTCCATGAAGGAGGCTGAGGGTGGAGGTGGCTTATGAGAGGGAGCCAGGGAGGCTGTCCAATCTCCAAGGCTGGAGAAATCCCAAGAGTGGAATAATAACAACCAACACTTACTTGGCTGTTATTATGCACCAGCCCATTCTCAGCACTTCACAAATATTGTCTCTGTGTATTCCTACAGCAACCTATTTTGTAAGTACTGTTATCATCACCATTTTATAAACGAAGAAACTGAGGCACAGAGAGATTGACAGACTCACCCAGGCTCACACAGGTAGAAAGTGATGATGCTGGAACTCAAACTCAAACAATCAGAGTTTGGCCCTTGTCCCCTATATTTCACTCCTCTATAGAAATGCATAATCACTTTTCCTGATACAAGCACTCCCTCACTCCAACATCTGGCCTGAGAACTTTAGTTCCCTGCTGCAGGAGGCAGGAGGATGGCTGATATAACATATTAATCTTTCTAGGTTGGGACACTAGAGAATCTTGTCTCTACCCCTGCCCTGTCTCTACCCCTGCAGGGTTTTAGCAGGCATTGGTAACCAAGAGAAATCTGTTTTAAGGTGTGTGTCTGGAACTGCCAGACACAGTCTCCAGAAGTTTCTTGGTTTTAAATTATCATAAAGTGGCTGTGTTTTTGAATGTCTGTTTTCGTTGTCTATTTTTATTTCTGTATATTGTTTCAGATTTATATGCGTGAAGTTAGGACCTCTTGTCAATGAATGTCTCTATCCACAGGGTGTGATTTGGAAACTTGGTCCTGGGTGCACAAGTGTGTGTTGCAATAGCAGGGCATAGGACACACAAACTTGGGTCAAGGTTTGAGAAGTATGTGTACATATGGCTTTTTAAGAGTTTATACGTGAAGGTGGATGTGAATTTGGTGTACGTAGTATTTTCATTGTGTGTGACTGTGCATATTGTTGGCTGTCTTTGCAGATGTGCATGAGTGAGGAAGGGCATGAACATGAAAATCAGTATGTGAAGGCATCACTGGCGAATCGCAGGGTCTTGCATTCCCTTTCCCCATATCTGTGCCATCCCTGCTTCATCTCCAGTGGGCTTTTTTTCTTCTCTGGCTCTGAGGCTGCCAGTTAGGATCAGGTATTTTCCTGGGGAGGCCGGGACTTACTGAGCTTGCCTACTGATTCATGCATCTTGTAAGTATAAGGATGCCATATTC
Organism: Rhinopithecus roxellana; assembly: GCF_007565055.1. Taxonomy (NCBI): domain Eukaryota; kingdom Metazoa; phylum Chordata; class Mammalia; order Primates; family Cercopithecidae; genus Rhinopithecus; species Rhinopithecus roxellana. Next base: position 4,218,063 of record NC_044558.1, read on the forward strand.
GTTCACATGGGTTCTCCTCGGGCTCCCCAGAGGAAAGAGTTCTCTGGAGCTTGTCTTTCAGGGGCTTTCTGGGAGATTGTTCCCTGAAGAATAAGAGTACAACAAAAACAGTCCAGGAAAAGCACAAAACCCAGGCCTCCTTTAATGTGGTATTTCCCTAAATCTGTTTCCCATGCATTTGCCAGTTCTTATAGGTTTCTTGCAAAATTACCTTCAGATGCCACATGTGGTAGCCATGGAGGTATACTGCTCAAATCTTCCTTAAAGAAAGAACTTGCTTTTCAACTGCCAGAGTACAGTTAGCTGACCGCCTCCAGCTGTTGTCACTTTCTGGCTCTGCCTCAGCTTTAGTGCAGGGGCCAAACTCCTTCAGGGAAGCTCTCTGAGCACAGCAGGGTTACAAAGACCATTTCTCCCCAGTGCAGATTTCCACTAATGGGCAATCTTTGCTCTACATTTCCCCAACAGATTGGCCAAGACTTTGAAAGATCTGCACTGCACTCTGAGACTCTCTCTGTCCAACCCCTCTCCCTCCCCTCTTTCCTTTCACAAGTGCCAGATCAGCATCATAATCTGAATGTTTTCCCTAATGAACTCTTCTTCCTATCACTTTTATCTTTCTTTATTATCTCCCAGTAAACCTCTTATACTCCTAATTCAATCTTTGTCTTCTTCCCAGAGCACTCATTATATAACTGAAAGCTGCCTTCTTTACTATCTATCTAATCCTACAAGGTTAACTCTTTTATAGCAGTGCTTAATGTGCACCAATGCCTGAGGATTTTGTTAACATGCAGACTCTGAACCAGGGTAGGGCTTAGAGTGCATTTCACACAGCGCCCAAGTGATACTGATGCACCTGTCTAGAGATCACATTCCCATAAGAATAGATTTTTATCTCTATGTATGTATGCGTGTATGTATCTAGCTATCTAGCTATCGTGTCTATGAATGGTATCTACCACAGTATATATTTCTATCCATCAATCTATCTGCCTATTTACCTACCTACCTTTCTAGCTAACTACTCTCTAGTTACCTATTTATCAATTTTTAAGTGATAGGTACGTAGATGAGAGAGAGGGAGGGAGCTAACAGAGAGATAGAGATATTTTGAAATCAAGAAACATTTTTTATTGATCTTTGATTTTCTTTGCAACACCAAACATGGTGCCATGTCCATATTATGCATTTCGCTAAATATGTATTGAATGCAATTGAACTGGGGGAAAGAAATTCAGCTGTTGGAGCAGGGAGGGAGGGGAAAGCTGGGGATAGAAACTGAAAGGTAGGTTTCTGAGATTAGCTAAGTACACAAAGTGGTTGTGGAGACTGGGACCTAACCATCTGAAGACTTATGACCATTTGTTCAGGTTACATACCACTGTATTATCACAGACCACTCCAACTTTGTGGGCAAAAGCAACAATTTCATATTTCGGACTGTATAGCTTAATTTTTTGTGGTTGAGACCCGAGGTGACTATAGCTGTGTTTATTATATGAGTAACACAAAACAAAGACACCTGCTGGATTTTCATCTAGGTCAGGGAGAAACGTTCCCCATTGGACAGCATTTAAAGGGACAGAGGGAGGCAAAAAATATGCCACTAGTCTATCTGTCAGACATTGATTTTACTCCTCTGTGGTGCAGGGGGTTCATAGATGCAGGAAGCCAAATGTGAGGAGAGGATCCTAGCAGTAGCCATGTCTGACACACCCTGCCAGCCAGGTAAAGATTCTAGCCAGTCTGTCCAAGTCTTAGGGCTCAGGCCCGCTGCTGCTTTCTTTCGAGAGGAAGAGAGGTTGCTGCTGAAAGGACCACATCTCTAAAGCATCTCTAGCCAGCTCTGGCAGGGTGCCACCAGGAACCCAGGCACAGTCCAGAGAGCTTGAGGAAGAGAAGTGCACTTGAAGCTGCTTTTCCAGCTTCTTTTTCATTCCTCTGGTAAACCAGTTATTCCAACTTGCCCCAATTACATCTATGCCTGACCTCCCCGAGTTTTCCCTCCATAAAAAAAGAAAATTGAACAAAACCGGTATTGTATCTTCTCCACGAGGGATGCTGTCACCCCCAAATTAGAGAAAACGTGTTTTCTTCGGCTTCCCCACAATTCCTTGGCCAGCATCTTTCATCATCTAAAGTATTTAAAGGGACAGAGGGAGGCAAAAATTATGCCACTAGTCTTACTGTCAGACATTGATTTTCCTCCTCTGTGGTGCGGGGGGTTCATAGGTGCAGGAAGCATCTATGTGTTACTCATATAATAAACAGAGCTATTGTCACCTCATGTCTCAACATGGAGGCATTGGAAGTGAGAAACAAGGGCTCAGGACTTCTTAGGCTGGACCAGCAAGAGCCGAAGAGAAGACAGCTTGGTGAAAATAAACCATACTAAGGCACCTTCCTTTAAAAATAAATTAATACATACACAAATAAATAAGGAGAACTTGATTCACAGGTCCTTGGTAGCCTGGGTCTTACTGCCAAATATTACAGAGTCTATAAATCCATGGTACATCACTATTCCATAATCCATGGCAAAGAAGGATTGTCAAGCAATAGTTGCTAATAGTGTATTAATCAGCAAAAAAGTGAAACTGTCTGTCATCTAATTCTCTATCCTGGATGCATTCGCCTTATAGATCTTCCGTAAAAAACAACAACAACAACAACAAAAAGAAACACTTTAATGAGGGGGGCAGCTGTTTCCCCTTCCCTCCCCTTCCCTTCTCACTGGCCCCTTAATCCAACACCTTGGGAAGGAAACCCTGGGAGGTGACCTTCCTTTCCTGTTTGATGGAAGCGACAAAGATGGAGTAAAACAAAACACACAAACAAAACATGCATAGCTGTGCTGGGGGCAGGCAGCTGGTCACCTGCATGTTAAGAGATGGAAGCAGGAGGGGGAGGAGGGGCAGGAATGAGGCGGAGGGTTGGGGGAGAGCATGAGATTATGCTTAAACCGACCCAGATCCTGACAGAGACCTCCAAGGGCTACTAGGATTTCCTGTTTAGAAAGATTAATGTGAGAGCCCATTCACACAAATCAAGGCTCCCATCTGGAGCCTGATTTCTTCTTTTCCTCCCTCCCTCTCTAGATATAATCCAGGAATAAATTCATTAATGGATTCATTAAATCCATTGCATTTTCAAAGGCCAGACATAGAAAATAAAGCGTCCTAAACACACAGGGCCTGGGGGTTCAAGGGACAGCTTGTCCTGTGAGTGCTACTCTTCTCTCTCTCCTTCCCTTCCCTTCCCTCCTCCACGGGCAGGTTGGTGGGTTACAGGTGCATGGTCACCCACTCTCAGTCTCTCTTTTTCTCTTGTCCATCTTTTCCTCCCTCAGGCATCTCAAAGGTTTCTACTCCCATAACATGAAAACCTAACTGTGAAGTTACGAACCAATGGCTTCGTTTGTAGTTTAGGGCTAGAAGGGTTTGAATTGTTTTCTGTGTTCTCAAGAACAGATGCATCACTTATTTTCTAACTCTCTGCTTAGGTGCCCAGACCAAGGAAGGCTACTTGACTACTTTTGAATATAAAGTATATTCAGTCGAATGTATGTCTTTTCTGGCTAGATTATTGTCCACATTGTATAAAGATATATTTATGAATTTAACTTATGTATCAAGACATAGTTTTTAAATTACCTTATTTAAAAAATGTGAGACAGTTTTATTATTACGTAAGCAACATCCCTTCTAAAGCTGGAAAAATCAGGTGGTCACTACACAATTCCTGCAGTCCAGGCAGACAAAGATGTGCGTAACATTAGCCTTTGCACCCATTTTTCCCAATGTCCTATCAAAATAAGTTATCTTTATTTCGATTTGACAAAACGTTGGTTTAGTCATGGAATGGGATTAAGGTTCCACTATGGTTTTGATGTAACTGGACCTGGAGGCTGGGATGCAATGGCTTCCAGAGGCTTGCTACTCAAAATGCAGTCCATGGACCAGCAGTGTCAAGGTCACCTGTAAATGTGTCAGAAATGCAAATTCCTAATCCCCTCGTCAGACCTGTTGAATTAGAACATCTGGAGACACTGGCCCAGGAATTTGTTTCCACAAGTTCTCTGGGTGATTTTGATGCCTGTCAAAGTTTCAGAACACTGCTCTACAGGGCTGATTCTTTTACTGGATGCCATGGTGCATAAGAAATTCTGGGGCTGGGAGATAAATTCTCTTACGTAAGAGCTTGGGATCTGGACTGGGGTAGACCTAGCCAGAGTTCCAGCAATATGCCTTACTCATATGACACTCAGCCTCTCTACGACTCAGTTTCTCTATCTGTAAAATGGACACTAATGGTACCCACCTCTTATAATTGCTCTAAGTATTACAGCTGTGATGGAATGTAAGTACTCAATTATTATACTTAGTATTGTTAATGCTAGTTAGTTAGTCTGTGCAATTTGACAGCTGACAAGTACATGTACAGTCCCCAAATTATCTGCATTAATTGTCTATAGTGACCATTGGGGTAATTAGTGGCCTCTATCTTTGTTCACACGATAATGTGGCCATGATCTTCTAGCTTAGCGCAAAGTGAGGCAAACTGTTTCCCTGGGTCTTAGCCTCAGCAAGGCAGATACCCTAAGTGGTGGGTATCAGAGTAAGAGACCCTCATCATCTGGTCCAGGCCTTCCTGGTAATGTCAGTTTTCTAATTGCTGCCGTAACAAATTGCCACAAACTTAGTAGCTTAAAACAACACAAAATTTTTATCTTGCTATTCTGGAGGTCGTAAATCCAAAACAGGTCTCTCTGGGCTACAGTCAAGGTGTCAGCAGGGCTGGTTCCTTTGGGAGACTTCAGGGGAGAATTGTGTCTTTGTCTTTTCCAGCTTCTAGAGGTCACCCACATTCCTTGGCTTATGGCTCCCTCCTCCACCATCAAAGCCAGCGACTGTATCACTCTGATCTCTGCTTCCTTTGTCACCTCTCCTTCTCTGACTCTCCAGCATCTCTCTTCTCGCTTTTAAGAACTCTTGTGATTACATTGGTTCTACCTGTATAGTTCAAGATAATTTCCATTTTAAGATCCTTATTTTAATTACATCTGCCAAATCCCTTCTGCCATGTGGTAATATGTCCACATGTTCCAGGCATCAGGATGTGGACATCTTTGGAAGACCCTTATTCTGCTACCACACTGTTTTTTGTCCCTCCTAAGTGTACAGGGAGACTCATAGGATGCGACTTCCAGAGACACAAGAGATCTAAGAGATCAGCTAGTCAAATCATCAGATTTTACTGTCTGCAAACATTTGGAGATGGCTCTCGAGAAAGAACAGAGGCTGAACAACCTAAGACCCTGGCTTAACACCCAGATCTGTGGAGTCCAGTGGTCTCACCAGCAGGCAAACTCTCTGATGCTGAGAAAAAGCCCCCAAGCAGCCAATAGTATCAAGTCATAAAAATTTAAACCCGGACTTCCAGGAAGATGAAAGGTGATACTGAAGACTGAGTCATGTCACAAGGTGCCTGTCTCCCGGTCTGTGAAGGAAGAGTTTATCGTGTTTTCTTGTTCTCTGGAAGCTGTCTTTCTACTCCTGAAGTCCGGTGCGTGCATGGGATATTTGCAAATTGAAAGCCTGGTCTCTCATTAATCACTGCCACTTCTCATGGAGCAAGAGGCAGTGTGATTTCTCACACATAGCAATCATTTCTTTCCCTGATAAAGACAGTAGTCTGGGGGAGGGCAATTATCTCAGCAGAATTACCAATCTTGCAGTGTGTCTGAAAGCACATAGTATTCATTTGCTGCTATTTTAATGTCTGCCGTCTTCCTAGTTCCTCCCCAGCCCAATGCTGAAATCCCCACCCTCCCACCCTCTTTCTTTTCTTTTCTTTCTTTCTTTTTTTTTTTTTTTTTAACTAATCTTGGGAAATAACTTCCTTATTTGTAGCAGACCGATGCCAATTGTGGGAATATGATATTGAGGATCGTGATAAAGATTCTCACACTCTCAGCTGAGGCTTGGCCACCACCCATTGCATTTTTCAACTGAGCTTCAAAGCTTTTGTCTTTGCTGACAAGGAAATGACTGGCAAATGCCCCCATGGCTGACTTTGTGAAGGACGTGGTGACTCTCAGCTCCCTGGTATTACTCTACTAAACTGGATAACACTGTACCAAGTGGTGAAGGCTGCTTTCCTAGAGCCCAGGAATAAGGCAAAACTGCACTGTGTGTGTGTGTGTGTGTGTGTGTGTGTGTGTGTGTGTGTGTGTGTGTGTCTGTCTGTCTGTCTGTCTATGTTTGGGCTGAGGTGAGGAGGGCCTGGCTGCTAACATCCTCTCTAGGCAGGGTAATAAGCACTACATTGGGAGGCAGAAAACAATGGTTGAGTCCCGCTGTACACCTCTGACCACTACCTGTGTGGTTTGAGCAACTAATTTAGCCTGTCTAATGTTTTAACCTATAAAATGAGAAATACAACATTGAGCTCATGGTTACAATAGGGTTTGTGTAAAATAAACTACACTTAAACTGGGGCCTATTCTGTAATCATAATAGTTAACATTTCTTGAGCTGATGTTAAATGCCCAACCTTGAACTATACCTTTCGCATGCCCCACAATGTTGCATCCTCAAAACAGCCCGAAGGAGTAGATGTTATTGTTAATTCTAGTGTGTAATTATGGAAACTGACTAATGCAGGTAAGCGAATTGTCGAAGGTCTCTTGAGTAATAAACGGCAGAGCCCTGGTGGCTGCTGGTCACTGCTATGCCATTATTAGGGCATCTCCTCTGAAGAACTGTACAGCAGAGGATGTTTTTCATTGGGGTCCTCCTGCTAACTCTCCATACCCTTCTCCCACCCTGGCCTTACTTACATCAAGTACTATTCAAGGCCGTTTGGAGAAAAGCCAATGACAAGGTATGAATGGCTGATAGTCCTGAAGAGTTCCCATGACATTGCTTGTTCATACACAAGAATCTCTTAAAGGTGGACTGCCTTACATCTTGTCACACCCAAGTGACTTCAAGAGGCAGAGGTTTCAGATCTGATCGTCTATGTGACTTCTGATGGGGGAGTAGCCTATCGGCTCCTCAGCCAACCAAGACAGCTCCACCTGCTGCCTCGTGGCTTCTGCCTCAGTCAGATCTGTGCAGCCTTGTTGAGATCAGGAGTGAGGTGAGAAGGAAGCTGCTGAGAGGAAAGTTAAGACCACCAAGACTCAGGTGTGGAGCATCAGAGGTTTGATTTTCAATCTCAAAGGAAGGAGCCTTTGTGGAGGCCATTAGCACTTTAGAAACACTGGAAATAAAGAAGGGCTTGCTTTTTGAGACAGAACTGATAGTCACCAGAAGCCACAGCTGGGCCATGCCAGCTTTCGCCTCATTACGGACATTTATAAAGATTCAGGATCTCCCAGGGCCTTCCTTTGGGGAAACTCTGAGCCCCTGAGCCCATCATCATCTCAGCATTCGCAGGAAGGAGGAGACAGGCCAGGATGAGAAGTCCAAATCTTTAAAGGAAAGGGCAGCAATACATGGTGATGGGCGTGAAATCTGACTCTGCCAAACTTTCTGGCTGTGTGACCTTGGGCAAAACACTTAGCTTCCGTGTGCCTTCATTTCCTTCTCTGTAAAATGGCAGTAATCCTATTACTACTGTATTAACAGTAGTAATATAACAGAGTTGCTATAAACATTAAATTACTTAATATTTGTAAACTGCTCAGACCAGTGTCTGGCACACAACAGGCCCTATGTGTTTATTAATAAATGAAATTTTAAAGATAGATTGCATGCCAGGAAGAGGGCCCAACACATTCCTCTTTAGAAAGACTATAAATAGAGTCAACCAAAGGACGCAAGAATTTCCTGTGAGTTAGGGAACTGTAGGGGCTATGCAGTGATGCAGAGGGAAAGATTGCAAGCTTTGGAGTAGAAAAATCTGGATTTGGATCCCATGACCCTATTTATGCTCTGTGTTACGTAGAGCAAGTCCTGTAACTTCTCTGAGCCTCACGTCTCTCATTTGTAAGAGAAGAAGATGGCATCTAACCCGCCAGGTTATCACCCAGATTGATGATAATGTGAAAAGTAGCTGGTACCCCACAGGCTCCTGTCATGGTTGGCTCTGTTGCCATTATTCTTATCATTGTCCATCTGCTGAGTAGGAAAACTCAGGAAGGCCACGTAACCTTTGTCAGCTACTCTCTCCACTCCAGTTTTCATGCAGGTACACATACTGCCTCAGGACAGCTTTCCTTTTTTTTTTTTTTTTTTTTGAAACGGAGTCACCCAGGCGGGAGTGCAGTGGCACGATCTCGGCTCACAGAAACCTTGGCCTCCCGGTTCAAGCGATTCTCTTGCCTCAGCTTCCCGAGTAGCTGGGACTACAGGCGTGTGCCATGATGCCCAGCTAATTTTTTGTGTTTTTAGTACAGATGAGGTTTCACCTCATGTGTTAGCCAGGATGATCTCGATCTCCTGACTTTGTGATCCACCTGCCTCGGACTCCAAAGTGCTGGGATTACAGGCGTGAGCCACCATGCCCGGCTGATTATTATTTTTTTTTTCTTAAGAGATGAGATCTCATTCTTGTTGCCCAGGCTGAACTGCAGTGGTCTTGTCCCCATTTCTTACTCCAGGTTTTCAATGAGTCTTTGAAGCTTGTGTACGTTGCAAGGAGGCTGTATTGGTCAGGGTGCAAACAGAAACGCGAACCTCTAAGAGGTATATGTAGTAAATAATCAGTTACAGGGACTTGACCCTATGCAATCATGGGAGCTGGTTAAGAGTCTCTATAAGGCTACTGTCTTTCTGTCAGATGCTGGAACTCAGGGGCCCCAGGGAAGGCATCAATAACGTGGGAGAAGGCAAAGACAAGCTGGGCCCCTCAGGGCAGAATGGAACCTGTATCTGTGTCTTCACTGCCTCCAGCCTTGATGATGCGCTTGTCCTAAAGGGGAAGGTGGCTCCCTGTGCCCTGGAGTTAAAACACATACCTGGTCCGGGAATCAGAGAAGCTGGCGAAGGATTCAGGGAAAAGCAGAACATGTGCAGGCCCACCTGCCGCCACCCCTAGGGCATGAGTCACAAATGAGTGACAATGTGCCTGAGTTGCAGAAGCACCTGCCCCACCTTCTGACAGTGAAAAATAACACAGCTGTTGCTTCACTTTTGTCCTCCAAATTTCAAGCAAAAATGTCTCTTATTCCCCACTCTAACTGGGAACATGCAGGGAAAGGAATTCTGGGAAACATATTTCAGGCTGGCCCACTTGACACGTTACAAAGCTGCCACAGCAATTGTTTAAAAACCTAGACGAGCCCCTTACAGTGAGTTCACATATTCACAAGCCGCAAGGTTCTCAACTCTGATATAAAAACGTAACGTTTTTCATAACTGTTTCATCTATTTTGTGCCACATTCAATCCCTGCAAAGGCGTTTCAAAGACAGAGGCTGGATAGTGTATACTGAGGTACTTGACACACACATTTAGGTGTCTAATTGAAGTGTAACAGTGATTTTTTTTTAGGGAACATGTAGGAAATGTATTTCTACACTAGGCTAAGAATCCTTGCTATCTGAGGCAGGTCCTAAAAGGCATCAGAATTCACCACAGAGGGGAGGAGAAAGTCATAAAATCATCTGTGACCTTGTGACCAGTTGTAGAAACCAGCTAACGGTGAAGCAGAAGGACCAGGAGGTACCAATAATGAGGAATGAGTTACAGAAACGTGACTGTAGGCAGTTGTGGAGACTGCTGGATGGTCTTTAGAAGGCTGCTGTCTTCAGATCTGGTGCTGGAGCTCTGAAAGATGCACCTGTGTTTCCTTTTTGGCTCTTTGAGAATCTGAATACGCATACGTACCGTTTTTTCCTCTTCTTTTAAAAGTAGTGTATTTTTACCTTTCTTTCCTCTGCATCTTCTCCCTTTTCCCCTCTTCTCATTCTGATCCCATCTTGATATTTTGCAACCAGAGGACTGAATGGTAAGTTTGATTGCCACGGAAGCACTCTATTTGTAAAAGAAGGAAGGGAGGAGAAGACACAGGATGGTGGTAGATAGCAGAATAGAGAAGCCTAATATCATTTTTTTAGTAGGATGAGTTACATTACAAGCTAGGATTCAGTTCCAGGGTGTGTGAACTGCCCTATAAGAAGAAATTCTTTCCATCTTGACCTGGTCCATTAGGACAGAGCCCCAGATAGGGTATCAAGAAGATGAGGTCCCAGCCCTAGCTCTGTCACTATATTAATTCTTGACAAGTCTCTTCATTGACGAAGGGCATTTTGTTCAGTTCTCAAATAAGAGTTATGAGATATTAAGGTCGTCTGAAACTTGATAGAGCTGTAGTTCGAAGATAGCTACCACTCAATACTATCAATGTACTGTTGGTATAGATGTGAGGACTATTACTGGCCTCCCCTGACAAAGAGTCTTTGCTTAGCCAAACTTTAATCAGGCTTTGAACCTTCTCCTAGGTCCATCTGTGTACTCCTAGGTCTCGTTTTTGCAAATAATCTCCCATTCTTCATACCTGATCACCCTTCATTTCTGATAAGGTTCCTCATCCTCCACTATGTTGTAACCAAAACGCAGGTCGGTTGCTCACCACATGCAGAATCCAATGAACAAGAGTGAGGCTTGGTACAAAAATAGTGAATTTATTCTGCAGTGAGCTTGGGGAAGGCGCACAAAACTCCTTGACTTTAAATGTGCTGCTTCACCTCTGGAGACACTTTTACAAGGTAAGGGGGAAACTGAGCAAGGGCAGGAGTTCCTCCTGCAAGCTTGGTGTCTTATCCACCAGACAGTTGAGTCGATACCTTCCTGGGCAGAAATAAGTTGGAAAAGGGATCAAGCTGGCATGCTTTTGATATGCCCTTCTGGTGGTTGAAAGTCTTGAGGCAATTCCCAGAGGGTGGAAGTTCCAGGCCACCTGCTGGAGGTGACAGTTCCCTGGTGGGTATGCTTTGGCCTGCAAACCTGCTGTCAGCTCTGGAGGAGAGATCTATCTTGGAGCACACAGTTAGAAGAACCTGCCCTGCAGGGAATGTCTGGTGAGGGGGAAGTGAAAGGTTATATTTGCATTCCTAAAGGGCTAAGTAGGAAACAGGGAAAGGAGAGAGAAGAGAAAATCATAAAAAATAATAATAACTCGTTCTCTTTTTCCTAGAAAAAAAATGGGGGCACTCAGTTCAAATGTCCCTGGTGATGTATGTTCACCCTGGCCTATGTTCAGCAAGAGACCTTGAGGTCAGTTTAGCCAGAATTCCCCTTACCCCGATGTTCCTTTTAGTAATTTTCCATCCACTGACCCCCACCCTGTTCCTTGGCTATATATTTCCACTTGCCCATGCTATGTTCAGAGTTGAGCCCAATCTTTCTCCCCAACAGCCAGACCCTTTGTAGTGGTCTCCACACCTTTCACAGTGGTCTTTAATAAAGTCCTCCTTATCTTGCTTTAACACATATCACTGATTAATTTTTTTCCCTTAACATCCCTTAGATTCTTACTCCAAGAAACTTCTCTATTAATGCTAAATGAGTCCATGGTCTGTGCAAAATTTAGTTCTTAGACGTGCATTGTTTGGACGAACGGAGGCAAGATGGCGCACTTCCGGATTCTTCATCACCAACTTTTCCCGAGCGTGCGAAAATGCAGCCAGCGCCCAGGGAGGGTGCAGACCAACTGGGCACGCGCCAGGTGACGTCAATCCGAAGAGACCAAGATTTACCTGGTCGCACCTGCAGAACTCCCCCCGACAGGCCCGTGCCCCGCCTATTGCCCTCCCACTCATAGAAAAGCCGCTCCCGGCCAGCGCCCGGCGCGGACTTCCCACCCCCACTCCTGTCGGGATGTCGGGACTGTATCAGGAACCCCGTCCGAGAGCCCCACCAGGGGACTCTGTGGGCCTCCTTTGCCGGAGGCCGACAGACCTCTCCCTACTCACCTTCTTCCCCTGAAGCTAGGTGACCAAAAATAAATTTGCAGTTTTGCTCCTACCCTTGCCTGCTCGCTGGTTCTTTTGTGCCCGCTCTGGTGGTCTTTAGAAAAAACAAATCAGTGCATAATGTTTAAAATGTGTAATATTTCATTGGTTTTTAAGAAGGGGTTTTAGACTTACAGTTGGCCACAATGCTTCAGATGTTCTGGGAGTTCACGTCAAGTCCAAGAATGAGGTTGCCACAGGAAGACCTGATTCAGGGAGATTAGCAACCAGCCCCATTTTCACTTTTTTTTTTTTTTTTTTTTTCATTTTTGCACAAAATCCTTTCACTCCCACCCTCTGACCAGACTGGCTTTTTTACTTTCCCTAGAGCAGTGGATGTGGCTAGAGGCTTTACTTTGTAAGCATTTACATGGTCCTTACAATGAAAATCAAGTCTGGTCTTCGTGTCTGGACCCCCAAGACCCAGCTCAGTGCCTAGAAAGCAGCAAACCCCCAATATCTGTGTGTTGAATGCATGAGAGGTCAACAGTGGGGTCAAGTATGCATTCATGTCAATAACGAAGACCTGATTAGCAGATCAAATAAATACTTCAATCATCCTCAGAAAAAAAGAATAACAATCCTGGACTCATCACATTATAACATTAAATTTTTATACGTAAAAATTAGGCATTGCAGAAAACAGGAAAATACAAAAAAAATTTAAAACATCTATAATTTTGCCATCTAGTGAACATTTCTGTATTTATATTTTATATATAATTCTTTTCAAAATAGAGATTTTCCTACATTTTTATTTAACACTGCATTGCTAAATTATTAAATATTTTTCAAGAAGGGTTTGTAATGACTGTGTTATTATTCTATTAGAGTATATTTATTAGACCAAACGTACCTCCTATCCTGATTCTATACATGAAAAATGCACTAAAAAATGATATGAACTGCCCAGCATCCCTCCCACAGCCAGGAAGAGGATAAACGTAGATTTTGAGCTCAGATGTTCTGAGAATCCAGAACTGCCTTCCTCATGAGTGTGTCTCTAACTTTATAATGGCTCTTATGAATGGCTGGTTTAAGTCACTCTTCCCTAATTTTGTTCAGATACTTTTATACACCCTATCCCTACTAAATACAAGATTCTTGAAACCAGGGTTTTTTATTTCTCAGTGTTCTATTCCCTCCTCTTCCCACCACATATCGCTGCCCAGCATCTAACAGAACACCTGAAGCTTTCACACTGGGTGACCTTAAATCCTGTTTGGGAGGGTTTGAATTTCAAAAGCCCCATTAAAGCTCCCCATTTCCTTTGTAACAAACATTTTGCCCAAAGAGTACTCAGGGACTGAGGACAAAAAGCAAACACTTGCTTCTTTAGAAAGATGTTCCTCCATGTATACAGAGAATTGCAAGAAAAAGAGAAAGGGAGGGTAGGAAAGGAGCAAATCAAATCATCTTTTCTTCTGATTCCTGTCTGATTCCTGGCTCCAAGAGGGCTGGTCAGGCTGCAGCAGCTTTTGGGGACATGTGGTCAGCTGAGCAAACAGTGGAGTATATATGGGGGTGGGTGGGGAGGAGCGGTTCCCACAGAATTTTGAGCCAGAAGAGGACAATGAAGGCCACTGGGAGGTGGTTTTTATCTCTCAATTTGATGTACTCTGATTTGTGAAGTGATAGCCAGGAGCCCAAACCGTCAGTTGTTAGATGCTTATGGGAGACAGGGGGTGGGGGACTGCCCCTACTTCTATCTCTGGGACCTTCCCACCCAGTACTGTGGGCCTCCTTGTCTCTGAGCAGCAGCCCAGCCCTGCTATGTTATAAACTGAAATGTCTACCACCACCTTTCCTTGTCATTATCTTAAACAGTTCATAGAGATGAACGTCTACAATATTAGTTAAGAAGTTTGGTATTTTTGCTAAATATAAACAACTTTGGTTTATAATATTCACACAATCAACCTACGCTGATGAAGAATACTTACAATGCACTCTTATATCAGAGGTGGAGTCGTTACATAGTAGTACAGGATAGAAAAATGGAGGGCCTTCAGTCCATTGAGAATTTCCCCCAAACTCTCTCTGGGACTCTGCCTGACACAGGCTCTCCATGGCAAAAGTCTCATTCCATTCAGACGTGACCTGGAACATATCATTTCCCTTTGTGCTGCTTTATCAGGCAGAGGCAGCCACAAAGAACTGGGCAAATATTAGTGCTAAACTGTGAAGTAACTAATTTTTCCCTTACCTTGGCTACTAAGCAAATGAACAAACCTTATTCCTGTGTTTAAGAAATATATAAAAGTTTGCCTTAAAATAAGCACCTACCGACCCCCGCCCCCAAAGGCACTCAACCAGTGCATGGAAAAGTGTGTGGAATGTGCTCACATCCTGCGTAAGTTAGAGGGAATTTTCTCTGAGTATTCTGTCCACAGGATGTAGCCTTGCCTGGCCTTGGGTTGATTAACTAAAAGGCCAGATGGAGACACAGTCCCCAAATAGTACTGCATAACCTTCAACAATTCTTTAATGTTCTTGACTGTTAGGCATGGCAAAATAAGACCTTACCTAGGGATCAAAAACAGCTGAAGAGCAATTATAAAGGAGAAAAATCATCATACTGGAGGCATAGAGACAGCTCCCAAGCAAACTGCTTTCAAGAAACCCATCCTATTCTGGGTTTGAACAGCTCAGCCAATATTTGCTTCTGCCATAGTATGCCAGTCATATATTCCCCTTTGCTGGTCCTCAGTTTCCCTCTCTGTGAAGAAGATGGGTGTGCCCCATTTCTTCTTTTGTCCTATTTATTTTTGGAAGCTCTTGGGGAACATGTATTCAGAGATTTCTCAGTGGGCTTCCATGTCCCCCATGAGGACAGGAGAATTATTGATCCCAGTGGCTTTTATTTGCCAATGTGGGACTTTCAGAGACTTACAGAAGAGACAGGCAAACAACACAAATGGAGAGAAACCCAAATGGAAACATGCATTATATATGAAAACAAGTATTCAGACATGTGCACCTGGCCCTCTCCCACTCCCCATGCACATACACAGAATCACACAACTCTACAAATACACACACAGGCAATTCTGAACAGACAAAAATATATGCAGAGCTATTTACACAGCCACACCTGAAATCAAACAGACCCACACCCACTCTTGAATATTCTCTGTCACAATTTCCCACTATAAGGTTAGAGATCAAGCCAACCTTGACCTCTTTCCTACTCCCAGCCCTCTTCTTCACTAAGGTTATGAGTGCAGTCATGGGATCCAAGGATCCAAACACACACGTTTGTTGAGATGTTTATTAAAATTCCAGGTGTGGGGAACATGGAGAATAAGAGAGTCCCTCCCGTGGGGGGTTCAGGTCTAGCAGGGGAAAGAGATGCACACAAAGCTACAAAGACACATGGGAAGCGCTCTAACTGAAGTGAGCACAGGAAGTTGGACCTATTTCTTTGATCCTGAGATCTGGACAGAAGACAATCCTCCTCCTTCCTTCAGAGGATACGATGGAAACCCAGAGGAATCTGCTCGGCACCAGTAAGCTGGAAGCCATGCTGCCTTCCACCCAATTCTCTGTGGGGACACTGTGCTGGTTTCAGTCCCTGGGTCCTGCCCTTAGTTCCGCCTGTCTTGCTTGTCCCTCAGGTGTGTCTGGTGGTAGAAGTTGAGGAAGAGAATGAGGAAACTGAGGGCTTACAGGAGCACAGACGTGTCGAACCCATCAGGGAAGGGGTACTCGGTGAGGAGACTGTAGGAAGAGGGGGCAGCAGTGGCCACAAACTGACCCTGGGCAAAAGAAAGCATGAGAAGAAAGAGAGGGGAGAGCAGTCAGTTCTTTCCACCCCATGATCCCAAGAATCTTCTTGACCCTTCTCCTGGTCCTGGTTGCCCCAATTCCCCCATCCAGCCATGTCATGGTCGTCCTGATGAATAAACTCAGTCTATCCAGAGCCCCATATGGGACACTTTAGGCTGTCATCACCATCTAGGGGGCAGTGGTGTTCCCAAAACTGCAAGACATCAGGCACCTGGAGGGTGCAATCGGTGATCACAGACTCACAGGATATTAATGTTTAGAGGTCATCTGGCCGAGGCCCTCATTTTATAGATAATGGCATTGAGACCTGAGCATGGAAGCCACTTGCTCAAAGTCCCACACTGTGCCAGTGAGTTAGGGTTGGTTGCAGGATCATGAGATGGCTACTGAGGCCCTTGCAAGTTGGGAAGCTAAAGAAGATCTAAGGATGAGAGGGCTTGTTTATGGGCAATGCCAAGTCACTGGTATAGAGTGACAAGTCAAGAATAGAACCAAGGGTTCAGCCAAGGCGCCTGGAGCCAATGGGATCTCCTTACCAGTTGTAGGGTGGTAAGATATTGTTTCCACCAGAAGTAGGGCCACATAGGAGGCCACAACCTGGCCAGTCCATAATACAGATACATGAAGACATGGATCAAAGAATTAAGCATCCCTATGAAGAAGGCTGCAGAGTGGGGTGTGGGGAGATAAAGGAAAATAAGTGGAGCTGGGCTTAGCTGTGGTGTGGGAGTTTTCTTTGATGTTTCAGTCCTCCAAGCTGCAGAGAGCACCTCTGCAATCTCTACAGAAAATCCCTGGAAAGACCTTATCCTGCAGAGGTCCAGCATGAGCCGTCTGAAGTCGTGATGATGGAGGGCTGGAGTTATTGAGATGCTAAATGAGAATGTTTCCACTCCCTTTGTGTTCTCTGGGCTGATGGCTATGATGAGCATCTCCCAGCAGCCACCTCCCCATCCCAGAGATGGGTAGCCCAGGAGCTCTAAGGAGTCACAGGGACAAATGGGAGCAGAGGCCTGGTCTCATGGCCTCAGGGAAGGGAAAAGTTAGAGACCAGCCATGATATTCGAGGGATGCAGGTCTCCTGAGCTGGGACTCAGCCCAGCATTACAAGGGCCTGGGGCAGGGCTGTCCACAGCACGCATCACTTACCTGGCTGACTGCTACATATTTGACTCCAGCCCACCCATCAGAGGGCATGGTGCCATGATGGTAGAGATGCAGGAAGGTGGGCTGCTCTGGCTTCGTTCATAAAATAAAGAACACCTGGAGAGGAGGAAGAGATGGCATCATCTCTGGAAGTCTCCTTTCTCCAGACTTCTCCCGGGGCCTCAACTACCCCTTAGAGTGGGACGGGGTAATTCTACCTGTTTTACTGAAGGAGTGACTAAAACTAAAGGTAAATAACAATAGTCAAACACCAATCTATGACCTACTGTGTGCTTTAATTGAGGCTTTTGAAATTCAAACCCTCGCAGGATCTAAGGTCTCACAGTGTGAAAGCTTCAGGTGGTCTTCTAGATGCTGGGAAGGGATGTGTGGTGGGAAGAGGAGGGAAGGAAACACTATTCTACTTTATGTGTATAAAATAATCACTGAAATACCATATAATTGTATGCAGTTTATACTTCTATACTTCCATTTTTCAGGATAAAAAAAGGCACAGAAAGGCTAAGTAACTTGCCCAAAGGCACACAACTAATAGCAAGCCAAACTGGGATCAGAACAGTCTGGCTTCAGAGACTTGGTTCTTTCCAATGTCTGATCCTTGCCCCCCAGGGCACCGGGGTAAGAATTCAGGTGTTGAACCGTCAGCCCAAGATCCAGACACCCACACCACACATTCCCACGTGATCTCTGCTCAGATCATTTTGGCAAGGGACTGAGAAGAAAGAGCCCCTCTTTTCATCACCAACCACACCAACATTATGCTCTTGCCCCACCCTGCTTAACCCCACAAGCCCCCTGGCCTCACCAGCAAGGTTTCTTCTCATTAACATGGAAGGATGGCTTTTGTTGTCTGATGACCCTTGCTATATCATGTCAGTTTTAAAGTTTGTTTAATTTCCCATTTTAATTTTACCTGGAATCTGGCTACTCATGGGGCAAATGCCTACTCCTACTTCTGTGGATAGAAAGCAGGGACCATGGGAGCCGGTGGAGGGGGATGCTACCTCAGTGGCTGAGCGTCCTCCCTCAGCCAGGTACCGGACCAAGACTTTACTCTGAAATTTAGTCTCTGGCATGGCTGCCTGGGCAAACCCACAGAGCACTCTTGCTGGGAGAGTCAGACACCGCCCCAGATTTGGCTGACGGATATACAGGAGCCCGTGGGTCCGGGATCTTACCTGTCAAGCAATTCAACGGCCTTTGGAAAGAGGCACCAGCAGCACACGCTCGCCATCTGCTGGGCAGGAAGGGGAAGTTCCATCAGATTGCAGTCCGGCTGGTGCCACAGCTTGTCCCACCTCGGCTGAATTCAGCCCCAAATCCTCACTGTTCTATGCACGGCTGATTCCACAGTGCCTACCTGTCTGCAGGAAGATGCCTGTTCGCACAGGCAAAAAGGGGAGAAGCTACTGGAGTGACCACAGAAGGACTCTACAAATGTGCCCCAGCCCAGAACCTTGGAAGGAATCTAATGAGCATGTGGGCATCTTGTTTGTTGAAAGAAGATTTTTAATCAGTGAGCCTGGTGTGGAGTACAGATTCTGCATTTCCAGCCAGCTCCCAGATGATGCTGATGCTGCCGGCCCAAGGATCATACTTTGGGTCACAAGACTTGAGCACATCACCAACATCCAGTGACTCAACATCCATATCACCTGGTGACAAGCCTCAGCTACCTGGTGACAGGCTTCAGCTAGAGTCTTCTGTTACAAGGAAGCCTTTTGTTCTGCTTCTAGTTGAAACAGAGAACAGCTAACAGTGATGAAATCACTACCACTTAGCTACCACTCAGTGCTCAGTGTGTGCTGGCCCCTGTGCTAAACACTTTCATATATTATCTATCCTATATTATCTGATTCCATCTTCTTTCAATCATTTCCCTTTATAAAATAGGTATTATTATCTCAATTTTATAAATAAGAAAATTGAGTCCCAGACGAGTTAGGTGTGCCACCGAGTCACACAGCAAGTAACGGGCAGAGCTGAGATTCAGACTGAGGTCCGAGGTTATCTGACTCCAAAGCCTGCACATAACCAGCCAGTCCTCTGTCTCTCATCAAAAGGCTCAGTTGATACCTCCTTGACCTCTGATTGTTATGAAGTTGTCCCTCCTAACCCTCTCCAGGCTTGCTTCCTGCTTCCTGCTCCCTGCCATACCCTCATTCCATGCTCACTCCATCTGTAGTCCACTGGCTGGCAGAAGTAGCTGCAGTTAGCCAGCAGCGGGGTGGCCATGACCTGAGAGGAAGAAGAAAGAGGAAAAGACCAAGTCACAAAGCCTGTTCCCACCATGGTGAGCCCCGACTGGCTCGGGCTCCTGAACACCACCACCCCAATGCAACCTCTGCTGACACTTGGTGAACAACTGCTAATAAATTCCATGGGGTGGTGAGATCAGAGGCGCAACTTGCATGCATCTTGCTGGTCTTTAATTTTTTAATGTGGGCAAATATAGGCTACAACGCCACCCTGGGTGCCTACTATGCATGAAAGCCTGAGATAGGTGCTGAAGACACCAAGGTGATCCACAGGTCTGCCCTATCCCAAGGAACTCAAGGCCTGGCTGAGGATGTGGAAAAAAATTCTAATCTTACAGGTTGGTGCTAGAGGAAGAGTAGGAAATAGCAGGTGTTCCAGCAGTCGGATCAAATAATAAGGAGGCTTTGGGCAGACAGAGGAGAGGGAGTGGGAGTTTCATGCCTGGACAAGTGTATGTGGTTCCTGGACCTGGGGGCCTAACTAGGAGATTAGTGGGACTGGTGTGGAGGCTCTGACCAAAGGAGAAGCAGGCCACAGAATTGGAGAGACCGAATTGTGAATAAAGGGTCTTGAAGGCTGTTGTAAGACGCTTGAATTTTATCATGTATTGATTTCTTTGACAATAACGTGTTGAATGGCACCAAGCACTTCTCCATGCTGGGCGCTGTTCTGAGCACTGGATCACGTTGATAAAACCAAACAGATAGAAATCCCTACCTTGGGGGACTTGGCATTCTGGCCATATATGCAAAAGGACCTACTGAGGTTTCTGAGCAGGAAGCTGACCATGAGCGTGGCAGAGTTTTCAAGGGATTGGGGTGGCAGGAGAGTGCCTAGTTGCCATAATTAAATGACAAATTCTCTAGGGCATGCCTCACGTCTCATGAGTTATTGGTAGCCCTCATGTGCTACCAGATAGTATGCTGGGTCTGTCTTTAAACAGATAAATAAGACAGGGGTCCTGCCTTTGAAGCATTTGCTATTTGGGAGGGAAGAAAGGCACATATGAAAGTGGTGACACAGCTGGAGAAAGACCACAGTCGGCGGGGGGTCAGTATATCCTTAATAGGCTCCTAACGTGGGGGAGGTGTCTGCAGGGTTTGCCAATTCCTACTGTGTAAATACTCCCACCACGGTGGAGGGACTTCAAGTTACTTCACGCAAAGTCACTGAACATGAAGTTGCGGGGAGACCCACACCTGGTGCTCACCCATGGGTGGAGTGGCTCCAGCCCATCTCAGAGAGTCCAGGACTGTACCAAGAGCTGGGAATGGCTAAGCAAGGAAACAAATAACCTGGCCTTAGAGGAGTCAGGGAAGGCTTCCTGTGAGGTGACAACTGACCTGAATCTAAAGGATGTGCAAGAATTTGTCAGGAGACTGGGGGACAACAGCACTTCTGGCAGAAAATCAGTGACGTGCCCAGGCCTGAGGACTTGCTGAGCATGGCTGTGTGGGCTGGTGAGCAGGCCTGTGCTGGATGAGGGTGGGGTGCAGGGCTGCTGAGAGCCTGTAGAGGGAGACGAGGTGGAGAGGAAGACAGGGCCAGAGAGGACTCCAGAGGGCTTCGTGTGCCCATGAAGGGGTTTCGCCTCAGCCTCTGTGGGATGGGAAACATCAGAGGCTCCCAGCAGGCCGTGGCACCACCCTCCCTGTGCTTGGGGTAGATTATTGTGTCAGCAGGGTGGAGGATGCACTATAGCTGGGCAACGAGAAAGGAAGAGACGAAGAGGAGTTGGAAGAGGTGTGGCTGTTCAGACCTGCTTCTTCCGTCTCCTTTCTGTTAGCTCACCAACAGGTGGAAGAGATGGAGGAGGAGGCTGTAAGCAGTGCAGTCAGGGTGCCTGGTTTGCACTCTGCCTCTGTGCCTTGCCACCTGCTAAGCTACTTAACCCCTCTGCGTCTCAAACAGTGCTATCATGAGAATTAGATGAGCCGATCCTGCACCAATGCCTCGCCTGTACTCAGCATGGGAACACATCTGTGATGATCATTACCACCTCTGAAAAGCTTTTCCTGACATCCTAACCCCTGGCCCAGACACTGGTTGCTGCCCCACCCTCCCTGCCCCTGGTGCATGATGCGTCCTCTCTGTTGCCCACTCAACACACACTGCATTGCAACCGCCTGTGCCCAAACCTGTCTCCACTCCAGACTGTGAGCCTCTGGAGGGCAGGGAGGCCTTATCCAACAGGGATTCTGCAGGCCACAGCACAGCCTGGCATGAAGCATATATTGGATATACACCTGCTGAATGACTGTTTGCAAGGTCTGGAAGGAATATCAGATTTGGGGATCAGAAAACCAGGCAGAGATGAACAGAGCCCAGGTAGAAACAGGAGATGGGGGATCCACATGAGGTGGGAGGGATGAGGAATTCTACTCTGGCTTGCCACTGACCTGTACTCTCTCATGTAAGGAAATAAAGAGTGGAAGATTGTAACAAGGATTGAGCAGCCAAAGAGGGCACAGAATCCCAGCTCCTGCGTGTGACCCCATCAAGAAGCTTTTCAATTTTCTATGTAGGAATATCATGGTTCTATTTATCCCTTGGTCACCCCTCCAAAAAAGATCCTAGAACTCTCCAGGAACCCCCGCCCACCAGCCTTACCTCCCAGAGGCAGCCTAGAAGAACCACCAGGCCCAGGTTGTAGGCAGCGAGTGTTGTGCCAGCCCCAGAGGCTCCTGTTGGGACATGAAGCAAGGCCTGATGCCACCAGGAGAAGATAGAAGACATGGAGGAGGGTGGCAGGGAGTGGCAATGCACCAGGAGCCAGGAATCCGTCCTAAAGCCTAGAGAAGCAGAGGAGAAGTGACCGCCGGGCCAGCCGCACGGCCCATTCACCCCCAGTCCCTCCCCACAGGAACTCCCAAGGCCTCGTTCATCCAGCCCTTGTTCCCAGAAAGCCTGACACAGAGGCTGGCTAAGGAAACAAATGAAAGCTCCCACTGGATGGCATTATCTTCTGCCTCCGCATTCTAAGGCCCAGGTGTATTTATTCCAGAGCTTTTCCAGGGCACTGGCCATTGTGAGCACCTGTACGTAGAAGTAGAATTTGGGTCTTGTCCAAACAACCACCTCATCTACTTCCCCTTCCCCTCCTCGGCAACACGGTTGACTGAGAGTCCACAAACTAAAGTTCCTCAGTCTCTCCCATATGACCCCCAGCTATGGGGTTGCCCCAGCACGCCTGCCTTTGGACACTGGACCACCACCTACCATGCACTTTGGGGAGCCTCCATTGGCCATAACTTTGTGCCAATCCTCATACCTTTTGCTGCTCTACTTGGGATTTTCAGCTTCTGGCGGTGGCTTCCGGATTGCAGGGTACAAGAGACATGGATGCAGCTACTATGCAGCAAGAGGGCGACAGAGGGGCAGAGAGGCACGAACGCTTCCCCTTTCCCTCCTCTCTCGCTGCACAGTGCTTGCTCCTCCTAAACATCCCTGGCTCCTCCCACTTCTCACGGGGCTCAGCCTCACCCAGTCCTCCACAGCTTGACTTATACCTCCGGCTTCTCCCAGGCTCCTCTGGGCAGCAAAGAAAGTGGCTCTGGCTGCTCCCGTGTTGTCAGCTGGCGGTGGGTTTGAGCGAAGGGTCCTCTGGGCTCCAGGGTGCAGGGCGAGACCCATGGGTGACCCCATCCTCCCAGAAGCTCTCTACTCCTGTGCTGTGATCTGTTGTTGACCCCAGCCCCAGCCTCTACACACATGCGCACACACACACAGGCACTCACACATACACATGCACACATGCACATGTGCACACACACACACAATTATTGAGAACAGGGAGCTGAGGCCGCCGTCCAGGCCCTGGCTGGGCTCCCTGCCATTCTCATGGCCCAGGGGAGAAAGAGAACAAGAGGCAGTAGGGGTGGGAGGAGAGCACTCCTAGGACAAAGACAATGGTAGCAGCTCTGGAGAGGGGGGGAGCACCCACAACCTCAGAGCCTCCCTGAGGCCTGTGGCCCACACTCTTCCCTCAGAGCAAGGACCACCCTATCAAAGACTTGGATGGGCATGTAGAGGACACGTGTCTCTCCTGCCTCCACCAGGATAGGCCACTCCTCGTGCCTCAGATTTCGATCTTCCTTTTCCATCCCTCTTTCCCACTCTTAAGGAGTAAGCGTTTATCTTTCTTAATCTGCTAAGTCTGCACCCTCCTCTAGCTCCCCATCAACAACAGGCCAAGGAGTATGGGGGATTGAGAACGCCAGATCCAGGCAGCCCTCTTCCCCACACCTACCTCTATGCACCTGTGCTGATCGGAGGCAGTTACAAAGGTCATTCGTCCAAATAACCTCTCTTAGGCACATCCTTTCCCTCTTTATGAGATACAGGAAAAGAACCAGCTTTCGAAGCCAGATCCCTGAAGGAAGGGGCCTGGCAGCCCACACTCTGGGTCTTACTCCACAGTGGAGTAGCAGGTCCTAGAACCAGCCTCTTTAGAATAGAGTGCCTCAGTTTCTCCTTCTGACAAGATGGCACACTGTGGTCTTGTCTGTGTAAGCCCTGGATTGTCCATGCTCACAGACAAGAGGGTTAAGAGATTTGAAGAACTAGAAGAGGTAAAGGTAGGTTTAGAAGCATGGTGGGCCACACACACTAGTTAAATGCGTGTACATTTGCACATGCTACCAAAGGCCCTCACTCTGCCCTGCCCTTGACTCTATCGGGAAAGATTCCCAGCTGGTTTCAGTTAGAAGATAAGCCCTCCTACACTGTCATACGTAATTTTCCATAGAATCAAGTTGAAAATATTCCACTAGGGCTTCAAGGCTGCCCGTACTCTAGCCAGACCACCACCCGCCCCCCCAAAATCCCCTCTGATCTTCTATCAGAAGCAGAGATCAATGTGCTGCTTCTGCCACCTCCACGAACCTGGTCTCCCTGCCCTCTCTGACATGCACACAGCCATGTCTACTTCTCTGGCTTTTCCACACTTCCTTCTCCACTGACTGTTCAAACCCAGCCGTCATCCTTGCTGCCCTGAAGCCCCTCCTCGGCCACAAAGTCTCCCAGTCCTCTTTCCCAACTCCCCACAGGATTAGCATGGTCTGTCCCCAGAGGGTAGCCTGTAAGTTTGGTCTTCCAGAGTAAATGGTAAACTCCCTGTGGGACATGACCACACACTGCACTTCACAGATTGATGGAAACATCGGGAAAGGCCTAGGGTGATGTGTCAGGAAAATGAAAACCATCTAGCTCGAAGCTTTGGCCATCGCTCTGCTGGTAACTCTCCCCTGTGTCTTCATAAAACCATCCCTCATGTGCAGACAGCACCTTACAACCGATATGGGAAACTCTTGGGAAGTACGCTATATAGCACCTGAGACGCTGGGTGCCACCTTATTCCCCGGAAGCAGCTCAGATCAAGAGAATGGGGCTGTGAATTTTAGGCCAGTTGCACCACAGCCAAGTGCTCTTTCTCCAAGCTCAGCTACATCACACAGCTGCTGGGAAGGAGGAGGCCACTGACCCCCTGTGACCGCCCCCTATTATAGGCCCTTTGGGCTTATAGATCGGGATAGATTAGGGAGAAGTTTGTCTACCAATATCCTGCAGCTGTAAAATAAGACCATGACTGCATGCTACCATAGATTCCTTCTGATCCAAGCTAAACAACAAAAGGACTCCAAACCTCATTCCTTTCCCTCCTCAGCCCACCATGCTCACAGAACCCTGGCTGCAGCTCAGCCATCTGCTCCCACTGCTGGGTGAGCTAAGCCACCGTGAGGCTGTGAGATGAGACAGGCTGGCTCACCTGAGGGCAGAGGGCTGGGAATTGTGTGGGCAAAAACTGGCATTGCAAGGAGTAGTGTATTTATATACCCACAACATAATGACGGCTGACACTTATTCCCAGACCATGTGCCAAACGCCACTCTAAACACCATACGCATGCTAACACATTTTCTCCTCACAATAATCCCATGAGGTAGGTACTGTTAGCACCTATTTCTGCAGATGGAAAACAGGCACAGAGAAGTTAAGTAACTTATCCAGTATCACAGCAATAAGTAGCAGGGCCAGGATCCAAACCCAGACAGTTAGGTTTGGAGCCCAGACACTTAAAAGTGCATTGTACTGTCTCTTCAGTCTCTTAGTGTATCGTGGTTTGTTTTATTGCAATGAAAAGAGCCAAAAGAGTGGTCTCGGTGAACAAGAGGAGGAAGCCCCAGTTTATCCGATTCAGAATAACAGCTTCCCTACTGGCTCCCACAAGAATCCTGCGCAAGTAGCAGTAAAAACCAACATTCTTTCCTGTCTCCCTTCATTCCTCTATTTCTTCCCTCCTTCCCTCCTTCCTTTCTGATGTCCATCCTTTCGCCTGGATCGGACAAGGGATTTTCAGACGTTTGAGATTCCGAGCAAAGCTGCCTCATCAGGCCTCACCAGTCTCTGCGTGGGGAAAGAGAAGCCCTAAGAAAATGGTCAGCCCTTCCCCCTCGGAAACAATGACCCATCCGCCCTGCTTTCTCTGTGCTTGTGCAAGATTTTATTGGACTGGAAGAGTACCACTGCTTTTTACAAGTCATTGAACATGACTGGTATAGATAGTGAAGATGAAGCTGGATAATTTGGGCCGTGATACTTTGGTGTGTACTGGCGGGAGTGCTGGCCTCCTCTGCCATCTTCCGAGAGGGATGTAGTGGTCATAATGGGATCTTTCCTTTCTCCACTGGAGGGGCGTTATCCAGAGCACTGCCCTCTGTCCCCACAGGTCCTTTATATCAGGACCCAGGACAATATATTTCTCACTGTCAAAATTAGGAAGGGCCGTACCTCTCAGGGCTAAATTAGCAGGCTTTCGAGTCATAATAGAGAGATTTTCAGGTGCTAATCTCATCTTTAATTTTATTACATTTTTTACGTATTATGTTCCTCTGCCATAATTTAGTTTAACCTTCTGTTTCGTTAATATGGGAAGTAGCCTGGAAATTTTTACTGAGTGACATGCGGAGGTTGTCAGCATAAATAAATATGTATGTATTAAAGCAGTTTTCAAGCATCTATCTTTTGCTGTGGATTAAATGGCTTATGCAGAGTCACAACCAGTCAAAGGAGTGAAGCCAGGTCAAAGCACAGACCACCCACCCTGTTACACAGCCCCTAAAACCTGCCTCTGTGCACAGTCAGTGCACACTTGGTTCTGCTCATTTTGCAGGAGTCCCTTAACCACATGTTACTCTAGTTTCTTTAAGCTGAAACACATTTCTCAGTCACAACTCTGCGCAGCTATTTCCCAAACTGAAGAACTTATTCCTGAATGTCATCGTCCGGAAGACAAGATGAAATGTGTATGTGCAAGTGTGTGTGTGCGTACACATCCCTGTGTGTGTTAACACAATGTCCTTCAAACTGCTTTCTCTATTTTTGTCTCTATTTACCTAGATCAGTTCTACTTGCCCCAGTTACGTCCATTTCTGTCTACTTTTCTTGCTCATGTTCTCCCTTTCTTTGAGCATCACACACTGGGTCCTATTGTAGGGTGGGAGGATGGGGGAGGGATAGCATTAGGAGATATACCTAATGTAAATGACGAGTTAATGGGTGCAGCACACCAACATGGCACATGTATACATATGTAACAAACCTGCGTGTTGTGCACATGTACCCTAGAACTTAAAGTATAATAATAAAAAAAAAAAATCGACAGGGCGCGGTGGCCCAAGCCTGTAATCCCAGCACTTTGGGAGGCCGAGATGGGCAGATCACAAGGTCAGGAGATTGAGACCATCCTGGCTAACACAGTGAAACCCCGTCTCTACTAAAAAATACAAAAAAAAAAAAAAAAAAAAAAAAAAAAAACTAGCCGGGGAGGTGGCGGGCGCCTATAGTCCCAGCTACTCAGGAGGCTGAGCCAAGAGAATGGAGTGAACCCAGAAGGCAGAGCTTGCAGTGAGCTGAGATCAGGCCACTGCACTCCAGCCTGGGCAACAGAGCGAGACTCCGTCTCAAAAATAAAATAAAATAAAATAAAATAAAATAAAATACAAAAAAAAAAAAGAAAGCAAAGTGGCAGGAATGAGAACTAGAGGAAGATCAGGCCTAACAGGAAACGAAGGAGCAGTGCTGTACAGCCGCTACTGGGGATAGAGGAGGCAGGGGAGCAAAAACCCAGTATTACCAGCAAAGGAAAGACGTTCTTCTTGGTAGAGGAGTTGAGGGAGCAGGGGGAGCTGTGCAATGGTATGTGATAGGGAGAGATGTTTTATTAATAGGATACCCCAATATGCTTCAAGGTATTTCATCTGCCAGTCAGCCGAGCTGCTCCCTGAACCCAAGGAAACCTGGCATGATGCATGTCCCCACAGTCCTTCAGGCTGTCCTTCCTCTGTGCTAGGGGGGAGGCAGCCCCAGGCTTTGCAGGTCAAAACTGGCAAACAAAGAGCTCAGTCCTGGCCTCATTTCTTTTTTTTTTTTTTTTTTTTTTGAGACGGAGTCTCGCTCTGTCGCCCGGGCTGGAGTGCAGTGGCCAGATCTCAGCTCACTGCAAGCTCCGCCTCCCGGGTTCACGCCATTCTCCTGCCTCAGCCTCCCGAGTAGCTGGGACTACAGGCGCCGCCACCTCGCCCGGCTAGTTTTTTGTATTTTTAGTAGAGGCGGGGTTTCGCCGTGTTAGCCAGGATGGTCTGTTAGCCAGGATGGTCTCGATCTCCTGACCTCGTGATCCGCCCGTCTCGGCCTCCCGAAGTGCTGGGGATTACAGGCTTGAGTCACCGCGCCCGGCCGGCCTCATTTCTTATTTTGCCCCGAAATGCTCCCAGCTCTTGATGCATCGTGGGGACCATGCAGAGGACAGGCTGCAGCCCTGTGGCCACTGGCAGCCTTCTCCTCTCCAGTCAAGCTGCTAAGAGAGCTAATTGTAAGAATGGCTCACAGGTGCCTTGGCCGGCACTCCTGCCAGCCTCATGGATGCAACAATGGGTCTTTGTGCAGCGTGGGCCATTACTAACAAGGATAACTAAATCATTCATTTCATTAACAACAGGCTTTGGCAGATAATTGTGCAAGAGGCAATTATCAGCAATGCATGTTCCAGGAAGGAGTGTGGTCAGCTGATTTTCCACAGAGCTGCCAGGAGAAATATGAGACAAGGTTGAAACCACCACTGGGCCCTCAACCCCAGGATAGCCACTCTTTAAAGCCTGTGGCTTTATGGCTTTATGGTCAGAACTGGAGATAGAGAGAGAGAGAGGCAGAGAGAGAGAGAGAGAGAGAAAGAGAGAGAGAATGAGTTTGCTTCTTGCACAAAGATTCCCTAGGTGACCTTGACTTTTCTCTCCTACTTAATAGAATGAGGCTCCAAATTCCATCATCCTCCATCTCTACCTCACCATAGATCTGGTCTTCATGGGCCCACGACAGTAATCTTCCTAAAACACTAATTTTTACCATGTTGGGAGATGGAAAAAAACTCATTGTCTATAGCTTTCAAGTTCAGCTCAGGCTAGTACCAAGATCCTTCTGAAAGCATGGACAGATGAAGAGGTAAACAAAAGCTGCTATATGCATACAATGGACTATTAGTTGTAGAAAAGAATGAAGTACTGATATAGGCTACAACATGGATGAACTGTAAGACATTAAATGAAAGAAGTCACACGCACAAGACAATGTATTGCATGACTCCATTTCCATGAAATGTCCAGAATAGGAAAATCTATAGACACAAAAAGATGAGTGGTTGCCAGGGCCCAGAGGGCAGAAGGAAGGGAATTAGGAGTGATTGCCAATGGGTATGAGGTTTTCTTGAGGTGATAAAAAATGTTCTGGAATGAGATAATGATGATAGTCATATAACTCTGTTAATATACTAAAACCACTGAATTGTACAATTTAAGCGGGTGAATTTTACAGTACATGAATTTAAAAACAATCTTTTCTGAACTCAAGGCAGAGAGTCAGGTGGTGCCTGCCAAGTACTGGACTTGTGGGGACAGGGGCAGTTTTCGCTGGCACTAGACCATTGGCACAGTCCTGGGAACAGGGCTAAATAGCCTCCACTGAGGTTTGTCATGCTCCCTTCATGGAGTTCTTTGGGCCCATTCACAAAACCAGTGCAAGATGCAAGTCAGCATGAAAAAAAAGTGCCTGATCTTCCTAACATTTCTCCTATTGGTTAGATGAGCTAATTAGCTCCAAATTCTGAACGACCCTTCCCTCTATCCCTGTTCTAATTTGCAAAGGAAGGTTCTGAGGCATTCCAGAGTATTGCAGCGTGGAATGGCAGCTTTTCTCTAAGAGCAGGACCTCCAACATGCCGTTCATTTATGACCAATACTCACCCCCTCATTTCCAAATCCTGTCATCCTACCTGACTAATCACTTGTCCAGAATTAATATTTTTTCAAGCATGAATTCCTATGCTCAACTTTGTAAATTGTACAGTATTACATAAATGTTATTTGGTATTTCTGAAACTACTACTATTATTATTCTCAAGGTATATTGGATGAAAGAAGAAAGACATATGCCATCAGGAACTGTTGTTTTGAGTTACAAGGAAGAGATATTTACAAAGGAGTAAAATCTGGTTTAGTGACTCCTGTGAGTAATTGTAGATACATTTGCTATATCATTGGTCATATTTCTCCTGAGTGCCTCTTTGATTCCACTTCTCCATCTAGAAAGTAGGGGAAAACACCTACTGGCAGAATTCTTTTTTGTTTGTTTTTTGTTTTGTTTGAGACAGGGTCTCCCCGTGTCACCCTGGCTGGAGGTGCAGTGGTGTGATCTCAGCTCACTGCAGCCTTGACCTCCCAGGCTCAGGTGACCCTCCCACCTCTAATAACTGAGGCTAATATTTTTTTTTTTTTTTTTTTTTTTTGGAAACAGAGTTTTGCCTTGTTGCTCAGGCTGGTCTTGAACTCCTGCATTCAAGCAATGTGCTGGACTCTGTCTCCCAAAGTTCTGGGATGGTAGGTGTGCGCAGCCACTGTGCCTGGCCAGTAGAATTCTTAAGTGATCTTATTTCCTTATTTCATTACTGCCTTTTCACAGTCAAGAAATAGTTCTGATTATTATTGTCTTCTCTTCCCTATTTATTTTATTTATTCTTGTTTCAGTTTTCTGTTTCCTGAACTGAATTGGGAAGGGAAGGAAAGTCATCAATAAAGCCAATTTCCTATTTCTGAATATTTCACAAGACCAGTCCGGGAAAGGAAGAAGTCCAATGTCTTGGGGCAAAGCTTAGGCTCATCTGTGGAGTTGGGGATCCCTGCAGCATCACCTGATGGGAAGGAAACGGGGCCAGGGATAGGAAAGGAGGATGGGCCAGAGCAATGGGGCTCCTGGACTCTGGCACCAGCTTGACGTCTGATTACACAGCAAGGAAGATCATTTTTCTGGGTCTCAGTGTCTTTACCTCTGCAATGAAGTATCTAGAAGAGGGTCCTGGTCTAGGTTCTCTAGGTTGCACGACCTCCAGGCTGTCACTGTGTCATTTCATCACAGTAACGTTGTTTACTCCATATCTACTACCCAAGAGGTGGGCTTTTCAGAGCCACTGTGAATGGTAAACAAAGCAGTTAGTTACCAATAAGTGCACTCTCTCCGGAGTTAGCACAGGGGCTCAACACTGAGATATGTTGGGGAACTGTGGGGGAGGTAAAATGATCTCATCTTCATTGAGCTCCTCTCTGAGTAGCTCCCAGCTCCCAGTTGCTCTGGCACATTCGCCATGACACATGTCTGTTGGCCACATCCGAGGAAGGCAGGGTGGCTGGGACAGGATGCCAAGGCAGGTGGATGTGGCCTGGGGCTGCCAGGGCTTGGTCAGGCTGCCTGGGGCAAAGCCAGAAAACCCAAGTCCACAGAGGTTAGGGGTTCAAGGTGGAATAATGTCACAGGATCCTCACAAGCAGTGCCTGCGTCTTCATCTTCTTCTTGTGGCTAATGCCAGGGCTGGGCTGGGAAGAGAAGGTCTGTCCTTTGGCACTGCTGCTGAAGGCAGAGACCAGGGCATCCAATCAGAAAAGCTCTCTGGCACTACCTACTCACATTTGTGACCCACATCCTCTGCACACTCATTCTGCTTCTGCTCATAGAATCCAGAGAAATTCTCTCGAGGTCTGCTGAGGATGTTCCGAGAAGTGACATTGGTGGGACAGGGAGTGGAGGCTCTGCAGTGGGAGAATGGCCAGGTAACGTGGCAGAATGGAGAACAGCATTGTGGGGGGCGGGGGATGGGGGGCGCACACCATGAAGCAACAAACTTGGAGAATACAGAGCGATGTCGGTGGGCCTAAAATCCACAGTTGGAAAGGAAAAGGTAAAAAAAAAAAAAAAAAAAGTTAAATTGATAGGCTTATCAATTTAACTTTAGCATAACTTTAGCAATTGATTATGCCATATATGAAAATTAAATGTGCGTGCATACAAAAGCATAATACACAGTTTGGAAGAATGTATACAATAAAAGAGATATATTAAGCACAGCAGAATGTTTCCCTATGGGGTGAGGCATGGAAATGGGAATCAAAGAGAATGCATACATGCACACGTATATGCATGCGTACACACATACATACACATATGAAACAAGACAAGATCAGTTTAGCAACATGAGGAGTGTGATTAAACCCAAACCTCTGCACTGGAGATAAAAACAGAACACTAGACTTGATGGCTGAAAATTATTTTTTGGAGTATGTGTCTAGAGTCAAATGACCTGAAAATCGAATGTGCTCACCATCACAGAGTCCTAGTGCCAACATGTCTCACCCCTATGATGCTACCTTTCTCCCCCGATTTCTTATAGGAAAGGAGAAATACAAGAGGAATTTTGTGGTGTTCCTTTTGCATGCAGCCTCCCTGCTGGGATGGCTCCCATTTAGAGTGGTAAAGTAGTGAACTGCTGAGGGGGTGTCTCCCAGCAACTGGGTGGGAAGGAATGTTTGACCAGCTCTTAGAGCCTGTACTCAGGACCAAGAAAGACTCCTCTGACCTCTTGGTTTATTATTCCTTGTTAGACCAGATTATGAGAACATTAAGATATCCCAATTCAAACTAATTTTTTGGTAAAGACCAGATTATGGGAACATTAAGATATCCCAATTAAAATTAATTTTTTGGTAAGACAACAGCAGCAAAATGAATCCTGACTGCTGTATCTACAGGGACACAACCACACTGCTTTACAAAGGGCCCCTCACATCAGCACCCTGGCTGGCCACTGTAGTCTGTCCCCCAGTGGGCATGCTTCCCAGTATTCTTACTCTCATATGTTTCCTGCACACATTGGCCATGGGCTTAGCCCTGTGACTTCCTTTGGTAAATGTGACATTAGCAAGCATAATGCAATCAGAGTTTTGATAAGCACTTGCATGTCGTGGCTTAGCCTCCCATGGAGCTCTTGAAGCCGAGAGCCATCCTATTAAAAGTTCAGTTACCCTGCTGGAGACACCACAAAGAGAGAATGATGCCTGGTCAGGCCCCAGCTGGTCCAGCCATCCGAGCAGAGATGCCAGGCATCGGAGTGAAGAAACTATTCTGGCCATCCAAGCCTTAACAGAAATCTTGCAGCAGAAAACCCGCCCTGTCCAATCCAGTCAACACACAAAAATCATGAGAAATAATAAGATGCTGTTGCTTGAAGTTGCCAAGTTTTGGGGCGGTTTGTTACGCAGCAACAGATAATGGAAACACTGCCATATGGTAAAACAGAATAAATTAGATCAAATTATTTTTATGAGCTTATTTCCTTCTTTTTATAATAGAGCAAAAAGACTCTGACCCTTTTTTCCCAATGCCAGGTGAAAGGCATGTCAACATCCACAGTTGTGGTTCAGGGAGATGTTACTGTCCCACATTTTGAGTGGGGAGGAACCACAGTGTCTGGTCCATCACTGATCCATGAGGTCCTGGCACACTGCTAGAAGGGAACAGGCCAAATACGGACTTTCAATGATATGCCCAAGGTCACCTGGCTAGTAAATGGAGTCACAGGATTTCAAACCCAATCTAACCTACTGTCTGTTCAGGGCTCCTTTTATTATATTAGGCCACTTAATTGTTGGGGCCATTTCAGAAAAGTCCAGACATGAAAGATCTCAGATTAAATGATTGGCTAGTGTTGTTAACTCCCCACCTGTGTCAGGAAATATGCACTAGAATGAAAATCCCATGACTGGATCAACTTACCTAGGTGTAATTTTTATGGGAGAGAAGAGGCTTTATAAGCTTTTTTCCAGCTTTATTGAGGGATAATTGACAAATAAAAATTGTATATATTTAAAGTATACAATGTGATGTTTTGATATACGTATACATTGTGAAATGATTACCACAGTGAAACTAATTAACATAGTCATCACCTCACATAGTTACTTTTGTGTGTGTGTGGTGAGAACATTTAAATTTTAGTAAATATCAAGTATACAATGCAGTATTATTACTATAGTAATTATGCTATACATTGGATCTCTAAAATTTATTAATCCTGCATAACGAAAATTAAAACATTATACTCACTAAAATATAATTCCTTATACCCTCCTTTCTTCAGCCCTTTAGTATTCTGTTTTCTCTCTCTATGAATTTGACTAGGCTAGGTACTTCATGTAAATGGAATCACACGATATTTGTCTTTTTGCGACTGGCTTATTTCGCTTAGCATAATGACCTCGAGTTTGATTCGTGTTGTAGCATGTCCTTCCTTTTTAAGGCTGAAATATATTTCAGTGTGTGAGTGACTATACACACACACACACACACGTTTACTCTTACACACATACATATGCATACCATACTTTATCCATTCATCTGTTGATGGACACTTAAGTTCCATATCTTAGCTATTGTGAGTAATGCAATGAACACACGAATACAGATGTCTCTTTGACATACTGGTTGCATTTCCTTTGGATATATACCCAGAAGAGGGTTTTCTGGATTATATGGTAGTCCTCTTTGTTGTTGTTGTTGTTGTTGTTGTTGAGACAGAGTCTCGCTCTGTCACCCAGGCTGGAGTGCAGTGGCCCGATCTCAGCTCACTGCAAGCTCCGCCTCCCGGGTTCACGCCATTCTCCTGCCTCAGCCTCCAAAGTAGCTGGGACTACAGGCGCCCGCCACCTCGCCCGGCTAGTTTTTTGCATTTTTTTAGTAGAGACGGGGTTTCACTGTGTTAGCCAGGATGGTCTCGATCTCCTGACCTCGTGATCCGCCCGTCTCAGCCTCCCAAAGTGCTGGGATTACAGGCTTGAGCCACCGCGCCCAGCCGGTAGTCCTCTTTTTATTTGTGGAGAAACTTTCATATTGTCTTTCATAATGATTGTACTAATTTGCATGCTCACCAACAGTGTACAAGGGTTTCCTTTTTTCCACATCTCAGCCAATACTTAGTTTTTTGTTTGTTTGTTTGTTTGTTTGTTTTTGACATGGAGTCTCACTCTGTCGCCCAGGGTGGAGTGCAGTGGTGCGATCTCAGCTCACTGCAACCTCCACCTCCCGGGTCCAAGCAATTCTGCCTCAGCCTCCCGGGTAGCTGGGATCACAAGCATGTGCCACCAAGCCACCAGGCTAATTTTTATATTTTTAGTAGAGACGGGGTTTCACCATGTTGACCAGGGTGGTTGTCTTTTTTATCATAGCCATTCTAAGGTGTAAGGTGTAAGGTAATATCCCATTGTAATTGTGATTTGCATTTCTCTCATGATAAGTGATAGTGAGCATTTTTTTGTATATCTCTTGGCCATTTGTGTGTCTTCTTGTGAGAGATATCTATTCAAGTACTTTGCCTGTTTTCTTCATCAGGTCATTTGTTTTCTTGCTATTGAATTGAGTTGTTTCTTTTTGGGGGGGTTTGCAGGTTTTGTTTGTTTGTTTGTTGTTTGACAGTCTCACTCTGTCACCCAGGCTGGAGTGCAGTGGCTTGATCTTGGCTCACTGTAGCCTCTGCCTCTTGGACTCAAGTGATCCTCCCACCTTAGCCTCTCAAATAGCTGGGACTACAGGCATGCACCACCACGTCCAGCTAATTTTTGTATTTTTTGTAGAGATGGGGTTTCACCATGTTGCCCAGGCTGGTCTCAGACACCTAGATTCAAGGAATCCACCTTCTTCAGCCTCCAGAAGTATTGGGTTTACAGGCATGAGCCACTGCAGCTGGCCTTAAGTTGAGTTTCTGATATAGCCTGAATATTAACGTCTTATCAGATGTACGGTATGAAAATATTTTCTCCCACTTTATAAGTGTCTCTTTCAATCTGTCAATTATTTCTTTGCTATACAGAAGATTTTTTTTTTTTTTTTTTTTTGACGGAGTTTCGATCTTGTCACGCAGGCTGGAGTGCAATGGCGCAATCTCAGCTCACTGCAACCTCTGTCTCCTGGGTTCAAGCTATTCTCCTGCCTCAGCCTCCCAAGTAGCTGGGATTACAGGTGCCCACCACCAGGCCCAGCTAATTTTTGTATTTTTAGTTGAGACGGTGTTTCACCACGTTGGCCAGGCTGGTCTCAAACTCCTAACCTTAGGTGATTCACCCACCTCAGCCTCCCAAAGTGCTGGGATTACAGGCATGAGCCACTGTGCCCAGCCCAGAAGCTTTTTAGTTTTATGCAATTCCATTTATTTTTGCTTTTGTTGCCTGTGCTTTTCTGGTCACATCCAAAAAATCATTGCCCAGATGAATGTCAAAAAGCTTTGTCTCTGTTTTCTTCCAGTAGTTTCACATCTTACTTTTATGTTCTTAATGCATTTTGAGTTGATTTTTGTATACGGTGTGAGAAAATGGTTCAATTTTATTCTTCTGCATGTGAATATCCAGTTTTTCCCACACTCTTTATTGAAAAGAATATCTTTCCCCCCTTCTATATTCTTGGCAACTTTGTCAAAGAGCAATTGACTGAAAATGAGTGGATTTGTTTCTGGGTTCTCTATTCTGTTCCATTGGTCTATATGTCTATTTTCACGCCAGTATTATACTGTCATGATTACTATTGCTTTGTAGAATATTTTGAAATCAGGTAGTGTGATGTCTCCATCTATTCTGCATAATACTCTGTGTGTGCATAATTCTGCTGCTTTTGGATGGAATGCTCTGTATATGCCTGTCAGGTCCATTTGGTCTATAGTGTTGTCCAAGTCCACTGTTCCCCTACTGACTTTCAATCTGGAAGATCTATTCGTTGTTGAAAGTTAAGTATGGAAGTCTCCTACTGTTATTGTATTCCTGTCTATTTCTCTCTTTAATTTTTAAAATATTTTCTTTATATACTTAGGTGCTCTGATGTTAGGTGCACATATATTTATCATTGTTACATGCTTTTGATGAGTTTATCCCTTTATCATTATATATAGGATAAAACTTTTTTGTTTCTTGTGACAGTTTTTGACTTAAAGTCTAATTTATCTGATTTTAGTATAGCCACCCCTGTTCCTCTTTTCAGTTACCATTTGCTTGGAATATCTTTTTCCATCTCTTCACTTTCGACCTATGTGTGTCTTTAAAGCTGAAGTGACTCTCTTGTAGGCAGCATATAGTTGGATCTTTTGTTTTTCCCCGAATATGCTTAACCACTCTATTGTTAAATTAAATTAAATTTGGTCTGAGAATGCCTCTGTACTTTGAGTCCCTCTTTAATTAATTTCAACCTAAGTTAGTATGGAAACTAACCGCAAGCCTAACTTAGGAGGATAATTTTTTTTTTTTTTTTTTGAGATGGAATCTCACTCTGTCGCCCAGGCTGGAAGGCAGTGCTGTAATCTTGGCTCACTGTAACCTCTGCCTTTTGAGTTTAAGCAATTTTCCTGCCTCAGACTCTCGAGTAGCTGGGACTACAGGCACACGCCACCATGCCCGGCTAATTTTTTGTATTTTAGTAAAGATGGGGTTTCACTGTGTTGAACAGGCTGGTCTCGAACTCCTGAGCTCAGGCTGAGGTGGGCGGATTACTTAGGAGTATAATTTTATAACAGATAACTGAGTCTCAGCCAGTCTCAGCAGCTGAACTTCAGTCAGTTGCCAGAGGCCAGCTGATAAGAACATGCTCAAATAAGACAAATGAACCCATGGCCCATCAAGTTGTCTCTGCACCTCCCTTCCATTTTCTTTCCATAAGTGCTACCTGACCATGTTGCAGCCTGGAGTTTTCTGAACCTATTTGGTCTGAGGACTGACTGATTCATGAATTTTTGTTCTTTACTCAATTAAACTCTATCACATTTAATGTGTTTAATGTTTTTCTGTTAACATTACTAGACCCCAGGATCCCAGATTCATAAGAGCCAGCCTGGCACTAGGGTCCACAGTGAAATTGGTGGTCACTTCGCTCTCCTTCCTTCATGTAGGAGATATCTCTCTGTGATGCTCTGCATAGGCTTGGGGGTGCGAGAACACAGGTAATGTGAAGCTGTCCTTCTACTGCCTTCAGTGTGTCTTTTCTAATCAGGTACTGTCATCTATCACCCAGATTCCTGAGCTCTTCCGAAGGTATTTTCATGCGCAGATGGTTGTTCAAATTCATGTTTCAGCAAAGGGGCAAGTGCTGAAAAGTCCTTTTCTGCTATCTTGCCAATGACGTCACTCCCTCATTGCCTGTTTTGATCACTGTCTTGATCTACTTCCTAGAGTCACGCCCACACATAGCAGACACTCCATAAATATTTGTTGAATGAATGAATAAATGAATGAACAAATAAACAGGTGAGTGAAACCCTCTATCCAGGCCTGGAATGTGTCCGGTGATGACTTCTGTGTGTTGGCCTTGCTTGGGTTTGTGTTGCCTGGTGCTGCTAGGTTTCCAGGTGACCAAATATACACCATCGCTCAAAGGCAATTGAATCTGGCTGGCAAGTCTGGCCCAGAGCAGCCAATGCCTTTCCCTCTCTCGCCACTAGAGGACAGAGGCGACCCATGGATTCAGACAACGACAGTCAGTTTTACCACCCAGGCTCCAAAGGCACCTTGGGCTTCCTGCTGAACAGAAACTAACTGGCTCTGTTGTGATACCTCTAACTCAGAGGTCACCACTGAGGTCCCAAGTAGAGAAAAGGCATAAAATGCAAGTTCCGTATCCTTACCCTGGGTGTGAAGATTGAAAGAGGAGCTGGCCTCACTTCCTTGGCTGTCCCTGCAGTGGGGAGGCCCAAACTAAGGGCTCCCAGCCCTCTCTGTGTTCTGACCCAGGCAATGTCACCTTTCGGACAGACAGTCTTGCACCTCGCTCTGCAAAATGAAGAAGGCAAATGTTCCTAACCCAAACACTGCCTGAAGAAACAGGCCTGAAGAGTTGAAATAGAAGAGGAGGGCCTCTGTGCATGCCCAGGAGTGTATGTGAGGTACAGGTCAGTCCAGCCAGCCTGTTCTGGGTGCTTGTCTACATGTCTCTGCTCGGATAGTCCTCCAGGCACTTCTGCAAAGTGAGTATGATGATTGCAAGTTAACAAGTTAACTTGTAATGAGTAGTAAACTTGCCCACAGTGACATAGCTGGTGTGAGACCAAACCAGGGTTCTGGCACAGGGCGGACTGGCTTTATAGTTCCTGCAGTTCCCCCCATGGGACCACCAATTATACAGACACCAGGACTTTGGAAAATGAGCAAACCCTGGCAGTGTGGGTGGAAAAGGTAGTGAAGCTCCAGGATGGATCAACACATGTAAAGAACGTCGTTGACTATCAAAACCTCACATTGCATTCTCTCAACAAATCTACAAAGAGTGGTGGCTTATTCCCCATTCTGGAGCTGAGGAAAAAAGGCAGAGCCAGATGAAGTGTCTGCCCCATGCTGACCACAGGCTACTGCATCCCATTACCAGAGGATAAGTGGAGGGGCCACACTGTTCATCCATCTCCTGGTTCCCCTAAAGACCAGCACATGTTCAGGCTCTTCTATTTCTGTTACTTCTGTTGCTCTGGTTCCTGCCCTGCACAGGAGATGGCCATGACTTCCACTACCCTTCACCCAGCCCTCCAAGATACCCATTAGCCTGCTCCTCTTAGGCCTGATGGGAAAAGATCTGAGATGTAAAAAAAAAAAAAAAGACTGTAACCCTTAAGAAATGTGCACACTCTGCTTCTCTTTCTCAAAGATTTTGGCAAGAATAACATGAGTTTCCATGGGACAAATCTCAAGCCTTTTTCTTTTTTTATTTTTCTCCTCAGCCCCTAACTCATTTCATTTCAATGTAACAGAAATGGACTTGGCTAGGCACCAGCACTGTCCTAGGCCCTAGCAGGGAGCTAGCTGCAAGGAGAGTGTCCATGAACCTGGACAGCTCAGCCCCCGATGACGCGAAGAGCAGCCATGCACAGAATGCAAATGCTGGATGCTAACGCTGTTTGCATTGGGGTATACTTTCACTTGGTAGCTTGGAGATGACCTCAATGTTAGGATGAGGCTCTACGAGGCAAAGGCTCCCAGGCCAACCGTGGGCTCCTCAGAGGGCAGAGTCACAGGGCACCTGCAGCCACAGAGTTCTCCCTTCTCTGTTGCTGCTTCTTGTGTTAGGAGCCAGGTTTGTGTTCCCAGGAGACACAGTGACCGTGGGGCTCCACGTCTCTGAATTGCCCACCCTCCCTATCGGCTCACACTGCAGAGCCAAGGTGCAGCAGGCCTGTATTCTCCTGACCAGCTGAGAAATAGGCTTCTCTCTCCCTGAGAAGACAGCATCCCATTTGTTTATCTGAGATGTCTGCTCTGAACTGGGCTCAAGCTACCATAGTTGCTTTTCCTGCTGCAATTGCAGGAAACACTTTGTAGGTGGGTGCTTCTTTCTCTAAAGCACTCGGAGTCCCCCAAACCTTCTCTTGTTCACAGCTGTGAGTAGGTCACGGCACTATTCTCCCTAATTAACTGGGGCAGAGGAGGAAGGCCAGGAGATTGCTGCTCTGGGTTTTGCCATGCACTATCAGCCAGATTGACAGGAGCACATGGGTGCGCACCTCCCGGGGCTGGATCTCATTCATGAGTTGGCAATACACAGAGGCCTCCTGCTATGACCAAGGTGCATTTTCAGCGTGGGAAATTGACTGGCACATAGTAGGTGCTCAAAAAATGTTGCTGGATGAAGGAACTGGTGGCATGCTTGCTCAGTTTTGACAAAATAGCTCTCCAGAGCCTCCAGATATACAGGTCACTCTTGCTCCAGAGCATGAAAATGCTGTGAGCCTCTTTCTCTTGCCTCTGCAAGGGGAGCCAGAGGACTCTCTGACCCTGATAGAGGCGGCCACAGCCCCTGCTGAGGGGAAGAGGGAAGAGCATGCAAATGCAAAGAGGACTGCAGAGCCTGCTGCAGCTGCAGCCACTCGCTTGGAGTGGGAAGTCCAGGCCACTCGAGGCCAGCAGCTTGTCCTCCTCTGCCCTCAGAGGCTGTGGTCATTGAATGGGTCTGGATCTTCTCCCTGGGTTGGGGGAAGGAATCCAGGTGACCCCTCAAAGTCTCTTTCAATGTGTGAGTTGGGGAGCTGAGTTCCAGGTGGCTTCTGCTGGGGCTGCCAGTAGGAGAAAAAGGAAGAATGTAGACACAGATAAAAAGCACTCTGCTTCCTCTGTGCCTTGGACCTCCAGATCACCACCAGGACTCTGTCCTAGGCAGCAAGGTGGACCCTGAAATTCCCTGAGCATCGTTACCAGAGAGGTGAGGGGGGCACAGAGCAGAACCACGGAGCCTCCAGGCAGAATGCACGCCAGTGGTGCCCCTTGTGGCAGTGGGCACAGCAAGCTGTATGGATCCCTTCACCGATACCGCCACCTGGGAGCTGTGTTCTGGAGAAGCGGATTCCAGAGGGAAGCACATTTTGCCTAGCCACGGATCTGCCAGGATGCATAAAGTTTGGGAGAAGGTTACTAGCTCCTCATTCTCCCCATCCCCAAGTCAGAGAGGACGAGGGCCTGCTGAGTAAACCTGGCCGATCCACAGGGTCAAGATTGGCCCAGCTTCACGCAGGGAAGTAAGTAATGGTCCTCGGTAGGGCTGGGCCACAAGTTAGCCATGTGACCTGAGCAAACCTCTTCTCAGACACCTCACTGATGGCATCAGGAAATGCTTATGTGCCAGTCTGCTCTGGCAATTCCATAACATTTCATGCAGCATGCCACCCATCCACAAAGACTCCACCTACGACAGGCAGCCACTTTGTAAGTTTGAAACTCATTGGCACTAGACAAATACATTCTGAATGAGGCCAAGCGAAGAGTGACTTATTATTTTAGTTATTACAAGTAAAGTGATTCTTATCCTCAGGGACTTTTTAGATTGATCATACATGGTAAGCATCACCCAACGGCTGGTTCTCTCTCCTCCACGCCTCAATTGTGTCACCTCATAATTTTAGAATGTTTTGGCTAGAGGAGACCTCATTCAAGCCCTGCTGTTCAGTGCGTGTCCGGAGAGGGCAGGCACTGGGTCTAAGGTCACACAGTCGCTTAGTGGTTCAGTGGAGACCAGAGCCTAGTCCTGTGGCGTCTAGAAGCACCATTCTGATTTGTCACAGTTCTTCTTCGTCTTTTTCTAACTCCCTGTGCTGCCACTCATATCTTCTAACCTCCACTGAAATGGTCTTTCCTCTGCCTTTCAAAAAGCCTGAGAATGGAAAAACATAAAGAGGCAGACAAATGAAAAGATGGAGAGGGAATGAAATTCACATTTTATGTGAGAAGACGTGCCATCCGATTTCAGATCACAGTCCTCGAAAGGTGAGAACTGCGTTTTCTCTACGTTCCAAGCTGCAATGACTACACCATGGATGTGAGAGTGAATGCTTGTCAGGCCGTCAGTTGGTGTTTTCCCTACATCACACATGTGCACAGGTACACACATGTGAGGTACATGGTCAGGGAGGTCACCTGTGCTTCTTCGCCAGAGAGAGACCTTCAGACCACCCTCCATGTAAGCAAAGGGTATGTGGTGATTACAGAAGGGACGAGCTACGCCTCCACGAGCATTTAGTAAGACTCCATTAC
Source organism: Rhinopithecus roxellana (assembly GCF_007565055.1). Taxonomy (NCBI): domain Eukaryota; kingdom Metazoa; phylum Chordata; class Mammalia; order Primates; family Cercopithecidae; genus Rhinopithecus; species Rhinopithecus roxellana. The sequence continues at coordinate 4,260,155 of NC_044558.1, forward strand.
AAACAAATTTTAGGAAGATGAAGCCCAGAGAGGTGAAGACACTTGTCTAAAGTCACAGAGGAAGTTAGTTCCTGTCTGAGGACTAAAACTCAGCTTTTCAGACTTGAAGTCCTGCAATTGGGTGGCAAGGAGGAAGTGGGGATGGTTAATGGGTACAAAAAATAGTCAGAAAGAATGAGTAAGATCTAGTATTTGATACCACAGCAGAGTGACTGTAGTCAATATTAATTCAAATGTACATTTTAAAATAACTAAAAGTATAATTAGATTGTTTGTAACACAAAGGATAAATGCTTGAGGTGATGGATATCCCATTTTACCCTGACCTGTGACCACTACGCATTGTATACTACATCAAGGACACTCCATAAACATATACACCGGCTATGTATACACAAAAATAAAAAACAAAATAAAAATAAATCTATATGTGGTATTACACACACACATGCACACATGCACAAAGGACCCCTATTCCAAGGTGAACAAAGACTCACAGCAGTCAAGCCCAGCAAGATGCACTCTCTGTAGTGGGAACTGAATGACCCTCAGGGAGGGCACCTGTCCAAAGGTAGGGCCCATACCTGAAACCCATCAATTCAATCACGTATGGTGAGGCATGACCAAGGCCTGTAAGATATCAATGTATTTAAAAACTCATCTTTACATTTGCAGGAGGCTGGGCTGTCTGGGGTCTCCTGAACAAGAAAGGGGACAGAAAGAAGAGACGGAGAAGTCAGTTCTGAAGATCAATTTTGCTGTCTTGGCAACTCCAAGGAGGGTGGGGATCACAGTCTTCCCAACCCTACTCCTTCCTTCTAGAGCAACTGGAGAGACAGGGAAATTCCTGCCTTTAGAGATCTGTGGGAGGAGCTGAGGGCAATGAGATGATGCTGCTGTGGCTGCTCCTTGGCATTTGTTTTCTGTTCACGAATCAACTTCTCTCGGTCCCCTGAGGAAGGGTGGATTTGGGGGGAAGGACATGGAGTCTCTCAGAATCTTTTGCATCCAGGGATGTGAGTGGGTTTTTATATTTAGCAGATGACTCACCTCTAAGCACATTAGTCACTCTACCTCCCAGCTCCATCCTGGCAGGCTGGGTGCTGGGGATCGCAGTGGGGTGAGATCAGACAGGAGATTGGGAGAAAGAGCAAGAGAGCTCAAGGGAGGCAAGAGAACGGGAGACTAATGCGAGAGGAAGTAAGATTAGCGCCCGGAAGCAGAAGGCTCGGGGAAACAGGGCGGCCAAGTCATGCTCAGCAGAGAAGTTCCGGGGAAGTTCTGGCTCAGCCTTGCCCCAAGCACCTCACCAGGGGGGAAGGAGAGAAGAGAAGGGCAAGATCCAGAGTGCCTGACCCAGCTGCCTATAAACCCTCCAAGGGTCCCCTCTTGGCGATGCAGGCAGCTCACCAGCCTGGACCCCATCCATTGGCCGGCTCTGGCCATGACAGACAGCCAGGGCAGGGGTTTTCAGAGAGTGCCACCAGAACATGCTGGGGACAGGAGCCTGGGCAGGGCAGAAAAAGAGAACATCCATGAAAGATGCTCTGTGCCATGAGAGAGGAAGGACCGCAGAGGAAGGAGGAGCATATGGGGTTTAAGGCAAAGGCTCTCAAGTGTGGTCCCTGGGCCCCCTGGGTCAGAAGACCCTGGAGATCATGTGAGCAATGAAGACTCTAGCCCCATTCCAGGTCTGCACCCTCCTCTGGGTGGGTCCAAAGAACCTGCTCTCCACTGCGCCCCAGGGCATTCTCAGGCTCATTCGGATGCAAAGCCCTCAGGTCTGGAGCAGGAAGCCTGCATCCCAGTGCTTCAATTCCTACGAAGTGTGGGGAAAAGGCCATTGGTATTCTTGACTGTGCCTCAGTTTACCATTCAAAAGATGAGATGCCCACTTCAAGGATTGTTCTAATTTAAAAAAAAAAAAAAAAAACAGGAAAGGGATACAAAGTTGGCTTGTATTTTATGCTTCTTAACTGCGTCAGAAATGGTTCAGGCCGTACGTAGTAGAGGAACACCACACCTGGCTGGATCCCACAGCTCTGGAAAGGACAAAGGTCACCCCAAAGCAAGCTCCCTTTCTTTCTCACTGACCTGCAAGGCGGCTGCCATTACCCAGTGGTCAAGGAGAGGAGATGGAGGCCGGCCGAGAGGTAAGTGGCTTGTCCATGACTGGATGGTCAACACCTACAGCAGGACTTGAAATCAAGCCCAGAGCCTGTGGTTTTGTTTTGTGTTTTCACTTCTCCAAACTGTCACTTCACTTTGTCACCAGGATCCTCTGGGTCACTTAACAGACCTACCAGCTTCTTGCCAATATAGTCAGAGTGTTGATTTCTCCCTCACACCTTTCCCCTTTTCATTCTCCCTTTTCTCCATTGTGTACCTAATTTTTAAAAGGCTGCATTTGATTCTCTGTATGGAATTCTTCCCCCCTTGATTTTTGGCCCATTTTCTTCCATTCTAGTGCCGTGTGGTCCAAGGCTATATGAAGTTCAACTCGGAGGAGCCGGGCTCACCCTTTCTCCACTTCCCTGCCACCCGCTGTACACTGCCTTGCCCAGTGGGCCCACAGGTGTTTAAGTCTGTTTTCCCTGAAACTTGATTAGGGTTCTTGTTGACATTCTTGGCTTTCCTGGGCTCTGGGCTCTCTGAGGACAGGGATTGTGTCTTCTCATTTTTCTGCCTCCCTCATAACTTAGTGTAAAGCTTTGTACCTGGAGAAATCATCCTTGTTGGCAGGTAGCTTAGCCGTGGAAAGGAGCCTCCCGGAAGTGCCCCAGCATAGGCCTGCACCTCTCACCTTGAGAAGCAGAAAGCCAGTTCCGCCCCTTGACTTGCCTGCAAGTCTGCAAGTCTTTGCTGCCTCCTGCTCTCCATAGAGGTGACTTGGTTGAGCAACTTGCCAAGCCAGAGACCTAGGATGCATGCTACAGGCAAGAAGCTCCAATAGAAATTGAAAAGTACAGTCCCTGCCCTCATGCAAGTGTATGCAACGTGCAATCCTCTCTCTTCTCTCTCTCTCTCTCAATGCTCAACTTCCCACCAACTAAACTGCAAGCTTCTTGAGAATAGGGCTATGGGCTTCCTTTTAATCCACTCCTGAGCTCTGAACCCCCATTCCAGCACACACATTCTGCTGGTGCTGAGTACTCCGCTAGCCACTTTCCATCCCCTCCCACATCTGCTTCATGCTTATTTGCTTACGTCTCTTGAGGGTGAATTTGGCTCTCCACATGGGATTCTCCTCCCCTTGATTCTTCGTCCATTTGCCTCTATTCTAGTCCCCTTGTCATCCAAGGCTACATGAAGCTCATCTTGGAAGACCTGGGCCCATGCCTTCTCCACTGCCTCACCACCCGCTATACACTGTCATGCCTGATCAGCCCACAGGCACGAGTCTGTTTTCCCTGAAGTTTGGTTAGAGTTCTGGCTGACATTCTTGGTTTTCCTGGACTCTGGGCTCTCTGAGGACAGGGATTGTGTCTTCTCATTTGTGTCATCTCCCTTGAGATAAGCAAATAAGCATGAACCGGATGTGGGAGGGGATGGAAACAGACTGGTGGAGTCCTTGGAGAACCCAGTTTCACATTCCTGGTCTCTAGCCTCAGTTATTCTATCTAGAAAATGGAGAAAATAGCATCGACATCACACAAACAGTTGGAAGGGTTCCATGAAATAACCCCTATTGAAAGTGACTAACAAAGTTCTGGCTCATAAAACTCATTTGTAAAATGGCAACATAAGCTAAATTAACTTTGTGCTAGTGCAAGCTATGCACATATCAGAAAATGAAGGGGGTGCATTAAAAATAACAACTCCCCATGTGCGAGACACCATACTAGATGCTTTGGCCACGTCACCCTGTAACATTCACATCAATCCTGTTTCACAGAAGAAGAAGTTGAAGCTTAGAGAGGTTAAGTTACCCACCGAAAGTCACACAGCTAGCAAGTGGCCAAGCCCTGCTCCAAAAGGATGCTTGTCTCTCCCCAAAGTTGGAGCTCATTCCTTTAAACAACAGAGCCTCAGACCGTCTGGGAGATGTAGAGGAGATAAGATTTTTTCGAATAGGATTTTGAAGAAGGCTGTGGGAGGCTAAAGGAGGAAAGACAGACAACTGAGCTACAATGCAGCTTTGGGCACTCTTGAAGAACAGGTGGCTTCACTGCAGAGAGGAGGCTGAGCTGTACACCAGAGTCACAAACAAAGCAGAAGGCATGTCAAGGCTGAGTGTGTCCCGCAGGTGATCAGGAAAGGACTCTAACAGGAACAAGCACCGGTTGTGCCCAGGAAAGCCTGTGGGTGCCAGAGATTCCACTGGCCGGGAGCCTAGGTAGGGTGGGGTCCTGGGGACAGCAAGAGCGGCTGTAGTGGTTCAGCCTGTACCATGTGCGCATGTGAGCATGAGCTGTGTGCTCCAGTTAAGGTAGCTATTTCATGTCACGTGAAGTCCTTGGGACAAAAGGCATCATGATCCTTCTTTCTAACAAACACGAGTTCCTTGGATCCAAGATTTAACAGGGAAAGAATAATCCGCACCACCCCCCCAAATCTCTCCCAACTTCCTTAAAAACTCCTTCCTCAGCCCGGTGCGGTGGCTCACGCCTGTAATCCCAGCACTTTGGGAGGCTGAGGCAGGCGGATCACCTGAGGTCAGGAGATCGAGACCATCCTGGCCAACATGGTGAAACCCTGTCTCTACTAAAAAAGATACAGAAATTAGCCGGGCGTGGTGGCACATGTCTGTAGTCCCAGCTACTCGGGAGACTGAGGCAGGAGAATCGCTTGAACCCAGGAGGCGGAGGTTGCAATGAGCCGAGATGGTGCCACCGCACTCCAGACTAGCGACAGAGCAAGACTCCGTCTCAAAAACAAAAACACCAAACAACAACAAAAAAAACTCCTTCCCCAGGTTTAAAAATTGTTGCTGCTGGAAGACCTAGCACATCCAATTGGGATTTCTCCTACTGAAATTAGTGTCATGAAATACACAAGGAGAAAACAGATTTCCAGCTAACTTCTTTCCTGGTCTATGGCCTCCTGGAGCTTGGCCGGCTGATCATTGGGCACTGGCAATTACTGCCTGGTAAGAACAGTGATTTTTTTCATGATGCCTCTTGCATTCCCCAACAGACTCTGGGGTCCCCTAGAGGAGCTGGGGACACAGTGCTTCTCTGTGATCTCCAGTGTGCCCAGCAGAGCACTTGGCATGTCATAGGCATTTAATTATATTTATTGAGAGTCTGTTATGAGGATTGCCATTTAGTGTTTCCAGATGCAGTGGAAGACAGTGCAACACTTTCCTATCATTCATTGTTATTTACTAATTCGTGTTTAATTAATAATTGAAAAGCCAATGGTGAAAGCGGAACAGCCCAGGGAGACCGGGAGCTGGGAATTTCTTAGTTCTCTGTCTTCTATGTTTTATCCCTCATATAACTTGTTAGTGGAAAATGCCAGAGCCTGCTTTTAGGATGCCCTGAACAAAAGAAAAGGAAGGAAAGGAATTTCAGCAGTCTTGGTTTTCTTCTATCCAGTAGACTCTGAGGTTTTGGTTGTACATTGTGGCTTGGCAAATACAAAGCCAATTGGATACCATTCTGCTCTTAGAAATGTGGTAGGATTCCAATTCTCGGGAGCCACTGTCCCTCCTATTGCAAAGACTTTGCCACCCTCATCTCAATATTCCTCTCCTAGGATTTGTCTGAAAGTTAACCAGAAAAAAAAAGGAGATGTACCTGCCTGAGGTTGAGAAGGTAGCTTCCCAATGACACTTTCTGCCAATGCCTTCCTTCTTTCTTTATTTTTTTTCTGAGATGGAATCTCACTCTGCTCCCCAGGCTGGAGTGCCGTGGCATGATCTCAGCTCACTACAACCTCCACCTCCCAGGTTCGAGCAATTTTCCTGCCTCAGCCTCCCAAATTGCTGGAATTACAGGTGCCTGCCACCACACCCAGCGAATGTTTTGTATTTTTAGTAGAGACAGGGTTTCACCATATTGGCCAGGCTGGCTAAGTTTTCATCTGGCTATCTTTGAGGCCAAGTACTGCCATCCATATGTTTGTGCTTTCCTAACCCTTCTTCAAAATGTTATTTGCCTTAAAAGCCACAAGAAGCCTAAGATGCACAAGAAACATTTTTTATTTGCTTCTTTAAGTTTCCCTTTATTTAATAACAGGGAATTCTGCCAGGAATAACCAACCCCCACTGTATGGAGTGCAGAATGAACCCCATGTGGCTCGAGGACCAGGCAGCCAGCTGCAAGATCTTGGGCAGGGAGTCTGATTCTGCCTCCCCTGTTGCTCTCCTGTGTGGCTGGGCCAAAAGTCCCCAATGTTTCTACTCCCGCATTCCTTCCATGGTCCAGCAGAGCCTGGGGACAGCCAAAGGGATCCCTCACCCCATGCTGACACCATAGACCTACATATACCACTTATGCCAGTTCTCCATGGAGAAACTTTGCATCGTTACATCAGATGTGGATTGTTCTCACTAGACTCCACTTTATTAATGAGGAAATATCAGCTGTGGCATCAGAATTCAGTTTTCAAAAAAGACTGCCCTGAGGAGATTCTACATTTGACTCAATTTCCATTTCCTGCATCTTTTATCATTATATGTTACTCTGGCACTCTCTGCAATAATAGAAGCCAAAACAACACATCTGCCGTATACAGGATACCATTAAGCTCCAGATCTTTACCTACGATGCTTATAACTTCCATAATAGCTCTACAAGGTAAATATAGTCATCTCTGTTTCTGCAGGCTAGTAAATAAAACCAAGGTTAATAAAAGGTAAGCCAGGTGTCAGAAAGCACATGGCCTGTAAGTGCCATTCAAAGCTGAAATCTAATGTCAGATTGTCTCATTCCAAAATCCACATCATTTATGCCTTAATGAGTCTCTACTCTCAGCTACAATGAGCCTTTATCATTCAAAGGCAGATTCGTTTACTTATGATATTTGCCAAGGCTGGGAAAAGGGCTAATGCCTACAGGAAGATTTTCAGTAGCATGGTGCAACCGAAAAAAAAAAAAAAAAGGATGTTCTGGTTAACTTTAAGACATCCAGGAAAGTGCATTAGTCAGAATAGCACAGTGACTGAAGAATTCAAACGCAGCTTCATGAGATGTGACAGCTATGTGGGTTGTCACAAGGGGAATTTCAGAGGGTTAGAGGCTGCTTGTACCTGCTCAAAGCTGTTTTCTGTCTTTCTATCTTTTCTTTCTTTCTGAAGTTTTGGGCTCTCAAAGGCATATGCATGTGAGAGAGTGTGTGCACATGATTCGCACACACGTGAGCAAGCGTCCATGCATGAATATGTGTGTATGTGAGCAAGTGTGTATGTGAATGAGTGTGCATGTGTGTGTGCATAGATGTATATGCATGTGAATGAGTCTGTATGCATGTGAATGCGTGTATATGAGTGGATGTGTGTGACAGATTTGTGTGCACGTGAATGTGTGTGCATGTGACTGTGTGCACCCACACAGGAGATGAAGGGTGGTGATGATGAGAGCAGAATCTCAGGCATAATCTAGTCATGTGATTGCTTTAACCAAGGACCAAAAAAATGGATCACATTGCAAAGGACTAACAGGGTGGATTAGATAAACCATTAAGCAAGTAATGTGTTTCTTGGCAACTGAATAGCATGGTGCTAAAAACAAACATAAATTGACTTATACCTGTATCATTGGTTGTGCAAACAGGCATGGCTGCAATTATACATATATAACTAAGAATGGAATGAGGGATGGGTTGTTTTCCTTTCAGGAAAGAGACACCACAGATCTTTTGTTTGCAGCATGGCTCTCAGCTGGTGAACCCATTTAATTAGTTAAACACTCTCGGGATGGCCTTTCAGATTGCTTTCCTACAGCTTGGCCTGTCCATGTAATGCCAGTTTCTCTGCTAAACAACCAGGCCTGTTAGTCTCAGTTTTGTCCCATGGGCCTTTACTACTCCAAGTGAGGACTCAGTCATGTACGGGGGTTGGAGGATGGAAGCCCCCATGTCACAGCCATTGAAGCTCATCTCAAAAAGTTACATGGCAACTACTATGTCCTTTTGTTCTGTTTCCCAAAATTAGGGGAGGGTCAGACAGACAGATGGGTGTATGAATGAACAAATGGAAAAATGAACCAATAACAGAAAGATGTGCACAGGGTGTCTACTCTATACCAGGAACAGGGATGGGAATTTCTATATAAGTTATCTATCTGCTTATGACTAGAAGTCCAGCACTCAGGTCTCTGCAAGGAAGTAACACCCTATTATCTGTAAACAATTCCTGGTTAAAAAAAAAAAAAAAACCCAGCTGGAAATATTGTATTTCAGGAAGAAAGCATAAGGAATGGTGATGTATCTACTCTTTTGGGCATTCGAAGTTCATCCCATATCAAATTAAATGCTGAAAGCACTGGCCTCTCAGGAGCTTTGTGGAGCCATTGTCACTAAACTGCAGTTTAATACTATGCATTCAGCTTTCATCAAGATTTGTTGTGAAATCCACTTCTGCGTTTGTTGTAAGATTGTAGTTGAAATTATCCGCTTTGTTCTTCAAGGCCACACATAAAAAAATGTGTTATGTAATTTTCTTCTCTTTCTCTTTTTACCTTGGCTGGCAAGAAGCTTAGAGACAAACGTGATGATCAATTATAGTGACAAGATTGGCCTACAGCATTAACATAACTTTCAGTCTTGATAGACAAATATATAGAAATAGATTTACACTTATACCTATAACTTGATTCATGTATCATCTATATCCTTAGTTGTGAACTATCTCAGATCCTTGTTGGAGAAAGAGGCAGTAGATGAGTAAAAATAAATGAAAAAAAAAGCATAGTATTGATATAATGTTAGCATGTCTACTTCTAATAGAGGGTGAGAACAAAACGCTTCAAATAAGACTAATCTTTAGTGCATTTACGTGTGGTCTGGGAATCAAATTCATTTGTCTACACACTGTCTTACACACCCAGCCACAGATACGCACATCCATCCTGGCACCCATAATGACCCACAGAGGCACACTCACTGTGGCACTACTCTCTAGTTTGTACGGCTACCTGTATCTCCAACAGTCTCTGGTTCAGCCTTGAAGTTTGGCAAAACCAAGACTTAGCATGCAGATAGACAAGCAGAAAATTGACCTCCATATAGTCAAGATTTAACTGGTTTTGTTTAGCCTGAATCTTGAATATGTGCCTGTGGTGGTTGCTGCCTTCAGTGTGTTTACTACTAGACTTCTGGTACTTGACTTCTCTTCCTGGTCATCCAGTGTTAGGTGGAAAAAACAAGCATTTCATAAAAAGTTTGGATGCTGGTTAATATTTTCTGAATACCCACTATGTTCTAATCCTTGTATGGTTAAAGGCTTGGTTACATGCCTCTTCCAAGAGGGAAAACTGAGGACAGAGAGGTTAGCTTACTTCCAAAGCTCGCATAGCCAAAACCCAGGATCTTCTGATTCCACAACCTGTGCCCTTTCTCCTGCCTGACTCTAACTCTAGGGTGATGTCAAAGATGTCCAGTAGGGAATGAAAATGAAGAAGACCCTGGCTTTTCCTCTCCTTCACCTGCTGTATCACAACCACTTACTAAAACCACCTTGATGCCGGGGGTAGAAAGACTTGATGACAGCATCACAGGCAGATGACAAAGCTGCAGGTAGGTGAAACAAACAGCAAATTATAGGGAGTCCTCTTCTTCAGGGGAGAAATTTAAGCCCTAGTACTTTGCTCTAAGGCATGTATTCTGGTAAAGTCTCAGCCTGGTTACCTGTGTTTCTGGCTCTCCCAAGTCCCTCCCAGACCCCTAGGCGCTTGTCTACATTTCTGAATCTCAGCATGATTAACATTTTGAGCTGGATAATTCTTGCTTGTGGGGGCTGTCCTGTACATTGTAGGAGTTTGACAGCTTTCCTGGCCTCTACCCACAGATGCCAGTAGCACCTGCCCCAGCTGTGACAAAATGCCTTCAGACATTGCCAGATATGCTCTAGGGACAAAATCACACCAGGTTGAGAACCACAGACTAGGGGAACTCTTGTAGAGTGGGGCTGCAGATAAGCAGAGGCAGAAAGGGGCAGCCTGAGGAGGCTGGACTACTTTGGACTACTTTGGTCACTCAGGTGGCCAAGAGTGGACTGGAAGGGGGTTCAAGGAGCCGTGTCACTGACCACTGCCAGCCTCTCAGCCTGTCTCTCTGGGATCACCCTCCACCAGTCCCTGCTCCGAGGCTGGAGAAACGGGATGGAAATCAATGGTAAGGGCCCTTCCCATGTCCTAGGTATTTTGCAGTTTGGGTCTTTGTGATTTTGAATTTATGACAAATAGGCCAACCTGCACTAACATGTTCCTTTTTCCTCAGCTGCGTGGAGGACTGGCTGAGCTGATGAGTGGTAAAAATCAACAAGGTGGCAAAGCAGTGAGTTCTGCTGCTCCTTTGTCCCCAAGGAGCCACTTGTTAAAGCTCCTGAGCAGCATCCACATCCCTGTACCACTTGTCACTCAGGCTGTGGGTGAGCATGACCTCACGCTGAGCACAGACCCCACAGAACTCCAGACCGCTTTTCAGATGCTTTCCAAAGACAGCATGTAAGAATCTCTGTCATCTGCTTTCTCATGAATTCAGAATACCTTGCTCTCTCCAGACCCTGTTGGCCTTAATAAATGCGGCTGGAAGGTGGGGTTAAGGCTAGAACCATGTGCCCCACATTCCCAGTGAAGCCATGCCCCTGGGGAGTGAGGCTGACCTGATTCCAGGAAGCCTGGACCCCACATGGCAGGGTCTGCTGGGGATTAGGTCCCGGGCTCATCAGCTGAACCCGACCCTCCAGTTGCCCTCAACTCCCCTGGCACAAATAAAATACACTCTTCTTCCATGCCTGGTCTTTACCTCTTCCACTCCCAGATGGATGCCTCAAGATTTTTCTCTTTAAAGAAATTCAATTTTGAAAAGTCACACCTGAGTCTTAAACCTACTTGCTTTGGAGAGAACCCGATAGTCTTGAGTGTGACAGTCAAGAGAAGCCCTTGCTCTCCATGTGTGAGCTGTACTGCAGCAGCAGCTTCCAGAGGGCTGGCTAGAAATGCACAACCTCAGGCCCCACCCAGACCATTGGAATCAGTCTGCCTTTTAACAAGACCCTCAAGTGATTTGGTGCATAGTCACATCTGAGAAGCACTGTGTTCCCCCAGAAGCGGAGAGCACTCTCCCCAAGGCCCCTGATAGTGGTGAATAACCTCTTCAGGATTTCCTCCTCCTCCTCTGGTCACCTGACCTGTCTGTCCTAATGGTAAATGTCCACGGAGGAGGTTACCTTCACCACCCTTACCCCTGCTCAACAGTCTCTCGATCCCGACAGCCAGGAAGACCTTTCTCTTGCCAGCCGTTCATCTCTCCTATCGTCATCGTGGCTGGATTATGCTTGCTGTAACCTCAGCACGTCACTATTTCAATAACACTTCATTTGCTTAATGACAGTGAGTCACTGGCTGTTTTATGGCTCATTTCTGGTTGCTTTCAGAGAAGAAACCTGAGGTCCTTAATCATAGGGGCAGCGATGTCTACCGGTCCCTGGACATACAGCTGGAGACAGAGCAGGCAAGAAATGAAAGTCAACTAGTAGAGGGGCTTGAGGCCCTTGTCTCTTCACCTTTGGACCCACAGCCTCTGCGTCCAAAGAAGAGGTCTGGAAATCTCCAGGAACAATGGCTCACGCTGTGCCCGAGATTACAATACACAGGCTCCATTTTGTTGACTGGGGAAGCCAAGAGCTCAGGGAAGGATGGAAGGTGGACGGCTGCCAGGCAGTCAGGAGGAGGCTCTGTGGTCTGTTCCTGGATGCCTGTCTCCTCCTCCCACCTTAGGGTTAAGTGAGCCACAGGCTGCTCGAGGGGGTTCCGGCTTTCAGCAGGCAGCGTTCCCCAAGGCCAGGTAGCAAAGCACTCCTGTAGGCCCTGGGCTCTGAGCCTTAGTTATTCTCAACAGAGCTTAATGATCCCCAACTGCAAAATGGGTGGGAACAACCCAGATCTTTACAATAATGTAAATATCTTTCAAATACTCCCACTCGAGAAAGCTGGAACGATAAGTGAGGAAAAATACGAATCCGCTCCTTCCAGTGCTCAGGTGGGCTCCTCACAGCCCTGTCTCAGGCGGAACTTCCAGCTTCCTGACGTGTTGTTCACTGGAGTGCCTCCCTGTTAAATCTGCCTTCGGGAGCCCTGCCAATGTTTTAAGGACCAGCTCAAATTCAAACGCATTGAGGCCACCTTCCTAGACTCTCCTGTGAGAATTAATTAAACTTTCCCCTGCCCTGGGCACTTGATTTGTAAGCCTGGTGGAGCTCTTTTGTGGTTCTTGCTTCTATTTGCATTGTATGATGGAGTCAGTATCGTGATGCTGGAGTCAGCCGGATGTGGGTTAAATACCAGCTCTCTACCAGCCAGACGCAGTGGCTCATGCCTATAATCCCAGCACTTTGGGAGGCCAAGGTGGGTGGATCACGAGGTCAGGAGATTGAGACCATCCTGGCCGACATGGGGAAACCCCATCTCTACTAAAAATACAAAAAATTAGCCAGGCATGGTGACACACACCTGTAGTCTCAGCTACTTGGGAGGCTGAGGCAGGAGAACCATTTGAACCTGGGAGCCAGAGGTTGCAGTGAGCCGAGATCACGCCCTTGCACTCCAGCCTGGGCAACAGGGCAAGATTCTTTCTCAAAACAAACAAACAAACAAAACCGCAGTTCTATTACACACTAGCTCGATGCCTTGGGCAGGTGACTCAACCTCTCTAAGACTCAGGTTACGGAACCACCAAAATGGGTATAGTGGTAAGAGTGCCTATCTCCTAGGAGTGAGGCGGAATAAACAAGGTGATGCATGCCAAGGGCTTTGTGCACTCACTGCCTGACACAAAATGTGAGCTCACTCAGGAACTGTGGACCATGCTGCTGATTCTGGAGCCTGGCTGTATTGACACTCTGATGGCGATTAACTACCATAGCCACTAGACTGAGCTTCTGGAGGGACAGAGTCATTTAAAAACCACCTTTGACCCTGCAGTGTCTCATCAAGTGTCTCTCACACAAGAACTGACCACATCTTCTTTTTCAGGAACTGTTTCTCACAGTTCCTCTTTAAATGAGACAATATCGGTAAATGAGATAATAACGTAAATAAGAGCAATTAGCACGGAGCCTCTCAACAAGAAGCTCAAGAAATTCGAATATATCTTTTCTAAACAAAAAAAGAAAATTTATTCTGTGGAAGCTTCAACAGCTTGAATTAAGGTTGCTAATCTGAAAGGTTTAAAGGTTATGGGATGGGGAGTCCAGGAACTGAAAACTGATTTCTGAAGAGACCATAACTTTGTAACTGTGAGGAATGAATTAACTGATTGAGGCAACTGATGGAACTGGAATGGATTCAGATCAAGTCTTCCGTGTCCTGGTCTTGGCCTCATAATGCCTGCAGAAATGACAATTGGAGATAAATCATGAACCTGACATGCTGTCGGGAGGGTTGCAATAGCAGTGGTATGAAAGCGCCTGGAGAGTGTATGAACCTAGAAAGGGCCAAGTCTAACCCCAGAGAAGGGGCTTTAACGGCTCTGGAGGAATCAGGTTATGTCAAGGACCCCAGGAGATGAGCATGGGGGAGAAACTGATTACTCGTGTCTCTTTCCAAATCAATGCCTTCCCCACAAATAACCTTCCCCAGGTTATGAAATCTGTGGTGCCTAGAGGAGGAAAGAAACACTGCTTTCTGCTCCATGCCATGGGGAAAGCTAAGCTGAAATCAAAGCAGCAGCTGACTGCACGAGCCGGCATGCACACATCCCCACGCACAGCCAGGCTCCAGAATCAGTCCCGGCTGCTCTCTCCTCGTAGACAAATATTCCAAGCTGCGGTGCTTGCTGTCAATAAAAATAAACAGTTTCATGACAGCATAAGAGGAAGGCGTGGCTGGCAGATAGGGGAACAACAGCTTGGAGAGAAGACAGGTGTGTTGCTCTCTCCTTTCCCCTCTCCCTCCCCAGGGGCCTCACTGCCTGCCATCATCTGCCACTGCAAACAACGTGTTCAGCAGCGTGCAGGTGTGAGCACATCCTCCAAGAGAGGGCATCTGCTACCCGGAGATACCTTCAGGTATGCCTTTGGAGAGGAAGGATGCTTTCTGAAATCTAGACCTCTTGGGTCAAAGTTCTAGATGTGTTTGGTTGAACATGACCCTGGACAGGTCACTGAATTCTCTGGGTCACAGTTTCCACCTGTGGAACAGAACATGGGGAGAGGCACAGGAGATAGAGGCGATAACTCTGGGACAAAGAACAGATAACCACTCAGTCAACAGTCATTGCTTTGTGAGCATTAGAGATAACAGCCATGATGTGGACTTTCCACATTATAACTGTGCATATGTTGACTGGATGCTCACTGAAACCATCTCCTATTCCTGGCACACAGCTGAACTACACTTCTCAGCCTCCCTAGACGTGATCTGGGATTGTTCTTACCAATGGGATATGAGCAGAAATGATGTGCGTCACTCCCTGGCTGAGGCACTTAAGAGTGGGTGTGCTTTCTCCATTCTTTCTGCCACGAGATGGACCCCCCTACACTCCTGTGTAACTGCAGAGAGAGTCACCCAAATCATATTAGGTTGTGATGAGACTGAGACATGAACTTTTCTTGTATTAGACTACTGAGATCTAGAGGCTGCCTATCAGAGCAGCTGGGGTTACTTACCCTGATGGCTTATAAGCACGACCCTCCATTCTATGAAGGATAAATAAATGGCACTCCATGACAGTGACGTTTGGTGAAAATATTACCGAGATACAAGGTAAGAGACCGAACTTCTAACCTAAGATCAAAAACTATCAAACTCTTGGTTTTGAGCAAGTCACTTTCTCCTTCTGGCCCTCAGTTTCTGATTTCCACAAGGAGGGAGTAGAACTACACGGCCACCATGATCCCCCACTGCTCTGAGATATCCGCAATGTGAAGCCAAGGGGGCTCAGGCCCACCGATGAATCCGTACCCCCGTCACTGAAGTGCATCTAATGATGTGTGCCAGGTCTGAAGGGTGCTGGCCTTTGCTGGACAGCACTGCTCATTATTACCAGACAGCCCTCAATAGCCCCTGCTCGTGCAGTACATGAGAATGGCAGAGATACGGTAAACCCCAAGTACTCAATGGTTGCTCAGCCAATGTCTGCTGAGCAGTTGCTCATTGATAGCTGAGGCAACAGATGAAATGAAAGTGAAATTTCTCAAGATTCTTCACTACACCTCCCCCATCTCTCCCAAGTACCCTCTGTCAGGCTACCATATTGCATGACTCCAGGCTGCACCATTCATACCACAGTCTGGATTGCGCACCTCTCCTGGAGTTGTGCAGTACACAGCTGGTGCGGCATTGGATGGTGGCCTTGGCTCCTCTGTGTCCTCAATGAACACACCATGCATTCCCACACCTCCTTGCTTTTGTCTGTGTGGCTCCCATTGCCTAGAATAACTTCTCTCTCTTCTCCAACTGCAAAGCTCCAGTGTTCTTTCAAGGCCTGCTTGAAACATTTCCTTCTCTGGGAACCTTTCCCTGGTTGTCACTACTTGCTGAAAAATTGTTTATTCCCCCTTGGTAGTATCACCCATTTTGCCACTTGGTTAGTCATTTACACGTTTGCCTCCCCTACTGGGCAGTAGGCTTCTCAAGCACGGTGACATTGTCTTTTCTACTTAAGTTCCCGGTACCCCAACAGTGCCAGGTTTACGATAAATTCTCAGTGAATATCAACACATTGAATGAACCAAGTTTTCTTTTTCTTACTGCCCTGGGTCATATACAGAGATACACACACACACAAAAAAAATGTGT
Source organism: Rhinopithecus roxellana (assembly GCF_007565055.1). Taxonomy (NCBI): domain Eukaryota; kingdom Metazoa; phylum Chordata; class Mammalia; order Primates; family Cercopithecidae; genus Rhinopithecus; species Rhinopithecus roxellana. Next base: position 4,276,060 of record NC_044558.1, read on the forward strand.
TTTGAAAAGCATGAAATGTAAAAACCTAAAACTATTCAGAACCCCTCCCCCTGACCCCCCCCAAAAAATAGGAAATAAAAAGGGCAAAGGTGGCTGCTGATATTGGTGCTTTGAGATGAGAGCAGGAATCTGCTGCTTTTCTTGAACAAATAAAGGATTGGGGTCAGAAAGGTGTTGCCCAGCTCCCCTAAAAGAGGCCTCATGGTGGAATTAAGTCAGGTGGTGAAACTTCCTAGGGCATCAAACCATGGGCCCCCAAGGCAGGGGACCACATTGAAACCTGGTCTTTATAGTTCCCCATTGACACATGGAGGCTATGTCTCTACAAGTTGACAGGTGCAGCCATCCCTCTGAATTATTTTGGTGGAGTGGCCCATCCTCAGGGACCCAGAGAGTGAATGTGAGGGCCAGTAATAGACCATGGAATGCATATGAGTGGAGGAGAAAAGGATGGTAAGCTTAGGTCTCCATCAAAGTGTTGATGGTGAGGTCAGTGGCAGAATAGGCAAGTTCCTGGGAGTGGTGAAAGATGGGAATGAGGGTGAGGGAGACCATGCACTGTCTACGCAGGCAAATAATGCCAAAGAGCATCCAAGAGTTCTATTCCCCCTGCTCCAGAGGGACCCAGGCAACTTCCAAAAAGCAGGCAAGGGGAGAATGCCAGTGCCCTCTCACGGATCCTGTGCGGCAGCTGTAATCATCAAGAGAACAGTTTCCAAGTGAGGGCTGCAATGGTAGGTGGTTTGTGGACAGATCTCTGGTAGTTTGCATAATCATGTCTGTACACTTTTGTCCCCAATCACTGATTTGCTTTTGCTCAGCCTCACTGCTGCCTCAACCATTACTGAGCTATTGAGCTTCCCAATCTTTCCAGGAGGCTTAATTGCCACCCACCCACCCACCCAAACCCCAAAGTCAGTGAGTAAATGAGGTAAGCTGGATTTAGAGATCCTCTGGGCCAGCGGAGTTGATAAGCATGTCAACAGTCAAGTTGATAAGCATGTCAACACAAACTTTGCTGATTAGGCCAACCCCATTCCCACGTCACCAAACTATCCCTGTAGACCTCACAGGCTGCACCTGCTCTTTAAAGAACCTCGCTGCAGCGCCCTCTGGTGGTCATGGCCAATTGCGCAGGTACACACTGGCTGACTTGTATTGGTTACCTAACTTGCCTCTCCCAGTAGACTATGAGCTCCCATCCCAGTGCTGACTCTCTCAGTGTCCCCAGAGCCTACACAAGGCCTGTGTAGTAAAGAAACTAACCCTTCCTAAAAAGAGGTTTGGTTCTGTCCTTCACTTCTTGGAGGCGATCTCTAAGCCCTTGGAGTATCATGACTGGTAGGACTCTCTTTGTTTGCTTGAGACCTTGGGCCGGGCAGAGTAACAATGTGATTTATGGTGCAGGTTTTGAACCACAGCAGCAATGTGCTGGAAGGTGGACACTTTGAATCGTGTGGTATCAGCTTGCCTTCCCGAGGGACTGGAGACAGAGGTGAGCCACATGGGAAGTCAACCACTTAGGCGATGGAGCTCCAGTAAAAACTCTGGACCTCAAAGCCCAAGTGAGATTCCCTATCAGGAAATACTCATGTGTATTGTCACACATTGGTGGCACGAGAGTGACTCCATGGAGAGAACAACTGGGATCTTCACATATATATATATTTTTAATTTAAGACTGAGTCTTGCTCTGTCGCTCAGGCTAGAGTGCAGTGCTATGGTCTTGGCTCAGTGCAACCTCCGCCTCCCAGGTTCAAGCAATTATCCTGCCTCAGCCTCCCAAGCAGCAGGGACTACAGGTGTCTTCCACCACACCCAGCTAGTTTTTGTATTTTTTTTTTAGTAGAGATGGGGTTTCACTATGTTGGCCAGGCTAGTCTCGAATTCCTGACCTCAGGTGATCTGCTCCTGGGATTACAGGCGTGAGCCACTGTGCCCAGGTGTATCTCCACATTTTAAATTGTTCCTAGACTCCACCCTATGTGCTTCTTCCCTTGGCTGATTTCAACATTTCTTTTCCCTGTAACAAATTATATTCAGGGGTATAGTATCTTTCAGCAAGTTCTGTGAATCATTTTAGCAAATGATTAAACCTAAGGATAGTCTTGGGGACTCCTGAACTTGCAACTGGTATCAGAAGCGAGAGCAGTCCTGTGTGGGCTGTGCTCCCTTTAAAGTTGTACAGCCCTTCATATAATCAGAGATAAGAAAGGTCTATCCATTGAGTTTCCCCTTCCATGAGTAATTTTACTGGGAAGTCTTGCCTAACCCAGGGAAGTTGGACAATGGATGCTTTGGGTGGCTAAGGATAATTATGGGGGCTTTCAATCCCCAGATTCTTATCAGGGTCTCAAGACCTCATCAGAGAGCATAGTTTCCCTAGAAATTTCTAAATCTGCTTTCTGACTGTGAAGCATTTGCAGATGCACACCTCATCTCAGGCCTGTCGTCGGTAGTCCTAAACTTTGGAGACCGCAGATGACAGCATTCTCAGAAGCTGAGAACCTAACACTGAGGGTTGTAGGCAGAAGACTATTCCATCCTGAGCAAAGATTACTCTAATGCTCCTTCTCATTTGACGAATAAGAATATTAATAATAACTATCATAATAATAGTAGTAGCGAAATTGACTGTGCACGTTTTACATGCCAAGAACAATTCTAAGTCCTTGGCATTCATTATCTTCCTGAATCTTCACAGCTTTATGAACTGGGCATATTGTTATTCTTGTTCCACTGATGAGAAAACTAAGTGGCTGAGAAATTATTAAATGGCTCAAGGTCACAGATCAAGTAAATGGCGGAACTAAGATTCCAGCCAAGGCATTTTGACTCTGGGGCTGTGGTCATAACACTATCCATGTCCAAGCATTAGACTCTGGAATGCCTGACATCGTTTCTAGATGGATATGTCTGAATGGTCTCTGTCAAACTATAAGCCTCTTGAGGGCAACTATTGGCCCCTTTCAACGTTGAAGTCAGAGCTTGTGCCAATTCAAATAAAGCTAATTTAGAGATAATCTCATGGCACTAAACCAGGTATGCTCTTTTAGACATGATATCTCACTGATCCCCCAACAATGCCATGAATTGGTATTCATGCCATGACATAGATTGAGGAAGCTGAGTCTGCTTTGAAAATTTGAACTCCCAAATGTTCTAGTTCCTCTCAAATTAAATAACACACGTGTATTTAGTATCTTTGATGTATTAGGTTGAAGCCTAAAATACTTTCAATATGTGACTATTTTTGACCACCCAAAATGACAGTTTCATATGGTTTAACCTAAAATAATATGCCAGGCTAAGTACAACTGGCAACAGCTGATGAACAGGAGTAACTGGAAATGTTTGGTCAATGAGTGGTCCATCATGGTCAACTTTAGGTACTTCCCAGTGTTTAGTCACCTACATATTATCTCTTTGAACGTACTGATGGCTCCTGAGGCTGCAATGGTTATTAGAGTTCTCCCTGTGAGCAAGTGACATTCCAAGGAAGAGTTAACATGACATGAATGCTAATGTTTAAGAGTCCAGGAGAAGAGGCACAGTGTATGGTGTGGTTCATTTAAACTCTTATAAATAACCCAAAGACCCAGGTTAGGGTTTTCAGTCTGCCTTTGAATATCTATGTGACATTTAGCAAGTGGCTTAACATCTCTGAACTTCAAACTAAAAAAAACAGAAATGCCACTTTGCTCACAGGACAGCTGTAAGAAAGAACTGACATTGAGGATGTGGAAAGATCTTGTAAGCTGTAAAGTGCTGTACAAACCTTCTGTGGCTTAAGTCCTCTCTGTGCTGAACCATCTTAGGGCATGTCATTACTCGGAGGAAGTCACTGCCGATGCTCCATCTGCATTTGTCCACCTGACCCAGTTTTTGATGGTAACTTTTCAGGAAACCCTTGCACTCAAGTACCACGTTGCCTGGTCATCTGTCCAGCACACCTGGTGTCCCCTTGTGTATGTGCTGAGCAGGACTCGGGGCAGCCCAGAGGAATCACAGGGAATGAACCCAGAGCCCAGCACTGCAGCCTCCACTTCCTCCTCTTCTTGCACCCCTGTGCTGGGAGAAGAGAAAAGGGTGGAAACACAGAAATCCGCACCCCTCCTCCCTGGCCTCAGTCCTAGGGGAGAAAGAAGTAAAGAACCAGCCCAGTCTCCAGGAGCCAAAGGAACAGCTTGCACTGCCTGAGCAGGCTGGTGCCAGGAGGGGATCTGAGTCACTCTGACAGCAGCAGGGGCGCAGTGCCAGCCCATCCAAGGGGCCTCCTGCCCCTCCCCTCGGGCACTCTGCTAGGGCACTGACACTGTGGCAGAGAAATACAGCTCCCAAGCAGAGGGCTCCAGCCTGGCTTTTAGGGACTCACAGAGGCAAAGACCTCCTTTTCTTGGGTCGCCAACTTGTGATGCAGAGGTCCCTGGCTGCTCTCTCAATCTCAGGCACCTGTATGCTGAGGCCAAATGGCCAGGCACCTCCCCACCTCACTCACCTTCAGTGGATCCCATTGTCCACAAGACAGAAGTGGCACCTCTTAGCCTGGCACTCACAGCCCCTGTAAACAAGCTCAGATCTGTCGTCCCAGCCCTGTCTGCCACTGCTCCCTTTAGAGGATCCCTTGTGTCAGCCAATCTGATTTACACATGAGCTCCCACCCCACCACAAACATGCTCACACACGTGACTTGTTTATTCCCTATGGCCCATGTTGCTCACGTTCTCCCCCTTCCTTTCAAGTCTTACCCACACTTGAAGACCTAGCTCGTATGTCACCTTCACCAAAAGCTTCCTTCCCTGACTATCCATCCACTCAACTGATGTTTGTGAAGCACCTACTACGTGACTGGGGCTGTTTGGGATGCTGAATATAATGGGGTACAAAAAGACTGGATCTTGTTCCTACGGGATTCCCATTCCAATGGGAAATTACAGAAAATAAACAAGCAAGTAAAAAAGTAAGACTCAGTCAGAGATAAGTAATATACGGAGAGTCAGCCAGGGTGACGTGTAGAGAGTGAGTGACCAACAGGGACGCAGCGCTCGGAAGTCTCTCGGACGAGGTGCTGCTTGAGCTGAGATCTGGAGGACAAGGACTCTGTCGTCCCAAGAGTGAACAGAAGAGCATTCTAGTTAAGTCTAACAAGGAAGAAGGAGCAATCACTAAGCCCTCTGACCTGGCCTCTGACTTGGTCATGGTGATTCACCGCTTGAGAAACCTAGTTTCTCTGTCTGCAGAATGAAAGGACTTCCACAAAGGCTTGACCTCGGCCACCGTGTAAGTGCCCTCAGCCCCGGGGCCTTGTCTCCCCCATCTGCTGCCCACCCTAGTTGTTGCCAAAGTCTTACTCGGTGCCAGCCACGCAAGGCAGGCACTCTCCACCATTTCCTTTAAAATGCTTCAGGAGAGAGTCCCATTTTCTCTCATTTCCCTCTTTCATTTCAGATGCGATATAAAGGACTATCTACCCTGAGGTACTGAAGTCATCCTCCCCCAGTCCATGAAGAGCAGTAGTACACTCTCCCTTTCTGCAGGCTGCCTGGGATCCTGCTGTGATCGTGCCTGGAAGCAGAGGCCATCACGAATCACCTGTTTCCAGGCAGTTTTCAAGCTAAGTAAGATGCCAGTGACGCCACACAGAAGGCTCCCGTGTGTTTTCTTCTACGCCACCACAATCTTGAATGATAGGTCCTCCACCCGTGGAAAGACTCGTGCTGAACAGGACGGCACCACCACGCCAGGACGCATGCAGGCAAATGGCACGTTTTAGGGCGGGAGGCACCAGCCCTCTCCCTTCCTCAGCCTTCAGGGCAGCCTGGGAAGAGCCGGAGCCTCTGTTCTGGGAGTTTGCCTCTGGTACCTCCACTCAATTTCAAACCTCTGCAGAAGGAAACAACAGCTCCTTTCAATGGTCACAGCTCAGAGTCCAGACACACACCCAAGTCACTCCTTGGGTGACCCTGAATGTAACACTTAACCATGCTGAGCCTCAGGTATGCCATCTGCGAAATGGGTTGAAATACTCCTGTCCAGTTCACTTTACTGGAAATGTATGAATGTAACTGAGCCCTTAAATGTTTGAGATGACCACTTACCATCTACCTATCAAATCATAAGAGTTCTTGGGCCACATAAAATCGGGCTGGAAGAGATCGTTGTTAAATAACAATTAAACCCCTAACACAGCTCTGGGGCCCCTAGCTTCCCAGAGAATTGTGTATGGTAACAGTGAAAAGAGCATGAGACACACAGGCTCCAGTTCTGCTTCTTACCTGTGCACTTTTTTAGCATCAGCCTCCTTATTAGTATAGTGCCAACATTAATGTCCAGCTCACAGGTGCATCTAGCCAGCATGGGGACCAGAACAAGGGATGTACCCTGTAAGTGTTAGCTATTAATACCATTATTTAACTCATCTAAGCCCTGCCATTGACTGGGGGCAAACAGAGCTGGGGATTACCCTAACCTGGTTAAATATTTTCCAGCTTGCCTGATAACAAAACTCTATCTAGTGCAGGGCTCGGTGGCATGCACCTGTAATCCGAAACTACTCAGGAGGCTCAAGCAGGCAGATCACATAAGCCCAGTAGTTTGAGACCAGCCTGAGCAACATAGCAAGACCTCATCTCCAAAATTAATTAATGATTAATTAATTAAAAGTTAAAAATCAAAATTTAAAAATTAGCCAGGTGCAGTGGTGCACACCTGTGCTCCCAGCTACTCAAGAGGCTGAGGCGAAAGGATTGCTTGAGTGTGAGGGTTCAAGGTTGCAGTAAGCCACGGTCATGCCACAGCACACCAGCCTGGGTGATAAAGATTTCATCTCTAAAAAAATAAACTGCGACAAAATCTCCACCTAGGGACTTGCGTTTTCCTAGAGAATCTCAGACTCCTTTTCATTATGTTATCACTCATCTTCCCCAGCTCCGAGAAGGCAGAGGAAATGGCTTTCATGCCGTGGCACAGAGCAGTTAGGGGACTTCATCAGTTTCAGGGCAAGCTGAGGCAGCAGTAAGAGAACCCATGTTTCCTAATTCTGACCACCATGTGCTGCAGCACTCAAAACAGAGAGACGGCGCTCAGGCTGAGAAGGACTCCGCCCAGGCTGGAGCTGCACTGGCTGCTGGCAGCCGCTTTCTCCAGGAACAGGACTCAAGGGTCTGGGAGCTCAAGGCACAGAAGTTGTTTCTGGATCCTGGCGCTGCCAGGCCTAGGCCTCCCTGCCAGCCCTGCAGCACTGCTGTTCCCATCCTGGAGAGGCCAAGCAAGGCAGTTACGAAAGCAAACTCTTCTAGATTTCAAGGTCTCTCAGTTTTAAATCCATGACCTTCCATGCACTTTAAATACTGCTCTCCATTTCACAGGAGCCTTTATGTAAGTGGGTGGAGGGGCTGTGCCTGCCAGCCTGCCAGTCTGTGTGTCTCGCCTTCAGGAGCTCCTGCGAAAGGTCACCTCGCCACAGACGCCTTCAATGGCTAACGCTTGCCATGTGCTAGCGACGCCTTCCTTTTTTTTTTTTTTATTTCATTCATTTTGCTTTTAAAATATCAATATGTCTTGTGAGTTTATTCACCCTCTTAGCTCAACCTTAACATGCCGGATACATAGGGGCTGCATAAAGGTGCAGATCTGGGAGTGACCAGTAATCAGAGGCAGGAGATGAAAGGGGAAAAACAGTGGTCAGAGAGGTGGAAGAACCAGGAATGGGCTCACCACCAACATCAGGAACGGAGGCTCAAAAGAAAGGGCACCACCACCCAACTCGACTCCACTCAGCTCAGCAACCATGGTTTTAGGCCTACTTTTCCCAGCAATGTTCTAGGCTAGCAATTCCAACACAACCATCATGGGAGCCACATATGTACTTTAAAATGTTCTCATAGTCACATTAAAAAGGTAAAAAGATACAGGTGGAATTAATTTTAATAACATATTCTAGTTAACCCAGTATATCCAAAATATAATCATGTTAAGTGTAATTTACTGAAAATTATTAATGAGATATTTTACATTTTTGTACTAAATATTTGAAACTCATGTATATTTCACACTTACCGCATGTCTCAATTCAGAATAGCCACGTGTCTGATGTGAATGCCCCTGGTGGATAGTGGTTATCACACCAGGCAGCCCTAGGTACTGGTTATTCCAGGAACTGGGAATCCAAAGTGAGGGAGGTATCGTCCTGGCCTTTGAGGAGCAAAGAGTAACCACACAGGTAATCTCAGGCAAATATGGCAAGAAGAGTGGGCTGTGGTACCCACAGGGTCTCTGGGACACACATGAAGGGTGATAAAATTAGCCTAACCTGGAGGAAGCTCAGGAAATCTCCTGGTTCAAGCACATCAGAAGAGCAGAGGGGTGGGGACGTGATTGCTGAGAACGGGCCAAGGCATGTGGCAATCAGGAGGACAGGCTAGATCCTGCTGGGGAGTGAGGCCGACACCAGATTGCAAGGGGTTAAGAATCAGTGAGTGGGGAGAAAGTGTAAGCAGATGGCTATGAAGTGAGACCAAAGGACAAGATAAGGCAGTGGTTCACAGGAACCGCAATCGTTATAACCATGATCGTTAACGGAAGTACCTGCTCTGGGCCTGGCTAGAGAAGGTGTCTCATTTTGATTTTAGGAGGGGAAATTGAACACATACGTTCATAGAAATGGAAGAAGGGTCCAGCCACGTAGGAACATTTGGAAAATGCAGGGGAGAGAAAGATTCTGATGAAGAAACATAACAGAAGAATCCTGAAGGAACAAGCTCAAAGTTTCTTATACGGAGGAGCCATCCTCAGGCTGTGGGGTAGAAAAGCAGGGACACTTGTTCATGGAGGCAGAAGAAAAAAAAAAACAGAGGAGAATGGGGAATGAAGAGCCCCTTTAAGGTGGGAGAGGAGGGAAGCTGTTGCCAGAGTCTGATCATGTCACTCCAGCCAAAAATGTTTCATGACTCCTTGATAATAAGAAATAACAAGCAAATTCCTTAATAGGACATGTCATGTCGAATGTCCACTACCTCTCTCCCAGCCCATTTTCCATGTCTCGTGTTAGACTTTAGTCACTTGGTGCTACAACCTTATCTCCTCCTCTTTCACCCCTGATACCCTCACATACCTTCTTCCCTTAAAACTCACCTGTATCCACTAGTCCAGAAACTGCATTATTTATCAAAATCTAAAGACTCATGAAACCTTACTTCGTCTACAAAGTCCGCCTTGGTCTTTTCCTAGGGGAATAACCTCTCATTCTCTTTGCTGCCACACACCTCTACTCTGGCAACTACCACTGCATGTCAGGAGTAGGGGTCCCGCCAACAGATGAACAACTTGAGGCCAGGGTCCACATTTTAGCCTTTATTATGTCCTCCAGGCTCTCTTACAGGGCTTAATATATATTTAGTAAATACAACCTCCAGGAGGACGGGGACTCTGTGTTTTTGTGCACCACTGTAAACCGACCTTGGGGTTCCAACCCTGAAGTAGGCACACACTGGATGTTAGACAAATATTTCTTGAATAGGAGGATGAATGAATGGATGGAAGGAGGGTGGGAGGGTTAGACAGATGGATGGATGGACATCTGTCTATGCAGTTAGACCAAATACTTAAATCTTCAACAATAGAGATGACATCATAAAATTATTTTGTGTTCTTCAGCAGCACATAGTATGTGTATCATTTGGATATTTGACCCCTCCAAATCTCATGTTAAAATTTGATCCCCAGTGTTGGAGGTGGGGTCTAGTGGGAGGTGTTTGGGTGATGGGGCCAGATCCCTCATAAATGGTTTGGTGCCTTCCCCGCTGTAATATATAATACATAAGATCTCACTCTATTAGTTCATGTGAGAGCTGGTTGTTTAAAAGAGCATCGCACTTCTCCTTTCTCTCTCTCTTTCTCCCTCTCTCACCATGTGACACACCAGTTTCCCTTCCCTTCTGCCATGAATGGAAGCTTCCTGAAGCTCTCACCAGAAGCAGATGTTGGTACCATATTCCTTGCACAGCCTGCAGAACTGTGAGCCAAATAAATCCGTTTGCTTTTTTTTTTTTTTTTTTGAGACAGAGTCTCGCTCTGTCGCCCGGGCTGGAGTGCAGTGGCCGCATCTCAGCTCACTGCAAGCTCCGCCTCCCAGGTTCACGCCATTCTCCTGCCTCAGCCTCCCAAGTAGCTGGGACTACAGGCGCCCGCCACCTCACCTGGCTAGTTTTTTGTATTTTTAGTAGAGACGGGGTTTCACCATGTTAGCCAGGATGGTCTCGATCTCCTGACCTCGTGATCCGCCCGTCTTGGCCTCCCAAAGTGCTGGGATTACAGGCTTGAGCCACCGCGCCCAGCCAATCCATTTGCTTTATAACTTACCCAGCCTCAGGTATTCCTTTACAGCCGCACAAACCAGTATGGGCCTCTATCCACAGGAGCATTTAAATAATTCTATTGACTGGGTATGTATTGATGATAACAATAACCTGAACTTGTTTATTACTTTTTCTCCCAGGAGAAGATCCAACACTTTAGAATAGAGATTGCAAATGGGTGGATTGAATTATTTTTATTTTGAGTCTCTGTACATGTCCTGAACCCTCCAGTTTACCTCACTATTACCCTACACCTCAATAACACTTATTCTAATAACATTGCCTATCTGGTCCCAAAGGTATATAAGTATTAGGTTGATGCAAGAGAAATTGCGGTTTTTCCATTCAAAGTGATGGCCAAGACTGCAACTACTTTTGCACCAACCTAAATATTTAGCAACCAGTGTGTCCTCTCCACAGAGGAGGAAACAGAAGGATGCAAGGCTTAAGTAGCTTGATCGAAGCTAACAGAAGTCCTTGGAAGAGTGAAACCCATGTCCAGGTCTCCTTTCCTTCAGCACTCCACAAAACTGCTCTGGGGGACCCAGCTACAGGTCAATATTTTCCAAAGTTTTAGCATAATTGGTTTCTCTAGATCAGCTTCCCTTACACAGCCTAAGATGCAGGTAAATTCTTAGTACCTGGTAAACCCCAATAACCTCAGTGGTAGCCTTTCCCAAAGAACAGACACCTTTACAGAACAAATGGCTGCTTTTCCAAATAGACAGCTCCTGTTCACTTTTGGATACTCATGGAGGATGAGGGGCTGACTAAACACGTCCATACATTGGAATAAACCATTATGATAGTTCCTAATAACTTTGTAATTTTGCCTTCAGAGAAGCCTGAGCCTTCAGTGATAAAAATCCTGACCCTGCCTAACCAAGTCAAATATCCCCACTCCATCCCCGGGCAGCAGCAGTCCTGGATCCCCAGCCTCATCCATGTCTTTGATTTGAATATAGAGGTTCACATTCCACTCTCTCCCCAATTCTCTGTCCCTACTATGGGGCATCAGTGTCCTTTCTCATCTTGACCAGGTTTCTGAGTGCTCTATTAAGGATACACTCAATGCCCACACAGACTGCCTCCGGTAGAAACAGAAAAACACACCACATAACCAGTGTAAACGTCAGATGTGGCCTGATGAGTTACCAAGATGCTCTGACCAAAGATTCCAACTTAATTCCAAGTAGGAACATTTCTATTCATCAAACGGCCTGGAGAGCCCAAGCATGGTTAAGTAAAATGGAAGAGAGAAAAAGAAGTGCTTGGCAACAGGAAGATTGTGGGTTAATGAAAAGAAGCTCATTGGGTCAGGAGGTGGTTGCTGGAGTCGCTGTTGAGACAGCACTCCTTAGAGTGGAGGGCACTTAGGCCATCACCTACTGTACTCCTGAGAACAAGTCTTTTAAAGAGACGAGCTTTGTCAGTCTGGGACCTCCATTTGTAAACATTTCTTGAGCACTTTTAACAGATCATGGAACGTGCTAGGTTCTGTAGAGGATGCAGTGATGAATACATCATGATTCTCTCACTGAGAGAACTTATCATCTCATAAAGAAGATAGAACATGTAGGCACATACCTACAATCCAAGGCACTGTGTGATATGAATGCTACAGCCTCACTGCAGAGGGGGCATGGAGGAGGAAAAAGCAGGTTTCATCCTATAGGGCTGCAGTTCTGACAATCTGGAATTAAATCATCTTTTCCATGAAGGTTAGGAAAAAAGGAATGAGGGACAACCTTTGAGGAGATGACTCATGTTGAAAAATGATCTGATGTCGACTTAATGCATAAACACATCTTAAAATTTTCTTTTTAGGAACCAAGGTAAAGGAAATGCATGCATCCAGGAAGTAATTAATATTGAACTGAGGCAAATATTGACCTAGGGCAGGTAACAGAACACCCAGAAGTGTGCAGATAAATAAGCAAGGGTGACAGAGACTGGAGAATTGACTGGAAGACTAATGGGTTCCTAATATTGCTTATTCGGATTTAAATGTGAGTGGAAATCACACCAATCAGAGTTTCAAAGAATGAGCCAATAATTGACATGCTCTTTCTTTTATTAGCCCTCTATTCAAGGAACTCAGAGTACTCCACATTTTTATCTTGGGAGCTCCACAACCAAACTCAATGCTAGGAATGTAGTAGGTGATCAATGAACATTGAATGAATGAATGAATGAGTGGAAGCATAAATGAGTAAGCTAATGGGTGAATGTAAATAAGAGCATAAATGTGGGTTCTAGTGGTTCTCAAACTCATTAATTTTTATTTAGCTTTCAGCCAAAATATTCGATGTCTCTGAGCCCTAGTTTCCTCATTGGCAGGCAACATGGAGTTGATCATAAAGACTTGATTCCAAGGACCCTTGTGAGGATTACATGACATGGGAAAATGCTGTGTAATTTAGGAAGAAAAAATGTCTGCCTAAATTGGTCTTGCATTTACACAATAAGGAACACACATTATTGAAAAACTAAAGAGTCACCCTCATGCCACCTCTATCCTGTTTGCTTGTCTGGGAACTGTCCGACCAGATTCTTTACTGGACAAGAATGTGCCATTACTACTACTTCCTACACAGGAGAGTGACAAAATTCCTGCTGAAAATCCATAACCAGAGATGTCAGCATGGCCGGTCTTGTCACGTGGAGCTGAGGAGTTTCTTAGCCTGCTACTTACAGGCAGGACATTTCGTTATCCCTGCTCTGGGTTTTCTGAGTCCTAGAATTAAGATGTCAGCTGGGGATCCTGGCTTTGTTCACATGGAAAATCTGCTGATTTATCAACCACTTCTACACACACTCAGGCACACGCTGCTGACACCTGCCTGCTCCTGCAACATAACTGGGCCATGTGGTGACAATATTAATTAGAAAATTGCTACTGAAGAATGAATCTGCAAAATTATCCACTTGCTTGGCCATGACGTTTTGTTAGCACACAACAAAAAGCCAACAAGGTCTGACAGGTCAAAATAGTGTGGTTGTAGTTTTCTTCAGGTCCGCAGTTCCAGAAGAAATACCAAGGATACAGAGAGAGACCTGGATAGACTTCTGGGATGGAACCTGGCCTCCAGATCCTTCTTTTCAAGACACGCATTGTCTGGAGCTTGGACATGAAACCCTAAGCTTGATATTCAGGGCTCGCCAGCAGTTTTATCGGGGCAGGGGTGGCAGGGTGAGTTCTCCGGCATTCAGGTCTGGCATTCACAGGAGTTGGGTACAAACCCCAGGTCTGCCTTGAGCTAGCTCTGTGATCGTGAACTGTTTAATTTTCTCCTGAACTTCTTTCCATACTATATGAACAGCATTGCCTTCCCTGGAGAGCTGTTGTGAGAATTAAATAAAATTACATATATATGTAACCTCTCTACATTAGCTATTATCCCTTTCCCTGCTTTCATAAGTTCTGACCATGCCAACCAACTCACTACTATCCATAGAAGAGTTGCTTTCTCACAGTTATGCTCTGCTCCAATATATACCATCACCTGAAATGCCCTTCCCTTTCCCACTTACCCAAATTAGACTCAGCCCAGAAGTCTCAGCCACATCCTCTCTCTCTGCAAAATGCTCCAAGACCTCCCAGCTGAATATGATTGCTCCTTTCTCTGAAATGTCACAGCAGTATGGCTAGTGATCTTTTCAGTGTGAGTGGCAGAATCCCCTGAGGGTTGCCATTGTTTTTTGTACATCTTGGTACTGCATTTTAGAGCGAGTTGCATAGCCTATTATTTATTGGACCATGTCCTAAGCCTTTCTTTACAGAACTTAACATATTGCTGGTGATCAAATCTGTTTTCCCAGCAGAGGATCTTCAGAACAATCCCTCTGCCTACTCTAAAAAATAATCTTGTCTATGCCTAGTAGTGGTAGAAAAGTCACTTTAAGAAAAATACATTCTGAAGTGAACAATATACTCACCTGGTCACATAGTATGCATTGGGTCCTGCCGTGTGGCAGAATCCATGCTTATCTCTGCAATCATTTAAAATTACTGCTCAGTTCACGAGCTGTTTTCCAAGTTATACCTGCATCCGAGTCCTTGAAGGAGCTCATCCAAAATGCAGCCTGCGGCTATCAACTTCAGAACCCCCAAACCAGAGTCTCAAGAGCTGGTGCCTATAATCTGCATTTTAACAAGGTCCCTTAGTGAGTCTCAGGACTGTTAATGTTTAAGAACCAAGGCTCTAGGCCAGAGATCTTACAATGATTATGTTGCTCTAAAAGTGCACCAGCCCTTGCAAATAACTGACCCAATGTCTGAAGAAGAGCAAAAAAAATGAGCAAGCAGTTGTGAGGTACTTCCCATGAGGATGAGTAGAAGGAAGAGGGATTATGACGCCTGAGTAGATGGTTACGGAGGTCCCGACTGAACATTCTCATAACCCCAATAAATTTCATAAAGAATTCAGTAGTCACAGTTCTCATCTCTGCAAGGATCATGGCGGGGACTGTGAACCTAACATTTAGAACAAGTGGATTGCGTTAGTGTACCAGGGTCATAAAAAGGAAGAGTCAGTTACAGAGAACTGAGAACTGTTTTTGAACCACTGGCTTCCATCTGAAGGTCACTGAAGGTCAAACCACATATAGACAAGGAGATGGATTTCCATAGGTTCCTTTCTCCTCTGAGATGTAGGAAGTACAATTTTAAGCTAAGGTAAAGAACAGTTGACTTTTTCAGAAAAAAAAAAAAAATGGCTCTAAAGGAATTAAAACTGAAAGTGGAGTGCTGGAAGGAGCAATGGACCAAGAACTCAGCTACTCATGACCTTGAGCAAGCAGACTTTTCTACTTGCTCTGAGCATGGCGTCACGGAAAGGGTACTAGACACGGAGTCAAGAGACTGGGGCTTGGGCCCTTGTTCTTCTTCCTGCAAATGTGAAATTCTGGCTACATCCCTTAGCACTTGGAGTTTCAGTCTCCTCATCTATAAAACTGTGATAACACCTACCATGCTCATCTCACAGAATTGTTATAAAATGCCAAGTAAGAAAACATGTATGCAAGTACTTTGTAATCAAGACATTCTTTTGTGAAAGTACTTAATTCAGTGATAAGTGTAGTTTTATGGGCATTCACTTCCTGCTGTATTTGTCAGGTTCCTTCCTGAATCAGATGGAAACGATTAGGGCAGGATTCATGTTATACGAAAATTGTGTTTCTTTCTGAATCCTCATTTACTAAGCCAGTTGGTAGGGGTTTTTGTTTTTGTTTTTTGCTGGAGGAAGTGTGGTAAGGTACAGTACATAGCTTGAACCTGTAGGAATTGGCCCGTGGATTTCCTTCCTGTGCCAGCCATTTATACAAATCAGAAAGGCAATGACGAGTGGAAGAGGGGGACTCTGACAAGTAAAAAGGGCTGAAAAAGTTTCTTGAAACTCTACTCAGCCCAGGACAGACTCTGAGACTCTAGTGGCGAGTGGACATGCCACCTTGTTTTGTTCCATGTTGATTCCGGAAACCATATGTCTAGTTGGAGAAATCAATACCGTCTGTATTTGTTACAAACTCATTAAGTTCTTCTCATTTACAATTTAGAGAGTGTCCAAGTCCTCTGCCTCTTCTGAACAGGGATAAATCCACAGACCTTTCCTTGATTCCCTAGTGATGGGAACGAGCCCAGGCAAGAGAAGATGAGCCCATGGAGCTGAGAGGGTGTGTGTTCCTTACCCAGGACATAGGAGTCTTGTTTCTCATTCTTGGAGTCATCTCTGACTTGTGGCCAGAAGTCTTAATTTTCTAAAGTATAAAATGAAACTACCCACTTATGACTTAACTTCAAAGAAAAATGTCTTGTTATCTTTATTACATTATTATGATCATTATTACTATCACTACTACTGTTATTATGAATTGCATTTTAAGCCTGTAATATGTGCCAGTAGAATAGTTTTATACACATTATTTTATTCCATCTTTACAACACTTAGAGGTAGGCACTCTTATGATCCCCTTATTGTAGATGGATAACTGAGATACAGAGAGATTAAGTAGCAGGAGAGCCTAAAGCAAAGGAACCAGGACTCAAACCCAGGTATTCAACTTCTATACGATATGTTGCCTCATCTGCAGAAAAAGTGATGAAACCAAGACTGCCTTTGCAGTGGGGAGAATGAGCTTTTGCTCTCAAAATAAATGAGCCACCATATATATTTACATTTCAGCTTTTCCTTCATCAGTGGAGAAATAGTGGGAAAAGGAGAAGATGCCCTCCCTAAGGTTGTCAGGGGTTGAGGGGAAGGAGGGTCGTGGCTTATCCACGGCCCATACTTTCTCAATAGATGCTTTATCACACACGTTTTAAGAAAAGTTCACTTTTATTCAGTTGAGGAATGACATAAATTAACCAAATTTGGGAAGTTGCTTTTTCCTGGATTATTATATTGTATATCATGTCACCAAAAAAGAAAATATTTTTAAGTGGTTCAATTCAGTTAAGGCAAAACAAACAGCAGCTTGTCACACCTGTGAAGACTAAAACCTGCATTTTTAAGGGGCTTTCTCTCATTAATTCGTTCATCCACATAACCCTGCTGGTAAACAATTAAATAAAACAAAGTCTAAAGAGGCATTACGTCCTGTTCAGGCTTTACTCACAGGGTCTACTGCAGCCAAGAAAAAATTCCAAAGTGTCTCCACTGTCGTTCCTTTCCTTCTTCTCCTTCTCTTGTATTACATTTCCAGAGCCCCCACTGTTCCTCCCACTGATCGTCCTGACGATAACTGTAGGCATCATTGTACCCTTTGGCAGTCTCTGCCTCCAAAGGAGAGGCCATGGGGTGGAGCATGATGGAAAGCAAAGGCCTTGAGCCAAGCTATTGTACTCCAAATTCTGCTGTACCACTTCAGGCTGAGTGACTCTGGGAAAGAAATGTAAACCGTCTGAACTCTAGCTCTCCCAGCTGCAAAATGGGCATCTCATAAGGTTGTGGTGAGGATTAAAAGAGAAGAAAACCTACCAGTACCTGAACCCAAAAGGCAACAGAATGGAGAAGCAAAGAGCATGGAGACATAAAATGGAATTAGGGCTCTGCTACAGGCAAGCCCCTACAACCTAGAGCAAGTGATTTAATCTAAACCTCGGTTTTCTCATCTGTAAAATGGCACCAGTGATAATGCCCACAGTGCTAAGCAGCCTCTCTGGAACATCGTGAGAATGAGCTCTCTCCTGTCTTCATGGCACGAGGGAACAGAGGCTGAACTGAGCAGGGAGCCTGGAAGAAGGACCTGAGCAGGTGTCATTCAGCCCCTTCAGGGTTTTCCGTTTCAGACTTTCCTGGAGACAGAAGTGATATACTCGGTGCACATCTGCTGTCCAGCCCTGTGTTAGGCTCTGGGGAAATAGCAGGAAATCAAAGTTCTAAACAAATATGCATTTACAAATGCATACTAGAATGGTAAGCAGTGACAAGTGACATAAGTGAGATAAAGGAAAAGATTGTGATGGAGAGGACAGCTACTTTAGAGAGTGGTCAGGGGAGGTGTCTCTGAGGAGGCAGCAGCTGAGCAGTGACTTGGATACAATGATGTGGCAAAGATCCCGGAGGAGAATGCACCAAAGAGAGAACGGCCTGTGCAAAGGCCCAGAGACAAGAGTGAGCTTAGAGTGCCCACACAACCCCAAGAAGGGCACAGTGGCTGAAGCAGTGTGCATGAGGGTGGGGTGAGAGCACAGGAGGAGATAAGATCAGGGAAGTGGGCAATGGCCAACATGAAGAGCCTCCAAGGCAAAGGTGAAGGGCTTAGATTTTGCTTCTAATGGCAAACCATGAGCAGTTTGGAGTGCAGGAGTAAAATAAGGTGATGGGTAGTTTTAAACCATCACTCTGGCTGCTGTGTGGAGGAACTATGGTGGTGAGCGGGGGGCAAAGAGGGCAGCTGGGAAGGTGTCAAGGTGGGCCAAACAAAAAATGAGGATGGCTAGGATCAGGTCAGAGTAACGGAGGGCTGAGGAATGGTTTATGTGAGATAGATATAGCAGCACAGAGAGGCTGGACGGCTGTCAGCTCCCGCAGGTGGGTGCCCAGTTGTGCCACTTCCTTCAGTGGGGACCCTGGGAAGGAGCAGGTTGGGTTCTGGATTTGTTGGTGTGGGCCAAGGGCATAGAGGCCCCACCTCCTCTTCCATGTGGTGAGAGACTCCACCCTATGCGAGAGGCCAGCTGTATCCACCCCCACCTCCGACCACATGGCCAAATTTAATTCAGAGCTCAAAACCGCAGAATACCTCATTGTGACCACAGGTCAAGTCTTGTTCTCCAGTTTTACTTTATCACTAAAAAATGCTAATAATTTGATCCCCATCTTTCCAACAATGAGATCCTACTTCTCCATTGGTCCAAACTGGAAAGGAAAGATCATTTGGAAGTTCCCTAAGGCCAGAAAACTAGAATCCAAAAATGTATATATTGTCCTAAAAACTCTCTGTCAGATAAATAAGCCATATGTTTTCACTGTGTATAACCCCGGGAGAGGAGATATATTAAAATATTGAGGTTTGCAACCTGTAGCCTGAGTTAATAAATAAGGAACCTGTAAAAATATTTGTATACCAAGTACTTCTGCAAATTAAATTAACAACACGTCCCTTCCAGCTCTGTATTTATCTCTACTCCTTCCAAACAGGCTGGGAATTTCATGGTAAGAAGGAAGTCTGGTCATGAGGATGTGCCCTAGAGGCCACAGCCACAGAGAAAGCTTCTCACCTTCTCTCTTCGGGCTTGGGCCATCTAATCCAATCACCCACTGACAGTTCAGTACCCGAGGAGAATAACATCTATCAGCAGAGAGAGATCTAATCCGAAACAGGAATCTAATCAAAAGGTGGGAAAAATGGAACACTGATAAGAGTTGACATTTATTGACACAGGCACTGTGCTGAGGGCTGTATAATCATCTTGTATCATCCACATACGCTATGAGGCAGGTACTCTTATCTTGCATCTTACAGATAACAAAGTCAAGCTTGGAGAAATTAAGCAACCTGCCCGAGATCACACGGTTAGTCGGGGACAGTATCTGCAGTTGAACCCAGGCAGTCCCGTTTCAGAGTCTAAGCCCTTAGCCCCCCTCCCTCCCAGCATCACCTTCTAGAAGGCTCTGCCCCAGCAGTCACTCAGCAAAATGTCTCTGCTGCCTCTGCACTGATACATGTCCACCCCCACCCGACTGTCAGTCTCTATTTTGCACAAAGACAGGTGGGTCTTGACAAATGAAAAATGATTTTGCAATTAGACAGTGTCAGGACCAATTGCCTGCTGTGAGGAGAGCAAATCGTGTGGCTTAGGCCTGCACTGAGTATGACAAAGCCCTGGTGTGACTCACAGGCACACGAGGAGCGGGGCCTGAAAGCAGAAGCTCAGGGAGGCTGCCTGTCAGTGTCCCAGCCAGGATATGCCTCCAAACACTCCTAGCTCTATAGAGACGGCTGAACTTGAGCCCAGCCCAGCAATCAGACACATGGGTCCTGGCCCTCAAGCCCCAGACTGAAACAGACCCTGCGCAAGCAAGAATCAAATGCAATTTGAAAATATACACCAGCAGATCCTGCTCTGTGCTTAGATGATGTAGCCGGTCTCCAGGATGGGTTTGGGAAAGAGAGCAGATCACGGAAACTTAAAGGGCAGATCATTCCAAGCATATTTCTTTTTGGCATTAGGAAGTACTATATGGTTTTTCTTTATTTTCTTTTTTTAATTGGAGATTAGCTTTGCTTTTCAGATTGCAAGTCTGGCTGAGTCTTTCCTCTGTTTAAAATTCTTCCAGGGCTCCCCATTGCCACAGGGGAAGCTGCCATTACCTGGTCTCTGCTGTCCAGCTCTACCCAGCAAAATGGACCACTGGAGCTATATTTTTGGTCTTCCCAGAATACCCTGTCTTCCCCCACTTTTTCAGGGAATAAAAATCTCTTTTTCCTGGGGAGAATCTTCCCTCCGTGGTACGAGAGTGCTGACTCTGTGCCTTCACTTGCCCAAGGATAGGCCTGTGCTCAGAACTTGCCAAAGCATGTCCTTCCTTGCCCCATGGCTAAGAAGACCAGTGACCCCAGCAGCATCATGTTTTCATGAGATTTGTCATCTGGGGACTGGGACAGAAGCACCTGTCTTTCTCTAGATTCACGAGTTAAATGGAACACATGAGCCTAAAACTCCAGGAATGACTCCCCTTCCTCCGCTTCCCCACCTCTGTCACCCCACTTTTCATAACGGAGAAAGCCTGCCTAGGAAGTAGGAGCCTAGGAGGTAGCAAGCTCAGACAGTCAGAGAGACAGAAACCTGAGGGTTACATGTGGGTGCCTGAAGCCAGCCACACCTGCAGCCTCTGGACCTTTTAAATATTGGAGAAAACACATTTCTTTTTTTCATTTTCCTCCTCTTTAACTGCTTTAAGTTTAGTTTCTACTATTTGCAATAAAAAAGAATTTTTAGTTCTTCAATGTACCTTGTCACTCCCATGCTCAGTGGTGCCCCTGCATGCACTGTTCCTGCTGCCTATAGCGTCTGTACTGACTGTGTCCCCCAGATCTAGCCAAGAGTCAAATCAAGGGCCTCTGCCTCTAAGAAGCCTTCTGTCCCTGCCATTCTGCTGACTGCTGGGAAGCTGTGTCACTGCAGACCTTTCTCACTGAGCAGTCATCCCCAGTAAGTGCAGATATCTCCTCCCCTAGACTGTGCTCCCTGAGGGAGATAGCACTGTGTTCATCAGATCCTTAGTCCTACGTGGAGCACAGGAAGGAAGAGCTACCAGAACCTAGAGGGACAGCTATGTGGAAAGGGCGACCCCTCAGGAGCTGTAGCCTCAGGGGAGAAATACGGCCAACCAGCAATGACCGGTGGGCAGGGCCAGGGAATCAGACCCAGTGCCATGCTCCTGCTGCCTGGCTGGAGGCAAGGTGGCCCAGGGCTGCATTCCGTACCACAGCAGACAGAGGAGCCTGGAGAGTGAATCTAGAGAAGGAAGGGGAAGATCCCCAGCCCCCGAGCCTCCTCTCTAGAAGGGATAAGAAGGCCTCCAAAGGGGAGATAGAGGGACTCTCAGACCATTAGGTACCCCAGGCCCAATCACCTCTTTCGAAGATATTTATTTTATTAAACTCTCCTTAATCACCTCATTTGAGTGTCGTATTTGTTTCCCACCCACACTCTGACTGATACATCTAGATATTACAGGGTTCCCTCCCCAGCCCACCCAGCTGAGGCACCTCACTTGGAAGAGACATGGCTGGTGATGCTCAAGGCGGGGCATAGGAGGCAGAATACTGAGAGCTGACTGAACCAGGAAGAACAAGAAGCCTCAGTGGCCTGCACAACATCACATAGCAACAGAGCTAAGAATAGACCTCCGGCCTCCTGCCACCCACCCAACCGGAGCCTCCCTTCCATTCGTGCATGAGAGCACACAGCAGGGGACTCTCACTGAGAGACCCCTTCTTCCATCCCGTGGGAAGCTACTACATTTCATTAAGCTAATGAATATTGTTCCTGAACACAGGGTTATTTGGGGGTGCCTTTTAGAGGCAGAAGGAAAATCTGAGCAAAACAAGCAAATCTACTGTTCCAAAGGAAAGCTGCAATCCCAAGCCTGCCTTGGGCAGCAGTGGGCCTAGGAGGGGCACATGTTGGCTCAAGGTTCTCTGCCTCTAAGAAGGCAGAATCACGGATACAATCAGCAGCTGCCCAGCAGCCCCGACAGCCAGGGCCTGCAGTCCATGCTCAGTGAGGCGCCCCTGCAGCCGCACCTCCCCGGCTCTCTGCCGCACCAACACTGCAGAAGGCATGCTGGGCTGGGAACCCGAGGGCTGGGCTCCTGTCCAGCTCTGCCACTAGCTAGCTGCGTGACTTTGAGCAGCCCACTTTCCTTTTCTGGGCCAAAATTTTCTCCTCTGTAAAAGGAAGGCTTGGAATTCCGGCCTCTGAGAGGACTTCCATCTCTACCTCTCTATGGTTTTACGACATCCCAGCCGTGTTTCTCAGCATTGGAGGCGCGACAGTCCTTTCCAGTGCAGACTGAAAGCTGCACGGCAGAATGTTTTGTATTCCCGGGCTGGCATTGATGTCACGGTGACATCCCCAAACCTTTCATTTGGGGCAGCTCTGCCCTAGATAAAGACCTCATCCAGAAGGCGTAGAGAGGTTTGGGAGGCAATGTCACTTTTCTCTACAACTCCTTGGCCCCTCCTTCAAGAAAAGTAAGAATGCCTTTACATCGCTCCAGGAAAATGCCCAAATAATTCAGTTCTATTGGAACAGGTTGAATGTTTATGCCCCCTAAACATTTGTGTGTGGAAACCTAATCCTCTGTGTGATGGTATTTGGGGCTCGGGCATCTGGGCAGTGGTTAGGTCATGAGCGTGGAATCCTCATGATAGAGATTAGAGCAGTTATAAAAGAGATCACAGAGAGCTCTCTCACCTCTTCCTCCGCGGGAGGACACAGTGGAAAGATGGCCATCTATGAACCAGGAAGCGGGCATGGACCAGAACTCTACCACGCTGGCACCCTGATCTAGGACTTCCTAACCTCCAAAACTGTGAGAAATAAATTCACAAGTCATCGTATTTTATTATAGCAGCCCGAACAGACTAAGGTACCTACGCAGGCAGGTTATCTCAGGAAGTTGGAGTGAGTGGGGTAGTGAGGCCTATATTTTGGATTTAATCCCCAAGGAAAAAAGAATGTGATTCCATAGCATCCAAAGACATTACTAACACCAGTCAACAAAATGTGATCTGTGGTTCCCGAGGAGGGTGGATGTAGAACATTACTCATCAATCAATCCAACTGTAAAAACACTAACTCGAAGACCTAAAGACTAGAACTAAAAAGATATTTCCTCCCTAGAGCATTCCATACTTTTTTCAAATGACTTCATATGCATTTTCCAAATGGAGCCCTGCTGTGAAGGAGGGAGGGCTGTTCTTGCCAGCCTTGTTTGGAAGTTGGCATGTGTCCAAGTTTCTACCAGAACCTTAGCCTTGTGAATCCCAGCTTTTGGCTTGCGCATGGTTTGAAGGAGAAGAACCACAAAGGAGAAGAACAGCCAGGTCGTGGTGGGACTCAAATGGAATACCCCTTATAGCTCTGGCCTGCAGAGGGACAGACTAGACCGGACAAGGGCAGACTGCAGACAGCCAGCCTCATGTCATGTCATAGCACAAGAGGATCAGTGGCTCAGCAAAGATGGACTTGAAAAGAAGGAGTGGGCATGCGTGGGAGTGGTAATGGAGATGCAAGATTACCTGAGCCTGTTTGAGGAGCTCCCTGGTGAGGTGTGGGACCCTGTACAAAATCAGATCTCCATGAGACAGGATTGGGAAGGAAGAAGGACAGGACTTGAATTGCATTTAGTCATCTCTGGTGTGTCCAGGTAGGAATAGAAGCTACCACTGAGAAGCTCTCACCAGTGGAATTCCATTCAGGAGCCATTAGGAAAGAATGAATTCTTAGGAGGAGCCCTAGGTGGAAGCTCCCCCTTCTCAAAGCCCGAACCCCACTGCCTCCCCAGCCTACCCCATGCCTCCATAGTTATGGCCACTCAGATCTGAAAGTTTGGAGTTCTAGCCCTGAACCTCTCTCGGACTCCAACTTTAGCCCCAAGATTATTGACTGACCTGCCCTATCCTCATTCTTCCTTTTGACAAAATCTCTGCAGTTCAACATAGACAGATAACACAAAGAAAGAAGACTGATGTCCATGGAGTCAGTGAGCTTGTGATGAAGCCACAGCTAGCATGTATCATCGCTTCAGTCATCAAAAATTCATTAAGTGCCCATCTGCAAAAGGCACTATACTAACTCCCCTAAAAGGAGAATGTCAATATGGCTTCCTTGTGCCCTGCCAAGTTTTTATTAATGTGCTTATTAGGTGAGAAATATCTACTTCCCTGTGTTTAAAGAGGAGACTGAGAAAATACAGGAATCCTAGCTTCCTTCTTGCTCCATAAGGCAAACTTTCAAATAATAAGCAGATCCACAGCAGATGGACTGGTTTTTAGCACTCCTGAGGGGGAGAGGATGGAGCCAGTCTGTCTCTGTCTCTCTCTAAATCTAGAGAGAACGTGAGCCAGCATGAGCGTGAGCATGTCCGCCTGTGTGTGTGTGAGAACTACAGGGAGAAAGAAAAGGGAGAGGGCTGAAGGAAGGAAAGGAGGGGAGAGGAAGGAGGGCCCAGAAAGGAGAAAAAAGAAACAGCAACCACCCAGAACAGAGAAAAAGAATCACGAGGACAAGGAGGCCAAACAAGGGAGAAGTCAGACATGGAATGGGAAGGTAGAGCAAGAGGGGGGAAAAAAAGCTGGGAAACAAAGCAAAAAAACAAACAAAAAACAAAAAAATAAATTGTTAACACAGGAACTCATTGATTTCGAATCCATAACTAGACACTTAATTGGTTATTTGAATTGAGCACTTTATAAAAGGAGACCGTCAGAAAAGCCAGCTCATTAAAGGCTGCTGGCAAGATTCAGGACACCAGGGACTCACTTCCGTCCCTGCTACCAGCCGGCAAGGTGGCCCAGCTGAGCACCTCTCATTCTGAAATGTCTATAAAATAAAGGAGTCAGATTAGCAGAGGTGGACACTTCTTTCCAATTCTCACCATCTAAGAGGCTATGAACAAATGAAACTATCAGACACCTCAGGCCTTTAAAGAAACCACAGACAATGAGATGCCTCTGTGGCCAAGTTTGCCCCAGCTCTCCCTGGCCAGGATGGAACTGGTTCTGACTACAGTCAGGCTCCTATTGTCAGGCGGAGTCCCAAAGACCAGGCTATGGGGACACTAGGTGCAGTGCCCCTGTGCCAGTCCTTGCCTTGTGTCCCCCACTGCGCCAACACATGCTGTCCGTGGAGAGTTCTCTTCCCAGCAGACAGATGACCTCCACCTCCCCTCCCAGGCTCTCCTGCCCATGCTTTCTCTCGAAGATGCCAGGTCTCCCTGCCTCCAGCAAGGCTGCACTGTGTTGTTTGTGTGTGTTGCTTTGAGAGTTCTTGTTTTGGCTTTTCTCCTTGTGGCTTTTCCCTACTACCCTCCTATACTAAATGCAGTCAAAATGCTCAGATGCTGCCCGTGAACAGTTCTGATGAGCATGCACAGTCATTTTCATACTATCTAACTGGTTGCCCTTGCTTACCCAGATCATTCCTAGAGAAGGCACTGTATGATAATTACGAATGACTGCCTGGATTTGAATCCTTGCTCATCAATTCATTAGTTGTGTAACCTTGAGCTAATTACATAAGCTCTGTGTCTCGGCTTTCTTTTTCATCTGTAAAATGGGGATGTTAATAATAAGACCTACCTTTCCCGGCCACTGTGAAGATCAAGGGACTGGCCTGTAAAGCTTAAGGATGGTGCCTGTTATATGCTAAGTGATTAATAAAAGGCTACCTTGACCACAAAATTCTGACACCTTTTGTGTCCCAAAGCAACACCACCAAAGATACTATTCCCAGCCTCCTCTTTGTGTCATAAGCCAAGACCACTTACATCACCATGGATCGTGATAACTGATACCTCAACTTCTCCTCTCTTCTGTGCTCAAATTCCTTGCATTGACCTTAAACTTTAGCCTAACTCCACAAACAAGCTGACATGAATTAAATGCAGATCATTGAAATTCCCCTGTACCTTTCTTGTCAGCAGGCAGCCACCATGCTCTCCTCTGCTTAGTTCCCAGTGGAAAAGTGAGTCATACATGTCTTCTCTAACAAGGGTTCACATTTTTGCTATAATCCATTGTTACTCTGCATATTTTTCCTCCCTCTGCTCTCTGCCTGAGATTTTCTGGCTGCTTTCTTTCACAAGATCTTTTCACATACCACATAGCTGAAGCTCTGCTTCCTTTTACATTTTGTTAACCCTTCCAGGGATCCATCCTAAAAAAGAGGAGAACGGCAGCCAGCTTCCAGCTATGGGTTCTGAGTGAGCTTGGCTTGGCATCCCAGGTCATTATCAACGATCCTGGTTGACACTGTAGAGTATACATGTTCCTGTGGAAATGGAGGCCCTTGAGTCTTCTTACTAAACAACTTTAGCTACCTTAGGGTGAAGGCTGGCGATGGTAATGGACCCGGCCTTTCTTCCAGCTTCTAATCTCTCCTTCACATGGTGGTCAGAGGAGATTTGTAAAATCACAGAAGACCTCCTATCACCTGCATGTCACACCCCTCTGGCCCATGTGGTCCTTCAAGATCTGCCTGTTGATGGCCTCTCTTGACTCATCCCCTTCTGTTTTCCCTCCTCTCTCTTCCAGTCTCGCTTCCTCAACCCTCTACATCTTACCCATATGGACAACATAGGCAGCTCTGCAAAAGTAGCAGGGTCTCTTCCACTTCTGGCCTTGATACACACTCTCCCCTCTTCCCAGGACATCTGCCAGAGGCACTCCGATTGTGTTTTGGCTTTGCACATCCTCTGAGAGGCCGTCTTGGTCCCCTTCATCCTGCCCACCCACCCTGCCTCACAGCAGCCCAGGTGGGCAGCTCTCCCCTGCTTTCCCCTGGCCCCTGTGTGCACCCCTGTTCTCCATATCACAGTAAATTGGAGTTGTTCTCCTTGTATTCTCTACTCCAGGTAGAACTTTCTGAGGGCAGAGGATGTCTTGTCCATCTGTAAAGTCTCAGGGTCCCCCACAGTCACTGATACACAATGAAGAATTTCCTGAGGTGAGTCAAAATGGAACTGAGTTGAACACAAATAAACAGAGCTGGATTTTTCTGCTGGCCTAAGAACTAGTAGAAAAACATCTTAGGCAAAGCAAACCTCCAAGAAATGGGAGTCAGCAGGCCCTGACAGGAACGTACAACACCTGACTCTCTGCCGTGCCGTTCCGCTTCCTTGCTCCCTGGTGGCTTGAGGAGCTGCAGATGCTGAGACTGAGTAGGCTCTACATTGCTAAGAGCTCCCTCCTTAGGAATAGGCATGAATAAATATAGTGAAGGAGAAAATAAAATGCCAATCTCAACTCATATTTGACGTATCCTAGATATTATTAGCCTGGTGTGAGCTTCTGTGGGCCAGTAGAAGGTCTAGGCTTCTCTGCAAGTCTGAGTTAAAATGAGGAGTTTGGAATGCTAGGCAGCCTTAGAGGGTCTGTGAGTCTGCTGACTCTCTGCAAACTACCCCCCGCCACCCATGGCTCTTTGTTTCTCCACTTCTTCATCTTTATTTGGCTTTTCCTTCCTGGCCAGATGCAATAACTGGTGCTACGGAAGCCTCTAAGTGCTTCCTTCTGTGTCCTAGTTATTCCTTTGGGTCCCTGATACGCCAAAATCCCCCTACCAAAAAGGACGACCAGATGCCAGTGGATGTCAGTCAAATGAGTATGTTAAGATATCAAGGACCTCATATAGACAAAATCAGGCGCGCACACACACACACACACACCCCTAAACATTTCAGAAACAAAAAACACGCAGTAAATGTTCCCAAGGTATGCAAATTTCCCTAGATATGTGACAGTGAGAGTCCCATCCCATAAATCATCTAGACATGAAAAGGGCTTGGGAAGTAAAAAAGGTGCTAAAGCCTCAGAAAACCTACACCGTGAAATTCTAAGAAACTGCTGATGCTGCTTCTAGTGCTGGCTCCCAAGGACCCAGCAAATGTTAAACTGCAGCATTCTAAAGCCAAGGGAAGCCACAGGGCAAAAGTCTCCATTCCCCTGCCTTGCAGGACGCTGATATCGAGAGAGGTGGGTTTCTCCTAAAGTGTGAGAGGCCACTGCCTTGGTCTAAAAGAGGATGAATAGAGCACCTGAAGCCAGAGCTCACTAAAATGGACTTGATAAATCAGTTGTGACTTGGAGGAAAGAATGTCAGGCAGGCAGAAAACTGGCCATGGTCGCTAGCAAGCAGCGACAAGTGAGGCAAAGAATGGTAAGGAATGTCACACAGAGTGAACAGGCAGAACACATCTCTCCCTGCAGCAGGCCCTAGCCCGGGAATCCAGGGTCCCCTCCAGGGGTCACGATGGGCTCCACTTAAGATCACGATTGGCCTATTAGGATGGAGAAATGCGTGAGAGGCTGAGATCACAGCTCTGCTGCAGTAACAACACCTGAGAATGCTGGAGATTTCATGGCATCTCCACTTCCAATGTGTCTTTCCTTGCTCCAAGCCTCTTTGGGTAACTATTATGCATAGCTAACATTTATCAAGTGATTACTTGTGCCAAGCACTGTGTTAAGTAATTTATCTTTATCTCATTTGTTCCTCATGAGAACCCTTAGGTCACATAACAAGTGTTAGAGTAAAGATTAGAACCCAATTTGGACCAACTTCAAAGCCTGCACTCTTAACCAGTAGGGGTGAGAAAAAATAAAAAAAGTAGCCCATCAGGAAAGGTGATACTAATGAGCTACCAGCAGGAAGACATGCACTCCAGGAGGAAGTGTGTACAAAATTCGCCAAATTTTCTAACTTTTGCCAACTAAAAACGTTTACAGAAAGGTTGGCCTGGGGAAGGGCACAGACTGTGGTCATGGAACAGAATTTTTCCCCAAATGAAGAAAACTGGCCCACCACACAGGATGCAAGTAGTGTGCCCAGGATGTTTGGAAATAAACCCTTGGCTAGAAGTAGAAGACATAAGGTTGGAGAGAAGGTGGATAGGAAAGAGAAAAATATCTTTATCCTCCTTTCTTTTTCATTAACACTACAGAGACAGTATATCCAATCATTTCCTCCCTTCCTTGTCACAAACATGGGGCAGAGACCACAAAAAAATCAAACCCTTCCGGAAGATCTTTTCCAAGGGAAATAATCTCAGTCACAGAACTTTGGCAGGCAGGAGAGATCTGGAGGAACATCAAGAAAGATCTAAGGATAATGATGTTGGTCAGCAAATTAAACGCAGCATTGCAATCCAACAAGGCAGCAAAATTCACTGCTAGTGTGACTGGCAGAGTTTCCTCAGCCAAGGTACCAATCACACCGGAGGTTAGACAAGTGTTGAACTCCTTGCTCAGAACTCTGATGGGTCATAGTCACAGTGCAGCATGCAATGTGAGTCTTGGCTTTGGAAAGCTCTTAACCAATGGTCAATGATCCCGGGAGGAAAAGAGATGGGACTGGGGCTGAAGAGGAGATGTACGTGGGAGGGTCAGCAACCATTTAAACGGCTACTAACAGATATGGGTAGATAGTGGGTGAGGTGAGCAAGAAAAACAGAGGCTGAATGTTGAAGAAAAAAGAGCAGTAGTAAAAATGCTTATCCAGAGGGATACGTAAAGACTAAGGCAAGAGAGCCTCAGGCTGCCAAGACTCACTGGTGTCTTGAGATGCCATTCACTCATTGCCTGTTTTGGGCTCAAGGTCGTAACCAGGCATCCCCGACAGGTAAGTACTGTTTTACTTCCTTAAAGCTTTTCCATGAAAGTGATTTAAACCTCTTCTCGGAACCTTAGGCTAATTTCTTATCATTCGTATACACACAGAAATGTCTTCTTGGATTGAACCCAAATCCTTCCTCCTCAACTTAAACCATTTCTTTTTCTACTGCTTCTAAAAAGGATAATAATTTCTTAGAATCCTTCATGTAAGACACAGTTTCACTCTTGAAGGCTAACAAATGACCATTCAGTGTTCACTTTCTCAAACTAAACTATCCTCATTTCTCAGCGTTCTTTCATAATTTTCATCTTCTGGCTGTCGACTCATTTTTTTTGTTTTTTGGCGGAAAAAAATCAAAGAGCTAGGAAGGAACTTTAAAATCATTTAGTTCATACCTCTGCCATTAAGGAACAAGCCATGTGACCAACAAATGAGCCATCACATCCTTGTAAGCCAAGGTTTCTCAACCTCTGTACTACTGGCATTTTGAACCAGGTCATTCTTTGGGGATGGGGTGCTTGACATAGTAGAATGTTTAGCAGCATCTCTGGTCTCTACTCACCAGATGGCAGGAGTACTACCACCCCAGTTATTATAACCAAAAAATGTCTCCATATAATGTCAAATATCCCCTGAAAGGTAAAACCAGTTGAGGCTGTGTCTAGTCCAATCTCTGTATTTCCCATGATTGTGGATCTTCTAGGTACACCACAGGGTCAGAGCTACCAGGGCGAATCCACCCAGAACATGTCCTGCAATTCTAGCGCAGTGCACTCCTGAAAGTACTTGGCTGCCACATGGGATCGTTGCCTTCCTCCAGCAAGACTGGCTGGAGACAAACCAGACAGGCTAGCATGGTGCTAAGTGCTAATAAGAGAACCAAATGGAGATTTTTTTTTTCACCTCAGCAGGAGTGCAGAGCCAGAATAATCATTCTCTTTCAGGGAGCTCATGTTCTCTAGAAACAAGAGAAAAGGAACACAAACTCACCTGGGAAGAATGTATGTGTCAAAGGCAGGGGCCAAGCTCTTCCCAGCTTTGCCTGCTACTTGGCTCAGCCTGGAGCTCCACGCCACAAATGCTACCTTAGTGTAGCTTTTAGCTGTAAAGTTGCTTCATGTCCAGCATTTACTAGAATCAAATTGGTCATCAGAGTCTTTGTGAGCATTTTCAGTGCTATCAGTTTGCTTCCATCAGTCTCCATGAGCTGCACAGTATAAAACTCAAAAGCTTGGGTGCTGGTGGCTTTGAAGAGCAGTCAAAGGATCAAGTCCCTGCCCTGGAGATGTTTGCAGTCTTAGTAGACAGCACCCCAAGAAAAACAACAACAAATCAGTGTGCACTGTACAAAAACCGTACCATGGCTGGGGTCACGGCACTCTCCGTCGATGACAGGAGTGGAGAGACAGGAATTCTGACCTTCACATCTCACCCACTCGGTTACCTGCAAGATTGCCAGTTAAAAGCATTGTATCTCAGAAGAGACCCAAGACTTAAAGATCAGATGGAGCCCAGTCCTATTCCTCCATCTGATGCTAAGATAATACGCTTGTTATTGTTACTATTAGCAAATGTTAATTCTGATTAGTAAAGTGCTTTTCTCCCTAAATATTATAATAACCATTAAGAATTTCCCACTTGGGTCATTCATCTAAATAGAGTAAGGAAGAGCTGGGTTAATTACCACTTTGCAATTTAAGGCTCTCGGGAACAAAGGTGATTCCCTCTTCAGGATGAGTGAATCAGTGGTCTAGATGTCTCACATTTTGCTTCTTAACCTAAAAGATTTTGCTCCCTCAATGTGGATCTCTCACTTGACGCACATGTTTGTGAACTGTAAATTAACATACTTTTGTTATTACCAGGGGGTAATAATTGCCAAGTCTGAGCAAGTGGCTAGTCCCAGTGCAAACCCCAGTTTCACGTGAATTTCTTCCAGCCTTAGATCCTTCAGCATTGGTTTGAGGAAGCCTTTTAAAATACATCTAAAATAATGTTTACAAATATATTTCATATTTTCATTAAAATATAAAATAAATTTGCAATCACTTCCCTAGTGGGAAAATTAATCCATGTTTTTGCTTCATTTACAATTTAATCACCAAACAGTGTTTTGCAAACTATCATTTGGTGATGATGAGCCTGCTTAGCCTTAATGAGCTTTGGGAAATCTTAAGTTTTTTTTTTTAAAATATAGTGACTTTAAAGTAGTACACCAACAGTACATAAGGTTTAGAAAAGAGAGAAAAACACCTCTAGTCACACCACCCCAATGAAACACCCCTTCTGTAGTGAATGACAGTTTTTAAATGACGGATGCTCAGCCACTGAGAGATGCTTATCCAATCAGAATTTCAGCAGGAAGGCTGGGTACTTAGGTCACCTGAGAGAATCAAAGCATGCAATAGCCCAATTTGGAAGATGCATTTTGAAGGAGTTTAGGAAAAATTCATGGCCGTCCCATCTGTTTAGCCTATATAGCACAGTAAGGAAGTTTCTCCCACCTCTGTTCCAGACCCCAGCTGCCTCTGCCTCCTCTCTCTTCCCCCATCCAATCTTTCCTCCATTCTCTCCCCCAGGTCCCTTTAATGCTGTCTCCTGCCACCTCACCCAGGGTCGGTATTGGGGCACACCCAGGAGCCAGCCTTCACCTCTGCCTGCTGCTTTTGCCATCATCATGTCTGAGAGAGCACAAACCGCAGCGGTGGACCACAGAGTCCCCAGGCCACTTTGCAGGACAGCCCTTCTGTTATTGTTTTGTAAAATAATGCCTTGCGAAATAATACCTTGCAAAAGTCCCTTCTATACAGCACAGAATGGAGATGTGGCCACCATTTAGCTATCTAGTGCATTAAAAACAACTCTTCGGAATAATGGAATCATCTGTAGTTAGAGCACAGGATACAGGGAAGAGTTGAGAGGCCTGTGGTCCATTAAATCCACAAAGATAACCAGATCTGATGCTTTAATCCAAAAACATCCTTCCCCACAATATCAAGACTGGTGTTTTCCAAGTCTTTTTTCAGTCCTGGACACATATGTGAACTGGCTGAGTTGAAGTTAGATAAATGGAGGCAAAGAAATACCCCGGCATCCGACCAGGTCTCCATCCTCAGTCGTAGCGAAAAACCCCATCTCGAACATATGAATTTTGTTCCTCCTTCCCTTGTCTTTCTTTCCAGGGTCCTCTGTCCACCGTGCTTCATTCCACAAATTCAAAAGGATAATATTCATGGTTTTGCCTCATTTACAATTTAATCACCAAGCAGTGTTTTGTAAACTATCATTTGGTGATGATGAGCCTGCTTAGCCTTAATGAGTTTTGGGAAAACTTAAATTTGGGGTTTTTAAAAAATGTAGTTATTTCTTTTTAAATTAATATGCCAACAGTACATAAGGTTTAGGAAAAAGAGGAAGACACCCATTTTGTTAGTCCCACCACCCTAACAAAATATCTGGATGGATGAGCATTTTTTAATGAGAGATATTCAGTAGCTGAGCAATGCTTATCCAATCAGTATTTCAGGAAGAGGGCTAATAATCAGATTCACGGAGGATGTCTTTTAGAACCATGGGTGTTCATTCCACACACAAACGGAGACCCCGTGCTCCCATCACTGTTATGGAACAAAGTCAGTATCCCCAAAATGGGTTTGGGATGATTGCTTCAGGCTGGTTGCCCAATGGAGCCAATATATTTCTCTCCCTCAATCTCTCTCTCTCTCTAACCAAAATACCATCTGACTTTTTCACTCTGAAAACAGTGGGAATCCCAATGTGTAAATACAATATATGCCTAAAAATACTTGTGGATTTAAAGGAGCAAATCATCTGATATTTCAATAAATGAAATATTATCATTCAGCTCCCTTAATTTCATCTGAGGATGAAAAAAGATATCACGTTTGATAGAGGTTTCCATGGTTTTATTTCTTCAAAAAGTGTTCTCAGATATAGCCCCCCTTGTCGCCAACTGGCATCTCTGAGTATATTTTCCAAACCCTTCTATCTGTATGCTCCTTCTCTGAAAATATCACAGACCCTATGTTCTCGGTGATCTCCAAAAGTTGTCTCTGCTGGTTCCTGACTAATCATTCAATCACAATATTTTTCACATAGGCAGGAAAAAAAGGAAGGAGGGAAGGGAAGGGAAGGGAAGGGAAGGGAAGGGAAGGGAAGGGAAGGGAAGGGAAGGGAAGGGAAGGGAGGGAGGGGAGGGGAGGGGAGGGGAGGGGGGGAGGGGAAAGGAAGGGAAAAGGAGAGAGGGAGGGATAAGAATCCCCCTTCCTCTCCTCTCCCTCCACCTGAAAACCTTCTAGACTTTTATACCATCTTTTTTTTTTAATTAATTAATTAATTTTGAGGTGGAGTCTCACTCTGTCGCCCAGGGTGGAGTGCAGTGGCACGATCTAGGCTCACTGCAACCTCCGCCTCCTGGGTTCAGGCAATTCTCCTGCCTCAGCCTCCCGAGTAGCTAGGATTACAAGCCTGCACCACCACACCCAGCTAATTCTTGTATTTTCAGAAGAGATGGGTTTTCACTATGTTGGCCAGGCTGGTCTCAAACTCCTGATCTCAGGTGATCCACCCGACTTGGCCTCCGAAAGTGCTGGGATTACAGGCATGAGCCACCACGCCGGTCTATACCACCTTTTTTATCCATCGTTTTAGTCTTGCGGCTACTCAAGGCAGCAGGCACAGATTTAGGGACTGGGAGCTCTAGTCTAACATCCTACTTTTCAGATGAGGAAATGTTTTTCAGAGCAGCCCCCTAACCATCCATGGTCTCTGTCAACACCTCCTGTTTCTGGACTCCACTATTCTTGCTGTTTCACCCTTCTAACTCGCATTCTCCCCACAGTCTCAATGTACCCTCACTTGGTTTAATTAATCCAAACTCAACAGACAGAATGCTGAGCTTGCTAGACTGTACTTGTAGCAAGTCCCCAGAGGCACTAGCAAGGAGGCTTCTCCGGCCTGGTGCGCTCAGTAAGTCTGTTTATCCCAGGGCCCCAGCCGGAAAGGGTCCAATGAGTGACAACTGGGGCAGATTTGCAAAGCCTGTCACTTGAGCCCAGGGCTCACAGTAAATAGGAAGCCTGGGTTAATCTGCTTTAAAAGTCTCTTAGCAGGCACATTTGGTGTTATTTTTTTTATCTGGAATCGGAATCAGCAGGCTGCGGGGGAGCGTAGGTCAAATGGAAGTAATGTGCCCCATCACTCTGCCTGCTCAGAGCCCCGGGAAGCCCAGGGTCCTGTGGGAAGGGAGCATCATTTCTCAGGCCGGTCTTCAGTGTTATTGATCTCTAATAAAAAAAAAAAAAAAAAAAAGGCGACTCTGCAGTCCAAAAGAATGACAGCGGAGCTGCAAAGGGTCGCATCACCACCTTCCCTCTTGCTGCTTTTGCGTTAAGCACGGCCAGGTGCTTTTCCCAAAGGCCCAATTGGAAGGAATAAAGGGGAGAAGAAGCTCTGATTATAAAGAGAGGAGGAGAAACTAGGAGCTGAGTAACTCGGCCTGGCAGAGAGATACTGAAAAGAATCAGTTGATGACAAAACCTCCTCTCAGCTTGCTAAGTGTTCCCACACCAGTGAAGCCCCTGAGACGGGGACAGCCAAAGCCCTGGTTCTCTGTTTTGCAGCTCTGCTGGATTCCCATTTTCAGACCAGGCCTGCTTTTATTGGGGTTTCACAGCTACACGGAAGGACTGTGTGGCACCCAGTCTGTGCTATGACACGAAGCACTCCCCAGGCATGGGCAGAGCACGTTTAACCCTGCACCAACGATGGGAAGAAGGGTTCCGGAGAGACCTTCCAGGCCTTCTTGGCCTTCTCCATCCGCTGTGTTCCCCAGCCCCCTCAGGTGACCTCCATGGGCAACTGCTCCCTCTGAAGGAGCCACCACCAAACCAAGTCCTGAGTCAAACAATCCTCATCTTCACTCTCTATGGAAATCCCAGGATGCATAGGAAAAGTTCATCAGAAGCCATGGAATCGTGACTCCCATCCTCTGAATACTGGCCATGGGCCTGCAGCATGTTAGGTGCTTTATATCTGATATGGTTTGGAGGTGTGTCCCCTCCAAATCTCATGTTGAAATGTGATCTCCAGTGTTGAATGAATATGGGGTCTAGTGGGAGGTGTTTGGGTCATGGGGTGGATCCCTCATGATCATATTGGTGCCCTCCCTGTGGTCATAGGTGACTTCTTACTGTTAGCTTATGCAAGAGTTGGTTGTTTAAAGGAGAACCTCTTCCCCTCTCTCGCTCCCTTTCTCACCATGTGACACATCTGCTCCCCCTTCACCTTCTGCCTTGACTAAAAGCTTCCTGAGGTTTCCCCAGAAGCCAAGTAGATCCAAGTACCATGCTTATATAGCCTGCAGAACTGGGAGCCAAATAAACCCCTTTTCTTTGTAAATTACCCAGCCTCAGGTATTTCTTTACAACCACACAAAATGGACTAATACAATATCCTTCACATCATTCTATCCCAGTGTCCTGTGAGGTAGAAGTTAACAGCCCTAGTGAATTAAAAAAGGTACCACTGGGAGTGGTGGCTCACGCCCATAATCCCAGCACTTTGGGATGCCAAGGCGGGCAGATTACGAGGTCAGGAGTTTGAGACCAGCCTGACCAACATGGTGAAACCACTCTCTACTAAAAATACAAAAATTAGCCAGGCGTGGTGGCGGGTGCCTGTAATCTCAGCTACTCGGGAGGCTGAGGAAGGAGAATTGTTTGAACCAGGAGGTGGAGGTTGCAGTGAGCCAAGATCGCACCACTGCACTCCAGCCTGGGTGACACAGCAAGACTCCATCTCAAAAGAAAGAAAGAAAGAAATTTTTAAAAGGTAACAAAAATTAAGTAATGTGTTCATGGTCAAATGCAAAAACAAACAAACAGAAAAACACCAAATTCCTTTTCCATAGAGAAGCACTATAAGAAATAAGGCCAGGACCCACTAGGACAGCTTAATTTGCTTTTAATTAAAAAAATGAAAATACGCGTGGGTGAAGGTGGGCAGAAATTTGAACTGTTGTATATCATCAATGAGGCAGCCACTTGGGAGTCAGTTTGGCAGTTCCCCAACATACTAGGCATAGAGAGCTATCATATGATCCAGCAATTCCACTCCTAAGAACATAAAGACAACTAAAAACATAAGGTCACATGAAAACGTATGCACACACACTCTCAGCATTATTATTCATGTAACCAAAAGGTAGAGGCAACCCAAACGTGCAGTCGTCAAGTGATGACTGGATAAACAAAATGAAGTAAACAGGAATCAAACACTGACACATGCTACAAGGATGAACCTCTACACAAAGGGCCACATCTGATACAATTCTGTTTACACAAAATGTCCAGAATAGGCAAAACCCCAAAGACAGACAGTAGATGAGTGGTTGCTGAGGTCTGAGGACAGGGGTAGACTGGTGACTGCTAGTGGGTACAGGGTTTTCACAGAAGGTGATGAAAATGTGGAATGAGGCCGGGGGCGGTGGCTCAAGCCTGTAATCCCAGCACTTTGGGAGGCCGAGACGGGCGGATCACGAGGCCAGGAGATCGAGACCATCCTGGCTAATACGGTGAAACCTCGTTTCTACTGAAAAATACAAAAAAAAAAAAAACTAGCTGGGCGAGGTGGCGGGTGCCTGTAATCCCAGCTACTTGGGAGGCTGAGGCAGGAGAATGGCGTAAACCCGGGGGGCGGAGCTTGCAGTGAGCTGAGATCCGGCCAACAGAGCGAGACTCCGTCCCCAAAAAAAAAAGGAAAGAAAAAGAAAATGTGGATTGAGGTAGTGGGGATGGTTGCACAACCTTGTTACTATGCTAACAACCACAGATTGCACACTTTAAAAGGTGAATTTTATGGCATGTGAATTATATATATATATATATATGTGTGTGTGTGTGTATGTATTTTTTAAAAAACATTTTAATAGAAGAGTGAGAAAATAAAGTGCTCAGGTTTGAGTTATCTCTAGGGTCCCTTCTAATCTAAAAAAGCAACATCACACAGCACTATAAGATGCTATGAGAACATTCTCGTGTTCATTCCAGTGAGTGCCACTACATATCCAGCTAGCAGCTGGAAATACTAAGTGATCAAGGCAGATGTGGTCCCAAAACTTTCAGCACTCATAGTCCAGGAATAAAGGCAAAAGAAACTATACAAAAGTGCAATAATAAGAGATACATGAGGTGCCATAAAAATGCAAACACAAACATCTAATCCCCGTAGGGAAGGGGATCAAGAAAGGACTCAAGAGGAAGTGATGTTTTACCTGAGTCTTGAAAGATGAATAGCAACTCACTGGGCATTCTTTGCAGAAGGAATAGCTGTCGTGCACCTAGCATCAAGCAGGTGCTTATCTTTGTGTATTGAGGGAATGAATGCACAGTTTGGGCAAACACCCTAAAGGCCCCATCTTCAACACTGGAGATCACATTTCAACATGAGATTTGGAGGGGACACACCTCCGAGCCATAGCAGATATGAAGCACCTAAAGGAAGAGCAGAACACATGAGAGGAGCAATAAACGCTCAGTGACTGAATCCTAAAATGTTAAGGCCTCAGGTGAGTGCAGAGAGAGGAGTCTATTAAGGTGAAATGAGGACGTAACTGTGTTGGGAGGAGTGTGGGCTTCATCCCAAGGACTATAGGCAGCCATGGAAGAGTTTCAGCTACTAACTCTGGTAAGGGCTTTCTGTAAGACTAGATATAATCAAAGAAGAGAAAGCAAAACCCCTTTGGAAAGTCTATGTGGGCTTGGAAGTAATCCCAGACTGGCTGGATAAAATGAGGCAGACAAAATTAAGGCCTCCAAGAGGACCAGGCCAGCCCTTCACTAGAGCAAGAAGGACACGGAAGCCCAGAACATCAGGCTGCAGAAAAGCCAGGTCATTTCCCAGGAAGCTGGGAACATCTGCACTGCTTTACCCACCCTGAGTTGTCAGCCTGCAGAAGACTGACATTGCAAGGTGGCTCTTCTGGGACACCCTGTGTCCTCTCAACAGTCTTATACTGTGTGGTGAGCAGCAGTGCCCACTGAGGGGAATGGTCTCAGGGTAGCAACTGGTAAAGTCATGATGTCTCAGCCAATGGGAGAGGTTTGGGGGACAAAACCCGTGGACAACAGAAAGGAACCTGACATTTACTACTCATCTACTAAGTGCCAAGCAAGATGCTTCCCTTTTCTCAGTCAATACTAACCACGTTCTCTCTAGGAAGATATTTGTTATTTTCATTTTACAGATGAGAAGGCTGAGAACGAAGAGCTAATTCCAGGGTGAGGAACCAGGCTTGCATGGAAACTGGAAACCTCTGACTGCAATTCCCATGCCTTCACTTTTTTTGTTGTTTTGTTTTCAGATCTCAGGGCCTGAGAGTAGAGTACAACACACTCCTCAGTTCACAGTACACTTCAGTCAAGAAGCATTGCAGAGCACTTCTTTTGTGCTGTTATTTTTTATTTTTTCCCCTTCCTCCCCAATCCTGACCCCTATTTCCCTCGTCTTAGCCTCCCGATAGAACCCATTCTAATGTGATAGGCATGTGTTCTTGGATCAATAGGAATTCTCGAAGAAGAGACCGTGTTCCAATGGTGGTCTGTGCATTTTCACTTTCCACTGGTAAATGTGTATTATAGGGCTTACGCTTAACTCAGGCTAATGCCTTTACAGAACCATCCATTGCTTCATGGGCAGTATTCTGCAACGCTCATGAACCAGCGGTGGCTTGTCCATTCCCACAGCAATGACACTTAAGTTGCGTCCAGCTGCCAACTTCCACAAACAATGCTGCGATGGGCATCCTCGTCCTGTCTCCAGAGAGACCTGTGCAAGAGCTGTTCTGAGGTCAGCCCATAGAGGTGGGGCTGTGGGGTCATGAGTGTATGCTGAAGCCAATTACTGCTCAAATGGCCTACACTGATCTTCAGTTCCACCAAGTGAGCTT
Organism: Rhinopithecus roxellana; assembly: GCF_007565055.1. Classification (NCBI taxonomy): domain Eukaryota; kingdom Metazoa; phylum Chordata; class Mammalia; order Primates; family Cercopithecidae; genus Rhinopithecus; species Rhinopithecus roxellana. Next base: position 4,315,733 of record NC_044558.1, read on the forward strand.
CTGTTTTCCTACATCCTCACAAATAAAAAATATTGTCCCATTTTAAAACGGTTTCTAATAATGATCAGACCAAAGCAACCCCTCATTTTAAAAAATTAGTATATATTTGATTAATTATACAATGCATTTCTCCAAACATTTACTAGACATTAACCTGTTTTATACATTCCACTTCTTTCTTTCTTTTTTCTTTCTCTTTCTTTCTTTCTTCTTTCTTTTCTTTCTTTCTCTTTCTTTCTCTCTCCCCTTCTTTCTCTCTTTCTTTCTTTCAGATGGAGTCTCACTCTGTCCCCCAGGCTGGAGTGCAATGGCACAATCTCGGCTCACTGCAATCTCTGCCTCCTGGGTTCAAGTGATTCTCCTGCCTCAGTCTCACGAGTAGCTGGGATTACAGGCACCCGCCACCACACCCAGCTAATTTTTGTATTTTTTGTAGAGATGGGGTTTCACCATGTTGGTCAGGCTGGTCTAGAACTCCTGACCTCAGGTGATCCACCCACCTCAGCCTCCCAAAGTGCTGGGATTACAGGCATGAGCCACCGCACCTGACCTCATTTCACTTCTTTCTACTGACTTCTTAATGCTCTCTGGACGAATTCTCTCAGTGATTTTAGATGCTGAAAATAGCATCCTTATGTCTTGTCGGTGGTCTGTTAGTCTTTTAACTCAGCATAAGATCATTTTCACCCTATGCTTTCCCCATAACCAAGCCTGCCTGTTGTTACTTATACAGTAATGAAAGCAATACAGGTTCAGAAGCCAGTTGCCATAGGTTTTGATCCTTTGGATTTTGAGAATAAAGTGTAATATTTGCCAAGTGTGACTTACTGTCTCTTCTGAGGTCCTTCAGATGACTTTTGTAAGTCCATGTCAATATCTTGTCTGCCTTTATGTTTCTGCTCAGCCTAATCAGTAGAGAACCAGGGCATGAGAGGCAAGTATAGACAAGCAGCATCTAACATTCTCCCCAAAACTACCTACCTTTACAAAAGTTTTTAAGTGCCTTTATTGTTAGAAAAGCCTTAAGTTCCTCCAAAGTCATCCATTAGTATTATTTGGGGGAAATACACCTGTGGTTGCTCCATAGGTGGGTGCCTGCACTGCATAGGTAGGTGTGTCTGCGGGGATGCTTTGGTTGCGTGTGTGTAGGCAAAGAAGAACTAGGAAAGCACTAGACTAGGAGTTCAAGATCTAGTCCTCGCTGGGGTCTGCTGACTGTGTGTCCTTGAGAAAGCCATCTCTGAGCTTCAGTTTTCACATCTGCAAAATCATGATCCAATGTAGATGGCCAGATAAGAACATCAGATTAAAAAAAAATACTTGCCAAATCTGGACATGTTATTTAATCCTTTTAAAGGAAAAGTATTAATTATCCACTGTATGTAGTGTCTGAAGTGGGTCAGAAACCTTCTCCAGGTTGCATTCATCTAGAAAGACAGGAATAAAGTTAGCCTGATTTTGGTGAGGCAAGAGGGCAGGAAGCACCCAAGGAAGCTTGTCTTCTTATTCCCTCAGTAATGAAGCAGCAAATACATCTTTTCTGGACCCGAAGGGGAGGCCTGCAGGGTCACCTCTGGATGATGCAGCCACCACAGCAACCTCACGAAGACAAGACTCAGAACTGGGAGCAGCAGCAGCAAATCAGAACCAGCCCCTTCTACCCTAGGTTCCAAAGATACCGCAGTCTCCTGGCTTTCGATGGGCAGCTCTGAGCTCCTGCTCAGTTTGGCCATCACCTGCGGCATCCCTTGGATCCCCGCCTGGGCCCTTATCACTTGCCTCTCTCCTCAGTGATCGCATCCACCCTTAAGGCTTTGCGTGTCACCTACGTGCTGAGGATTTCCAAATCTGAATTCCAGTGTGCACCATTCTCACTTCCTATCCACCTTTGTAACCGCTAGTCACACATTTCTCATGGGTACACCACAACTTCCAAAAGCCAGCTCGGCTTCTCCTCATCAGACATGTTCATCTTCCTGTGTGCTATCTGTCAGAATTTAGCACTATTTCTTTGCAGCCACCCAAGCCAGGAGCTTAGGAGCTATCCATGATGTTTCCCACTCCCCTGCCCCACACCTTAATCAATCCATCACCAACTCCTGTTCATTTCACCTCCTAATAGGTCCAGATCTGTCCTTTTCTCTTCATGCCCCTGCCACAAGGCTAACCAAAACCCCCATCACTCCTATCTGACGGCCCAACAATGTCCTTCCAGTCTCCACCTGACAATCCATCCACCACACTGCAGCAGAATGAATGATGTTTCCAAAACATAAATTTTATCATGGTATTATCTGGTAGCCTCTTCTTGCCCTTAGAATAAATCCCTCTAGAGCCCTTCATGATGCGGTACGCACCTTCCTCTCTAGCTTAAATGCACACCACATGCCCATCCCTCAAATCCCTGGCTCTTTTTACCCAGGCCATACCAGCATGCTGAGCAGCATGTGTTAGCGTGGAGAAAGTATAGTGCTTGCCTTGGCCCGAGAACCTCCACACCAGCAGCTTCTTCAGCCTGAAATGCTCTCCTACATTGCCTCACCCGACTGTCTCTAGCAGGCCATCAGATTCCCGCTTAGATGCCCTTTCCCCTGGAGAGACGCCTTTGTGCTCCCAGAAGAAGTTAAGTACCCCTATTGTGTGTTCCTAGTGTATTCTCCTATATACAACACAATGGCCTTATCTACATTTGTTTCATGTCAGTTTTTCCCATTATACTGCAAGTTCAGAAAAAGCAAGAACTCCATCCCTCTTGCTCATCACTGTATCCTCAGTGACTGGCACAAAAAAGGCTCTCAGGAAAGACTTGCTGAATGAATGAAAAGGGGAACGTAGCACCCCAGTACACGAGCAGGAGGAGTAACATAGAATCTCAGCTACCTACTGTGTCTTGCTGAGTCTTATCCTCATCTAGGAAATCTAGTTATTTCAAGGTTACCAAATAGAATAGATCCATTCTATCTTTGTAAAACAAAGTCAAATGCTACTCCTTGACTCATCGTTTTCCAATGGTTTCCTGTCTTAAAGTAAAAGCCAAAGTCCTTAAAGTGACCTTCAGATCCAACCTAACCTATCCCCCTCCTATTAGACTGTTGTTGGAACAGGCTAGGCCCATGGCCATCTCAGGTCCCTTGCACTTGCTGTGCCCTCTGCCTGGAACGTGCACCTCCATGTAGCTGCAGGGCTCGCTGCCTTACTATTGTTGGTCTTCATCTAAATATCACCATCTTAGTGTTGCTTTTCCTGGAGTCTCTATTTAAAATTAGAATTCCCTGATATTCCTTTTTGTCCTTCTCTGCCTTATTGTGCTTCACAGCCCTGTCTAAAACCCTGTATGTTTTACTTATTTACTCTTCATTGTCTACCTCCTCCCACAAGAATAGAAGCTCCTTAACAGTAGAGACTGCTTGCCTGTATCATTCACTGCAGTATCCCCGACATGTAGAACAGCCAGAGTAAGAAAATATTGGGGGAGTGAATGAACGAATGCCCTCTCATGTCCATGCCTGACCACTGTACGTCACGTTTGACTGTGTTTTGCCTTTGGCTTCCACAGCCTCCTGTGCATCCTTCCTAGGAGTCCCTTTCCAACATTCCACCATCTGCCGTGTCTGCAACAGATTATGCGAGTGATTGAGAGTTTGAGCTGAATATAATCTATCAGTCTTATTTCCCACCCCCACACCTGCTCTAACTGCTCCCGATTTAGCAAGTGCCATTATATAGAGAGGCTAATTATAGGGGAGTGTAACAAAAGCAGCTTCATGTTGAAATAGCATTCACGTGTGCCCTCCTGAGAGGCAGTCAAACGTATATGGCAGACTGGGAATGTCACAGGATATGCACGAGACAGTTGGGTTTCAACTGAGCATCACTAAATGGAACTAAGGAGCCAATCACACTGCGTCAGTCTAGAGAAGGGCATGGAGAACGTCTTCTTAAAATACAGAGACATTTTATAGGGACCCACCAGGAACCTGGTCCTCCTTAGTCATGTAGTCATGTCTTCATCCTACAGATGTGAGCCTATACAAAAATAGCTCACGGTTTAGAAGAGACAGGCTTGTAAACAGACAAATTACCTGACAACATGAAAGTGTTACTGGAGAAACATGTGAAGCAACTCAGTCTGCCTGTGTGAGTCAAAAAGCTTCCATCAAGGAAGTGACATGTGAGCAGCGTCTTGAAGGGGAGCTAAGAATTATCTAGGAAGAGATGGGCGTCAAGGCAAAGGCGTGTGGCATAAGAGGGCCTGCGTGATGCCAGAGGCAGTGTCTCAGCAAGTATGAGAAGCTCACTATGGCAAGAGCTCAGAGCTGCAAAGATGCAGCAGTTGAGAGTTGCTGAGGACCACAGGGAAGTTCTAGTTGAGGAGTTTGATTAACTGTCCGCCACTTCAGAAATGGAAGAGGAGCCAGTTTGAGGGCAATATGGTGAGCGGCACTATGCATTCCTCCCCGTGGAAACAGGGGCCTGAGGAGAGGGGTGGTTAGAAACGTCCCCTTCCCACCTCCACATCCAGTTCTGGGAAAACTGAAGAGACTGGGCTGAGTGGGCAAGAGTGACTAAAAAGAAATCATAAATGCTTCCACTCTCCAAATAGCTTTTCTCCTCACATTCTCAAATTAGATTCATTTGAGTTAACAAATGCCTCTTTAATGTGAAAGTACTAAAAGTCATTCTCATCTAATTGTGACTTAATCAATCAATCACTCCACAAAGACTGGTAAATATCTACTCTGAATAAAATTGAGAGTAGAGGAAATTAACTCTTTGTTAAAGGGGGCCCGAAGAAGGAGAGAATGTTCTCGAGCCCAGGTCTGGTGTGTGGGGGGAACACTATGGGTGGCTGCTACAAGTAATTTAAATGTCGCAGCCTGGGACTAGGACATCAAGTAGTCCACAGGAGGACAGGAAGAACATCCTAAGCCAGTAGGAAAAGAACAAAGGGACTTTCAAGGGGGTGGCGAGGGCAGACGCCTTCCTCCAACCTCATGTGACCTTCACTCTTTCTCTATCCCTCCCTCTCTACCAAGATTCTTCCTCCTCCTCCTCCTCCTCCTCCTCCACTACTTCTTCTTCTTCTTCTTCTTCTTCTTCTTCTTCTTCTTCTTCTTCTTCTTCTTCTTCTTCTTCTTCTTCTTCTTCCTCTTTTTTGACAGTCTTGCTCTGTCACCCAGGCTGGAGTGCAATGACACGATCTTGGCTCACGGCAACCTCTGCCTCCCGGGTTCAAGCAATTCTCCTGCCTCAGCCTCCCGAGTAGCTGGGATTACAGGCGCATGCCACCATACCTAGCTAATTTTTGTATTTTTTTTTTAGTAGAGACGGGGTTTCACCATGTTGGCCAGGCTGGTCTTGAACTCCTGACCTCATGATCCACCCGCCTGTAATCCCACCCAAAGTGCTGGGATTACAGGCGTGAGCCACCAGTCCGGCCAGGAATGGAGTCTTAATCTTGCAAGCTGCCCCCTTGCCTGCTGTATTTCCATATTTCAGTACCCTGGAGAGTATTTTTTATCTTTAGTCGTGGCCCTCTGCAGTCTGTTTACCAAGTAGCAATCAGAGGAATTATAAAATGTGAAGCTGAAGTTGTTACTCCCCTGTTTAAAATCTTCCCTCCCCCATTGCTGTGGAGTCAAGTCTAACATCTAAAGTGTGGCCAGCAAAGCTCCACACAGTTGGCCACAGTCTGCTTCCTGCCCCCTTTGCTGGTCTCTGTGCTCCATGCTCACGGGTCTCCTGTGGCACTGGAACTCCCCAGCACTCTGTCTCTCTGCTGGACCCCACCACATGCTGTTCCCACTGCTTGCAATGTCCTTTCTGATCTTTGCCTGGCTAAGGCTCATTTATCCTTCAGATCTCAGTCTGGAAGTCACTTCTTGCCATTTAGAAGACTTCTTGGATCTTGAGTCCTGGCTAGGTTCCCCTGTTATGTACTGTCAGGAGACCTTGTATTTGTCCTACCATAGCATTTACCCTAGAATACTGAAATCCGGGATGACTTTTCTGGGTCTTCGTCCAGTCTATGATCTCCTTAGGTGCAAGGAGCTCCAAGCTAAGGGTCTAGCACAGTAGAGATCTCAGTGTTTCTGGATAAATTAGTATTATTTTCATGCCTCCATTAACCAATCACCATAGTCTCCCACTGCCTAATATCCTGTTTATACATGAAGCAAGGGTCCCGCATGTGGAAACCTTGAGCTCAACACATAAAGAGACAATAGAGGGAAATACCTGAGTGGAAGATCTAGGCCAGTCCACCTGGCTAACTAGCTATGTGATCTTTGGCCAGTTACTTAAGTTTTGTTTGTCTGCACTTCCTCTTAACAAAATGGGGAAGACTATAGTGTCATGGTTAGGAATGGACTAGTAGTGCTGCTAAGTGTTTAACAACTAACTCTTGAAGAAATAAAAAAGGGTCTGGAGTGGTAGCCAATTTCCCATGGTGTAAACACTCCCACCATAGTCAATTTTAAGCTACCAGCTTGACATCACTGATCATGGAGTTTTTCTACCATATGGATAAAATAGATGTAAAGAATCTCAAGACTATAGATAATGATAAAATGGAGTAAATAATTGGGAGCTGAGGAGCTACAAATATTGCCTTATTTTTAATATAATTTCTTTTATTTGAAGTTTATTAAATGTATTTTTTTTATAATGGCTATGTTTTACAACAGGCTTGCAAAATTCCTGAAAATTTAACAATTGAATCTCTCAAGTTGACAATATTAGGCTCCAGCACAGCACTAGGTGGGGTGTGTGTGGTGAAGAAGAGACATTGATCAAAATTCTGCTCCTCAACCCATGCCTGAGTGGGCAGGTTCAGCTAGCAGAGATGAGGAGGAAGAGGATGGTCCTCTTGGGTTTTAAGTCTAAGTCATGTTCTACAGTAATATTTGGCAAGACCTTGGGTAATCAGCTGTTATTGTCACCTGTATTTGGCCCAGTGCTCTTTGTTTATGCCTTACCTGCCACAAGCACTCTGGAGAAGCAAAGAGGTGACGAAACTCAAACCTTGGCCTTAACAATTGCAAACTAGCATCAAATAGTACATCATCTCTTTGAAGACTGCTGGTCTATGTTATGTATCATGTCTTATTTTAGCATATCTTTATGATATTAGTCAATGTTTATTATATATTAAACATATGAATCAAGTTTTGATCATTTCTTACAATGATTTATGCATCTGTGATATCACATTTTTCAGCATGAATAATATTTCAGAAGTTTCTATTGAAGGTCTATCAATACACTGTAAGTAAAAGAGAGTTTCTTAGTTCAATGGGTTTGGGAAATGCTGCATCATAGTTATCTATGATGATAACATTGCTATATCATAGTTATCTCCATGGACTGTAAGAATTTTATCTTTTCTGGCTGGGCGCGGTGACTCACGACTGTAATCCCAGCATTTTGGGAGGCCGAGGTGGGTGAATCACAAGGTCAGGAGTTCAAGACCAGCCTGGCCAAGACGGTGAAACCCTGTCTCTACTAAAAATACAAAAAAAAAAAAAAAAAAAAATTAGCCAGGTGTGGTGGCGGACGCCTGTAATCCCAGCTACTCGGAAGGCTGAGGAAGAGAATTTCTTCAATTCAGGAGGTAGAGGTTGCAGTGAGACGAGATTGCACCACTGCCCAGACTGGGGCACAGAGCGAGACTATGTCAAAAATTAAAAAATAAAAAAATATCTTTTCTACTCAAGGCTGCCTCCCCAAATGAGAAAGCTATGCCATGTTGGGTGTTTTCCACCTTGCTTGGTGACCTTACTCTAAATACTGAAATTTAACCCTGTCTGAAGTATTCAGCAGCCCACTCTCACACAGAATGGATTCCAATAGGGTGAGAATCAGGAGAAACTTTTTAATTGTACAGCAAAATGTTTACTCTGCCACCAACCTGCCCTGTAGCTTAAGCGTATGGCTACCTTTTCTATCAACAGCTGGGATTCTATATGTTCGGCACTCGATATACTGTCCCAGTACAGTCAAAAACCTGCAGGTGACCACTAATCTTTGAGACAGACAATGTAGGGAACATGATAACAATTTGATCTAATTTTCTAAGCTCTGTCACTGCATGCACTTAAATTATCAAAATCACGAAACAGAAACAAACACCTATGTACCTGAACTGCTTTATTTTACCCAAGTAGAAATGCCTTGCATAATTACAATTTAATATGCCATCAGCCTTATTTGAACATTAATATAAAATACAGTTGTGTGAGCTAAAAATTCTATGTCTGTTGTAAAAGCACTATTAAAATATGAAAAGAAATTATACTGTCATAAAAATCATATATTAAATTGCTCTTAGAGCTTGGTATAAGAAAAACTATTACATCATCTCACCTAAATGCATAGCATGCTTATTTCACTAGATGATGAGAGCTGTGTGACTCACGTTTCCTCTCTCTCCTGGGCTGCCAGTAATCTCAAAGGTAAAGCATGTGCGCAACTGAAAGAAAGACCTTTAACTCTGGCTTTCTTGTATGATGATCTCTGCTCTCACCATGACATGGTCATTTCATCTTCGGTTTTAAAGTTCTTTTGAACAAGTAGCTTTTATTGTATACCCCTCCATATTATGTTTGGAAGGAGTCCAAAACTGAATAATTAAAAATGAATAAACGTGGCTCAGAAGGTTTGGCTTAGTCAGCTTGTACTACGTCATCACTACATCTACATAAGTGCCAGCAAACATCATTCTATGAGCACACGAAATGTCCATGTCGTTATCATCAAAAGAAGCTGTCCATTTTGACACATTCAGACACATGGAAAAACGAGCGGAAAACCTTACAATCAAATTCACAAAGAATTGAAAAGGTTTGGCTAAGAAACCAATTTCAGTCTTCCTCCCTCAAACATTGCAAGGAGTGCCTAAAAGTAACACTTGATTCAATCTCCCCACTTTCCTCCCCTCACCCAATCATAAAAAAGCATGGCGGAATATCAGAAGCATGGGGTCTGAATAATTCTTCACAAAGTGAAGAATTGGATTGGCCATGATAAGCAATACAAATTCAACTATGCTTTGGAATTATAAGACTGAGCTGAAAAATGCAATTGGCGATCCTCCACAAGAATTCTCTCGGTCTACTTTGTCTTGAGAGCTGGAAGGATACCAAGAAACTGGGACTGGGAATAAAAGGGAAACTGAGACCCAGAGAGAGGAAGTAACTTTCCCGGGAGCATACTGCCTATTAGTGAAAAAAACAGTAGTAGAACCGTGGTACGCAGAGTCCCACCAGACTTTGTTCTACTGAACCTACTCATTCCACCAATGTCACACTTATGAACTTAATTTTCTACCTTTCGCCTACTATATTCATTCCCAAGCAAAAAGAAGGGATAGAATGATAATCACATTTATATGCCTGTCAACCATCACTCTCAGTTGAGAATGCCAAAATGGGATTGAAACAATGTATATATCACATATAAGTGATGTAAATGTCCTAGATGTCAGAGTGACTGAAAGGAATGGAGAGAATTCGTGGACACGGTGATCTGAAGAAAGATTAAAAACTTTACATACACTTACACTTTCCTTTCAAGCTTTAGATGAGTGGTTTAAGCACTGTGTAAGTCTAGAGGAAAAATTGCACCAAAGCCCCATTCTAACTCTGGCAACCCTCCCATCAGAGGCACAGGAGCTGCCAGCCCACAGGAGTGCTGAGGGTTACGAAAGGAAGTGTGCAGAGGCCAGATAAAAAAAGTCAAGGCGAAGTGAGGACAAAACACATTCTATTTTGTCGATGACAATCATTGACACTTTTTAAAACCATTACCTTTGATTAAATTTCTCTGCTACAATTTTAAAGTAGAAAAGTGGGACAGAAAGATTTCAGAAGGAGAGATCGTTTGATATTTAGTTCAGAAAATATTAGGATAACCCCTCGTTCATTCATTCATTCATGTGTTCCTCGGTTCATTCATTCATGCAGCATCAAGATGTTTGCAGGGGGTCACACATGTGTATACAACGTGGCTGTTTCCGAGAAGGACATTACAACGTTTTAAGGGAGAAAGATACACACAAATAATTATTATGTGCTGAGTACCACAAAAAGAGGTAAATACAGTGGTGTGGGAGTTCAGAGAACAGAGAAAAGATACTTGGCTGAATTTAATTTGAAGATTTGTTTCAACCAAACAGACATTTTAAAGAAAGAACAAAGGAAAAGCTTATTTCCATTCTATGGGATATCCGTGCCAGAACTACAATACGCAGTTTGGGCAACGGAAAGTTAAGAGAGGCAGAAAATGGATGGTCATTCTGAAATGATCGGTGCTCACAGGTAGGAAGCAGAGCAGTGTGTAACAATAACATGTCTTAGTGCTCACTGGGTTAGGGTGGGCTCCAGTCCCATGACTGATATCCTTTCAGGACATGGGAAATTTGGACACAAATGCACAGTGGGAAGATGTTCATGTGAAGACAAAGAGATTGGACCTATGCAGCCATAAGCCACAGAGCACCAACGATTGCTGGCCACTGCTAGAAACTACAAGAGGCAGGAATGACTACCCTGTCTGCTGGGAGAGCATGGCTTTGCTGACTCCTCGATTTCAGACTTCGAAGCCCCAGAATTGTGAGGAAATAAATTTATATTGTTTTAAGGAGGAGGAGGAGGAGGAGGAGGAGGAGGAGGAGGAGGAGGAGAAGAGAAGGAGAAGAAGAAGAAGAAGAAGAAGAAGAAGAAGAAGAAGAAGAAGAAGAAGAAGAAGAAGAAGAAGAAGAAGAAGAAGAAGAAGAAGAAGAAGAAGAAGAAGAAGAAGAGGAGGAGGAGGAGGAGGAGGAAGAAGGAGAAGAAGAAGAAGGGGAGGACGAGGAGGAGGAGGAGGAGGAAGAGGAAGAGGAAGAAGAGAAAATGCTCTAAGGCCCAATGTAAACATTTCCCCCTCTCAGAAGTTCTCTAGACGTTCCTTTCAGAACCAGGACTTCCTCTTCTGGGCTCCCCTAGCTTGTTCTTGGCTTCCTCTGCTCCTAGTGTTCTTAGCTTATCCCACTGCCCATGGTCAAATCTGTCTGTCTCACTGCACCAAGCTCCTTGTGGATCTCAGGAATGCACCTTATCTGTTTTTCCATTGCCAGAGTTTAGAATACCAGTCAAATACAATTCGTCCCGAGAACGGACCAAGAGAATGTATTCCTCACCCAGCGTTTGGGGGTCAGGTTACTGTGAGCCTATTTTTAAGCCACAAGAAAATGAGTGAGTGTGTGTGCTTCTGCAAGTGGCTCCACATCCATTCTGGGCTTGATGAAAGCTGCTGGCATCTCTCTGGCAGATTAACAGGCTACACTTGCCACTTTCTTGGCGTCTGGGTCCTATATCAACTCTCAGGGTACTGTCTATTTTTTCCCTGGAAATAATGGAAAAATAAAAATCTGTCCCCAAGCATTTGTATTCTTTCCTCCCCAAATTCCTTACATCTCATGAAAGTACTCTTCCACTGAACAAAAGCTCTCCTATGGATTACAAGATCGCTGGAAAGTGCAGGATTCTCTGTCTTTCTTGTAAAAACAACTGCAAGTTGGCTTGGATATAAGCACTGCCACATGGATTAGAAACAGTTGAAAGGATTGTAAACAAAGGGTAATGATAAATGGTTATGTGGCAACTGGGTGGGAGGTGTTTAGTGGGGTGCTCCATGGATTGGTGATGGGCCCAGTTTCCCTTAACATCTTTATTAATGATGAGGTAGGAGGGGAAAACACTAACAGCACATTCATTAAAGGCAGGAGGATGCTAAATTGGGAGGTGTTGCAAACACACAAAGGACAAAGAAAAAGCACAAGATTGGAATGGTGGAGACAATCTCAGCAAAAGAGAGCAGGAGAGGATTCAACTGGGTGAAGGGACCCAGTTCACCCGCAGAAGCCATCGGGTCCTCAACACAGGACAAAGCTTGCATCTGTAGTCATTCATGTACAGGAAATAATTTTTTTTCAAAAAACTCAGATGTTTCTATAATACGATGATATAATGCTTTTTCTCTGGTGGGGGTCCGGGGGGAGGGGGGGTTGTACTAGTTTAATCCTGGACACATTAAAAGAGTTAATCTGCTTTTATGAGCCTTGAAAAGCAGAAGGCCAAAATGGAAAACCCCACATAATTCCTGGACCTGAGTGAGAACAGAAAGACGAAAAGCAGTCCCTGCTGCACTCTGAACAGTCATAGTCTGGAGTCTGAGAGAGAATATTTCAACCCTGCTGGGACTTCTAGTTTCTAGTATCAGATCTGCCATGAATTTAAAGTCATTTTTGAAGGTTATCCTCCTTTTCTGGGCTTATTTCATTATCTTTTCCAGAAAGGTCTTCCTGTCTTCCAGAAATGTCTCCCTTTCCCAGGAACGCTTAAAGAAGTGTAGCTATTCATCCCATTATGTAATTTTTAATTTAATGTATAAAGGCATGAAATTTACTAGGAAGACCTCTACGAGTAGCGTGAAGGAGAGAAATCTGTTTCCTGCCCACAGGAATAACAGATGGAGAACTATTTACCTTATTTGCAAAAGTCAAATGGTAAATCTAGAAGGATAAAATAAAGCTAAAGACTTTAGAACATTAAGCTCCTTGAAGAAAGCTGTTGTATAAATAATATATTATAAGCACTTAAAATTCTTACCTGCTTGCAAAAATTTCCTTGGGTCCTCCCCACAGCATCCAACATAGCAAAATATTCTTTCTTCATTCAGGACTCACTGAACACCTACCATGTGCCAAATATAAGTCCTAGTCTGGTGGAATTCAGGGTAGTGGCAGTGACAGAGACAAATAAGAATTCACATTCAAACGTATTTTTCAAATCATTGTGGGATACAGTGGGGGTGATGTCTGAGCTGGGTCTTTATGGATCCAGTAAGAATAAAAGTGGGAGGGCAAAACAAAGCCTGACAAAGGTCAATGCATGCAAAGATGTAATAACAATACATAGGACATTACTATAATGTTTAGAAATGCTGGGTGGTTCTGTGAGTTTGAAATAAATACAGGATGCACAAAGTGAAGTTGCAGAAGATGATATTGTGCAATGAAAATTACTCGAATGCTACCTACTTCAGAGAGCAAGAAGGAAGTGTATCCCTGCCATAGGGGTAGTTTTCCTGGGTTAGATTTGTAGGGTCCTTCTTTACCATGCTAAGGAGATTGAGCTTTATCCTCTACATAATAGGGAAGCATTAATATTTTTAAAGCAGAGAATAATGACACCCAAAAAAGTGGGTCAATCTTCTATTTCTGCTAAAATTTTTATTTAACCAAAGCCTGATTTTATTTATTTTAAGTGCAAATGCTTAGGCTGGTAAAATGATATCTGATATGCTAAAAAAAAAAAAATTTGACATTTAATATTACAATATACAACACAGGTAAAATACATAATCATGTACAAACTTGCAGTAGGAAGACCTCAACAAATTTATTTTTTTAATGGGCTTTTACAAATTTCAAACATTTCTGTCTGCAAAATCAAATGCATTTTAGATTTGACTTAAATGAATGGTCCTGACATCGCACTAATAACCATTGTGTCAAGATAGGCTGACTTAACATGGGCACACGAATAAAATACATTAATTACTATTTTCACCATCTTTCTAAGTTTGCATCAGATCACTTATTTTCATATCATTGTGAGACCACATAAACTAAATCCCAGTTGGAGAATCGGGATTCCTGACTTTTATCTCTTTTAGCATTTGGCTTTATGACCTTCGGCAGTTAGACATTTTCTATTGTTCTGCCCTTCCTCATCTAAAAAATCAAGTTTGTGATACATCGATATAATAATAAAAAGCTGGATTTGTAAGCAAATAACTATCAAGTTCTTTGAGTAACACACCCAGAAAAGATGGAACCTGGCAAGGACAGCATTAAGGTGGTTCAAATACGAAACAGGTGAAAGACAGAGATTACTTTTAAGGTTCAGGTCAACTCTGAGATTCTATGACTCTATGACATGTATCCAAGTCATTGTTAATATCAGATCTTGTTGTCATTGGCTTACAGGCAAGGTCCAAATAACAATTTTAGCTTCTCTCGATGTAAAGATCTCAGTGCTACGATGGAAATAGGAGTTGTCTCTTAACACTTCACATACACGCATACACACACAAAAGATCAGCTACGAAAACTAAAGGACACTTGAACATAGCAACTTAATAAATGGGGAGTTTCTGAGTTCAGATTTTGCTTCTGAGTGAGTTTTAAAAAATCCCTCAAAAACCCTTCTACGTTACAGTGAGCACCTTAGGTGAGGCCGCCACTGAGTTACGAATACTCTCACCAAAATATTGCCCAAGATGTCACTAGAGGCCCCAAGGCTGCCACTGCCTGGCAGTTGCAAAGACCCAGAGAGAAAATTTCTAAGACTAGGATATACTTCCTTAATCCTCTCTCTTAAGGAGTTGGCAGCCAAGAATTATTCATTTCATAGTAACTAAAAATATTTCTGGTCTTGCATATTGTCTAGATTTTTCTGTCTATTACAGCACTGGACTGGCGTTTGTGCTCACCAGACTGCCTTGACCAACATAAGTTCTAACCTGTAACATCAACCATATCTCATACCATTACCCGCTATTTCCCAACAAAATATAATGAAATTCCAGCTGATTCCTAGATCTTCTGTAATATTCAGGATGTTACTTGGCAGCTTGTGTTCAAGATTCCAGTTTTTCTGTGACCTGAGACCCAAAAAACGGTAATAGTCTTCTATTGTTCCACCTTTAAATGTGGATGAATTAAAATTCTGTTTAAATAGAAGCTGTGCTGTTTGAGATAGTCAAATTTGAAGAGGAAGGCTTGGTAGTGACAAAGGCCAGGATCGGGTGTGCTGCCAACAGTCATTGGTACACTTTGCTTGAAGGAAAATGACATGGACTGTGCCTCTAAAGGCTACTTACACACATGTATACACGTGGCATTCATCACAGTTAAATACAGCAAGAGGGCAAGTAACTCAGAACTTCACACCCCTGCAAATTTCTTTTTTTTTTTTGTTTGTTTTTTTTTTTTTTTTTTGTTTTTTGAGTCAGGGTCTCATTCTGTCACTCAGGCTGGAGTGCAGTGGCACAATCTTGGCTCATTGCAGTCTTGACCTCCCAGGTCCAATCAATCCTCCCTCCTCAGCCTCCCAAGTAGCTGGGACTACAGGTGTGCACCACTACAGTCAGGTAATTTTTGTATTTTTAGTAGAGACTGGGTTTCGTTATGTTGCCCAGGTGGGTCTCAAATATCTGGGCTCAAGCAATCCACCCGTGTCTGCCTTCCAAAGTGCTGGAATTACAGGCTTGTGCCACCACACCCTGTCCCCTGCAAATTTCTAAGAGTGGATCAGTAGAGTCTTAGGTAGGACCACATATTTTTACTTGCAAAAGTGAATCTGTCAGTTCTGTATGTCTATTCAGTTTACATCATAGAACTAATGCCTTCCTTCACCAGAGGGCACTTCAGTATTAATGATCTCATTTGTTTAGAGACCTTCTGGTCCTGTTGTCCAGCTCTGAAGAGAGAGGGGAATTCATCTGGGGAGGCTTGCTCATTTTTCTAGGAAGAATGATGATAACTGCTATGACGTTGCTAGAGTGCCAGAAAGAAATGGACTTTTCTGTTCCAACTCAGCTCTCCCCAACAGGTCACTTTTCTAGAAGAGCCTGATTTGGAAATAAGGTCATAACTAGCTATTTTTTACTGGTGGTTGGAAAAATTTAATGAAAAGTCAGAAAGAAAGGTAAGTAAGAAAGTAAAGGCTCTGCAAAGCAACACACACACCGACAGTATTTCCAGTGTGGAGGTCAGAGAGCCAAACCTTTGAGGTGGAGGCTCCCCCATCTTCTCTCTTGCTTTGTTCATGAGATCTGCAGGCTTCTGGTAGTCTCAGGGCCTCAGTCATTCTGGCAATATCCAAATATCATAGGGTCTTTGACACCTCTGAAAATGGCTTGCCATAAATATGGCTAAAATATTCAATTTTACTCCTTAAATGGTTCATTTGTAAACTGCAGGAGTCCATAAGCATCTATGATTTGATACCTAAACTAAAAGAAGTTGGTATCTTATTCCAAAATTCAAGCATTAAAATGCTAAGATTCAGGATTTAAAATATGAATTCTAGATTTCCAACACAACTGTGATTTAATACTACACAATGGCAGAAGTTTGGGGAACCATATTTGTTTTCCAAATAGTTTCAAATCTACTCTGTTTCTGGTGAAACAAGTTGGACATTTTAGCAAAATGCAAAGTCCTTGCTAACAGTTTGAAGGCACAGAGTAATAGAGCAATTACCAGTAATCACATAGCACACAGGTTTTTTCAGATCCAAGTGCAAAGCTGCCCAAACAATTAGTTCCCCTGAGATCTGTTTTCAGATGAAAAATCTAAATAGCTCTGTCATTTCTGGACCAAATGCCAAGTTAACTCTCTTAAAGAAGATCCAGGTGTATTAATTCCATGCCGAGTTCTTCTAAACTGGCCACAAAAACACTTAGGGGCATGGTGATAATACCACACGGGCTGAGGGTTTGCTTTTAAAAGCCCCCTTCCCACCAGCTCCCTTCCAGGCACTTCTTTATCATCCATATGACACATTAAGAGGAAGTGCTAATGTTACACAGATGCATTAAGTCACAGGTGCGGTTTGGTGCATTTCACTGGGACCTCAAAGCATTATACCACTGAGGGGCCTAGACAAGGGAGGAGCAGGCTGTATCAGTTCCATTCAAATCTGTGTTCTGAACATGCATTACAGAAGAGCACAATTACCCAGTCTGTGCCATTAGGCAGCATTAGCCAGCACCACCCATCACTTCTGATTAATAATTGAACTCGATCCATACAAGAGAGCTCAGGCTAGTCTGGAGGCTGCCTTCTGGTATGCATTAGAAAGGGTCATCTCCAGGGGCTGCAGAGCACTTTGTACATGTAACAAGTCAATTTATAACCTACAGTCCACCCTTGATTATTAGAAACTGATGATCCCTTGCATGAATGTTCCTTGTGCTTTACTGTTCATCTTTTTCTTTCTTGGTGCCTTCCCTCTGGCCACAAACAAGTGTATTATACTGCCATAGTCAGTGCTCTGATGTCATACCCTGATCCCCTTCACTACTGGAGAACTTATCCCCCAGCTGCTAGAAGTACCTTCAGCCATCGGCTTTCTTGGGGAATTGCCTCTGACAACAGAGTTACCTTGTCCAAGGTCATGTTCCTTCCCAGGGCAGCTGCACCCATGGACAGGTCAATGAGAGAAGTGTGAAGTCCTCACCTCCATGTGCCAACTAAGGACAACTCTGCAGGGCCATCCCGGCTTCTGCAGAGCTCCCTCCGGGAGGACTTGGCCTCTGTGTTGACTGCATTGCAGCTCTGCTTCTCCTTCTGGTCAGCATTTCCTTTCTCCCCTCAAGTATCATACCAAGAGCACTCCCTAATAATCTTCCTGCATGTATTCTTCATCTCCTAGTCTGTTTCCCAGGGAACTCAATTTTCATGCAGAAAGAAATACATATAACTTACCCACCACCTCAAGAGTCTAGTGTGATGGTCAAATAGGATGATGTATGAGAAAGCTCTTCATGAATTGTAAAAAATATAAAAGAAACACTTATTTCCTCTTTAACTAAGACGCCATTAACTTATGTGATATTTGTACATAGGGTAGACAAATGTATACCTTTCCTGTGTTCTGCAGTGTTAGAATTTAAATAAAGCCAGAAGGCCCAAGCTTACCAAGGCATGAATTTAAATAATACTAAAACGGCATGCCTTTAGCATATTATATCACTTACATTTTTATTCATTTATGACAAGTCTTACACGAATCCAGTTTGAAGAGTGTCACTGGGATTTGTAGGGGAAAAGCACTTTTCTTCAAAAAGAATCAAAATAGTGTAGCATTAGTAATTCAGCCAAATAGCATTGCTGAGACAGATATTCTTGTTATCACATATATTTATAAACCAGCAAACAAAGTCTTGGGGTAGTAAAGAGGCATGAAATTGGCCCACAAACCCAAATTCTGCAAATTTAAGGTGATAAATTAAAGCTTAAAATTTTAAAGCCTAGTGTTCCACTTAGAAATGTCACTTTCTCAGCAGTCCATAGGACAGTAAATACACACTTTTTGAATTTAACAAAGTAGAAGGCAACGGCCCAGGCAGGAATAGACCAGTATTCAGAGATGGCCACATCTCCAGCTGGGTCAGAGCCTCACATACATCTTGTCGCCCCAGGCCCATTGTCTTTGTGCACTTGAGCTGTCCGGGGAGCAGATGGAGCATAGACCAGGCAGGAAAGAATCAGAGTGCTCCTCACCACATTCACTGTGATGTGCACCATGGGCCCAAAGGAAAATATCCTGGGATCTTCAACTTCTGCTCTTCGGTTTTGCTTTTTCCTTCATTTGAATGGCAATTTCTCTAATTATCAAATGGAAAATTTTATCATGATCTCTTTATGAAAATTTGTTCTGCTTAATTATAAGGGGGTCGTGACAAATCTTTTTTTTTTTTTTTTTCTTGAGGTGGGGTCTCACTCTGTTGCCCAGGCTGGAGTACAGTGGTGCTATCACAGCTCACTGCAGCCTCCATCTTCCAGGTTCAGTTGATCCTCCCACCTCAGCCTCCCAAGCAGCCAAGACTACATGCATGCATCAATACACCCACGTAAACTTTGTATTTTTTCGTAGAGATGGGGTTTTGCCATGTTGCCCAGGCTGATCTCAAACACCACCTGGGCTCAAGAGATTCACCCGTCTTGGCCTCCCAAAGCGCTGGGATTACAAGCATGAGCCAATGTGTTCAACTGACAAATCTTTAGTATCAGTTGAAAGTGCTGTCTCATTGGGGCTAACACATACCTGCCCTATAGCAAGGATGATACCAACAGGTTCATGGACAGGTGTATAGGTGTGTGTGCATGCATGTGGTTGTGTATGATGATGTGCGCCCATGTATGCATGAACAAGGGATGGGAATGGGTATTTTCCTGGAGACACAAGTATCAGGGACCCCAACTAAGTGATGTATGGGTGTTTAAAGCCTATGCAAGAGATGAAATACATCTGAACTGTAATTCAAATTCCAGAGACTTCTCTACCAATGCTTATTTAAAGAGTCCCATTTCTTGATCTTCAAGTTAAGTGCCGAGTTCCCTTTTCCCACTTTCACTAAAGTGACAATAAAACAACTTTTAAGACTCTCAAGAAATATTAGAATGTCTACACTCATCAGTCCAAAAGATGATGCTCTAACAAATCAAATCCCAGATGATCTACTAAACCATTTTTAGCAAAATTAACTGCCAACCTCTGATCTCTGAAGAAAGCAGGGATATATGTGGAGAATGCACCAGTCAGTCTTAAGCAGAAGGAAGAAGAAATATATTCTCTGGAAATGTTCAGGCTGCAGGTTTTGAGAGGGAATTCAATTAATAATGAACTATTTTGATGAAAACAACAAACTCTATCAAAGTGACCCATAATAAAGATTCCTCCCCAAAAAAGAGGACACTAAGAACAACGGTTTTTGTTGAGAATCTCAATTACTATGTTTTCTGAATTGGGGAACTGAACTCAATATAATAAAAGTTGAATATCAGCCCAACCAGAGAAGTTGGGAATTTCTGTAACAGGCCGAGAAGTTCAGAATTTTCATTCACAGAGTGATTGTGTAATTTATGTGAATGGTAAATATTTTGCCTAATACATTCATCAGGTATAAAGAAAATGTACTTAAATGAAAAACAATCATCCTTATTGTATAGCCATTTTAAGACTCTACTTTTTAACAATCATCTTTAATCATTTTCCACTTAGGTCAGTATGTAGCT
Organism: Rhinopithecus roxellana; assembly: GCF_007565055.1. NCBI lineage: Eukaryota > Metazoa > Chordata > Mammalia > Primates > Cercopithecidae > Rhinopithecus > Rhinopithecus roxellana. The sequence goes on from NC_044558.1 coordinate 4,335,582, forward strand.
TTGGGACTAATGAAATGTTGCCCTTTAGTATCAAACACTAGAATTTTAAGGCTACCCAAGATCACATCTTAAAGTCATCTAATGTATTCCTCTTCTTCTCTGCAAGACTATGTCTACAAAATCTGTGATAACTAAGAGTCTATGCTACCGAACACCAGCAAAATTCCTAGATCATTTAGTCCAGAGTCCAATAACCATTTCTGTCATATTTGGCTAACCATTGAGCACACAAAATTGACACGTGGGATGATTTACACGGCTTTTTAAAAACAGCATCAGAGTCCATCACTTAACAATAAATAACATTAACTGATGAGTCATTGTTTTAGTCACCATTTTAGCCTTGGGTAAGTATTGAGTGACTTGATATACTGCATATTGCTCAACAGGTAAGAAGGATGTCAAATCTTCCCAGTATCTGTCCGCTTCCTAATCATCTATCTGAAAACCGGAGACTGGAAAGTTGCCCTGGCCAAACTTAACCACCTTCGGTCAGGTAAACGTCATCAACCTCATTTTACCCTTCATACTCTTGCTGCAAATTCTTGGGCATTATAACTAAAACAAAGGATTTGACTTTCACATGCTAAGCAACTTTCTTTTGCCCTTGTTTTATACCTGGTGGGTGTCTTTGGCTTAAAACATTCTGTTCTAATGCACTACATGGAAATTCTTGCAGTGGGCAAACACTCTTCTTCCAGCACACTAATTACTTTGTATGGGATAAAGTTAAATAATTTTCTTTCTTGAATCACCAACACCATGATTAAATTATGTTTTGAGTACTCGTTTTTATCCATTAGGAGTGAGGATTATTCTGTAAATGCCAAAAAAGTGATCTTCACCCTGTGTAAACTTAAGACAGCTATTCCATCTTCACTAGAAACTTCCTTTAACAATAAGCTAATATCCTTTGATCTTTCAAAAACTGAGGTGAGCATTCCATCTTTTAAGGCTGACACATGCACATCTTTCTCCTTAATATTAAAAAATGTTTTGCCTGTTAATTAAAGAGGAATACAATGTACAGTGAATCTTCGTCTCAGAAAGATTCCCTTTACAACTCACATAAAACAAAGTTACTTTCTTTCTGAAGCAGTGAAATAATGATATTGAGTGGAATGCAAACAAAGAAAGTGTCATCACTATAGAGATAATTAAAGCATTTGGGATTTCCAAACACTCTTAATTCATTATACTGAGGAATAAGCATTTTTAACAAAAGTTGAATTTGGCCTTGAGCCCAAAAACGTAATTATTCTAAACTTAGTCCCTACTCATTGATATCCTCTGATTTCAATTCTGAAAAAAATAAATTTCAACTGGAATTAGTTTATCTGGAAACCTTCCTACAGTGTATTTAATGCTCAACACTTGAGACAGGAGAATATGTTAGCACACATGAACATACTGCATAAAATCTATTTTAAAAAATGATTAAGATTTAAAGAATTCAATCTAGCCCCTGAATATCATCCTCTAGAGAAATGTTTTGTGAACCCAAGATTCTAACAGATTGATTCTAACTCCTTACTTTAATTCCAATGAAGTTCCTAAAGAAATGCAGGCAAAAGTTGACTGCTGTTTAAATCCAGTCAGTTTTAAGAAGAAACAGCTAGACCACTGCAGAGATATTACAATTATAAATGTTTATAAGCATCTGTGTAGTATGTGTTGTTCAAGAAAAGACTATATTGACTCATATATGCTTGTGAGCATTGTTTTATTTTTAGCGAGGACAGTTTATAATAAATTTTTATGTTTATAAAATGACTCTCAGACAAGCATATGAGAACGCTTCCTAAGCATCTTGCTTGATTTTTCAATATTCACAGGTGGAAGAAAAAATATCAAATCAGACAACATTTTGCACATAGGAGAAATGAGGTGATCAGAAGTGATGTAATTGTTGAAGATCCCTTCTTGGTCCTCAGCGTATTGCATGGCACAGCTTAACCTTCCCATTGGGGGTCTGAAGATGTGAAATAGTATTAATACCACCGGGCAAGGGAGGAACAAGACTGGACATAGTGGCTGAGGGTCCTGGGAGGCCGCTGTATGCCTGGCACTATGTGCAAGATGAACTGAAGTTCCTACTGAAAAAAACTCAGCCCCAAGTCTTCAGATTTGCCATCATACAAGACATCCTTTGAATTAGGCACCTGATCTCCCTGGAGTCTTCCTTCAAAATGTGGCTCCCCCTCTAGAGACGAATGACGCAGTGGCCTCCTCCTGCTCTTTCCTTTGTCGTTGTAATTAACAACATATCTATTAACATCTCACATTGATAAAACTCATTAGAATTGGCCAAACATGTGGACCTATATGATCTCATTTAATCCACACAACCTTATGAGCTATTATAGTTGTATTTTAGAAATGAGCAATTTAGGCCAGGCACGATGGCTCACACCTGTAATCCCAGCACTGCAAAAGGCCGAGGTGGGCAGATTGCTTGAGGCCAGGAGTTCGAGACCAGACTGGTAAACATGGTGAAACCTTGCCTCTAGAAAAACACAAAAATTTAGCAGGGTTTGGTGGCACGTGCCTGTAACCCCAGCTGCTTGGGAGGCTAACGCAGGAGAATCACTTGAACCTGGGAGGCAGGGGTTGCAGTGAGCCAAGATCGCGCCACTGCACTGCAGCCTGGGCAACAGAGTGAGATTCCATCTCAAAAACAAAAGGACAATTTAAAGGCTCAAAAAGGCTAAATGCCTACACGAAATCCGTTGGTTTGTTTTTACCATGTGACATTACACTTTCCAACATTTGATCAGCTCAGTAAACATTCAGAGCCCCTACTGTGTGCCAGACACTGGCCCACAGAATCATCAATAAACCCAGGCCTGCTTCATCTGCCCAGCAATCTTGGAGGCAGATCCCTGTGCCTATAAAATGAAGACAGCAATATCAGCCCAATCTAATTCACCAAGTAGAATAAAGCAATATAACTAACGTGGAAAGGGTTTGAAAACTGCAAAGATAGCTATCCAGACTGGAAGTGTTGCTGTTAGCACCTTCCTGGGAATGAACGTGCCCAGCTGCTTTGAACTTTAAGAGCAAAGGGCCGCTGACGATTCTGAACATCTGATGATAGAGGGAGCACTTTTCTAGGGCGAGAGAGGGAGTAACACAAGACCAGCCTCATTCCATAGATCACAATTAAGTCTAAGTCCTTTGCTGGGCAGAGGATCTGTAGAGTACATTGCTCTGTCAACTAACACATCTCCAATGCCTAGCACAAAGCCTAAGTCAGGGACAGGGCCAAGAAAAATACTGAGGGATAAAAATATAGTTAAAATAAGATCTGACGGTTCTATTCAGGGCTCACATCTGCACAAAACTGCCAAATTTAAGGGATCAGAATTCAAACATTTAATCACACCAAGAAATAAAAGCGGGGGAGGGAAATACTAGAATCACTATAGTGTATCAATTCAAAGATTCCTCTTTTTACCTTTTTACATCTGTAAAATTGGGACGAATCAATGCAATGGCAGGTCATAATTGTCAGTGTTCTCCCTTTCTTACAACCATGTCAGCTAACACTGCATCTTACAAGTAATGGTATCTTAGATTTAATTAATTAAATAAGATGTCGTAAATTGTCTGTTTTCAAACTGGTTCAAAGAGCTGCTTTCCAGGTATACTACCTGCCATGCTGTGTCTTATCCACTCAGTACTTTGCCACCAGCCTTAGGGTTGGCCCTCCCTCCACACTCAAACCTGGTCAGAATCCAGAAATCAGGACTGACTGCGGCAGGCAGCTTCCCACCCAGTGGCAGAGTAGCTGACTTCAGATCACATCTGCTCTCTGTTCTCCCCCCTTTAAACTGACCTGACTTCTTTTTAAAGCTTTGTAAATAACAAAGCTTCCAGTTACAGCCCTATTCCTAGCAGCTACCTAGTTCTATCTGTTTCTGCTTCAAGAAGACCATTCTAAGGCTGAGCTTTGAGAAACATCCACTGCTGTTGGTGTGTCTTGGGCTGTCTCTTACCTTCTCTGTCAGAGCTTAGCCTGGCATGTTTCCTGACCACAACAGAAAAATAATGGTCAGCCTGCCCAGCTTTGTAGTCTACTTTCAGTGGCAACTTCTACAGCAAAAGAAAGATTCATCTGCAAATCTTGTAACATGAACCTATCACAGTGCAATACTCTTCTACGATGATGCACCAGCCACCCAGTACATTTAGCATGTAATAGACCCCTGTCAAGAGCACCTCCGCCTGTTTGCTCTGACACAAAAGAATGTGTAGAAAATGTGATATTCACAAGGAGGAAAAGAGAAGATCTAAATCTTAGGAAGATTCAAAAGAAAATGCACCACCGAGTCATTTAAAAAAAAAAAAAAACAGGAAGAAAGAAATGTGAACCACATGTAGAAGTACATGGAAAAAGCCTATGTAAAGAATAGATAGGAACCACATTGTTTTTCCACATCAAAATCACTCCTAACACCGCACTGCAACTATGCAGTCAGTTGATTCCAGACCACAACACTGTTACACACACACACACACACACAGTCGTGTCTCTGTCTCTCTCTCTCTCTCTCACACACACACGCAGTTATCTTTCCTGCAAAGCTTCTCAGGCTGTGCATAAAAAATAGTTTCAAATCAAAACAACTTAAGTGAATATAACCAATTACTTTGCTCCCCTGAGCCTCATTTCTTGTTTTATTTTAAAAACTTGATCCTCCTTCCACTCTAACTTCCACAGGCCAAATTCCAATGGTCTTCACTTGGGATCTTACCTGAGACCAAACTGAATTTATCCTCAAAACGTAACCCCAGGGTATGTCCTCGGACAGCAGAAACAGACCATGTGGGCCAAAGGAAACAAGGCTGTTTCATGATCTGATCTTGTATTCATCCCACTATTTAAAGAGACCCCACAGAAGAAAAGGGCCCCCAAAACACCAGTTAAACAAGAGACAAATAACCAGTCAATATATTCCTTGATAAGATCCTTAAAAATTATCTTTAATTGATGCCAAATATGAACAGATCATAAAGTGACAGAAGCAAGTAAAATTGCATAGATGAAAACTATGCGCATCAATTAGGTTCTCAATTCATAACATTCAATGTCCTTGACCTGACATATTACACAGTTAGAGAAGGGAAAATGCACAGTAGGTGAAGATGAGACATGTCCTTAACTCAAGGTGAAGCAACTGGCAAACTGAAGAAATAAAATAGCACTTTTTCAGCTTAAATGGTTTGTTGTCCTGATGGTGCACTTTCAGTTAATACTAGTCAATTTTTATTTTTAACCTCAGTAATACTTTATCTTTACTATTAGAGGCATGTCACATGGAGTCCATATTGTCTACTTACATCTGATGCATGAACAGTCCCAAAACAGTGCACTGAAGAGAAGAAAGGTGCTTCTGCAAGGTTTGGAGAGGAGACAACTTTGACCTGGAATATTTTACAAGAGATTTCTTGTTTTGTTTTGCTTTATTTCCATACACCATTTCTTCTTCTTCTTTGATTGTGGTACAAAAGTTTTCTATACTCTTTGAAGTTTCACATCATAAAAAGTAAACTCCTAGTTAGCTTCTAAATGAAAATCACTGTGACTAGGGTTAATCTCCTTAAAGCTAATAGCCCTGAGGTCAGCAGGGCCTCACCCCTTACATACATGCTGGACTTCCCAAGAAAGCCCAGGGTCATTTTGCCTGAGCAAAGAGGCTGGCATTTAATCCCAAGGCTTCTAAACTTTACATCTATACCCTGAATTAGTTTGCACAGTGACCCAAGGTAATGGAACAGTTTTGGTTAACAATTCAGCTCCTGTTTGCTTCTTTACAAAAATGGTAAGTAACATACATTCTTTTAAGGTTTACCTGAGTCATACTAGACATGTTCACATATACCCTGAAATTCCATGATATAAATACAAGTAGTAATATGCCACATGGTGGATGAGAGGTCACCTCCTGAGATCACAATTCAACTTGGGTTGCATCTGGTCTTAAAATTTTAGTTTGTTTGTCTTCTTAAAATGAACATAAACATCAAAAGACTCCATTCTTCCTTGGAAAAGCCTGAAGATAACATGCTTGTTTGGCAGTTTATATTCTTTCTAACAATTTTATACTATGGATGGTTACCACCCACCAATTCTCACCACCCCAGGAATAAGTCATTCCTGGAAGAAAATGGGAAAGTGCCTTCTGCTAATGTTCTTTCTCCTTTCTTTCAATCCAATCTACCAAACTAAGAATTAAAATGTAAAATTTTTAAAAAGCATGTGTTTTGAGGTCTCCTATATTGAATGAGAGGGCTAGGAAACTATTTTTATTAACTTTTAGATGGTAACTCATTTGAAAAATGTGTAACTCTACATAATGTGAAGAAGGCCCTTTATAGGCTCAACCAAATTTCTACTTTAAAAAAAAAAAAAACATGTATTCCTCATTTACCATTTACATGTATGTTTTTAATTCTCAAGCGAATCAAGACTGTGACACCACCTGTGCTTCAGGTCCACCATGGTGGAATCTAAACCTGCCCTACAATTCCATTTCAGGGAAATGACTGCCCACTGGCCGGAATCCGGGAGAAGGACTTGCTCTTGGTGTATCTGATTTTGCAAGGCTCACCCACAAACACACTCCCAATGAACTGATATAACTGAAAATCAGAACTCACGTCTCCAGGGAGTGCAAGGGGAGTTGTGCACAAGTGGGAAAAGGGAGATGCAAAAACAGAAAGTTTTCCTGGCTAGAATTTGTCTTCTAGAAATCTGAGGACAGAGGAAATGAATGTCTTTGGTCTCTCTGATTCAGATCACTTCAGGTGAGTTAACCACTTCAGAGATTCTGGGATGGCTAACAGCCCTGCTGTGACCAACCCTTCCAATGCCACCCTATTGAACTAGGGCCCCAGTTGACTGGAAGAGAGGAGTTATGGCTATCAGCACATCAACAGTCTTCTCCTGGAGAAAACACATAGTCAGGACATGAGCTGTTAGAGCTCCATGCCTAGGAAGGGGAAGAAAAGGTAAAAAGCCTGCTAAAATAAATAAGAATAAGTAAACCAAAAAATAGTCATCCCTTAATAGGCAGTTTTGTTAAGTGCACCTTCAGGTCTACAAAGACATTTCAACACATTACAGTGCGAGGGATAAGAGCTTGGTCAAACATCGCATGCCTATGCTACACAGATAATCCCTGTACTCCATTCTTACTGAATTCATTGCAGTGAGCTACAGATAAGCTAAGTAGCATTCATTTTCCTCACAGCACCCCAAACTCATAACAACAACTCATCCCCAGTCCCAGGCTGACAGGTTCACCGCATGCAGCACTTTTTTCTATATCACATGCAGAAGAATCAAGCCACTCCAGAGGTGTAACCATGGTAAGTATACCAAGTACCCAAAGTCAGTCTCAGTGCCATTTTCTCATCCATTAACCCATCCATCCCACAGTACTGAGTGGATTATTGCTGTTGACAGAGTGCGGTGTTTCAAGTTCTGTGTGCACTAGACCTCAACGTTGAAATGAAAGATCGAGATATCCCCAGGACTGGGAGGAGGTTGGCATTTTTTTCCTAATTGGGGATTTTTAAGCAAGTAGGAAAGGAATCACCAGAATGAGTTAAGGTTCAGACGAGAAGGAGACATCACATGGGAGGGTTTAATGCCCTGTAGTCGAATGCTGTGCAGTTCTTGGCCCCTCATCTTCCACGATGTGTGTTGTGTTCATCTCACAGATTCACAGAAGTCACATAGGAAAAAAAGATATCCATGTTCTTTCTTTTAATCGAGTTAGCCAGAATGGGTGTAACTCGAGTTTCTAGGGTGATTGCCTCACTGCTAGTTCTAGGACAGGATGGGGAAAAGGGGTGGGAGAAACAAAACAGATTTTCAGAAGAAGCTGGGCCAGAATGTCAGGTAACAGGCAGCCACATGCTAAGCGCAGAATGAAGATTCCCCACCTCAGAGTCCTTAAAAAGGCTGTGAGTACCTCTCCACGGGTGGACAGCTGCCAAGCTCCAGAGGCCTGTGTTCGTGGCTGTCTTCCAGCCAGGAACAGGGTCCCCACCATTCTCTGGGCTGAGTGACTGGGGCAGCAGAAGTTAGATGTTCAGCCTGTGAAGTGACTGCCAGGTGGGAAGGTCATAGGAGCGTCATAGGAAATATCTGAAAGGGGTAGACTGGGAGGGAAGGCCTGGGAAAGGTTATTATGAACTGAGTGTTCCCACATCCACAACAATGCCTGAAAAGATTGGACCATCAGAGAGATTTGCAAAGTGCTGTTACTAACAGAGAAAGAATAAGGAAAGGTGCCAGGAGCACTACACTGGACCTGAGGAAGCCTTGTGTGTCCAAAGTGGCCCTCGATAGGAAACAAATTCCCAAAAAGTTTATCTTGGCTTCTGGTGAAGAGGAAAAAACAAGTTCACAGTTCACGTCCACTTCAAAGATGGGTCTCAGTTCACATCCAGCGTCAGGCTGTCAAAGGGACCAACGCTAGTAGACAGCACCCTCCTGGGACTCTCCTTTCCAGGGTTTAGGGTGGTGTGGTCTTCTCACAGTGGTGAAATGAGAGAGCGAGAATGGAAAAAGAAAAGCAAAAGGTCTGTGCCCCAACCCTTCCCCACTTTTGTTACCTAACTTCTCAGCTGTGTTAAGGAGGCACTTTCTGCAGTTCACTGTGGGTACAGGATAAAGGCACTAAGCAACTATTAAATCAATTGGTTTAGTTTCTTCAGGGAGCCTCAAGGGGAGGGCTGAAGTCTCTACAGACTTCAAATAATGACTGCAAAGAAAAAAAAATCAGCTCTGCTTTGGATGCATACAATAGAGAAACATTTTCATTTGCATCCTAAGAATGCACCAAAAAACATGCAGTATTGCACCTTTTTTTTTGTTTGTTTGTTTGTGTTGCTTGTGTTTGTCTTCAGCTAGAAAGAATACTTGTTCTTAGGTGTTGCTATATATACCTTGATGACTTATTTAGTTTTTCACATGGCTTCCCTTTAAGGGATGGGCATATTGGTCCTCTCTCCGCCTATACCTGCACAAAAACCTGGTATTTCCCTGAGCAAAGGCAGGAAAATTGACTGAGTGCCCCCACCCCCACCCCCCATAATTTCTATTGGGCCTTTCATCCCACAGACTTGTAATTTTTATTACTTTTTAAATTTTTATTACTGAAATCATGCATTAATTAATTCAAGGTACATCTTAGTCAAATAGGCCATAATGCTGAATAAGAGAACATGCTTTGAGCTCCAAAAAGTTATTGTTCCCATCTGACTAACATATGCACTTAAATACAGTACTTTATTTACTAATAAAATAGTTAATAAATGGAGGAGTGCACTTTTGGTGAATGCAAATGAAAAAGGATCTATTTTTAGAAGAATCGATTTCAACTTAAGCTTATCCCCTATTGTCTGGGCTAACTTCTCAGCATGCGATTATAAAATAAATTGTATCAGATTCAAACATGCTTACATTTAACTTCATTTGTGCTCTCTTGCAATAAGGAGGCTAAGGTTTTACATCCAGTTCTGAAAGCCAGGGGTCGGAGTGCAGGCCTGGTGAGAAAAGACCTGTATTTGGCTCATCTGCAGTTGAGAAAATTTAGCAGCACTGCAGATGAATCAATTAATTTAATTCAGTTATCTTTTTCTTAGAGAACAATCTGGATTAGAAAGAGAATGGGCCCAGGAGGAAATCCCTACAGATCAGGACCAGTATCCAATTTATAAGGTGCTTTGTGAACCAGTCTTAAGTAATTGGAGTTTTCTTTTTTCACCTTGTAATATGCAGTTCAGTTGATCGAAATAAAAATATCTATTCATTGTCCATTTTGGCTGGTCTATCATGTTACATATAATACATTTGATGCACTGTCTTCAATGTGCTATGCAGTTTGCAAAGATTTTTTACTGGAGTCCCATGCAAATTTTAATTTTATATTTCTAAGCAATCATCTTGTTTTGAGTTTTTAAAAAAGTTAAAGAAACCAAAGCATTAAAAATGTTCCAGTTTGGGGAAGCATATGATTATTATTTTACCTAGACTAGTTCATGGACTAATCTTTTTAAGCCAGTTTTAGAAAATACTCTCTCTTTTCCCAATTTTTAATAAAAGGAAAATAGTTTATTTTGTCATGGATCTTGAAAGCTTCTGGTTCACCACCCCCAAAATCCTCAATGCAACAATGCATAGACAGTTAAATAGAGCATTCGAAGTCTACTTAGTAAAGTATCTACAAAGCGTGACATGAGTCACCAGGTTTTCTGTTTTGTTTTTTAAGTCTTTTGAGCTGCTAAGTGGGGCTTTTTTGTTTGCTTGCTTTTGTTTTTTAAACATCGGTCAGTAGCTTGCTCTTATTAACGCAGTTTTGGTTAGCTGTGGTGCAATTGCCAGTTCTGATATTGACCTGTCTATAATGGGCTATGCTATTATTCATATCCTCTTCGATCTCCATGTACTCAGACTTGCTCATAGTAGAGGAACTGCGGCGACTGAGGTCACTGTCAGAGGCTAAGTTAGGGGAACTGACGTGGAGCAACTGAGCCTGCTCTTCCCCCTCAGTTTCTCGGTGGTAGAAATAGTTGAAATTGGACACAATGACAGGTACGGGCAGGGCAATTGTCAGCACACCAGCGATGGCACACAAGGAGCCCACGATCTTGCCTCCAATTGTCACAGGGTACATGTCACCGTATCCTACAGTGGTCATGGACACCACCGCCCACCAGAAAGCATCGGGGATACTGGAGAAGTGCGACTCAGCTTCTTCCGCCTCGGCAAAGTACACTGCACTAGAAAACAGGATGACCCCGATGAAGAGGAAAAAGATGAGCAGCCCTAGCTCTCTCATACTAGCTTTGAGGGTCTGGCCCAGGATCTGGAGGCCCTTAGAGTGGCGGGAGAGCTTGAAGATTCTAAAAACCCTTACCAAGCGGATGACCCTGAGGATGGCCAGCGAGGTGGCCTGCTCGCCCTTCTGGTTTCCTTCCTGCTCAGCTATCTCGGTGCCCAGGGTGATGAAATAAGGAATGATGGCCACAATGTCGATGAAGTTCATGATGTTTTTGAAGAAGTCCGTCTTGCTGGGGCAGGCGAAGAAGCGCACCACCAGCTCGAAGGAGAACCAGATGATACACAGCGTTTCCACGATGAAGAAGGGGTCCGTGAAGATGTTGGAATTGTAGATGACCGTGGTGTTGTCGATGCGGTGGACGGTGCCTGTGAAGTCCTTGTCATCCTTCAGCTCGGGGAGCGTCTCCAGGCAAAAGATGACGATGGAGATGAGGATGACCATGACGGAGACGATGGCAATGACCCTGGCGGGCCCCGAGCTCTCGGGGTACTCGAAGAGCAGCCACACCTGGCGCTGGTACTCCTTCTCGGGTAGAGGACGCTCCTCCTCCTTGATGAAGCCCTCGTCCTCCCGGAACTTCTCCATGGCCTCCTCGCCCAACTCGTAAAACTTGATCTCCTCGGAGAACATGTCCAGGGGCACGTTGACCGGCCTCCGCAGGCGGCCCCCCGACTGGTAGTAGTAGAGGATGGCGTCGAAGCTGGGCCGGTTGCGGTCAAAGAAGTACTCGTTCCTCAGGGGGTCGAAGTAGCGCATGCGTTTCTTAGGGTTGCCCAGCAGCGTGTTGGGGAACTGCGCCAGGGTCTTGAGCTGCGTCTCGAAGCGCAACCCGGAGATGTTGATCACCACGCGCTCGCAGCACTCGTGATCGTCGTGGTCGGTCTGCCGGGGGTAGCTGCCATCCTGGGGGTGGCCCGGGGCGGCCGAAGCCTCGTCCACGTTCTCCCCAGACATCACCGTCATGGTGAAAGCCGGGCGCGGGGGTGGGAGGCCAGGAGAGAGCCCGGGGTGGGAAACAGCCAGGGACCAGGGGTGGGGGGGACCCAAGCGGCCCCCCCACCGGAGTGCGCGTCTCCCTCACGCCCAGGGGGAGGGGCTTCAAAATGAGCAGGTCGGGAGATCTGCGACTTTGCCTCTCGCTGCCTTCCCCTCCACCCCGCCTTTTACTCAATTTGGAATCCCCCTCGCCTGCGGGCCAGGTGCCGCTTTTTGCAGAGGGTCGGGTTTGGGTTTGGGGGTTGGTTGGCTTTTTGTTGTTGTTGTTTAGATATTTCTTCCTGATCCCAGGTGCCTTAACGCAGTGCCGTTCTAGCGGACTGGGTCATGGCTTCGGGGGTCGCCCTGGCCTCCCCTCCCCTCCGAGAGCCTTGCTAGGACCCGGTGCAGTGCCGGCTCAGCAGATCCCCACGCCTGCCACCCCCTCTGCTTCTCCTCGGCTCTCCCCCCTCCTACCCCTCTTCGCCTGCCGCCTTCTAAGCTCCCACCAGGGCGATCGATGGACGCTGCAGAGAAATAGAAAGTGATACGGGGGTAGAAAATCAGAAGCATTCAGATGGGACGGACCTACAGACACCGAAGAACACAGACCTCTAGCTCGAGAAAGCACTGGACGTTTACTAGGGCTATCACACACACACGGACAGACGACACGCAGACACCCGGAAATCCAAGTTTGGGGCTCTTCCATCCCACTTTCCCCAATGCCCAACAGCCGATCTGTTTACAACTTCGTTAAACTAGAGATCGGAAAAGCGCCGAGAGACGCCGGAGAGAGCTCCGGGTCCCAGGCAGCATCCCCGCACCCCCGGCCGCCCCCACCCCGTCGCCCCAACCCCCGCTTCTGCAGCCCCGAGCTGGGGAACCCCCTACCTGGCCAGCCGGCTTGGCGCAGGGGCGGTGCTGAGTCGGCGGAGAGCCCGCGTGGGAATGCGGCAGGTCGCCTTTGCAGTGCCCTGGCGGGAGCTGCGGCGGCCGCCGCAGCAGCAGCATCCGAGACGCGCCGGGCAAACTCGCCGCCCTGGTCCGCTCGTCCGACGCCCCTCTCAGTTGGACAATCGCTTTACCGAGGAGCTACGGCGAAAATGTTCATTCCCTACCCCCATTCTCACCGGTTGCCAGCAACCTGGAGACGCCGTCCTCTCTCCGGTGCAGGGAGTTCCGGAGGATGCGGGGCGGAAAAGCAAAATACCACCCTCTCCCGAAGCTCAGAGGCAAATGACGATAAACAGCACTCTCGCCCCCTCCTAACACTATGGGAGCCCTTGATTCGATTCCGAAGGAGGCGGGCGGGCAAGAGCCTGGATCTACATGGCTCTCCAGTTCCCTTCGCTCTCCGCACCCCAGCGCGGACCTCGCCAAGGCTACGCGGCGCGCCGGGAGCCCTCAGGAGCTTGGAGTGGAGCAGGGTGCGTGCGGCGGCGGGTCCGCTCGGTCCATTTCTGGGCGCTGCAAGATCAGCAGAAACCTGAGAAAGCGCCTGGAATACAGAGCAGCGATTGGCCCACCCGGGCGTGGGTTGGGGAGGGCGGGGGAGGGCAGGCGCGAGGAGGTGGATGGAAAATATGAGGGGGTGGTTTGGAAGAGAGCGGGGTTGTCATTCAGTTCCCACCCTTGCCAGCACAGCTTTTTCCTCTCCTACCAGAAAAGCCGACCACTAACTCTACTTCCCTTGTGGCCCACCGCCCCGCCCACGCACGGCCCCTGGCGGCTCGCGACCTTCCCCGGGAATTTCACATTGGAAATGGTCAGGTCCGACGCAATGCAGGCGGTGGTGTTTCTGGCAAAACTCCTCCAACGGGTTTGCTTTTGTGCAGTCCCACAGTAACCCTCTTCGATCGCACTGCTCTGCGCCCCGTTCCGCTCCTCCCCCAAGAAGGCCCTTGCTCTCTGCGGGGCCCTCCCAGCTTCCCCCAGCCGGCTGGACTCTCAGAGCTGCAGACTTGAGGCAGATCTGTGCAGTTGAGGATCCCTGGGTTTGTTCCATGTAGTTTTACTAGGCGGCGGTGGTGCTAAGAGCCTGTCCCTCTTTAACCTACAATGGGACTTGAAGTTTTCTTACAATCCGATTATTCTGAAATACAGAGAATGTGACTTGTGGGGGACCGAAGGCTTCGTGGGTTTGTGGGGTTGTCTGCCAACTTGGTGCTAATTGGGAATAATCTGAGAAGCAAGTCGCCTACTCACCTCCCACCCTATGCCCCTCCTCCCGCAGCCTCTTTCCCCAGCCTAGTGCCTCTACAGGGCCACTTTCAAAGCTTGCAATTTATTCGGAAAGGGTCCCCCGCAGAGGCGCATGGCAGCAGGAGCCGGGGGCGTGCGCCGTGCCCTGCGAGTGCGGCTGGAGCTGCGCCCCCAAAGGCGCTGAGTCTCAGCGCCTGCAGCGCGAGAAAAGGCTGCCGGCAGTTTGGTACTTCCAGGGCTGCGGAGTCTCTAAGGAGGCTGCAAGAGCCCAGAGTCGCCGCTGATTGGCTCCTCCCTCGGCCTTGGGACCACCCTTCTCACCACTGTTGCCTCCCGCCTACACCACCCACCTCCTTAATCAAAGCCAATGATTGCATCCTCCCCGCTCTATTGTGGCTAGTGGAAAGCAGGGGCCCCTGCGGGACTGCCCAGGCAGTGCAACAGTCCCTGTCTGGAACTAGTTAAATCCTTCCTCCAGATTCAGACGCCAGCATTCCCTTCAGAAAAACAAAAGTGTATGTTCCCTCCCCTCCTTCAGATCCGTACCCCAGCTTTTCTTTCATGAACAATGAGTTCTCTTATACTCCTCCTTCCCATATTGAACTCTGCCCTTTTCCCACCTTCCACACGCATATCCTTCAATCTCAATAGCTCCAGGGATCCCTACCTTCCTGCACTGCTGCTCTAATGCAAATAAATAATTTTTTTATTTTTAAAAATAAAAACAGACATATAAATATGAAGCTCCCAGCTGAAGTAACATGAAGTCTCTTGGTTTTGTTGTTGCTGCTGCTGCTGCTGCTGCTAGAATCCTATTGGGGATAACTCTGCTAGACAAGGGTTTTCTGATCATATCCTGGCACTACTGAGCTTCCCTGTTCTCCACTTTCTCTGTCCTTGTCTTGTACCTCCCTCTTCCTATAACCCATTGCCTTCCTTTAAATGTCCCTAAGATTGTCATCTTCCCAGCTTCGTGTGAATGCATGTGCCCTAACTCAGCATTAGGAGATTGCCTTGCTAGAAGGGATTCACAGATTGGATGGGACCCAAGGTTCCTAAATTCAGGGTTTTATTGGGGGGCATATTAGGAAATCTTCGACATCTCTGATAGATGTGTTTACAACAGGACTGGACCTCCAAGGGACTGGAAGAAAATTGTGAGCTAGTAACTCAGCATTCTCCTCCTCCTCCTCCTCCTCCTCCTCCTCCTCCTCCTTCCTCTTCCTCTTCTTCCTCTTATTCCTCTTCTTCTTCTTTGAGACAGGGTTTAGTGGTGTAATCATAGCTCACTGCAACCTGGAAGTATTGGGCTCAAGCAATCCTCCCACCTTAGCCTCTGGAGTAGCTAGCAGGACAATACGCACAAGCCATCACGCCTGGCTAACTGTAACTCAACACCCTTGATGGAAGTCCTCCCTTGGTAAGGGTCTGAAGATATTTATTAATTCAACAAATATTAATTGCCCAGCCCCAGCTGTGGGCCAGACACTGCCCTCTCACTGGAATGGAGACATATAAGGTCCCAGGTCTCACGGAGCTCATGTTCTGGTGGGAGATACAGACAATAAACACATACCTCATACATTATAGTGTTGGATAAAGAAAATTAAGAAACAGGCACAGTGAGTGACAAATATAGGTTTGCAGATAAGAAGGGCCTCTCTGCAGAAGTAACATTTGAATGAAAAACATCAAGAAGAGAGAGCAAGGAACAGGAGGATGAGAAGGATGGGTGTAAGGGCAAAAGTCCCAAGGCAAGGACAGACTCAGCATATTCAGGAAACAAGAGAGCCACTACGGCCAGAAAGAAGTGACCGAGAAATAATGTCAACAAAGGTAGGTCAGAAAGGCAGGCAGAGCCCAGATCATGCAGGGCCTCTCAGGCTATGGTAAGAATAGTTCATTTCATTCTGAGTACAATGGGAACCTACCGGAGGATATGCATCAATATAGTAATATGATGTGCATTTCTTGAAGATTATTCTGGCTACTAGAAACAAGACACAAGGTTGGAGGTTATTAAGTAACATAAGCAATGATGGCTTAGATGAGGGAGACTGTGGTGAGCTTGTAAGGAGTTTTTGGAAGAGAATTCATCTTGAAATAGAGATGACAGAATTTGGGATGTGAGGAAAGAAAAGTTTTAGGACTGTCTCCTAGGCTTGTGGCCTTAATAACCAGATAAATGGTAATATCCTTTACTGCAGGAGTGTCCCAAACAGTTTCTCTCCAACCTGGATGTGAGCTCCTTGAAGTCTGAGACCTTGTGTGTCTTAGTAGTCACTGTTTTGGGCAGCTTAGGCATCTCCTCAGATTCTCTGCAGCTCACCATGACACTGCAAGCAGTGGAATCTGGATTCCTCAAGACTGCAAAAAGGCCTAGATGAGCAACACAAACCTAGGGGGACATTAGCTCAATGAACCAAGAGGAGCTTGCCCAGTGGGAGATGCAAGCTAGGAGGGAGCTCGTAGCTAAATTCCCTCTACCTTTATTCTTTTCATGGCCAAGCAACCACATGGTCTAATGAAAAGGCTGTGTCTCTTTGTGACTCATGAAGCAGTAACCAGTTTGGTAACTCTTCTCGTTGGATCTGCACCCTGTCCTTCCCTGTCTCGCTTTCCTTTTCTCTTCCTCTCATGGTTCTGGGTTCACACCTCCCATTAAAGTATTAGCACGTAACCCTGTCTTGGGTTATGCTTTCTAGGGAAGCTGAGCTGAGGCATGGGGAATCACAACTTTGGGACGTGTTACATTTGAGATACCTATAAATATGCAAATGAGGATGTTGAGTAGAAAGTTAAACATACAAGGTTAGAGTTCAGAGAAGAGGTCTGGGTAGATCAAGGTTTCTCAACTTCAGCACATTTGGGCTGAATACTTTTTATTGTTGTGGGGTGTGGTCCTGTGGATTTTAGTATATTCAGCAGCTTCCCTTGCCTCCAGCCATTAGATGCCAGTAGCACTTTCCCCGAGTTGTGACAACCAAAAGTGTTTCCAGACAATGCAAAAATCACCCTCAGCTGAGAACCACTGGGGTGGAGAGTAATTAAATCCAGAGTAGCAGATTAGAGCACTTGAACCTGAGGGTAGAAAGGGAAGAGGAAATGTGCAGAGATGGTGCCTTGGAACACTCTAATGCTTAGAGGTCAATAAAAGAAGGAAGAAGCCACCAAAGGAAACTAAGGAGTGATGATGAGGTG
Source organism: Rhinopithecus roxellana (assembly GCF_007565055.1). Classification (NCBI taxonomy): domain Eukaryota; kingdom Metazoa; phylum Chordata; class Mammalia; order Primates; family Cercopithecidae; genus Rhinopithecus; species Rhinopithecus roxellana. The sequence goes on from NC_044558.1 coordinate 4,352,822, forward strand.
AACAAAACAGGAGAATGTGGGGGTCTGCAAAACCAAATGAGAACAGTATGTTAAGAAGAAGGGAGACATCAACATTGCCGCATACTGCCAGTAGGATGAGTAGAATGAGGAATATAGAAATGACTATCAGATTTGGAAAAACTGAATTGAAAAGAGATTGAGAGAGAACTGAGGACAGTAGGTAAAAAAAACGCTTTTGGAGTTTTGGTGCTCAGAGAAACAGAAGAATGGAATAGTAGACTGAAGGAAGATGATGAGCAATGAGACTTTAAAAAACAAATGATGAGAGCTATTACAATATGTTTGTATGCTAAAGGCAATGATTCAGTAGAAAACAGAGAAATACTGATGTGGTAGAAACAGAAAAATTAGAGCAATGTTCTTGAGAAAGCAAAAGGAGAATGGAATCTAAGACCCAAAATAAGGGATTGGCCTTGGAAAAGGGCAATTTGTCTGTAGAAATGGGAGAGAGACAGAGAGCAGAAGTCACCTGCAAGTAGTTGAGTAGAAGTTGTGGGAGTTAGTGGACATTCACCTATGCAATCAGAAGAAATTTTCTCAGTAAAAAGGAAAGCAAGGTCATCAGCTGAAAGTGAGGCTGGGGAAGGAGGCCTTAGAAATAGGAGGGGTGGCCAGATGTGGTGGCTCACGCCTGCAATCCCAGCACTTTGGAAGGCCAAAGTGGGTGGATCATGTAAGGTTAGGAATTCAAGACCAGCCTGGCCAACATGGTGAAAACTGTCTCAATAAAAAATACACAAATTGCCAGATATGGTAGCGTGCACCTGTAGTCCCAGCTACTTGGGTGTCTGAGGTAGGATAATCACTTTAACCCAGGAGGCGGAAGTTGCAGTGAGCCAAGATTGAGCCACTACACTCCAGACTGGGCAACAGAGCAAGACTCCATCTCTGAAAAAAGAAACGAAATGGGAGGGGGAAACTGCAGAATAACCACTTAGGAGAACTGGAAAGTGAATGAGTTGGGGAATGTAGCAGGGTTGCCTGGCAGCTCCAAGGGCTCACTTGTGGTGAGGAACCACGCATTTAAGTGATTGGGCACTGGGTGTCTGAGATAAACTTGGAAGTGAGTCAGGATAGATTTCGTCCTGATGATCATTTATTTATTTAAAAAAAAAAAACATGTGCACTAGTTCTACATGTAGTGTCCTTCTTAAGATCAGTTTCTTAAGCGTTATGCAGTGGTAAGGCAAGAGACAGCATAAAAGGAGGTGGTCATATTAGGCATGAATGTGCCCAGGGACTCAGTATTGATCCTGTTGAGGGCAGTGTCACAAGCAGAGGAACGGGGTCTTACAAAATTTGAAGTATGATTGTAAAAGGCAATATAGAACCAGTAGGACTTGAAAGGGAAAGCTCAGAAGTCACCAAGGATTTAAGATGACAATGAGTAATATGGGGTCCTCTTGGTGCTATTATAATTAGACTCATCTGTGGAAGAGCTCTAGGGATCTGTGAACCCTTTGAAATTGTACACATATTTTGGGGTGTACATGTCTACAATTTTATTTCTGAGGACAAGATCCAAACATAATTTTATCAAAATATCGATGAGAGATTACACCATTATAGTTAAAAGCCTAAGAGTTTTTTGTTTGTTTGTTTTGTTTTGTTTTGTTTTGTTTTTTTGAGACGGAGTCTCGCTCTGTCACCCAGGCTAGAGTTCAGTGGCGCAATCTCGGATCACTGCAAGCTCCGCCTCCCGGGTTCACGCCATTCTCCTGCCTCAGCCTCCTGAGTAGCTGGGACTACAGGCGCCTGCCACCTCGCCTGGCTAATTTTTTGTATTTTTAGCAGAGACAGGGTTTCACCATGTTAGTAAGGATGGTCTCGATCTCCTGACCTCGTGATCCACCCACCTCAGCCTCCAAAAGTGCTGGGATTACAGGTGCGAGCCACCACGCCCAGCCAAAAGCCTAAGTTTTTAAATCAGAGACGAATTAAATCACTTTGATCTTGGATAAGTCACTCTGTCACTTTACATGTTCATCTCTTTATTTGTAAAATATAATCCCTATATCATAGGCTCCTGTGAGGGTATATAACACAATCAAATACTGATCAGTGCCCAGCATAGAGTTGATGGTCAACAAAGTACCAACTTCAAAAGAAAAAGGCACCAAAAAGGTCAGGAAACATTACATTAGACAGGTCTTTAATAAATATTCACTGAGAGAAAACAGTCAATAAATACTAAAGAATCAGAGAAAAGAACAAATATCCCTCTACCATCAAGAATCCTTACAGCTAGCTTCAACATTCAGCTATATCAGTATAACGAGTACTGGACTTTTTCCACCGTAAATTAAAATATATATGTGGGGCAGCACTGAGCAATAGGCAGGACAGTATGGTGACCTTTTAGAAAAGGGAAACAAATGAGGTGACCCCTATGATCACCCTGGCTTTTTGCCTGGAGGTACTTTTCAGAAGCTATGCAGAAAGATGAGACCCAAGCAGAGTCTGACGTTCTCACGCAGACAGAATTTTAAATTGAGAAGGGTGAGATAACTGAAAATCATGAGACAAAGCACTGGAGAAGAAGGAGATACATAGAGAAAAAGCACCAGAAATCTGCATGGAGTCCCCCTTGAGTCTGTTGCTGAACACTAAACTGTGCATGGGTAAGATAAACTCTACACAACTCTATGAAGCTGAGTTCATTTAATATTAAAATATTAGTCAATGCAATTCACTCAATTCAGAGACTCAGAGGAGATTCAAAATTGATTCAGAAGAGCTATTTGACAAAATTCAACACCCATTTATAATTAAAACAAAACAAACCTTTTGGCACACTGAGAGTAGAGGGAATTTCTTTAATCTGATAAACGACGTCCACACACACACACACACACACACACACAAACCTACAGCAAACATCTTATTTAATTGTAAAAAAGCTGAATACTTTTCTCCGAGGACTGAGAACAAGGCAAGGATATGTACTCTTATCATTTCTACTCAACGTCATATTAGAGACCTAGCCAATGCAATAAAGCAATAAAAAGAAATAAAAAATATGTATTGGAAATAAAGAAGAAAAGCTGTCCTTATTTATAGACATCATGATGATTGCATATATGGAAAGTCCTAGGGAATCTACAAAAAAGCCACTAGAATACAAGTGAATTTATGAAGCTTGGAGGATACCAGTTGAGTATTTAAAAATCAGTCAGTCATGTATCTAGCATTTAAAATAATAAAAAACGTAAAATACTTAGATTAATGTAATAAAACATGTTATATGTGAGACCTATACATGAGAAACTACAAAATACTGCTGAGACAAATTAAAGAAGACATGAACAAATGGAAAGATATATCATGATCGTGGATCGAAAGGCTCAATACTAAGATGATATCAATTCTCCCCAAATATCTAAAGATTCAACATAATCATAATACCATCAGAGTTATTCACAGAAATTGATTCTAAAATCAAACTGATTCTAAAACTTATTTCAAAAACTACAAGGGACCTACAATAGCTAAAAGAAGTTTAAAAAGGAACTAGGTTATAGGACTTACTCTACCTCATTTTAAGTCTTACTTTAAAGCTACAATAATCCAGACAGTTTAGTATTGGTATAAGGAAAAACATATAGATCCATAGAACAGAATACTCTAGAAACAGACCCACTCATACATGGTCAATTGATTTTCAAAAAAGGTGTCAAGGTAATGGAGAAAAGACAGTCTTCTCAACAAATGGACCCAGAACAACTGGACATTCAGAAACCTTCACACCCATCTCACATACTATACAAAAATTACTCAAAATGGATCACAACCTAAATGTAAAAGCTAAAGCTATATGACTTCTAGAAGAAAACACAAGAGAAAATCTTTATAATTTAGAACACAAATGCACCATAAAATAAAAAGTTGAGACAATGAACTTTATAGAAACTTTAAACTCTGTCCTTCAAAAGACAGGGTTAAGAAGATGAAAAGGCAAGCCACAGACTGGGAGAAAATATTCATAATACATATGTCAGGCAAAGAACTCATATTGAGACAAATAAGTAGTTCTTATAACTCAACAAGCAGAAGACAGACGACACAATAAAAAAGAGCAAATATTTGAATGGATACAAAAGAACACATACTGTATGATTCTATTTATATGAGATTCTAGATGAAGCAAACACAGATCAGTGGTTTCTGAGTATCAGGGATGAGGGGACTGACTGGAAAACACTACAGAAAGACTGTTTTCCTTTCATCGTCTAGATGCCATGTCTGGATGAGTCATTGCTATATCCATGCTGTTACCAGGCCAAATGATTAAGCCAACAGTGAAGATGGCACAGCGGAGAGAGACAAAAACCCTGGAATCTGGCAACGTCGTTAGGCTGCTGAATCAACCAGTCATGAAGCCTTCTTCTCGTGGAACTTCCTGTTACAAAATTCAATAACTTTCCTCATTCTCAAGTTAGAGTTGAGTTTGCTCATTAAATTTCATTAAAGAACTTCTCATTAAAAATTTTGAACAGACTTGCAACACATTATGGATAAACCAGTCAGATGTAGGGCCTTATGTCAGAACTTGTTCTCATTATAGACATGAAAAATCTGACCCAAAATGTCTTACACAAGAAAAAGGGACTTACTGGATAAGAAAACTGAGCATTTTTAGAATAGGTTTGGAGCTTCAGGAAAGGCTTTCGCCAGCACTCAATTCTATGACCATGACCTATTTTTTTCCCTCTGCATTTCTCCATCCCTCCAGGCCTCCTGACTGACTCTACTCTCCAGCAGGCCTCTTGTGTGAGTTCCCAAGATGGCTGCAGCACTCCTGAGGCTATATTCCTCATGTCTAGCAGAAAATAAGTCCACCTCTCTGATGGCTCAAAAAAGAGTTTCAGAATTGAGTCTCAGTGACTCTGATTGCCCTGCCTTGCATTATTTACTCATCCTTGAGCCAATCACTGCAGCAGGAAGATGGGATGTGCTGATTGGATTAAAGAAATCAGGACCCTTTCCTGGAGGTGGAATGTGGTCAATCTCACCTAAATCGTGAGGCTGGAGATTTCAGAGCAATGTTAAAAAGGACAAGGCAGGACTGCACAGTAGGGAGTTGATTAACAAGTGTCCAGAAAAGCAGGGGACAGACAGAGTTAGGAGTGGCTCCCAGATCTTTGGCCTGAGCATCTTAGAGAGAAATGTACAAACAGAAGGGAGCACTTCAGGAAGATCAGTTAGAATAAGAAATATAGTCAGACGTAGCCACCAACTGGCCATTGATTGTCTTGCATTGAAGCAGAGGTTTCAGTGAACAGATACCAGGTTGCAGTAGGAAAGGAGTCAATGAAGGGAGCAAGTAATGTTAGGGAAACTCGGCATTCTTTGAAGAAATTTAAAACTAGAGGACAGGAGAGAGATAGAGGTAATAATTAAAGGGATCCCTGAGGTCAAGGGTTTTTTTTTTTTTTTTAAAGATTTGAGCATGCTTAAATGCTGAGAATGATAACTGAAGAAAATATGAGATCAAGGTTGACGCTATAGTGGAGAAATGGAAAAAATTAATGGCGATCCCTAGGAATAATGAGAAGAGGGATCAACAGTACAGCTGGAATCATTCATTTTCTAGAGTAAGGGACCTATTCACTGTCATCAACTGGAAAGAGGCAAGGACTGATGGGAACGTATTTCTGCACCTGCGAGCCAAGAGTGAATTCAGAAACTACAGGGAGATTTCATCTGAAGGTTTCTAGTTTCTGAGTGAAATAGATGTTACCTACTGATGGGCATAGAAAAGGAGACCTTGAAAGGTGGAAGAGAGTCCCAAAGAAGAATAGAAGAGAGAGAGGATTAGGAAAACACATGGGACCTTGCTGTTTTGCCCCACATCATCTGGAAGGTGTGTAGTCCATTTCCATAAAGACCCAGTCTTACTCCAGTAAATCACAAATCAATCAGAGTTCAATGTCGGGGATAATGTACAGTCACGCATCAGATAACAACCTTTTGGTCAACAATAGACTATGTCTAAGATGGTGGTCCCATAAGGTTGTAATGGAGCTAAAAACTTCCTACTGCCTAGTGACATGGTGATGTAACATATGACTCCCTTGCCCGTGGTGATGCAGGTGCAACCAAACCTACTTTGCTGTTGATCATATAAAACTATAGAACATACAATTATGTACAGTACATAATACCTAGTAATAATAAAATAACTGTTACTGGGGTTATGTATTTACTATGCTATAATTATTATTCTTATTTTATCACATACTCCTTCTACTTATTAAAAAAAAGTTAACTGTAAAATAGCCTCAGGCAGGTCCTTTAGGAGGTATTCTAGAAGAAGGCATTGTTATAATAGGAAATGACAGCTCCGTGAGTGTTACTGCCCCGAAAGGCTTCCAGTGAGACAAGATGTGCAGGTGGAAGACAGTGATATTGATGATCCTGATGCCATGAAGGCCTGGGTTAATGTGTGTGTCTGTGTCTTCATTTTTAACAACAAAGTTTAAAAGATTTTTTAAAAATTAAAAATAAATAAAAGCTTATGAAATAAGGGTACAAAGAAAAAATACTTTTGCATAGCTGTACAATGTGTTTATGTTTTAAATTATGTTATGAAAGAGTCAAAAAGTTAAAAAAAAGTAAAGTTTATTAAGTAAAAATGTTACAGTAAGCTAAGGTTAATTTATTATTGAAAAAAGAAACGTATTTTAATAAATTTAGTGTAGCCTAAGCGTACAGTGTTCATAAAGTCTGCAGTAGTGTACAGTAGGGTCATAGGCCTTCACATTCATTTACCATTCACTCGCTGACTCTCCCAGAGCAACTTGCAGTCCTGCAAGCTCCATTCATGGTAAATGTCCCATACAGGTGTACCATTTTCTATCTTTTATACCATATTTTTACTGTATCTTTTACTTTTCTTTTTTTCTTAAATTAAGACAGGGTCTCACTGTGTTGCCCAGGCTGGAGTGCAATGGTGTGATCACAGCTCACTGCAGACTTGACCTCCTAGGTTCAAGCCATCCTCCCACCTCAGCCTCCCAAGTAGCTGGGACTACAGGGACATGCCACCACACCCGGCTAATTTTTTGTAATTGTGTAGAGATGGGATTTTGCCATGTTTCCCAGGCTGGTCTTGAACCCCTGGGCTCAAGTGATCCTCCTGCCTTGGCCTCCCAAAGTGCTGGGATTAAAGGTATGAGCCACCATGCCAGGGCTATTGTATCTTCTCTACGTGTGGATATGTTTAGATACACAGATACCTACAATTGTGTTACAATTGCCTACAGTATTCAGTATAGTCACATGCTGTGCAGGTCTGCAGCCTAGGAACAATGGACTGTACTACATAGCCTAGGTGTGCAGTAGGCTGTACAATCTAGATTTGTGTAACTACACTCTATGATGTTTGTACAATGATGAAATTACCCAATAATGCATTTCTCAGAACGTATTTCCATCTCATGAATCTATTTAACTGTTACCTTCCTTCTAAGGTGATTCTTCTAAGTGGATCACCTTCCAATGCACTCAAACTTCACATCAGATGGAAGCCCAGAAGTCTTTCCTCCCCTTGTCATCCCTTTTGTTCTTTGTTCACTCCTCTGCCTTGCTCTCAAGGTCCCCACTCCATCGTGCCCTTCTTCTACGGCAGATTGGAGAAATCTTTCTGTCCCCCATATTTGAGCTGGAGAGACTTGTGCTTATGCTTATCTCAGCAGGGCAATGATGGAGCCCTCAGAAAGGATCATAGAAAGAAAAGCTACCTTCTCTCTTGCTAATGTTGATCACCTCTCACAGAGATAATCAAACTGTGCTATCTTGGCAGCAAGAATTCTACCGCAGAACCACTCATGCACCCAAAGTGTGTTATTTTGGAAAAGATCCCCTCTCCACCAGGGGTGAGAGTGGGAGGAATGAAGCCTTAAGAAGGACACACATAAAAGGCTCACAAGAAAGCATCAAAGGCCCAGTTGAGATCAGAAACCAGGAATTTGGAGAAACGCCTATTTGTGTGTGATCTTTCTCCAAAAAAATTCAGCATCTCTGGTGTTGAATAGAAAAGGAGGTTGACAGCACTGGTTTAAAGACAGTTGTTAAAATGATGCATATGTCTATAAGGTACAAAACAGATTAGAACACCAAAACATAGACTATAACTTCTAACTAACAATACATATTCTGGGAGTGCTTACATCTCAGAATGTTCTATAATAACTACATCTACCTGATGGCATGGAGCTTTGAGACCTCTATTGCCTATTCTTCTCCGTGCTGCAGCACACCTAGAAATGTTTTCAGAGGTAAATTTTGCCCTGCCATAAGTATTCTCTTAGCCCTATAACTTGTCAAATCTCAGTGGCAAGAAATAACATCCGTGATTGTTGAAAGGCCTATGACGCAGACACTTCCTAGAGCTGCTCTGTCCAGCACAATAGCCACTAGCAACATGTGGCTATTTACGTTTAAATGAATTCAAATAAGAATTGAACTTCTGCTCCTCCGTCCCCTGGTCACATGTCAAGGGTTGAACAGCCACGTGTAGTTGGTGATTACCATATCGGATGCTGCAGATATGGAACACTTTCGCCATCACAGAAATTTTTTTGTTTGTTTTGTTTTGTTTTGAGACGGAGTCTCGCTCTGTCCCCCAGGCTGGAGTGCAGTGGCGCAATCTCCGCTCACTGCAAACTCCGCCTCCCAGATCGACGCCATTCTCCTGCCTCAGCCTCCCGAGTAGCTGGGACTACAGGCGCCCACCACCTCGCCCAGCTAATTTTTTGTATTTTTAGTAGAGACGGGGTTTCACCATATTAGCCAGGATGGTCTCGATCTCCTGACCTCGTGATCCGCCTGCCTCGGCCTCCCAAAGAGCTGGGATCACAGGCGTGAGCCACCGCACCCGGCCACAAAAATTTTGATTAGACAATGCTGCTTAGAGATGTTACCCTTGGGTCAATCCAGGCTCATGGTGAGTTCTATGCAAGGAGAGCACCGTTTGGGTCCCTCATAGAATTGTTTTTATGCTTTTAGCTTGCAAAGAGGAACATTATAAGAAAAAACCCTATAAATGCATGATGGAAAGTATCATCTAGACTTTGTGGAGGACATCATCCACCATGTGACACAGTGTCTTCCGCTATGAGGATCCCAAGAAGAAATCTTCGTCTCAATGTCCGAGATAGGTGTGGTTCTCTTAAACATCGGTTGTGTCTTGTGGTTACTGTAATTCTTGAAGCTGACTGCATTTGCCTTTTTATCTTCAGGTAAACTTTTAAAGCCGCATTTTCAGCCTTCCTCTCGCAACCAAATAGGGCACCACAGTATGCATTTCTGTGTGGAGGGTGTATGTTTGTGTGTTTCTGGCTCTCCAAAATTTATTGTGTGCTTTTAGGCTGCATGTATTTTTTAAATTCCTAAGTCCTTCCTCACATAGAGGTAAAATATAAGTAAACAGATCAAACGGTTACATGCATATATACACACTTGTATGCATACAATTATCTTTCATTCACAACCCAGATATGTATTCCTAGGATGAGATCATTAGTAAAAAACCCATATCCTTAAAACACAGCCCTTAAATGCTCTAATTCATCACTTCCAGTATCCTTCTCAGCCACCTAGGACAGGACCCTAAACCATTGCTTTGCTACACAACAAACTCACCATAACCGCGGTGTCGGTGTCATGTGACAAATACTCAAACCCCTATTAAAGTGCTAGGCTTTTAGAGGCTTCACAAATCCAACGTGTAATTGCTGCTGGCAGGTAACAGGCAGAGCCAGGTCTGTCCTGCACTGTGGTTATTTTAATGGTTTCCAGAGTGGTTGCAGTGTGGTTTTATGAATACCGTATTTTTTAAATTCCTAGTCATTTAGAAGCAAAATGCTATTGCTCTGATTTCAGACTATGAAACCTAACATGCCCCCCTTACCTCTCTCACTGATTATGCAGCACACACTTTATTCACACAATCAATTAAGCCACAAATAAATACTATGATTAATTATCCAACATAATTAAAGATAGGAATGCCACAGAAAAATTGAATTCAGAGTTTCCAAACCAATTTGTTCCTTCTGTCTTTTCACATTTCACCCAAAAAAAATGCCCCACTCTGAATGTCTTGCGCTTTTCTTCTTTTTGTTCATATCAATTAACTCTTTTTTTTTGTTATTTTTCCTTTTGAGATGGAATCTCGCTATGTCACCAGCCTGGAGTGCAGTGGCACAATCTTGGCTCACTGCAATCTCTGCCTCCCGGGTTCAAACTATTCTCCTGTCTCAGCCTCCCAAATATCTAAGACTACAGGCACCCAGCACCATGCCCAGTTAATTTTTGTATTTTTAGTAGAGATTGGGTTCCGCCACGTTGGCCAGGATGGTCTCAATCTCTTAACCTCATGATCCACCTGTCTCAGTCTCCCAAAGTGCTAGGATTACAGGCGTGAGCCACTGTGCCCCGCTAATTAACTCTTTACAGTACTGAATATTTACAAGGCACATGTCTTTTGCTGAGGAAAAGGCGAGGGGGAAAAAAAAAAAAAAAAGCATTGCCCATACCCTCAGTAAATTTATTATCTTTGTTGAGGAGACAAGACATATGAATAGAAAATGACAGCTTCCAAAAGAAGGCAAGTGATTAGTGCAATCGAATGTGTTCAAGAAGGCTTTTGGGACAGGAGACAGGTGGTCTCATAGCATGGCCAGCTGGAGCTGCTCTGCAGGAGCAATGTCTCCCAAAGGCTGGCAGAGAGGAAGAGAAGGGTGCAATTTACGCGGGAGGGAAGGCAAGAGCAAAGATGCAGACGTGGGAAGCAAAGTCCTTTCCGGGGACAGAGTAGGTCAGTTGTGGAAGCGCACTCAAGTGGAGATGTAAATGAGCAGTGAAATGAGAAAACCAGGTGGGAGGGAGATGGAAGAGCAAGCAAGGAACTGTGAAAACCCTGCACACTCAGCAATCCACCCTTGAATTGGTATCAACAGGATACCAATTGCTTTTCGTCTCAGAAGGAAAAACAAAAGCCAATTTGCAGACACTTTTCAGTGTTATCGTGAAAGAAGGTGCGTTTCTGATGCCAGTCATCACCCAGCCCATGGTAATGGATTGTTTTAAATCTTTATCTACATACCATGCTTTCTACTTTTCAAAAACTCTTATGTATTATTGCTTAATCCTCAGATAAACCCTTGGAGGTAGGGGAAGAAAGCATTTATTATCCTAACATGGTAAGGACACTGAGTAGGAAGGGATGATAGGCCCTTGGCCCCTCCAAGTGTTTATAGGCAATGTGGACATGTGGACAGAGACAGCATACACTGGACCCTGACTCCTAGTTCATTATTTTTCCTTTATACCACATTGCCTTAAGTTGCTTCTAATTCGCTTTCACACATTTGGAACTCAAAATCCATTGTCAGCAACTTTGGGGTTTTCTGTTTAAATACCACATTCTAAGAAATACAGTAATTACAGTAAGAGGAAAGTGGGATATTCAGAACATTCTGATTTCGAGGAAGATAGCTGAAAATTAAGAAAGATTGGTCAGCTTGTCTTGATTTTTCAGGCTTAGGAGACAAGTCTCTTTATTTGGGCTAGTTTGCGTTCTATTCTGCCTGAAGACAACAGGATGGATGGTTTGACATCCCCGGGGGCTTTGTGAGCAGCAGTGATTCTGTGATTCTTTCCCCTAGCAATTGGCTTGGATGACATTGTCAGGAGTCCAAGTCTTACTGAAAGTGCATCAGAGAGAAATGCAACCGGATTGTAAGCGATGTGTATATGTAGAATAACAATGTAAATATTTTATAAACTGCAGCACAACAGAATTAAATACTTTTGCTTGGACAAATGAATTCCATCTTCAAAGCCACTGCAAAGAAGCTTATGTATAAGACACAATAATTTTGCAATTGCAGAACACTCTGTGCTTCCCTCAAAACTCTGCATTTCTCTAAAATCTTAGCACTGTTGGAAACAGCTTTACCTATTGTCGTTAGGAAGAAATCTCCTCTCTTGGCAGCCTGATAGAACAAACAACTCATCTATTTCATCAATTAATCAATTCTGCCGTATGTGTTTGTTTCTTCTGAGCTGTTAAGGCCTCCACCCTGCCTTGATTCTGTCAGCACTGTCCAGCTTCTTATTCAGCTCAGAGCCATGACCCACTTGACTATAACCCAGTTCCCAAAGGTCTCTCCCTGTGACCAATGCCAGCACTTATCCCTTAGGGTTCATTTTCCAGCCCTCCCTGTAGACTCTGACCCACTGTGCTCTCAGATCTCTGATGTCAGAAGGGTCTCAGACCAGGAACTACTAGGAACTTAAGACAGACCACCTTGACTTGGAATCCTCATGCCCTATAGCCTTCCCAGTCTCTCCTTCCCAAGAACAAGGTCCAATGACCCTGTTCTCACTTCCAAAGTTTTAATCATTTCTGAAAAGATTTTGCATCCAATCCCTCATTCTCAGAAAATACCCTTGCCTTCTACTTTACAGAGAAAACCAGAATCCACTGGAAGGCAACTCCCACACTTCATTTCTATCCAGCAAACACCTGTGCCCAGCTATGCCTGGGCCTGTTCTTCTCCAAGGCCTGTGCCTCCACTTGAACTTGGATCCTCTGCCCACATACCTTCTCAGGAAGCTTCACCATGGATTACCCGCAAATTCTCTCCCTTGTACTTTCAAATTCCCTCTTAAGTGGATCCTTCTGGAAGGCTTTTTCCCTACCGTTTTGTAAAAATGCCTGTCTTGAAAAGGAAAGAACATGTATCTACATTACACATATGTACACATATCCACGGGTAATGTAAACACATACTTGTGCCTATAGTTGGTTACTTCCTGATCTACCTTCCAGCACACCCATGGGCCAGTGTTGAAGAAACTTTGTTAAATATTGAAAATATATAAATTAATATTTAGAAAACAGGTTTGAGGTATAGAAAATCCAGTAAACAACAATGTACCAACCTTCAGGTTTAATAAATAAAACATTACCACTACCTTTTAAACCCTTAGGAGTCTCTCTGTGTCTCTACTCCCTCCCTGATCCCTGCCCAGAGTTTCTCATTTCATTCTCTTCCTTTTCAGTATAGTTTTACAACGTTTGTTTTATAGTCTCAGGTAGCATATTTTTGTGGACTTTTGAATGCACATATTGAACATCCCTAATCCAAAAATCTGAAATCCCAAATCCAAAATGCTCCAAAATCCAACACTTTTTGAGCACCAACATGACATCATAAGTGGAAAATGCCACACATAAGTAACGCACACTTTGTTTTATGCACAAAATTATTTAAAATATTGTATAAAGATACTTTCAGACTATGCGTGTACAGTATGTATGAAACATAAATAAATTTTGTTTTAGACTTGGGTCTCAACTGCAAGATATCTTATTATGTATATGCGAATATTTCAAAATTCAAAAAAATCCAAAGTCTGAAATAGTGCTGGTCCCAGACATTTTAAATAGGGGATACTCAACCTGTAACAGAATATTCCAAATAGAATATGTATTGTTTTGTCATGTGTTTTTTCTAGTCAATTTTGTGTTCCTGGAATTCAGTCATGTATTATTGTTGTGTAATAATTCAGCTTATGAATATATACAATGTATTTATCCATTCCACTGTTGATGCATACATGGGTTATTTTCAGTGTGTTTGTGTTGCCATTATAAACAGGGCTGGCATCTTCTTGTGTACATGTGCAAGATTTGCTTTAAGGTCTATACCTGGAATGGAAGATCTGAACCATCAGGTACAGAGACATTTAGTTTATAAGGTAATGGCAAATTATTTTCCCAAAGTTATTGAATCTTATACTCCCACAAGCAGTATATAAGACTTAGAGTTGTTCCATATATTCACCGTCACTAGCTATTGTCCAAACTTTTAAAATTTTGCCATTCTAATGGATATGAAATATCTAATTTTTTTAGGAATTGTGGTAAAATATACATCTCATGAAATTTACTATCATGACCATTTTAGGTGTACAATCCAAGGACATCAAGCACATTCACACTGATGTGCAACCATCACAACCCCTCATCTTTAGAATGCTTTTCACCTTGCCAAACTGAAACTCTGTACCCATTATACCTCCCCTTTCCTCTCTTCCCTCCAGCCCCTGGCCACAACCATTCGTTCATTCTACTTTCTGTCTCAATGAATTTGACTACTCTAAGTACCTCACAGAATATTGGACATACTGGACCCACAGTATGTTTCACTTTGTGATAGGCCTATTTCACCTAACACACGGTCCTCAAGGTTCATCCTTGTTGCAACATTTGTCAGAATTTCCTTCTTCTTTAAGAGTAAATAAAATTCCATGGTATAATATACCACATTTTGCTAATCCAGTCATCCACTGAGGGACACTGGTGTTACTTCCATCCTAAAGCTATTGTGAATAACACTGCTGTAACATGAGTGTACAAATATCTGTTTGAGATCCTACTTTCAGTTCTTTGGGGTACATACCCAGAAGTGGAATCATAAGGTAATTCTGTCTAAATTTTTTGAGGAAATACCATCTTGTTTTGCACAGTGTCCATATCATTTTACTTTCTCACAATCAGTGTACAAGGATTCCAATTTATCCACATCCTTGTCAACACTCGTTATTTTCTAGTTTTGTTTATTTGTTTCTTGATACTAGCCATCCTAATGGGAATGAAGTGCAATGTCTCATTGTATTTTAATTTTTATTTCCTTGACTTTCTGAAATTGAAAATCTTTTCATAATGACCTTTTTTTAATTGAATACCTGAAAGTCTTTTCCTATTTTTATCTTGAGTTGTCTCTTATATATTAGTTTGTAACAGTTCTTTATATTAGGTTGGTGCAAAATCTACTGTGGTTTTTGCCATAACTTTTAATGGCAAAAACTGCAATACATTTTGCACCAACCTAATATATGCTGGATATTAATTCTCTCTGTGTTCTATTGCTATAATTTTTTTCTTCCAGCTTGTGGCTTAATTTCACTTTCTTTATATTTTTTTTTATGAAGAGAAATTCTCAATTTTAAAATAAACAATTTAATGAATATTTTTCTTTACAATTTGCATTTCTTCTGAATTATTTAAGAAGGGAAGGTCCTACCCAAGGCAAAAAAATAAGTATATTAAATTGTCTTCTAACTCTTTTATAGTTTTCACTTTAACACTTGAAATGTGAAAATTCATCTGCAATGAATTTTGTTTTTGACATGACATAGGGACCCAGTTTCATTTTTAATGCAAACAGTAACATATTATCCAAATACTTATTTTATTGAAAAACCTTATTTTCCTTATTGATCTACATTGTTATGCTGCAGTATAAATATATGTGTGGGTTTGTTTGCACGTTCTATTTCTGTATTAGTGATTTATATTTTTGTATACCTTCATCAATCCTACACTAAAATTTCTTAATTACCATAACTTCGTAGTCATTCTGAACCTTTTCTTCTTCAGGAATATTCTGGCTTTATTTGGCCTTTTGCTGGTCTATATACATTGTGCCAAATTCCCTCAAAATAAAAACAAAACTGGGGCTATTGTTTGCATTGAATGTAAAGGATCAATTTTGAGAAAAGGTCTTCATTAATGTATTTCAATAAAAGTTTTACAATATTATCATAAAAGTCTTCTATAATTTTATTAGGTTTATTTGTAGCTACTTTATTTTTATGCTATTGCAAATGACATGAAGTTTAAATATACAGCTTCTAACTATTGCTAGGATACAGAAATGCAATTAATTTTTTATGTTGATTTGCACTCAGCAAACTCATTAAATTATCTAATTAATTCTAATTATTTGTTTGTAGTCTCATTTGAGTTTTCTAGGTCAGAAATATGGCATCTGCAACTGATAATAGATTTATTCCTTCCTTTGAAAACTTTACACCTCGTATTTCTTTCTCTTGACTTACTGTGCTATCTAGGAGAATGACTAGAAGTAGCGAGAAGGATTGACATCCCTCTATAAAGTACAATCTTTGCCTTAGGAAATTTTTATGATTTTTGTGTTTATGTCAATATTCTTTATTAGATAAAGGAAGCTCCCCTCTAACATTATTTTCCTGATAGCTACTAGCATTAATAGATGTTAAATTTTATGACTTTTTGCATCTTTTAAAATAATTATAGTATTTCCCTCATCTTAGTCAGTTTGGGCTGCTGTGATAGAATCACACAGAATAGGTGGTTTAAACAACAAACATTTATTTCTCACAGTTCTGGAGACTGGAAGTCCAAGTTGAAGGCACTGGTAGAACTGGTGCCTGGTGAGGGCTCTCTTTCTGAACGGCCCCCTTCTTGCCGTATCCTCACATAGAAGAAGGACAGAGACAGAGGAGGCAAGCTCTCTTGTGTCTCTTCTTGTAACAGCTCTAATCTTGTCAGGAAGATCCAACCCGCATGACCTAATTATCTCCTAAAGGCTCCATCTCCAAATACCCTCACACTGGGGACTAGGATTTCG
The DNA here is from genome assembly GCF_007565055.1 of Rhinopithecus roxellana. NCBI lineage: Eukaryota > Metazoa > Chordata > Mammalia > Primates > Cercopithecidae > Rhinopithecus > Rhinopithecus roxellana. Next base: position 4,369,312 of record NC_044558.1, read on the forward strand.
ACAGATGAGTTGAGAAGGGGAGACACAAATATTCAGTCCATAGCATCTCTCTTTGAATCTGTTCATGTGGTGAATTTAATTTTCTTTATTATTAAACAACCCATGCATTCTTCAATAAAACCCAACTTTGCTGGGTTTGTTGTACTATTATTTTGTTTAGAATTTTTGTATCTATAGGAGATACATGAGTGAAACTGGCTTGTGATTTTCCTTCCTTCAGATAGGTATCAAGGTTTTGTTAGTTTCATAACAAGAGTTAGGAAACTGTTAGTCTTCCGTGAGGTATATTAGAAAGAGTTGTGTAACGTTGGGAATTTTTTATTAAATTTTGGTAGAATTCTTTAGCAAAGTCAACTAAGCCTGATTATTTCTTTATGAGAAGATTTTTACCTATGAACTTGATTAACAACTTAAGGTAATAAGATTAATCAAGGTGGCTATTTTTGGATTTGTTTTAGACTGCTAATATGTATTTTCAAAGAAATCAGATTTTCAGATTTGTTGTACTGAAGTTGCTATTGGTATCTCCTTACTATATATTTAATTATGCATACTTATAGTTATGTCTGCTTACTATCCCAAACATTGTTTATTTGCACCCTCCCTTGCTTTTTATGATCAATTGTCCATTAGATTTGTCAATTTCATTAGACTTTTCAAAGAATCAATTTTACATTTGTTCATCTACTCTACTATATGTATCTTTTCTATTTAATTCATTTCTGTTCTCCAATCCTTCTTGCATCTTATACTTCCCATTAGAGGTAACTTTTCTTCCTGAAGTGCATTCTTTAGTGCAGGTCTTCTGGCATTGAACTTACTGTTTTGTTTGAAAATATCTTCACTTCTTATTCTTGCTTGTATCCTTGTTATATATAGAACTCTAGATTAACAGTTATTTTCTTCGGCTTCCACTGTGTCTGCTGGGAAGTCTAATTTTAGTCTTACTGTTGCTTCTTTGAAGGTAATTTGTCTTTTTTCCTTTTCTTTAGATCTCTGAAATTGTCCTCTAATAAATTCACGTGTGGTTTACTTTTGTTTATTCATCTTGTGTAACTTATTTGCTATTTCGAGTATGTGGATTTACGTCCTTCATGAGTCATTTTCTCTGCAAATATTGTCCTCATGCTCTCCTTCTTCCTTCTGGAACTATATCCTCTAGATTGCTTTACCTCTCTTCCATATTTTTCATCTTTTTGTTTCGCTATGTTAATTTTTAATCTATCTTTTGGTTCACAAATTCTCCCTTCATCCAATTGGCTGTTAATTCATTCCATTTAGGTTTATTTCTAGTTATTATGTTTTTCAATTCTAGAAATTCTTTCCAATGTGCCTTTTAAAAAATATTTCACATCTTATAATTTCATGCTTTCATATTTGTAATCCAGAAATAAGGCATAGTTCTTTTATAGCCTGTATCTGATAATTTTCATGTCTAAAATCTTTATGGACTGGTTCCTACTATTTGTCGTTTCTGCTGCTTCTCACTGATATTGCCTTGTTCCCCTTTTTATTCTTAATTGTGTTTTACTGTGTCCTGTTCACTATCCTTGCAAAATGCATTTATGGGGGACTTTTTGAGGTCTAGGATAAAGAGTATCTTCATCCAGTAAGAATTTTTGTTTATTTATTCTAGGCTCCTGGAAGCACTACTGTTCTAGGTAATGTTAACCAAGTTCATTGCTTCAGCTTCCCTGGACCCCCTAGACAACACCAGTCATGCTTGCAAATCCCTATAGGCCCGTCTTATTTCCACAACCTCCTGAGGATGTTTCTCTTGCCTTTGTTCCTCTGCCCTCTTCAGCATCAGGGCAACTTTCTCCAAGATTTGGACTTGGGGCTAGTTCTTATTCCTCTTATTCTAATGGTGACTCACTTTGGGTCCTCACTTAATGGAGGGAATATTTTCTATCAGACTTCCCACTTTGAGTAAGACTAAATCCTTGAAATAATTCCCTTTCACCCCTCATGTCTCCCAAAACTGAAGCTCAGGTTTGTTAGAATCAAGAATATTTGAGGCAGCTTTGGAGCTCTGATTATCTCTCTGATATTTTTCCTGATCTTTCTTACTCTGTCATCATTTTCCTGATCTTAATCTCATCTCTCTCGCATCATCGTAGTATTTGGCAACATCTTCTTCATTCATCATGATTTGTTTCTGCAGTTGCTAGTGGATAGGGTTTTGGCTTTGATTGGTGGACTCTTTCTGCATCTGGTTTTGAAGATGCTTTTTAAAAAAATTGTTGCCAAATTTTTAATTGTATTTAAGAGAAGGATTGGTTCACACACCTAGCATGACACAGGAACTGAAGTTAATCACTATTTCTTTTCTCACTACTGCTCAAAGAACAGAATAAATGAATTCTCAGCTGTCCCTTCAGAAAAAATTATTGCTCCAAAAATTGATTCTTTAGAGAAGATATTTCTCAAAAGAGGAGTAAAGACAAAGGAACAAGAGATAGATTAGAAAGTCCCTGTTTTGAAAATTGCCTTATAATATCTCTGTGGTTGATAGGTATCAATAGAAGGGGAGAGAGAAAAGAAAGAATGAAGGAATGAACAAAGAAATAAATGAAGAAACTAGGTATAACCAGATGTATTTCTCTACCACTTTAAAGTCTAATCAAGATTGTAGGTTTGAACCAAAAGCTATCAGTGACCTTAAGCCATCATTTAGTGCTGAAAGTGAATCCTCATGTCTCAATAAATGGGCCCTATCATATCACAATTCTCTCCTGGTACTCTGACTAAATGTTTTTAAAGTGCTTATGTAAAGGTTATTAAATGTGCTTGCAAATCTAGAATATTGACCTGAATTACAACAATGGAATGCAAGCAAGATAGATGGAAGAATTTCCTGAAAGTGAGTATTGTTAAACCAGCAAATAAAAATATTTGGTGGAATAGCCTTCACATACAGCATTTAAGCTTTACCATGATTTTATGATTCTCTCTCTCTCTCTCTGTCTCTCTCTCTCTCTCTCACTCTCTCTATCTATCTATATATATGTATACACACACACACTAGAAAATCACACACACACACACACACACACACACACACACACGGGCTCTCCTGCAGGAAAATGACAACAGGCAAGATGTCCCTGGTATTTCATTCCAACCTAACGATCCTAGTAATCTAACTCTTTGGAAATCAATAGCTGAACCTCAATTTGGATCAAAAGAAAATCTTCCTAAGAGACAATGAGATTGTTTTTAATAGCTAAAGGTCATGGAGGAAACCCTTGACATTGTCATCAGCTCAAATTTTACTGTCACTAAAGCCGCTGCTCCAAAATGGCATTTTAAGAGACTTAAAATAAGTGTCTATTTGAACACGTATCCAAAATCAGCAAGATTCTCAGAGCTTGTTGGGTCTCTGAGTTTATTTTATGATAATAACATAGTGTCTCCCTTGTATGTATGTGTGTGTGTGTGTGTGTGTGTGTGTGTGTGTGTGTATATATATATATATTTTTTTTTTTTTTTTTTTTTAGACGGAGTCTCGCTCTGTCGCCCAGGCTGGAGTGCAGTGGCCCGATCTCAGCTCACTGCAAGCTCCGCCTCCCGGGTTCACACCATTCTCCTGCCTCAGCCTCCCGAGTAGCTGGGACTACAGGCGCCCGCCACCTCGCCCGGCTAGTTTTTTGTATTTTTTAGTAGATACGGGGTTTCACCATGTTAGCCAGGATGGTCTCGATCTCCTGACCTCGTGATCCGCCCGTCTCGGCCTCCCAAAGTGCTGGGATTACAGGCTTGAGCCACCGCGCCCGGCTCCCTTGCATATTTTTGCTGGCGCAATCTTTGGCAACATCTTCTTCATTCATCATGACTTCTGTCTGCAGTTGCTGGTGGACAGGGTTTTGGCTTTGATCAGTGGGTTCTTTCTGCAAAGGGGCCATGGTTGGTCAAGGTGTCTTTGGACATCTGAACATCTCTCTTTTTTTCTTGAAACCAGAAGACATTACTATCAGAACATTAGCATAATATCATCAGCTGGAAGCAATGGCTCACACCTGTAATCCCTGCCCTTAGGGAGGCCACGGTGGGAGGAGCACTTGAGGCCAGGAGTTCAAGACCTGCCTGGGCAAATAGCAGGACCCCGTCTCCATGACAAAAAAAAAAAAAAAAAATTAAGTAGCTGCATAGTGATGCAGGCCTGTAGTGCTAGCTACCTTGGAGGCTGAGGTGGGAGGATCGCTTGAGCCCAAGAACTCAAGGCTACAGTGAGCCACATTGGTACCACTGTGCTCCACTCTGGGCAACAGAGCAATACCTTGTCTCAAAAAAAAAAAAAAAAAAAAAGAATTTCTGTGAATAGGCTTCAAAAATCTTTGGGCATAGGAAACTTCGCACAAACCTATAAAATCAGTATTCATCCCAACACCTCGAGACCTGCTTTAGGATTTACAACACCTACTATATTAGTGTCCCTGCCCCCACATCTCTCTCTCACCCAATCTGACTGGTATATCAGAGTTGGATTCATGTTCCTGAAGTTCTGAGCAAACCTTTTGTTTGATTAAGAATATCTCTGGGTAGAGAATAAAACAGCGGTTACCAGCCGTGGGAGTGGGAGGGAGAAAATAAAGAGATGTGTGTCTGAGAAGAACCCGTGTATGTGTGTGTGTGTGTGCGTCTGTGTGTGTAGCAGGATGTAGGATGGACAAGTCTAGAGGTCTAATGTATACATGAGGACCGTAGGTAATAAAATTGTGCTGTATGAGGGATTTCTGCTACATGAGTAGATTTTAGCTGCTCTTGACACAAAAAAACAGGTTGGAGTAACTCAGTGAGATGACAGATATGCTAATTTGCTTCACTATAGTAACCATTTTACTATCTATATGTAACTCATAACGTCATGCTGTACACCTTAAATATACACAAGAACAGTATTTAAAGGAGTATGTCTGTTATCTCCCACTTTTTGAGGTTCCGTCAATCCAGTCTTATTCCCCACTTCTGCTGAGCCACTCCCACCCACTCCATAATTCAGGTGGGTCCCCTGACTCTCCCACTCTCACAACATCTTCACCTTCACTCCCCTCCTTTGCTCTTGTGCTCAGAAAGGGACAGGCATTGGCTGAGTACTTCCTTGATCCGTCCTGCCTCTGCACCTCTCCACTCCTACAGGGAGCCCTGTTGTTCTTGTTATCACTGCTGGATTGCCTTGTCTAGTTCTTAGTTATATCATTCTTATCAGTGCCTGGGAAGCCCTAGTCTGCAGAAGAAGGAGGTAAATACTGACTACTTCTTGTCTTCTCTTTTCCCATCCCCACTCCCATCCAACAACCACTATTAAATGTTTGAATTCTTTATTTTAATCCTTGCTACCTCCCATTTTACTTATGAAGAAAGTAAGATTTAGGAAAGTCAAGAAACTTCTCCACTCAGTTGCAGAGCTGAAATTCAAATCCAGGAACATCTGGCTCCAAAACAATTCTACTTTACTACTTTTTGATGATAATAGAATTTTACTCCCCTTATCCTTTCTCTTCTCCTTCTTTCCAAGAACTCCTAGTAGATTATTTAGTTATTTCAGATGAAATGTGGTACAGAAGAAAAAGGCAGGCTTTGGAACTGTATAGACCTGAATTGGAATTACATCTTCAAGACTTACAAGTGAACTGGCTTTGGACAAATGACTTAACCTGTCTGCCTTTTGGTTTTCTTATCTCCTAAAATGAGGTCACAGTGCCCTAGAACCCAGTACAAAGCCTGATATATTACAGACATCCAACAAATACATCTTCATTAATTTCTCCCTCTTTCTTTCCCTTACGATGTTTGCCTTTTGTCTCTCATTTTCCCTTTTTAATTATTAGCTTTAATTCTAGCTCAGGTTGATCAAAATATCAAGTGCTATTAGGAAACAATTTGGGAAATTTGAATACTGCATTTTTCAATATAGTAGAATGATTGTAAATTTTTACATGTAATAATGGTACGATAGCTAACGTTTTCATTTTTAGAGATGCTTGCAGAAATATTCATGGATGCAGCCAAGTGCAGTGGCTCGTGCCTGTAATCCCAGCACTTTGGGAGGCTGAGGCGGGTGGATTACGAGGTCAGGAGAACCAGACCATCCTGGCTAACACGGTGAAACCCAGTCTCTACTAAAAATAAAAAATAAAAATAAATTTTAAAAAAATTAACAGAGCATGGTGGCAGGCACCTGTAGTCCCAGCTACTCAAGAGGCTGAGGCAGGAGAATGAGGTGAACCCGGGAGGTGGAGCTTGCAGTGAGTGAAGATCGTGCCACTGCACTCCAGCCTGGGCAACAGAGTGAGACTCTGTGAAAGACAGAGAGAAGGAAGGAAGGAAGGAAGGAGGGAGGAAGGGAGGGAGGGAGGGAGGGAGGGAGGGAGGGAGGGAGGAAGGGAGGGAAAGAAGGAGAGAGCGAGGGAAAGAAGGAAAAGAAAGAAAGAAATATTCATATGATGTCTAGGATTTGCCTCCATAAAACCCAGTGAGGTTGGGGGTTGGGAAACAAAAGAAAATATGGATGAGGATGAAACGAGATTGGCTTAGAGTTAGTAGGTGTTGAAGTTGAGCAGTGAGTGCCTGAGGACTTCTTATGGTATGTCTCTACTGCCCTGTATGTTTCAAAATTTCCCAAAAGGAACATTTTCTAAATTGCCCAGTGTAGAAGGCTCAAGCCTTCCGCATCTTTCCCCATCCCCACCGAAGTCCCCAGTCCTCCCCTGGTAACATTCTGGCCAGCTTTCCTCCTTGCTTCCCCAGCACCTCCTGGGCTATTTCAGACTCCATGCCAGCGGAGCGTCACACTGCCTCAGCCCCCGCAGTTGGCACTTGGACAAAAATCTTTTCCTGACCCCAGATGGCATTGCAGCTTCCTCAGTCTGATCCTGTAAGCATATTTTTTTCCAGGCACCTGATTCCTGGATGTGGCAGCAATAAAACCAACCGAGATTGTTTGACTGGCCCCCTCTGGAGCAGGTATTTCCCATTCCGATGCCGTCAGCCATCTGAGCGTGCTGCTTCCAAGAGCTCCGAAATAACAGCCGGGTAAGAATTTCACAGACTGCAGTGAGTGCTTTTAGACTTGTGGCCAGGTGTTCCTGAGGGATGCAGAGCCACTGGAGTAGAAGATATACTAATATCAGTGATTATTAATTGCAATGCTGATGCAAATCGACAATTCTAGAGATTGCATTTTACTGGGAAGCTGGCATGCGCAAGAGGAAGAAAGCAAAGAGGAAGAACACATGGGGTTTCTTTGCTCTGCCGTTTGTCACACCATATGGACTCTTTAGGTTAAATGTATATAGCAACTCCAGTTTCATTGAAATAAAAAGATAAAGAGCTGAGTTATTGCTGTCTTGGTTATTTCATAAGGAATGAACGAAAAATGGTCAGCAAGGTAGGTCAGGCAATGTATGCATGGAGGGCTGGACTTGAGACCTCACTCGGTGGTTCCCAGGTAGTGCTCCAGGAAAGGTCTTTAAGGGTATGGGAGTATTCTGTACTGTCATAAATCCAGAGGGTGGGTTATGCGCAAAGCCCCTCCCACTGGGCTGTGGTTTACTTCTCAGGTCAGGTTGCAAGGTAAAATCAAAATGTCAGACCTGGAGAATGAGCACTCCAATTATTTTTTCTAGAGCAGAAATCCACCCTTGTTTCCAATGCTATGCGTGGCTTCATACTTTCAAAGTACCTCCGTTCTGTCTCTCATTGCAGCCTCATGATCCGTGAGGTTAAGACAGATGTTATTATCCCTATCTGACACTTGGGAAACAACTAAGGCCAAAAGACATGATGAGAACTGACTTGCCTAAAGCCACACAAGTCTCTTGCTTTCTAGTCTACGTTTTTCTTCCCTACATTAACCTGCGTTATTATGCTCAAGAGCCATCAGGATCTTCAAGGAAATGGGCTGGGGAGAGTGGCTTAGTAGCAGGCAAAGTAGGTTCTAGTGGGCCCCACCACTGGGGTCTCTCACCTATCAAAACCAGACAACATTTACCACTGATACTCATATGGGGCAAAGATGCCAACAATAATGGCGATGGCCTAGGGAGCTCTGTCCCTCTGCAGTGCTGAATGGAGCACGTACCTTCTTCTCAGCCAGAGAGGACTTGTCCTCCCATGCAGTAAAGCTGCACTGACAACCCAGCATGTTTTCCAGCACTGGGCTGGTAATTTCTGTACTTCTTCACTAATCTAGATGCAGTGTTCCTCCTCCAAACTTTCCTCACCACTTCCCTTTCTTCTTCCCTTTAGTTAACACGTATGTCTTTAGTTAACACATATTCAGTACTGGCCAGGCACTAGGCTGGGCCATGGGCATAGTGAAAATATTTTTCACCTGTGAACCACAATATATTCATGTCCGCCTTTGTCACTATCTCCTTCCTGGAACATCCACTTCTGTCTTCCCTGTGAATCCACTGCTTGCTTCACCGAACAATTCAGACCTCTCCATTCCCCAGCAGAGCCCTGCACTGAGAATGGCAGGTGAAACTATTTTCACCTTGGGGCTGAGTAAAAGTACTAAAACAAGGAATTCTTTCATGTTATTTTCCTAACTCCAGGATCATTGATCTGTGTACCCTTAGGTGAGTTACTTAAACTTTCTGAATCTCAGTTTCACCCATTGTAAAATGGAGATGATAAAAACTGCCTGATTTATATACAAATAATCATTGATGTTAACTCCAATTGAAAAGTACAGAGGACAGTATGTAGTCACTGGTTTAATATTTATGGTGTTTTATTAAATGTAATTCACTAATCTAGGCACAAGATAGGATATAAAAGTATGCCCTCAAAGATTTATAATATAGTTTGGGAAGAAAGATTTCATCAATTACACCAGTACAAGGCCATGAAAGGTGCTAGGGAAGTTTAGGGGAGGAAGAAATAAATTCTGACTGGGGAGCTCAGAGATGATATCATGAAGGGGGTGGCCTGTGAGCTGGACAATGAGAGACAAATGTGTCTGAGACATGCAGTTTGGAGGGAGGAAACAAAAAGACAATGTGTGCAGAAGGAACACCATGAACAAATGACTGGGTTTAGGGAAGGGGGTGTCCTGCAAGCCCCTGGGTGCCATGTGGTTTAGTCTGGCTGAAGTGTAAGGGTTCATCATGGAGAGTAATCCAAGATAAACCCAGACATGTGGATTTGAAATGGATTGTCAAATGTTGGGCTTCAGAATTTAGACTTTATTTGAGAAGCCATCTAGAGCCATGGAATCTATTTGAATACAAAGTGTTCAAATACAGAGATGCAGTTTTGGAAGATTCCTTGAACAGCAAAATAGAGAATGGACTACAGATGACATTACACAGGTGCAAGTTACAAAGTGCTGTGATAGTCATTTACTCCAAATAAGCTGTATCAATATCTGCAACTTCTTGTGATTGGTCTCCTTTCTCTGCACCATTTCACAAGTCTTGGGGCTTGCCTTGGTGCATGGTGAGGATCTGCTGGTCCTAACTGGTTGATGGCTGAGTTTCAGTTCTGTGTGTATGCACTGAAGCCCAGTGCAGCAGCTGTCTAAGGTGTCAGCAAAGGATTGAAAGGAGAGGCCAAGCACATTTAAGCTAAAGGTGCTTTTCTCCTCCCTCCGCCTTTTCTGCTCAAGTTTGACTCTCAGAGGCTTGCAGCTTCACTCACAAATAGAGACGGCAGAGACAACTGCCAGAGAGCACATCTGGCAGGGCCCTGAGCAGATGTTGTAACCACTGGGATGCAGAGCCCAAGATGCTGACTGGCATCTGAGTTTCAATGCTGAACCTTCCCTCCTGCTCTTTTATAACAGAATCTTCTGGGCTTATTGCAAATTGGACACAATAAAAACTGCCCTATTTACACATAAGACCATATAAGGTTGTGAGTGTTACAGCATTCCTCTGGCAAGAAATGAGTAGCATGGAGGCTTAGCTACAAATCTTCTTTCTCTCTCAATGGGAGACCTCAGAGAATAGGAGCATTCAGAGGTCAACAAGTTTGTTGTTTGCTTGTTTGTTATACTAGGGAAAGAAAATGTTACCTAGTTACCCTATACTGGGGAAAGAAAATGTTAGAGGACCACGAATCAATGACTAGTTATATAAAATAACCATCCACTTTATGTGCTGGACCCAGCAAACTATGGACTTTTTTTCAGCCCTTGTGTTACAGCTCATTATGAGGATCCCAAGTATATTCAGTGCATCTCAACATCCTGGGTTTCCTCACTCCCTGATCAAATTTTATACTGAAAGGGGAGGGTGAGGAGTACAGGAAACCATGAACTGCAGAGACTAACTGGTGAAATGCACAAAGCTATGGGAGTGATTATAAAATAATAGTAACAGCTACTGTTTATTGAACCCCTATTATGTATCAAATATTGTGTAGGACACTTAACAAATGTGACTTCCCTGAATATTTATAACATTCCATATTTATAACATTCAATTTTAAAGACAGACAAACAAAGGCTCAGGGAACTTGGTCATCATTCTATTTAATATTATATTAGAAAATGTATGTTAAAGGGAGAAATTATACCGTAAACATCATTTAATAGGAGCAACATTTCTGCAATATTTTATTTGCAAAGCTATTTCACAAGCAATGAACCATATTCCCAGGAGAAAAAAAGAGAAGAACTAGGAAATTAGATTGCAGGAGAATTAGGATGTGCTAAGAAATTTCCATGTGCCAGGCACATGTACTACTTGTTTAATTTCTAGATGTTATTGCCTCCACTTTGCAGGGGAATGAATAAACTCAAGCTTGGTAGAGTTAAGTAACCTACGCTACGCTTATAGTTCATAGTGACAGAGTCAGGATGAAAATTAATATTGAATTTAATTAGAGGTGAGATAGACTGGGCCAGAGATGGGAGAGACACAATCTCTACATTGCAATGAGTTGTTGAATATTGTGGTTTTACACATCAACCAAGTATTTATTTAGAACCTACTGTTTGGTTCAAAAGAGTTGTTGAGTTCAACATCCGTATTTCCAGGTTGTTAGAGTGAAATATTCATGTAGACCCTCGAGGATGTGGCAGAAGTAGTGGCAGATGGGAACCCTTCCAACTGGCAGTAAGGAGTCCTTGAATGTGGCCTAGCAGGGACATGGATACAGCAAGGAGTCAGGAAAAGTGGAAAGAGCCAGAGATTTTGATCATAGTTGAAAGTTTTTTTTAAAGTAAAGCCTATGATTAAACTGAAATGAAAAGACCTGACCTTCAGAAATATGCACTGACCATTGATAAATGCAGTATAAGACAAGCTAACAATAGAAAAACAAATTCTACAAGGATGCTAGAAAGATGAAAATTAAAAGCAGAAAGATATAATTGTCAAAAACTTAAGAGAGTCTCTTGGGAAAATTAATAAAATCTTTTATTATTTTTGTAAAACTTGCATGTTTATGACTTTGCTAAGAAAGTTGAATGTAAAGTGAAGCCTGGAATATTATGCTATCACTCAGTTGTAGAAGGAAAATGTCAATAAATAAAAAAAACAGGCTGGGCACGGTGGCTCACTCCTGTAATCCCAGCACCTTGGGAGGCCAAAGCGGGTGGATCATGAGGTCAGGAGATCGAGACCATCCTGGCTAACATGGTGAAACCCTGGTTCTACTAAACAAAACACAAAAAAATTAGCTGGGCATGGTGGCAGGCGCCTGCAGTCCCAACTACTTGGGAGGTTGAGGCAGGAGAATGGCGTGAATCTGGGAGGCGGAGCTTGCGGTGAGCCAAGATCATGCCACTGCACTCCAGCCTGGGCGACAGAGTGAGACTCTGTCTCAAAAATAATAATAATAAAATTAAATAAATAACAGAAACAAACAAAAAGCCTGAGCATTTGATATATTTTTAATTTATTCTCAGAGTAGGTATGTAGTAGTAATTATTACATGAATATCATTAGATGTAAGGTTAAATAAACATACCTTGATGGTTGGTACATAAAAGGTGGTACTCATTAATTTTTACTGAATAAATAGACAAATTTCTCCAGATCCTTAGAAAAGAGAGAAAGGGAAAGGTCTCTAAGTTTGCTGTGAACAGTTTTCCCCAGCTGAAACAGGAAGAAGGAGCTGTGGCCATTTGCTCCGTGAAGGGGGATAAAGGGGTCCTGATGATGTTGCCATCCCAGAGTTGTGAAGATGAGCACTTCACCAATACAACTTTTGTGATCACTCCAGCCATTATCACGTCAGAGTGCTTTCCTTAAGGAAGTTGAAGTATAGCTATGCATTACCTCCTATCATTGAAACACAAGGCTATATATATTTTGCCTTGCAGTGGAAGCCATGGATTTCCCATTAGTTATGCCCACCTTTTAAATTTTCTTTTAGGAGAGGAAATAAAATACAACCTGTACTTCTAATTACTTGTGAAGTAGCACAGAATGATGCACAAGGGAAAAGATATTTTGCAAATCATTGATCCACGTTAAGAATTCTTTGCCTGTTGACAAAGCACCTGTCCATTGCAAGAGAGCAGAGAAGTATCTTCTCTCCGTATAGATCAGCAGTGAGTTTGTTTTGAGGATAGGTTTTTTCCTCCATGTTTTCCTGCTAATGGTCTTTAATTAGATCTTCCATCAAAACAAGTGGAGCTTAAATATGCTCTGGTGGAAATTCATTTTATTGAAGCTTCCTTCTGCCAAAATAGAAAAATAGTTCAGTCTCTATCGGAATAAAGGATCCTCTACCCTCTACTTTCTTTGTTCAAACATTGTCCTCCTTCATTTCTTCTCATCTTTCCCCCATAGCCGCCAATTACATGAGCAAAGATGAGATTCATTTCTCCTCCTCACCCAACATCATCCCCAGAGGCTACTGTGTTTTCACAGAACAGCTGGAGAATTGCTGAAGTTTGGAAATAAGCAGTGAAGGACACCCAAATGGCACATTCTTTGAAAGACAGACTAAAGGACTGCAGCTCACAGGCAATGCCAATGGGCTCTCCACAATAGTGGAGAACCTTGTTGTGTAAAGTGTGGTCTGCAGACAAGCAGCACCACTATCCCCTGGGAGCCCCACCCCAGGCCTTTCACATTAGAATCTGCATTTTAGAAAGATCCCTCCATGAGTCATATGTGGATCAGTTAGAGAAACACTGACCTGGTGCATGAACTTTAGAATCAGACAGCTGGGGGTGGAGTCCTGGACTCCACCGCTTTCTCACTGTGCGACCTTGGCGGTGATATGGTTTGGTTCCGCGTCCCCACCCAAATCTCATCTTCTAGCTCCCATAATTCCCACGTGTTGTGGGAGGGACCCGGTGGGAGGTGATTGAATCATGGGGATGGGTCTTTCCCGTGCTCTTCTGATAATGAATGGGTCTCACAAGATCTGATGGTTTTAAAACGGGAGTTCATCTGCACAAGCTCTCTCTTTGCCTGTCACTATCCACATAAAATGTGATTTCCTCCTCCTTTCCTTCCACCATGATTGTGAGGACTCCCCAGCCATGTGGAACTGCAAGTCCAATTAAACCTCTTTCTTTTGTAAAGTGCCCAGTCTCCGATATGTCTTTATCAACAGCATGAAAATGGCCTAATACTGGCAGGTTCCTCAGTTTCCACAACTTCAAAATGGGAATAATAATTGCTTCTCCCTCAGCATTCTTGAGGAAGTATATGAGCAGATGCATGCTTATAACGGTGACTGGCACATAGCCTCTTACTGAAATGATTGTGATTGTGATTATGATTTTTACATGACAGTTATAGCCAGGGAAATATTATGCTCCAAATTACATTGATCCTGGTCTCTGCAGGCTGTATTTGGTCAGTATTAAAACTGGGGAAAACGCACACGATGAATATGTTCCTCTCCACTTTAAAACAGAAAAAAAGTTTGGTTAAAAACAAAGAAACCTAAGACGTATTCTTTCAAGAAAATAAAGCAAGGTGGAAAGCACCATATAGAACACAGGACCTCTGTATACAAATAGGAACATGCGTATATGTCCATATTCCCTTGTATATGTTTAAAAATGCTTATTGTAGAGTGCTTTTCCATCAAAAGACCCAGTTACCACACATTGTGGTGTAAAGAACATTGAATTTAGGGCTTCTAGGCCTGGGTTCCAATCAAAGCTTCATCACTTACTTCCTGTCTCATTTTTGTCACTTCACTTGCCTGAGCTGTTGATTTGTGAAATCTTGCTTCCCAGGGTGTTGTGATAAGTTCATGGGTTTTTATTATGATTTGGATACGGTAAAGCCAACAGATCAAGAAACAACTACCACTGAAAAGGTGGTTTGCCATCTTGACAGAGCCCAAGAGAAGCAGGCACACCAGGCCACAAGGGGCCACCTGATGAGCCCCGGCACTGGTCAGCAGGCAGAGGGAGAGGAAGTAACCATGGCAGCAGCCATGACTATGGTTTCTGAAAGAAAGAATGTGTGTAGGAGAGTGAGAGGGTTTAGGACTGGCTGGTTTGAACAATTTCAGAGGGCTCTGGGTGCAGTGGCTGTCCCTATTTGCCTGATCATGGCCATGGGGTGACTAGGTCAGATAGATAGTAACCTGGGGTGTGAGAGCCCAGTAAAGGAGATGGTTGGGGATATGGACTCTGGCTTTGCTGGTTTGCATTTGACAGGCATGCTTGTGGGTGAATTCTTTATTATCTCTAGAAATTGACTGACCTTGGAAGGGACGGTCCCTCCAGGGTCTGCAAGGCCCCAGATGTCAAAGCATCAGGATACAGAAAATAAAATAAAAGATGTGGTTAATATACCCTGAAACCACCTTATGAAAACCCCTAGCATTACTGCTTACGGAGTATTTATTTACCTGCTTCCCTAGGAATTGCCTCTATCCCAGAGTAAAGAGGACTTAAAATTCGAACCCACAATAAAGGGTCAAGGATGAATCCGTGAACACATACTGGAAGCTCCTAGCAATGAAGTAGTTATCTTGTCTATACACAAGTTACTGTCCTGGAAATAGCCCCAGAAAAAACGTCTTTGGGGCACGACATAAAGCATTTTAAATCAATGACGTCTATTTCTTCATTCACTGTTATAAGACATTTACTGAACACTCGTGTGCTAGACCCAGTACCTAGCTTTGGGGATAAAGACATTCAGGATATCTGCTGTGTCCTAAAGAGGCTCGCAGTACCATGGGCCTATATTCCAGCCCTCTAACAGTGTATACTAGTGCTCACTGTTTTGTGGAAATACTCGGGAGAAAAATCTATGCTTTGATCCGGACTAGTGAGGCATTGCTATTGCCCATCTGAAGGATGGATCAGAGAATTTTCAAAGTGAAGGCTATATCTGGAGTTGTAGGAATTCAGAGTGCAAAAAGTCCCAGAGTAGAATAGTGGAAAAAGACAAAAGAAAACCTAGAGCTAGATAAGATTTCAAAGTCACTAGGTCCTACAATGGTATTATATCCATCTTTTGATGCCCAGGCAGTGCCCAGAATCACTCAGACTCAAGTGCACAGGCAGAAGCAGGGATGAGATCCAAACATGTCTCCAACTGGACCTCAGTTTCTTACCCACTATAGTGCAATGTTCGGAGGAAAATTAATCACTTTGCAAGAAAAAAAAGCTCCCCAAATGAGCAAAACTTATCAAGAATCTGGAGAAGGAGGAACGTGTGCTCCCAGGTTAGTCTGCCAAGACTGCAACACTTCACGTTTTCTTTACATTGTTCTTCCTTCTAGGAGACCTGGTGCACCGCCCACAAGACGCCAGCTCATTTATCTTCTTGTGGTTGTATTTTCTTATGGGAAGGACATTTCAAGGGATATTTACAAGTAAGAGAATCCAAAAGACATAGCTTCAAATCACTCCTTCCTCCTCACCTGCTAAGCCAGGTTTCACATTATCCCTTTCAATCTGAGACTGATAACACGAAAATGAAACCATGGACATAAAATACCTTTCTTTGTGTTTTACCTCAATTTTCCCTCCATAAAATGTTTCTGCTCTCTTTTCTTAGTGGACTCAATCCCATAATTGGTTGCCTTGGGCTATATTTTACAGCACCTGTCTTAGTCTAAAACAGATTCACAATATCCTGTGGCTACAGAATACAGAGTGCAGTAGCTTCCCCTGTTAGACACGAGCCCCAGTGGGGTGGGAGTTTGGAATGGGGGATGGTATGGGGAAGCATTCTGCTGCAGTGCAGGTAAGCTCATTCTGCTCATTTCATGTGGCAGATGTGGCCAGGAAGTCCACGTGATGTCTTCCATATAATATGCCTCACTCCTTCCAGGAAGTGAACTGCCCCAGGCCTGCTGGTGAAGGTTCTCAACACCTACTTGGAGCCATGCCTTAAGTTTTGCCACTAGAGATTTTTTTTCCTTTTGAAGATTTAATAATGGAACTTTAAAAATATGTAAAAATGTAATGAAATAATATAATAGACACTAAAATCAAACATTTTATGCTATTCACTTCAAACCTCCTTTCCAAAGAACATTAAGAGTTCTGCAGAATCTCTACCCTCCATCTCTTTCCCTCTGTCCCCAGACATACCACTACCCTGAAAGGTTTCTGTCATTCCTAAGCATGTCTTTATGCATTTGCTGTATTTATGGTATCATGCTGTACATATCAGTTTGCAACTTGCTTTTCTAAAGTCAGTATGGTTTGGTAATTGAGATGTATCACTGCTGATACAGGCTGATCTCATTCATTTTTTTCATCCTTTCTAGAGTATTTCATTTACTAAACTATATTCATCATTTGTTGTTGATTAGATGTAAATACTATTGGTTTGACTACTGCTCTTATATCCAATAACCTTGATGAATACTTCTTATTTATAATTGTTGGTCTACAGATTACTTTTATCTTCTATATTGGCAATTATTTCATCTGTAATAACGAGAAACTTGTTCTTCCCTTCCAATCCTTCTTCCTTCCTTCCTTCTTTTCTTCCTTCCTTCCTTCCTTTCTTCCTTATATCCTTTCTTTCTTTTCTTTCCTTCTTTCCTTCTTTCTCTTTCTTTCTTTCTTTCTTTCTTTCTTTCTTTCTTTCTTTCTTTCTTTCTTTCTTTCTTTCTTTCTTTCTTTCTTTTTCCTTGTGTAAACATCACTTTTAATAGAAGTGGCAATAGCAGGCATCCTTGTCTTGTTTCTAACTTTCAAGATAATGCTTATTTGATCAGATCTTTAAGTAAGATTTTGCTGTGAATTTTAACTCTCTATCACGTTAAAGAAATTCTGTTCAATTCTTAGTTTGCTAAGGTTTTTTTTTTTTTTTAATCAAGAATGAGTGTTGAATTTTTAAAATACTGTTTCTATATCTCGGAGATGCTAATAGCTTATCACTCTAATGTTGTCAATTACATTAGCAATGCTTTCAATAAACTATTCTTAAATTCCTCAGATAAATTTAACTCAGTCACAGTGTATTTTTAATACATTGATGGATTTGGCTTGAGAATATTTTATTCAGGCCATTTGCATCTATTTATAAGTGAAAGTAGTCTATAATTTGCCCATCTTATATCTTAGCTGATTTTGATATCAAGGTTGCACAATTCTCCTGTTTGTTCTCTGAAGAGATTTATATAGGATATAAATTATTTCTTCATTGCAGCTTTGGTAGAATTTAATGTAAAACTATCTGAGTATGGTGTTTTGCTGTTTACTTGTTTCATAGGTAACTTTTTAACTACTGATGCACTTTAATAGTTTTAGATCTACTCGTGTGACCTATTGTTTTATTTACTCCATCTTGATAAGTGATACTAATACTTTGCCTAGATTTTCAAATGTATTGTCATACATTTAATTATAGTTATCTCATAATGTTAAAATCTATACTGTAAATGGAATTAATTCTCAGTTTTCATTTCTATGACTTTGTATTTATGTGCTCTGTTCTTTCATCAATATTGCCTAAGGATTGCCTATTTTGTTACTTATTTCAAATCACCAACTTTTTTAGTCATTTCTTTCTATATTTTCTTGTTTTGTTCATTTTGCTCCTATCTTTACTATTTTCTCTTTCTACTTCCATTAGATTACTCATTGTTCTTTTATAACTTCTGGAGTTGGACCCTTATTTCATTAATTTCAGCGTTTTTACATATTTCTTACATATATGACGGGTAAAATAAAAGCAAATTCTGAGGAGCACTTCTTTTAAATGTGTACTACTTATTACATAATAAAATATGTGTTGGATATAAACATAATAACTATCACATCAAACTTAACAGTTTATGGGTGGTATTCCTTGTAAAATGACAAGTAGTCAATTAAAAGACAAAAGTCAATCAATTTGCACCTGCTACCTGAAAGGAAGTTGTGATTTAAAACATCTGGAACTTTTTAGAAAAAAAGTCAATCAATTTAAAGAAAACTAAAAATTACAGTAAATTTGGCTATTGTTCCATGTTTGATTGAAAAGACTGACCTCTCTAAATTTGGAGGGCCAGATTCTACACACTTACATTGGGCAAAGTTTGCTAACCATGGTGTACAAATCTTCTCTATGTTATTGTTTTTTGCCTTCTCGATCTATTAGTTTTTAGAAAGGTGTGTTTAAATGTATTTGCCAACTCTTCCTTAGAACACTGGCAATAGTTGCATTATACAGTTTTAGTTTGAATTGTTAGGTATAGTTCAACCCAGAATTATTATATATTGTTCATGAATTATTCCTTTAGTAATTAAAGAATGACTCTTAACTTCAAAACTGTCTTCCTCCCGGATCTTTTCTGGCTAGTATTCATATGGCCATCCTGGATTTCTCTTAGTATTTGCTTGGCATGCATTTTCCACCCCTTCATTTTCAACCTTGCTCTATTGCTGTTACTCTTCTTTCCATCACATTAGGCTGTCCTTTTTCTCATTCATTCTCCTCCACCAAGGTCTTGGGTTCTGTAATGCTAGTGTGGCCACATGACACATATATCCAAATATCCAGATTGAAACCAGAAGCTTGAAGAGAAGTTTCAATGCTCGTGAAAGCTGTTAGAGCCCCCAGTTTGCATCCGGAGATGGGGGATTTTACAGCGTGAGTGTTGCAGACACCTGCCAGCCTGCAAGTCCGTGCACAGCTAGTGCTTGATGGCCAAGAGAGATCCTGGCTCTAAAGCTTAAGCACATGCAGTGCTTCTGCCTACTGATATTTATAGTTCCATGTAGGTGGGGAGGGTGCTCCTTGGAACAGAGAGAAAAGGTCTCAGCCCCAGGGAACCAATGCAAACCACTATGTGGTTGATTGAATGCCTTCTTCCAGAAGATGCTCGACAGATTTTTCTCCCAGGACTTGATTCCTGATCACAGTGCTAGAGATTGAGGCAGAGGAACTCTAGCAACGAGGGGTCTGACCCCAACCCCTGCTGAAGCTGATGATCTGCTTGTGCATTTGGCCGCTGCACTTGGCTCTTCATTCAATGAGCAGACAGAAATCTTTTTTTGGTTTTTCTAAAACATCCAGGAAACATTAAGGGTCCTGAGTCCACAGGCAAGGTCCTACCTTCCTGTCTTGGATCCACAAAAGAAAAAAAAAGAAAAAAAAAACATATTCCACGGGATAGGAAATGTGTGTCTGGTGGAATGAAGATGGGGAGTACGTTCAATGCTAGGAGGGAACAGTGACTCAAGTCTCCGGGAGGAGCCCTACCAGTGAGGGCCGGGGAATGCTGACTGGACATTAATTTCTAGCTGTGAGTCCTGGGGGAAATGGTCCCCAGAAAGCATGCCTAGGAAGGTGGTGTGTGTAGGGAGGGGGTGGGCACTATGGTTCAAGTCCTGGATCTACTTTTTTTTTTTTAATCAGTCCTCAATTTCTTCATCTGTAAAACAAGAGAAGTACACCAAATCAGAATTTTCCAAAATGCATTCATTTGGCATCACTTTGACATTTTTTTTTTTTTTTTTACATATCTATGTGTCAACCTTAATGTCCTTGGTCATTTCTCTTCAAATTGACTTTGTTTTACTTACTGCTTGCCTTGTCTTCATCAATACCATTCATAGACTAATGGCTTTGATGTTGTAGTTGTATATTCTTTCTAAGTTACACTTAATTAGACACTCAGGAAATACAGCAGGTCCTCAAATGATGTCATTTCATTCTATGTTGCTTCCCTATAAAGTTGATGAGAAAAAAAATGTTTCCCACAAAGGAAGTCTGTGTGGAGTCTGAATGTTCTCCCCATGTCTGCATGAGTTTTCTCTGGGCACTCCGATTTCCTCCCACATCCCAAAGCTGTACCTGTTAGGTGAACTGGTGTGTCCACATGGTCCCAGCATGACTGCGTGTGTGAATGTGCCCTGCACTAGGCCGATTCCTGCCTGGCACCCTGAGCTCTTGAAAGCACTGGCCACCTGCGATACATAGGTGGAATAACTGGGTAAATAACTATCTTACTTGTTTTTATTAATCTTTGTTAATTATATGACTAGCTCACATTTGTTTCAATGTTTAATATTAAAAGTGTTTGGGTCTTTACTTAGAAATGTGTTGATTCTTTTGAAACCAGAAATATACTGTAGGAACTTCACTCTTGTTTATATCACTTATCCTTAACGGTGCAGTTTCCAGGAACCTGCCGATGATGATGACTGATGACGGTAAGTGAGGACTTACTGTATACATGTTTGAATTTTGTGTAACTTCTGGAATCTCCTAGCATACCATCAGTGATACAATATATCACGTCTGGTAATTGTTGAATAGTCTCCAAAGTCCCTTCCAGTTCCAAAGAGTCTGTGTTTTCATGAAATAAGCTTTGCATGATATCGCCAAGGCCCCAAAGAAATCAAGCAGGAGGACTAGAGGAACATCGAGCAATGGACTCCAAGATGTATAATAGATGTCCTTTGCTTCTCCGGTCCATCCTTTGTGTTTGTTTCCTAGAAACTCTGTGCAGAGAAGGTTCCAGATTGCTGAAAGCACAGTCTAAGAGATCCAAAGATCACACTTGTAGTTCCAAAATAGGTTAATAAACAGTCCATCCAAACTAAATGTAAAACCATAACCAAAACAGGTGAGGAAATTTGGAGAGCTCAATTTGGTTAATATGTGGGTTTGGCGGCAACATTCATCACTACCAGATTACACACCACTGCGTGTTCTCCCCACCACCAAATGGTACTAATCCTGGACTCTATTTGATGTTGATATTCAACTAATTAAGAGTTTATATTTTACTCTTCCTTCATGGAGCAGAAATGCCATCCTTGCCTTCAGAGGGGTGCTCTGTGAGCCTTTCACTTGCAGAGCCGGGAATACATGTCGCTTAGGGCCTATGTGTATTTCTCCAAGCAAACAAGGCTTTTTGGAGACAAAGATGAATTACTCAGAGAGAGGATCCAGAAAGTTATAATAATATATATAAATTAACCATACCACAGATCCCTTTTAGTTATTAGTTTGGTTTTTGGCCCTCCTGTAGAATTTTGCCTGGTATGAACTTGGACCTCCCATTGGGTAAGGGGCATCTGAGACATTTTATCTGGCATGGGGGGAAAAAAGCCACCTAGAATCAGGATGTCTGGGTTAGAACTGGAGTCTGGGCTTCGTCTGACTTCGGAAATATCACTTATCTTCGTGGTTCTAAATATTTATACTCCTGTAAACTAGAACTAATAATACATGCTTCAGTAAACTCCTAAGCATAATGGGCTTTTGTTTTATTGTCTGCTTAGTGAATACTGTTTGAACACAGACCTGTGATTCTGAGGCCTGAAAGAAAGGAGACCAAGATCCCATAGAAACTAGAAGTCACAGGGTGACAATGACAAGGGTATTGGGAATGCAGGCCCAACTCCAGCATCATGGTGGTGTCGTCAGGCTCTGTGTGCAGGCTGCTTGCAAGGATGCATCTGATCACAGAGTCAGGATGGAGCCTAGGTCATGAGTCTCTTCTCAGAAGGGTGACTGTATAACTTATTGTCCAAACTGGTACACTTTCAATAATAAAAGCAGGCACTGTAAATCATTATGCCTGGACAATAAGCATAAACCAGGGCTGTCCTGGCGAACCAAGACAGTGATCATCCCATCCATAGGTTGCAGATAGTCAAAGGGATTTTTCCTTCACATCTATGAGCTTCTCTACGTAGAGTTAGGTAGAAATGCTAGAAAATCCATGATGGACAGGCCTGGATGTCCTGTAGACAGGAGGGGATTGGAACCTAGAGTCTACAGGGATCTTAGACCTATTATCTTACAAATACAATCTAGTGCAATGGTCCCAGGAAGCTAGCAAAACCTCTTAAAGTTCTTGAGCTCAGGTCCTGAAAGTCTCCAGATCTGATGCCTGAGTCATTCAGATGAATGAACTGTAAATGAACCACCGTGGAGCCACCCTCCAAAGGCTCAATTCATATGAAGTCCCAGATTCACAACCTTTTCCCAATGACAAGGACAGAGCTGCCACCAGTACAAGGTGTCTCCACAACGCAGAGTGGAGAGTCCTGCTTTCCCAAGAGAATGCATCATGACCCTTTTAAAACAGCTATGAGTTATCCACACAGTGCTTATTTCAGCCTGTGTCTGTGAGGGAACTCATAGAGGACCTTACAACCCATTGCCCTAATACAAATACGCATTGTACTCCCAGAAACCTCAGGACATGTGGGCCAGAGACACTGCTATAAGTTCACCAAACCCAGTGTCCTTTTCCTCCTGGGCACTTCATTTTTAATCCTTCTTGCAGTAGATGGGTCCATATAACTGATTCTCATCAGTGAAATGTAGTCATGAATAATTTATGTCACTTCTAGAACTAGTCCCTAAAAAATCTTCTGAGAAATCCTACTCTCTTTCTCCCTCCCTACCCCACCTCCCAGCAACAAGCAGTGGAAACCCATGGGACTGGGGAATGGTAGGGCCTGGATCCCTGAATGACTACTAGAACACAGCCTCCCCCATGCCCTCCTTCTTTTACCAACTCACATGCAGTTGTGATGTGAGTGAGAAGTACAATTTATCAAGTGAAGCCATTGAGATTTTGGGATCATTTGGTGAAACTCTATCCTGACCAATACAAAATGAAAGCAAGGTTTCAAATTAGCCTGAACCAAAGCTATTAAAGAGGGCATCCTAATGCCAAACAGAAACAATTTGAGGATTGCTCACAATTCTGGATTCTTCAGATCACTGTGCTCCCTAAAGGGCAGGAATGGCATAGGGCAAGGGAACGAGTGACCTACTTTCACACCCACGTCCCCATAAAGGATGCAACAATTCAAGCCCTCCCCAGTTTCCTCAGCTCTTTCAAGTGGAATAAGTTGATATCTCCCAAACCGCATGTTCTAGGCTGGGAGAGAGTCACCCTCATCAGTTACTCCTCCCAACCAGTCAGAGGCGCTGCTCCCAGCCGTCTCTCTCCACCAATCCCAAAAGCAATCCAGGAACTTATACACTGTTGATGGGAATATAGATTAGTTCAAACCCTATGGAAAACAGTATGGAGATTTCTCAAAGAACCAAAAATAGAACCCCATTTGACACAGCAATCCCAAAGGAAAAGAAATCAAAAAGACACATTTTATCAGAAAAACATCTGCACTTTTATGTTTATCTCAGCACTGTTCACAATAGCAAGGTCATAGAATCCACCTAAATGTCCATCAATGGTGGATTAGATAAAGTAAACATGGTACATATACACTGTGGAGTAATATGCAGCCATAAAAAGAATACAGTCACGTCCTTTGCAACAGCATAGATGTACCTAGAGGCCATTATCCTAAGGGAAATAACTCAGACACAGAAAATCAAACACTGTATGTTCTCACTTATAAGTGGAAGCTAAACAATTGGGTACACATGGAAATTAAGATGGAAATAAGAGATACTGGGGACTATGAAAGTGGGGAGGTTGGGAGGGAGGTGAAGGTTGAAAAATTACCTACTAGGTACAATGTTCACCATTTGGGCGAAGGGTATACGTACTAGAAGACCAAACCTCATCATTACGTGATATATCCCTGTAACACACATGCACATGTACCCTCAAACCTAAAATAAAAATTTTTTAAGATGCATTTCACTGAATGGTCTGCTTAACACATTATACTGTTTTCCAACTCTTTAATGAGGAAGTGCTCCCACTTGTCTGATCTAAATTTCTCTTCTGAAAGATGTCCATTCACTCATATAAGTCCTCAGAGAGAATGGGCTCAGCTTCTCACCCCCAGACATTCGTAGTTACCATCCACCCTGCCTAGACTCCACGGCAGTGTCCCCATGCTGCCCCTGTTCTGAGCCCCTGCCCTCCCTCCCCTACCAGCCACACAGCCCCTGGACAGGCAGTAGCGCAAGCATGGAGGGACCCAGGGAGGCAGCTCTGAGCTTTTAGTTACAGCCACTTCCTTGGACACTGCTTCACGAGTCCAGATGGTGAGCCGGGTAAACAAGAAGTCCCTGTTCTCCATCAGCATGTCAGCGAGCGCCTCATTCTCAGGCATCTGCCGAGCTGGGGGCACGATCTCCGTTTACAGTTTGGCCCTCCTCAGCGTACCAGAAATGTGCCCTTGTGTAAACACTCAAATCCCTTCCTCCAGGGAGGACACATGGACAGGACAGTGAACACCTTGCTCCTAGTGGCCTGGAGAGAATGAAAATATTGCTATCCTTCTTACAACCCTGTCTGCCCCTAGTCACTCCAACCCACCAATAGCCAAAGAGCCCTCATGTGCAGGGAGACACCTAACTGACTCAGCTGCCAATCTGGCTGAATCTGTATTTCTCTGCTTATTTCATCCCCCTTGGTTCTGCCACTTACTAGCTGTGTGACCATAGGCAAGTCACTTAAACTTTCTGAGCATCAGTTTTCTCAAGCGAATAGTAATACCACATATCTCACAAAAATCTCCCTTTGCTGATAAGACTTGAAAAAACAAATCTCATACAGTGCCTATGGATGCCAGGGTCTCTCTACAAGCGTTCATTCCTTTCCTTTTACCTGTTCCACCTTTGTGCAATCCCCTACCTGATGTTATCTCTTGTCCCAACAAGAAGTGTGTAGGCTGGGTGCAGGAGCACACGCCTGTAATCCCAACACTTTGGGAGGCTGATACTGGTGGATCTCTTGAGCTCAGGAGTTCAAAACCAGACTGGCCAACATGGTGAAACCCTGTCTCTAACCGAAAATACAAAAATTAACCAGCTGTGGTGGTACACAACTGACCTCAAGTGATCCACCCACTTTGGCCTTCCAAAGTGCTAGGATTGTAGGCTACTTAGGAGGCTGAGGTGGGAGGATCGTTGGAGC
Organism: Rhinopithecus roxellana; assembly: GCF_007565055.1. NCBI lineage: Eukaryota > Metazoa > Chordata > Mammalia > Primates > Cercopithecidae > Rhinopithecus > Rhinopithecus roxellana. Next base: position 4,394,506 of record NC_044558.1, read on the forward strand.
CTGGGAAATAAAGGCTGCAGTGAGCTGAGATGGTACCCCACTGCACTCCAGCCTGGGTGAGAGAGTGAGACCCTGTCTTAAAAAATAAATAAATAGTTTTTTTTTTTTTTTTTTTTTTTTAAGTGTGTAAGTGCCAGTGACTGGGACAAGTCTGCTTAGAGCGACGTTCTCTGCTCACTGGTGCTCAGTACTCCCCTCCCACCTGCTGGTTCTGCACTTCTCACCGATTGGTTCTTGAAACCCTAGTTACTGCTGACTTTTTTTTTTTTTTTTTTTTTTTTTGCTTGTAAAGTGCTTTTCTTTCTTTCTTTCTTTTTTTATTTTTATTTTTTATTCTTATTTTTTAATTATACTTTAAGTTCTAGGGTACATGTAACAAACGTGCAGGTTTGTTACATATGTATACTTGTGCCATGTTGGTGTGCTGCACCCATCAACTTGTCATTTACATCAGGTATAACTCCCAATGCAATCCCTCCCCCCTCCCCGTGATAGGCCCCGGTGTGTGACGTTCCCCTTCCCGAGTCCAAGTGATCCCATTGCTCAGTTCCCACCTATGAGTGAGAACATGCGGTGTTTGGTTTTCTGTTCTTGCGATAGACTGCTGACTTCTTAACTTTTGTCTTGCAAGCATAGACTCATCATCAACTGCCTGCCCCTGCCATCTGACCTCTGATGTCTGACACTCTCCCTCCACCAACTGGCCTTGCTCGCTCATCAGTACACGACTGGTGGTCCTTCTCTTCTGTTGCTAATAACCTCCATTTCGGGGCTCCCAATTTATGTCAGCTGAATGATGGAATAAATGGCCGAATGAATGAGCAAATGAATAGAAGCATGATGCAAACTGAAAAATGATTTGTAATCTTCTAGCAGACACTCTGGACTTGAATCTTCACACTTCATCCATCCCTGTATGGGATTTGTACTCACTATTAAAAATATTCCATGACATTGTTTTTCTAGTTCTGGTAGGAGGTTGTGGCTGACACATATTTCTTAGGAGCCAGAGGAAAAAGGTTGTTATCCCTTCTCTTCTGAAGGGAGACCAGGCAAAGATCAAATTTTGCCTTCCTAAACAGAGCCTGCACAAACACACGGCCTGGGAACTAAGATGCCGGCTCCCACCCCTCATTCAATTCCTGCATCTCCAAGTCAGCTGTGGCCTGGGCAAGTTACCTTGCCTCTCTCATTAGCTGGCTGCAAGCTCTCTCTAGGTCTGCATGAATACACGCCCCGCGATGCCACTAGACTGCACGCAGAGGTGTTGGAGCCAGCTCATGCTGATTTGCTAGGACTCATTGTTAAATTTTCAGGAGTTCTGCAACCCAGTGGACATCATATTGTAGCTTGAAATTAGCATCCGTGGGAGTATTTACCACAGGAATTTGCAAATGCTTCTAGTCAGGGCTTTTTTCCACCAGAGGGTCAGTTGCTAAGCATTCACCCACACACCACTGCTTGCACAGGTGTATTTCCTCATCTCCCAGTGCTCTAGGAAGCCAGAATGACATGGAACCCATAAGCGAGCCTCAACTTCCTTCTCTATAAAATGGGAGAATGCTCTACTGCTTTCCACCTCACAGGCCTCACAGCCTCAGAAGTGCGTGGAAGAGAGGGCCTTCCTGCTGCTGTGACATGAAGAGATACAGATAGAGTCATAAAACCACACCATCCAGATCGTAGTCACTGAAGCCTTCCTAAAGTACAAGCTTCATCTCATCATTTCCCTGCTCCAAAACCTCTGATGGCTCCCTAATGCCTCCAGGATGCAGTTAAACCCTAACCTCCTTCATTTCTTCAGCCAACCCACCTCTCTAGTTTCTTCTCCTTCCACTCTTTTGCGCACTACCTCCTCTTGTGGCTGTTTTCCATATACGCTGTCTAGGCAGCTCTAATTATTGCCTGCACACTATTTGTGTCCCCTTTATTGGGTAAGAGCCAAGAAAAAGCGTTAACTTTTTCTTAGGGGAGAGTTGAGGCCATTACCCTGGATTACAGACCTGGAATGCATGAGGGGTAACCAGGAACTGAAAACATGGTAGAAGGTATTGCTTCATCCCTGAGGCTCTGGAAGCAGACTTCTTGCATGTGAGGCTCAGCTCCAGCACTTACCTGCTATGTGAGCTCAGGCAAGTTGCTTAACCTCTCTGAATCTCAGTTTTCTTATCTGCAAAATGGGAATACTAGAAGAACCTACCTCCTGGGGTTACTGTAAGGATTAAATGAGTTATTGCACGTCAAGGACTCAGCCCAATGCCCAGGACAGAGTTAGCATATAAAAAACATTTGCTTATACTAGTTTCATCATCTTATCTTTATTATTGTCATCCTCAGATCATCATCATCATCATTATTCACATAAATATCTTGGGCTGTAAGTAAGTATCTTCGCACACATCTTTTTGAATTCTTCAGCCCTTAGTGGAAATTTCTTCAGACCAGAAAAGTCTCAGGAAATAATTCAGTGCCATCCACCCTCATCCTCCAACACTGGCAAAGACAGGTTTTGAAGGTTTCTAGAACCCAGTTAATAACTCTGACTTTGCAAGTCCCCCACACTATGATCAGATAAATAAACTAGCAGCCAAGTAAGACACTTGCATTGGAGACATAAAGAGACAAAAGGACTTTTCTACTAATGAGACTTAATCTAGGGCTTTTCCACCCTGCACTTGTTACTATTAGCTCAGCCCTGGTTCTTTTCTGAAACCACCTCCTCCTGGAAGCTGCAAATCTTCAGACCTGGAAGCTCAGGTCTAAGCCATCCCATTGCAGGGCCAATCCACTCCAGAGCTTGCCAAGGCAGCAAAATTTCCCTGGAGAGCTGGTGGATCATCACGGAGACTTAAAAGAAAGAGGATGACCCAGTGTAAGCAAATGTGTTGTGAAAATAGGAAAATGCTCTTAACATTCTAATGCAGTTATATTGCAACCTTTAACACCTTTCATAGGTCCTCATGGTGTTTGAACTCCCTAGCTTGCCAGCTCCCTCCCCAATCAGACTCATCTCAAAACATCAGCTTGAGATGTAAAACTGGGTTCAACATAAATTCAGACTCATCTGCACATATCTGAAGGCCCACTGGGGAGAATCTAACACAGCAGGTGATTCGTATGAGGCATTGATACCCTCTGAGAATGAACTAATTCTGGAGGCTGAACACACTCTCCATCTAGGTGCAATGGTGCCGCATGAGTGGAAAACAGAGGGATATGGCATGTCACTCAGATTGCCAGCCTCATGGACTTGAGCCTGGCTCCTGCTTGGTGCTGCGTAGGGAAAGGGAATGAACTGAGAGGCTGTAAAGAGTTCGGGTCTGCTTTCCCATTCAGGGTGACTTGTGAAATATATATATTTATATTCTGGTCAGCTTCTAGCTCTTCCTTGCAAATACAGACATACATTAACTCCACTGGGTGGAGGTTACAGTCAGTCCTTGATGGCCTCTCGAAGCAGTGTCTGTCCCTGCTGATGTGGTTTCTTCCCTACGTGTAGTTTGGGTCCTGCCAAGAGTAGACATCTTACAAGACACATTTTTCAACAGCCTCCCAGAACCCTCCAGCTGGCAGAGCCTGGTCACTCTGGATTTTGGGTTTGTTAGCCCCAAGTGTGAGGATAATCCTATCCTGCTTTTCAAGAGGACTTTGGCCTCCTTGGCCTGGGAGGGAATGTAATGCTTTCTCTCATTTCTGGGCTTTTTGTTTGATTGTTTTCTGTTCTTTTTTTGGTTTTGTTTTGTTTTGGAGACAGTGTCTTGTTCTGTCATCCAGGCTGGAGTGCAGTGGTGTGATCATAGCTGACTGCAGCCTCAAACTCCTGGGCTCAAGCGATCCTCCTGCCTCAGCCTCCCAAATAGCTGGAACTGCACGTGCACACCACCGTACCTGGCTAATTCCACATTTCTAAGCAGAGAGAGGTTCTTGGCCACTTGAGCTTATTGAAGGAATTTTAGCCTAGGAGGAGGGAACTTGGGTTCCACCTGCTGTCACCAATTGGCTGTGTGACTCTAGAAAAGTTTCTTCACCTCTCTGGGATTTAGTTCCCTCTTCCACAAAAATGTAAGGCTTAAATCTAATGATCTCTTTGGCCCCTTCCTGCTTTGATATGCTGAGGTTCTGAACTGCTGATTATTACAGGACCTGAACTGATCTGCTGCAGCAGGGGTGAGAGGTCACTCTTTTCCCTAAATTCTCTGCTGGGCTGGAGCGAGAAGGTCAGAAAGATTCCCCAGGGATGATTATGCCGTGGCACATTTTGCTCTTTTTCTTAATTCATTCAGCAAACATATATTTGGTGCTTCACATATGTTGGCACCGGTCTAGGCACTGAGGGATTTAGCCATAAACAAGAGACAAGAGCTCCCGTCCTTGTGGAGCTCATGTCGGGAGACAGATAATAAACCATAGGTGGGGAGATCTATGATGAGATCTATGGCAGATGAGAGAAACCGTAACTTAGGTAAGGAGGGTGTGGGGGGTGGGTGCTAGCGAGGGAAGTGACTATTTTAAATAGAGTGGTCAGGAAGGGCCTCACCGATACAGGGATCATTGATAAAGTTAGGGGGTTCTGGAGAGTTCAGAATAAGGGAAGACCTGGCATCCCAGGATTGTTGTGAAGATCGATGTGAACAGGGAAAGAGGGTCCTGCAGCTTGGCCTGAGGCTCTCAGAAGATGATGGTGGGAGGTTTTGATGTGGGGAGCATAAACATCTTTCTAGAAGCACATTGCACTCTCGCCCCTTCCTCACCTGCCAACGGAGCCAGGAAGGCCAGGCTGTCCTGGTCCATGCACCCTGCAGAAGGTGCCCAGGCTATGTCTCAGCTCCCACCCAAGGCAGGCAGCCTTACCAGGGGTCCTGGCACCCCAAGTGGGGGCACAAACAGCATCCCCAGCCTGCCTTTCTCTGAAGGGTGGTGCAGGTGTTGGCTAAAGAGCCAGAATTAGACTTCCTCACTCACTGCCTCCTTCCTCCTCACTCCTTGGTACAACTGAAGATTGGCAGGGGGATTCAGAGAGCACCAAGAATCCCCAGTTATTTTCAGAGCAGTTCCAGGCCCTGGCCCTGTGCACTAAGTTCTGCAAGGAGACAGCAAGGAGAAGTGTGAGAGGCTCATCCAATGGGGTGGTCGCGGGACTCCTGCGAGGACAGCCCTCTGTCTATTCACTGAGAGGAAAGCTCTTGAGCTCTGTTTGGAAGTATTTGCACCAACTCTGTCTGGAATTTTCCACCCAGCCCCTTCTCCCTAACTACTCTATCCTGATCTTGTGAATCCAAACCCCAAATCCACAGACCTTGGAGTGATGCACTAAGGGCTGGACTCAGGAGTGGGAGCAAGGGTGAGTCTAGAGGAGTCTCTGAGGACACCGCAGCCTGTTACTCTCTTTGCCCAAGTCACTCTGAATGGCTCTCCTCTGATTCCTCCTTTTCCTCCTTCTTCTTTCCCTCCTGGGGAGCCCAGGACAAAATTACCTCCTGGCTGTAGCCTCCCTGTCGCAGCAGGAGCCTATCCACCCTGGTCCCCATCTTGTGACACACGAGGTCCCCTCTTCACCCAGGACTTCAGCTTTGCCCACTTGGGACTGGCTTCAGGCCCAAGATGTGATCCAAAACTTTCCACAGCTCAGTTTGCAGAGGCAAGGGAGTGCCATGGAAAGAGGAGATGTGGAAGAGATCTGAACATGGAAGTTCAGGAAGAAGAAAGGAAAGCACAGTCGGTTAAACCCACTGCCACGTTGGAGGGCAATGTCATTGTGGCCGCTGGGATGGGAAGACAGTCAGGTGGCTCCGGCCCTGAAGCCTGGGGTGATGGGAGGGAGGGACATGGTGGGTTCCTCCTATGCTCTCCAGTATGAGAAAGTACCCCACTCTGCCTGCCTGGGACCACGCTTCTCCCAACCTTCCCCAGGGCTCTCCTGATACCCTCTCATCCTCAGGAACGTGCCACCATCCCCACTGCCCTGGCCTGTCCCACCTAACTCTCCCTGACGTCCCTGTGAGAAATACTGAATGATCTGGCCTCCGTAAGGCCTTTAAAAATAGACTGTGGATCCCCTGGAAAAAAAAAAAAAAGTCCCTGGCTAAAAATAGCTCTCAGCATCTAGGGGAGAAAAAAAGAAACTGCAGCAAAATTCAACTGAAGCAGTGTCTTTCCTGTCTCTGATGTTCCGGGTCAGCTCCCGCACAGGAGAAGCCTGCGAGGGAGATAGGGGAGGAGGGGGTCCTTCAAGGACAGGGAAAGGATCCGAATTGCAGTCTGCAGCAAACACCTCTCTCCATTCCCTGACTTGTGGAGACCCTGCCTGGTCCAAGCAGCCAGCCAGTGCTCAAGATAGCAGCATGGAGCAGCAGATCCCTGGCTTGGCGATAAGAGCTTTGAGGAGTGGCCACAGGGATCCAGGGAGAGAGAGGCCTCCCAGGCATGGGTGCTCTGCCCTGCACAGGCCCTAAAGATGTGCACTCAGAGGAAGCTGGAGTCAGGACCAGATCTGATGCTGGAAGTACCTGTGAGCCAAACAGCTCGGAATGACTAAGGGATGAGGGAGATGCTCTCTCTTGAAGAGCCACTGCTTCTGCACTCAACAAAGGTGAAAAGGAACCCTTTTGGGAACTGTCACTCAGAAAGTCAGAATTCCTATCCAGGACTTGAGTGCAGGAGAAGGGGAGCCCCATGGACTTCTTTGTGTAAGATCCTTTCTGTGGCTGGCAGTGAGAAAATAGCATACAGACATGATTTTAGCTGCTAAAAATGTTTTAAGGAATATGAAAAGGATGCATACACACACACACACTTTTCATTTTCAATTATGAGACAGGGTCTGCTTATTTTGCTCATGCCAAGAAACTATCATAGTAAGCTGGAGAAAAGTCAGGCTGCAGCTTGAGAAGGATGACTCCTGGTCCCTCTGTTTAGCTGTGGTGGGGCTCCCTCTGAACAGTGAGTTGCATGTGTTGGTCACAGGGACAAGTGAATGTTAGTAAGCTAATGAGATCATTGGAGATGGAACTATACACCAAGTCCTCAAACTAAATGTTTATAACTCATGTTTTGCTATTATAATTTGCCATTGAGGTGTACACCCACATGCCCACAAAGACACACACACACACACACACACACACACACACACACACACATTATGGAAATTTGTTCCTCGAATTAATACATATGCAGCCCACCACGGATTCCACACATCCCAACATCACCTGGGCTCATATCTTATCTCCAAAACCATTAGAAGGCCACTGTCATGCCAAGAAAGGGAACAAAGTGGTTTTTAGGGACTGAAACGCAAGTCCCTGCCAGATCACTTGTTAGAGATTAAGCTGTTTCCAAAGCTGTGGTTCGGGGAAAGAGGCCTTAATGAGAGAGGACAAGGCAAGGACGCCACGAACAGGTTAGGTGGCAGGTTCCCGCTCAGCGAATGCCGTGGCTGCTAGGCTGCCCTCTGTGGCGGTCAGCATATGCATGCCCCCAGAAGACAGCAGCTGACAGGGTGTGCGGCAGCACTCACAAGAGTTCATGATCCATACTTGTTTGCAAGTTCAGGGCAGCTAAAATACCCTCTCAGTCATTTTGTCTTCTTAGCCTCAAAATCTGCTTTCCTGTATTTTTCTCCCTTAGGAATTCCTCTGCCTTCCCCACAGCAAGGGAGCTCATCCTGACCTATGCCACAACATTCAGGGTTGACAGCAACCTGCAAGCTGGCCAGTCCAAACCCCAGGCCTGCCTCCCCTTCCCTCCATGACACTCCTGGGCAGGGAACATCTAGGTCCCGCCAGCTCAGCCCTCCCTTCCTGGCATCTTGCCCAGCTCCTTTTCCTCTCTCCTGAGCTTACTCTATCTGCAAAGCCAGGATAGCGACCTGTGTTTCTTCTCATACCACAGGTCACCGTCGCATGAAGGGCTTAATGTGGATGTGCTTTAAGGAAAGGGAGGAAAACCAAGCAACTTAGAAAATAAGCCAGCCCCCCTCCCTGCCAAGCCTTGGTTCTCGACGGTGTCTGTGCACATCAAGATTGCAGCGATGTGCGGGGGCCTCGGGCACGCAGTGTTGCAGTATTTTCTGAAAGGCTTTGCTCACTCAGTACTTTTCCTCTTCTCACACCTCTTCTCACACCCTGCAGCCTGTAGAGAAATAGCCCTGGTTCCCCCTAGTGGCAGAAGCTCATAGCGCCAACCTGGGACGCTTCCCACAATCGTGGTAATTAGCCAGTAGTTTAGTTACAACCACACTCTCATTAACTAACAGCGGGAGAAGAGACTGTCCCTGTTTCCTTGGAGACCTAGCAGCGAGTGATTCTATTGCATTGACTGTTCCCTATAAGCTCAAGAGCCCCCAGGTTGTTATCTGCATAGTGTTTACTGCACTGGATGGAGACCAAGACCTGGTAACACTGTGTTCCAGGCTGATGCTACTCAAAGTGTGGTCCTTGACCTACGCATCGGCATCACCTGGGAGCTTGATAGAAATGCAAATTCTCAGGCCTCTTAGGCCTACCGAGTCAGTAACTCGGGGGTTCAGAGCCCAGGAATTTTGACAAGTTCTCCAGCTGATTCTGATCCACAGTGAAGAATGAGGACTGACCTAGACCAAGCATGCCCTGGTATCTTGTTCCTATTAATAACCAGAAATGGTTGGGCATGGTGGGTCACGTCTGTTATCCCAGCCATTTGGGAGGCTGAGGCGGGCGGATCTCCTGAGGTCGAGAGTTCGAGACCAGCCTGACCAACATGGAGAAACCCCATTTATACTAAAACTACAAAATTAGCCGGGTGTGGTGGCGCATGCCTGTAATCCCAGCTACTCAGGAGGCTGAGGCAGGAGGATTGCTTGAACCCGGGAGGCGGAGGTTGTGGTGAGCCGAGATTGCGCCATTGTACTCCAGCCTGGGCAACAAGAGGGAAGCTCCTTTAACAAAAAAGAAAGAGAGAGAGAGACTTTTCCTGTTAAAGGACTAAACAAAAAGAAATGGAAAGATACTTTTTCCTTGTTCCAAGCAATATGTATCCAATGTAATTCCAATCAATAACATTTATGTATTGATTAGAATGAAAAATGCCTTCTTCCAGGTTTGTCTCTAAGGAGATTCCCCTGTTCCTCCCATTGTCATCCACTTTGTCATGTAAACCCACCTTGGAAGGGAGTCACTGAAGCATCTCCAAGAGATGAAGCAGGACTTGGAAATTAAGAGCAGCGAGGACTCTGTCACCAGCAGGGGAGGTGGCCTCACAGAGCCCCATGAGCTGGCACTGGCCAGCACAAAGTAAGCAGGACCAAAAACGAAAAAAAGAAACCAGACAGCAGGCAAGTGACTGTTGACACAGGAAATGTAAGCCTTAGCCCTGTGCTTGCACTTTTCCATCCTAGTGCTGTGAAATGCATCAATTACTGTCAACACTAATTGAGCTCAGAAGGGCTCAGCACCATTTTGATGAACTGACTGATTCTAAGAGGCCAATCTCATTTTATTTTAACAGGTTTTTTTTTTTTAAAGCTGCTTGCTTACCTGGGAGATGGGGGCCACTCTTAATACGCTTCAAACTGCGGAAAGCAGCAAGTTGGTGACAAATGACCCATAACACAGCAGGAAAAACTGAACATACCGCTGTCCATTGCAGGAGGAAACTTGGAGATCACCTAAATCAGCTTCCCGCTTGCCAGAGGGGGAAACCGAGGCCCCAAGTGGAAGACTGACACCAGAGGCAAAAGGGTTGCCTACAAGGTCACCTTTCCATGTCGCCCCTCCTCACTCCAGGTCCAGTGATCAGGTAGGTGTTCAAAATAATTCGGCCTGATTCTTAGCCTGGTCAGATTCCAGAAAATCTGTAAGCAAGTGGTATTTAATTTGACCTGGAAAATCATTTTTCCAAAAGACACCTGATCTCTTTGCTGTGTTATATCCTGGTCCCTACAGATAATTTCCCTCCACAGAGCAAACTGAGCCAAAGTTCCCAGGGCGTCCAGCCTCTGCGTGGAGTTTCCAGGAACATTTCCTGCTGCTTCCTGCTGCTTCCCCTACGACCTCTTCCTGGAAGTTGCAGGCACCCATAAGCAAGGACTCCCTAAGATGCCCACTTGCTTTCACAGGCCAGGAGATCGGGAGCCTTTGAGGCCTCGGCTCCCCTACATCCACTTGGAATCCCCGAGCAGTCACTTCTGCACCCAATACCTCCAAGAGAGTGGGGCAGAAGGGCAGGTGATTGCCCCTTAACTGGCCATCCAGCCACATCTGGACGGCTGGCCGCGCCTCTGCCAAAGGGGAAGAGACTCCGGCAGCCCCAGAGGAAGGCAGTGCTGACTCCCCAGCCCTGAGTAGATTCACACCGCAGGCTGCGTTGGTCCTTCCCTGAGAGCTCTTCCAATAAGCATGGCTTACCTAAGGGCGGTACTGAGCGTCTAGGGAGAAATATTAAATACAAGTGGTGATGTCTCCCTCTAATGGACAGTCGTCAGAATGCGAATGTGTCTCGGAATCTTCAAGGAAAGCCGGAAGGGCTGGGCTGGAAGCTCCAGGGCTGATGTGTGCGGCTCAAAGATTCTCATGCATGGACCTCAGGTCACACACACAGCTTCCAGAGGAAGTTGTTTGCTTGGTTGCTTGCTTGCTTGCTTGCTTGCTTGCTTGCTTGCTTGTTTCAACATGTCCAGCACGTGGAGGTCTTGGCCATAAAGACAATCGCTCTCCATGTCTGACTATAGCCTCACCGGCAGCCACAGGCAGGCTTGAAGCCAGAGCTCCCGGAGTGCTGCTCCCCTACCTTGGAAGCCACTTTCAGCCCCGCCTCGCTGTGAACCAACCAGTCTCTCTTCCCTGAAGCTTGCTTTTCTCCATTTGCTAGGGGGTGTGGTGTGCAGGTCCACCAGCTGACCTCCCATCTCTAAAACGTTCTGACACACAATGACTCCATAGAGATGACTGAATGAGTTCATGGCTCCTTGTTCATCTAAGAGGCAGCCAGCAGGACTGTTCATGGCCTTCTACACTTGGAGGGAGCCCGGCAGCCACACACACTTTCATGAACGTCACCACACTTTGCTGTCGCGATGACCATCAGATTCACCTTATCCTCACCTCTCCCACTTTGCCCCAGCCACCGGGTAGGCTTTGTGTTCTGAGATTGAGCTAAGAGAGAGAGGTCCTTCTCTGTAGCCCACAAAGCCAAAGAGTCCAGGCCCAGGGTTCAATCAGGGCTGCTGGCTTGGCCTAGGAGCACCATGAAAATGAAGCTGAGGGATTCCAGGCTTCCTCAGCGGAAAGAGAAAGTCTATGTGACCCGTCCCATAATAGTGATGATAATAATGATGATGGTTAACACTTATGCATGCTTCCTGCCGGGCAGGCGACAGGAAGCACTATACTTACAGCAACTCATTTAATCATCATAGCAACCCTATGTCACAGGTCATCCCAAAACCTGCCACTCTTGCCTGGACCCAGAATCACTGTAAAAAGAGCCAGAGTCACCTGGCATTTATAACTTCCTGCCACAGAGTACGGATGCTTAATAGGTGTGGAATTTACATGGATCTCCCTAGACAAGAGGAAAGGGCTTCCATTTTCCAGCATGGACTTAGAAATCGGTTCACCCTTGGTTATTCTCGTGACAGTTACTAATCTCAGAGTTACTAAGTGGGAAGAGACACTGGAGATGATCTGGTCCATTTCCCCATTTCCCAGGTGAGCTAACTAGGGAATGAAGATGTGCAGTGCTGATGTGAATCCCACGGTGAGATCGTGGCAGGGCTGTGGCTAGCTCCCAAGTCTCTACGCTTCAGCCCAAAGCTTTTCCACTCTCCCAGGCTGTGGCCGCCATGTACTCGAGGGAATGAACAGCCCTGAGGTCTCCCCTTCAATGACCCAGGAAGCCCCATGGTCATCAGTCAGCCCAGCTGAGCTCTGGAAGCAGAATCTTTCGAATATCAGCCTACAGCACCCAAGAATGTCCTGGCAAATTGGTTCTCTGTTACCTCACCCTGAAAATAAAGACAAGAGTCACCCCTGGAGCAACGCATTCCAAAGACAAGCAGACAGCAGACAGCAGGGACAGCTGGAGGGCGGCCTGGGCCATGAGCCCTCCTGCTCGCATCATGGTGGGTGGCCATTCTCCATCATATGTCCACTCTGGAAGAGACCACCCTGGCCCCTGCTTAGGAGCTGTGATGGACGTGTTCTCGGCCTCCCACTGGTTTTTCTTCTTTTCTCAAGAATGGTTTCAGGTCCTTCTGCTGAGGCACTCCACACACCCAGCTTTCCCTTCCCCACCACCTCTATCCCAGAGTATCTGGTCTATTGCTTCCCATTTTGGAGTAGCTTCCAGCAGGTGTCACTTGCCAGCTGGAGTCAGTGCCAGTTATATCCCCAACATTCCTAGGAGTGGCTAGGTGGAAGGACCACCTTCCAGACAGTCTGTCTCTATTGCTCTGTCGCCATAGACTTGGTGGCATTTCCCTGGCCCAAGGGCACTTTAGGGTTCTCTAGCTACTTTCTTGTGGGTGCTGTGTCACATGGTCAGCCAAGAAGCAGACCTGGCCTGCTCTAGTGTGAGTGTGGAGAGTGGGAATGTGAAGAAGGTAGTGAATAAAATTGGGGGGTGGGTGTGTGAAGGGCAGGAAGGGTGAGAGACTAAGAATGAATCACAGATGCTCAGATGCCTCCCACCCCGACATGGGGTCAGGAAGACAAGCAGAGAGGGCAATGACAGTGTCCCCTCTCACTGGTTTCCTCGAGAGAAAGGTGGAGGCTGGGACATGGAGTCAAGCCCCGCTAGACCTGCTCTGAAACATGGAGGAGCGTCGGCCAGCATCAGAGCCTGCTTCACTGGCTAGGGTGGCCCCGCAGACCAGCCTCTGGGAGCTGCTGGGAGGGGTGGCAACCAGCCTCAAGCAGCAGCCAGGGAGGGGGGTCCGGCCTCCAGGGCTCAGTTGCTGGTTCAGCTGCCTTTCTCTTCTTCCACTCACCACTCAAGTTCACCACCGTGGAGTCCTCCTGGCCTTCGGTTTCTCTCACGCCCACTCCACATCCAGTTCCTTCTGTTGGCACACTCTGCAAAATGATCCAGATCTGTCCGTGTCTCACCACCTCCACTGCAACAACCTAGTTCAAACCATCCGAAGCTCTCTGCTGGATTATTCAAATGGCCTCCTCACTGGTAACTCTGTTACAATTTACTTCCGGTCATTTCCTGTCTCTGCTCAAAACCCTGGAAGAATGGCTTCCCCTGCACCTCAGAGTACAAGCAAAGTCCTGCAAGGCCCTGGCTGATGGGCCCCACTCTCCACCACTCAGCTGTCCCCAGTCCCACCTCCTGCTCTCCTGCTGGTTCACTGTCCCCCGCATGCCACAGTGCCCTCCTTGCTGTTCCTGGAATACGCCAGCCACACACCCACCTCAGGGCCTTTGCACTTAAACCTCCTCCGAGAACATTTCTAACCCCAGCACCGCACATCTACCTGGCTCCCTTTGGCCTCATTCTGCTCTTTATGCAAACATTACCTTGTAAGTCATACTTCCGTGTCTCCCCTGCTTTAAGCTGCTGTCCACCCCCGACCCCGACACACACACACGCGCGCGCGCACACTCCTGCTATATTCTCTGCATTCTCTAGCCCCCTTGCTTGATTTTCCTCTTGCCTATACTCACCTAGCATACAACATATTTTAGTTATTTATTGTATTGTGCACCTTTCTCCCCAACCAGAACCCAGCCTTCGTAGGGGCATGGGCTCTTGTTGCTTTTATTCATTTCATTCACCTAGAAAAGTGCTCAGTACATAGTAGGCACTCAATCAACGCTTGCTGAATGATAAACAAATCAATGTTTCATTCACCTGGAAAAGTGCTCAGTACATAGTAGGCACTCAATAAACGCCTGCTGAATGATGAACAAATCAATGTTAGACATTGTTTGGGAAACAGACCTTCACAGGAGGTGTCAGATCGTTGGGTTTATTTAGTAGGAAATTGGGTAGAGTTCATCTAGTAGAGTTATTGGATTTATTTAGAGAAGCCTGGCAGAGAAAAGGGGTGTGGATATGTGTGTGTGTGTGTGCGCGCGCGTGTGCATGTGTGTGTGTTTTCAGGGATGTTTGACAACCACCTCCACTTGTAGTAAACAATGTGTGGGTCCCTGATTATTTGTATGTAAGTGTTTTAACTGTATGTATTAACCAGACTCCTTCATTTATTTCCTCACTCGTTCATTCACCACACATTGTATGAGTGACAATTCTGTATCAGGTTCTCTGCTAGACACATGGCTAAGGCCACGGTCTCTGCTGTCCAGACTTCTGCAGCATGGCCAGGAAGCCCCAGCACTCAGGACAATCTGGGAGGGCGTAGGCATTAGAGCAACTTGGAGCCCCAGCAACAACTCGTTAGGAAAGAAAATACCACGCAAGAAAATCATCCTGATCCTTCATTTTGTCAGGAAGAGGAAAAGATATTTGAATGAGTGACTAGCAGCGGGAATGTCCCCCACCAGAGATCCTGGAAGAGTACAGGACTTGTTTGATTGTTGAGAAGTAACGTTACCTCCTTCCACTGAGGACAGGCCAAGAGAGAACAGCTGTCAGCTACAAGAACAACATTGGTGACTAGGAAGAATGTCCTTACTGTATCTGGGAGACCCCGCACACAGCATCATCTGGCCCCTGGGAAGTCCACGTGAAAAAAATAACTCAGGCCGGGCGCGGTGGCTCAAGTCTGTAATCCCAGCACTTTGGGAGGCCGAGATGGGCGGATCACGAGGTCAGGAGATTGAGACCATCCTGGCTAACACGGTGAAACCCCGTCTCTACTAAAAAATACAAAAAAACTAGCCGGGCGAGGTGGCGGGCGCCTGTAGTTCCAGCTACTCGGGAGGCTGAGGCAGGAGAATGGCATAAACCCGGGAGGCGGAGCTTGCAGTGAGCTGAGATCCAGACACTGCACTCCAGCCCGGGCGACAGAGCGAGACTCCGTCTCAAAAAAAAAAAAAAAAAGAAAAAGAAAAAAATAACTCAACCCTTTTTATTTGCTCAGTCATGTGTATATCAGAGGCAGGTAACTCTAAGATCATGGGTTATGCATCTTACTTTCTCGCAGAATGTCCCGTGTGTGGGCCGGGTCACGGCAGAGGGTGCTCAAGCCCTCTGTGGTCACAGATCTGGTGATCTGTGAGTGGCCATCACATCCTCCTGTGTAGTGAGGATGCCCAGCAAGCTGCAGGTGCTCTGAATTTCGGATCCCTGCCTACTCTTGTGGAGACCACTTGGCTTGTCTGCCTAACTTGGCCGTCGATATTTTCTCACCGCATAATGCACAGCCCCTGAGATTTTGCCATATGTTTATTTGCCATATTCTTCCACAGCCACCCTTGTCCTGAGTGGGTCTGCCACATAACCATGCACCTCCCGGAATCCCCTGACCACCCCATAGCTGGTCTCTTTGCCCACCAGCTTTCACTCTGTTCCTACAGCTTCACCCCGACATTCTGGGCCCCATCTCTAGGGACAGCGGGTCTGGTCTCAGCTTTTTCTGGCTTGGTTGCTGCTTGTGGGAGGCCTCCAGAGGGGTATCAGGCCAGATCACCCAGGCAGGGGGTCTCGTCTTCTGAAGAAGTTGAGGGTTCAGCTGCTGTCAGAATTCTATGCGTAGATGTCCTTGCTTGCACCACCTGCCAGCATTTTTCCTGCCAGGGAGGAACCAGAACAAAAGGACGTGTAGTTAGCGATATAAGGGTGTGTCGCATGAGGGATGGACCTGAGAAACGTGGAAACAAGTGTGCTTCCTCACCCCGCTAGCATTTGCCTAGTGATCTCCTACCGGGTCCCCAGCCTTAGGCGCTCTGGTCTGTTCAAACTGTACCTCCCACTGCCACCCAGCGAACTCCGGCAACTAATCAGTGACTGTGAGCTTGTGCAACCTGAAGCCATTTCTGCCTGTGTTGTCCTTAATACTGCTGTCATTAATTCTCCACCTTTAACGGCCCCCGAGTCCCTCTAGAGTCCAGTCCAACCCGTGTGCCTGACTTCCAGGCCCCAGAAAGCACAGTCTCATCTGATCTATCCAGCTGCTCTCGCTGCTCCCTGACACCTCCCACCGTCCACATGGTCGAAGGGTCCCCTCTCGGACCCTCAGCCTGGACCAACATCAGGCGTGTTCCTCTCTCCCTGAAAGAGTTCCTGCCACCGCCTGGCTCCTCCTTACCCAACCCCTACACTTCCAGAATGTTCTCGAGTCTCCTTCCCACAATGCTGAGTCCAGTCCCTCTAGGCCCGGCTGAGCTCCTACGGCCAAGAGCCGCTTTGTTTGGGAAGTCCACGTAAAAAAAATCACTCCACCCTTGATATTTGCCCTGTCATGTGTATATCAGAGGCAGATAACTCCCATGCAGACCAGTCCCCTGCATGACTGATCTCTCTGCTGCCTTTACCGTCTGGCCCACACTCTATTGCAAAGCCTGTGAGACATGCTGCCACAAGTCCTGTGTTTAACATCCGCCTCTACCGTGGCCTGGGCAAAGTTAAACTCCTCACTTGTCATCCCTGACACAATGCATGTGTCTCTGTGACTACCAGAAAGTACTCCAAGAGCAAGCCAGAGTCGCCAAACCAGCAACCATTGTCATTTCTTTTTTTTTTTTCTTTTTTTTTTTTTTTTTTTTTGAGATGGAGTCTCGCTCTGTCGCCCAGGATGGACTGCAGTGGCCGGATCTCAGCTCACTGCAAGCTCCGCCTCCCAGGTTCCCGCCATTCTCCTGCCTCAGTCTCCGGAGTAGCTGGGACAACAGGCGCCCGCCACCTCGCCTGGCTAGTTTTTTGTATTTTTAGTAGAGACGGGGTTTCACCGTGTTAGCCAGGATGGTCTCGATCTCCTGACCTCATGATCACGGTCTCGGCCTCCCAAAGTGCTGGGATTACAGGCTTGAGCCACCGCGCCCGGCCCCCATTGTCATTTCTGTTTCTGCATGTGAGACAGGAGCAACAACAACAAGGAGTCTGTGATCTGCTTTGCAAAAGGTAAATACGGTTTCCATAAACTCCAGTTGGTATCATGATTGCCCCCAGGCAATGGACTTCTGCAGAAGGAAAAGACTTCACATTTGTAATTTAAATCACTTGGGAGCAAGCCCAAAGGTCCATGACATGGAGTAACTTGTAATCTTACTCAAGCACAAATTTAACTATAAAGCCTGGTGTTCAGGACAGCAGTTTGCCTGGTGACTGTCACTGACTCTCTGGCGTCAGACTCACTAGGACATTGTCCAGGGGCTTCCCACTGGTTTCGTCAGGGTGCAATAGCTCTTGCAAAGGGGTGAGAAAAAAAAAAAAGAGCAAAAATCTCTGTGTGCCATTCCAGTGGCCATCAGGTGAAAGGTAACCACCTTAGCAAAGGGTCGAAGTTTTCTTCAGTTGTTTCAAAGGGAAGTGAACAGAAAACTCATTACTCTTTGCACGCACATCTGATGGAGGAAAAGCCTGTACAAGCACTTCTGCATTCATAAATGTGGAGTTGTGTCAGGTGCCTGAACACAAGTTCTAAAGGCTAAGGGTCATTAGACTCAATTCTGCTATGAATGTAAATTAAACAGCAGGAGCGTTCTCCCTGGACTGTTCTATGGCTCCACCTACTGTATGTTCTTAGGGAATGCACCGTAATTTTTTTATGAGCCCAAAGGAAACATCACTGGAGCAGTCCATCTGATCTAGAGTTTAAAATGGCTGATTAAAAGGTTGGCATCAGCCCAACCAACAAGGAGAAACCCCGTCTCTACTAAAAATACAAAATTAGCCAGGCGTGGTGGCGCACGCCTGTAATCCCAGCTACTCGGGAGGCTGAGGCCGGAGAATCGCTTGAACCCAGAAGGCGAAGGTCGCGGTAAGCCGAGATCACATCACTGCACTCCAGCCTGGGCAACAAGAGCAAAACTCCGTCTCAAAAAAAAAAAGTTGGATTTTTTTTTTTTTTTTTGGCTCCCTCCTGAAACCCTACAAAAATAACAGCAGAGGAAGTTTTTACAGAGAAGAGAGAAGGTAAATTACATAGACAAAGAAATCAGAATAGTGGATGAAAATATTAAAAGCCAATTTGCAGACGATGGAAAGCCCCTGGAGAAATAGCATTTTACTTGGGAGGGGGCAGGATTTAAAGCCTGAGTCCCTGCTGATGCCAATGAAATACAACCTGATTTACCCCCAGGAACCTATAAAGGCTCAGGAGTTGAGGGTGTCAGGTGCCACAGAAGCAGGGTTGAGGGGCAGAGCTAAAAACTGGTTGCAGTTAGACACACCTTTTCAGGTCTCCTTTGCAACCTCACAAAGCCAAGCACCTACTCATCCTACCACCTTGTCAAAAGATGTAAAATTTATTCTGGAGAAACTATACCGGAAGGGCCTAGACTCAAGGAAAGGTGGCATCGTATAAGGCTTTGGAAGAACCGTACTGAAGGCAAGGAGTTAAGTGTGAGGGGAAATCCCACATGTTGAATGGTGAGACACTTGGCCACTTCCCCTGCTCTGCTCCCAGGGTAATATCACATGGGCAAGTTGGGGAATATTTTCATGGAAAAACCGAAGGATTCGAAGAAAAAAAAAAAGGCCTGTAGACACTGGAGGCCCCCAGTGAGACAGCCTGATCCCAGCTTCATCACTCTGCAGTAAGCTCACCACTCCACAAGCTCCAAAGACACAGAGATTCCAGTAAGCTTCTTAGTACTTCACTCGTGAAAATGAACAGAGATCCTCAAATTACAAACATCTGAGGAAAGCCTCTGAAAGGTCAAAACCAAAGACAGAAACTCAGAGAAAACAGAAAATTCCAGAAGCAAGAAAAAACTTCAGATATATTGAAAATCCTCAGATAAATAAGATGAACTATTTTATCCATGAAACAAGAAGAGGCTGCTATTATAAAAAGGAACCACCCAAAAAGAAGAAAATAATTCTTTGGAAATTAAAAATATGACAGCCAAAATCAAAACTTCAATAGAAGAGCTAGAAAATAAAGTTGAGGAACTCTCCCCGAAAGCAGAATGGAAAAGAATAGAGAAGAAATAAGGAAATTTGAGAACCAGCCCAGGGGATCCAAAGTCTAATAACAGAGTTATAGGAAAAGAGAACAGGCAAAAACAATGAAAGAACATTATTAAAGAAATAGTTTTTTAAATGTTCAAGAATTGAAAACTTGCATTGCCAGACCCAGAGTGCCCACTGAACACCCAAGAAAATGGATAAAGATAGACCTACATCGAGGTATAGCATCATGAAATTTGGAAATTAGGATATCAGATTTTACCAGAAACATCATTAGAAACTAGAAGACAATGGAGGTGGTTTTCAACCTCAAATGCCATCCTCATCAAAGCAACTACTTGCAGCAGAGAGGCGGAGGGAAATATTTGGACAGTAGTAAAGGGGTGTTCCAGGACAAAGGTGAAGCAACAGGCCTAGGCCATCCTGAAGCAGGGGGACACAGTGGCCCCGGAAGTCAAGATGAAGGTGAGAGAGAGCCTGGTGCATTTGCATGTAAGAGGAGATTTACGTTTCTAGTGGGAAGTTTCCTGAACCCTACTCTCCATTTGGGTATCAGTGATAGGTATATAGAATACTAAAGAAAAAAGAAGATATTCAGTAACTCCAGAAGAAAGCAAAAAGCAGTACAAGAAAGGAAACAGAATGACAACACTGCACATTATATGACTCGAGGAGGAATACTATTGACACCATCATAATAAAGTAGGATGAACGCTGAACTAGTAAATATGTTATTTATATTACAGTGGGTTGAGATGGGTGTGTGTCTATATTGTGGAGAGTAACGGTGGGTGGTGTAAGAAAGCTCAATCCTTATCTTCCATAGTTGGAAGTCAATTTTCCTAAGACTTAAAAAATAAAAATTAAAAAGCAATATAAGTGTGTTACAGGTCTAGCATTCCTAATCCCAAACTCCAAAATCCAAAATCCAAAATGCTCCAAAATCTGAAACTTGTTGAGTGCCAACATGAAGTAGTGACACCTTTGCTTTCTGGTAGTTAAATGTACACAAACTTTGTTTCACGCACAAAATTATTGAAAAATTACCTTCAGGCTATGTATACAAAGTGTATATGAAACATAAATGAATTTTGGTTTAGATTTGGGTACTATCCCCAAGATACCTCATTATGTATATGCAAATATTCCAAAAAAAAAAAAAAAAAAAACCTCTAAAATTGGAAACATGTCTGGTCCAGGTATGTGAGATAAAGGATTCGCAACCTGTACTGAGAAATCCAGTGACAAATGTAGAAGAAACAGGTAAAGAGTTCCAAGAAATTGTTTCTGAAGGATGCAACATAGGGATAAGGAAGGGTAGGGCAGGGGATTGTTACTGTTGTTATAAGCCTCATTGAAATAGTTTACCTTTTTACCCTTAGGCTAATATTTTAATTTAAAAGAAAAGAAATGACACATGAAAATGGCCCCAAACCGAGTCTCTAGACTGAAGAACCTGAGTTCTGAGGTTGCCAGATTTAGCAAAAACAAGCAAAAAGGACACTAGTTACATTTAAATTTTATATAGTAAGTCATCTTTCAGTACAAGTATGTCCCAAACATTGTAAAAATTACTCCTAGTTTATCTAAAATTCAAATTTAACAGGCATCCTCTGTTTTTTCTAGGAACCCTATGCCTAATACCCAACACATTCACAACAATGCACTTAACCATGATTGCAGAGCATCCATAAAGAGCAAATCTTAACAACCTGCAGAGGGAGAGAAGTTCATGTACAAAGAAATCAGAGAAGCCTTGACTCCTTGCAGCAAGGGTGGAGGTTAGGAAGCAGCAGAGCAATGCTTTCAAACTTCTAAGAAATCATGATACCCATTCTGGAATTTCACGTCCATCCAGTCATTAATAAAGTTTCAGAACTGGATAAAGGCATTTTGAGGCATGAAAGCTCAAAACTCTACTTTTCATTTACCCTTTCTTACCCTCCTGAAGGGTGTGTCCACTCCAGAGAAGAAATAAACCAAGAAAGAAGAAACATATAGTCCAGAAAAACGAAGACCCAATGTAGAAGGGAAGGAAAAGAATTCCCAGGACACCAGCTGTCCAGGACAGAGAGAAAGCAGGCAAGACAGTGGGGGAGGGAAGGCTCCAGAATGGAAGGCTCCAGGGGGAAAGGAACCAAATGGTCCACAGCCTGATGCATCTGATCCCATGGAAAACCATGTTCAGAGGGCTTTTTCCAACTCCGTTGGCAAATCTGGAAAGAATTATAAACAGAAACACTGAAAATTAAGCAGGTGAAGAAAATGAGGTAATTATTAACAAAATGTTTACAAGACATTAAATTAACATTATAATATACTGCTTCACAATGCAGAAAATAGTCTTTGATAGTGATAGTGACAGACACACTGAACACTGATTTAACCAAAAAATTATGGCGGAGGTAGAGAAAGTGGTAGAGGACATATGGCTTCATGTACAAAGGCAAGAGGTAATGCCCATCATGCAGAGTCACAGTCCTTACGGCAGCCCAAAGGCCATATGCAATCTGTGTCACCCTGGCTTACCCCACCCAAATTACTCTCCTCCTCATTCACCTTCCTCCAGCAGTAAAGGCCCCTTTGCTGTTCTGTTCCTCAGCTACCCTATGTCCTCCCACCTCAGGGCCTTTGCACTTGCTGTTCCCTTTGCTTAACCTGCCTCTTCCCCCATTATCCACAGGGTCCAGTCTTCCCATCCTTCAGGTTCTGTGCTCAGATGCCATCTTCTCAGTAAGCCTATCCCTTCTTTAACACTGTACTTCTTCCCTGACATTCCCTACATTACCTCTGCTGTCGTTTACTCTTCTCCACATTATTTATAATCATCTCTACAAAGGGCACCACCTCATTATAACGAGATGGTTATAGTAATATTTTATGTAAACATTTGTTTATTCTCCTTACTGGAATGAAAGCACCATGAGGACAGGGAATTCTGTTTGCTACATGTATCCATAATTTGTTTGCTGATGCATCCATGGTTAGAACAGAGTGACTGGCACATAGTAGGTGCTTTAGAAATATTTGTTAAATGAAAAAGTAAATCAAGAAAGAGTAACATCTACATTTACTGAGAAAAAATAAAGGTCAATCCCAGAAAACAAACTTAAAATAATTGAAAGTGGTCCCTCTATGGACTGGCTTCATGGTAAGGGAGAGAGAGACATGGGCAAGCTGGTCTTCCCTGGAAGCCTTATACTATTGATATGGTTTTGGATCTGTGTCTCTACCCAAACTTTATGTCAAATGTAATCTCTAATATTAGAGGTGGGTCCTGGTGGGAGGTGACTGGGTAATGGGGATGGATTTCTCATGAATGGTTTAGCACCATGCCCTTAGTGCTGTCCTTGAGATAGCGAGTGAGTTCTCATGATACCTTGTTGTTTAAAAGTATGTGGCACTGCCCACCTCGCCCGCTTGCTTCTGGTTTCGCCATGTGAACTGCCTGTTCCCACTTTGCCTTCTACCATGAGTAAAAGCTCCCTGAAGCCTCCCCAGAAGCAGATGCTTCCATGCTTCCTGTACAGCCTGCAGAACTGTGAGTCAATTAAACCTCTTTTCTTATAAATTATCCACCCTCAGGTATTTCCTGATAGCAACACGAGAATGGCCTAACGTAACTATTGTTTGTCTTTTCAAACTGTGTGCATATATTACTTTAATAAAAAGTAAAGAATCTTTAAAAACATGATTACTGTTTTGCCCTCCACCCAAATCATTTTTCATTCCAATACCAAAATGAAGTGACTATCGAATTATCTACTATTTTGTATTATTAATGCCTGGAAGTCATCCTCTTCCTCCCTTTCTGTCTATCCCACCACCTCCAATTGATTCCCAAGTACCAAAGCTTTCACCTTCCCAAAGTTCTCAAACCCATTCACCTCTTTCCATCTCCATCACTACTGCCCTAGTCCCATCTTCCACCTGGCCATGGACACAAGTTTTATCATTGGTCCACCTGCATCCATCCAGTCCCTCCAATCCATTACACTGTGGCCAGACCCACAAATCCGATCGTATTACCCCATCTGATATGGTTAGGCTGCGTCGCCACTCAGATCTCATGTTGAATTGTAATCCTCAGTGTTGGGCAGGACCTGGTGGGAGGTGATTGGATCACAGGGGTGGATTTCCCCCTTGCAGTTCTCATGATAGTGAGTGAGTTCTCATAAGATCTGGTTGTTTGAAAGTGTGGAGCACTGCCCCTTTTGCGCTCTCTCTCTCTCCTGCCGCCACGTGAAGACATGGTTGCTCCTCATTCACCTTCCCACCATGACTGCAAGTTTCCGGAAGCCTCTCCGGTCATGTTTCCTGTAGAGCCTGTGGAACTGTGAGTCAATTAAACCTCTGTTCTTCCCAAATTACCCAGTCTCAGGTAGCTCTTTATAGCAGAGTGAGAACTACCAAACCATTTCACCACCCCACCACTTGAAACCCACCTAAGGCATTCATCCTGTGGCTCCAAGGCTGAAGACAAAACTCGTAACCTGTGGACCTAGCTCCAAGCTCACCGTGCTCATACTTACCATGTTCCTCTCATCATGAGGCCTTTGGATATACGATTGTCCCCTCTCTCTGGAATGTGGTTTCTACCTCCTCTGACTATTTAACTCCTGTTAATCATTCAAATATCAGCTAAAATGTCATTGAGTTAAATATCCCTAATTTGGACTTTCATAGCAGTTTTGTGGGTATCAGTTCCCAGTAACATGTGCACAGTTTTACATTTGGGCTTAATGGATTAACATCTCCTTCCACTCCTCCTCCTCGTCAGCACACATACACATACACAGACACAGACACACACATACTTAAGCTCCATAAAAGGAAGAAATCTTTTGTTTCATGTATCACTATTATCTCCAGTGCCTAGAAGACAGGAGGACCTCAATACATACATGCTGAAAATTTTGTATGATACACTATGCTTTCCTATGGCAACAACCAGTATGTATTGCTTTGGTTTAATTAACATTTATTCATCTGTCTCATGTCTACCCTAAAATTCTACAACTTGGAGATTGCATGTTTTTTCTTTGAATGCCCTGTTTCCCTCTCTCCTCTCTATATTACCAGTCCCCATTTTTAGATACAAAATTTAAATTTCTGGAAAGGAAATGTACTGACCGAAAGGGTGCAAAAGATCATGTGTTGCATGGGTTTCTATGCCGACAAGCTAACATGGTACAAAACCCTCCTTCACACTTTGCCTTTTAGACATAATCATTGATGGTATATTTGCAGCACTTCATACATGATCTTTAAATACGTTACCTTCCTCTGCACTTCAATACATACTCAATTGGCTGAATTCCACTGAACATCTGATAGAACACTTTAGGCAAATCTAATGATTTTCATCTTGCCTCAAGTCTATTAAGTTTTAACACCTATGCTTTGTGCTGTAGATGTCTCTATTTTCTTCTCACTTTTATAAAATAAGGACAGAAAATTGCCAAAAGTAAGATTAAATAAATCTTATTAAATGTTTATTATTTATCTTACAATCTTAATAAATTGCCAATTTATTGTGCATACAGCATTATTATACAGAAAAGATGGTGATACTGGCTGGCTGATGGGGCCACCATAAGAATGCTCATCTGTCACCTAATACACACGATTCTAAATTCAGCATAAGATGGGGGCATTAGGGGACTCTAAATTTGAATGTCAAATGTTGAGCATCACTTGTTTATACTCCTTGTGCAATTAGGTACTGCCTGATAATCCAATATTAATGTCACCCTTTGCTGAGTAAAATGAGTTTAAATTCATTCCTTCTTTTTCTTCCTGCTTATCAGGACTATATGATCAACCAAATATTCTTTAAAGTTCCTTCTAAGGAGTAAGACTACCAGGCTGTCTTCCTTAAATAAGCTCCCCTTCAGACAAAAGCTACAATCAACACCGGGAGTCCTAAATTTTTTCTGTTCGCAATATAATACAATTGAGAATCTTCCTTGTGTGCACTTTAAAAACACCCAATCCTCTGCCTCCAGTTAGTCTCGGGCAATAGCTAGCTATTGAGGGACACATCCCTAAGTGGACTGCACTCCCCAGAGCTTGGGCTATGCCACATCAGCAGGGAATTCTGGGACCAGAATCTGAACCATCCTTCTTGCTGACCCAGTGCGTACCACTGACCAATCTCAGTCTTGTTGGAGTTAGGCTCAACAGATGTTTCCCAAGCATTCTGCCATTTCTGTGATTGATGTGGAACGTGTCATCCCTTAAAACCCCAAGCTTGGTAAAATTTTCTGCTTCCCTCAGATTTGTCACCAGAGCCCTGTGCATTCATTCCCAGGAGGTAAAGAAGTGGCATGCAACAAGCTAGGGCCACAGCCACTCTGGCTGGTGTGAGATGGTATCTCATTGTGGGTTTGACTTGCATTTCTCTAATGATGAGTGATATTGAGCTTTTTTCATATGCTTGTTGACCGCGTGCATGCCTTCTTTAGAAAAGTGTCTGCTCAGGTCTCTTGCCCACTTTTTAGTGGGGTTGTTACATCCAGGAAAATTATCCGGACACTCTCAAGGGTCACTTTATCTTTAAGAGGATATATATCATAATTATCAATGAAATGCAAACAAAATACCATTTTAGGCCCAAATTAACTGCTTCCTTCTACAACTAGAATATTCAGGAATGACATAAACACTTTCATACAGAGCTTACGATTTTTCCCTGTTTGCCTCTTACCATAGCCATCCATTATAACTTTTCATGATGGAAGTTTTTTCTCTTCCAAAAAAAAAGTACACACTCATTATGAATAATTCATCAACTTCAGAAAACTATAAAAAAGAAACAAAAATTGTGCATGTCCCTCCTACCCAGAAAAAAACAAGCACTTTGCCTTTGGAGTCACATAAACTTGGTCTTAGGCCAGTTGCTCGGTGGC
This sequence comes from Rhinopithecus roxellana, assembly GCF_007565055.1. Lineage (NCBI taxonomy): Eukaryota > Metazoa > Chordata > Mammalia > Primates > Cercopithecidae > Rhinopithecus > Rhinopithecus roxellana. The sequence goes on from NC_044558.1 coordinate 4,420,434, forward strand.
CTCCTCTGATAAATGGAAATTATAATTGAAGCTACTCCACAATGGGAGGATTTAAGATAATGTTGATATAAGGCACAGTGTTCTGTAACTACTAGCCATGACTATTATTATTAATATACATCCAGTCTTTTTTCTATGCACGTATACATATATGTCAATGGGCACGTTTTCTGTTGCCACAAGGTGGCTTTTGTTTCCTGAATAGTTATTTAGAAAATACATTGCTGGCCGGGCACGGTGGCTCAAGCCTGTAATCCCAGCACTTTGGGAGGCCGAGACGGGCGGATCACGAGGTCAAGAGATCAAGACCATCCTGGGTAACACGGTGAAACCCCGTCTCTACTAAAAAAATACAAAAAATTAGCCGGGCGTGGTGGCGGGCGCCTGTAGTCCCAGCTACTCCGGAGGCTGAGGCAGGAGAATGGTGTGAACCTGGGAGGCGGAGCTTGCAGTGAGCCGAGATCGCGCCACTGCACTCCAGCCTGGGTGACAGAGCAAGACTCCTTCTCAAAAAAAAAAAATAATAAATACATTGCTTTGATAAATAAATACAGTTGACTTTGAACAACTTGGGAATTAGGGTTGCCGACTCCCGAGCAGTTGAAACTTTGCATATAACTTTTGACTCCCCCAAAACTTAACTACTAATAACCTCCTATTGACCAGAAGCCTTGCTGATGACACAAAAAGTCATTTAACACATATTTTGTATGTTATATGTATTATGTAGTATATTTTTACAATAAAGTAAGCTAGAGAAAAGAAAACGTTAGGAAAATAATAAGGAAGAGAAAATAGAGTTACTGGTTATTAAGTGGAAGTGTATCATCGTAAAGGTCTTCATCCTCATTGTCTTCACACCGAGTAGGCTGAGGAGAAGGAGGAAGAGGAAGGGTTGGTCTTGCTGTTCCAGGGGTGGCAGAAGCAGAAAAAAATCCATGCATAAGTGGGCTCATGCTGTTTAAACCCATGTTGTTTACAGGTCAACTGCATTCAATTTATTAAGATTATAAATCTTTAAACCAAGTCTTCCTTAAGCTTTTGAGTTCAATGCACAAACTTTATTATTCTATGCATAAGCAGAGTTTGCCTGCTTTTTTATGTATATTATGCTTGAACTCCTGAGAGCCTTTGAAAGCAATCAGAACAGGAGAACATCTTTAAGGGTATGTATTATGGACCAATGTTTGCGTTTCCCCAAAACTCATATGCTGAAGCCCTACATCTCAGGATGCCCATAAGGACCTCTAAGTAAGTAGTTAAGGTTACATGAAGTAATAAGGGTGGGGTCCTAGTCCCATGGGATTGGTGACCTCATAAAAAGGGGAGAGACACTGGAGCTCTTTCTCTCTCTATGCACAGAGGAAAGGCCATGTGCATCCTCAGTGAGAAGGCAGTCATCTGCAAGCCAGGAAGAGAGCCCTCACCAGAAACCAATTTGCTGACAGCTTGATGATGGATTTCTAGCTACCACAGCAGTTAAAAAATAAGTCTCTGTTATGGAAGCCTCCAAGTGCATGGCATTTAGTTACGGCAGATAGGTTATGTGCTCTGTTCAAAATCAGGCAGCAGATCAACAGCAAAGAGACATAACGAAGTTTCTCATTTTTCAGAGGCAACTGAGTAAACTGGACCATCATATCCCATTTCATGTAGGCTACACTTGAAAAGCAATAAGACATCAAGAAAAGCAGCTGTCTTCAGTCACTGCTCTGCAAATAGTATCACCCTGTAAACTCACTGGTAGCCCCCAGTGTGTATAAGGTGCCATGCTGCCACCTCCCAGTATCAAAGGCAGGGAGCATGGCTCCTAGACAAGCCAGGAGCCACAGATGCTGCAGGGTTTGTTTCTGAATAAACCTATTCATCAAACATCTCTACTCAACTTGATTCCCAGGCAGCTCTGAAATTTTTATGGAGGACATTCCAAGAACAAAAGAGACACTGTTCCTTACCACCCCCTCCAAGCAGTCTGAGGAAGGAGTTCTTAGGCTCCTGGAGAGGGTCAAGGGGATGCCATTGTGGCCACGGCCACAAGAGGTGGAACTTATGGGACCCTGCAGCCGAGGCCAGTCAGATGATGATAACCACCCCATCCCTCCCCACCTTATGCCCTCTTAGTGGGTGTGCTTATTTTCTACTCTCTCAGAGCAGAACACTTGGAGAGCCGTCTCCGCAGCCTAGCGCAGCAGCACCCAAATACAAAGGTTCTCTTCAAACCGCCTCTGAGCTGCAGAGCCCACACTCAGGCCGTCTATCCATGCACTCCCAGCAGATGCTCAGTAAGTGACTGTAGCCTCTTCTGCTTGGGTTTCCATAAAAGCCTCCCATAGGTGGAGCAACGAGGAGTGAGTGGAGAGCAGTCCGTACCCACACAGGTTGCATTGTCCACAGAGGATATTAAAACAATAATACTGGCCAAAAGTTGACCGCTTTTTATTTCCGTATGTGTCTCTGAGTAGAAAAAAATGCCAACTTCTTCCTCTGCTCTCACACCACAACCATTAGCACAGATTTCTGTGATAAAATCTTTGGGGATTCTTCCCCACCAACAGGCAAGCAATTGCAGCAGACACCGGCCGGTGTCCTCCAATTCCATTCTGATGCTGTCTACCTGGAGACAGCATCAGATCCCATAGGTTGAGGGCTCAGCCCCACAAGACTGCCCCCAACTTCCAGTGCCAGTCACAAGCCCCAGGTTGCTTTGCCTGTGCTTCCGAGGGACTGGTTTTATACACTGGAGTTGCCATGACCCCCTCCTTGGGTTTGCTTAATTTGCTAGAGTGGTTCACGGAACTCAGGAAACTTACTTACATTTATGGGTTTGTTACAAAGGATAATGATGAAGAGATGCACAGGGCAAGGTATGGAGAAGGGGCACAGAGCTTCTATGCCCTCTCAGGGTGTGCCACCTTCTAAGAACCTCAATGTGTTCAGCTATCCAGAAGCTCTTTGAAACCGGTCCTTTTTGGAGTTTTTATGGAGGCTTCATTACATAGGCATGAGTGATTTAACCACTGGCCATTGATGATTGCCTTGACCTTCAGCCCCTCACCCCTTGGCAGGGCAGGATTGCAAGTTCTAGCCCTATAATCCTGCCTTGGTCTTTTCAGTGACCAGCCACTGTCCTGAAGCTATCCAGGGGCTGCCAGCCATCAGCAAACTCATTGACATACAAAAAGACATCACTTTGGAGATCCCTACACCAGGAAACAGGATGAAGACCAAATATATATTCCACAATATCACAGTTAGCAATTATAAGCAATGTCAATGACAAAATATTTCTCCTGGGTGAGCCGCCCGGGCATGTCTCCCTGCAACTGGCTATATCAGACACTGCTCCCACTGGGTCCCCTCCATGCTAGTCTCTCCAACTCCCATCTTGCTTCAGCCAGAGGCATCATTCCTAAATGTGACCTGAGCATGTCACTTTGATCTAAAACTCCTGCTTGCTCCCATGGCCTTCAGAATGAATCCCACTTCTAAGCAGCTTCATGACTCTTCACAATCTTGAATCCAACTTATTTTTCTAGCCTTTCCTGCACCCTTTCTCTTACTCCATATAACCCAGGCTCCTGGGTCCTTGAACACAGCATCCCATTCTTGAGCCCCATGCCATTTCTCTTATTAAGAATTTTATTTTCAACAATGAAAATTCCAAGTCATCTTCCAAGGCCCTGCTGAAGTGTTAATTCCTCTGAGAAACCCTCCCTGACCCCCTCCAGTGCCAAGGAAGAATTTGTTGCTCTTCTTCACTTACCCAGACCACCCGTTACCTGCCTTCACAGTATCACTTCAGAGTCCACCTGATCTACTCGCTGCGGGCAGAGTCCAATTAACAAGAGTGAGGTCTGGTATAAAGACAGTGACTTTTGGCCAGGCGTGGTGGCTCGTGCCTGTAATCCCAGCACTTTGGGAGGCCAAGGCAGGTGGATCACCCGAGGTCGGAGTTCATGACCAGCCTGGCCAACATGGTGAAAGTCCGTCTCTACTAAAAATACAAAAAAAAAAAAAAAAAAAAAAAAAATAGCCAGGCATGGTGGGAGGCACTTGTAATCCCAGTTACTCGGGAGGGGGCTGAGGCAGGAGAATACTTGAACCCAGGAGGTGGAGGTTGCAGTAAGTCAAGGTTGTGCCATTGCACTCAAGCCAAGTAACAAGAGTGAAACTCCATCTCAAAAAAAAAAAAAAAAGAGAGAGTGACTTTTTATTCCATAGCTACCTTAGAGGAAGAAGTATAGGCTTCCTGCTTTAAGGACACCACTTTGCCTTTGGAACAGAAAGAAGGTTCTTTTTAAAGGGGGCCTAGCATGAATGACAGGCAGGAGAGGAAGCCAGCAGGTGGGGGTACACATATTGGCTTTGGTGCCTTATCAATCAGACAGCTGAGTTGATGTCTTTGTGGGCAGAACTAGGTTGTTAAAGGCAGTCAAAACTCTCCAGGTGGGAGAGAGTTTCATAACAGGCAACTTTGGGTTGGAGATTGACTGTTGTCCCATGAGGAAGTTTCCTGGTGGGAGAATTGCACATAGTTAGATGAAATTGCCCTGTAGGGAGTGTCTGCTGAAGGGGAGGTAAAGGTTAGAATTATATTTCCAAAGGGCTAAGTAGGAAGTGGGGAACAGGGGGAAATTGAGAAAAAAAGGAAAGAAAAATAATTTAGAAATATCATTCTCTTTTTCTTAGAAAAATTGGAGTACTCAGTTATACTTGCATTTATTAATTTCCCCCCTATAGACTCCAAGAATGCTAAATTCCTAATCCCAGTAGTTGAACCCAATACATTGGTTAGGCTACATTTTACCAGTTAACACAACTATTGTGCCTTAAGTCAGTCCTCATACCCAGTTCACTTTTCAGTCCCTGACCCCTTGGGTCAGACCAGGCACCTTTCCTTTCTGTCCATATGATTCTCACTCCATGAAATCAGCTGGGCAAGAGGGCTTAGAACCACTTCTGGGTCTTGTTCTCTCACCCTCCTGAAAGTTGCCTCTAAAAGAGCTTGTCACAGATTTTGGCTCCAAGGTAGATGAGAGTAAGAGACCCCACTTTGGCCTGCAGTTCCAGTTGTGGGTTTCAACCCAGTCTTTTACTGGAGAACCCTGTATTGCAGGTAGCTGGGTCCTGCTTTGGATACTAATAAAGTGGTGCCTTGCTGCCTGCATTTGTCTTTACTGTCAGAACCCACTGGTGGTAAGGCATGGACAGCAGGGCGAGATCTGGGCCCTCATGTAAGCCCTAAAAGTCTGCCCTAAACTCCCAAGCCCCTACCTCTACCATTTACCATCATTGTACTACAGTCAACTGTTTGTTCGTATCTGCCATCTAGATGTGACCTTCTTAGACTATTAAAGTTTTACTCACCTTTAATTCTCTAGTGCCTCACACATATAGGCTTACTATAAATGTCTATTAAAAAAAAAAAAAAGTGGGTACAAGACACCATGTAAGTTTCTTCTTCCACACCCTACTAGTTCCCAACCCAGCTGTCACCCCCACCACTGCTGCCTTTGTGCTCTCAGAACCCCAATTTTGTTCAGGTTTCTGGAAGCCAACACTTCAAAGAAGACAGACTGGCTGGGCATGGTGGCTCATGCCTATAATCCCAGCACTTTGGGAGGCCAAAGTGGGAGGATTGCTTGAGCCCAGGAGTTTCAGATCAACCTGGGAAACATAGCAAGACCCTGTCTCTACAAAAAATAAAAATTTATTAGCCAGACGTGGTGGGTGTGCCTATAGTCCCAGCTATTCAGGAGGCCGAGGTGAGAGGATCACTTGGGCCTGAGACATCAAGGCTACAGAGAGACATGATCATGCCACTGCACTCCAGCCTGGGTGACAGAACAAGACCCTGTCAAAAAAATTTTTTAATTAAAAAAAGAAGACGAAGAAGAAGGAAAAGGACAAGAAGAAGAAGACAAGTCCCTCCCAGCCTAGGGACGACTCTAAGTTAATCACGGTAATCCTAGCTTTTGGTCTATTCTGGTTAGGACAGCCCTGCCCTAACCACAGCCTAAGGAAAGGCTCATAAGAGACAGCTGGGGAGGTTTTCATCATCCTTAGGCTCAACCCTTCCTGCCTGCACACACTGTTGTGTGAGGACATGATGCTTGGAACTGCTGCTGCCATCTGTGAGCATGAGGCAAAAATCCAAGCAAGTCCTAAAAACAGACTTCTTCAAGCCCTAACATCATTGGCCATGGCAGACCCACTACAAAAAAAAATGCTTCCAGTGCTCCACCTGCCCTTGGCAATGTGATCTTGAAGTTCCTCCCATCAAGAGACAGAGTCTATTTCCTCATTACTGAGTCTTAGTCAACAGCATTGCAGCAGAAGTGATGGCACCAACTCCAAATCTCGTCTCAAGAGGGAAACTCCAGGATGCCCTGCTAGAGATACGGGAGCAACATAGGCCGGATACTGAGGCTCCCTGGCCAACAGTCACACAACCCCCAGCAGCACCACCTGATCAACCTAGAGATGACCACAGATGCATGAGGAAGCACAGGTGAGAACAGAAGAGCTGCCCAGCTGAGCCCAGCCAAAATTGCTGACCTGCTTGAATTGGGAGCTATAAAGTAATGGTGGTGTTTCAAACTCTTCAGTTTTGAATTGGTTAGCTACGGAGCAATAGCTAACTGACACATTACCAATCCTGAAGCTGTCCTTTCTCAAGACTCCATTTCAAATGAGATAAAAAATGTTCTCTTTTTTTTTAATGCCACTGTTATATGCAACCTATAGTTCCCCGATAATGTGCGCTGAGGAATAAAAAAGATGAAACAGGGCCCCCTGCCTTCAAAAAAATGGCAGCCCAACTGTACTTTAGACGTATTTTCAACTAGGTTGTTGACCCCTAGAGGTGAGGGTTTGGTGGTACATGTATCTCTAGAAAGGACTCTTACAGTTTAAAAATGTACAGCAACACAAGGTAACTTCTGCTGAGTGCAAAAGGAGGGGTCCAGTCCACATAAATACTTCATGAAGAAAGCTGGATATGAGCTAGGTGGTCTTTGAAGGAGATTTAGGATTTAGAGTGATGAGCACAGAAGGAAGGTTGAGAGAGGCAGGACCCTCTCTGGGTCTAGAAAGATGGATATTCCGTAGGGATTTGTTCTGAAGACAGGTGAGTGACTAGGAATTGAATTCAGATGTGGTGATTTAGGGCATGAAGCACATAACAAGGACAAAACAGTGCCTCAATGCAGGCCTGCAAATGTTCATTCTATGAGGTGAAGAATGAACAGAGGAGCCAAAGGTACAAGTCAATGTCCTCTGCAGCCACCCTCAAAAGAGTATCAAGAAGCATATTGTCTCAGGAGTATCAGGCCACTGCCCCATAACCTCAGATGTGACCAGGCCTAAAGGATCTCCTTCTACCTGTGCGTCCCTGTACCTCTCACTTTATCTTACCCAGTGGGCACACTGCCACTGGGGTGGGCTCACAGAGCAAGCCTTTAATCAATGCTGGGTTGTAGGCTGAACAAACTTCACAAGGCTAGAAAAAAAGTAATAGAGAGGTACTTGTTTTTTCCAGGTTGCCAGAGTCTCACAAGTTCCCTCTCTGTCTGAGTTTTCCCAAGGGATGGTCGTGGGCTGACAGATGACACCCAGGCTCTCTGCAGAGCATTTCTCTCAGGGTCTGCAGAAAAGGAAAAGAAAGGCCCCTGTTCTCTGGTCCCAACCACAAACATGAAGGCACTAATAATTCCACAACTACGCCAGCTTCAGAATCAGAGCACTAGGAAGGAGGGAGCTATTACTCATTTTGACCAGGAAGCCTTGTTTTATTTAGCAATGAGTATTTGCTAAGTACATCTTCTACTCAACAGAACACCCTCACCATGTCTCTGTGAGGAGACCAGGGTGATCCCTATTTTATACTGGAGGAACACAAGGTGTGTGAGAAATGCACCCAAGATCTCAACACTAGTGACTAGGAGAGCCGGGGTTTGAGCCCAGATCAGTCTGATACTGAGACCTGTGCTCTCTCCGTATGGAGTACATAACAACTATCCTTTCTTCCAAGTCTGAGCTGAATGGAAGCTCTCATAAGAGATTATTTTCAGAAGCTTTGTGTCTTAGCCAAGGGAGTAAGTGAATTAACACACTGGACTCCAAAACCCAGCTCTGTTATAAAGTAGTCATAGTCGCCGTGTGGCCTTGGACCAATCAAGTCATCACTCAGGACCCCAATTCCTTTTGGCATTTACAAAAGGAGAAAGCGGAGCTGGAGGATGCATCAGACCCCGTCCAGCTCCCATGGCTGGGAGGTTTTCTACCTCTTTCATAGAGAGGCTAGCCCAGACTGAACCAGAACCTTTTCTTCCTGACTAACGGTTTTTAGGAAAGAAGCTCATGTTAGCTGGCTCTCAGGCTCAACCCTGGTCCAAACCACCGCCAGCAGGATGGGGTCAAGCAGTACCAACTTGGCTGGCTGTTTGTGGGTGATAAGGAGTTATTGTGAAGGACTCTTGGACCCTCTGATAGCTGCCTGACAATGTCCAGCCAGAACAATACAGATCTACCAAGCCAGCCGTTCTGGGTCACATGCAACTTCCAGAACCACTTTGTGCATCTGCACCAAGGCTCCCTTTGTTTTGAGAAAGGACAGCTCGTCGGTCCCATATTCCTCCGCAGTTCTTCCAAATCCTCTCACCTGGTAGGAAAGCCACCTGGGGTTGTTGTATAAGAGGAGGAGGCACAGTGGGGACCAGCTTTGTTGGCAGACAGCTTACTTTTCCTGAAAGTCAGTGCTGAACCGTCAAAAGTCACTGAGGACCCTGCTGACTCCCCCACACCAACTCACAAAACCAACAACCCACGGTGGGCAGGGCCTGAGAGAGGAAAGTCAACGATATCCTGCAAGAGTCTGCTAGGGGGTGGTTTCGTCTCCGTTGCAAGGCTGCTGAATAGGTAGGGAGGTAAAGGGAATGGAGAGAATCAGCATTTGGAACTCTTCCCTGGGTGCAGCGCCACTGCCTGCATTGCCTGCAAGGCAAACCCCGCCTTCTCCCGCCGCCTCCCACTCCACCCAAGCAGCCCAGGGACAGAGGCTGCAGGATCCTGACACAGAAGTCTGCAGTCACTGGGAGCCTTTCCAAGATTCAGCCTGTGTGAAGGAAAAGGTTTGGACAAGGAGAGGGACAGTAAAGAGAAACTGAAGTCCTCGGTTTGAATCGGGAGAGATTTTGAGCCTGCAGTTGGTGGCGGGGTGGAGGATGGCGGAAGGGGCAGATGCCCTTACCTGGTTCTGTTTCTCTTTCACTGGTCACCTTGTTAAGCTCCCTTTGGCCAGGTGTCTGGAGTGGGACTCACCACTGCAGGGGCTCCAGCCCCACACAGCCGCCTCCCAGGAAGGACTCAGGTGGGCTTTCAGGTTATCGGGGGTGGGATGCAGGGGTGAGAGAAGCTTTGGTGGTGGATGTGAGAATTTGGGATGGGGGTGTGAGGCTGTAGCTCGGGGCAGCAGTGTTTGGGATGGGACTTTCCTGGCTCCTGCCATGCACCATGCACAGTGCTTTCTGCAGGATGGTATCGAAGGGGCTGGAGCTGGGGGGCAGCATGTCTGTATCCTCAGACCACAGTGGAGGATGTGGACTGTCCAGGCTCCAAGCTGTCCATCCCTCAGTGCCATGACCTAACTGTTAAGTGGGATGGAGCATGGGAGGGAAACGCAACTGCACCTTTCAGAGAGAGGCCCTCTGAGCAGGAAGAGTGGCTGCAGTAGAAAGGATGTGGCTGAGAAGGGGAAGAAAGAGCCTCCCGAGCATCAGCACTAGGAGAGGCAACTGATTTCATCCTGAGACTCTCAGGGGAGAGGAGGCTTCCCCTTCCCAAAAGAACTGGCAGGACTGGCCATGAGCCAAGTAGAGAACAGCTGCTGCTGACTGAGGGAGAGGCTGTGCAGCCTTAGGCAATTCAATCACCCTCTCTCAGCCAAGGGCAATATAATAATGCCTGCTATACTAACCTTAGTGAATTGTTGTGATGTTCAATGGTGAAAGAGAGTTGTAAAATGTGAAGTGCAATGAAAGGTATAGGTGTGATATTATCACCAGAACTTCTTAGGCTGGAGGTACCCAACGATGGCTGCACACAAGAACCTCTAGAGACTTTTTTTGTTAACCCTGCACTTGGAAACCACCCTAGATCAGTTATTCAAATTAGGGCAGGCAGTCAGCAGAAGGATAGGCAGTGGTACTTTTTTCAAAAGAATCTGGCGATGCTGATATCCTCTGAAGGTTGAGACCTGCTACCTAAAACTTCCCCAAACTCCCTGAAGATGATCACTCCGAGCACATGTTTTTTAAAAAAGCGTATTCTCAGGCTTCTCCCAGATCTACTGAATCAAAATTTCAAGGGGTCCTGGCAATCTCTATATTTAGCAAGCAATCAGAGCAATGTGGACATGGTACGCCAGTGAAAAGTCTGTCGATTCACTCCTTTTCTGCTGGATAATCATATCCAGCAATGCTTCTGGACAGCACAGGCAAATCAGCTCAAGGAGGGGAAGCACCCTCCTCAGACAGTAAGTACAGACATGCTTTGGGGGGATGGGCTTATAGTAGACAGTTAAATCCCATCCCATTCCTGCTCCACCGAGGGGACACTCCGATTATGAAATGACACATTTCCCGGCCAAAGTGCCTGGGAACCCAAGACAAAAAGGAAACGACGACGAGTTATCTGTAACTAACAGCGTCAATTACGAGCGCTTTATTGTTGTGTCAATAGATTGTTCAGGCTTTCTTACTTCACACTCTGCTGACTCTGTTCCCTTCATAAAATTATACAAACACATGCATACCCACGCACACGCACTCACAAACACAGAGACCCCAAGCTCGTCAAACACACAAATGGGAGGACGAAGAGGATGACAGGAGCTGGTGAACGCTTATCAGGTCACTGCATTACTCCATTCCAGCATTATTTGCAGGATTCCACGCTACATTCGTGATGTTCCCGGGTAACAGGACCCCAGGGATTCTTCATTTTAGCTCTTTCATCCCACAGAGACAATACTAGCTTAGCAGATGAGAGCACGACTCTGGAGCCAGACTGCCTAGGCTGAAATCCTGCCACCCTGCTTACTGGCTGTGTGTGACTCTGGGAAAGCTAATTCTGTGAAATGGAGACAATAACAGGGCAACTGGGACGATTGAATGCGTTGGTACACATAAGCCCTTAGAGACATGCCTGGCACACAAGATGCTACGTGAGTGTCTGCTGCTATCACTGATTGTTGTTTCCGTTGTTGTTTTACTATAGGTGAGAAAGGTGATACCTAGAAAATTAGTTGCTCACTTTGTTCACATCTCTTGACGCTTTTAGGAGTATAGCCAAGGAAGGAGTCATAAATGTGAACAAATATCTACGCTGCAAGTGCTTGTTGTAGCACTGTTCATTAGAAGCAACCTGAATGTCCAATAGGAAGTGGGTTACCAAAAGAAGGCTGCATCTCTATGACGGCTATGTAGTAACTGCACGAGAAAACTAGAGACATAATGCGAAGCTTTTCAAATGAAATACTGAATGATCTCTATAGATATACAGATACAGACAGACAGAGTTAGTCTGGGGGAAAAATACAACAAAGTTCCAACACTCAGTGTCCTGGTGGTGGGGTTATGGGATTTTTATTTTCTTCCTTACACTTTTCTAAATTGGGGTAATTTTCTATTATGAGCAGATATTCCTTTTAGAGTCTGAAAATAAAGAGTTCAATTGAAGTAACTTGCTCAAGGTCAAATAGCACATTAGGAGTCCACACATGCTTCCTATCCCTGTCCAGGGATTGGGCGGCTTCGTGAAGCTGCACTAAGAGTAGGAAGGAAAGCTGAGAGGGATGAGAATGATGAACGCACACCAAAAAGCAGCAGGACCTTGGTGGAGCTGTGCAGGGGTAGGCCCCAGCTCGGAAGCTTCCCAGGGCAGAGCTGTGAGGGCAGAGCTAGACACTTGTCCAGGGACTTTTCTATCCCAGAGCTACTGTGTGGCACAGGGAGGTGACCCAGGCACTACAACCCAATGCCCGCCCTTGGGGCTGCTCACTGCTGTCTCCCAGAAATGGAAGAAGCCAGCTTCTACTTTGTCTAAGGATTCCAAAGAGTAACACCAACCTTTCTTTCCTTTGTCCTTTCTACAGACTCCTTCCTCTAGTGTGGAGTCTGAGACCCAGGGAATACTGGTTCGCATCCCTGCTGGGCCGCACTCCCCTGCTTCTCCTTAATATAGAAACGTCTTTTCCTGCCCAGCATTTTCCCCATCATAATGCCAAGGTGCTTGACACAGCCAAAACCAAGGAATGTTTATTTTGCAACGCCGAAATAAAGAAGGATCTGGAATCACTTAATAACTAGGATAGACTTCATCTAAGAAAAATAGAAAGAAAGGAGTCAGGGAAGGAGGAAGGAAGGACGAGGGAAGGAAGGAAGGAAGGAAGGAGGGAGGGAGGGAAGAAGGAAGGGGAGGGAGGGAGAAAAAGAAGGAAGGAAGGAAAAAAGGAGGAAGGAAGGGAGGAAAAAAGGAGGAAGGAAGGAAGAGGGAGGGGAGGAGGGAGGAAAAAAGGGAGGGAAGGAAGGAAAGAGAGAGGGAGGAGGGAGGCGAGGAGGAAAGGAAGGAGGGAAGAAGGAATAGAGGCAGAAAGGAAGGAAAAGGAAGACATTTATCATTCCTTGATAGCAGACAAAAATTATTGTATCTCTTTCAAAACTTTGCTACATCCTGCTCAGTATATTTTTAAATGTAAGTTCAGATCTTTGTAAAATAATAGACTGGAGTATATGAGTTCTGAAATTCAGTGATTCTACATCAAGTTGAAAACCTAGTAACTCCAACTCTCTTTTTCAAAGATCACTCCAATGGCAAAAGTCAAGCAATAAAGTCTGTCAAGTTTTCAGGGAGCCAGCTGCACATCTGATTAATACACTTGGGTATCCGCAGAATTTTCAAGCAGAAACCTAGTCGTCGAATCCAATGACTTCACTTTACAGTGAAGACTCTGGTGGGAGAATAATACTAATGGCTACCATTTGCTGAGGGCCAGGCAGGTGACATGCGCAGGGTCACACAGCAGGTTAGTGACAGACCCAGAATTGGATGCAATCCTCACCCACCCCACAGTCCACTTCTGACTTTTAGTGGCTTTAATACCAGACACTTTTCCTCATGGCTCAAGATGTACAGAAAAGGAATTGGTACAAAGGCAACAACAGGACAAGAGCAATTACATCCTTTCTGCTTTTGCCTCTGAGCACAGAAGGGACACCATGGAAGAAGGAATTTCAGCCTGGGCCAGTTGGTGAGAAGCAGACAGCAAGCCTCAGGCCTTGCTGGATGAGAATAGGGTCAGAGGTAAGAGCCCTCAGCAGCACCAAAACAACAAAACAAAATAAAACAAACAAACAAAAACATCTAGCAGAAAACACCTTTCCAGGGGACTGAAATCCAAGCACCAGAGGAACCAGGTCCAACTGTGGTGTGTCAGCACCAAAAACACTTAGGGAGAAAGGGCAAATGTCACACTTGAAAACAGTGTTTACGAAGATGGAAAAGAATACATACAAGTCACTGCTGGTATTTGCATCTTTCTCAGATCGTGAGAAAGATTTCATAAATAGGATAGTTAGTAAAGGTTATCATGAATGTTTTCATCAATAGGTTTTCGTTAGAAAAGTGATTGTAAAAAAAATCCATGTTACAATTTTTGATTTGGTTAACAACGTGCATAGGAATTGGCTGTTACACTGTAAGGCGTGCAGACGTCCTCATTCCCCTGGCAGAGTGCATCAGATCTGTGGACGTTTCCTAGCAAGGTAGCCCTAAACCTAACAAGACCAACTCTTACTGTTATTTTCTCAAAGACTTCTATTTAAGAAGACTTATGAGGACTACAGGGAAGAGGATGTCTTTTATCACATTATTCAGAGCCTTATCAAAACACCATTTCTGTTTCTGCACAACTCACGAGGGTCGTGAAGAACTTTAAGAAGCTTGGTAAGAAGCCACAAAATGGTCCAACTCCAACAACCTTTCATGGCTGAGGCTCCATGCACTCAAATCCGTTGCAACAAGCTTCAGATCTCTTTGAGTTTTTCAAAATGTATTTGTTGGATGAGTTTTGGGTGTATGTGAGCAGACATTACTATAAAATGGGGAAGGAGATTCTGTGGTAAAAAAAAAATTGTTTTAAAACTAAAAAGTTGAAAAACACTGGGTTAAAGAAGTGAAATAGGTTTACTGCCGCAGGACTTCTCAGAGCCTTTAATTTTATGTTCGTATGCATTGTACATCTCCAAGAGGCAGCATTTCTGAAACACAGTGCCTGGGGATTCTTTCTCCATGGAAAGTTGTGTAGGACTGATGTTCTGCAGATCACATTTGAGGAACTCTGGCATGAGTTATTCTAGGTAATATGGTCACTTGAGTATCCATGTCAGCAGAAGACAAAACAGGAGGAAGGAAATTTAAAGTGCAGCAGGAGATGTGTAACTGAGAAATGAGGAAAACATCCTGACAAAGGATGTGCTCAAACCCAAGTAGCTTGAAGGAGTCTGTATTATGGATTCTCTTTCTCTGGGCATTTTTCAGAATAAGCCTGGAATAATCTAGACATTTTTCTAATGCACAGCAAGGCAATGAATTCCACGACTTTCAGAATTCTCTTCCTGCTCAATTATTCCATGTCATCTGTCCTTATTCTCTATTGCTATATTAAGTGAGTTCAGCTGACTGGCTTGCAAATTAAATACATCCCTGAAATGCTGAAGGTAAAGCCAATGCATCCTCTGTAAGTTGAGTCTGTTTTCCACTGATTTGTATTATAATTGCAAAGAAAAGTGTTGACCTCACGCATCGGGGAGAAAGCATTCTACCCGCACCCTTGTGCATTTCTTCCCGCTCATTCTCCCGCTGACGGCAGCCCACAGGTCAGACAAGTGAATAGCTGAGTCATGCGAGCCTTCCACACTCAGTCCTTCAATCTCTCTGTGGATTCTCAAGTTTTCTGGAAGTTCTCGCTCATCTCAGGGTTCTCAATGGGTAAGACACCTCATTGCTTATGTTCTTTCTTTAGGAATTTAACAAAATTCCTGGATATTCTCTGCTGCTGGCTTTTTTAGCAAGGAAACAGTTTCACTCTAAGAGGGTAGGAAGCCCCTTTACATGAGTTGCCTCTGTTATGACCAAGTGTTTGGTGATTGAATAGCTGAATCATGGTCACTATTGGATCAGAAAGTCCAAATCTACGAAACAAAAGAAATATGTCTACATAGGTAGACATATTTCCCAAAAGACTGATTTAGGAGAGCTGTGAGTGGTTTTAACTGTACCTAACGTTTGGATAAGAGGCCTTGCCTATGCCTCAGTACTCTGTCAAAGTGGGCAAATAAGAAATAGACCATGATATAATAACTTTTACTGAATGCTTACCACATACCAGGCCTGTTAGCATTACCTGCTTTAATTCCACCGATTCACTGGCCACCATGTGGGATGTCTATTAATGGCCCAGTTTTACAGAGGAGAAAAGCAAGGCTCAGTGAGATTCTGAATTCTCCCCGGGTCACACAGGTAGACACCAGTGGGGAACAGCACTGGGAGTTGACTCCCTCAGGATGGACAGATATCACCCTCTGCCTACACTGTTCACAGATAGACTAAGAGGCTCAGAACCATGTCCTCATGTCTCCTGTCCTGCCTCACCTGACACAGCTACAGGTGTGGGAAATGCAGTGTTGCCCACCTGCAAATGCATCACTTATAGTCTGCATGCAGTAAGAAAAAGAGAGATTATGATAGAATTTCTTGGAATTCCCCATTTAATCTTATTTTATTATTTATTTATTTGAGACAGAGTCTCACTCTGTCACCCAGGCTGGAGTGCAGTGGCACGATCTCAGCTCACTGCAACCTCCACCTCCCTGGTTCAAGCAATTTGCATGCCTCTACCTCCCAAGTGGCCAAGATTAGAGAAATCCGCCACCACACCCAGCTAATTTTTGTATTTTTAGTAGAGATGGAGTTTCACCCTGTTGGCCAGGCTCATCTCGAACTCCGGATGTCAACCGATTCGCCCGCCTCGGCCTCCCAAAGTGCTGGGATTACAGGCATGAGCCGCTGCACCCAGCTGGAGTTCCCATTTTTGAACATATATTTTAAAAAATATCTCCTAGTTCCTACAATGAAAATAAAAACGCTTTTTTTCCTTTCAAGTCTGATCAGCAATCCTCATCATTTCCAATGCCACAGCATCCCTCTTCCTTCCACCGGAGGAAGGAATCACGATCGTATGAAGTACATTATAAGCTAGTTTACATTCATTTCTCCACCGACTACATGCTCTCTTTTTTTGTTGTTGTTGTTTTTTGTTTTTTTGTTTTCTTTTTTTGAGACGGAGTCTCGCTCTGTCGCTCAGGCTGGAGTGCAGTGGCCGGATCTCAGCTCACTGCAAGCTCTGCCTCCCAGGTTCACGCCATTCTCCTGCCTCAGCCTCCCGAGTAGCTGGGACTACAGGCGCCCGCCACCTCACCCGGCTAGTTTTTTGTATTTTTTAGTAGAGACGGGGTTTCACCGTGTTAGCCAGGATGGTCTCGATCTCCTGACCTCGTGATCCGCCCGCCTCGGCCTCCCAAAGCGCTGGGATTACAGGCTTGAGCCACCGCGCCCGGCCACATGCTCTCTTTTAAGTGTAACTATATTGTGTAGATTTTTTGATGTGAAAGGGCCCACTTCTATTAAAAAGCGCCTCTGATAGGAAAATAATTATATTATACACACACAAAACAACATCAACAACTTTTTGGAAATGCATCTGTTGGAAAAAGTGAAGCCTACAAGCGTTCAAACGTAAGGCTCATGATGGATTTTATTTAACCCCAACCTGATTGAACATTTCCTGCCCTCCTGGAAAGGGCAGATACAAAGCTTTAAAAAAGGAAAACCTTTCTTATCTCCCTCCTAAGGAAATAATGTTAGACATGGTTCCAAATCTACGGTCATTTACCTTTTGACCAAAAAGCTTCAAAGACAGGAGATTCCACCTGAGAGCTGAAACCAGCTGGAGATAACCCAGGAGAGGCAAGATTGAATCTGGGGATGGCCATGGGCCTCATGACATCGCAGAAGCAACCAGACAGATGCATAGCCCATGGCTGGGTGGCCAGTGGTTATCAGGAAAGCCACACGATGCCACTCATGAATCCCTGCTCTGATGCCCACTCGGTCCCAGCCAGCGGGAGTAGAGTAGTGCTTCACAGTCTGAGATCACAGAAACAGGAGGCGGTTCTCTAATTGGACACGTCTCCGAACGCGGAAATTTGCCTGATTTCTCATTTTCATCATTTCGGTTGGGAGTTCCGAATCACATCACACATTCCCCTGCCTGCTTACCTAGACACAGAACATGACATGCTCTTGTTACTCTCCAGTGCCTTCTTCTCTGTGCAGCCTCACAGTTCTGTCTCTCATGGATAGCTGGAATCGGCTCCTCCCGGCAAGCAGCCTTCATTTCTGCTCTCATTTCTGTTTTTTCCAGCAAACTCACATATTTCCATCTCCATCTGACCTGCTACTTCTAAGTCAGATAATTGATTCTGAGCCACTAGATGAAGTCACACAGGAAGGCTCTGAGTATGGCCACAAGCACCAGTATCCCCAGGGGTTACCAGGTGACATAAGCCAGATATCGTTTTCCCTAAACATGATACTCTTTCCATCTTTCTTTTTCTAAGCTTTGGTAGAAATGTACATAGAGAGAAATATCTCCCACCTACGAAAAAACATGGCCAGGGGCACAATTAAAACTGACAGACGGGCTGGGGGCGGTGGTTCACACCTGTAATCCCAACACTTTGGGAGGCCAAAGCGGGTGGATCACTTCAGGTCAGGAGTTTGAGACCAGCCTGGCCAACATGGTGAAACCCACTCTCTACTAAAAATACAAAAAATTAGTCAGGCCTGGTGGCGGGCACTAATTCCGGCTACTCAGGAGACGGAGATAGGAGAATCACTTGAACCTGGGAGGTAGAGGGTGCAGTGAGCCGAGACCACGCCATTGCACTCCAGCCTGGGAAACAAGAGTGAAACTCCATCTTAAAAAAAAAAATGACAGACGGCCCAGCCTCAGCAGCAGAGACTAAGAAGTGATGGGCACTGGGCAAAGAGGACCCACGTCCTTCTGCAGGGGGCCACTGTCCCTCAGCTTTTGCTGATGGGGGGTGGAAAGCAAACGTGCAGGATCAACAAGCCCAGACCTTTGCTTTGAAGAGAAACCAAAAAGTCAGATGTGTGTGAAATATTCCAACAGCCCTTAATGCTGTGTCCTATGCGGCTCACAAGCCACAAGTGACAACTGAGGACCTCTTACAAGGTAATCTGCCCAGTTTTAGGGCAGGTGCTCTGTGATTGCAATTCGGAATTGCTGGAGGCATGTAAAACCATAAACCAGGAGATTGCAGATGCAGAAAAAAGAAAAACAAAACACACACACACACACACACACACACTTCCAAGTGAGTAGAGAGTCTGGATGGGAGGGTGTGCCTGGGCGCCTGAGTGTGCATACATATGCTGTCCTGGGTGAACACGATCCTTCCCCTGAAGCACAGACAGCAGTCTTCTGCAGGGAACACAGCTATTTTCCCCACCATATCGGAATTTTTTTCTCTTTCCACCAATGCCAAATTGCCTTAAAGCAGCTGAGGAGTGCCTGGCTGATTTATGCCTCAACAACCAGGGCTTCTGGATACGTTCTTCTTTCTGACCCTGGTCCTGTGATTTGTAAAAGAGTTCTGTAACTGACAGTAACTTCTCTTTCTCTATCAGGGCAACAAAGTGCAGGGAAGAGTCTAGAAGCTGCTTCCTGCCTCCCAAGGCATCAGAAGTCAATGCTCCTGGGTAAGATGCTGACCTTCTGCATCCCTTCCTTCCTCTCTAAAATACAGAAGACTCAGATAACCCCTTGCTTTCCTGATTTCCAATCTATGACAGTTTTATTCTATCCAGGCACTAAATTAAACAGAAAAAATAAAGCCTTAAGAGGTTAAAGAATCCCTTAATCAGTGAGATGAGAAGCCCAGAGCCTGTACATGAGCCTCTCTTTGTCCGGCGCTAAATACCTTTGGTCTGCACTCGTCCTCAGTCATTAGTCCTTCCTTAAAAATCCAGAAGCTGGTCATCTGGTTCTGGGCTTCTGTAGCTAGGACCACTGCCTCTGTGCCCTGGAAACTCAGGGGAGGGAAAGATACAACTAAAAATCACTTAATTCCATTTTCACTGGACAGCTCTGCTAGGGAGTTTGGTTGGACAGAAAATGAATAGTTATTTTTGTGTGTGTGTGTGTGTGTGTGTGTGTGTGTGTGTGTGTTTAGATAATCCTTACAGTTCCATTTCCCATGGGAAAATATGCTGGAGTTGGAGTCAGAAAATTTGGGTCCCAGGCACAGCCCTGCCCCTAATTTCCTGTGTGATCTTGGGCAAATTATTTCACTTCTCTGCATCAGTCTCCTTCTTCGTAAAGAGGCATTCACTGCCTCCTCCTCAACACCACCCTCTGCAATGCTCCAGGGCTTGAGGGAAGGGTTAAGCGAGAATTCTCATTCTAGTTTGGCTGGAAACAAACTTTGTTAAAATATACACATATTACCAGTATATCCATCCTATTCTTCCAAGATATATTCAGATTATATTTCTGTATATTAAATCACATCGTAAGTGCAATTATTTAAAGAAATTCTGCTGTGAATCCTCTAGGCAAAGAGCCTTCTGGTAAAAATAGCTAACTATCCTGAGTCTATTTTTTATGTCATATTTCATTTAAATGTTTGTTTCAGAGAACAAAACTGCAGTCAGCAGGGACACTGCCTTTCTCTGACATGCAGGTAGTTTCGGCCCCACTCTCAGGTGGGTGTTTGGTGTCTCCGAGGGTCCCTCTGCTGACTGGCAGTGGGAAGAGCCATGCTTTGCTAAGAGTTTATTTCCTGCTAAACTCTGTAACTGGCTGTCTCTTCTGAATCTCACAGCAACTGTGTAAGACAAGTGATGTTAGCTTCCTTATTTTGCAGATGACGAAACTGAAGCTCGGAGAGGTTAAATGAGGTACAGCTAATAAACAGTGATTCAGACCAATTCTCCAACTCCAAAGGCAGGCAAGCCAGCATGCTCAGAATCCTCAAACATGAGGGCAGCCACGTCGCCTTGCCCTGGGATGGGACCTTTGTAAGAAGCCGTAGTGGCTATGGCAGTGAGATGAGGGTGAAGACAGCAATCTGGCCCATGCCAAGACCCCTAACAAGAGACGTCATAAATGCTCTTTAGGAGGAGTGAAGGCCAGTGGAGACCCACAAGGGCAGGAGAGTTGGATTCTTCCAACTCCAGGGACTCCTGTCTCCTCCACCTTAAAGGAGGACAGGAAAGCAGAAACACACTCACGGGAGATTAAGGGGTACCCCCACCTGCAAAGGGGGCCGTGAAGGCGACTGGGGAACAGAATGCATGCTGAGGATGAGGACCAGGACAGTGGAAGTTTGAAAGCCACTGGAACAGTGTAGGAAAACT
The DNA here is from genome assembly GCF_007565055.1 of Rhinopithecus roxellana. Taxonomy (NCBI): domain Eukaryota; kingdom Metazoa; phylum Chordata; class Mammalia; order Primates; family Cercopithecidae; genus Rhinopithecus; species Rhinopithecus roxellana. Next base: position 4,440,996 of record NC_044558.1, read on the forward strand.
CTGGGCCAGGGTCTGGCTTGTGGGTTCTGTCCCTCCTGCTAACTATAAGACCCTGCATTCGTCCCAAGGAAGAAGGCATGAGCACATGTGTGAGGAAAACTCAAGTGGAGTGTCAACCACTGAGAATGTTAAAATGGGAGAGGGAGATCAGTGGCAGTACTGAGGAAGGGCTCCACAGAAGTTCCACATATATACGCTACACACATACAGAATATATAGCACCATATGTGTGTGTGTATATATGTGGGTATATGTATAAGCATGTATATATGAGTCTGTGCATACGTGTGTATATATGTGTTTGTGTGTGCATATGTGTGTATACATGTGCATGTGTACATTTATGTTTGTGTATATATACGTGTGTGTATATGTGGTTTTGTGTGCATATATGTGTGTGTATATGTGTTGATGTATGCATATATATTTATGTGTGTATATATGTATATGTGTATATGCATATGTGTGTGTGTGTGCACATTCAGAGACCCATAGGAAACAAAAGCACAGGACACCTGCTGCTGTTCCATCAGAGACAAGCTGGCATGTAAACAGAAGTCTATATACACATTTGGGAGCTATGGCTTCATTCTCTCTTCTTGCCCAATAACAGTTAGACCCTCACTGCATTCCATTCGGTTCCATCTCCCCTGAAGAGTATTAAACACACATTACTGTGTGCCCTTAAGTACATCACAACCCCTCTGAGTTTCAATTTTCTTATCTGCCAAAGAAAAAAACAAAGCCTAGCCTCCACCTCATTTCATTGCTGTAGGATGATAATAACAGCTGACACTGTACATTTAAACACTGTACATATATTAATTATTTTAATCTTCAAAATAACCCTATCAGATTGGTACAATTATTAGCCTCCATTTGACAGAGAAGGAAACTGAGGCCACAGAACTGTTCCATAACTTGCCCAGTGTCACCCAGCAAAGGAGGGATTTGAGCCGCGACGATCTGGTTCCAGCAACTATGCTCTTAACCCCTTTGTTAAATAGCATGATGTCTGAAAGCACTGAACATGTTTGCAAATGTTCTGTAAATGAATGGCGCCATTCTTATTCTTGCTAGGACTGTTCCCACTGGGAATGATGCAACGCAGGGTCAGGATTCCCTGGGTGGGGATAAATCCTGCAGCCTCAGATCTGCAGCCCCGCTAGCCAGGTACCACGCTTCCAGTGGTAAGTCCTCCCCGCCCCTCCCAGCTGCAGGACTGTCTTCCTATGTTCTTTTTCAAAGCAGTGTCTCTGCTGCCAAGAGCAGGTTTGTCTGTCTCCTGGAGACAGCGGTTGTCAAGCCCTGAGAGAACAGCAAGCATGTCAAAAATAGCAGCGCCAGCAGACTGTGTGGCTGCAATTTCCTTTTGAAATGTCGGCTTTGCTCTCACCAAAGAGCCAGGGTCTGTCTGCGCTCCTTGCAGCCTACAGCAGAAGCTGCTTAAGATTCCAAAATGTTTTCTAGAAGGAGGTAAAGTGTATCTGCTGAGGCTCGTGACCGAGGAATGAGGAACTCTCTTTAGAGTAACAATGATGAGGTTGGAGTTGGGTTTAAAAAAAGAAATTGTAATAAATCCCGGCAGGGCTAGTCCCCAAACAGGTCAAGTGATAGCCAAGGTAAGACCAGTGTGAATGATACTTCCTGTAGGGTAGGAACTTTTCCTCTTTTGTTCTGAAAACTAGGGAGTCACTCTCCTGTTGTCACTGTGCACCTTCAAACACAGCCACTGCGTTGATAACCCTTCAAAGGCGGTGGCTGATAGGTTTCCACTTCCCCTTTAGGGTACCAGGGGAAGCCAGAGGATGAGGACCAAGAAGATCAAGAGGCAGGGTGAACTACTTTCTCAAGTTCAGAGCAAAGGGATGTGAAAAACATGACCACCTCTAACCGCACAGAGACCTCAAGCCTAGCACAGAAAAGTGGTTCATCAGGAGACCTGGCAAGATGAGAGACTAACAGCCCATCTGTCTTTCTTCCCCGCGGCCTGTGTCTGGGAAGATCCCTGTCCCTGCCAACTGCCAAGCTCCAGACCTTATTCTGCCATGAGCTATCTGTGCAACCCGAGGCAAAATATGAAGTGAGATGGAGAGAGGAACTCCTGCCACCTAGTAAACGGATTTCTTTTCCTCCCCTAAGTGACCGTGACAAGGTAGGATTGGAGTACACTTTCCTCCCCACTTCCTTCCCACAGCAGTAACACACAGTCAAAACCCACGTGAGCCAGGATGGCAGCTCCAGCTAGATTGTCCTGGAAGGACCACGCTCTCTGGGAATCTATCTTGGAATGGATGTCGAGTTGCTGGCAGATAGAAATTCTGCCGCAAGCAAGGGCTCAGCCAGTGGAGAGGAGAAATGGCAAGCCGCGGGACTGGCTGGTGCATCTGAGGAAAGCACCACGGGAAGGGAAGGGAGGGTCCGGTGGGCACAAGGTGAAGAAGGCCCAGAGGAGATCAGAGTCTGGAAGAGAATCATTGAAAGGTTCAGTAAGACAAATGAAGGCCGTTACCGCCCACTTCTTTTGTTTACCCAAAGCACCAAAGACTGCTGGGACCTCATCATAGGGCTGTTAAGCATCAATAACAACTGTAGGGGGAGTGTGGGAAGGGAGCTAGGAAAAATGAAACCTTTATGTACCCATAAAAAAAAAATTTCAAAAAATTCAAAAATAAAATAATAACCATAGTAGATACATAAATAAAACCTTGGGCCCTATGCAATCTCTTAAGGAATTCTGAGTTTACAGCTGCAGGGATTTGGTGGGGTTTTTGGTTTGTGGGAACTTTTCTTGGAGTTTTTTTCTTTTTGCCAGCACACTGTAAGTTCCTTGGGCAAGCCCAAGGCCATAGTCCTATATAATGAATAATGTTCAACATACATATCATAGCTCAATGCATGCTAATTATGCCCTGCACTTACCCAAAAAACTGGCATGACTCATCTTTAGAGGAAAAAAGAAAAAAGCATGTAACTCTCGTAACAATTTGATGTCAAAACGAAACGCGCGCACACACACACACACACACACACACACACACACACAACCAGTTCGTGATATTGTGCATGAATAGCAAGGATCAACTGCATGTAAGCTCTAAAGTGTCCCCATGTGGCAGAAGAAAAAAAACTGTCATTCTATTCTAGATATTGTCTGGTCCATTTTTAGACACGCCAAACTTCTAGATTTATAGCACCAAACTGTTCTTCCAGCCCAGATGGAAAACTCCCAGATTATTAGACGCATTGCTTTCTTTTTTTCACAATTCAATGATTTGGGGGTGCAATTTTTAGAGTTATATGATTATTACCACAATCCTGTTTTAGAGCATTTCTATTACCCTCCACAAGTTATCTGGGGCCAATTGTAATAGCACAACCTTCCACCCCCTGGGGGCCCCTCAGGTTGTCCTGATGTCCTGCCGCAGGTGGGACTTAGCCCATGCTCCAAGACTTCTAGCAAGGAGTCCATCAATTCTCCTGGCGGACTGCCTGGTGAATCTTAATCCTCCTTGTCAGGATTCCCTGCACCTTGCACCACTGAGATTTATGTCCTTTCCTTTTGTTCTGCCTTCAGTACCCAAGAGAGACAGCCAGATACTAACAAAACCTTCAAGTGAATTAAGGGCAGTTCTAAAGTCATCCCCGATGTAAGGCTTTTTCCAGGCTAACTCCAACCTTATGCCTGCCTCCTAAGCCCTCTTTTCTCTGTTTATTTGACATTTCTACTGTTCCTCTGTCTTTGACCTCTCTGCCAGCCTCCTAAGCTTGGAGACCCTGAGGTGGTCCAGGGCTACTCAGCAGAGGATTCGTCTGAGACTTCTCAGGGTCATTCTCTCCCTCCCAGCCTGCCTTCTCTCATTTATGCTTGCAGGTTCAGGAAATTTCTGGGAGACATTTTTCTGACCCCACAGCAGTCTCATCTTGCTTGGTAGGTTCAGGACTTGCCCCCACAGAGGTAAGCATGGTAGGAAAGAATGGCAGAGTGAGAAGTCAGGAAAGAGTGGAATACTCCTGCTGCAGACAGACCTTCGCAAGCACAGCTGTCCTAGATTTCAATGTGCGACCTCGCTGTCAACACTCTAGGTGCTCCCAGTCACTGAAAAGGTGGAGAGAGGGAGAAAGATGGGCAGGAAGACACACATAGAAGGAAGAGGACGGTAAAACAACAGAGGGGGAAAACCAGAAGGAAGAAAACTAGAGAAAGGAGAAAAAAGGCAGAGACAGTAAGAATGAAAAGAAGGAAAGGGAAAAATGCACAGAAAAAGAGATAATTTTTTAAAGGGGCCAGCAGCATCAAGGGGACAGAAACAGAGAAAAAGAAAACTGAAGTCAATTGAGTCAAAGAAAAATACACAGAAAGAGCGAGGTAGCCCCTGAGGGAAGGGGAATGAAAACCTTGCATCTCTCCGGATGCACGCTTCCCCACCTTCTCTCTCTCTCCCCACCCCGTTCTAATTTTGCCTGCAGGACTGAGCCAAAAAACAAAATTCCCCTCCAGTAGAACCTACCTCACCTGCAAAAACGGCGAGCTGTCCCTCCTCGCTCCGTGGGGACGAATATCCCGCATCTCAGGCTGAGGCTGGCAGTTCCAGGAAGTCCTCTGGGAGCTCTTTCCAGCTTGAGTCAGGTGTAGTGATGGCTTGGACCCCTCCTGTGAATCACCACCCCAGCTGTCCAGGCAACACAGAGTGCATATTCTCTTGGTGCTCAGGGCACAAAATCCAAATAAAGAGACTTAAGGTCAGAGAGGGATCACTTGACAAAATTCTTCACAGAAACTTGGTTGAGCTACAGCCTCTCCGTTTTTCTTCGATGTCTTAAGAAGAAAGATCTTTGAGATTCCTCCCAGGAGCTAGACAGACTGTTCCCGGGGAGGAAGAAGTTGCAATTCTCTGCCTCTCGTGGACCTGGGAAGAGCCTGCCTCTGTGCAGACGGGAACTCCATGATCCCTAAGACTGTGATCTCACCTGGTGAGGCCCAGCCTGGCTGCCACTCCAAGGAGAAGTTGTCCCCTCTAAGGGCTCCCCTCAACAGCTTGAAAAAATTAACACTGACGTTGGTTTAACTGGTTGCTTAACATTCAAATTTCTGAAGAATCAGGAGTAAGATGAGGCAGCTGCAATGACTGGGTGGGGAAACTAGGAAGAAAAGTCCAGACAGGAAGCTTTGAGGCCCTGCTTCCTCTACATTTTCCAAAAGTCCCACATCCCTGTCCTGGCACTCCCAGCCCCTAAGCCACTATGTGGGAGATGCTCCCATTTGAGAAGCTGGGAAGATGTAGTCCCCTGGTCTCCCTTGATGCCCAAAGCAGAAGATAGAGAGAACAGTCTGGAAGGTTGCTACGGCAACCAGAGTCCCTGGTGAGCTGGGCTCTCCACAAACCCTTTCAAGCGTGCTCTGACTTGAAAAGAAAATGTTTTCTCAGGGATGGTGATGAGGGTGATTACATACACATATACAGAGATACATGCATACATGTCCCAACTTTTACCCTCGGCTGGGAGCTTCCCTTCTGCCTCTGGAATGGGCTTTTCTCTTCTTTCCCCAAATAGCCAGCAGTAACGGGAGAGATTTGGAAAACTAGCACTTTCTGACCTCAGAGCAGGTTTGTGCATCATAAACATCTCTATCTTCTACTGTGTTTCAGGTTTGGAGAAGCCAAGCTCCTAGTCAAGGTGACCTCCAGCCATGGAAGGATCCCCCTGAACATATCTAAAGAAAACCCTCCTTTCTGAAGGGTAAGAAGAAAGGCTGAGGGGCTCAGTCCAAGAGGCCAAGGATTTAGGCCAAGGGATTTAGGGAGCCAATGGTCCATAATGGCCTATTCTTAGGCTTTGGATCCAAGGCAGGAACTCTGGGGGAAGGCCTTGCCTATGGGAGTATGGAGAGAACTAAAAATCAAATCCATGACTAAGATTCACACATTTGCATAGCAATGTCCCCAGCTTCCCAGACATTCCCCATGAGGTAGGGCGGGGAAGACAGTAATGTTCCCATTTAATGGGTGGGTAAACTGAGGCACAAAAAGGGACTGTGGACCCAAGTTACCCTGTAAAGTTATGGCAAGGTCGAGATTTAGATCTGGCAGTCACAGAAGCAACACTGCCTCTCAAGCAAACACTCATAAGGCTGTCCTCTTGTAAGCTGCTCTTCGAGAAAATAATTTTTTAAAAAAATTATCATCAAAGAGTCTGAAAGCATAGATATAAAATTAAAAACATGTTAACAGTCCTTTCAGTTTCAGAACTGCACCCAAAAGGTCTCAGAACAGTACATCACAGTTTATCAAAGGCAAAACAAATGGCAACGTTACTGAGAGAGGAAAGAGGGTAGGTGGGCCAGTGGATAGATGGCAGTGGCCTCACAATGGAAGAAAATGGCTTAGATCAAGTGGGAACGCCACCACATCACCTTACCAGTGAGAGCAGACCAAATGCAGCTCCAACGGGCAGAGCAGGCAAGTGTTTGCTTGACTCAGCAAAAAAACCTCTTAGAGTGAGGCTGCTGGCAAAGGAATAACACTTGCTCCTTATTCTAAACCACATGTTTCATGCCCATAAAATGGGAAGAAACCCATGCTGCCATCCAATGTGTGCTTGTACCTGTCTAGGGCTTTAAGCTGGAGTTTGCTTGAGGAAGCCTTCAACAGCAATCCTAAATCAAATTCCCAGGAAGCAAGGTAGAGGGCTAGAGAAAATCTGGGGGAAATGAGGGAGAAAAGGCTGCCATCTGCAACAGGATTCCTCTGCCCCTTTGAGAAAACAGTATCTGTTTAAGTGGCACCTTGCTTCAGACTGTGGTCAAGCCAGTTGCTTGACTCTATTCAGACATTCCTCCTGGTTCTGTGATTCCCTTTCTCCAGTTCTTCTGCTCAGGAAGGCACTTGCACAAAAAGAGTATTTGGCTCTGAGAAGGAACCTTCCTGGAAGCTAGAGAGTCAGGGGATCAGAGTGGGGAGGACTAAATGTAGACCAAACACCAGTGCCTCTTGTGCTGGGCCACGCTTTGAAAAATCCATGGCCCCTTTGGTCCTGGACTAACCCCCGTGTCCTCCAAGTGGTAAAGTTTGATTGTATTTTCTCTAATTCCAGCCAAGTTTAGAAATGAATAACCCATTTTGAGGCTGTGCAAATGAAGACTTTACCAAGGGTCATCTGCAGGATGACCAGTGGGTGTTACAGGGCACCGGAATAACAGCAAGTTGAGTACTGCTTCTGTCCTCCAGCTTCTTCCAGTTACCAAGTGGCCTGAAGCTAGGAAGCGCACATGACCCAAAGCAAAGAACACTAAGGAGGGAGCGAAGACTTAGGTATGGCTGGTTTCCATCCTGTTGACATTGCTGTTCCTAGAGATATTGTAAGTCCCAGACATGAAAAATCAGTCTTGAGGGAAGGTCAGACATAAATGCATATCTCATCCATATGACAGAAGATGGGCATGATTGGGTGGCACCGCTGGAATTTTAAAAATGTCACTTAGATGGATTAACCTTGAATGCTTAAGCAACAATGGATTAAGCAACAAGATTGATAGTCCAGGTATTTGGTCCTGGATGCCAGGTAGTGGGTGAAGGGGAGAGAGTCAAGAAGTCAACTGAAGCTAGAGTGAGTAGTGAAAATGAGAAGGAAGCCTAAGAGACTGTTAGCTCAGTGCTCCCCTCCTGCAGGCCCTGCCTTCACTGGTCAGACCTCTGTGAGCATTCTTTTCTCTGCATAGGCCCGATGTGGTGTAGGAAGGTAGCTGGGTCTCCGTTCCCGGTTAGCCTCGGGGAAGTCAGGCTTGCCAAGTCCATTGTCAGTTGCCTTCAGGTCCGGCGCAGGCTGCCCACAAGTGACGTGGGTATACTGGCCTTGCTCCTCCTGCTCCGTCTCCCGGTGGTAGAAGTAGTTGAAGTTGGAGACGATGACGGGCACAGGCAGGGCAATGGTGAGGACCCCAGCGATGGCACACAGTGAGCCCACGATCTTACCCCCCACAGTCATGGGGTACATGTCCCCGTAACCTACCGTGGTCATTGTAACCACTGCCCACCAGAAAGCATCCGGGATGCTGGGAAAGAGCGAATCGTCATCGTCAGCCTCTGCGAAGTAGACAGCACTGGAGAAGAGGATGACCCCGATGAAGAGGAAGAAGATGAGCAGCCCCAGCTCCCTCATGGAGGCCTGCAAGGTCTTGCCCAGGATCTGCAGCCCCTTGGAGTGGCGGGAGAGCTTGAAGATGCGGAACACCCGGACCAGGCGGATGACTCTGAGGATGGCCAGGGACATGGCCTGCTGCCCATTCTGGCTGCTTCCTCCACTGGCTGGCTGCTGTTCCTGCTGCTGCACCAGCTCGGTGCCCAGGGTGATGAAGTAGGGGAAGATAGCCACCAAGTCAATGATGTTCATGATGTTCCGGAAGAAGGCCGGCTTGCTGGGGCAGGCGGAGAAGCGCACCAAGAGCTCAAAAGTGAACCAGACAATGCACAGGGTCTCCACCAGAAAGAAAGGGTCTGTAAAGAAGGAGCCCCCCAGAGTACTGAGTGAGGAGGAGCCCCCGGTCCCCATTTCCCCAGGGGTGATGCCATGATGAAATGTGTAGGAATCGTCTTCATCCTCCTCTTCCTCCTGACTCCCCCTGGAAACTGAGGAGACTCGACTCACACCACCACCATTGCTTCCACCTCGACCATCTACACGGAACTGGGGTAAGGTCTCCAGGCAAAAGATGACTATGGAGATGAGAATGACCAACACGGAGACGATGGCGATACCCCTGGCGGGCCCAGAGCTCTCTGGGTACTCGAAGAGCAGCCACACCTGGCGCTGGAAGGGCTGGGAGGGCAGCGGCTTCTCGTCCTCGCCACCTTCGGGCAGGCAGCCCTCGTCCTCCCGGAAGGCCGCCAGGGCCTCGTCCCCCAGCTGGTAGAAGCGGATCTCCTCCAGGAAAATGTCCAGGGGCACGTTGACCGGCCTCCGCAGGCGGCCCCCAGACTGGTAGTAGTAGAGGATGGCGTCGAAGCTGGGCCGGTTGCGGTCGAAGAAGTACTCGTTCCTCAGGGGGTCGAAGAAGCGGACTCGGCGGCCAGGGTCTCCCAGCAGCGTGTCCGGAAACAGCGACAGGGTGCGCAATTGTGTCTCGAAGCGCAGCCCGGAGATATTGATCACCAGCCGCTCGCTACTACAGCAGCCCCCGCCCCCGCCGGCCTCCGGGAAGTCTCCCGCATCCTGTTGCTCCCCCTCCGGCCCACGGACCTCCCCCGGCGCCGCCAGCGTAAGGGATTTCTCCGATCTCATGCCCCCACGGAGGTGCGCTCCCCGCCACTAGGACGGCGCCCACGACAAAACCTCTGGAGCGCGGCACCGCTCCCCGGCTCCCGGCTGCGCCCACTTTAGGGTGGGGCTCGTGCTCCTCCCGGTTCGCGGTCTGACCTGGCGGTTGGGTCCGTGAGCCCTAAAGCCCTGGTCCCTGCGAGGCTGGGTCTGGGGAGGTGACCTGGGCGCTGGGGATTTGGTTCTGCGCTTCCCGTTACCCGCGCCCCGGTGCTAGAGCTTACTGGGATGCCCGGAACCGCACACGGGCGCGTGTGAAACTGGCTGCCCGAAAAGACGAGTGGCTTCGCCCCTGCGGTGCCTGAGACCCGGCTCCCGGACGCAGGGGTCCGCCCTCCAGCCGGGCTAGCTCTTCCCAGTTCCCACTGCGCTCCTCCAGCCGCTCCGGACCCCCGGCTGCCGCTGGTACCGAAGCGCCTGATGCGCCTCCCTCCGGCTCGGCAAAGACTCCTGGCGGGGCTCGGCCTCCGCCCTGCGTCCACCGCGGGGCTGGGTCCGGCCAAGGTCGCGGTTCCGGCCGCCACAGCCGCCACCTCCTCCCTAGGAGCCGCGCCGCAGGCCTCGCAGAGGGCCTTGGGCTGCCCCGGCGCCCGAGCGCGGGGACCCACCTCCCCACGGCTCAAGGCTTCGCTGCCGCCGCGGCAGCTGCAGCGGCTCGGCTCTCCGCTCTGCCCTTCCTTCCCAACACACACTCTCCAAGTGACGTGGCAGGCCCCGCCTGCTGCCCCCTCCCACCCCACTCCCACATCACACCCCTCGCCCAGCCAGGGGTTGCCGCGAGCCAGGGCGCCATGGAAATAGACGCACACTTGCCTCACCAGTGAGCTTTCCCGCGCTCTCCTGGCACGCCTCTCGCTTTCACACGTTCACATTCGCGCCCCCCTCCACAAGCGCCGGCACCCTCATACCACACCCCCTCCACCCCCGCAATCGGCTTGTCTCATTTCGGTTTACCGAGTTGACCTGCGCAGTGTATTTCATCAATAAGAAGACACACCCCGCCCCACCACACAATACGGAGCACTGTGCACCCACTCATCCAGAAATCTAAAGAAAACATTAAATCATACATTCTTCTGTCTTTAGGAAGACCCGTTTGCCAACCTCTCCAATATCTACAGGAAAAAAAAAATAGAGAAAGTATTTTTGAGATGCCTTGAGAGCTTCCAATTTAAATTCCAATGTAATTCTCCCTCTACCTTTGCAAGCCTGGGAGGGTGAGGCTGCAACTCTCCTAGAATTGCAAAGGGATGGTAGAGAAAGGGTGGCAAGTGGATCAATGCCTTTCCCATCAGAAGTTTTCCAGGGGAGTCCTGAGAGCCTGAGGCAACAACCCCAGTGAGGAAGGACCCAGAAGATGGAAGCACCTCAGAGATACCTCAGCCCAGGAAACTGCATCCTGGGGATCCTTTGCTCCTAGCCACCCCGGAGGATGCATCTGGAATTTCTGCTTATTGGGTAGCCAAAAAAGGGGAGAAGAGGGTGAATGGAAAAGGGGTAAGAGTGATTATTGAAAAAACAATAGCTACATTTACTGGGCATTGAATATGTGCCAGTCACATTCTAGGTGCTTTCCCAGAAAGATGTCCTCTGCTCGTAAGCCATGTTACAACGAAGACCCCTTTGGCAGTATTTGAGTAGGGCAAAGTTTGTTGTTAGGGACCAGTTGACTCTCCCTAACTCTCCGGTAAGAAGGGGATAAGAATGGTTTTCCATCCATTTCTGTCTTTCTTCACCAGACCAGACAAGTTGGGGTCTGGTAGAGGAAGACTCAACTGATGGTTTCAGACTGACACTTCCAGGTAGGGTTTACATTTGCTTCTCTGTGCCTTGGTTTCCTCTTTTCTGGCTGGCTGTAGCCAAAATGAATTGGCTAACAACTACAAAGTGTTTTTGTGTAGTTTCTGGTGCATATTAGATGATTAGTACACATTCATTGAGTTTAATGATGAGAATGACACATAAAGGTGCTCTGAAACCACAGGTTGCATCTGAGAGCTCTTTGTGTTGCACGGAGTATTTTAAAACCACAGTGGTTCTCAGCAGCATTCACTCTCAGAGGGCTGGAGGAAGGAGAGAACCAAGGCTTCTAGATGTGTCGGGAAGGGGTCACACGTTGAGTGGGTAAGAAAGATGCTAGCCTTTGAATTCACTGCATACTCATTCTCCAGTCTTGCTCCTCACCAGTTGAGCCAGGCAACAGCCTCTGCTCCCTTTCTGTGCTTGCACAGCTGATTTCTGGCACCAACGCCCGATGGGCTTTTTTGATCCCCCAGGATAGAAATCAAAAGAGATCACAGCATACAGGAGCAAAGAGAAAGATTTTTATGAAAGCTTATGGACATAAGGGACCAAACGGCAAGAAAGGAAGTGGGTTGCTCTCCAAAGTCAAGGCATGGGTTCCCTTTGCGGGGGTCTGCAGTAAGGGGAAGTCAGGGCATATAGAGATGAGCTTTTTCTGGCACATATGTGGTGGTTTAAGATGCTGCTTCACACAACAGATGTCTCATTGGCACCTTAAATCTCCACCTGTGGGCATGATTTTTAGTACTAAAATAAGGAAAAGTTCACGATGAGGTGAAAGTTAAGCCTAGCTAGGCATATAGGACCTCGGGAAGATCCCTAGTTCTCTACAGCAAGGGATTAATTAATTTGTGGTTAATAGCTTCTTGGGCTTTTGGTGTTGACTGGCTTGGAGTTACAGTTTGAGTTAGGGACTTTGGTTCTTTTTTCTCCAAACCACATCACAACAGGAAAGCAGCCAGCTTGTGCATCTCATGCTTGCCCATCTCATTTCCACTCCCTTCTCTCACCTTGCTTGTCTCGGTGAAGGGAGAGAAAGCAAGTACACAGAGTCACCCAGCGGAGTTTTCTCACTTACAGGCTATGTAATTAAGCCATTTTGACTCCACGCAAAAGTTGCTCTGTTTCAAAACTGTTTTGAAAGAAAAGAAAAGGAAACCAACAACATACAACATACAATACAAAAGATACTCTTTACCCTCATCCAGTTATCTGTCATTATTTTCTGAGTCGTAAATTGACTAACCCATGATTCTTTTTGTTTTTGTTTTCAAATTTATAATGAACGATTCCTTTGCAGGTTTTTTTCATCATTGCCATTTTTATTCACGAGACTGTCAACTAGGTCAGTAATTCTTCAAAACTAATCCTGGCAAAGCCTGGGAAGGAACCTTCATTCTGCAGAAGGGTACACACCCTGAGAAGGTGTTGAGAAACTCCATTTGAGTGCCCCTCGGGTTAAGCCTGGCTGGGCTGCCTGCCACCCTACAGGCGGAGTTGATGTTCCGTGATTACCTTCCATCAAGCATGAGATTGTGTCCCAAGAGGGGTTTCACTGTGCCCGGGGAGGTTCCCCTGAGAAGGAAAAGCCATTGGCAAATGCATGAATCAGAGTTCCGTTTTTAGTTCTTTTGTGAAATAGACTCATTTCTTAGCTTAAGAAAAACCCTATGCCTAGATCATTGCCCCCAAGCATGTGTTAAGGATGAGTACAATCACGCCTTCAGAAGTGCCAGTTCCCAGGTGAAGGAAGACACAACTCAATCCATAGATGCTGCCACGTGGCTCCCAATGTCAGGTAATTTTTCCCCAGCATTCACCAAGCACCAATTTCATGCCCCACAGATTGTGGTGTTATTTTTTGTTGTTGTATCCAGATTCAGATGTTTGCCATGGTCATAGTGATCATTAATTTATTTAAAAAGTATTTATTGAGCAGCTACTGGGTGCCAGCATGGTGCCAGGTTCTGAGGATTTAGCAGTGATCTATATAAAATATCTGCTTTGATAAGCATACATTTTCACATAAGAAATAAATTACATTATAGACAGAAAATTTTAACAGTAAACAATAAGGAAGATATTTCCATATTGCAGTGAATGCCTTGAGGAGGATAAATGGGATGCTATGTCAGAAATGAACTTGGGGACTCAACTTTGCAAGGGTAGCTGGAAAAGTTCCCTCTGAAGAGGTAATATTTCAACTGACAATCCAAAGAGGAGAATGGAGCCTGGCACGGTGGCTCACGCCTGTAATCCCAGCACTTTGGGAGGCTGAGGCAGGTGGATCACCTGAGGTTAGGAGTTCAAGACCAGCCTGACCAACATGGTGAAACTCCGTCTCTACTGAAAATACAAAAATTATCTGGGCATGGTGGAGGGCGCCTGTAGTCCCAGTTACTCGGGAGGTTGAGGCAGAAGAATCGCTTTAACCTGGGAGATAGAGGTTGCAGTGAGCCAATATGGCACCACTGCACTCCAGCCTGGGTGACAGAGGGAGACTCTGTCTCAAAAATAAATAAATAAGAGAATGGGGTCACAGTGCCAAAAGCAGGGAAGAGCATTCTGGACTGACAAGTGCAAAAGCCCTGAGCTAGAAAGGTCATGGGTGTTCAAGGTCAAAAAGAAGGCCATGTGCTGGGAGGAGAATGGGCAAGGGAAAGGGAGGTGCAAGATAAGATTGAAGAACTAGCAAGGGTACCATCTTGTAGGGTAAGGTGCTCAGTTTTTATCTTAAGGGCAGTATGAAGCCAATGATGGTTTTCAAGCAGAGGAGAGACGTGATGTGATTTACTTAGAGGCTGTGAGGGTAATGAATTATGAACAGGTAGAAGAAGAAATAGAAAGACCAGGAAATTGCAGTCATCTGGGGAAAAGATAATGGTGACTTAGGCCAGAGAAAGGCAGAATGGGTAGAGTGGGTAGAGATAGAGTGGAGAGGAGGTGAGGAGAACTGAGGAGGTATGTTTAGATGATAGAATCAGCAGGAATTGATCATCACTAGAACATGAGAAATAAGGCACCAATACCAACCTCAAGCAACTAGGCGGGTAGGTGTTGCCTTTTACTGAGAAAGAGAAGACAAGAGGTTAAACAAGCTGGGATGCGTCAAGACCTCACCTTTAGATGTATTAAACTGGAGAAGGAAATTATACATGCAAATGAAGACATCAAGGAAGCAGTTATTTATTTAGGTCTGGAATATGAAAAAGAAATTTATGATTTATGAATTTAAAACATCTAGAAATATATAAATTCATGGCACTAAGGTCTTCTGCAGAAACAGAATATGGACAATGAAGAGAAATGACCAAGACCAAGTCCTTCACAGCAGTCTTCAATCTACTGGTCAAGGTCAGGAAGAAGGGCAGCCAGCAGAGGAGGCTGAGGGGTTGTCAGTGAGGTCAAAGGAAAGCCAAGAGATAGAGAGGTCCCGGAAACCAACAACCGGGACTGGATCCCAGGGGCCCCGTCCTCCTGGGCCCACGCTGGCCTTCCAGTGGAACACATGATCTACAACAGGTCAGGAGTACATGGGGGGCATCCATGGGAAGAACCACCTAAGAATGGATGTATGTGCCCAACAAGATGAGCACAGATAATGTGAAGCATCGTGTGATAACCATTTATATTCTGACCTCTGCCCTAGTTTCCAAAATGTACCTATTCCATTTATGTATTTATGGTACATAAATGACCATAAATGATCTATCTTCCAGACTTCTTTACATTTTTATTTTGCTGTGTGTGCGCGTGTGTGTGTGCATGCACGTGTGTGCGTGTGTGCTGCTTGTGTGCGTGTGTGCATTTGTCATCACTCTGGTAATAGGATCCCTGAAGTTGTCCTCTTTCTCTGTGTAACCTCTCGAAATGGTTCTCCTCATGGTCCTGTCACCCACAGGCCCCTGCTGTGAGGACAGGATGGCAGGTAGTCAGCTTCCTTAACTCTCATTGACAAAACACAACACTTGTGCACAAGCACAGACACACCCTCCCTAGGATGACCCATCCCACTCTTGAGCTTTCCACTGTGGAATCCAAACCACTCAGAGCCAGCGAGAAGCAGGGGTGATGAGTCTGACTCCGTGTCCCTCCTCTCACCAGCTCACTCTGGGCAAGGCTCTGCCCTCGAGCTTCAGTTCTTCAGGGTGTTCCAAGTGGAAGCCCCTCCGTCCAAACACAGCGTTCTGCCTGGCCCAATCCCCTTCTTCTGGGTCCCTCGTTCACCCCTTACGCCAGGGCCTGGGTCATGTTTACTCCTTCTCTTAACCTTCTCCTACTTTTTCTGCTGGAGAGAGAAGACAGCATTGAATCCTGGGGAAGGAAGGGAGAAAAATGGACAGCTGGATAACTCTATACTTTGCAGTCAATTTTTGCTATTTTCCTTTTGTTCCCCTCCCTCTACACACACACACACACACACACACACACCCCAAAAATTTGGTCATCTGAGAGTTACATTAAAAAGAAGTCAGCTATCTTGAACTTCGAGGGTTAATTTCCTGCAGTAGCACCCACTGGTTCCACAAACTAATTGATGTACCCTGCCAACACTGATAACACAACACTTTGACCTGAAGTTCCTTCTACTCATTTAGTCTCTGGATGCACTGTGGCCATTTCCCTCCTCCCGGGCTTCCCCTGCGGCCAAGTGGATGGAGTCAGGGGGACAAATGCAAACACATGTGCTATACAAAAGCACTATTTATAATTAGCTGCTTAGTCCAATTTTTAGTGAGGATGATGACGTCAATTACAAAGTAGTGATGGTGATGATGATGCTCCGTAATTCAGTAGAGAAAAATCTAACAGCTTTCACTTGAGTGAGGCTGTATATTAGAAAAGAAATGCATTAGACATCTGTGCCACACCAATCAACAGCCTCAGGAAATTACTATCCATGCCAAGAAACAAATCTACAACGAACTCCTCGTCCTTCTGGGGGGATCCCAAGAGAGCTTGTTAGTATCCTAAGTTTGCAGCCTGCATCTTCATCCAATTCCCTTCCTGTGATAGTCATTAATGGTGTTTTCCAAATGTCTCCAGCTCTCTACTTTTCAGGAACATGGAGAATTTTACTATCTCACTCACTTGTGGCTGTGTGGCACCAGGCAAGTAGTTCTGGACAGTGAATTATAATCAGAAGTGACGTATGTCACTTCTGAACCAAAATATTTAATTCCTCATGGGAAAGCCCCCAGAGCTTTCTTCACACCAACCACAATGACCAGCTTTGTTCAGGATGGTGGCTGCTCTGTCAGGGTGAGCTGTGTTACAGGGTGAGGAGGCAGGAAGCTTGTCCCTCAGCTGAAGCAATAGTAGCATGAGTGAGAAACAAACCCTTTTTGCTCTAATCCTCTGGTACTCAGGGATTGATTTGTTCCCATAGCAGAATCAAGTCTATCCAAACTGAAGTAAGAAGCTGCTAAAAGTAAAAACATAAAACCTGTGACATGGCCAAGGCACGGTGGCTCACACCTGTAATCCCAGCACTTTGGGAGGCCGTGGCAGGTGGATCACAAGGTCAAGAGATCGAGACCATCCCAGCCAACATGGTGAAACCCCATTTCTAAAAATGCAAAAATTAGCTGGGTGTGGTGATGTGCACTTGTAGTCCCAGCTACTCGGGAGGCTGAGTCAGGAGACTTGCTTGAACCTGGGAGGCAGAGGTTGTTGTGAGTCGAGATTGTGCCACTGTACTCCAACCTGGCCACAGAGCAAGACTCCATCAAAAAAAAAAAAACACACACACACACACACACACACACACAAACTTGTGACACTGGTTCTGTGGCCGGATGACAGGTATTGAAGAAACTTTATAGGAGGCTATTACAGGCAATCCATGTTACAAATGGACAAATATTCTCAAAACTGTCACCTGTGATAACTTAGAAGGCAGATTATATCCCTAAAAACGTGCATATCTAGGAAGAGGGTTGAAAAACCGCTTGTTATATTGTATGGTGGCCACTGTTGGCTGCATCTGACAATGTAGTACAAGATACTTGTGAGTTCGGAAAAGATTGGGCCAGTTAGCAAGCAGAGATGAAATGGACAGGAGAGAGTCCAGAAATGTGGGGATTTTCAGGGTAGACAGAGGCAGCTGCCTCTCATTCCCCAAAGAAGTAAACAAAACTTAAAAGACCTTCATACAAGAAAGACTGATGAGTACTTCAGCTCATGCCATGGAACACATCAAGCATAGGGCAGTCATGTCCGTTGTCAGTTCCTCTGAATGGAATAAGTCATTGTAGGGCAAAAGTGTAGTTGAAGTGATGGCTTCAAAAAGTCATTCAAACAGGGCAAACTGGCTCCGGTAAGAGCGGAAGAAAAATCAAGACTTAAGCTGTAACATCCCACAAATAATATATAGACCCAAATTATTGCTGTTAGGTTCACGTTGAGAAGAACCATGGCTCCCACAGGCAAAATACACTTACTTATTCCCTAAGGAAGATAACCCCAAAGTCCTCCCCAGTCCTGGTATCAAGCTGAAATGCTAGGTTCTCTAGCAGTGCGTAGTAGTTTTTATATTAAGGAGCGACGTGTGCCAGTCTCTACATCAGTTTTGAATATGGATTTCTGCAATTCTGAGACTTAGAAACCCAAAAGACAAATTATCTGCCTCTATCCCATAGCACGACATACAATGGCTCATTTAGAATAGGATAACAACTGTAACCATAGGTGTGGTTATTGGCTATCGGTACAGAGGTCTGCCTGAAACACACAGGAAAACGTCTAAGTTTTTTTTTTTTTTTTTTTTTTTTTTTTTTTTTTTTTTTTTTAGTCATAGATCTGTCTTTATTTGAAGCTCTGTCATTTTTTCTTCTTCTTTTTTTAAATTATACTTTAAGTTCTAGGGTACATGTACACAACGTGCAGGCTTGTTACATATGTATACTTGTGCCATGTTGGTGTGCTGCACCCATCAACTCGTCAGCACCCATCAACTTGTCATTTACATCAGGTATAACTCCCAATGCAATCCCTCCCCCCTCCGCCGTCCCCACAATAGGCCCCGGTGTGTGATGTTCCCCTTCCCTTGTCCAAGTGATCTCATTGTTCAATTCCCACCTTTGAGTGAGAACATGCGGTGTTTGGTTTTCTGTTCTTGCGATAGTTTGCTGAGAATGATGGTTTCCAGCTGCATCCATGTCCCTACAAAGGACACGAACTCATCCTTTTTTATGGCTGCATAGTATTCCATGGTGTATATGTGCCACATTTTCTTAATCCAGTCTGTCCGACAGTCATCCTACCAAAGGAACCATCACCCGAAAGAAACCATTCATGACTTTTCAAAATGTAAAGTACCGTTGGGCCCCTAAATTATCACAGACAAGGAGCCGGCCAAGAAAGCAGTTCAATATCATCTGCAATTCCCATCTCTGATAGGAGCAAGGAGGGCAACAGAAAGAAGACCCTCCAGAGGGAGAATCCATAGGCAGAGAACAGAGGGCTGGTATCTCCTCCCAGGCAGCCAAGTGAGGGTCGAATTCTGTTTCACAGGATTTCAGAGTCGTTATGGACCAATGACTACTGTGCTTCCACAATCTTCCCCCTTTCTGAATGGGAATATTGATTGCAGTTATCCTACTTCAAATGCATCGTTTCTTGTCTTGTGGGAGAGAAACGATTACTTATCTTTTTGGAGCCTAAGTCTCAGAAAGGAAAGGATCCACATTCACAACTATGGAGACGAGAACATGCCGCTCCCTAATGTGAAAACTGCCCTGTTACACACCACAAGAGACCCTAGCATTTCAGCTTGATACCAGGACTGGGTCGGACTTTTAGGCTGTCTTCCTTAGGTAGTAAGTAAGTGTATTTTGCCTGGGGGAGACAAACATTTTGTGACCCTAATAGCAGGCAATGGTAGTCATTGCTGCTATTTGACAAACATTTCCAGTCTGTTCACCTCCTGGGTACATGGTAAGATTGTGTCCTTCTTGGTTTTCACGTGGTTGGGTGAGAGTCATGTGACTAGTTCTAGCTGATAAGTTGTGCCATGTGTCATATCAGGCCTGCAGCACTTAATTGCCAATGCTCTCTTCCTCTGCCGTAATGATCCATAGCACTTGAGAAGGTAGCAACCCCATCAGCCTACAACCCAGATTGAAAGACATAGAGCAGAACCCTAAGAGTGCCAGTGATGGCTAGGTAGTCTGAGCAGTAGATAGTCCTTTGCTATAACCCACTAAGCTTTGTGGGCTGTCTGTTACTGCAGCATAACCCTGTCTCTCCCGACCAATATGCCTACTTGCATTCCTGCTTGGAAGATACATACAATACAGAGATCATTAATATTCTATTTTCTATGCCTATAAGAAAAGAATTAAACATGGATCATGAAATTAATTTCAAAAGCCTAACTTTGGCCAACTTTTTCATTCTTACTATTGCTTACTTCTCCTCCCACCACAGTTTTCTATAGAGATCTCCACTTTGTTGACATTAAACTGGTCTGGATTTTTACTCCTCCTTGTCCATTTTCTGACCTAACTTTACCACTGAAATGATAGCAACCTGTTGTCTAACTCTGGTGTCCTATCTGCATCTCCAGTGGGGTCATGGGCAGTAGCTAAGTCTTTATGATAAAATGTTGCAACTTCCTTCTGTTTATTAACTTTTCCATAAATATTGACTAAAGATAGTAATAGCTAATGATAAGCATGTTGCGCATGCATACTGCATTCCAAGCACTTTGCTAAGAGGTATGAGGTAAAGCTTTTCCTAGCCTCCTTTTAAAAATGAGAAAGCAGAAGGATAGGAAGTTTAATTTACCAGCTCACGGAGCCAGTGGGTACCTGAGCAGGCTTCAAATGCAACCATTCTACCAAAAAAAAAAAAAATTGTTTTAAGTTATCCAGGCATGGTGGCACACGCCTGTAGTCCCACTTTGGGAAACTGAGGCAGGAGGATGATTTGAACCAAGGAGGTGGAGGCTACAGTGGGGCTATGATCATGCCACTGTACTCTAGCCTTCAAAAAATACACTCAGTCTTGAGTCCAGAGCCCATGTGGGGAGCTCTCTTTCTTCATCTTCCTAAAGTGTATTCTACACAATTCTAGTTCTCACCACGTTAATAGGTATGTGCACAGACAAGGCACTCCACCCTGTAGCCTTGTGCTTAGGATTCCAAACTGCCACAATCTGGGTTCCACTCCTGATCAAAGAACCAGCTGCCTAGAGATGTAAATTCTTTAACTCAGAAGAAAAAGAAATTCATTTGATAAAAAATGGATTTGATATTTGTAAACACCCACCCCAATTAAATGAGTTTAGGAATCTTACACTTTGTCTCAGAGAGCTTCACAATAGACATTAGAATAGTAAAACCTCTGATTCATCCCTTAACATTATTTAACCCGATGTTTCCCAAATGTATTTAACCACAAATCCCTATTTCTCACCAAGCCTCACATTCGGAGGCACTTTGTATAATAGGACATAAGATCATAGAAATCAAGCACTAGGAGGAATGGTGAACATCATCTCAACCAACTGCATGATTTTGCTGATGCCAGAATCAGAGTATGAAGTGAGCAAATTACTTTTCCATAGTATTAATGGCTACAATGACTGAAATATAGATCTCTTAATTCCCTGTTCAGCAGGATTACTCTACCTCAAAGGTTATAAAACGCAAATTCTCCCAGGACAAAGTGGCAGGTCAGAGAGAATCACAAGTTTCTCATAGACTCCAAGGATCCTGAGGACAAAGACCCTGTTACTATGCCTTCTTCCCCTGGCCTAGCACAATATCCTTCACAGAGCAGGTGCTCAATAAATGTAAATTAATGAGTAACAATGAGGGACAGAAGGAGGATCAAGCAACCAAGAAGAAGAGACAAAGGACCAGGTGGCTTATGCACAGAGAGCACTGGTTACTAAGCAGGTGACATAAGGAATGACACAGGTCCAAAAGGATCTCCCTTCAGCTGCAACACCACCCCTCTCAAGGCACTGATGGAGTAAAAGCAAATTCTATGCAGCTGTGCATGTGTGCTGAGCGAGAGAGAGGGAGAGTATGTGTGTAGAGGGGAGGAGTGGGGTGATGGAAGGAGAGCTGGACAAGACACACAAAGCCACATTTAATTGTAGGAATTGCCCCAAATAGCAGGCACGAAGGGAAGGAATACCAAATGCCAGTCCACGGAAGAACAAAAATGCCATGACTTTCAGGGCATGTTCTGTAAAAATGGGGAAAATATTTTCCTGTCTCTTCTACCCCTGGAAGAAAGCATAAGTTCTTTGAATATGATTCCCAAGAGATTGATCTTAAACCTCTGGCACAGTTAACGAAATTGTAGTTTTAAAATTCATATCTATTGCTTATTTTGGTAGATGTGGAATCCATGGGGTAAAAAGGTATTTTTAGTTCTGAAAACAAACTAAAGGACTTTATGGTTCAGAAAGGTCAAGATTAAGATATGGTTCGTGATGGAGACCTTAAGGCAAAGGAAGTTAAATTGCTTTGCATCGAAAAAAAAAAAGATTTTCAGTTTTCTCCCAGAGTCAGAAATTTGGAAAAGCCTATGGTTGCAAAAGAGAAGGAATTAGAGAAGACTAAATATCTGTTGACTAGCACAGGTCCCCAAAAGAGGACGGGTAGACAAGGTCTCAAAGACATTACTTGTAGGGCATTATTCCTCGTGGGGTGCGGAGACTGGAACAGGGATGTCTGGGGTCCACTTTTAGGCTGTTGTCTATTCTGGGCTCAGATTCCCCTCCGGTGTGGGAGAAGGAAAGGAAGTCGCTTCAGGGAAGGATGAGAGGGGAGGTTAGGGAAGATCCTAACAGAAAAAGAAGATCCCGCTAGGTCCACTGGGTCACCTTTCCCCCTTTGATGCAATTAGACGGGATCAGTGTGGTGAGCTGGACAGGCTGGTTGCCCGTTTCCAGCAAAAGCGTTCATGTCACCCCTGCGAGCACATTCCAGGCAGAGCGCCACTGCTCCTTGCCTGGTGAGTCTATGTTGTATGTATTTGGGCCTCTAAGAGTCTGTTTCCCTTCCTGAGGAGCAAAGGGTGTGATTTTAATGTTCTGGTTCTCCTGCTTTACAGATGTAATGAAATAGCTGGAGCTAAATAATGCAAAACTCCTGGTCCACTGATGGTAACTTCTCTCTTTTTTTAACTACAGTCTCTAATTCACTCAAAGGAACAAATTATGTTTTATGGCCTTTTATAAAATATTCATCCCCTCCTCCTCCAGCACTCTCAGTGGTTCAGGAAGCCTGGAAATGGCCCTGTGTATGGAGGATTTCATTTCCTCCCAGATGCAATTTGCAGAGACTGCCAGGCTTCTGATAACAGAGAGGGGTGATGCTGCTGCAATGGGCTGAGAGCAAGGACTCCGCATAGACCTCCCGGGACGTTTGGGGATTGGGGCCAGGAGCGATGTGAGGCGAGTGAGCGAGTGAAGGGGACCCGTTTTGCCCTTTTTTGGATCATGCCCATTTCATCCATTTCATCGTGTAGGTGAAAGCCTGGCCGAAGCCCTTCACAGTCCGCCTTCTCCCGTGCATCCTCCTCTCTGATATTTGGGTGTTGTTTCCAGCCAAACCCGGGTTTAGGAAACAGCTCAGCAGCCAGAGTCCAGGGAAGGGAGGATCAGTTTGTGGAGGGTGGGGTGGGAGAGGTTTCAGGGAGAAGAGGATGAGGTGATGGCTGTTCTGAAGAGAAGGGAGATTCTCAAATGTACTCCCACTTCCTGTTCATTTACATTTTCCATCCAAATGACCAAGGGACACAGAAATGTAACAACATGAATAATGATCTTCCTTTTTGGGTGTTTTACAGTTTACAAGGAATGTCCACATCTGGAGCCTTGAACACTAACATTGGAGTCAAAAGCCTGACTTGCGGGCCTGGCCGGGCTGCTGATTCACCTGTGTCACCTCGTTTTCCTGGGCCTCAGTTTCCCTTCTTGCACAGAGAGGGGCTTAGACCAGAGGACCGAGGTCCAATTTAAGTTTTAATCCTAGTTCTATAAGCCTCAGAGCCTGGACGGGTGCTCCAAATTCTAGGCTTATGCCATTTCTGAGGGTCTCTGGGCATCTGTCTACTGATTGATAGAAAGAACCACATTTTACGAAGAACAACAGTGGCAGTAACTCCCTGATGACAGCAGTTTTCCCCTAATTCCTGTCTGGCCTGATACCGCAACAGCAGACATCACAACCAGGCTCTTCCTCCAGGCCAGGAGTGGGCTTTATGCACCCCTCCCCACCGAGCCGGGCCTGATCCTCAGAGGGGGCGCGGGGGAGGAAATGTGCTACCAGCTGCGTTCTACACAGCAGCAGAGGCATAGAGAGGGAGGACGCAAACACACTCATCATTTCGGTGCTATTTCCCCTCATTTCCCTCTATTCTAAAGTATTCCTGTACCATTCTATATTGGGAAGTGCCATTTCTGAGGATAAGATGAAGGATGGCAGAAGCTGAAGGATCTTATACTAACAGCCAAAATATGGAGAGGTAAAAATTACAGTGGAGGACATTGCAACTGATTTGTCATCTAAAAATCTCAAAGTACTCTGTATCTCCCATTTATTCCCAGGACCTATTAATCAGAAAAGCTTGTATCAATTCATGCAGGCCTTTTATATTATCCTAGTATGTAGGTAAGAATCTGTGACCCCTGACCACCTCAGGCTTTATTAACTGCAAAATACACGGGATTCTCCACCCATTTCAGAGATGACTTGAGCAATATTTGTGCATGTGGAGAGAATAAAAAGAAGGCTCCTTGAGAGGACTGCCTCTCCTACCCTCACTCTTTCTTGTCATAATTGCCTTCTTTCTTTTGACCATACCTATGGCAGACTTGAGAACAATCTGTTCATTTATTTGATAAATATGTAGTAAGTATCTTCTGTGTACCAGGTACAGTGTTGGGCACCGGGTATAGAGTGGGGAACAAAAGAGTCATGCCCTCTGTCCTCAAGGATTGTCTATCTAGTCATATGTACACACACACGCATACATACATTCATATCACCCCTTCCACGATGTGATGGTTAATACCAAGTGCCAACTTGATTGGACTGAAGGATGCAAAGTATTCATCCTGGGTGTGTCTGTGAGGGTGTTGCCAAAGGAGATTCACATTTGAGTCAGTGGTCTGGGAAAGACAGACCCACTCTCAATCTGGGTGGGCACCATCTAATCAGCCAGCACAGCTAGAATATAAAGCAGGCAGAAAAAAAATGTGAAAAGACTGGAGTGGCTTAGCCTCCCAGCCTACATCTTTCCTCCATGCTGGGTGTTTCCTGCCCTCAAATATTGGACTCCAAGTTCTTCAGCTTTGGGTCTCGGACTGGCTTCCTTGTTCCTCAGCTTGCAGACAGCATATTGTGGGACCTTGTGATCGTGTGAGCTAATACTACTTAATAAACACCCATATATGTATTTATTATATACATAATATATATATATATATATATATATAATGTTCTGGTTAACATATATATCATTTCTGTCCCTCTAGAGGACCCTAACTGATACACAGGTACATATATATATATAGGGAGGAGAGAGAGAGAGACTCCAAACAGCCCCCAGCTGTTTCAGTTTCAGCCATTCAAGTCATCCCAGCTGAGGCTTCAGATATCATAAAGCAGTACAGAACATTCCCACTATGACTTAATTCCTGAATCACAGATTTGTGAATTATAATACTAATAAGTTGTTGTTTTAAGCCACTGTGTGTTGGGTATCTTGTTATGCGGCAGTAGATAACTGGTCCCTTCAGAGAAGTCAGTAACTTGCAGAAAGTCACTCAAATAATAAACTATGGAGTGGAGATTCAAACCCAGCTGAGCAGCTATAATGAGCAGCCTCCTAGGGCTGAACACAATGTGAGAACTCAGAGGAGCCCAGTGCTCATCCTAGCCATCTGCTTTCCTGAATGCGGAACTAACCCTCTGTGGCTTCCTTTTTCTTTAAACACACATACACACACACACAAATGCACACACACAAGTGCACACACATACCTGTGCACACATATACATGTGCATGCTCATACACACACATATTCATGCAGATGTACATGGGCATTGTATTATACTATCTTCTCACCCAAAGGGAGTTCTTACAGGAAAAGAATGTGCACACAGCCTGTCCCTTGGGGAGAAAGCATGTGCTTGTCTACTCAAAGCGTTAGCAGACCTTCAGCAGGCCAGGTCTGGCACATGTGGGCCATGCTGTAGCCGTGCTCTGAAGCCCAGAGAAACCAACATAAGGTTCCAATCCGAATTCCATTTCCGTGAAAAAAAATGTTCAGCCTAATCCTCTGGTCCTTCCCAAAGCCAAAAAGGGGCCCTGCACTAGGGAAGTGCCCCACATCCTCACAACACAGGTTCTTACTCCTTGGTCAGAAACAGGGAGACCAGGAATGGGTAAGTGAGTGCAAGTGGAGGGCTGACCCAATGCTGTCCAGAAATTCTGCAATTGGCAGTCCCAAATTTGTCAGCTCAGAGACAGGCAGAGGAAGGAGCAAAGCCACATTTTGTGGCACAGGAAATGAAAGTTGCCATTTTTAACCCCTTCCGTGTGTCCAGATTCCATTTCCTGCAGCTGCTTAGGGAAAGGTCAGACCACGTGAGCATCCTGGATTCCCTTCAAGCCATGAATAGACTGGGAGTGAGCAAAGGGGACTTGAGCCCCAGATTGTAAAAGGAAACATAAAGAGGGGTGTTGAGTAATGTATAAGGTCAGAGACAAGGTCATATTCTTCCTAACAGCCCCATTACCTAACTGGGGTGCCTGGTAGATAATTGATGACCTATGTTTGTTGAATGAATGAAAAAAATGACCCCCATACAACCACCTTGATGTCAAGCTCCTGAAATATTTCAGGAAGTGGCCGGATTGCTCCCAGAATCATGACCATGATCTTCTGAGGAAGAGTGGACGCTAAAAGAGTGGGACTCCCTTGCCCATTGGTAGAGCTCCAGCTGCTGGAAGATCATGTGGAAAGAGCATAGGCTATTGCCCAGATGCCACCTACCAGCTGTGTGACCCTGAGCATGCTCCTTAACCTCTCTGAGCCTCATTTTAAAATGAAGCTAATTTTTTTTTCCAAATTAACATGAAAATATTTGAAATATTTCCTACTAAGCATGTACGTCGTAAGTGTTTTGTTCCTTTCTCTTCACCTTGGCTTACCGCCTCTCCAGGGATAAAAATCTTTGACTCTACATCTCTCCATTCTTTTTCTTCCTTTCCATGCTCTTGCCCTTGCAGTCTGGCATACCTGACAGCTCAGGCTTGCAGATATACTTTGGGACCTGAGCCTCCACCGGAGTGCATCTGGGGTACTGACAAGAAATATCTCAAAGGGGTTTCAAGGAAAACTATCAAAGACTTTGAGATAGAGCAGCTTGGGTTTAAATCACATCTCCTCCTATAGACAAGTTACTTAACTAATATGGGCTTCCAAATTCTCATCCATTAAAAAGGGAGTTACCGTGGCATCTTCACCAGCATTATTACAGGGCTTACAGGGTTGTCACCTTAAGATCCGGCAGGCTGTGCCCTGCACAGGGCAGCTGGTGAGCGTGAAGTTACAATGGGGCCCATGCTGCACCCCCTACACCATTGCGTCCCAGTTCAAGGCATTATGATCCCAGAGGAAGGGGCGCTTTTATCGGATTTGCATGAAGGTATTCTACAGGCAAAAGGTGGCTGTGGAATAGTATGAGAATGAAGTGGGATACAGCAAGAACATCACTTACCCTCATGCATAATTGGAGGAAGCTTTAAAAATATACCCCAAATCTGATTACTTTTTCTCACCACGTTACTGCCGCTCTGGAAGTCTCTTGATTCGTCTCCTGCCAGCAGCGTGCTGCAGCTGACTCATGATGGCTCACAAGAGCTGACTGCTTGTATTTTCAGGGCTTTCAAGAGTCTATTGTCGAATTGTTGGTAGTTTGAAATTGGCCATGGTGGGAGCATTTATACCACAGGAATTAGCAGACATTACAAACCAAGGCCTTTCTCCCCTCTAGAGAGCTGGTTTACCTGCATACCACTCACTTCACCCCCAGCAGACAATTCTCCACCTACAGGCAGAGTGATTAAAAAACAAACAAACAAACAAAAAACATAAATCCACATGTGTCATTTGCCTGCATCAAAGACACCTCATTGCACTAAGTATCAAGTCTAAACTCCCAGCGTGGGTCCATACCATCCCCATGTAATTGGGCTAGTGCCTCCCTCTGAGTCCTCATTGGCTGACACTTCTCTCCCCTCCTCAGCTTCAGCCATGCTGGCCTTTGGGGAGTTCCTGGACATGGAAAGTTCTCTGTGGCTTCAACCCCTTTTACACTTGTATCTTTAGCCTGAAGCACTCTTTCCCCAATATATCTGCATCACTTTCTCTCTCACTTCTTTCTGTTCTCCACTTGAACGTCATGCCTTTGGAGAAGCCCTCCCTGATCACTGTATCTAAACAGCACACCCCACCTATCCTCTGCTGCTGTTTTATTCTTCCTTATAGCACTTATCACCCTGCTATAATGTATATTTATTTGCTAACAGCTTTATTGAGATGCAGTTCACATACCATACAATTTGCCCATTTAAAGTATGAAGGTCAATGTTTTTCAGTGTATGTGAAGAGTTGTGCAACCATCACCACAGTCTTAGAACATTTTCATCACCTCCAAAATAAATCCCTTTAGCCCTCACCCCCAAAAGCTCCCCCAGACCACCCTCCCCATTTCCCACCAGCCCTAAGCAATAACTACTTTCTGTCTCTGTAGATTTGCCTATTCTGGATGTTTCATATAAATGGAATCATACAATACGTGGTCTTTCGTGACTGTCTTTTTTCACTTACTATGATGTTTTCAAGTGTCCTGCCTATTATAGCATGTATCAATATTTCATTCCTTTTCACTGTCAAATAATATTCCATTGTATGGATATGCCACATTTTATTTACCCATTCATCACTTGACAGAAAATTGAATTGTTTCTACCATTTGGCCTTTATGAATAATATTGCTGTGAGCATTCATGTACAAGTTTTTGTGTGGACATGTTCTTATATCTCTTGGGTATCTACCTAGGCGTGGAATTTCTGGGTCATACGGTAACCCCATCTTTAACTTTCTGAGGAACTGTTTTACATTCCCACCAGTGATGTATTAGGGTTCTAATTTCTCTAAATCCTCACCAATGATTATTATTTTACTTAAAAAAAAAAAAGTACCGCATAGCCATCCTAGTGAGTATGAAGTGGTAGCCTATTGTGGTTTTGATTTGCATTTCCCTGATGACTAATGAATGTTGAGCATTTTTTCATATGTCTGTTGGCCATTTGGATATCTTATTTTGCAACATGTCTATTCAGACCCCTTGCTCATTTTTAGAGTTATTTATATATTCTAGATACAAGTCCCTAATCAGGTATATGATTTGCTGTATTTTCTCCCATTTGTGGGGTTTCTTTTTTAATTAATGGACTTTATTTTTTTAGAGCAATTTTGAGTTTACAGAAAAATTGTGAGGTGTCTTTTTACTTTCTTGACAGTGTCATTTGAAGCACAAAAGTTTTTAATTTGATGAAGTCTAATTTACCTATTTTTTCTGGTGTCATAGATAAGAATCCATTGCCAAGTCCAAGGTCCCAAAGATAATGCCTATGTTTCTTTTTGTTTGTTTTGTTTTGCTTTGTTTTGTTTTTGAGATGGAGTCTCACTCTGTCACCCATGCTGGAGTGCAGTGGTGCAATCTCGGCTCACTACAATCTCCACCTCCTGGGTTCAGGTGATTCTCCTGCCTCAGCCTCCCATGTAGCTGGAACTACAGGTGTGTGCCACTACACCCAGCTAATTTCTATATTTTTTTAGTAGAAATGAGGTTTCATCATGTTGGCCAGGCTGCTCTTGAACTCCTGACCTCAAGTTATCTGCCCGCCTTGGCCTCCCAAAGTCCTGGGATTACAGGTGTGAACCACCTTGCCCAGCCATGCCCATGTTTCTTCTAAGAGTTTTATAGTTTCAGCTTCTACACTTAGGTCTTGGTTTATCTTGAGTTTATTTTTATATGTGGTATGATGTATGGGTCCAACTGTGGATATCCAGTTGCCCCAGCATATGTATGTATTTTTTAATGTACACATTTTCCTGCTTAGGCCATAAGCTCCATGAGGACAGAAATTCTTTTCTGTTTTATTCACTGACGTGTCTATCCTTAGCACCTAAAACATTGGCATATGGGGGCACTCCATATTTGTTGAATAAATGAGGAATAATTAACTCAATAAGTGTTATTATGATTATCATTACGCTTACTTTCTTTTCTTTATTTCTTTTTTTTTTTTTTTTTTTTCTTTTAAGACAGGGTCTCTCTCTATTGTCCAGGCTGGAGTGCAGTGGTGCAATCTCAGCTCACTGCAGCCTCAGCCTCCCAGGCTCAGGCAATCCTCCTGAGTAGCTGGGACTACAGGCATGCACATCACATCTGGCTAATTTTTGTTTGTTTGTTTTTTTGTTTGGAGAGATGGGGTTTCACCATGTTGCCCAGGCTGGTCTTGCACTCTGGGCTCAAGTGATTCTCCCACCTCGGCCTCCCAAAATGCTGGGATTATTATAGGTGTGAGCCACCATGCCCGGCTCATTATTTTACACTTTCAACCCCTCTGGGCTTCAACCCCTCAGCTTTAAACTCCTACAGCTAGGCCGGGTGCTGTGGCTAACACCTGCAATCCCAGCACTTTGGGAGGCTGAGGCAGGCAGATCACCTAAGGTCAGGAGTTCAAGAGCAGCCTGGTCAACACAGTGAAACCCCATCTCTACTAAAAATACAAAAAAATTAGTTAAGTGTGGTGGCATGTGCCTGTAATCCCAGCTACTTGGGAGGCTGAGGCAGGAGAATCACCTGAACCCAGGAGGCAGGGGTTGCAGTGAGCCAAGATCACACCAGTGCATTGCAGTCTGGGCAACAGAGCAAGATTCCATCCCCCCCCAAAAAAAAAAAATTCCTGAGACTAACCAGTCTCTCCAATGCCTCCTACTGCCACCCTCGGTCCTGGAGTTTGGTTCTTTCTGGTTCTAACTCTGATCCTCCAACCAACCGAAAGGTCCACTCAGTCCTCCCACATCCTATATGAGCCTTCCAAGCTCTCTGTTCCCTTCCAGTTTCCTCTTCCCTCTTCTCTTTCTGGAGCTTCTCACCCCCGGAGCCATTCTGGCCTCTGCCCTCCAGGGCCCACTCATCCTGCTCAATGAACAGTCACCCTTCTTAGTAAGCCCTTAGTGTCTGCCTAGAGTCTCAGTTCCACAAGGTGCTCTCAGGGGTTTGCCTTAGAGATCCCCGAGAGACCCCTATGAGGCAAATCAAGCACTGTGTCCTCCCTACCTTACAAATGAGACCCTGAGCCTGGAAGGGCTTGCTCAGGCTACTTGCAGGTCCCACAGTTTGTTACAGGTAGCATTATGCCTAGGACCCAGGTCTTCTGACTCCAGGTCAGGACAACTCCTATGAACAAAGGGATTTTTGCTTGCATGAGGACAACTCTACCAGACTCTCTGAAAGGCCTTCCCAAATTTCTAGTCATCTCCTTGGTCAAAATAAGCATTTTTTTTTACAACACCAGTTAACTTTTGACAAATGATTGCTGTGTGCCAGATCCTGTGCTGTTTTACATACATTCTTCTTCTAATCCTCACTAATCCGAAGTTCAGAGAAGCTAATGAACTTCTAAAAAACCGTACACGTTAGCAAATGGCAGAGTTGGAATTCAAGCCCAGGATTTTAACAACTAAACATTGCAACTCCCTCCCATAAGATGATTCACCTTAATAGGTTCCATTTTCCACAAGGAAAAGCAAAACTAGTCAAAAGAAAAAAACATCTACCGAGTTCTTCTTTGCCCTAATGGTGAAGATGGCTCTGCACTGGTCCTTATCCTCCTCCTTTCTGAAACAGGGACCCTAAGCAGCTCCAGGTACTGAGTCCTGAGTCGTGAGTCTTCTGCACTCACCTGCATGCCTCCCTTCTTGAACCTATCCCTCCTCCTGCTTTCCTCTAGCTCCTGCACCAGGCCCCAATCTCCAACCTCCTCTTCCCCTCCCACCCACCCCAAGACCAGGCCCCTCTTTGCTTTATGTTCTCTTTCTGAATCAGAGAAAATCTGCAGCCTTCCCTCCCCCAAGTAGAGCAAGACTAGCCTGTGGCTGAATAAAAGCTCTGAGTCGTGAGCCGCAGTCATTATTTTACTTTAACTTGTCATGCCCCTTCTTCCAAATGATCCCTATTCATCACTCTCTGCAGCCTGCCCCTCAGCCTGCACACATGTGGCAGCAGCGCTCCTCTAAACCATTCTTGGACATCTTCAGAG
Source organism: Rhinopithecus roxellana (assembly GCF_007565055.1). Taxonomy (NCBI): domain Eukaryota; kingdom Metazoa; phylum Chordata; class Mammalia; order Primates; family Cercopithecidae; genus Rhinopithecus; species Rhinopithecus roxellana. The sequence goes on from NC_044558.1 coordinate 4,472,485, forward strand.
AAGGACTTGCCTCCTAGGCCACCACTAGAGCCCCCTCCCCCCGCAGCCCCCAGCCTTCTAATCGCAGAGTTCATTACAAAGCCTATTGCAGCTCTCAACAACTGGGTGCTTAATGGAGATGGATCTGTCCCCCGGGATGGCTCTAAAAGCAGCACACATCAGTTAATAGTTTTTTCCTGCTGTTTTTTCCAAGTCAGGGATTGAACTGGTGACAGGGAAAAGAAACAATCCCCTTAATAAGTCTTTGGAAAGTAAATACTTGTTCAAATGAAATAAAATCATCATCCCTGGAACATGCAGGAAGGGAGGTGGAATTTCCTCCATTCCTATTTATGATCTCATCACCTGGGGTATGGAGGGGGGCAGAGAAGGCCAAGTAGATTGAGAAGCCTGAAGACCCAAACATTTGGGGTAGGCAAAAAATTACTTGATTATAAAACACTGGCATTAGCAGTCCCCCTACTCTCTGTTCTGCAGATTTGCATACTCAGTTGCACAAGCACGTGAATTAGTCTGGGTCTTTCTGTAAGGCCAGATTCTACTTAATGCTCTTTTAGGGGATCTATCTTGCCCTACTTATTTCTCTAAATTATCTTGTCTGATTTAATTCACCCCTCTTCCCCTTTTATCAGTCCTGATTCCACTCCCATTATAATCCTCAATGCGAGGGGGAATTAGTGTGCACAAGTTGGGGATGGCTGCGGGAGGAGGGAAGCAATTAGGAAAAGAAGCAGCAGAGGAGGATAAACAAGGCAGAGGACCCGCCAGCAGAGCTGGGAGGCCGCGATGCATCTGTCAGACAGAGCTTTTTCCAAGGGTGCCAAGGGCTAATGGACTATATTTTCTTTTGAAGTATTTTTTACTGATACAAATGGGCTACGTCTTACTGAGTATCTTTTCCTGATACACTCTAAAACATTGAAGAGGACTGCTCTCACAACCCACAATTTCCATTTCCTCCCCAAAGCATCTGTTGTTCTCTGAGGCACTCTTTGCAAGGCACACACACCACACACACACAGACAACACATGGAATACTTCTGGCATACTGGGCGCTGCTCGAAGTTAGCACCTACTTATCTAATTTAATTCTAAAACCAATTTTATTTTTGTAGTTGGAGAGTTGGCCAGACTGACCAGTTGTTCTGTAAACCATTTCCTTTTCTTCCTGGACACATAGCTGGACTACATTTCCCAGCTGCCCTTGCAATTAATTAGGTGCAGTCATGTCAGTGAGTTCTGCACAGTGCATTGAGAGCAACAGGGATGTGGGTCATTCTTGAGCTGGCCCATAAAACTACACAAACCTTAATATTCTCTCTCCATTCCTCATCGTTTGGCCAAATGAAGAGGGCTCTGGGGACTGCGTCGGGTGAGGGCTGGAGAGAGCCACAGTTGGAGGGATCCCGAGTCCCTGAGTCATAGTTGGAGGAGAGCTATGCAAAAGAGCCACTTGACCAGGGACACCCACGTTGGACTGTCACACCAGCAAGACATACATTTTTATTTTGTCAAACTCCTAACATTTTGGTTAATCAGCCTACCCTGACTATCACAACCTCCATTCTATAGACTGTGAAATTGAGACCCAGAGAACTTCTATGACCGCCCCCAAGGTCAAATAGCTATTCAATGGAAGAGCTGGGATTCACAGCCAGATTTTCTGGCTAAAACCATTGCTTTTGCCACCATACCACAGCTGTTTCATAATCGCTTCTGCTATTGCTTTCAAGGAAGCAAAAAATCTGCTGAGACACGCAGTCATTTTATACAAATGCATTTACAGTTCATTGATGCTGTCCTAATTAGTACCTTAATGAAGACGGCCCTGGGGAAAAAGAGACCTAAAGCAGGGAGGTAATCAGGGCCAGATCCTGGACATAATATGGGAAGAGATGTTACAAAGTCACCCTGAAGGACCTCAAAGCAGCCTTAGCCAACAGGGGCAATACAGGCTTAGGGAGATTGGCAGCAAGGGTAAAAAAATGGGTATACTGTGTTCACATTAGAAAAAGGTAGACTGAGTATCTCTTGTGGCAGGAAGAAAGTCATGAAAATGCAATAAAGAATCTTTGGAAAGCCATTATGCACAGCCAGCTCACTAGCCCACCATCACTCCTCTGTTAGAAATTCTTGTCATTTCCCAGTGACTATAGCATAAAATCCACCTCCTTAACTTGCAAACAAGGTTAATCATGATCTTCCACTCTTACCTATCGAGTTTCAACTCCTTCTTAAGGAGGGCAGAGGTAGAGTGTGAAAACAGTACATTATGCTCTATCTTAAGTCTTAAGAACTATCTTAAGTCCCAGAGCACACCATGCTGTCCAGGTCTTTGCAAATACTCTTCCCTCTGCACAGCCCTCCACCCCAGTCCCAGCCTCCACAAAGATGAGGTCAGATGCCATCCCATTCTCTGGTCTGGGTTTGATGCCCCTCCTCAGTACCCCCATGGTCTCCTCTGTACATCTACATTATATTGCTGGTCAAACGCATTGCAATTGTTCATTCTTGCCTCCTACCACACTATGTATTGTGCATCCTTCATATCCCGGCACTTCACAAACACATGGAACACAGTAGGAGCTTAATAAATGCTATATGGATGTGTGGCTAGATGGCTGAATAAACAGAATCCTGAAGAAAAAGTACTTGGCACTGATAGGTTATGTGCTCCCCCAAAAATGTCCGTATATTACTCCCTGGAACTAGATTGTGTTAAATGTAAAAAGGGAATTAAGGTTGCTGACCAGCTGATCTTAAGATAGAGAGATGACCCTGGATTATCCAGATGGCCCCAATGTACTCACAGTAATTCACAAAAGAGGGAAAAGGGAGGCCAAACAGTCAGTGTCAGAATGATGACATGTAAGAAAGATTTGACAAGCCACTACTGACTTTAAAGATGGAAGAAGGCCACAAGCACAGGAAGGCAGGCAGCCTCTATAGGCAGGAAAAGGCAAGAACAAACCAAATGAAACAATGCGAATTCTCTCCTAGGCCTTCCAGAAAGGTGTCAGCCCTGCATGCCAAGAAGTTTCAAAAGAGAAAACCACTTGTCATTTGTCCACATTAATTGGACCTATATGTGCAGGGAACTGTGCTAGGGCCTGGAGGGATACAGAGCTGTATCCGAACAAATCCTGACCTTGAGGTCTATCCTTCCAGGAAATCTGGGGTCGGGAGGGGTGCAGCAGGTAATGACCTGAAACCTGATCATTAGGTAATGATCTAAAAGATATTAGAAAACACTGAAAGACGGAGGGAGGGAAATGTAGGAAAGAACTGTAACTGGAACATGTGGCTGAGCAGGTGTCTCTTGACAAACACAAGCACAGGGAAACGCTGAAGTAGGCCACTTGCCACGCGACAGCAACAGGGGCCTCTGAAGGCAGCCGTCCTGTGTGGGCTCCAGATCAGGCTGTCCCAGGAAACCAGAACTCACTACATATGGAAAAGAGCTTCCCAGTGACAAATCTACAGAAGACAATGAGACTGCGAGCATGCTAAATCCAGAAGTCACACTTGTCATTACACAGATGAAAGAATCAACACTCGGAGAGAGGAAACTACCCTTGTTTTGAAGCCATAGTCTTCACACAACGGCACATCCTCAGCCCTTGATGCAATCTCTATGGTAGTAGTCATTACAGGTGTCACAGCTAGTGTGTGTGGCCAACAAATTCCCATTGTACTGTCGATTTCTTGAGGCAGGGGCTAATCTCATCTATTTTTTAAAATTCTCCTGAACAGTGATTAATACATGGTAATTAAAAAATAAATATTTGTTGAATAAATTAATGTAACATCCACAGAGGGAAAAATCAAATAACAAGAGAATTTTCAAATCATGGTACCAGGTGAGGCTGGAGAATAGGGAATTGGGATAACCAAGGGTTAAGACATAAGCAAAAGAACAGCAGGTGCAGCCAGTTCCAAGCAAGATTAGGCAACGCACAGGCCACATCCTCACTCCTGTGATATCAAGGCCAAAGTCTCCACTTCAGCCTCTGATTGGTCGGGGGCCAATCCATCATAGGATGTAACCAATTGGAAGCCTCTAAAGGGCACCTGGGGTGTTACCCAAATCCTTTAGCTTAATAAAAACCCTAAACAACCTTGTAATCAGGGCTCCTGAGACGCTTTCTTGAGCCTGCTCCCACTCTGTGGAGTGTACCTTCACTTCAACCAATTTGTGTTTTTGTTGCTTCTTTCATTGCTTCATTATTTTGATGCTTTGTACATTTTATTCAGTTCTTTGCTCAATGTACCAAGAACCTGGAAAACTCACAATCAAGACTTTTCCATCCAGTAACATAGGAAAAAGGGATTAGTAGTGATTTTTTCTTCAACAAATATTTATTACTTTATCACCTATGATAAAGTTATGTTTATTTTTTATTTTTTTAAAGACAGGTTCTTGTCATGTTGCCCAGGCTGGTCTTGAACTGCTGGGCTCGAGCAATCCACTGGCTTCAGCCTCCCAAAGTGCTGGGATTACAGGCGTGAGCCACTGTGCCCAGCCAAGAAAGTTATGTTTTAATGAAAGAGATTGAAAGGTATGTTTTTCTGTTTCTTTCAAAGCGTATGTTTTTCTATTCTGCAGTACTCCTGAAAACTCACATTGTAGCCCTCATTTGGGTGTTTACCAGTTGTGTGACCTTGGACTGGTAAATTAATCACTGAGAGCTTTAGTTCCTCATCAGGAAAGTGCAAACAAGGAGACCTATTTTGTTAGATTGTCTGAAGGATGAAAAATAGCATCTGCACAGCCCCCCAATGCCCAGCACATAGTAGATGTTCAATAAATGATAAATCTTATGAGTCTCCCCCTAGGCCGGGATACCTCCCTTTGTACTCAGTTGGGAAACTGACTCCGAAATAACAGAGCAGCTCCAGCCTTCCAGGCTCCCTCCCATTCTACCCTGCATGAACAGAACTCCTTTCTTCTAATATGCTTCCACCTACCTTCTTTCTTATCAGATCAGCTGATCCCTCTGCTGTGCTGAGAAGCTGAGGGCAAGCTCCGCTCCACACAGAACCTGGCCTGAAAGACATTCACCCACACGTTGCTCTGCAGAGTTATCCTCTAAATTCAGTACTAGAAACTTTTCTCTTTCAGCAGGTGACTTGTCTATATCCATAAATATGGACTAGTGAATAATGTTGGATTTCTGAAAAAAAAAAAAAACTAAATTGAAAAATCAGACTGGACATGAGTCATGCCTGTAATCCCAGCACTTTGGAAGGCCAGGGTGGGAAAATTGCTTGAGGACAGAAGTTTGACATAAGCCTGGGCAACACAGCAAGACCCTGCCTCTACAAAAATAAAAAATAAATAAATTAGCTGAATGTGGTGTCACATGCCTGTAGTCCCAGCTACTCAGGAGGCTGAGGCAGAAGTTTGAGGTTACAGTGAGCCAGTGAGCTATGATCATGTCACTGCACTCTATAAACAAACAAACAAACAAAAAAAAACCTATCACTGCATATATAAAGGATGGTCCTAATTTCATGAAATATATAAATATGTTCAGACACATAGGTTCAAATACAAAAGATGAAAATGAACAGAATTTAGTAGTATTACTTCCAAGCAGTAAGATTATGCATGGTTTTACTTTATTTTGTGTTTATGTGTTTTGGAAATTTCTACAATACAATGTGGGGTTACTTTTACAGTGAGAAATAAAACAAGTATTATTCATTCATTCGTTTCTCGACGCACTCCTTAGGGAGAAGGCAGAATGCAAAACACTTCCATTGGCTGCTGTGTTTACCCATATGTCCCACAGGGTCTCTGTCCCAGGATTCACCCTCTGCCTTTGCTCTTTCATTCCATCCAGGCAAATTCCTTTTGAGCTCCCTTTCCTCCCAGTTCCACATCTCTATTTGCTCAGAGCCACATCCCTGGAACAGCTCAAGCCTCTCGAACAGGCAGTGTCCCCTTTTCACTCACCTCCTTAAACCACCCTCAATGGGCGCCTTCTCCACACTTCCTGCCACCCCTTCCAGCCCCATCCTTGATTCCCAGGGGTACCTGCTTTCTTTTCTGTATCATTCAACTTGATTCTGCCAAGTGTGAGATGAGAAAGAATGAAACTTAGGACTGTAGGTGGGAAGAAGGGAAAAAAAGAAAGAAACCCATAAAATTCAAAGGAAGCACGATTAAATTGGCAGAACTTTGGTATATCTAGGCCAGGCATCCAGCAGCTATAAAGTCTTGAAAGACAACAGAACGGAGTTCACAGCGTCTTTTTCTTTCTCTTTTCTTTGACCCTGGTAGTAGGAGGCAGGTGACTGTGTGTCTGAAAGAGAGTAAATAAGATACTCCTTGTGTGAGGACACCTACTTTCCAAGGACAAACACCATCACAAGGTCCCCTCCAGACCGGAGGGAGAACACCTAGCCTCCAGGCAAGCAAAAATGCCTCTTTGCTGTCTCCAAAGCCACACCTGCGGAAAGCGTATTTACCTGGGTCTTTCATATTCTCTGACTCATGGGTTTAATTAAACTTTCTAACTGGCTATGTGTCTTTTACTACACTTGAAAAACAACAATCCCAGCTGTGGCTTTAGAACTGACTTGCACACCCAGTCTAGAGGCTCATTTATAATCACAAATACCAAGGGTCCGATGACAGAGTTAAAGGAATTACTGATGAGAATAACGTTATAAGACAATCTCTGTTTTTCTGTAAAGTTTTCTTTTTTTAAACTTTGGATGTTTGTCTCTCTTCTTGTTGCTATTTCAGGGAAAAGAACTGCCAAATGGAGTTCTTCCATCTTTGACTTAAAAAGGGGTGTGGGGGGTAGAAGCTGGTCCTTGCTACAACATGAGTGCCAACAGTTGGCCTGGAATCAGTGTGCACAGCCAGATTTTCAAATTCCAGTAACCAGGAGTCTGTAATGAAAAGACACCTACAAATGTCTCTCTCTGAGGCCTCTGGCCAGGAGGCGTGGGGATCTTTGGTCCTTTCTGGAGCCAAGAGACTCTAAGGATGGAGTGGAGAAAGGCAGAATGCTGCCAAGAACTTGCTGGGTGTGTTTTCCCAAAGCACATCTGAGGTAAAGTCTGTCTGTCCCTGGATGTGCCAGACCACTCCACACCAGGGCCAAAGGCGAGCTGGATTTCAGAACAGGGACCTGTTTGTTGTACCACATTGCTTTCAGGGAGCAACTGGCCAGCAGGTCTATTTGCCCAACCTCAGCCACCCTCCCACAGGCATCTTGGCTGCTCTCTGAAGAACCTCCCTTCCTTGCCTTTTGGGTGGAAGTGGCCCTGAATTGCTGTTATTTTTCCAAACTCCTCTGTGTATAAACAAGATGTTTGGAAAAGCTCAGATGGCCACAGATCTGCCGTGTTGGCCACCGATGGTCATTTGCAGGGCAGCACTGGACAGCATCAGCAGATGTGCTTCTCCCCAGCTCTAGACATTGCCCCAACCACCACATCCCACCCCCACTTCCACTTCACCTCCTCTCCCTCTCTTTTCAAGAGAACTTGGCTACAGGGAGTTCAGACTGGTAGGGGTGAGGTAGATGAGAGGCCTTCAGTAATTTTAAGGGTGTTTCTTATCAGGGTTGTAAGGAGTCATCCCTGTTCCCAAAGGGTTCAAGGAAGAAAGGGGGAATCCCATAGGTGGGAATCTGACTCCCCTGACAGAGCTCTTCTCGAGACTCTAAGAGCTGGGGTAGGGCTCCAAAGAAGAATCCTATATGGAAAATTGTCTGTCCATGATGAAAGGTACCCTGGGCAAAGTATTTCTGAGTACAGACCCCCTGTTGCTTCCCTCTGACTGAACAGAAAGATGCACACAAGCAGACCAGCCCACGGATCAGTGGGCAGCCAGGGCCAGCTCTGCAGGAGCTAGGTGCATCCTGCACACAAAAGTCCCCCCATCTGAGGGTGGGCAGAGGCGAGGAGAGCCTCTAGGGAGGAGAATGAGAGTAGCAGCAGCCACAGGCTCTTTTCCTGGCTCACCCAGCCACCCCTACCCGGCCAGTCCCCAGGCTTAGCTACAGACATGTTTACACTGATGCACTGCCTGCCATCGCCAGAGGTTCCCATGGCCGTCCAGGTTCCCTGAGCCCACTGCAGTGGCTACTGGAGGCAAGTGTGGCTCCCGCCCACCCTGTCCCTTTCCTCACTCGTAAGCCCTGCTGTCCACCTCCTGCCACATCCATCCCATAATGTCCTTCATCCCCTGAACTGTCTTTGCAGTTGCCATTCCTGTGGTCCCAAGCCAGTGCTTTCCTGTCCCCTCAGTCCACCTCCACTGTTCCCTATGCCACGCTGGGGAACTCAGGAGCGAGCGTTCTAGGTCAGGAAGGCAAACAAGGCCAGGCAGGTAGCCAGTCCCCAGGACAGCAGTCTGCCCAGGACCAGAGTGCCAGCCCTCTCTTTTGGGTGTGACCTAGTGTCTGGCTCCAGCTGGGTAAGAGGAGCCCGTATGAAACTGGCAGAGCCCCAGGTTTTAAAAGCAGAGCACAACAGAGCATTTGTGCCTACAGCATCTGCACCACAGGATCCATGGCACCTACCCCATATCTGGGACCAAACTCTAGGGAAAGAGTTCCAGTAGACAGGGAAGGGACCCCATGATAAAGGTTGGGGTTGGGGGCTCCAGGAAGAAAGGGGTCACACAGGTTATGATGCTAAAATTGGAGCTACTCTTGGATTCCTCTTGTTGTCACTGTTACTGCAATCTGCATTCTTAGATTTTCCCCTTTCCCCAGGGATCAGAGGAAGCTGGGAGGTACATGGTGCTCCACTCCATCTTGAGTGAACTCCATCTTTAACAGAACTCTCCTGCCCTGGAGAGAAGCTCTTGAAGATTATAAAGTCACTAGACTAATTGTTGGAGATTGTCACTGTGGTGGCTGTGACCCAGTGAGGGCCCACTAGACACTGCGCCTGAGCTGCTGTCTACCCAGCCCTGCTTCTCACAGCCAAGCACTGCACATACACACACAGGCATGAGAGGGTCACAAAGGCTGTGGGGAAACTAATTGTTTCAAAAGCATTTTGAAACACTTGGTTTATTAAGAAATGTTTTCCATTTTTTATTAAAATACCTAAGAGCACCACATTTTTATTAAAAAATACCTGAAAGATTCGTGTTTGATTGTTTAATGGAGAACCCAGAGCAGTAAATTGATGGAGACCACCTGGTAGGCTTAAGCAATGTTAGGGTAGGATTTTCAACAGATTCCCAACAGATAGTATCTTTGGGGCTCAGGAGCAAAAAAATCAAAACTCTCAGGAATTCTCCAAATCATAAGTTATTCTTTAAGTATTTCTAAAATTAATAATACTTTTTACTCATTGTTTTGGATATCTAAAAGTTATTTCATAAATAAGAAATATTAAGTTCAATAACATTTATAAAAACTATAGTCTGTAGCAAATATTCAAACTCTGGGACATTCCAGCAAACATTATTGTGTATATTCAGATAATGTAACATTCAGGTACCCTAGTAAGCTAGCAGCTCTAGATAGAATCACAGGTTGAAACTGACAGTTTAAGAACATATTTTGCTTCCAAAACTTGATATTTCTTAAAACACCCTTCATAAGATTTGTATGAATATTTGCATAGAATATACCATGCTTAAAAAATACTAATATGTATTTTATTTGCAACAATTACTCAACGTTACAGGCAGACAAATCACAAACGCACATTTATAACAGGGCTATTGCTACACATAAGGATGTTAAACTGATTAGATCACGACTGTTTTTTTTTTTCTTTGCACTCCCGTCCTGGTGTTCGAAAACATCAACCTTGATCTTGGGCTATGTCTGTGTTTTCTGCTCTTGTATTCCATTGGACATCAATGGTTTCATCAGACCAGTAACAGCTCTATGTCACCTGCAAAACTTTAATTCTCACAGGAGAATTATAAAGCTGTTTTCTGTTTTCCCCATTTTTCAACTGATTTTGCTTTGAATTTGGGATTTGGAAAAACCAAAATTTCCTGAGCAATGCTAGGAAGGGATTCCCGTATGGAAAACCTGGTCAAGATCGGCTGCAGACCCATCAGGAAGGCCCACCAGCAGGCTCTCTGGAAAGCAGAGTAGGCAGCTTGATGAGGGGGAAATAGCTGAGACTCAGGGGCTCCAGGACAAAGTCCGTGTAGCAACAGCAAAACTCAAGCCCATTTTCATCAATTTAGTCTCAGCTAGAAAATGCCCTGGAAGCAGAACCACCAGCCTCACTCAGCAGTTAATGAAGAACCTTCAAAGAGTGAAAGAAGGTTGACAACTTACTTTGAAAGGCCAAGTCCTAACTTAGCCTTTATGGCTTGTAAGACAGAGAAGGAAAATATTAACATTAGGGAATGTTGACATGCCTGGTTTCATTAGTTAAAGTTAGAACTATACCTACTTCTTATTTCGTTATATAAAGTTGAGTTTCTTCCTAGGTTTTTTTTTTTGCTACGGAAGCCAAACATCTTTCTGGTGATATTGACAGATTTGGTTTTTATAGTTCCAAGGAGATGGTAGATTTGGAATCTTGAGACATATTTGCTCCTTTAAACCACATTTGTTAAGATGTGGGAGAAAACTGTGTTTGCTAAAATTATAACTTAAAGTCATGAGCCGTTGATTTTACCCTTTAATCCTAGTGATAATTAACTCGACCTGACATTACAGACCTCACTCTATTTCATTTAATCTCTATAAAAGGACTTCACACATTTCTTTAAATTTAGAAAATTAGCTAAAAGCACATTTCCTATTGTTAAAATGTATTACAAGTAAAATGAGGGAACTCTGTAAGAGATTAACTTTAAAATTCTAGAATGTCAACGCATTATGGCATGGCTCACAGCTCTGTACCCTTTAGGTCTTACACAGATGAGGAAGTTGCTCCCTCTGAAGACAGACTTGGGATGCTCAAGCCTCGTGTAGGTGATGCTTAGGGCCTGGAGAAGAGGATCAACCAGGCACGTGACGGCAGTGAACCCTGAGTCTCAGGCCGTGCTCCCTTTGGAAAAGTGCCAGAATCCTAGGGAAGTAGAGGCTGCAACGCTGCAGTAAAGAGTGGGACAGATCCAAGCTGCATTCCTAGGATTTCTGTTTGAAGTTTGGTGTTGTAGGGAGAAAAACAAGCAAAGCTGCCTTGTAATTCTAGTTTTAGATAGGTGGAATGACAAGAGGAACAAGCCTGTTACTTTAGGGCCAAGAGAGGAGCATTTTGTAACAGTAAACTGTGGTTCTTCAAGGCTGCTATAGCATGGCTTATTCCCATAAGGGGATAAATTGGGCATGGCCATCTGGAAATTGAGAAGTAATGTGGGATGGGGAGAAAATGGCCATTTGCAAGATGCCCCAGGGACTTTCACTTTTTGAGTCAAAGAAAGGGAATGAATGACGGGTCCACAGTTCCAGATATCCAACTCCTGGAATCAAACACAGACCTCTCTGTTGGGGTTTTGGCGACCTTTCACACTCCAGGGTCATCGACGAGTTTACTTGTCATACTTACTGTTGTTTACAAGGTCATACTGACTTACAGTAGAGCTCCAGTGTTCCCAAAAATCAGAGAGAGGGGTCAATAAATAATTAACTTGGTTTCCAAGGTAACAGTTTCCTGAGTGGACTGAAGACAGTCACTGAGACAACCTTCACATGTCCTGGCGAATGAAAGCTAGAAGTAGACAGTGACCAGATAAGCAAAATTCCATGTAGATCTTAGGACAAGGAATGCATAGGTGGTTTTAGGGCCAAGGAAGCAAATCAATACGTTCTTTGTCATAACTAACAGGCTACCCTGGAGAACGGAGCTGCTGGGGGAAGCTCAGGACCCCTGGGAAACTGGGGAGCCTAAGCAGCTTTCTGCATCCTCGCTGTAAGTGTGAGAGAATCACAGATTTCCCTCAAAGAATAAAGTACACCAAACTTGAATTAAGCTGCTATTGTTTATCATTGCAGTTAAAAGGGAAGAGGTTTTTAGTGTCTATCTAGCTAGGCGTTCTTTGAGTTTATTTTTTGTTTTTATTTTTAAACAATTCCAGATGTACAGAAAAGTTGCAAACATAGTACAAAGAATTCTTGTAAACAAACCCTTTACCGTTCATCCAGATTCACTTTTCCACATTTGCTTGATCATTCCCACTTCTGTCTGTCTGTCTATCTATCTATCTATCTATCTATCTGTCTATCTATCTATCTATCTATCTCTATCCATTCACTGCTCCATGGAATCTGTCTACTGCTGTATCCATCCATCCACCCATCCATCATCTATCTATATAAAATCTCAGAGACAATGTCCCTTCCCCTCAACTCCATCCAGGGACCATTTTGTAAAATAAAGAACATCCTCTTATACAGCCAGAGTACAATGATCAAAATCAGGATACAATGCTATGATCTAATCAATAAACCTTATTCAACTTCCACCTATTGTCTACTGCTGTCCTTTACAATCAAAGGGGGGAAAAGCCCTCAGGTCCAGGATCTAATCCAGGATCACACATTACATTTAGTTATCTCGTTAGTCTCCTTGAATCTGGAACACTTCCTCAGTCTCTCTTTGTCTTCCATGAGTTGACATTTTTGAAGCACACAGACCATCTCTTTTGAAGAATGTCTCTCAATTTGGGTTTGATTGATGTTCCCTCAAGATTATAGGTTCAGGTTCTGTATTTTGGCAGGAAAACCATAGAAGTGATATTGTGTTCTTCTTGCATTATATCAGGAGGCCCATGATATTCGTTTGTCTGACAACTGGTGATGTTAATGCCAATCACTCTGTTAAAATTACCGTTATTTATTTTAATACTCAGATTGTCCCAGATCCGGCCAGTGGAAGCCCCCTTCAACCTGACCATTGTGGTTTGTGACAGGTCCCCATAATTTTTTGAGCAGTTTATAACTTTCTAAAATAGAAAGATATCCCAGCCTCAGTCCTAAAATTAGCTATTTCTCCAAAGGCTTGTAATTCCTTTTACTGGAAAATATTTAGAAACAAGATCTGCATGCTAGGTGCGAGCAACGTGTGTGTGCATGAGTGAATGTGTATATGTTCATTTACAATATGGAAATATAGTTAGGTTCAGTTAATTTTGTTTATACTCCATTTTGGGTTTCTATCTTTATTGATTTTATATATTTATATTTTAAGCATTTGAAATATAATGTGGATCTAGAAGTCAAAACTATAGAAAATATATAGTTAGAGAAATGTCACTCTCCCCACATCCCTTCTATCCCGTTCCTATTCCCAATTTTTTCTGCCCTATTTCCAGCCACCACCACCAACTGTGACCAATCTCATTATTTTCTTATTTATTCTTCTTATGTTTTACTTTGCAGAAATGAACAGATACAGGTATATTTTTCCCTTATTTCTTAACTAAAAAGTACATAGTATAGATACAACTTTTCTTTTTCCACTTAACAAAAGATACTGGAAATCACCCCATATCAGTTCAGACAAGGAGTCTTTGTTCTTTATCATAGCTGCATAGTACTCCATTACATGGAGGTATTCAATTATTCTCTGATGTTCAGCCACATCGTTTTTTGTTTTCTTTTTTTCAACATTTCTCAGTTACAATGAATACTGCAGAGAGTTACTTTGTGCATAAGTATTTTCTTATTTTTGGAGGTAAATCTCTAGAGGTGGAATTACTGGCACAAATTGAAAATGTACACACAGTATCTTTAGATATTGCTAAATATCTCCAGTTTGCATGTATAAGATTGCCTGTTTCCCACAGCCCTTCCAAAAGAATGTGCTGTCCTACTTTTTAATTTTTACCAATTTAAGTGAAAAGTATCTCAATACTGTTTTAATTTGCATTTCTCTAACTATGAATGAGGTTAAACATCTTTTCACATGTTTAAGGATATTGTGTCTTTTATCCAACTTTCTATTGGGTACATGCTTTTTCAAAACTTTGCTGTGAATTGCGTTTTCCTTTCAATTTGCCAGGCAGAAGCTAGAAGTTATACATTTGCTTACCATTCATCTTGTCCCTTGATTTTTTCATAATAAAATTGTATCTGCAGTAGTTTTAGTTCTTGATATGGCAGTGTTCTTAGTGAAATTTTAATCAAGCTGTCTATAACCCGTACACTTTTAAAAGTTCATTTTTGTAAGTTTTTTTTTTTTCTGTCGCCCAGGCTGGAGTGCAGTGGTGCAATCTCAGTTCACTGCAAGCTCCGCCTCCCGGGTTTACGCCATTCTCCTGCCTCAGCCTCCCGAGTAGCTGGGGCTGCAAGCACCCACCACCACGCCTGGCTAATTTTTTGTATTTTTAGTAGAGACAGGGTTTCACTGTGTTAGCCAGGATGGTCTCGAACTCCTGACCTCCTGATCCGCCCACCTCGGCCTCCCAAAGTGCTGGGATTACAGGCGTGAGCCACCGCGCCTAGCCCATTTTTATAAGTTTTAATTGATTAAATTCTGTACCAAATTATCACCGTCTTGCTTGCCTAATGCCTTAAGAAAACCTAATGATTCCCCAGATCATTTCCAGGCAGCCCTGACATGGGACTAAGAGAGAAAAGCGGACCTCTGAAGAAGGGGTTCTGGGAGCACATGCTTGAAGGGTAATCCCACAACACAACACACACACAGGGCCATCCTACCTCCTCTCCCACCATGGTGCCTGGTCCCACCAGCCTCCAAGACCTTGCCAAAAATTGGCAGGCTAAGCTGTATCTTCCCAACTCACCAACCAGCAGAAAACATTTATCCAGCAGACAACCATAGAATCCTTGGTTTTAAGATTTGCCTGCAGTCTCTTCTTTGTCCCCAGAAAGCGGCGTCCCTCTATTTAAGCCTCATCTTCTCCATAATTTGCAAGAGTAGGAGGAGGGAATAGGTAATTCAGTCATTAAATGTTATAACCTACTAAGAGAAAGGCTCCGATGGCCGTGGATTTTCTTACCTTTCTCAACACACTGTCCCCCGGATAGCTGTGATGAGTTCAGGTGCCTTCTCTCCTCCCTTCAGCCTCCAGAATCTCTTTGGTGTGGGAGAGATTAATAGTCCAAATAAAACCGCCATGGGAGGAGGAATGGAGGAATTTTTAAAAGTCACTTGTCTACTTGCTGCATCTCTCAGGACAGCCCAGGCAGGAGGGAGAATTAGTGCTACCTGGAGAGCTGTCATGCGGCCGGCCTGAGAAGGGCCCAGCCTCTCACGTGGAATGGCCCCTGGCAGCCTGGGGAGTCCCCAGGCAGATGCGCTGGGGAGGAGGAGTGGGGCAGATGGCGACAGTAGCTGTCGGGAAGGGAGGCTAAACATCGTGGGCAGAAGTCAAAGATAAACTTCCATCCTCCTCCTTCTCTCCCCACATAACAGCCAAAAGATGCTGGTTATTTCAAGGAGTTTCTAAGAATGGCATTTGATATATATCACGACCTTCCCAGGGAAGCTGGGGATGAGGCATCAGAGTTTCCTCTCCGCTCTGCAACAGAGACACCCCAGCACACGCACGGGCCCCACCTGAAGTTGCATAAACACACATACACATGCTTTCCTTCTCATTGAGAAAGGAGCTGGGAGTATTGGGAGTAGAAGTCATTCCACTTGCAAGAATTGATGACCCAGATCCAGCGCCGTCTGGCGATCACTGGCTGTTGGTCTGACCCCAGTCTCCGACGGCGTGCTGGATTTCCCACGCTTGCGTGGTACAGGTCTGGAGCACAAGCACGTGGTTACCTAAAAGATCCTTCTTCATCTCCAGACACCGCTTGGTATCCCTGTTTATGACAGCTCCTCCCTGGAGGGGAAGAGAGACAGAGCCAAGGTGCTGAAAAGCCTCAGTAATTCATCATCTCTTCTGGCCCTGCTCTCCCTGCTGCGCTCAGCCACATTCTGAGGGACCTCTCGGTCCTCCACAAGTCATCCAGGGGAGAAAAGGAAGCAGGATGTAGGATGAGACCACCCAGTGCTTCCTCTACCAGCCCCATGGCAAAGTGACCAACCAGGCGGTGTTGCTCTGGCTTCCTGTGATGCCCTCAGCCTCTTCTGAGATGGAAGCGTTGGGTCAGTACTGACTACCACGGAACAAAGGCATCTGTGAGAACGGTGGGCCTTCTTAACTTGGCCCTCCTTTCCACGTCCTTGCCCCTGACCCCATGAGACCCATCAGGGTCACCTTCACCTTGTGCTTCTCTCCCTCTTCAGGGAAACTGTGTCGTGGGCGTGGAGCAGGAGCTACATTCAGGAACCGCAGCCTCTGAGGCAGCCTCCTGCCTCTCCTGTGGAGGGGGCTTTGCCAAGGTTTATGACTGGGAACATGATAGGCATCAGTGCTACAATGGTAGGGTTGAATCCTTGCTCTACCATATACGAACCGTGTGGGCTTGGGCAAATTACCTGCTCTCTTCAAGTCTCAATGTCAATCTCATGTATAAAACGGGTTTAGAGTTAATATTAAGGTTAAAATCAGGGTTAATATTGATGGACCATCTTGAGCCTGACACATGAAACATGCAACAAATCTCAGTTCATCTCTGCCACTCCCTATTCTCACAGGAGAAGAGAAAGGAAGGGCCATCCTTCTCTTTGATTCTATGTGATTCCCACAACCTCCCTGAGCTTCTCCCCCCTTATCTTCATATCTCAGCAACTGACAATCCTGCCATCTGTCCAAACTACCATCTCTCCTGGTCCTGCCCTCTGCTCCTGGCCCTCTCTCTCCCACGTCCCTCTTTAACCCTTTACAGGACTCACATGATCTATATTAGTGCCTGGGTCAGGCTGTTTCCTCTTTATGCCCTGCCCTCTGCTATCATCCTTAGGGTGCATAACATTCATTCTGATGGCTAGTGAGAAACCCTGACCTCACTGTTCCCCTTCAGACAAACTGCCACCAAGTTCTTGAACACCAAGTGGGACTGACTGCAGCTCTAACATCTCCAGATTTCTGCTTCCTCTCTCACAATCACCTCCCTGCTTCTCATCTCTTCCCATCACAAACTGCCTCCAACGGCCCTTGCTCCCCCAAATTTGCCTGTCCCTGGACTCCCCGAAGCCCCAACCACCCCTTTCCTCCTCTGGGCACCCATCCAACATTGGCCATTCAGGGCAACTCTTCAGATTCTGGAACTTCTCCTCCACCACCGCCACCACTCCTCTCTCTTTGCTTCCAGACCACAGAGCCCTTGTGGACAGGGTCTGCCAACTGAGCAGGCCTGGCTCATAAACCTGCCCACAGCAGCCTGGCCCCAGAGCTGGGCTTACTCCTCAGGGTTCCTCTTCCAGGCCTCTTCAGCATGCTCTGTCTGTCAGCCCCCACCTGGCACTCACTTTAACTAAATGTCAAGAACACCACACTTCTATTCAATCCTCCCGTCCCCTGCAAGCCATCAGCGATCCTGAGGACACGGCCTCACGGACGATCTCAAAGGAGCGGCCCCATGCCCACCTCACCCGCCAGCAGCCCCCTCTGTTCCCTGAGCCCCGGCCATCCTCGATGCTAGAGAAACACTCTTCCTAACATCCGTCTTTTATTTCTCCCTCTTTGCAGATTCCTTTTCTACTGCCTTTAAACAAGTCCAAATGTCACAATACTAGAAGCACAAAATAAACCCAGACCTCAACTCTCCTAACCCTTTCCACAAACATTCAGTTTTTCTCTCCCTTTCACAATCAAATTCCCAAGCAACGAGGCAATAGCACACATTGGTTAAGATCCCGTGTTTGAATGCTGGGCATTTACTATACCGTATAGCCCTCAGCAAATAATTGGACTCCTCAGTGCCCTGGTTACTTCATGGGTGAGATGGAGTTAGCGATCATACTTCTCTTATGAAACCTATGTTTCATAAGAACTAAATGAGATAATGTTTAACCTCACACATGGGCATGTATGTGTTCAGTAACTCTTGGTTATTCTAATTTAGTGTGACCTTTCAGACAAAGTCAGTGGTCTATTTTCTATTTCCATTCAACTTCCATGTGACATGAGCTTTGACAGTGTTCCATACATCCTCTAGTTGCTTTCAAATTGTGTTCATCTGTATCTTACACAATTTTGTCTTGGGTTTGTTTGTTTATTTGTTTGTTTTGTTTTTGCTTTTTTTTTTTTTTCTTTTGAGACACAGTCTCGCTCTGTTTCCCAGGATAGAGTGCAGTGGCATGATCTCAGCTCACTGCAACCTCCGCCTCCTGGGTTCAAGTAATTCTCTTGCCTCAGCCTCCTGAGTAGCTGGGATTACAGCCGCCCACCACCACGCCCAGCCAATTTTTGTATTTTTAGTAAAGATGGAGTTTTACCATGTTGGTCAGGCTGGTCTCAAACTGCTGACCTCAGTCCATGATCTGCCCACCTTGGCCTCCCAAAGTGCTGGGATTATAGGCATGAGACACTGCGCCTGGCCGTTTTGGTATTTGTTTTGGGGTGCTGCCTGTCAGAATTTTTTTTTTTTTTTTTTTTTTTTTTTGAGACAGAGTCTGGCTCTGTCGCCCAGGCTGGAGTGCAATGGCGTGATCTCGGCTCACTGCAAGCTTCGCCTTCTGGGTTCACGCCATTCTCCTGCTTCAGCCTCCCGAGCAGCTGGGACTACAGGCACCCGCCACACGCCCGGCTAATTTTTTGTATTTTTAGTAGAGACAGGGTTTCACCGTGTTAAC
The DNA here is from genome assembly GCF_007565055.1 of Rhinopithecus roxellana. Taxonomy (NCBI): domain Eukaryota; kingdom Metazoa; phylum Chordata; class Mammalia; order Primates; family Cercopithecidae; genus Rhinopithecus; species Rhinopithecus roxellana. The sequence goes on from NC_044558.1 coordinate 4,491,094, forward strand.
CAGGATGGTCTCGATCTCCTGACCTCGTGATCCGCCCGCCTCAGCCTCCCAAAGTGCTGGGATTACAGGCGTGAGCCACCGCGCCCGGCCCAGAATTTTTAAAGGATTTTTGTTTTTGTTTCTTTTTCACTTTTACAAAAGTAAGAGATCCTTCCTTTTTAACTTGGAAAATATACTTTAAAAATATATAAAATACTTTAAAATAAATGGCCAGGGCTCAGGGCACATGGGCTACTGGCAGGTGAGGCAGGCATGGAGCAGCTCCTTTGAGATCGTCCGTGAGGTCATGTCCTCAGGATCACTGGCAGCTTTCAGGGGAGAGGATGATTGACTAGAAGTATATTTATTAAAAATATATTTTAAAATATTTTATATATAAAGTATATAAAAGCACTCATAACAAGACAACATTGTATATGTGGTCTTTACATCTTGCTTCTTTATATAAATTTAACATTCTACATACATCTTTTCCAATTTTATTAACTTTTTGAAATAGATTTCTTCAGAATATCATTTGAATGGTTATATAATATTCAGTTCAAGGATGAGCAAAGCATCCCCCACTGTTAGACATTTAATTTTTCCTTGTGTTTCACTGTGATAAGTATTAAGATATTTTCTACATTAATCCTGGCCTATGTTCTATACTATTTTTTAAGTAAAGATATTGTCCTAAAAAAGAATCAGTGCCTTAAAAAGAGTTATAGTTAGTCTGAGTTCTGAGGAGCGTCTGGTTTTCCTACACGTGGGCACGTTGCTTCTGGAGCCGTGCCAGTCTCCATGCTCACCAGCGGTGTGTGGGAGCACTCCCTCCCCACTTCCTCTTTCCCCGCACTTCCAACTCCTCACCATGAGCGCTCTCCTCCTCCTCACTACTCCTCACTACTACTCACAGAGACCCTCTTCGTATTGTGAGCTGTTGCTTCACCCTGAAGATGGATGACCTTCCCCAAATGCCCCCTTACTTCAGTGGCGTCACTATCCCAATGCAGTGCTCCTCAAGTTCAAGTCCATGTGTCTGACTAGGCCTTCTCTTCTTCAACTGGCTCCCCGCCCCATCACTGGCTCTCTTGTGAGTCACAGGGGTCACAGCCTCCTCTGGTACACCCAAAACACAGAATCATGAAATCAAAGAAAACAAAGGGATGATCTAGTCTCATCTCCCTCTCAATTTTGGAAAATTGCTTTGGTAACTTTTTAGCAAATGAATTTGTAAGCTGTGTCTACAAAGAAAAGTGAGAACCAGAAGAGCCCAACATTCAATCAAGTATCATTTTTCATATCTGAAAGAATTGTAGACCTAAGAGGTAAGATGGATGGAAAAGGGTTAGATGGAGTGAATCCACTCAAGACTAATTAATATTAGGTAACCCACCAGAAATTACATGATCACCTCCCCTTTCAGCTTTTGTAGTTCTTGACATAGTGGCCATAGAAATGGACCCAGCCTGTATGTTAGAATGATTGGCAGAACTTCCCTGGATGTCCTGCCTTCCAGATCTCACAGCCAACCCAAATCTCTTTTCTGTCAGTAGCCTCAGTCAGCTGAGAAGGCGATCATCCAAAATTTTCTTGGCAAGGCAACTTTCAAAATGTTTGGAATGCATAATTATTTATTTAGTAACGGTAGGCTGTTATCATGAAAAGAAAAACAGAAAAAAAGATATGGAAAAATGAGAATAAAATTTTATCTAAAAATATTATTTCTTTAGAATACATTGTATCTTTAATTCATAGGAGATTTAGGATAAAGTGTAGCTATTAAGGGAATCAAATACATAGCACTTGCCAAAGATTCTGTGTATATTTACTATCTTTAAGTACTTGTATCTAAGAAAATGGGCATCTTACAGATTAATCTTGTGACAGCAATTTTAAAATGTATATTTGAGTAATTAAATTGGTGACCTGATGGTGAAATTTTACTGACTTTATAAACACTTCTAAAACATTTAAGAGAACTTAAGAATTGAAAAATTTAAAGTCAGGTCATTGAAGTTCTTAAGAAAGGAAATTTAACGTATTAAATTTGTAAATACAGCTCATAATGTTTAATGGAATTTAAGTTATTAAATTTAAAAAAAAATCTTCTTTAAAGGGGATTGTCAAAACTTGTTAGCCTTACGGATAAAACAATAAGATTTATAACCTGAACTGAAAAGCTTAAAGAAAAACCATGATTCTTTGAACACCCCTTTGCACCAAGTACCATGCTAAATGCTTTACACACACTATCTCATTAAATGTTTTAATTTATAACTTGAACACAGTGATTATTAATTTTTTAAAACCAAGTAAACTTGTAGTAGTTTTCTTCACACGAACAAAAAAGATAGGACTGAGGACATCAAAAACTCATATTTAGCACCCTAGGCCTGCCAGATGCTCAGACATGTTGTGCTTGGTGACTGCCATTGACGGAGAACTCACCACCAAGCTCACCAGCCTATTCTTCTGTGGGAAACCTGAAGCTGTGAGGCCTTTAGTAAGTCCTCCCCTTGCTCCTACATTAAGTCAAAATCTGCCTCCTTAATCTTTACCTATTGGTCTCAGTTCTGCCCTCCTGAGGCATTAAACAAATCTACTCCCTCTTCCTCATAAAGACAGCGTCGCCTTTTCTCTATCCGTAAGCCTAACAAGCCTTTCAAGCTCATATCTCCAGGCCTGCCAATCTTCCATTTGCTCTGCAACCATTTGTCGAGTGCCTGCCATGTTCTACGGGTTGTGCCAGATGCTAGAGAAAAAACAGCAAACCCCATGCCCTGCCTTCCAGCTCACAGCCAAATGATGAAAAGAAGCAAGTGAGCAGACAATTGCAAGAGATGGTGAGACGAGGGCTACAAACGCGCCCCTGAGAGCACCAAGAGGAACCACTCAACTGACTCCTCTGGGCTCACAGAAGGCTTCCAAGGAGGTGACGTGTAAGGCCAGGGGAACACTTTGTAGTTGGTCTGGTGACGAAGTGGGAGGAGGGGGAATAACACCTGCAGAAAGGCCTAAGATAAGAGGGAACCTGGATTTTCATTGAATTACACGTAGTTCCATAGAATTGGAGCATAAAGTGAGACACCAGAGACTGAGAAGACATTACTCTCCTCCTTCTAATCGAGATTGTCTAGCCCAGGGAAGCTTAATCTAGGATGCAAAAAACCTCTGAAACTGTAAGCAAATCTTGCACATAGGTTCATATGTATGTTTTCCTGGAGAGAGAGAGTCCACAGCTATCAGTGAATTCTCAAAGGGGTCATAAACTTTGAAAAGTTAGAAACTGTTGAACTAGATTGTCCGTGTGGCACCTGAACCAAGCATAGTACCGCATTCGGAGACACAGTCACAGACAGAGCAGTAGCTCCCTCCAGGAGGTCCTGCCCCTTCCTAACGAATTGGCCCAAGAGTGCAGAAGCTTTCGGAGCAACCCCATCCATTGTAAATTCCCCATAGACTGCTGTCAGCCAAGACCCTCCAGTCGTCGTCACGTGAATTCTGCCAGATTCCCTTCACCCTGTCCTTGGTCATTTGATGTTGAAGTTAAAGGCAGGGCTTCTACATTAGCCCCCGTCAGATTTCAGCCTAGTGTTCCACACCCTCTGATAATCATTAATAATAAATGGATCACAATGGCTAATGCATATTGAACACTCTTCTGCTCCAGGCACCATGCTAAATGCTTTGCACACGCTATCTCATTTAATCCTCCCAAAAGTCACATACAGAAGATATTATCATCTCCATCATTTTATAATGAGGAAACTGAGCTTCAGAGAGGGTAAGGAACTTGCTGTACTGAGCTAGGACTTGTGCCCAAACTCTCAACTGTTCAGCTACAACAGACTCCAATATTTCCTCTCCTTAACCACCCCTGCCTTAGTCAAGAGACTCAGTGTTTCATACCCAGTTCCCTGTTTCCAATCTTTTCCCTACATGGGGCCACAAGAAGTAATTCCCCTAAAACAGTATCAAATCAAATCTGAACCTTTCATATACCTATCCTTTAAAAAAACATGTAACTCGCCAGGCACTGTGGCTCACGCCTGTAATCCCAGTGCTTTGGGAGGCTGAGGCAGGCAGATCAAGAGGTCAGGAATTCAAGACCAGCCTGGCCAACATGATGAAACCCTATCTCTACCAAAAATACAAACATTAACTGGGCACGATGGCACATGCCTGTAATCCCAGCTACTCGGGAGGCTGAGGCAGGAGAATTGCTTGAACCAGGACCTGGGAGACAGAGGTTGCAGTGAGCCGAGACTGTGCCACTGCACTCTAGCCTGGGCTACAGAGCCAGACTCAGTCTCAAAAGAAAAAAAAACAACAACACGTAACTCACCGGTTTAAAATCCCAATATATATGCAGTCCATTCCTGGCTGCCTCAGAGCATCGTTCTAAGATGGGCTTCTCCGCCTTGCCGGGGTCTGTCAGGCAGCGATCTCTAGCACTGGCCTCTGCAATCAGTTGTCCCACATAGAGCTCCCCGGTTAGGTGATAGTAGACATTCTGAAAAAATGAAAAAGCAGAAGACTAGCCATAGGCATCGTCACCCAGCAGGACGCCCTAGCCGGAGGGAGAGCAGGAAGACTGATCTTGGGCCCCCAGACACCTAGTCACACCGGGAGCACTGAACCTTCCTGGACAACATGAAGCCGCCTCTGCTTCCTTCTCCTTAGTCTCCCCTTGAATCCAGGGAGAAGGCCAGGCCTAGGAGGGTTCCAACAGAATCAGAGCTTACATGGATGAAGAAGCTTGTCTTTGAAGGAAAAACAAAACTGAACTCCAGAATCTGTCACTGTAGGCCTCAGCGATGGGTTTGTTGTCAGAAAACCTTTTAAATTCCTGATTTGACACTGTCTTGCTCAGTGAGCTTGGAGAGGTAGATTATTAATGTGTCTCCATTTTTTCATCTAAGTAGAAACGATAGCTATTGTGCATGCCCCAAAAGGCTGCTATAACGGCAGCATGCAATGTTTCAGAGGACAGATGTGAATATTGTCTCTTAAAAAAAAAAAGTTCCAGCAGGATGCAGTTGCTCACGCCTCTAATCCCAGCACTTTGGCAGGCAGAGGCGGGCGGATCACGAGGTCAGGAGATCGAGACCATCCTGGCTAACACGGTGAAACCCCGTCTCTACTACAAACACAAAAAATGAGCCGGGCGTGGTGGCAGCGCCCGTAGTCCCAGCTACTTGGGAAGCTGAGGCAGGAGAATGGCGGGAACCCCGGAGGCGGAGCTTGCAGTGAGCCAAGATCGTGCCACTGCACTCCAGCCTGGGCAACAGCACAAGACTCTGTCTCAAAAACAAAACAAACAAAAAAACAAAAAACAAAAAAAAAGTCCCCTGGCTGCACCTTCCACATGGTGCCAGGGCTCTTCCATCCATCCCTCGGAGGAGCATCTGCTCAGCCTCTATCCTCTCTAGCTCTGTTTCCTTCTCTATAGGAGAAGCACAGGTGACTTCACCTGCCCACTTTCCCAGGCTTTCAAGGAGCCATGAGAAGATGGGGGAGCCGTGGGAGGAGGGGAAAAGGAAGGGACCAGAGGTGATTGTCAATGCAGATATCACCCATGGAGAATGAACATGACAGAGCATAGCCTTTCTACCTATCCTCCCTGTAACTGAGATGGAACTACGTTGCCATGGCTTTCTGAAGAAACTAAGACGTGCTCAGTTACAAGTGCAGGTCTGGGTTTCACCCTTACCCAGGATCTCTGCTCCTGCCTCCCCATCACCTATCACTGAGTCTAGACCCAGCAACGGTTACCAGGGGCTGAGCCATGACAGACTTGCCCAGGCAGGGCCAGGAAGACTGTGGAACATACCTGTGAACTGAATCCATGGCAGTAATGCATGATGGGGGTGTTGCCTGGAACGGGCCCCTGATCCAAGCAGACATTGTCATCCAATAGGTTTTTCATCTGAAGGGGACAAAACACACGGCAACACTGTTAGAAAGAGGCAGAGAATGAGGCCCTATCCCTCCCAGGGCCTACATTTTCCCCAACACACCGAGGGCACCAGGAACCACCAGCCACAAGGAGCAGAGGGTTGGGATCCCGGCAGGCCTTTCCTAAGCACTGGGAAACAGACCCATGCTGAAGGGAGGCGCTGCCGCGATGCCCACATTCTGGAAACACGCCTCACCTCACACCGTCACCACACACAGGGAGGGGCGTCTCTGCAGAGTTCAGGTGGGCAAGGCCAGTGGCTGCAGTTGGTGGAGAAACTGGGGTTGGACGGGGGTGGGGGGGTATCCAGGCAAGAGCTAGTTTTCAAGGGGAGTAAAAGCAGAAAGAAGGAAAAGAGATGGGGATTGGGGAGCAAGGGACAAAAGGAAATTGAGAGGGCTGGGGCAAACTGCTGAGGAAAAAGCCATGGTAGGAAGGGCGTCTTGGGCAGGACGGGCAATCATGTGATTCAGGGCTGCATTGTCTTTCACAAACATCTAAAATTCAGCAATTTCATAATACATACTCTTCCATAGCCCACGATGGTGTGGATTGGCTTCAAGAGTGGATAAACATTTTTCAGGTACCAGTCAAAAGTTTTACATTTCAGTTTTTCCCGGAGTGCGACTCTGGAAGAAATGTCTCCAAAATCTATTCCAGAGTTCTGTAAATAAAACACCAAGTGTTTCTGTGCTTTGACTCACGAAAGCTCTGTTAAAGCGAACTAAATATGGCCTGAGAAGGAGTCCATATTTCTGTATGTGAGTCCTTGTGGACGAACTGCAACCCAACTTAACAGACAGACAAGATTGAAACTCTAACTTAGGACTATGCACCTGTAACAACAGCTGGGTCTTGGCCAGTCCCAGCAGCCATACTTCAACCATTCATCCACTGTCGAGTGTTCAAACTGTGTTCCAATAAGGCAAACACGGAGCTGTAACCAATCCAGCTGCTTCTGTACCTCACTTCCAGTGTCTGTACGCCACTTCCCTTTTTTTGATCTATAAATCTTCTTCCACCACATGGCTGCGCTGGAGTCTCTGAATCTGCTGTGATTCTGGGTGTTGCCGCATTTGCGAATCATTCATTGCTCAGTTAGACTCCTTTACATTTAATTTGGCTGCAGTTTTTATTTTAACAGCGCCTTCACTCCACCAGTGGGTATGGACCACGCATGATGGAACTGAGTATTTTTCTGATAGCCTGTGAAGTAACCTTGATATTTTATATTTCCAGAGAAAGTGGAAAAACCTTAAACCCTAGAAAATTCTGCTTTTTCAAATTCTACTCCTTCAGGGCCCGCATAGTAGGGCCACTCAGGTTTATTTCTCCTCATGAGCTTATGCAGATTGCTCCTATTTGAGATGGTATTTACATCAATATAACCCAAAATACTCCTCACCATAGGGACAGAAAAGGCCATATCATGGCCTTTTGGAGATTTTTGTTGTTGTTGTTGAGACGGAGTCTCACTCTGTTGCCCGGGCTGGAGTGCAGTGGCCGGATCTCAGCTCACTGCAAGCTCCGCCTCCCGGGTTCACGCCATTCTCCTGCCTCAGCCTCCCGACTAGCTGGGACTACAGGCGCCCGCCACCTCGCCCGGCTAGTTTTTTTTTTTTTTTTTTTTTTTTTTTGTATTTTTTTTTAGCAGAGACGGGGTTTCACAGTGTTAGCCAGGATGGTCTCGATCTCCTGACCTCGTGATCCGCCCATCTTGGCCTCCCAAAGTGCTGGGATTACAGGCTTGAGCCACTGCGCCCGGCCTGGCCTTTTGGAGATTAAAAGAGACTTTTTGGAGATTAAAAGAGCGTATTGACACAAGAAGACTTCTGGAGATTAAAAGAGACTTTTTTAGAAGTGATATTTGTGGGGAATCAATGTAAAATAATACTAAAGAGGCAAATGAGAAAAAGCAGGAACCACTTGTGTATCTGCCTTCTTCCCAGAATTTTCCTTTGGGGCTCATTTCAGATCATCCCATGCAAAAATTTAGATCATCCTTTGATGGTTCAGTGTTTTACAGACAACTCTTTGTACAGCTTGAGACAGTCACAATATGACTCTGTAGAAATATAAAAGCTAGGGATGTCCTGGAGGGCACTTTCTTTTCCTATCATACCTTGGCATACTGGGACATCAGAATCAATTCTTACCCATCTCTCTTCAAACAGTGATCCAACTGTAAGAGGTTATTGACAGCTTGGATTATGAAAGGAAGCATTTTGGCATCTTTAAATTATAAAGAAGGCTCAGGCATTTCTGCACATTTTTACAATCTCCAGACCTAGTGATCCCAGTGTTAACCTGGCTCCTGACCCTAGGAGTCCTTCCAGACTTTCTCTTCTAGGTCCATCCACAGTTACCCACCATCCTGACTCCCCGGCTTTCTGGGGGCTCCATTAGAACCCACTGTGATGGAGGGATGAGTTTGTCAATGCGGTGACTCCTCCCTTTGGGCCAACACAGCTCCATATGCTCTAGCCCAGAGCCAGAGCTCAGGTACACCAGACAGCATAGCATGACCTTAAGCAGCCAGTGTATAAGATGTGGGCTTAGCTAAGAAGGCCATCCTTGGCTGGGTGCAGGGGCTGACACTTTCAAACTCAACATTTTGGGAGGCCAGGAGTTCCAGACCAGCCTGGGCAAAATAGCAAGACCCTGTCCCTACCAAAAAAACACACACACACACACACGCAAAACTTAAAAAAGAATGCTATCCTCATGCTTGTGCATCCAGTAAGAGGACAGCGCCTTCTCCCGCCACCCTACATCACACCTGCTATGTTTGTATCTCCCATTATAAAAGAGAGATGAAGAACAGGGAACTCACAAGCCACATTTCCTTGGTTTGACTCTTACTCTTCACATTACCTTAAACAAGTTTCTTCCAACTCTCAGGGCTTCAGCTTATCTGTAAAACTTAGAATAATAAAAAGAAAACCTATCCCCTACATATGTTGTGACGGCTAATCAGTTAATATATAGAAGGGTCCGGAATGCAGTACTGTACTGTTACATAAATGTTAAGAGCCATTATTATCACACCATCAGGACCTTACCCTAATTATTTAGGGCTGTGAGGGCACTTTTGCTTTATCCCGCCCCATGACGTAACTGCCACCTCCTCCTCTTTCATTCTTCCGTGCTGCTGTTCAGTTCCATGACTCACCTGGAGAGGTACGTTCCAGGCCAAGTAGACCATGTGTTTGTGCTCATCCATCCAGATTTCCGCCACTCGCAGAGCATTGCGCTTCAAGGCAGGGGTCAGATCCAAGGCGTAGGGCTTGTGGTGTCTCTCTAGGTGAGCAATCCGGGAGCAGGGCAAAATCTCAATCTTCCCTCCACACTGCCACACCTGCAGAAGAAGACAAAAAAATCACCTGTGCTTCACAGCCAATGGATTGCATAGCTTATTGACACAAGAAGACTACATTTTAGAACCGTTTTTAAAGAACGTAAGCTCAGTCCTCCCACTCCTGCCTTTATATTGCCTCCTAACCATCTTATCTAAATCATCTTTCCTTAGAAGTCTACTGAACTGCTTCTCTCCTGTCATTCAGACAACTCCTGAAATCATACTTCTTTCAGCAAGTCCTCCTACATGGACCAAAGGAGGGGCCTCTGCTCCCTTACCCCCAAGGAAAGTGTCCATGTCCTGAGAGGCGCCATGCCCTGAGCCACTCTCATTGCACTACGTTCCTCATGCCCCTTCTCTGCCTGCATGCTAGACATAGGGCAATGTGGCAGACAGATGCCAAAGTGACCCCATGATCCCTCCTCCTGGTGTCTACAGCTTTGCCTGATCACCTCCCCCTTGAGTGTGGGCCAGTGACATGCTTCTAACCAACAGAATACGGCAAAGATGGCAGGATGTGCTCGACTGCATGGATCGTGAATACACTGCATAAGATTGTAGAGTCCATTTTGCCAAGAGATGCTCTTGTTGGCTTTGAAGAAGGAAGCTGCCATGTTATCAGCTAACACATGAAAAGGGAAGACATGAAGAGTGGCTTCCAACCAATACCCAGGCTGAAACAGAATGCTTCCTCAGCCTGGAAGACTTTAAGGAACTGAATGCTGCCAATAAGAATGTGAGCTTGAAAGCAGATCTTTCCCCAGTGGAGCCCAGATGAGAACCCAACTGTGGCTGACACCTTGATGGCAGCCTTACAGAAGACCCAGCTGAACTGTGCATGGACCTCTGACCCACAGAAACTGTGAAATAATGAATGCATCTTGCTTTCAAACACTACGTTGTGATAACATTGTTATACAGCAATAGATAACTCATTTGCGTAACTTGACCAAAAGGTACCATGGATTATGACCCAATGACCAACATTCGTTTGTACCATCCTGATGGGTGTAAAACATACTTGTCAAAACACACATTCTCATATTGAGCTTAGAAAATACGATGTTCATCTCAGTAGCTAATGGGACTATCCAATCATATTGGATTGATGTGATGTCTCCTGTGTCTTCTCTTCACGGCTGCCTAAGTGAGCTGCAGTTTCTGGGAGGTAATTAGCCCATAGCAGTGGCTAGCAACCTAGCACACTCATAACAGTGGGAGTGCCTGAGATAGCGGTGTGTAGCTCAGGCCCCACTGGTTCAGTTAACTTACCAAAAGAGTGTCCAACTGAGTAGTCAGTCTCATTATGTGACTTTCAAATTGTTTTCATCCTTTTCTCCACTTCTTAAAACCCTAGATTCCCCTTCCTTTATACCCTATTTCCCAGAACAATGAAGGTTAAAAAAAAAAAAAAAAAAAAAAAAAAAAAAGCAAGGCTTTGAAATCAGACTAACCTATGTTCAGATTCTGGTTCCATCACTGCACACCTGGCAGCTAGCGTGTTTTGCAGCTGTCAGTTTTGCAATGATGGAAAAAGCTGACCCTCAACTTACTCATCTGCTAAAAGGGCACAGCCACTATTTGGGTTGTCACCAGGATTAAATGACATAACAAGAAATCAGTTATGGCAACCTCTGAGATAACCTAAAGTACACATTTTCTTTCATTATCCTTCTTTGGCTTTCCTCATTGGCCCCCAGAATGATGTGGAAGTACATCCAGCTTGCACTCAAATATTATTATTCTCTCTAGCCAAACATTCAAAATCCAAATATAACCTTACTCCAATTTTCCTAGCTGATGGAGGTCTTCACCTCACATGAATTCAGGGAGAAAAATTAACTTTGTCATAAGAAATCTTAAATTCAAGTTAAAAGTCAAGATTGTCGAGGCCAGGTGTGGTGGTTCATGCCTGTAATCCCAGCAATTTGGGAGGCCGGGGCAGGCAGATCACTTGAGGTCAGGAATTTGAGACCAGCCTGGCCAACATGGTGAAACCCTGTCTCTACTAAAAATACAAAAAGTAGCTGTGTGTGTTGGTGCACACCTGTAATCCCAGCTACTCAGGAGGCTGAGATAGGAGAATCACTTGAACCTGGGAGGTGGAGCTCGCAATGAACCTAGATTGTGCCACTGCACTCCAGCCTGGGCAATAGAGCAAGACTCTGTTTCAAAAGAAAAAAAAAAAAAAAAGATTGCCATTTATGAAGTAATGCCCATAATTAGCTTTGCCCAAAAGTCTTCAAACTCTGCTCTCAAAATTTATTCCCACTTGCCAAACTCCTTCCATCATCTCTCTCTCTCCCTCTTTCTCTCTCTCTCTCTCACACACACACACACACATACACACACACACACACACACACACACACAGACATTAAGCTTCTGATGATAATAATATATTACTTTGTGCCATATACTGTCCTAATACTTTCCATAAATTTAATCCTCAGCATACAGGTATCTCCCTTTAAGTAACCTGCCCATGTTTGCCAGCTAGTAAATGACAGAGCTGCATTGTGAATCCAGGAAGTTACACATCCAGTTCTGGCACAGCGCGTGAAATAAACAAGGTGCTCAACAAATGCTGTTTTTTCTTTCCTACGCGTATCTCCCTTCTTCACCTTTCCTACCCATCATCTCCATCCAGGCCATGGCCACCAGATGTCAGAATAAAGCACTCTCTGCAGCTCTGATAGTCAAGATCTGCTACTGGAGAAAGATCCTAATAAGTGCTTAGAAGTTTTAAAAGGCAAATAGTCACACACAAACCAAGAAGCTGGATATGGGCAGAACTGCCTGATCCAAAGAAAAGGAAAAGGATGACCCTATATTTTAAGCAAAGTCCATTTTAAAAATCACAAAATATTAAAATAAATAGAATGTATTGTAGAAACTGAAATGGCAGTGTTTTATGTATGTTTGGGAGAACGAAAACAGAGAGACTCAGCCTAGGTGCAGAAGGAGAGAACAAAGCATAAGGAACTCAGAAATAATGAGGGCTTTGGGTCCTAAGTTGAAGAATTGGGGAATTCACCTAAAGCTCTTGTAGGTAGGAAAACCCAGCCACAATGGAACTAGGGTCATCCTCAAGACTTTGCTAAGTACAATACATAAAGTATTTTTGCATTTATATTTTTTGTGTTAGAGACTACTTGTACTCCCCAAGTCTATTCTGCTCTACATCTCCAGTTATAGAAGAAACACCTGGGCATATAACCCACTAACTAAAGTCTATATTTCCCAGACTCCTTTGCACACAGGTGTGGCCATGTGACTAGGCAACGACCAATAGAATGTGAAAAGAAACAATATACACAACTTTCAGGTAGTGCTCTTAAAAAGAAAGAGCTTGCTCTCTCTCTTTCCCCCTTTTCTCTCCCTACTGGCTAGAATACAAATACTGTGTTGAGTGTAGCAGGACCACAAAATAAAAGTCTTGGTCCCTATCACCCTAGAGCTGCCATATTAATCCTGAACTGCTTATGTTCAAATTGTCATAGGAAAGAGTAATTAATTTCTATCATGTTGAAGCTTTTGTTATTTTAGCTTTTGTCAGAGAAGGTGAGTGAGCATTCTAATTAATATCTTTATAAAATTATATCAAATTCATTATTACATTGTGACTGTACCATCATTCTTATGAGGTACATTAAACAAAATGCTTCTCTCCGTTTCACAAACGGGAAAATTGATCAGACCACTGTATTTGTCTGTTTTCACACTGCCATAGAGAACTGCCTGAGACTGGGTAATTTATATAGGAAAGAGGTTTCATTGACTCACAATTCATCATGGCTAGAGAGGTCTCAGGAAAATTACAATCATGGAAGAAGGCAAAGAGGAAGCAAGGCACCTTCTTCACAAGGCGGCAGGAAGGAGAATGAACGCAGGAGGAACTACCAAACACTTATAAAACCATCAGATCTTGTGAAAACTCACTCACCATCAGGAGAACAACCTGATGGAAACCCCCCATCATGATCCAATTACCTCCGCCTGGTCTCTCCTTTGACATGTGCGGATTGTGTGGATTATAATTTAAGATGAGATTTGAGTGGGGACACAAAGCCTAACCATATCAACCACCATCCAAAAAAAGTTAGTTTTCTCTGCCAAAGAATGATTATGGCTTAAGGTATAACCCAGACAAGATTCAAAAGTTCATCTGTTAACATTAAATGTGGAGTCCTGAGTGGGTCCTTACTGGGTACAGTACATGGCTATGGGGTCATCAGTTTCAGTTAGAAAGAAATTAAAGAGAGTGGAATGAAATAAACTCTAGATGGGAAATTACTTTGTTCCTCCAGACACCACAATGGACCAGAGATCACCTTGTCACAAGCACAGAATTTCAGGGCTTGGAGGGGGAAAAAAGGTCATCTTACAGAAGCTTAGTCCACAGTGAGTTAGTAGAGACAGCATTAGAACTCAGGGTCAGTGTTTGTTACAATGCCACCCTGACATTCTTATTATTGTCACTTTTACCATTAAACATTTATTGAGTGTAAACCATGTATCACTCACCATACTAGGTGCCTGATGCAGGAGGTAAGGTTTAGAGGGCTTGGATGTTGCACACAAACTCTTGAGTGGCAAAGCAGGATTTTGACTGAAGTCTATCTCCAATACCTGTGTAATTTCCACTACTTTCCATTGCCTCTTTTAAGAGTTCAGCCTTAGCCTGAAAGATGAAAGATGAACTACCAAGAACAAACACAAACCCACAGGCCAGCCGCTTCTAATGAGGCCCTGAAGATTATGCCAAAAAGGTAAAAGAGCTACTGTGGAAATGATATTTTATCCACAAAACCTCTTCTAAATTGATCCTGATGCATGAAAATTTATTGGCCTCAATTCTTCACACCATTTTAGGGTTGGTCATGTGAATTACACTCTGAAATAGCTTGCTACTTCTAAACCTAGGCCTTACAAGACTTCACACGGTCCCATTGGCCCTCTTGTACACCATAAGAAGAGCTTTCTGTCCTAGGTAGTTGCTATCCCACATTTGCCTGAGCCCCAGAGTGAACATGTGTGGATCACAGCCATTCCATCTGAGCCAGCTGGATCTGCAAATCTGTGAGAATTGATTATTGTTGCTTTAAGGCACTGAGTTTGGGTTGATTTATTGCATGACATTTTTTGGCAAGAGTTAACCAACACACTGACATATTTTGAATCTACACTTGTAATTTCTCTATTTTTCTTGGTTTGCATCCTGAATTCCCTTATAGAGCACAAAAATTCAGGTTGGGAGAGGTGGTGGAGCAAGATGGTGGAATAGAAGGCTCCACCAATCATCCCCCTGACAAGGAAACGAATTTAACAACTATCTACATAAGCAAAGCACCTTCATAAGAACCAAAAATCAGGTGAACACAAGGAAACGAATTTAACAACTATCTACATAAGCAAAGCACCTTCATAAGAACCAAAAATCAGGTGAACACTCACAGTACTCATATTTTAACTTGATATTGCTGAAAGAGGCACTGAAGAGGTAGAAAGGACAGTGGTGAATCACTGATGCTACCCCTCCCTCATCCCCACTAGCTTCAGCGTGGTGTAGACAGCACTTCTGTGTGTTGGAGAAGGAAGAGCACAGCAATTGTGAGGCATTGAACTCAGTGCTGTCCTGTTAGAGCAGAAAGGAAAACTGAACCAAACTCAGCTGCTGCCCACCCAAAGAGGGAGCCTTTAAACCAGCCCCAGCCAGAGGGAAATCACTGATCCCAGAAGTAGGACGTTGAATTCCCACAAACCTTGCCACCAGGCTAAAGTGCTCTGAGTCTCTAAGTAAGCCTGAAAGGCAGTCTAGGCAACTATTAGGTGAATCCTAGTGCTGAACTGGGCCCAGAGAGTGAATTGGGGGTGGGGAGGCAGGTCACACAACCTACTGAAACACCAGTTGGGGCCACTAAGGGAGTACTGGCATTACCTGTCGCCTAACCCCAGGATGCACAACTCGCAGCTCCAGAAGAGACCCCGTCCTTCCATTTGAGGAGAGGGGAGGGAGAAGCGAGGAGGACTTTGACTGCATCTTGGATACCAGCTCAGCTACAGCAGGCTAGGAAATCAGTCAGAGTTGTATGGTCCCCGGTCCAGGCCCTAGCTACCAGATGACATTTCTAAACACACCTGGGCTAGAAGGGAGCTCGCTGCCTTGAAGGGAAGGACCCAGTCCTGGCAGCATTTATCACCTGCTAGGTGAAAAGCCCTGGGACACTGAACAAGCAGCAGCAATATCCAATACTACATTGAGGGCCTTGGGTGAGTCTCTGAGACTTGCTGGCTTTAGGTACCAGCTTGGCCACAGGTGGGTAGAGCACCAAGCAGTCTCTTGGGGGTCCCTGATTCCAGGACTTGACTCTTACATGGCATTTCTGAACCTGCTCTGGGCCAGAAGGGAGCCCACTTCCCTGATGGGTGAGTCCTAAGCCAGGCAGCATTCATCATAAACTAACTTGAGAGTCCTTGGGCCCTAAGGGAACAGGAGTGGTAATCTGGCAGTACTCCCTGTGGGCCTGTGGTGGCACTGGCGCCTAACTTTGGAAAGAAGAGGGAAGAGTAGGAAGGAGTGTGTCTTGTGGTTTGAGTGCCAGCTCAGCCACAATATAATAAAACATGAGGTAGAGTTTTAAGGTATTTTACTTTAGTGTCTGACTGCCAGACAGCACCTCTGGACCCACTTGGGACCTGGAGGAATACACGGCCCTGAAAGGAAGGACACAGGCCTGTGTCCTGTGTCCTGGCTTTGCCACCTACTGATTGTAGAGCACCAGGGTCTCAAGGGAACATAGGAAGTATGCAGTGAGTGGTCACAGCAGGCCTCGGGTGAGACCCAGTTCTGTGCTAGCTTCAGGTCTGACCCAGAGCAGTCACAGTGGAGGTGGTCACGGAGGTGCTTGTGTCACTGCACCCCCAGCTCTAGGTAGCTCAGAACAGAGAGAGAGAGACTCCATTTGTTTGGGAGAAAGTAAAGGAAGAGAATAAGGGTCTCTGCCTGGTAATGCAGAGAATTCTTCCAGATCTTGTCCAAGACCATCAAGGTGGCACTTCCATGAGTCTGGAAGAACCACAGCATTACTGGGCTTGGGGTGCCCCCTAAAGTAGGTACAGCTTAGATCATGACACCCACGTCTTTTTGCATATCTGGAAAGTCTTTCCAAGAAAGATGGGTACAAACAAGCCTAGAGAGTAAAGGCTACAATAAGTAGTCTTTACTTACAACAAGTAGCCTAACTCTTCAATGCCCAGACACAGAAGAACATCTACAAGTATCAGGATAATTCAGGAAAACATGATCTCACCAAATGAACTAAGGGACCAATCCTAGAGAGAGGCATGGGACCATTCAGACAGAAAATTCAAAAAAGCTGTTTTGAGGAAACTCAAAGAAGTTCAAGATGATACAGAGAAGGAATTCAGAATTCTATCAGATAAATTTAACAATGAGATGGAAATAATAGAAAAGGATCAAGGAGAAATTCTGGAGCTGATAAATGCAATTGGCATACTCAAGAATGTGTCAATGTCTTTTAATAGCAGAATTGGTTAAACAGAAGGAAGATTCAGTAAGCTTGAGGACAGGCTATTTGTAAAATACATAGTCAGAGGACAAAAGAAAAAAAGAATACAAAACAATGAAGCATGCCTACAGGATCTAGAAAATAGCCTCAAAAAGACAAATCTAAGAGTTACAGGCCTTAAAGAGGAGGTAGAGAAAGAGAAAGGGGTAGAAAGTTTATTCAAAGGGACAACAATACAGAACTTCCCAAACCTAAAGAAAGGTATCAGTGTCCAAGTACAAGAAGGTTACAGAATGCTAAGCAGATTTAACCCAAAGAAAACTACCTCAAGGCATTTAATAATCAAACTCTCAAAGATCAAGGATAAAGAAAGGATTCTAAAAACAACATACAATGCAGCTCCTATACTTTCTGACAGCAGACTTTTCCGTGGAAACCTTACAGGCCAGGAGAGAGTGACATGACATTTGTAAAGTGTTGAAGGAAAAAACTTTTACCCTAGAACAACATATACAGTGAAAATATCCTTCAGACATGAAGGAGAAATAAAGACTTTCCCATACAAACAAAAGCTGAAGGACTTCAACACCAGACCTATCCTACAAGAAATGCTAAAGGGAGTACTTCAATCAGAAAGAAAAGGACGTTAATGAGCCATAAGGAATCACCTATAGGTATAAAATTCACTAGTAATAGTCAGTACACAGAGAAACACAGAATATTATAACACTGTAACTGTGGTGTATAAACTACGCTTATCCTAAATAGAAAGTCTAAATAATGAATCAATCAACAATAATAACTACAAAACCTTTTCAAGACATAGTACAGTAAGATATATAAATGGAAATGGCAAAAAGTTAAAAAGCAGGGGGACGAAGTCAAGGTGTAGAGTTTTTATTAGTTTTTTTTTCCACTTGTTTAGTTGTCTGTTTATAGAAATAGTGTTAAGCTGTCATCATCTTAAAATAATGGGTGATAAGATAGTATTGCAAGCCTAATGAGAACCCCAAACCAAAAAACATACAACAGATACACAAAAAAATAAAAAGCAAGAAACTAAATCATATCAACAGAGAAAATCACCTTCACTAGAGGAAGACAGGAAAAAAAGAAACAAGAAAGAAGAGACCGCAAAGCAACCAGAAAACAGACGACAAAATAGCAGAAGTCCTTTCTTATCAATAATAACATTGAATGTAAATGGACTTAACTCTCCAGTCAAGACATACAGTGGCTGAATGAATGAAAAAACAAGACCCGCTGATCTGTTGCCTATAAGAAACATACTTCGCCTATAAAAATACACATAAACTGCAAATAAAGGGATGGAAAAAGATATTCCACACCAATGAAAACCAAAGAAAAGCAGGAGTAGCTATATTTATATCAGACAAAATAGATTTCAAGACAAAAACTATAAGAAGAAACAAGGAAGATCACTATATAATAATAAAGGGGTCAATTTAGCAAGCGGCTATAACAATTTTAAATATATATGCACCCAATACTGGAGCATCCAGATATATAAAGCAAATATTATTGGAGCTAAATAGAGAGATAGGCCCCAATACAATAATAGCTGAAGACTTCAACATCCTATTTTCAGCACTGGACAGATCTTCCAGACAGAAAATCAACAAAGAAACATCAGACTTAATCTGTACTATAGACAAAGCGTCTCTAATAGATACTTACAGACATTTCATCCAGTGGCTGCAGAATACACATTCTTTTTTTTTTTTTTTTGAGAAGGAGTCTCGCTCTGTCACCCAGGCTGGAGTGCAGTGGCCAGATCTCAGCTCACTGCAAACTCCGCCTCCCGGGTTTACGCCATTCTCCTGCCTCAGCCTCCCGAGTAGCTGGGACTACAGGCGCCGTTTTTTGTATTTTTTTAGTAGAGACGGGGTTTCACCGTGTTAGCCAGGATGGTCTCGATCTCCTGACCTCGTGATCCGCCCGCCTCGGCCTCCCAAAGTGCTGGGATTACAGGCTTGAGCCACTGCGCCCGGCCAGAATACACATTCTTATCCTCAGCACATGGATCATTCTCAAGGACAGACCATATGTTAGGTCACAAAACAAGTCTTAAAACATTCGAAAAATAAAAATAATAGCAAGCATTGTCTCTGACCACAGTGGAATAAAACTAGAAATCAATAACAAGAGAAATTTGGGAAACTATACAGACAAATGGAAATTAAACAATATGCCCCTGAATGACCAGTGAGTCAATGAAGACATTAAGAAGGAAACTGGAAAATTCATTGAAACAAATGATAATGGAGACACAACACACCAAAACCTATGGACTACAGCAAAAAAAGTACTAAGAGGGATGTTTACAGCTCTAAGTGCCTACATCGAAAAGAGTAAAAACTTCAAAAAATCTAATGATGAATCTTAAAGAACTAGAAAAGCAAGAGGAAACCAAACCCAAAATTGTAATAGAAAATAACTAATAGATCCCATTTGTCAATTTTTCCTTTTGTTGCTATTGCTTTTGGCATCTTTGTCATGAAATCTTTGCCCATCCCTATGTCCTGAATGGTATTGCCTAGGTTATCTTCCAGGGTTTTTATAGTTTTGGGTTTTACATGTAAGTTTTTAGTCCATCTTGAGTTAATTTTTGTATATGGTACAAGGAAGAGGTCCAGTTTCAATCTTCTGAATATGGCTAGCCAGTTATCCCAGCACCATTTATTGAACAGGGAATCCTTTCCCCATTTCTTGTTTTTGTCACGTTTGTTGAAGATCAGATAGTTATAGGTGTGCAGTCTTTTTTCTGGGTTCTCTATTCTGTTGCATTGGTCTATGTGTCTGTTTTTGTACTAGCACCATGATGTTTTGGTTGTCGTAGCCCCATAGTATAGTTTGAAATCAGGTAGCTATTATTAAAAAGAAAAAAAATAACAGATGCTCACAAGGTTGTGAAGAAAAAGGAATGCTTGTCCACTGTTGATGGGTGTGTAAATTAGTTCAGCCATTGTAGAAGGCACTGTGGTGATTTCTCAAAGATCTAAAGACAGATATACCATTCAACCCAGCAATCCCTTTACTGGGTATATACCCAAAGGATTATAAATCATTCTATTATAAAGACACACACATATGTATGTTCATTGTAGAACTATTCACAATAGCAAAGACCTGAAATCAACCTAAATGTCCAACAATGATAGACTGGATAAAGAAAATGTGGTACATATACACCAACAAATACTATGCAGCCATAAAAAATGAAATCATGTCCTTTGCAAGGACATGGATGGAGCTAGAGGCCATTATCCTTAGCAAACTGACACAGGAACAGAAAACCAAATATCACATGCTCTTACCTTTAAGGGGAAGCTAAATGATGAGAACACATGGACACAAAGAGGGGAACAACTCACGCTGAGGCCTTTTGGAGGGTGGAGGGTGGAAGGAGGGAGAAGATCAGGAAAAAACTAATGGAGACTAAGCTTAATCCCTAGGTGATGAAATAATCTGTACAATAAACCCCCATGACACAAGTCTACTAACATAACAAACCTGCACTAGTACCCTTGAGCTTAAAATGAAATTTAAAAAATAAAAAAGAAAAATAAAGATCAGAGTAGAAACAAATGAAATTGAAATAAAAAATACAAAAAAGTCATTGAAACAGTCCAGGCATGGTGACTCATGCCTGTAATCCCAGCACTTTGGGAGGCTGAGGTGGGAGGATCATGAGGTCAGGAGAACGAGACCATCCTGGCTAACATGGTGAAACCCCATCTCTACTAAAAATACAAAAAAATTAGCTGGGCATGGTGGCAGGCACCTGTAGTCTCAGCTACTTGGGAGGCTGAGGCAGGAGAATGGCGTGAACCCAGGAGGCAGAGCTTGCAGTGACCCGAGACTGTGCCACTGCAGTCCAGCCTGGGTGATAAAAAAAAAAAAAAAAAAAAGGAACAACAACAAAAATCAATGAAACAAAAAGTTGGTTTTTTGAAAAGTTCAACAAAATTGACAAACCTTTATCCAGACTAACTAAGAAAAAAAGAGAGAATATCTAAATAAATATAATCAGAGGTGAAAAAGACATTACAACTGATACTACATAAATTCAAAGGAACATTACTGGCTACTATAAGCTACTGCATTCCAACAAGTTGGAAAATCTAGAAGAAATGGACAAATTCCTAGACACAATGAACCTGGGTCAAGATTGAACCAGGAAAAACATCCCGAACCTGAACAGACCAATAACAAGTAGTGAGATCAAGGCTGTAATAAAGTTTCCCAGTAAAGGAAAACCTGGGACTCAGTGGTTTCACTGTTGATTTCTACTGAACATTTAAAGAAAAACTAATACCAATCCTACTTAAATTTTTCCAAAAAATAGAGGAGGGAACATTTCCAAACTCATTCTATGAGGCCAGTATTACCCTGATACCCAAACCAAACAAAGACACATCAAAAAAAAAAAAAAAAAAAAAAAGAAAAGAAAAAAAGAAAAAGAAAAGAAAACTGCAGGCCAATATCTCTGATGAACATTGACACAAAATCCTCAATAAAATATTAGCAAACTGAATGTGACAATACATTAGAAAGGTCATTCATCATGAACAAGTGGGATTTATCCCGGGGAGGCAAGTATTGTTCAATACATGCAGATCAATCAATGTGAAACATCATATCAACAGAATGAAGGACAAAAACCATGTGACCATTTCAATTGATGCTGAAAAAGCATTTGATAAAATTCAACAACTATTCATGATTTAAAACTCCTCAAAAAACTATGTATAGAAGAAACACACCTTAACATAATAAAAGCCGTATACAACCCACAGCTAATATCATACTGAACAGGGAAAAACTGAAAGGCTTTCCTCTAAGATCTGGAACATGACAAAGATGCCCATTTTCACCACTGTTATTCAATGTACTACTGGAAGTCCTAGCTAGAGCAATTAGACAAGAGAAATAAATAAAGGCATTCAAATTGGAATGGATGAAGTTCATGTTATCCTTGTTTGCAGATGACACAATCTTTTATTGGAAAAACCTAAAGACTCCACCAAAAAACTATTAGAATTGATAAATTCAGTAAAGTTGCAGGATGGAAAATCAACATCTAAAAATCAGTAGCATTTCTGTGTGCCAATAGTGAACAATCTGAAAAGAAATGTTTAAAAGTAATTCCATTTACAATTGCCACAAATAAAAGTAAATACCTAGGAATTAAGCAAAGAAGTAAAAAATATCTCTATAATGAAAACTATAAAACACTGATGAAAAACATTGAAGAGGACACCAAAAAATGGAAAGATATTCCATGTTCATGGATTGGAAGAATCAATATCATTAAAATGTCCATACAACCCAAAGCAATATACGGATTCAATGCAATCCCTATCAAAATGCCAATGACATTCTTCACAGAAATAGAAAAAACAATTCTAAAATTTATGTGGAACTGCAAAAGACCCAGAATAACCAAAGCCATGCCTAGCAAAAAGAACAACACTGGAGGAAACACATTACCTGACTTCAAATTATACTACAGAGCTATAGTAACCAAAACAACATGGTACTAGCATAAAAACAGACACATAGACTAATGAACCACAATAAAGAACCCAGAAACAAACCCACATGCCTATAGCAAACTCATTTTTGACAAAGGTACCAAGAACATACAATGGGGAAAAGAAATTTTGTGCTGGGAAAATTGTGCTGGGAAAACTGGATATTCATATGCAGAAGAATGAAAGTAGGTCTGTATCTCTCACCATACACAAAAATAAAATGAAAATAGATTAAAGACTTAAATCTGAGACCTCAAATTATGAAACTACTACAAGAAAAAAATGAGGAAAATCTCTAGGACACTGGTCTGGGGAAAGATTTCTTCAGCAATACCCCACAAGCACAGGCAATCAATACAAACACTGACAAATGGAATAACATCAAGTTAAAAAGCACAGCAAAAGACACAATCAACAAAGTGAAGAGACAGCTCACAAAATGGGAGAAAATATTTGCAAACTACCCATCTGGCTAGGGATTAATAACCAGAATATATAAGGAGCTTAAACAACTTCATAAGTAAAAATTTAATAATCCAATCCAAAAATGGGCAAAAGATTTGAATAGACATTTCTCAAAAGAAGACATACAAATGGCAAACAGGCATGTGAAAAGATACTCAGCATCACTGATCATCAGATAAATGCAAATCAAAACTACAGTGAGATAACATCTCACTCCAGTTAAAATGGCTTATATCCAAAAGACAGGCAATAAAAATGCTGGAGAGGATGTGGAGAAAGGGAACCCTCGTCCACTGTTGGTAGGAATGTCCATTAGTACAACCACTATGGAGGACAGTTTGTAGGTTCCTCAGGAAAAAAAAAAAAAATAGAGCTACCATATGATCCAGCAATTCCACTGCTGGGTATATACCCAAAAGAAAGGAAATCACTAAATCAAAGAGATATCTGCACTCTTTTGTTTGTTGCAGCACTGTTCACAACAGCCAAGATATGGAAGAAATCTGTGTCCATCAACAGATGAATGGATAAAGAAAATGTAGTACACAATAGAGTACTATTCAGCCATTAAAAAAAAAGAATGGCCGGGCGCAGTGGCTCAAGCCTGTAATCCCAGCACTTTGGGAGGCCGAGACGGGCGGATCACGAGGTCAGGAGATCGAGACCATCCTGGCTAACACGGTGAAACCCCGTCTCTACTAAAAAATACAAAAAACTAGCCAGGCATGGTGGCAGGCGCCTGTAGTCCCAGCTACTCGGGAGGCTGAGGCAGGAGAATGGCGTGAACCCGGGAGGTGGAGCTTGCAGTGAGCTGAGATCCGGCCACTGCGCTCCAGCCTGGGCGACAGAGCGAGACTCCGTCTCAAAAAAAAAAAAAAGAATGAGGTTCTGTCACTTGCAACAACATGGATGGAACTGGAGATTATTATGTGAAGTGAAATAAGCCAGGCGCAGAAAGACAAACACCTTATTTCTCACTTACATGTGAAATTTAAAAATCAAAACAATTGAACTCATTGGCATAGAGAGTAGAAGGATGGTTAGCAGAGGCCGGGAAGGGTAACTGGGGGAGATGGGGATGGTTCATGGGTACAAACATAATAGTTACAAAGAATGTGTAAGACAAACAAGACCTACTGTTTGATGGCACAATAGGATGACTATAGTTAATAACAATTTAATTTTGCATTTTAAAATAAACAATGTAATTGGATTGTTCATAACACGAAGGATAAATGCTTAAGGGGATGGATATCCCATTCTCTATGACATGATTATTATTCATTGCATGCCTACATCAAAACATCACATGCACACCCTAAATATATACACCTACAATGCACCCGCAAAAATTTAAAATTTCATTTATTTTAATTGAGGTTGTTCGTGTGATCTAAACAAGCATGGGAAGCGGTCAGGGGCAGACAAGAGGCACCATTGTGGAAGCGTGAAGCCAGTATTTTTCCAGACACACAGAAGTTGGTCAGAACTAGCACTGGTTTGAGGATTTATTTTTTCTTTTTCTTTCTTTTTTAATAGATACAAGGTTTCACCATGTTGCCCGGGCTGGCCTTGAACTCCTGGGCTCAAGCAATCTGCTTGCCTCAGCCTCCCAAAGTTCTGGGATTACAGATGTGAGCCACCGTGACTGGCCGGGTTTGAGGATTTCAATTACATAATGATAAAAACCTGGCTATTTGTCTTAGGTTGGACTATATCTCAGCACAAACTCAGGCTATCATGTCAGCTGCTCTGGCTGTGAGTACAGAAGCAGGCTGGCTGCCCACATGTCTGCATTCCCTGGTCACACTGCCCACTCCTGTTTTTGCTGTCTTTGGCCTTCTAGAGAATTGTCTGCTCCAAGGTTAAGTTTATCCCAGGAGATGCTTGAAAAATGCCCAGAGTCCTCAAGTGAAATAGGGACATCTATCTATTCAATCCCAACTTGACCCCTTCCTACCCACACCTCCCGGATTATATGGGCTATACCAGGAGTGTCCACTCCAGAAGTCCTATTGCCCCCCGTCCTTGGCCCAGTTGCCTGGAAACATGAGAATGTATCCACCTTTAAGCCAATGACATTCAGCCTTGTTCTAGGATTCCAGGGGTCCTACTACCTTTCTATTATTCCCCTTTCTGCTTTGTCCCATAAAGAGAAGGGAAATGTACACACCCGCAGGCTAAGCTCCACGTTCTCTCCTCCATAGATGAGCATTCCACCATCCAGAGACCCGATCTCTCCCAGGAAGTGCCTGTCAGCAGCCAGGATGCCCATGATTGAAGGACTCCTACAGAGCACACAGCAAGAGTCATTAATCTCTCCACGAGGAGCTGAGGCGAGGGGTGGGATGCTCATTGAGTATTTGGGCTGCAGAACTCTACCTAAGTCTGTTCTTATCATGAAGGCCTTCCCTAAACTCTCAGGCTGGACTAAGCGCATGCAGCTTTCCCTGGCCCACTGTGTTATCATAACCCTTCTCAAAATATATTGAAATTACATCTTTTTCATCTAGGTATCCTTACTTCATAGCCAGTTAATGCTTGAAATGGCCAAAATGTTTTCCAAAATTTTAAATATTTTGCTTGATTTTTGCCTGAAAGTCCCTAAATATCCCAAAGTGTCTGTGATTTCTTAACTGGGATGACTTATTGGGGTTTTTTCCTCCTATCCCTTGTCCTTCACTTCATCCCCTCCCCTCCTTCCATGTCACCCGAAGTACTACCACCAAAGATAAACAAAAACCATGCAGTTCATTCCTGCCTTCCCACATGCTACTCAAGTTCCCTGAACCTCCTCAGACTTACTTCACTGGGGCAGTGACATCATGCAGATCAATCCAGGCTTGTGGCAATGCATCGTAGCGGCACCAGAGTTCCCAGTTAAACCCATCAACTGCCAGTTGATACTTATCCAGTTTGAAGGTGTCAAAACGAATGTTGTCAAACACAGGAGACACAATCACGGTGCGGTCTTCCTGAATCCGAGCCAAGATTGGCTCTGCCCTAGAAGAAGAGTGTGCAGCAAGCCCAGCTTGGGTATGAGGACAAGCAGTAGGAGACAGCAGATAAAGCTGTTTCAAGCACCTTGCCCTGACATTGAGTACCTCCTCCATTTAGGCTGTGCTGGGTTGTGAGTAGAACTCTCCAGAGTCCAGAGAATCTCTGTACCTTTTGGGATAGCTGAAGCTGCTAGCAGCCAACCCGCGTCAAGAACAGGTTTGAAATTAGTACCCAAGTAGCACCCCCAGGCCATTGTGAAGCAGCCTTATCAGTATGTATATTACTCCTTGAATTTAGGCTATCTCTTGGTTCTCCCTGTTTCCAAGATGATGCTTCTTTCCTGTCTGATTCTCCACATTCTCTAAAGAACATAGTTCTCTTATTTTATTATGTAATTTCAGGGCTGGGGAAACACCTTTAAAATAACCAAAGGCTAATCTCCTCATCTTTACAGTTAAAGACACAATGTCTAGTTAAGTGAAGTGACTTACTCAAATTCACAAAGTATTTGGCAAAGTCAGAGTTATGATCCAACTGTCAATACTCTCCACCATGCTACTTCTCTTAGCCAAGCAAAATGCCTGCATAAAAGCATGCTCTTTTGGAGAGTCCCTTTATTTAAGGCCTGGTGCTGACTTTCCCTATGTCCACAGTATCCTGTCCTGTGTTCTGTACATGCACAATGTCTCCTCTCTGCCCTCTCCAAAAGAATCCGCCTCTTTGAGCCTTACCACCCAACATTGACTTCAATGTGAGCATCCAAGATGGCGACCACGTCTGCTGTGGCAGCTTCCCAGCCAGTGTTGCGGGCTTGAGCAAGACCTTTCCTCTCAGGATGCCGTATTATTTTCAGTAGTCCTGGATACTTCTGGTTGTAAAGCTTAATCTTCTCATCCAAGTGTACCTTTAGTTCTCCTGTCAATCAAGTGCACACCTATAGCAATTCTGAGTGCAACAATCAATGTGATACAAAAGTTTTATACTATCATATAATCGTGACTGGACTACCTCCAGCATAAAATGGGCAATTCCAAGAGTCAGCTAGAAAATAAGCAGTATTTCCCCTGCACCTGCCTGTCTTCTCCCTTTCACCTGAGGTGTAGTGTGATCATTCCTAATTTCCTTTCCCTCACAGTTAAACTATCTTAGAATGATAATACTGCTTACTACATGTCAGGCACTATTATAAGTGCTTTTTCACATTGAGAAGTTCTTGAGAGAATGAGTAGGACAGATCTAGCCCAAGGTGTACACGTTGATGGAAAACACTGCAGGAAGGCCTGGAACATCTTCATAGCTAAACTCTCAAGACTCTAGATAATCCATAAATGACTAAAATTGTTTTGTTTTGGATATTCCCAGTTGACCTACTTAAGGACCAACTGAGACAGAATGCACAGATTAATCTCTTTGCCAGCTTCTAGCTAGTAAATTTAGCCCAAAAATTATGCAAACAAGATTCACTATTCCCAGATTGTTTTCAGGTAGTTTTCTTCCCTCTCTTTTAATAAAGTTTGTCTGTGGCTTTGTTCTTGGGCTCAGCCTACCGCCGACTTCCTCACATGTAAGAAAACAACTTTCATGCAAATCACTGAACAGTATGCAAAATATCTAACCAAATGACTCTGAGTTACTCGTTGATAAAATTTAGTTAATTCTGAAAGTATCTCATGTGGTAGGCACTACAATATCCCCCACTTTACAGATAAAGAAACTGAGGCACAAAGAGTTTTAAAAACTTTTCCAAGTCACATATCTAGTAAGTAGTATGCCCTGGATGTGAACCTATGCTGTCTTTAGCCACCAGAACACACTGTCTCAAGAACTCTGTGAGTATCTGGCTGGGTTTATTAAGTCCTCCCTCCCTCTCCTCTCCTCTCTCCCCATAGCCAAGGAATGAGATTCTTGATGGTTCCTCTCTCAAAAGAAGAGCATATTCGTGAGACCCAGAGTGATCAAGACCTGGAATCAACACCTAAGTGACTGTGGCAGTAAAATTTACCCCATTTTAGATCTGCTGCACTCAAGAGTGATTGTCTCAATTATTGAAGGTGCTAAGGAGAGCCAGTATATCTAAGGCTGTTTGCTTCCTCTGGGAGTGAGCTGGGGTAGCCAAAGTGGCCAGTCTGTACACCTACCCAGGCACTACTTTTAGTCAATAATCCACAGGAGGTGCCATTGAACCTGAATATCTAGATTCTAATTCAGTCACTACATCATTCTGTGTCACCTCCCATTGGATGTGTCTGTTTCCTCAACTTAGAGAAAAGTACCATAGTGGGCATGGTGGCTCATGCCTGTAATCCCAACACTTTGGGAGCCCAAGGTAGAGGAGTGCTTGAGCCCAGGAGATTGAGACCAGCCTGGGCAACAGAGTGAGATTCTGTTTCTTTTTCAGAAAAAAAAATAAAAATAAAAATAAAAATTCAGGAAAAGTACCAGATAGTCTGGACCCTTCCAACTCCAAATTTTTATGAGCCATAGATTCTGAGTCACCTCCTGAAAAATAATATCTATCATATAGCACAAAAATTAAGGACTCCTCAATGGGTTTTCTGAAGACAACCTATGCTCCCTTCCCAGCTTTGCCCTCCTACTGGTCTCCTCCCCAAAACCTGTTATTCCAAGCTGGTCAGCTCAGGGTGCTTCTGGATTCCTCATTTTTGTTCACACCTTTCTTTCAGCACTCCCTAGTTCTCCACCCCAACCCCGTTTCCAAGTCTTCCCTCGTTTTCTCTGCTGTCTCAAATCCTATGAAGGCTTCAAGTCCCAATCCAAGTCGGCCTCCTCCAGGAACCCTTCTTAGATCATCACACCCCCCACCCCCACACCGTGCTTTCTTTCGCTGACAGTTCACTCGGTTTGTCACATTATTCTTCACACACTGAAGTATCTTTCTACAGATGTGTCTTGCTTCATTAAGATGGAAGCTTGAACTCTCTGACATCCTCTTCCCTGCCCACTGCCTGGCACATGGTAGAAACTCAACATGTAGTTGTTGATTGTGAAATGTTCCTAAAATTAGGAAGAAAATACAGCATTCCATCTACCTTGATATAATTTTTTAAAAGCTTACACCTCATCTAACATTTGAGTGACATTTAACACGTAAGCTCAAAATATTTGAGTGACGTGAATAAGCTTAACATCTAGGGAAAGACAGAAAGGAGGCAAGCCTCTGGCATCAGGTTGTGGCATTTCAAAAGTACTGCAAATAATACTGAGATAGGCGAGGAGCAGAACACTACCTAGCATGTAATGGGAACAGGCTCTCTCCTGAGGCCTTTACACATTTTATTTAATCTCAAAAGTGGTCCTATCAGGTAGGCACCAGTATTTCCTGATGTTACAGATGCAGAAACTGAGGTGAGAAGTGGTTGAGTCACTTGCCCCCAAATTCACATGGATAGTGAGTTTCTCTTTCTGTAGACAAGATAGAGACTTCCATTTATTTTCCTGTTTAACATAAAACAGATATTTGAGTTATGCTCAGTGTGGGCTCAATTTGGCTGGTGTTTTCGTGGTTAATGACAGGGACTTTCTAGTTCCTGTCCCTGTAACATCAAAGAATGGCTGCCAGTCCCCTTTTCTGTGACCATCCAAACAAATCATCTCTGTGGAAAACCAACATGGGTTTCAGACCTAAATGAGAGGAATGTGTTATAATGGAGTGCAGTTTAGAACAATAAGAAAGCTTTGGTTTTTCTTTATGTGTCTACACTGTTTGTAATCTTGTATTTTTTTTATTTTTTTGTTCCTCAGGAAAAAGTCCTGAATTAAGTCTTATCTTCACCCCATAGAACATACAGTATAGGCCATAGAGTATAGTGTTGACATTTTTTTAACAGAAAAAGATAACCTTGACACTATTCCAGCTCAATTCTTGTGTTTGCCTCATGAAGACCCTGAGTCTCAAAGAGGTGAGGCGACTTGCCTGCGGTTGTCTCAGGCAGGGAGCAGAGCCAGGGTGTCTTCAGAAGTCCAGGGCAGAGGTCTTTTTAATCATGCTCCTATTTCTGGCTCGGAAAACCAGGTGTGCAACTTGGTACCAGTCTCCGTGCTCAGAAATGAATGAAGCCAGTCTCTTTTCTTTGGGTTTCAGTGGAATTTTGCTCTAAAAATTGTACCTTCTTATTTTTTGCTTAGTTACATTGGAAGTCAAAAAGAGGAAGGTATGCAAAGGATGAAGATAAGTATTGTTAGTATGGCAGAGTCTTAAAAAGAAAGTTTGAGCAGTCATTTTATTTGCTTTCTGTCCTGAGAGACAGGTTGAAAGTACAACAACCCATCCGGTACTTAAAGATCCACACAGAAGGAACATATTCTGCCTCCAATGGGCGGCCACTTCATAACGCTTCTAGTCAGGAAATTCTTCCTCACTGCTAGCCCAAACCTCTAAGTTTTTGTAACTTAATTCTACTGTCTTTTATTTCTTGCACAAAATTAATAAAACTAAGAGTCAACACTTGCTGAGAGGCCACCATGTGCAAAATGCTTTACGTAATTCATGTATTCTAAAGGGAACATAGTAGTTAGGGCTAGGGCTCTGGACTCTGAAGTTTATGGTCAAATCTCAAGTCTGTCACTTACCAGCTGTCGGATGTTGAACAAGTTCCTTGATCAGTCCATGCCTTAATTTTGTGCATCTACACAATGGGTCAAAAAGTGGTTCCTTCCTCATAGGGCTGTTGTAATGATTAAAATAGTTAACATGGCCAGGCACTGTGGTCATGCCTGTAATCCCAGCACTTTGGGAGGCCAAGGCGGGCAAACCACCTGAGGTCAGGAGTTCAAGGCCAGTTTGGCCAACATGGTGAAACCCCGTCTCTACTAAAAATACAAAACTTAGCTGGGCGTGGTGGCACATTCCTATAATCCCAGGTACTCAGGAGGCTGAGGCAGAAGAATTGGTTGAACCTGGGAGGCAGAGGTTGCAGTGAGCCAAGATCCCGCCACTGCACTCAAGCCTGGGTGACAAGAGAGAAACTCCGTCTCATAAAAAAAGGCAACGCACGTAGGGTGCTTAGAACAAGCAATGTTAGCTGCCATTATGATCTCATTTAATTCTCACTATAGTTCATAAAAGAGTTATTATTATCAACATCCATATTTTGTGTACAAGAAAATCAGAACATGAAGACGTTGAGTTACCCAAGGACATAACACTTATAAGGGAGAAGCCGGGATCATGAACTCAGAAAGTGAGGACTCAGGTCCATTATCTTCTACATCTCTTCCTTGGGTGGGCTAGACACGGGGCAGGGGCACCCTGTGGGCAAGAGCTGTTGCCACTGTGAAGAGTCAGCACCCAAAGCTGTCTTTCCTCCAGGCTTCATGACCCAGGGAGAGTGGTCTGCTCTTCACAAGGAGCATCTCTAAGTCCCTTCCTGGTATCTGGAGTCCTTCTCTAGACTCCACTTCACCCCCCTCCCCCAGGCTCCTTCACTGTGCATAAGAGGGGCACAGGTAGATTTGGAGGTACACAGTCCTGCCTAACTCCCACCTCTGCCACTGGCTTGCAGTCCAATTTAAGCACACTGTGTGAGCTCTCTGTGTCTCCGTGTCCTCATCCGTGTAGAGATAATTATCCTCTGTCTTGACTTTGTGAAGATTAAATGTGGCTAGCACAAACAGACCCTCAACAAATGATCTTTTTATTTTCCCTGCATGAGAAACCCAAGGGGTCCTAAACTGTAAGCCAAAACCTCTTTCCAGCCAAGCACAGGTGATAAGTGGTCATTTTTACAGTTATTCTTTGAGCACGTTGCTCACCATTTGAGCTGAAATCGTCCACCAAGATGATTTCCTTCAACAGTCGAGAGGGTGTCCGGTTGATGATACTGGTGATGGCCCGCTGTATAATGGACAGAGCTTCATTCATGAATATGAGAATGACACTGAGGGATGGGAGTTGGGAAGGATATGTCTTCTGAAGACATCTATAAGAGATCATTTTTATAACATATTATTTTTTTAAATTACTTAAACATTGCTATCCAATCTTTCCTTCCACTCTGTATGATGTTATATAGACCAATTCATCCACCCCTCAAACTCACTGGAAAGCAAAACTCTTAGTGGCTTATCACAGTAGCAAGATTTTATATTCGTTTATCCAAAATTCTCCCGTTATGGGGATAAAATCTTTTTTTATTAATCTTTACCAGATGTTTCCATTTGAACATTCAACATACTTCAAAAGGAATTCCTATTCCTCTTCTACACCCGGATTAGTTTCCTTGCTGGCCGCCTTCTTCCTGTCATTGCCACAGCCCTTTTCCCATGTTCTCAGACCCCAGTCACCTTTGACACACCCTCTACTTCACCACCAGACACAGGTGGCAAACTAGCCTGTATTTACTAAATGCTTACCATATGCTAGGCACTGGTTTACCCTTTTTATCGCTTTATTGGGGTTAAATTGCTATACAAAAACTGCAGACATGCATGCACCCACAATATCGTAATCAAGGTAATAAATGTATGTATCAGCTCCAAAAGATTTTTTCTATATGTTTGCCCATGTTTAGTTTGTTATTGAGTTTTGTAAGCATTCTTTATATATTCTAGACTTCTTATCAGACATATGGTTTGCAAATATTTTCTCCCACTCCATGGGCAGCCTTTTCACTTTCTTGATAGTGTTATTTCAAGAAAAAACAAAGTTAGTTTTGATAAAGTTCAACTTTTCAATCTTGTTTCACCTATGCTTTTGGTGTCATACCTAAGAAACTCTTGCCAACCCCTATCACCCAAGATTTGCTGTCATTTTTTTCTAAGTGTTTTATAGTTTTATCTCTTATATTTACATCTATGACCATTTTGTGTTAATATTTGTATATGGTGTGATGAGGGGTCCAACTTTATTATTTTGCATCTAGATATCCACTTGTCTCAGCACCCATTTGTTGAACAGACTATTCTCTCTCCCATTGCATTGTCTTGGCACCCCTGTCAAGAATCGGTTGATCATAAATTTAAGTGTATATTTTTTCCCCCATGTAAAAGGACAGAGGTAGCTAAAGTTGGGTATTTTCATTCCACCATGGAGAAAGCTAAAGCAGGCTGGAGTTGATTGTTCCCCTTCTCCCAGCTAAGTTAGTGCCTTGGTCCATTTTGTGCAGCTGGGACTGGGTAACTTAACAATGAACAGAAATTTATTGGCTCCTGGTTCTGGAGGCAAGTAAGTCTAATATCAAGGTGCTGGCCTCTGGTGAGGGGCTTCATGCTGCATTATAACATGGCAGAAGGTATCCCATGGCAGAAGGAGCAAAGAGAAGATGAAAAGAACAAGAGCCCAGTCCCACAATAACAAGCCCCCTCTCGTGATAATGACGGGGTAAGAGCATTCGCTCATTCACCAGAGCAGAGCCCTCACAACCTAAACACTTCTTCAGTGTCCCACCTCCCAATACTGTTGCAACGGCAAATACATTTTCACGTGAGTTTCAGAGAAGACAAACATTCAAACCACAGCAGTTAGGCTATCATACAACTCCAGCAGGTTGGGCTCTGGTAAAATAGCTTCTCTTTCGGGCAGACCTTGTTAAGAAGAACAGAATAATCTGGCATATTTCAAAATGATTCCTTTTCACCTCTTCCCTTCCCCCTCCCAGAGGCAGGAGGAGGTTTTTCTCTGATATTTACTGTGAGGATCTGGTAGAGGTCTGGGGGGTAAAATGTACACAAGTGTAGGAGCCCCTGTGACTGGGTCTCCCCGGAGTGTTTAATTCTCAGACTTGTCCACGATTCATCAATTGACAGTTCAGGTTTTCCTATCCTCGCACGGGTTCCCACGGTTTCTGCTCTGGTAAGGTTGTGATTCTCTGTATCTACCTGTCTGTCTGTCCAATTTTGGGGGCAGCAGTTTGCCCTGCAATGTCACTTCCCTATAAGAGCTGAGAAGAGTTTATTTTTCCCTTTTTTCAGCTTTTTACTTGCTGTTAGGATACAGTGGGGACCTCTAAGCTCCTTAAAAGCCAGGCCAGAAAATGAAAGTCAAACTCTTCATTTTTATTACTGTACTTCTCAGTTTTAGAATGATCATTTGGCATCTTTTTATAAGTCTTTATTGGTAGTTTCTCTTTGATGAGACGTTGTCATTATAACTTTCCTTTAATGCTTTAGACATGGCTAACTTTAGTTCTTTGAATATATGTATAATGATGTCTTTTTTTTTTTTTTTTTTTTTTGAGACGGAGTCTTGCTCTGTAGCCCGGGCTGGAGTGCAGTGGCCGGATCTCAGCTCACTGCAAGCTCCGCCTCCCGGGTTTCCGCCATTCTCCTGTCTCAGCCTCCCGAGTAGCTGGGACTACAGGCGCCCGCCACCTCGCCCGGCTAGTTTTTTGTATTTTTTAGTAGAGACAGCGTTTCACCATGTTAGCCAGGATGGTCTCGATCTCCTGACCTCGTGATCCGCCCGTCTCGGCCTCCCAAAGTGCTGGGATTACAGGCTTGAGCCAATGATGTCTTTGAAGTCATTATCAGATAAGTCCAATATCTGGGCCCCTTCTAAAGTTTGTTGCTTTGTTTTCTCTTGTGCAGGAGTTATTACTCTTTCCTGTATCTTTGTATGTCTCATAATTTCTTGTTAAAAACGTATCATTTTAGACAAAGTATCTAGTAACTCTGTATATAACCCAGGAGTAAATGGGTAAATGTCATTGTAATTTGCTTGGTTGTTTATTTATTCAATTGGTAACTTAGTTAAACTAATTTGCAAGGTCTACAAAATCTATTTCTCCTGCAGTGTTCAGGCTTTAATGCTCATGATCTTGATCTTCTTCTTTTTTTTTTTTTTTTTTTTTTTCTTGTTTTTCTCTTTTAGCCTGGCTACCTAGGGGCTGCTTCTGGGTCATCACAAGCCACTTATTCATCAGAGATTGGATTTAAAGCTCCTTGGTTGATTAGATTCCTGAACATAGGTGGCATGGAGGCTGCAATCACAGTTCAGGGAGTTTACATTTTGACCTACATACTGGTAGCTTGGATTTTTTTCTGTGATAACTCCTGAGAGAGCACAGCCTTAGGTATGCACGTAGTCTTCCA
The DNA here is from genome assembly GCF_007565055.1 of Rhinopithecus roxellana. Classification (NCBI taxonomy): domain Eukaryota; kingdom Metazoa; phylum Chordata; class Mammalia; order Primates; family Cercopithecidae; genus Rhinopithecus; species Rhinopithecus roxellana. Next base: position 4,525,999 of record NC_044558.1, read on the forward strand.
GATTCCCAGGGATGTGCATGATTTTATTTTTAATCCTGGCTTCCTAGTTGTTGCCTCTGAGTCAGAGCAGTTCACTGTTCAAGCAGTATTTGTTCAGAGGTTGGGCTTCAGTCCCCAGTGCCGGTGAGGATTCAGCTGTTTGCTGATGGATCTGTGTTCTGGTTGGCAAATGATTTTCAGTCTTCCCCTCATTCTACTCTTGCTGTTCCTGAGCAGGTTCAGCCTGGGGCTTGCACACAAACTTCTAGACAACCCAGAGATAACTGTGATCTAAGGAGGGCTCTTCTTGGCAATGGTTTTCCCTGATTCTTCCTGTTAAATTTCTGGTTGTTCTGTCATTTTGCTTGTTGCCACCAGTATTATGGAGCTATGAGCAGACTTTTTTAAATTTTCTCTACCAAGATCTCTATTGCTTCAAACAACATCATTGGGCTGGACTTCTTTATCCTCTGTTCTAAATAAGGTCAGTCCCTTAAATATAGCTAGGGAGGTTTTCATCCTGCCTTTCCTCCTGAATAGAACTTCTGCACCACTGCACAGGAGCTGGAGGTGGAGACAGAAGCCCTTCTAGAATGACAACTTGCTCTACAGGTAGACATGGGCTGGGGGAAAGGAGGTGGCAGCCCCGGGAGCTCCTGGTCTTCCCTAGCTTGTGCATTCTGGTATGGAAGTTCCACTCTGACAGCAAGTTGGGGAAGGAGCAACTGGAGCCCAGTGTTCTTGGACTCATGCACCTGGAGTTGAAATTTCACCCTACGAGTAGAGGCAAAATAAAAGAAGGGAGTCACAATTGTCTCTCTCAATCACCTCCACTAGAAATACAACTTTTGCATTCCTAGTGGAGGAAGGAGAAGGTGTGAAATGTGGGTGGCCTGTCCTTCCTGGGGTGATACCAAGGACCTATGTATGCTAGGACCTGCAGGGACAGGGAGCCCCCTTCTTGACCACAGCCACCAGAGCAGAAAACCTTGTGAAGTTTCCATAAGACAGTGCTGAGGGTGGGTGGGGGAACAAGCCATGGCTCCAATGCCACAGACTCCTGCTCTTCTGAAGGCTATTTAGTAGATTTTCTTGAAAGAATGTTTTTCCATTTGCATATTTCCTTAGAACAGTTTGTTAAAAAATTTAAATAATTATGATTTTTTTCCCAGTTAAATAGTTGTTTTGCTAGGGAAAGAAAATGTTGCACTCAACACTTTGCCATTCTGGAAGGAAGCCTCAATCCACACATTTTTTAAAGACTTAAAGTAGTTGCCAACCTACAAATCCAGATTTCTTGTCTCTCTGACAAAGCAAATATTTATCTCACTGCAACCACTTTTCCAGGAGATAGCCCCTGCTCTGTCCAGAGCCAGGGTTGATGCAGTTACTCACAGTGTAGCTTGCTGTTCACCCATTCCCCATCGCCCTCACCCAAAATGCTCACAACATGTATGTTGGCAGGCATTTGAATTGCAGCCTCTGAAATTGCAAGGGGATTTTAGGCAAAAGCCAAAATGCAGATGAATGCCAGGGACACAAAAGAGCACACACTCCTTGGAGAACTGCCCTGCTTAGTAGTAGTGCCAAGAGATATGAAGATGGACATATCAGAAGGACTGGACATTGCAAGCTAGGAAGATTGGACTTTATCCTAGAGGGACTAGAGGATTTTAAGCAAAGAATTGGTATGATCAACTTAACATTTTGAAGAAAGCATTCTGGCTGCCATGAAGACAACAGAAGGTAATCAGCCACATGTGGACGCCATAATACAGATGGGAAGGTATGAAGACCTCACCTAAGGCCTACCCTGGAGAAAGAAAGGAGCAAAAGATACTTTCAATCTGATTTCCTCGTCTCACTCATTACTCAAGGGTGGTGGGCAGGTGGAAGTTGAAGGGGCAATACTAAATCACACAAAAAATTATCAGATAGTAACAATACCCACACACAAATCACTTGGGGATCTTGTTAAAGTACAGACTTTCATCAGGAGGTCGGAGCGGGGTCTGAGATCCTGAATTTCTTCCAGGCTCCCAAGTGACACCAATGCTGTAAGAGGGTGGTACAGTAAATAAGAGTAGGAGCAGAGTCTCCAGAAAGACCTGTGTTCACTCGAGTCACAGCTGTCACTTTCTATCTGCATGATCTTTTTGTGCTTCTCTTCCTTTCCTTATTTTTAAGATGGTGAGGGTGGTGGTGGTTAGCAGCAATAGTATTAGTAGTAATAGTAGGAGGAGGAGGAGTAATCCTCAAATCATAGTATTATTATGAGGTTCAAATGTGGTAATGTGCATAAGTGCTCAGAATAAAAGAAGCTCCATAAAGGTTATCTACTATTCTTACTACTTTGCTGGTTACTTTTGTTCTTGTTGTCATTATTACTTGGACAATGGCAACTTTCACTGAGCTAGGAGCAATAAGAGAAGAAAAAGAAGTGGATCAACTTAGGTTTGGCCGTGTGGCGTCTGAGATGCCTCTGAGTCACACCATGGAATTCCCTGGCAGGTCACTGCATATATGGCCCTGGAGCCTCAGAAGAACAGTCTGGATTACAGTCCTGTGGATTTGGGAGTCATTGCCATGTAAGTGGTGAATTCGTAAGTGGATAAAATCACCTTAACTACCAGCAGAAAGGAGCCTTGGACTAAAGCCTGAGGATGATCAATATTTAACGCACAGGCTGAGGAGCCTGGCAGAGATGAACTTAAAATTCTTTAAAACCTAGTGGCAGTTCTTAATGTCTGGTATGGGATGGTTATACAATAAATCTGTATGTAATTGAGAGTAAGAATAGGTGATTATGTTAAATTGAAGACTGATTAAAATTCTGCTGAACTTCTCTTTCCTCTAATCCACATAATCACATCAGTGACTTCAGATGTTCTTTCCTCTGCCCTGTTTCCTATGCATCTTTTGCATATTCTTGTCTATATTCTAAATGCTTTCACGACACTTCTCTTATCCATACCCACATTTTCTTACCCACCATACATCAATCAAAAGAGGTCGGAAATGTGCCTTCCATGGTTCCAAAAGAATAATCTCTCCCTCCTCCCTGCATCACCAGCACCTGACCTGGAATGTGTAGACCAGCACTATCCAGTAGAATTTTCTGCAATGATGAAATCTTTTACATCTATCCTATACATAATGATAGCTACTAGCCGTGTGTGCCTATCAAGCACTTATAATATGGCTAATATAACCAAAACTTAAATGCTTAATTTAATTTTAATTAATTTACATTTAAGTAGCCATATGTGACTGGTAGCTATCATATTGAACAGTGCAGCAGAAGATACTGGAAAAGTATTTGTTGGTTGGATGACATCTAGAGGAACCGATCTCTAGCCACTCCTCCCAGCAGAGAATCACAGTGTACCACCTCAAGCAAATAATTTTAATTAATTTACATTTAAGTAGCCACATGTGACTGGTAGCTATCATATTGAAGAGTGCAGCAGAAGATACTGAAAAAGTATTTGTTGGTTGGAAGACATCTAGAGGAACCGATCTCTAGCCACTCCTCACAGTAGAGAATCACAGTGTACCACCTCAAGCAATGGGAGAGAATGGCAGAAGGAGATAAGGTAACTTCCATGTGCTACAGCTGGAAAGATAAACTTTACTCATATCACAATTTCGCCTGAAACTACTGCTGTGTGGAACACATAAACTAATTTGTATACATGCAAACAGAGTTTAATCAATTGCAACATATGTATTCTTACATTGGGATTTTCCAAGGCAAATTATGTGGCTGGCATAATTTGCCTTAGAAAATCCCAGTGTGAGAATATATATTACACTGGGAAGGCCAGCCTCATGGTATGCAACCTGGGCAGTCACACAGGACTCCACATGTAGGTCTCCCCCATTGATTTAATTCATTACTTTTATCATCTTGAAATTCTTAATTATTTTTTAACGAATGTCCCTCATTTTCATTTTGCACTGGGCTCTGCAAATTGTGTAGGTGGTCCTGTTCACAGCAGGTGGGCTCCCTATTACAGATTAATTATTGAAGCTGTGCCTTTTTGTGTGTTTAATTATTTAATCATTTGTTGGTATTTTACATCTATCCAAATTCAATTAAGTGACTGCTTCATTCTCCAATTACACAGCACACTCTCCTGAGAAGCATTTCTCCAGTCTCTGAAAGGTAGAGAGAGGACATGACAACACGAGAACTGCCAGGGCTGGCCCCTTTCTGGTATCAAACAGCTATCCAGAAAGCTGAGGAAACCTAGGAACCACAATCATTTTGGCATCTCATTTGGCAGGAAGCTGAACTAAATAGCATACAATGCCTATGCTAAGTTCAAGATTCTACATGACAGCTTTCATTCACTAAATGATTTATTTTTCAGCAAAGTCAGTGGAGTTATCTATCTGTAGTACTCAAACCATGAAGGCTTCCAGAATGCTTTAGCTCTGAAATCTATGTGCCTGAGCCACATGGATCTTTTTATGGGCATCAGGGAAGACAGGTTGTCTCCTGGTTTATAAGTATCAGATGTGACTCAGACATTACTAAGGTATATATAGGCACTTGATTCATATATAGTTTTCACCATAGTAAAACTTTTTGAGAAGCAGTTTTATGAATTAATCTCTATGGAATTAAACCTAAATGCTCCAAAATTAAGAACAAAGCAGCTCCAGTTACCAATTGATCCCTGCATATTATCCTCATGCCTCAAGACCTAAATTATACAGTGGATCCTGCAGAAAATATATTAGGTCCTACTTGCCTCCCAGGTCACAAGTGGCAAATACTAACACAATTGTCATCATGTCCTCTTCCTTGTGTATAGCAGGCATTGCTAATAGATCACAGCGCTTATGTCTTTGATCATATTGACTCAAAAGTCTTCCCACTACAATACTCCAGGTAGTCACTACCAGTTAGTTGGAGTTGGCATGAAAGATGAAATGTTTCACCATTTCTTTCACAAGCTAATTCATTTAAATATTCCTCTAAATACCTTAGAGTGAAACATCCAAGGTAAAGCAATCTACATGTTGAAATAAGTAGACCTTGGTAAAGAAGTAGTTTTCTCTTCTTCATTTAAGGCTCTCCTACTCCCTTCTAACTCAGAGAATCAGGGATGCTAGAGAATCACTTTTAGGGTGATGTGATAGAAAGTACCAATTCATCAATCAAACCATACACTGAGCCACTGTCGTGCGCTACATGAATCACAGGTCGAATCTTGAATGTGGATTACTTTGCTCTGATGGTTAAAAGCATAAAGAGAAAGCAATTTATGAATGGCCTGGTCACAATTTCTTTTCACTTGATGTCTGTTCAATTCAGCTACAAGATCTTAGTACTAAGAGGCTGCAATTTATGATACATTTTATAATCCCCAAAAGAAATATTCATTCTCAAAATTTTTTGAGGCAGACTCAAGAAACTCAATGAATTCCAAGTAGAATGAATGCAGAGATACACACCCAGGCCCATCATAATCCAAATGCTGAGAGCCAAAGATGAAAAGAAAATCTTGAAAGAAACAAAAAGAAAAAACGACTTATCACGTACAAGGGAACCCCAATAAGATTGACAGTTGATATCTCATCAGAAACAATAGAGGTCAGAAAGCAATGGGATGGCACATTGAAAATGCCAGAAGAAAAATAAAACTGTCAACCAAGCATTTTTTATCTTACATTTTTCGAATAAAGGCACTGACAGATAAACAAATGCTGAGAGAATTTATTTGTTGCGAGCAGACCCACCTTACAAGAAAAACTAATCTCTTTAGGCTGAAAGCAAGTGACCTTAGACAGTAATTCTAATACACACACACACACACACACACACACACACACACAAATATCAGCAAAGGTAATTATGTAATTATAAAAGACAGTACAAATATATATCTTTCTCTTTTCCACTCTTAAAAAGTAAAAAGCAATTGCATAAAGCAATTTCTATATAATTGTATAATTCAGTCTATAATATCACAGTGTAATATATTTGGTAATAACCGCACAGAAAGGTGAATGGGAACAAAGTTGTGTTAAAGAAATGACACAAGATAGTAAAATGAATCCACAGGAACAAATGTATAGAATCAGACATGTAAAATAAGAAGGTGAATATAACAAAGCCTATGATTAATACTTCCTCTCCTTTTTCTCATTTTCTTTAATGGACATAAAATTACACAATCATAATATATTTTGGAGTTTTACCACACATATATGTAACATGTAATAATAACAGTAAAAAAGGAGGAAGAGCAAGTAGAGCAATATATTAATAACTTTTTTGTATCTCATTGAAATTAAGCTACTGTAATTCTAAGTAGATTCTGATAAGTTAAAATGTATGTGATAAGCCCTAAAACAACCACTTAAAAAATCAAAAAATATAGTGAAAAATCATTAAAAGAATCATACAGTTATATTAGGAAATATTCACTTAATGGAAAAAAAGAAAAAGTAAAAGATGGATAGAAGGAAAAGGCATGAGACACTAGAAAACAAAAATAGAACAGCAGAAATAAATTCAACTATATCAATAAAACATTAAATGTGAACAAATTAAACAATCCAGTCAATAGGTAGAGAATAAGAGATTGCATTTTTTAAAAGATCCAACTATATGCTGTCTATAGGAACCATACTTTATGTTGAAAGAGACAATTAGGTTGAAAGTAAAAGGATAGAAAATGATACATCATGTAAACAGCAACTGTAAGAAAACTAGACTGGCTATACTAATATCAAACAAAACAGGTATTAAGACAAAAATATTACTAGCACTAAAGGAGAAAATTTTATAATAGTAAAAGATATAAAATGAACAAACTGCATTGAATTTATGGGATAGCATCAGAAGAGCAAATATTTGAAGTACAACATTCAAAAAGGAGTAGAAAAAGACAAAGTGGTAGAAAGCCTATTTAAATAAATAATAGTGAAACATGATGAAGTGGAAAACACATTTGCCAACCAAGAATACTACATGTACCCAGAAAAGCTGTCCTTAAGCAACGAAGGATAGATAAAGATGAACAAAACCTGAGGGGGTTAATTACCACCAGATCTGTCTTACAACAAATGCTGAAGAGAGTTCTTCAAGCTGAGAGAAAAGGAGGCTAATTAGTAATGTGAAAACATATGAACCTATAAAACTTGCTCATAAAAGTAAATATACAAAGTCAGAATACTCATTGTAATGATGGTGTATAAGTTACTTATATCTTTAATATGAAGATTAAAAGACAAAACTATTAAAACAACAATAGCTCTAATAATTCAGGAAGATGTAAATGATGACATTAAAAATTAAAAATGGGGGGAGTGGAGTAAAAGTGTAGAGATTTTGCAATCAAAGTTAAGTTGCTATCAGCTTAAAATAGTTTGTTGTACTGATAATATGCTTTTTGCAAGCTTCATGGAAAGCACAAAGCAAAAACTTATCATTGATACACAAAAATAAAAGGTAAAGAATCAAAGCACACCACTAGAGAAAACAACTTAATCGCAAAGGATGATGGCAAGAAAGAAAGGAAAAAATGATCTAACAAGACAACCAGAAAAACAATTAACAAAATAGCAGTAGAAAGTCCTTATGTATCAATAATTTCCTTGAATGTAAATGGGTTTTATTTAATCAAAAGACATACAGTGGCGAAATGGGTAAGAAAGAAAACAAGACCCAACTATATGCTGCTTACAAGAAACCCACGTCACCATTAAAGACACATATAGATTCAAAGTGAAAGGCTGGAAAATGATATTCCATGTAAATGGAAACCAAAAGCGATTAGGAATAGCTATACCTCAATAAAGTAGACTTTATGCCAAAAACTGTAAAACATGGCAAAGAATATCATTAATAATGATACAGGGATTAATTTGGCAAGAGAATACAATAGTTGTAAATACATAGATAACCAACACTGGAGAACCTAACATAAAAAAGCAAATGTTAATATATTTAAAATATACAATAATAGTAGGAAACTTTAATACCCTACTTTCAGCAATGGGAATATCATCCAGGCAGAAAATCAATAAGGAAACATCAGACTTAAACTACACTCCAGACCAAATAGACTAACAAACATATACAGAGCATTCCAATAACCACAACAGAATACACATTCTTCTCATGTGCACGAGGAACATTCTCCAGGATAGATCATACGTTAGGCCACAAAACAAGTCTTAACAAATTTAAGAAGACTGAACCCGTATCAAGTATCTTTTCTGACCATAATGGTATGAAGCAAGAAATCAACAACAGGAGGAATTTGGAATAATTTGCAAATATATAAAAATTAAATAACATGCTCCTGAACAGCCAATGGATCAATGAAGAAAATACAAAGGAAATTAAAAAGAATACTGAACAAATAAAAATGAAAAGCAAACTATTGAAACTCACGGGATGCAGCAAAAGCAGTTCTAAGAGTCAAGCTTACAGAAGAAATGCCTACATCAAAAAAAGAAAAAATATATCAATCAAACAGTTTGACCTCAAGGAACTAGAAAACTAAGAACAAACTAAGTTCAAAGTTAGTAGAAGGAGTAAATAATAAAGATCAGAGCAAAAATAAATACAATGGAGATTAAAAAAACAATAGATAATATTCATAAAACTAAGACTTGGTTTTTTGAGAAGATAAACAAAATTGACGAATCTTTATCTAGACTAAGAAAAAAAGAGGAATCAAATAAATAAAATCAGAAATGAGAAACAGAAATTACAACTAATACAACAGAAATATAAAGGGTCATAAGAGGCTTAAGAACAATTATATATTAACAAATTGTACAACCCATAAGAAATAGACAAATTCATGGACACATACAGCCTATCAAGATTGAATCATGAAAAATGGAAAATCTGAACAGAACAATAATAAGTAAGGAGACTGAATTAGCAATAAAAAATTTCCTATCAAAGACAAGCCTAGGGGCTGTGTGGTGGCTCATGCCTGTAATTCCAGCACTTTGGGAGGCTGAGACAGGTGGATCACTTGAGGTCAGGAGTTTGAAATCAGCCTGGCCAACATGGCAAAACCCCATCTCTACTGAAAATACAAAGATTAGTCAGCTGGACGTGGTGGCAGGTGCCTGTAATCCCAGCTACTCAGGAGGCTGAGGCACAAGAATTGCTTGAACCTGAGAGGTGGAGGTTGGAGGTTGCAGTGAGCCAAGACTGTGTCACTGCACTCCAGCCTGGGTGACAGAGTGAGACTCGGTCTCAAAAAAAAAAAAAAAAAAAAGACAAGCCCAGGACCTGATGATTTCACTGCTGAATTCTACCAAACATTTAAGGAAGAACTAATAATACCAGTCCTTCTCTAACTCTTCCAAAAAATCGAAGTGTAGGTGATACTTTCAAACTGATTTTATAAGGCCAATATCACCCTGATAACAAAACCAGACAAGAAGACTGAAAAAAAGGAAACTACAGGCCAATATACCTGATGAATGCTGATGCAAAAATCCTCATCAAAATACTAGCAAACTGAATTGAACACGCATTTAAAAGATTATTTACCATAATGAAGTGAGATTTATTTCAGGGATGCGATGCAAAGATAGTCCAACATACACAAATCTGTATATGTAATACACCATGTTAACAGAATGAAGGACAAAAACCATATGATCATCTCAATAGATGTGAAAAATCACTTAAAAACTCAACATTTTTTCATGATAAAAACTCTTAACTAATTAGGTATAGAAGAATTGTAGCTTCAACACAATAAAGGTCATATGACAACATCATACTCACTGAGGAACACCACAGCTAACATCATACTCAATGAGGAAAAATTGAAAGCTTTTCCTCTAAGGTCCAGAACAAGACAAGAATGCCCACTCTCACATTTCTATTCAACATGCTACTAGAAGTCCTAGCGAGAGCAATCAGGCAAGAGACAGAAATAAAAAGGCATCAAAATTGAAAAGAAGTGTAGATTGTCCCTGTTTGCAGATGATATGATCTATATACATAAAGCCCTAAAGAACCAACCAAAAATGGTAAACAAATTCATTAAAGTTGCGAAATCAACATACAAAAATCAGTAGCCTTACTATACACCAATAGCAAACTATCAAAAAAGGAAATCAAGCAAACAATTCTACATACAAACTATACCAACACTTAATACTTATGAATACATTTAACCAAGGGAGTGAAAAATCTCTACATTGAAAACTATAAAATACTGGTCAATGAAATTAAAGAAACATAAATAAATGAAAAATCATCTCAGGTTCAGGGGTTGGAAGAATTAATACTGTTAAAATGTTCATACTTCCCAAAGTGATCTACAGATTGAATTCAATCCCTATCAAAATTCTAAAGACTTTTCTTTACAGATAGATAAAACAACTCTAAAAGTTCTAAATGGAACCATAAATTATCCTGAATAGCCAAAGCAATCTTTAGCCAAAAGGAGAAAGCTGGAGACATTACACTACATGACTTCAAAATATACTGTATTAAGCTATGGTAATCAAAACAGCATGATACTGCCATAAAAACAGACACAGAGTAGTGGAACAGAACATAGAGCACAGATATAAATCCACACATTTATAGAACTGATTTTCAACAAAGATGTCAAGAAAACACAATGGGAAAAGAACTGCCTCTTCAATAAATGGTGTTGGGAAAACTGAATATCCACATTTAAAAAGAATAATACTGAACTCTATCTCATCACACCATATACAAAATGACCTGAAACTAGATTAAAGACTTAAATATAAAACCCAAAACTGTAAAACTTCTAGAAAGAAAATAGGGAAAATTTTCCAGAACATTGGTTTGGGCAATGACTTTTTGGATAAGACCCCAAACACAGGTAACAGAAACAAAAATAGACAAACAGGATTACATCAAACTAAACAGCTTCTACATGGCAAAGAAAAAAATCAAAAGAATGAAGAGACAACCTACAGAATGAGATAAAATATTTGCAAACTATATATTTCATAAGAAGTCAATATCCAAGAGAAATAAGAAACAGAAACAACTCAATAACAAGAAAAATAAAAATCAGCAAATGACCTAATCAAACATTTCTCAACAGAAGACTATAAATGGCCAAGAGCTTTATGAAAAAAAATGTTCCATCTCATTAACCATCAGGGAAAATGCAAATTAAACTCACATTGCGTTATCATCTCACCCTTGTTAGAATGGTTACTACCAACAAATAAAAGATAACAAGTATCGGCGATAATGTGGAAAAAAGAGAACCATTGCACCGTTAGTGGGAATACAAATTAGTATACCCAATAAGGAAAATAGTATAAAGATTCCTCAAATACTAAAAATAGAACTATTGTATGATTTAGCAACTCTATACCGGATGTATCTCCTTAGGAAATGAATGAGTATATTGAAGAGAGACTGCACTCCCATTTTCATTGGAGCATTATTCATAATAGTGGAATACTATTCAGCCACAAAAAAGAAGGAAATTCTGTCTCTTGTGACAACATGGATAAATGTAGAGGACACTATGTTAAGTAAAATACGCCAGGAACAGAAATACAAATACTACATGATCTCACTTATACATGGAATCTAAAAAAGTTAAACTCATAGAAGTAGAGAGTAGAATGAAAGGTGGTTACCAGGAGCCAGGGTGGGGGCTGGGTGAAGAGGTGTTAGAGAAATGTTAGGTTAAAGGATACAAATTTCAGTTAGATAGGAGGAATAAGTTCAAGAGATGTATTATACAACATTGTGACTATTGTTAATAGCAATATGTGGTATTCTCGAAAATTGCTAAGAGAGTAGATGTCAAGTATTCTCACCAAAAATAACTGTGAGGTAATGAATATGTTAATCTAGATATATATTGCCATTCTACAATGTGTATACATTTCAAAACATCATATTGTACATGATAAGATACACAATTTTGCCAATTTAAATAAAATATTTTTAAAAACAGTCACATTTCCAATAGCATCAAAAAGATAAATACCTAGGAATAAATAAAAGACGTGAAAAAACTAATACTGTGAAAACTCAAAATATTGTTGAAAGAAATTAAAGACCTAAATAAATGGAAAGATTTCTCACATTTGTGGATTGGAAGATCTAATTTTTAAAATGAAGTCCTCCACAAATCTACAGATCTACAGAGTTAATGAAATCCCTGTCAAAATCCTGCTGGTTTCTTTGCAGAAATTGACAAACTAGAACTAAAACTCATATGGAAATTCAAAGTCCCAGAATAGACAAAACAGCCTTGAGAAAGAAGTTGGAAGACTCACATTTTCAATTTCAAAATGTACTACAAAATTACAATTGTTAAGACAATGTGTTCCTGGCATAAGGATAGGCCTATACAGCAACGAAATAGGATTGATATCCAGAAATAAACCCTTACATTTATCACCAATTGATTTCAACAAGGGTGGCAGGACAACCTGATGTGGAAAGAGTAATCTATTCAACAAACATACTAGGATAACTAAACAGCCACATATAAAAGAATGAAGTTGGACCCTCCTTGTCACATATGTACAAAAACTAGTTTAAAATGGACCAAACACCTAAATTTAAGACTGAAACTATAAAATTCTTGGAAGAAAACATGGGTGTAAACCTTTGTGACCTTGTACCAAGCAATGGTCTGTTAGATATAACACCAAAAGTACAAGCAACCAAGGAGAAAATAGATAAATTGGACATCATTAAGATTTAAAACTCTTGTGTTTCAAAGACGACCATCAAGAAAGTGAACAGACAATCTACACAATGAAAGAAAACATTAACAAGTCATATTTCTGATAGGAATTTACATCTAGAATACATAAAGTACTTTGCAACTCAATAACAAAAAGATAAAGAAGCCAATTTTTTTTTTAAAAAGAATGTCTCCAAATAGACATTTCTCCAAAGAAGACGTACACATGGCTAATAGTACATGAAAAGATGTCCCACGTTATCAGGCCTCAGGGTAATTTAAAACAAAATCACAATGAGATATCACTTCAGACCCACTAGGATGGCTATAGTTAAAAAGAAAAATAATAACAAATGTTAGTATGTGGAAAAGTCAGAACTCTCATTACTGCTTGAGGGAATGTTAAATGATGGAGTCACTTTGAAAACCACCCAGCAGTTCTTTGAAAGGCTAAATACAGAATTATCATACGGCCCAGCAATTCTACCCACAGGGTACACCTGCAAGAAAAGAAGACATTTGTTCACACAAAAACTTATACATGAATGTTCAAAGCAGTATTATTCACAATGGTAAGTGGGAACAATCCAAATGTTCATCACCTGATGAATGGGTAAAGGAAATGCGGTATAATCCAGACAATGAAATATTATTTGACAATAAGAAGGAATGAAGTATTGATATGTGTTATAATGTGAATGATACTTGAAAACATCGTGATAAGTGAAAAATGTTAGTCACAAAAGACCCCATATTATACGATTCCATTAATACAAAAGGTCCAGAACAGACAAATCCATAGGGATAAAAAGTAGATGAGCGGTGGTTGCCTAGGGATGAGGAAGTTGTAGGAAAATGGGGAGGGCCTGCTAATGCAGTTTCTTAGTAAAATGATGAAAATGTTTTAAAATTGATTGTGGGAATGGGGAATAGCTCTGTGAATATACTGAAAAACATTAAATTGTACACTTTAAATGGATAAATTGTACGGTATGTGAATTATATCTCAACAAAGCTGTTTCTAAAAAAGTGTTATGAAGGAGCGTGGGAGACGCAGAAAGAGAAAAAAAAACAATGGGAAAGGGAAACAGAAGGAGAGGGGAGGGATTGCTCTTCAGATTAGATTTACCAGCAAAGAGGAATCCAAGTAGAGAATTTGAGCAAAGTCCTAGGGAAGGAGACAGAGCTGCTGGCTTTGGTGTGACTTGCGCAAGTCCCTTCTCAGCTTCAGTTTCCTCATCTGTAAAATTATCAGTTAGAACCACCATATCTCTGTTTCTCTGGATCAGAGTTGCAAAGGACCTCTGCTCCTCTGACATTTCTGTTCTTTCCCAAGGGTCTGTAAATATTTGAATCAGGCGGTTATCTTCTCTGAGCTGTCATTATAAAATAAATTAAAAACAAAAACTTTGCTCAGCCTGAACCCCTTCCCCCCCAATCTCCCACTCCCCCAACCTCCAATTTTCACTGCTCCCAAAGCTCATCCTCAAATCAAACTGAGGACCCTAGAAGCCCAAGCCTGGTTCATCCCACCTGTAGTCTCGTGTATCGGGGATGGTGCGATTGAGAGGCAGCTGGTTGCTGAGGTACGCGTTGTAACCAAACTTCCGGAAGAGGTCCTGGGCCTTTTTCTGCTGGGCCTCAGAAAGATCCTCGCCCCACTGCCTGAAAAGCTGTGAGTGTGGGAAGAGTTTCATTTGGGTTTTGTGCTTCTTTGTCTCCTTCACCTTGGCTTCCACTGCCTTCAGAACAGGGCGTTCTTCATCTTTCACCCTCTTCATTGTGTTGTTCACATTTTCTTGCTGCCTCAGAGCCAATTTCATACTTTCTTCTGCAAATGAAGAGGACAGGGGTGGGAGAGAAAACATTTCAGCCCCTCCTTAGTTACCTGGGCATTCCTTTCCATCCTAATTTCCTTCTAATGGTTTACACACTACATCTTAAAATTTATAAGCTCTTGTCTCAGAGGATGTAATATGTCAGGGAACTGACATACTGCTGAGGCTTGAGTAGGTAATATGGCAGGAACCAGCTACGCAAGGCTGTATCAGCAAAGTATGTACTGGATAGGTCTCTCCCTTTAGCCCCATCAAAACTCCTCCATCCCACATCTTCAAAGCTCCTCCAAGAACTGACTTACTATGATTTGAGAAATCAGCAGAAAATAAGCTAATGTTTTTCAGAATGAGGCCTGAGAACCACTTACATCAGAATCATCAGTTGTGTTTTTTTTTTTTTTTTTAATGTAGATACCCAGGCTAATCTCCAAATCCACTAAATCAGGATCTGAGAGCTGGGTGGAAATACAGACCGGAGAAATTACAGTAACCTGCTTTTCAATAAAACCAAGGAGTAATTCTTTTTATAGTGAAATTTAAGAAACACTACACCATTAGTGCCTAAAAAAGGCAAATCTGCTCTAACCACTACCACCATCATCCACCCATGCCCTTGCTTCTCATGTGCTTGATTTATGAGGAACTTTAAAATTGGAGCTGTCCTAGTCTTGCAATTTCCAACTTCCGGGATCATAAGAATGTCTTCAAAAGCTTGTTAAAAATACAGAATCTGGAGGTGGTTCGAAGATGGCTGAATAGGAATAGCTCTAGGCTACAGCTCCCAATGTGAGCGACACAGAAGACGGGTGATTTCTGCATTTCCAACTGAGGTACCGGGTTCATCTCACTGGGGCATGTCGGAAAGTAGGTGCAGGACAGTAGGTGTAGCCCACTGAGCGAAAGCCAAAGCAGGGCAAGGTATCACCTCACCCTGGAAGCACAAGGGGGAAGGGAATCCCAGGCCTCCCTTAGAGATTCTGACTCTGTTCTGGAGTAGAGCCTGAGAATCTGTATTTTAAACAATTGGTCTAGACAAATGTAATTGTCACATTAATTTGGGAAACATTGCCTTAACTCAAAAGAATGGACAGATAGTGATAGACCCAGGCAGAGGATGTTTTATGCAGAAGATGCCCTCCAGGATCCATGATGTTATCTATTATTTACCTCACCTTTCCACCCTGTAAGATTTGTGCTGGAGTATCTTAGCATATGCACCTGAACTCCCTCAGGCTCAATCTGTGTACTCAGCAAAAAGAAAAAGTAACCATTTTAGTGTTTAGTGATTATGACATTTTTCAGCACTAAATCCCACAATGGTGATCAAGGCACTCTGACATAGGATCCACTTTGTTCCTACTAATCTCCCCTGAGCCCACACGAAACTTCAACCAGACTGAGAGGATCACCTGCAGCCTGTCCAGCATCTTTCCACAAGTTAGAAGAAGGCATCCTTGTTTTCTGGATGACTGCAACTCAGGGTCACCAGCTTGGTGAGGGGACAGCCCCACTGTGTGACTTTGCTCCAGGTAGATGAATCTCATGCCACAGCACATGGCTTGGCAAGCAGAACGTGTGCTGGATTTCAGATCCATATACAGTCCCCGAGAGGGAAGCAAGGAAGTCCTATGACTGGGAGGAGAACATGTTTGTGAAGTGATGTAAGACTGGCCCAAAAAGAAGGAAAAGGAGAAAGAGAATCAACTCTTGACATGGTTAAGACAAAAAGAGAATAGTCGAAAAAACTTGGGCAAAAAGTAAATGGTAGGTCTCTCAAAGGAGGCTCATGTGAACACCATGCATACTTGCTCAGGTAGAAACAAGAAGTGAGAGCATGCTGTTTACCGTGTCCCAGATGGAACAGTATGGTTATTCATACTTTTCTGTCCTAAGCACGCAGGGGTCCCAGGGTGGTACTGGGTTCTTTCGACCTCTAAGCTCCTCTGCGTTCTTCCTTGGGGGATATCTGATTTTCTCTTTCACTCGTGGCTGTCAGTGGGAGCTGGTTTGGACCTGGCCATCCTAAAGTCAATTTGAGGAAATGCATAATCTGATAGTATGAATACAGCATCACTAGGTCACCCCCATAACTTATACTGAAACCTTCTAAGCCCCCAAAGGGACGCACCCATTGACATCCCCATGGTGGGGTTTTTATGAACCCTGAGGGAGGTTCCAGAAAACTGGCTTAGAGTCATTGATCCCTCCCTCAACTGGGATATAATTATCATTGCTTCCTTTTGCTATTGGTAGCTTACATGATTCAACTAAGTTTCCTTATTGACTCATGATTTTTTTAAATCCTCCTGGAATCCTGGAGGCAATGAGCAAACAGGATGAAGGGGAATTAAACTGGCTTTTAGTTACAGGAAGCCCTGTGGGAAAAAAAGAGCATTGGAGATCTAGAAACAGGGCCCAGAAGAATTTTTGAGGTTCATCTCAGGTGTGCAGGCCTCCAGCACTCCAGACCCCTGGACCCGCCTTTTAAACGCTTTTTCTGTCTCTTTCTAACTCCTTGGCCTCCGCCGGACTCGGGGTACCCGCCGGGTGGTGTGGGACTGGTTTCCCCAACGTATTTGTCTCCATTCAACTCCATAGATGACACCCTGCCTGCTAGGTCAGGTGTTCTCCAGCCAAGAACACTGTTATAGCTGCCTGGCTTCTGCCTGAGCAGCATCAGGTGTGAGGAGTGTGCATGGCAGCTGCCCAGTGGCAGGTAAGTCACCTGGACACACCTTGTACTGTCTCAGAAGTCAGAAGAATGCTTGCTCCTGCAGCTAGCACAGGGTGCCTGGGTGAGAGGCTTTTCTCTATATATATCTATGTTTGGTGTGATAAGTCCCAATGTGAGTCTCTGATATCACATCATTTCAGAGCGAATAAAATGTGGGAGCACCAAGAATAACAAGAAAGGTCTTTGCAAAGAAGGAAAGAGGAGTAAGCCAGATGGCTCTGGCTGGCTCATGGCACACTGTGTCCTAGCTGACGGAAAGAATAGCGAGGCTTTGGGTAGAACTCCTGCCATTTTATGGCTTGAGGAGGCTGAGCCAGTGATGAGCCCTGGGGATGGGTGAGAGAGTCCTGGTGTGTCTGGATGCTCTGCCAAGTAGTGAGGGTGGTGCTGGGGTCACCACCCTAGGTACATAGACATCCTCCTGGTGAAGCGTCACCAAGCATATTTGCATGGGCAATGTCTGACCCACGCAGGTAAGCCAGGGCTTGTGGAGCTGACAATCTTCCCGCTGTTTCATCCACCTCTTGCCCTATATCACTCTTCCCTTCATCCCTGTCTGCCTGTCTTTTTCTCTCTCTTTCCTAGATGCACCCACTCATTTATTCATCTATGTAACTTCTATGGATGAATAGAAATGAGTAGTGAATGAGACGTTCATGGAAACAGACCTTATGAAACTTGTTTTCCATAAAACTGTACCACAATAAAATATGAGGAGTCTTATGAAGGAGGACGTAAAAGGTGCTATGGGTGCCTTAGGCCTCCTTTTCTCTCCTTTTATTCTCTCCTTCTGTCCCATCACACTTTCCCTTTTTTTCTTCTTGTCTCCACACAAACTCTTTCACTCTCTCTCCCTGGACTCCCTCACTTCTCTGCTCCTTTCCTGTCCCAGCTCTTTTCTCCTCTCTCATCTCCCTTCTCTCTCTCTTCGATCCTTCCCTGATTGCTTCTTTCCCTTCCTTTTTCTCTTCTTGCCTTTCCTTCCACCCGTCTCCCAGCCTCACTCTGAACCCTGACAATGCTCAGTTCTCGTTTTAAAAGACACTTTCCCCAACTTCAGCCCCATGTGCACACACCGGGGCAGTCACATCCCTGCTCACACATAAAACACCTCCCTCAGGGGTTCCAGCATTTGATCCCTGTTACCTGGGGAGCAGGGGGAAACGGCTGCTTCCCTTGCTGAAGTTGGATGCGCAGGCTCATAAAATTCAGAGGCATTAGAGTTCCATAGTGAGCCGGAATCACAAACAAATCCCAGAATGTGTTGAAATCTTACCCTTAACTTTAAATGAGGAGATTAAAATTTGGCCCAGAGCTGTTTATAGATCACTTTCTGCATCCACTTCACAACCCTGCTAGGTCAGGTGGATAACTATCATTATTATCATCATCTCCATTTACAGAGCAGGAACCTGAGGCTGAGAGAGAGAAGCACTTGCTCAAAGTCACACAACCACAGTGGCACATCAGGATTCGATCTTAGGTCCTCTAACAAAGCCCTCATTAGTTCATGACAGGAGTACACAGCAAAACGGAAGTGAGGCCTTTGCCCCAGAGATTGCCACCTCTCTTGAACAGCCCCTACCACACACAGGCCTAAGGACAGGGCTACGCTAGACATCCCTAAGGCCCTTGGGATTCTTACTCTGTCTCGCTGCCTGCATATATGTAGATATAATGATAATGCATGTGCACAAGCCCACACAGGCATACACACACACATGCTCACCTCCCCCATAATGCTCGCTCTAATTTCCACGTCTACTCACTTCGCTCTCAATACCCATCTCCCATTTGAAGGCACCGAATTCAGTGTCAGATGCTTCAATGAGCGACTGAGATGAAAATGTGACCTCTCGCCCATTTTCCCCTCTACATCCCTTTTTCCTAAGCACCCATAAACATACACACACGCACATGTGTGCACACACATGCACACACACACCTTCCAGGTTAGCGTTGTAAACTTACTCAGATGCTTCAATTTCGTCTCCAACTGGGAGAGTCTTTTTATCACTGCCCCGTCGCGCTCGTTCAGATGTAAAGGAAGCTCCTTGTGGAGACCACCCATAAACAGGTTTTGTAAAGTCCCCTTGCTAAAAAATACCAGAAGGAGATTGACAGTAATGGCCAGAGTCAGCCCAATGCAGAGGGCTTTGGAGCGTTTTCTCCAAAACGTCATCTTCTTCCTGGGGCTCATCCACTCCCTGTGGGGTTGAGTGCGTCACTGCCAGAACAGGTTAAGGATCAGAACCAGCCCAGCTTTTGTGGGAAAGAGAGTTTCTGGGGTGCCAGTTGAGTTGGTCTCCCCTGTGTGAGATACCCATGGGAAGCCATGGGTGGCCTCTAAGGAGAAAAGTCTCCTTATTCCACAGGTTGCTCAGGGAGACAACACTCCCTTGAAGCAGTGGAATATAATCAAACATCTTGGCTCCTCCCAAAAGCTGCTCCCACCCATTTCAGTTGAAGATCTTAAGTAGTTTAGACACACGCCTTTGCTCAAGGAAATTCACAGAAACCGCCACTGCTGTACATCTTATTGAATGACTCATGATTCTCTTTTACTGATTAATCCTTTTCTTCATCCCGTCCACCCCTTCCCATCTGCCCTAAGAACAAAGAGCTTGTAAACCAATAAATTGGGTGGAGCCCGAGAGCTCTGGAACGGGAGCAAGCCTCCGATGCTCTGGTCCCCTGGACCCACCTTTTAAACACTTACTCTGTCTCTTTCTAACTCTGTCTCCACCGGACTCGGGGTACCTGCCAGGTGGTGTGGGACTGGTTTCCCCAACATATTTGTCTCCACCCAACTTCATAGATGACACCCTGCCTGCTAGGCCAGATGTTCTCTGGCCAAGAACACTATTATAGCTGCCTGGCTTCTCCCTGAGCAGCGTCAGGTGTGAGGAGTGTGCATGGCAGCTGCCCAGCGGCAGGTAAGTCACCTGGACACAACTTGTACTGTCTCAGAAGTCAGAAGAATGCTTGCTCCTGCAGCTAGCTCAGGCTGCCTGGGTGAGAGGCTTTTCTCTCCATATATATATCTATGTTTGTTTGATGTTTAATGTTCTGTGTCCCTGGAAGAACCACCTGGGAGACTCTGATAGGGCATGTGAGGTCTGGTCCTGTGGGTGTAAGAAGGGGATAAATAGGATGAAAAAGAAATCAAAAAGCGAGAAGCCTCTGTACTCTTAGATCCTTGCTTTTTTGAAGAGCTGGGATCTAAGATATCTTTTTACCTAACTCTACAGGGTTTTGGACATAGTAGGTGTGCAACAAATGCTTGTCCCACAAACTTAAGGAGAGACTTTCTTGCTAGTTCCTGGGACCTCACTGCCTAGAAGGAGGTGGAGAAGAGCTGGAGGCAGTGCCCAGGGGTTGAGCCTCAGGGGATGACCCTGATTCACTGGTCTCTGTCCTTTGCTTGTCGTCTGCACAACTTCATACACTGGGCTTCTACCTTGCCCCAGCTTCCAGTAACTCCTTTGCCTCCACACCTCACACTTATAAGATGTTTTGGACGAATCACCAATGATCATCATTGTAGAAAAAACACTTCAGGCCGGGCGCGGTGGCTCAAGCCTGTAATCCCAGCACTTTGGGAGGCCGAGACGGGTGGATCACGAGGTCAGGAGATCGAGACCATCCTGGCTAACACGGTGAAACCCCGTCTCTACTAAAAATACAAAAACTAGCCGGGCGAGGTGGTGGGCGCCTGTAGTCCCAGCTACTCGGGAGGCTGAGGCAGGAGAATGGCATAAACCCGGGAGGCGGAGCTTGCAGTGAGCTGAGATCTGGCCACTGCACTCCAGTCCGGGCGACAGAGCGAGACTCCGCCTCAAAAAAAAAAAAAAAAAGAAAAAGAAAAAACACTTCAAATTGTTCCCCAAGGCTAAAAGTTTTAAGTTCTCAGTGTACTGTCAATCCCGTCAAAATCACAGCTTCCACCCCAGCCTGGCTCTTTGGACTATTTATTAGGTCCCAAACACAGCACATGTGACATGTGCTGAGGCAGACATGTGAATTAAAGGAAAGAAATGCGGCTTTAGGAAAAACAGGACGAAAATGAACAAAATGGAAAGGAATCACTTCTTCTGTTTTGCAGGGATAGAAAATGTCTCCCAGCCTCCCACTTGCAAATTAGACTCAAAACATAAAAAAACGCATGATCCAGCCAGGCACGGTGGCTCATTCCTGTAATCCCAGCACTTTGGGAGGCCGAGGCGGGTGGATCACCTGAGGTCAGGAGTTCAAGACCAGCCTGGCCAACATGGCAAAACCCCGTCTCTACTAAAAATAACAAAATTAGCTGGGCATGGTGGCAGGCGCCTGTCATCCCAGCGACTCGGGAGGCAAAGGCAGGAAAATCACTTGAACCCAGGAGGCGGAGTTTGCAGTGAGTTGAGATCGTGCCATTGCACTCCAGCCTGGGCAACAAGAACAAAACTCCATCTCAAAAAAAAAAAAATAATCCCTTCTCCTTCTAGGACAAGATGAAATACATACATTCATCTCCTCTATTCCTTCCCACTAAGGCAAGTAAAAACTACACATGATATGTAAAACAAACCTAAGAAGACTGAAAGGTAGAGAGAAGAGGGCAGGCTGACTAGAGATCTCCAGATATCCTAGCTGTATTAGGAAACAGATTCCAAGTTGCTGGATGCTGGAGCAGTCAACAATTTGGAAATGCCAATGGGCAGAGACAATAAAAGCCCCAAGAAAAAGCTGCTTTCTCTAACCAAAGAAACAGGAAATGGGAAGCCTAGCAACACAAAAATGTTTAGACAACAACTGCCCTACACCAGCCAAATGCCGCTGAAAACCTTGCAGTGCCATGCCTACCCCATCCACAGAGGCCTCGTGGGGAGCCTAGACTTCCAACCTCACCCCAGCTGTGAGGATGGGCCCTTGCACCCCCACCTTCCCCTCCAGGGTGGTGTCAGTGAGGGTCTCTTGGGGAGCCAGCATTTTCGTCATTGTCCCCACGTGATATCAGTAAAGGAACAGTGGCCCTCCCTTTTCAGCCAGTGTGGTATCAGCAGAGGCCTAATGGGGAACCTGAACTCCCTCCCTCACCCATCAGTAATGAGGCAGCCCTCCCCGACCAGGTGTCAGTGGAGGCCAAGCATGGAACCTGGGCTTCCACTCCCACCTGGCAGCGATGAGATGACATCCCCCGTTCCCCACCAGAACAGTGTATGAAAGGCCTGCTAAAACAGATTTACATAGGATCCAGAGTCTCATAAAATTATATTCAGAATGGCCAAGTGCAACAGGAAATCACTTGTCATATCAACAAACAGGAAAATCTCAACTTGGAAGAGGCTATCAACAGACACCAACACCAGCTGGGCATGGTGGCTCATGCCTGCAATCACAGCACTTTGGGAGGCTGAGGCAGGAGGATCGCTTGATCCCAGGAGTTTGAGACCAGCTTGGGCAACATGGTAAAACCCCATCTCTACAAAAAATACAAAAATCAGCCGGGCAAGGTGGCACATAACTGCAGCCCCAGCTACCCAGGATGCTAAGGTGGGAGGATCACGTGAGCCCAGGAGGTTGAAGCTGCAGCGAGCCATGATTGTGTCATTGCACTCCAGCCTGGGTGACAGAGTGAGACCCTGTCTCAAAAAAAAAAAAAAAAAAAAAAAAAAATTGAAACAGATACCAACACCAAGATGACAGAGATGCTGAAATTGTCTGACAAGGATTTAAAAGCAGCCATACTAACGAGTGATTATGAACATGCTTGAAACAAATGAAAAAACAGTAAGTCAGCAAGGAAATCAAATGTTTCAGCAAAGATATAGAAACCTCAGGAAAGAAGACATAAAAAAGAACCAAATGGCAATTTTATAAATGAAAAATACAATAAACAAAATTTAAAAATCACTGGGTGAGCCTCAACTGTAGAATGACAAGGACAGAGAAAAGAATCAGTGATCTTGAAGATGATATCATAGAAAATGCTCAATCTGACCAACAGAGAAAAAGTAGACTAAAAAAAAAAATAAACCTCAAAGACCAGTGAGATTACAACAACAGATCTAACATTCATGTCATTGGAACCTTAGAAGGAAAAGAGAAAATGCAGGGCTAAACAAGAACGTAAAGAAATAAGGGCTGGCTGGGAACAGTGGCTCATGCCTGTGGTCCCAGCACTTTGGAAGGCTGAGGCAGGCAGATCACCTGAAGTCAGGAGTTCAACACCAGCCTGACCAACATGGTGAGACCCCATCTCTACTAAAAATACAAAAAATTAGCTGGGCCTGGTGGTGCACACCTGTAATCCCAGCTGCTTGGGAGGTTGAGGAAGGAGAATCACTTGAACCCAGGAAGCAGAGGTTGCAGTGAGCCGAGATCATGCCACTGCACTCCAGCCTGGGCAAGAAGAGTGAAACTCTGTCTCAAAAAAAAAAAAAAAAAAAAAAAGAAAGAAAGAAAGAAAAAGAAAAGAAAAGAAAAGAAATTTCCAAAAGTTGGCAAAAGACACAAACCTACAGATTCAAGATGCTGAGCAAACCCTAAATAGGACAAACTCAAAGAAATTCATAATCACCTGATGCCCAGATGCATTATAATCAAACTTCTAAAAACTAAAGACAAATGAAAATTCTTAAAAGTAGCAAGAGAAAAATGACACTTACAGGGGAAAAACAATTCACATGATAGAGTTCTCGTCAGAAATCAAGAAGACCTGAAGAAAGTATCACAACTTTTCAAGTGCTGGAAGAAAAGAATGGTCCATCCTGAATCCTTCAGAATATCCTTCAGAAACGAAGAAGAAATCAAGACATTCTCAGATAAGAAAACTAATAGGCCGGGCGCGGTGGCTCAAGCCTTTAATCCCAGCACTTTGGGAGGCCGAGACGGGCGGATCACGAGGTCAGGAGATGGAGACCATCCTGGCTAACACGGTGAAACCCCGTCTCTACTAAAAATACAAAAAACTAGCCGGGCGAGGTGGCGGCGCCTGTAGTCCCAGCGACTCGGGAGGCTGAGGCAGGAGAATGGCGGGAACCCGGGAGGCGGAGCTTGCAGTGAGCTGAGATCCGGCCACTGCGCTCCAGCCTGGGCGGCAGAGCGAGACTCCGTCTCAAAAAAAAAAAAAGAAAACTAATAGAATTTGTTTCCAGCAGACTTACCTCAAAAGGATGACTCCAGAA
This sequence comes from Rhinopithecus roxellana, assembly GCF_007565055.1. Lineage (NCBI taxonomy): Eukaryota > Metazoa > Chordata > Mammalia > Primates > Cercopithecidae > Rhinopithecus > Rhinopithecus roxellana. The sequence continues at coordinate 4,550,417 of NC_044558.1, forward strand.
ATTGTTCTACGTAAAGAAATGACAAAAGAAGGAATCTTGGAACAAGAAAAACAAAAGAACAGTGTTAAAATCTGAGTAAATACAAAAGACTTTCCTTTTCCTCTTGAGTTTCCTAATTTGTGGTTGGCAACCAAAAATCATAACATTGTCTGCTGTGGTCTAAAAATATATGGAAGAGATATTTAAGACAATTATACTGTATACGGGGGAGGGTAAATTAGGGACTTAAATAAGGTAATGTTTCTTTATTTCACGTGGACTGGTAAAATGTCAACACCAGTAGACTGTGTTAAGTTATGTATATACAATGGTGATTAAATAGTTCTAAAGTATCTTGAGTGACAGTGTTTGCATATCTACATGTAATATCTACATGTGATAAAATAGCATGGAACTATATACACACAGTATCAATGTCAATTTTCTGCTTTTGCTATTGCACTATAGTTATTCAACTACATATATAATATAGGAGTGTCATCAGCTTCTTTGCTGTTGCACTATAGTTATATATGCAGTTATATATCTTCTTTCTGGGAATACTAGGTGCCCTCTCATGCATCCAATCAGTGCTCAGTTATATAGTTATATATACAGTTATATCAATATGATACAGTTATAGTCATTGGGAAAAACTGGGTGTAAGAGGTATACAGAACTGCTCTGTACAATTCTTGCAAATTTTGTGAATCTGTAATTCTTTCAAAATTGTTTTCTTTTAAAACAAAAAGATTCCTATCCTGCATAAACTGACTGCTGAAGTAGATCACTTTCCAAAATTACAAAGTCTTTATTAAAAACACACACACAAATTGTGGCTACCTCTAGAGTTGGCGGGGATTGGAGGACTGAGGGCTAGAGGTGGGAGGAGACTGATTTTCACTGTATAACTTTTTAAATATATTCTACATTTTGTGTCACATTACATGAATTATCCATTAAAAATAAATAAAATAATTTGATCAAACATTGCACCATAATCGGTGCCATTTTATTGCTGTCTAGAATAGGTCAAAGTTAACTCAGCTAGAGAGACCTGCAAATACTCCTCTTCAGTCTCCCGTGCACTTGTCCTCCTCCACTAAGAAGCTCATGAGACTTCTCTTTCTGGGAACACTGGGTGCCCTCTCATGCATCCAATCACTGATCAGAACACTGGGGCAGTGTTCTTCCAAAGTTCACTTCATAAAATCCACCCGGGGAGCTTGGGAAAAATGCAGATGTCCAGGCTCTAAGCCGAAAGATCCTATTCTGTAGGTCATTAGGAGACCCGGACACCTGCACTTTTAACAAATCCCTTATATGAATAGGTTTACACCCTGTCCCGAGGGAGTCCACAGATCCATGGGAGAGGGGTTGATTTACACTTAGAGTCGATGTGCTTAGTACCCTGTAGGAGGCCCCAGCTTGCACTGAGGGTCACAAAAGGGCAAGTGACAATCTGCCTAGGGATGTGGCATCTTGAAAGATGAGTGTGTGTGTGTGTGTGTGTGCGCGCACGCGTCTGTCAGTTCCTCCAGCAAAGGGAGCATGTGTAAGGAAGGTTATAGGGACAAGAAAGTACAATTTTTTTTTATTTTAAAAATAATAGGGGCCGAGTGCAGTGGCTCACGCCTGTAATCCCAGCACTTTGGGAGGCCGAGGCAGGTGGATCACGAGGTCAGGAGATGGAGACCATCCTGGCTAACATGGTGAAACCCCGTCTCTACTAAAAATACAAAAAAATTAGCCGGGCGTGGTGGCGGGCCCTGTAGTCCCAGCGGTGGCGGGCCCTGTAGTCCCAGCTACTTGGGAGGCTGAGGCAGGAGAATGGTGTGAACCCGTGAGGCGGAACTTGCCGAGATCGCACCACTGCACTCCAGCCTGGGCGACAAAGACAGAGGGAGACTCCGTCTCAAAAAAAAAAGAAGAAGAAGAAGAAGAATAGAGTGGTCTAGCTTACTTCAAAATGTCTACTTTTCTCCCACTCCTGCCTCTAGAGCATAAGGGGCTGTTTGAGATTCACTGTGAGAACCTAGTTCAGCTCCTGGAGGTAAAACTCATAAAAGTGTATGTGGCCCCCTAATATCTGACAGCCCTGGAGATTTTAACTCTCAGACTTGTCCACACTGAGTCTCCAGCAATTCATCCACTGCAGTTTAGGTTTTCCTGTCCCAGTACAGGTCCCTCATAGGTTTCTGTTGTGGGTTTCTATTCTGATGAGTTGTGATCCTCTGTACCTGCCCGTCTGTCTCTCCCATTTTGGTGGCAGTGGTTTGCCCTGTGGGCTCAAATTTCTGAGAGAAATTTGAATAAGAAGAGCTGTTGATTTTCAGTTTGTTCAGTTTTTTTTTTTTTTTTCAGACAGTGTCTTGCTCTTGTTGCCCAGGCTGGGATGCAATGACTTGATCTCAGCTCACTGCAACCTCTGCCTCCCAGGTTCAAGCGATTCTCCTGCCTCAGCCTCCCGAGTACCTGGGATTAAAGGCGTTCACCACCACACCTGGCTAATTTTTGTATTTTTAGTAGAGACGGGGTTTCTCCATGTTACCCAGGCTGGTCTCGAACTCCTGACTTCATGATCCGCCCACCTCCGCCTCCCAAAGTGCTGGGATTACAGGCGGACCACTCTATTCTTCTTAACAAGCCTGAGCCTAACCTGACCTGGGAGTTTTGTCAGAGCCTAAGTGACCTGGGAGGAGAGAGATATCCAACTCCAGCCACCTCTAGTCATCCTGTCCCACCTTTGGAGTAAAACAAAATTGAATTTGAAAAGGCAAAAAACACAGTTTGAGGTGAGAAGGCAAACATTAGCACCAGACTGAGGTATGGCAAGGATGTTGGAGTTTTCAGACTAAGAATTTAAAATAACCATGATTAATACGGTAATTTCACTAATGATCAAAGTAGACAGCATGCAAAAATAGATGACTAATACATAAGCAGAGATATCTAAATGATTGTTAGGACAGGGTGATGACCCTTAAGCTTCTCACATGTTGAACCAGAAATTACACATCCAATCTATTTTGGAAAGCAAAATCTTGTTGGAATACATAAATGAAAGAGTAGTTGTGAGAGAGTCCTTATGACCCACAAAGCCAAAAATGTTTACTATCTGGTCTGCCGCAGAAAACGCTTGCTCACCCCAGGCTACATTAGATAAAAAGGCAAGGCTCAACTATATTCTGCTTACAATAGACTTTTTTAAAATTTTATCTTTTCTTTCCAACTTTTAGGTTCAAGGGTGCATGTGCAGGTTTGTTATATGGGTAAATTGCATGTCACAGGGGTTTGGTGTGCAGATTATTTTGTCACCTAGATAATAAGCCTGGTACCCAACAGGTAGTTCTTTGATCCTCACCAGGAGACTCATCTTAAATATAAGACACAAGTGTGTCAAAAGTAAAAGATTTGTAAAAGAAATACCAAAAAAAAAAAAAAAACCTACTAAGGATAAGAAAATTGGTGTGGTTATATTAATATCAGACAAGAAAGACTTCAAACAAGTAGTATTATCAAAGATAAAGAAGTAATTTTTATCATAATAAAAAGACCAATGAGTCAATAGGACATAAAAATTCTAAATGTATACATAGCTTGATAACCTTCAGGCCACATTTGACAATTTACTTAAGAGTCTTTCTTGTTTTGTTTTTTTCAGACGGAATCTCCCTCTGTCACCCAGGCTGGAATGCACTGGCACAATTGGCTCACTGCAACCTCTGCCTCCCAGGTTCAAGTGATTCTTCTGCCTCAGCCTCCCTAGTAGCTGGGACTACAGGTGTGCACCACCATGCCCAGCTATTTTTTCTATTCTTAGTAGAGATGGGGTTTCACCATGTTGGCTAGGCTGGTCTTGAACTCCTGACCTCATGATCCACCCTCCTTGGCCTCCCAAAGTGCTGGGATTACAGGTGTGAGCCAACACGCTCGCCCAACAGTCTTTCAAAATAACGCACCTTGGGAAGGTCTTATGGTGACATTCTGTCCTTGGATAAAGAATCTTACCATGAGTTCCGCAAATTATTGATGCAATGATTGATGCATAACCTACTGGCATTGAAAAGGATGCTGATTTATTGCTGAATCATGAAGTTTTACTGATGATCTTGCATGTAGACATTTTAGCCTGTATGTTGTAATGTGTATTCAATGATTGTAACCTTTGTATTGAACCCTCCAACGAAAAAGGACAAGTATGTCAGGAGCCCCCCTCCCTGCTCCTAAATTTTTCTATAAAAGCCTTCCAGTTTGTAACAGACTCCAGAACATGAGCAACTTCGTTGGTGTGTTTTCCCAAGTCAATCCTTACATTTGGCTTCCAATAAACCTTTATCAAATTATTTCTGCCGGCTAGGCACAGTGGCTCATGCCTGTAATCCCAGCACTTTGGGAGGCTGGGGCAGGAAGATTGCTTGAGCGCATGGGTTTGCGATCAGCCTGGGCAACATAGTGAGACCCCATCTCTATTAAAAATAAAAAACATAAAATAATATCTGCCTCAGCAGCCCTCATTTCAGTCAACAGCCACATAACAGAGCATCGAAATACATGAAGCAAAAACTAACAGAACTAAAGTTAAATATACATATCTAGGCCAGGTGCGGTGGCTCAAGCCTGTAATCCCAGCACTTTGGGAGGCTGGGACGGGCGGATCACGAGGTCAGGAGATCGAGACCATCCTGGCTAACACGGTGAAACCCCGTTTCTACTAAAAAAAAAAATACAAAAACTAGCCGGGCGAGGTGGCGGGCGCCTGTAGTCCCAGCTACTCGGGAGGCTGAGGCAGGAGAATGGCGTAAACCCGGCAGGCGGAGCTTGCAGTGAGCTGAGATCCGGCCACTGCACTCCAGTCCAGGCGACAGAGCGAGACTCCGCCTCAAAATAAATAAATAAATAAATAAATAAAATATATATACATATCTACAACTGTGGAGAGAATAATAGACAAAAAAATAGAACAAAAAGTTAGTAAGTATATTTATTAGTTTCCTATTGCCGCATAACAAATCATCACACAGTTGGTGGCTTAAAAATAACAGTTTTGAATGTCAGAAGTCTGGGCAGTCTCAGGTGGGTTCTCTGCTGAATGTTTACAGAGGCCAAAATCAAGATGTCAGCTGGCCTGGGGTTTTATCTGTAGTATCTGGGGAAGAATTTGTTTACAAGGTCATTCAGGTTGTTGGCAGAATGCAGTTCCTTGCGGTTGTAGAACTGAGGTCCCCAGTTCCTTGCTGGTTGCCAGCCAGGGCTGCTGTCAGCTCCTAGAAGCTACCTGCATTCCTTGCCACCTGGCCCCCTCCCTCATCAAAGTCTGCAAACAGTACATCACATCCTCCTCATGCTCAGGGCCCCTCTGACTTCCTCTTCAGCTACTAGTCAGAGAAAACTATTTGCTTTTAAAGGGCTCATATGAATGTAGCAAGTCTACTCAGACAATCTATTTATCTTAAGGTTAACTTAGTAAACTTAATTGTATCTGCAAATTCCTGTTTTGCCATATAACATACTATAATCATGACAGTAGTATCAAGGAGTGGGGATCATAAGGCCCATCTTAGAATTCTGTCTACCACAGTGATGATATAGAAGATCTGAACAACATAATCAACATGGCTTAACTGGTGTTTCCAGAACAATCATTCATAAAGTTAAGCATAGACCTACACTATGATCCAGCTATTCCTCTCCTAAACAATAAAGACTTTTATATGAATATTAATAAGATTGCAGAATTAACAAAATAGAAGATTGTAATGATACAGTTAAAGCATGTATCTTTTCAGAATGAGAAAAATAAAGGCAATGAGAAACTCCAGAAAAAAAAAAAAGTCCTTTTCTGAAATCACTGAAGAAATGTGAGAGAGCCAGAGAGGCTGCTAAACAAATGAAACGATTTCCTGGTATTTGCTTTCTCTTTCTCCTTCCTTGGAACCCTGAGCTCTTAGCTATAGACTTTGGACCAGGGATAGCCCAGGTAGGACCAGTTTCATCCAGTGCTGGGATGGTGCACATCATTAGAGCAGGAAGAGGGATTGTGAGAGGAGCATCCACAGATGACAAGGGGCTGTGTGCATGTGTGGTGGTGGTGGTGGTGGTGGCGGGGGGTGGGTTGTGGTGGGGGCGGTGGTGGGGGTGGTGGTAGTGGTGGTGGTAGTGGCGGTGGAGTGAGTGAAGACTGCTATTTCTATGAAGGGCTGGAGACAGCCTGGGCTGTGGATGCTTCTGCGGCAGCTGTTGCTATTGCTGTGACTTCTGTTAGACATTCCTAATGTTGCCACAATGAGCTTATTTGGGAGGCAGGGAGAGAAATGTGTTCAAAAACTTATTTTGAGGTTTTGTCATACTTCTATCTCTCTGGGAATAGACTCCCATCCATCCCTCTGGGGCTTTAACGTATATATTTTCTCACACCTTTTCAGGACGATAGCCAAAGTAAGAAACAGCCCGTCATGCATATTTGTTAGGCGTGTGTATATATGTACATAGTTGGTATCTTGGCTTGATTATGAATGTAGATGATTTATTCAGACAAGTGATGGCATGACCCTCCAAACTGGTGGAGCGGCTATACTAAAGGTTCTGTGCTTCAGGGCTGAGGCGGATCCTGGGAAAGAGCCTGACCTTCCTTCCCAGTGTTCCTTCTCCCACCCCAACACAGTCGCAGATGAAGCCTTTCTGGCCATCCTTCCCTTTCCTGGGCAGTTTGCCATTAGGAAACTCGGCTGCCAGTAACTAAGACTAGTTCTACCTTTCCGAGGAGCTTGGCTTTTTATGCCTAGTGCTCTAAGCCAGTGGTTTTTCCCACCATGCTCTGAGAAGCTCTAAGGACTCCATACAGATGCAGTGGGGATGATGTAAGGGTCAGAAGGGGAACAAGGAGTCAGCAGAGCACTAAGGCTTCTATGCTCTGTACTGTTTCCTGCATCTACCAGAGTATCCTGCTCTTATCTGTTTCATACATAAGCTACCAGAAAAGGAAGATTTCAACTGAAGAAAGTGTTAGACTGCTAAAAAATAAAAATAAAAAGAAAGGAAGGGAGGGAGGGAGGGAGGGAGGGAGGGAGGAAGGAAGGAAGGAAGGAAGGAAGGAAGGAAGGAAGGAAGGAAGGAAGGAAGGAAGGAAGGAAGATTAAATCAATACTTTCTAACGTTTGAAATGTTTATTAACTAATATGCTACATGGGGAAAAAATCCCTTATTGTCATTTAAATTTGCATTTCTTTGGTCACTAATTAGGTTTGCCTTTTTCATAGGTGTATTAGTCAAATACCTTTCTGCTTTTTGAATATTTCCATGTTCCACAGGCTATTTCTTAAAGTCAACCCTCAAAGTTTTGATTTTATCTTCTTCCCCTTATAAATCTGCTTCTTTTCCAATGTTCCACGCCTTGGTCAATGGTACCACCAGCCAGCAAGTTTCCCAAGCCAAGAACTTTGGAAGCATCTGTGATTCTTCATCTTCCACATCCACTTTATCACCAGAAGCACGCATTCAACTTTCTAAATATCCCTCAAACTGATCCACGTCTTTCTATCCACTCTTCTGAGATATCATCAGGTCTTGCTTGAATGACTTCCCCAGATCCAGCTGGTCTCCCGCCTCCAGCTCTGCCCCCTTCTGACTCCCTTTACATGGTACAATCAGAGAGATCTTTCTAAAACACAAATCTGCTATCACTGTTTTGCTTCAAGCCCTTTAGTGGCTCCTATTTCCAGCTGGATGAGGTCTAAGCCTCTTCACACGCTGTACGTGTACATGCCTGACCCCTGCTACTTGACCAGCCAAGTTTCTTCATAGTGCAATGTCTTTGTTCCCCCTCCTAGAACGTCCTTCCCCTCTTCTCTCACTTCATGGTGTGCCAAACTCCTATCCTGTGAGATCCAGCTTACACGTCAGCTTCCCTGTGACGCTTTTCCTAACTCCCTATTCAGCCAGTGAAGTGCTCCCTGCATTCCCATGTGGTTTGTATCTCTGTAAAAGCTCTACAGAGCTGTTTTAATTTATCTGTTAACGTACATGTCTGTCTTCCCCACCAGACTTTTGCTCCTTAAAGATAAAGCATCTCCTTCATCTCTGCTTTGCATAACCTAGCATCGAGTTCAACACATAGCAGTGTCTTAATAAATGCTGAATAAAAGAATTAATAAATAAATGAAACAATACAGTGAACTGTTGATTCTCCAAAATGTTTTCTTGAAGACAACGTGTTCTTCCTTTCCGAGCCCAATTCTATGACTTCTCATTTCATCCAATATCTTGATCCATCAAGTACCAAGGTAGATTTTTGGGGTACTTCACTGGACATTAAAAAGACTATAAAGCTACAATAATTAAAATAGAATTCAACTTGACACAAAGTAATCAGTGAAACAGTAGAGTTCCAAACCAGACTCAAATAGTGATAAAATTAGGTACATAATAATAGCCAACACGTATGTGGCATTTAATCATGTTTCAGGCATGCTTCAAAGTGCTCTAGATACATTAATTCATTCAATTCTCACAACCATCGTGTGAGTAGACACTATTAAAACCATTTTACAGATGAGCAAACTGAGGCACAGAGGGGTTAAACAAAACTTGCCCAAGATCACCAAGCCAGCAGTTGTTGAAGTTAGGATTTAAAACCAGGCAGGCCAATTCCAGAATTCATGCATTTAACCTTTATCCTATGATGTAGATGGTATAACACATTATTGACTAAAGAAAAGGTTACTTAGTAAGCAACAGAAAAAGGACAAGAAGTCATAGATTTACTATATACTCTGTTCTGAAATAAAATTCAGATGTTTTAGAGTTAAACATTAAAAAAATAAGAAAATATGAGTAAGTATTAACTTGATATTAGAAGAGAAGAATACTGGAAGAATCTACAAATGAAAATCTTTGACAGATAAATCTTTAATACATTTCAATAGATAAAAATGTAAACTTCTATATATTAAAAATCAAGTAATCACCCCAAAAAAAAAGTGTAACAAAAGTGTGGTATTGTAAAATATATATTAGTATTTGGTCTTTGGATTATTTCCTGGCATATAACTCCTAAAATCCTTAGAATCTTCAAAGCAATTTTTTTTTTTTTTTTGGACAGGTTCTGGCTCTGTCACGCAGGTTGGAGTACAGTGTCATGATCTCGGCTCACTGCAACCTCCACCTCCTGGGCTCCAGAGATCCTCACACCTCAGCCTCCCAAGTAGCTGGGACTACAGGCGCACAACAGCATGCCCAGGTAATTTTTAGTAGGGATGAAGTTTTGCCATGTTGCCCATGCTGGTCTTAAACTCCTGAGCTCAAGCAAACCGCCTACCTCGGTCTCCTAAAGTGCTGGGATTGCAGGCATGAGCCACTGCGCCTGGCCCAAAGTGATGTCTTTTTGCGTGCTCATGAGTTGACTGAGGGTTGGCAGTCCCTGGGTGGCTTCAGGATGGGGGTTGGTCACTGAAAACACCAAGTAGAATTAGAAGGTTAGAGTTTGAGCCCCATCCCCTGATCACTGAAGAAGGAAAAGGGGCTTAAGGTTAAATTGGTAACTAAAGGCCAGTGACTTAATCAATCATGCCTATATAATGAAGGCTCTATAGAAACACAAAAGGACTTGGTTCAGAGAGTTCTCTGGTGTAAACCAAAATGTATGAGAGACAGGTCTTAATCCATTTGGAAGTTTATTTTGCCAAGGGTAAGGACATGCCAGGAAAAAAGGAACACAAATCCATAGGATCAATCTGTGGTCCATGCCTTTTTCCAAAGACAATTTTGAAGCCTTCAATATTTAAAGGTATGGTCACATTACTGAATCCACATGTTGTAAGAGAAACGGAACAGGTAGGGGAATAGTCAATTATCTATTTGTCTCACATTCAGTAAATCGGCACTTAAGGTGAACACAGAGTAGCTACCTGCGGAGATATTTAACATTTTATCTGTAGCTATCTGCTTAGGAACAAAAGGAAAGGCAGTTTTTCGCACGATCAGGTTTTAGCTTAGTTTTTTCCTTTTTGCATAGTGAATTGGGGTCCTGAGATTTTATTGTCTTTTCATATTGGATTGCTGAATATGTGGAGGTTCCTGGAGGGTGGCACATCCAGAGAGGGCATGGACGCGCCGCATCACTTCCCCCATACCTCACCCTATGCATCTCCATCTGTATCCTTTGTAATATCTTTTATAATAAACTGGTCAAAGTGTTTCCCTGAGTTCTTTAAGCTGCTCTACCAAATTAAACGAAAAGGTCGTGGGATCCCTGATTTGCAGCCAATCAGTCAGAAGCACAGGTAGAAAAAGTTAAGGCTTGGGACGGACATTGGAAGTGGGGGGCAGTCTTATGGGACTGAGTCCTCAATTTGTGGGATCTTATGCTATCTTAGGTGGATAGTGTCAGAATTAAATTGAAGACACCCAGCTGGTGTCCACTGCAGAATGTCCCCAACCCCAACACACACACACACACACACACACACACACACAGAGAGAGAGAGAGAGAGAGAAATCTAATCACAGAGGTCTTATGCGTTGACTGTTGTGGTGTGAGAGCACTCAAGGTTTTTCCACATTCAATAGGGCATAGGATTAATAACTTTGCTGTGTAAAATGTCACATGCCAGTTAAAGAAAGATGATCATCTCAATAAGAAAACGCGCAAATAATCTTCATAAGAAGTATAATGACCAATAAACATCAGAAAGTTAATCGTTCATGATCAAAGTAAGGCATATTGAATAAAAAATAAAATGTCCTTTACACCCTATTAAATAGAAAAACATTTAAAGGAATATATTTAGCAGCAGTAATGATGGGCTGCAATTGACAGGTATATACATTATCCAGTCTTTCTTGAGGCCAGTTTCTCAGTGGTTAACTAGAACTTTAAAGATGTTAACTCCCTTTAGCCCAGTAATTCCATTTCCTGAGGAAATAATCACAAATCTGGGCAAAGTGTACAGCATGTCCTTTGCAGAATTACTTATGGTGTTGATGAGAAAACACTGTTTGTCACCCCACACTGGATCCTCATCTCCAAACTGGGCAAATGGAATTTGAAGATTTGTATCATGCAAATTTACCTGCTTTCCTGGAACAAATATTTATCCAGGAGTGGGAATAATTTATACCACTTATGTTCAGGTCCTGGGGACCTCGATGCAGTACAAATGGTCCTCAACTTACTATATGGTTTGACTCACAGTTGTTCACACTTTACAATGGTGCAAAAGCAACACACGGCCAGGTGCAGTGGCTCACGTCTGTAATCCCAGCACTTTGGGAGGCCGAGGCGGGCAGATCACGAGGTCAGGAGATCGAGACCACGGTGAAACCCCGTCTCTACTAAAAATACAAAAAATTAGCTGGGCATGGTGGTGGGCGCCTGTAGTCCCAGCTACTCAGGAGGCTGAGGCAGGAGAATGGCGTGAACCCGGGAGGCAGAGCTTGCAGTGAGCCGAGATCATGCCACGGCACTCCAGCCTGGGCGACAGAGTGAGACTCCGTCTCAAAAAAAATAAAAAATAAAAGCAACACACATTCAGTAGAAGCTGTACTTTGAGTACCCATGCAACCATTCTGGGGTTCACTTTCAGTACAGTATTCAATGAATTACATGAGATGTTTAACACCGTATGATAAAACAGGCTTTGTGTTCGATAATTTTGCCCAACAGTAAGCTAATGTAAGTGTCCTGAGCATGTTTAAGGTAGTATAGGCCAAGCAATTATGTTCAGTGGGCTAAGTATATTAAATGCATTTTCAACTACAATATTTTCCATTTCGGATGGATTTATTGGGACATAATCCCAATATGTCAGGGATCATCTGTATTAATTTTGCCATTTCTTCAAAAGCAAAGGAACTAAGTGGCCTCATGCAGAAAAGACTTGAGGTGGCCATGCCAAGACCCTGGAGCCCTGAGAGTTTCTGGATTATTCTCCAGCATCCTCAGCCTATCTCCTACTTGTATCCCGTTTCAAGGGCTCTTCTTTCCCCTTGGACTCAGCATTGATGGTCCTCAAATCTGTGCCTTCAGAACTGACTTTAGCCACAATGCCAGCTGCGATCTTTGAAACCGCCCTTCTGATTTCCCAGAATCACGGGTCCACATACCTAAAATGAACATTATTATCCCTATTGAACTAAATTCCCGTTCTGACCCTCATTCCAACCCTGGCCCTGCTGGGAAGGTTTTACTTTATTATGAGAGAATCATTTCGCATTTTTAAATAAGGAAATAAAAATTCAAGCTTTTCCGTTGAGAAAATTCAGACAACGATGAGATTCAGAATGAGTAGAGATCAAAGGTAAAGAGACCAATTAGGAGGCCTTCTTTGGAGTAGTGTCAATTTCTTAATTAGCTTGGAACCCCCAACACCTAGCACAACATCTAAAATGTCATGAGAGTTCACCAAAGTGAATCAAATAGAAAATTCTGCAATAATCAATGAAGGCAACTGAATCGGCATCACAGAAAGGTTTGTTTTATCAGTGATTAGCATGTAATATAGTCTGCTTTTTTGTTTTATTTCAGAGCATATAATTATGAGCACCACAAGACATACCAGTTTAGAGCTCTGGACTTTCATGTTTTGCCACATATCAGCTATGCAACTGTAGGTAAAGCTACCAACTTCTCCTTACCTGTAAAGATATATTTGGCACGAGGTCAACAATTTTTTAGATAAATGAATGAATGCTTCATATCATGAAACATATTAAGGAAGCTCCAGAGTGTGGAAGCTCTATTTTTTATCCACCCTCTAATTCCACCAGCTTTCCTAATAATTTATTCATGGTGGTTTATTTATTTTATTTTATTTTTTTTGAGATGGACTTTCGCTCTTGTTGCCCAGGCTGGAATGCAATGGCGCAATCTCAGCTCACTGCAACCTCCACCTCCCAGGTTCAAGTGATTCTTCTGCCTCAGCCTTCCCAAGTAGCTGGGACTATAGGCATGCGCCACCACGCCTGGCTAATTTTGTATTTTTAGTAGAGAGGGGTTTCTCCGTGTGGGTCAGGCTGGTCTCAGACTCCTAACCTCAGGTGATCCGCCCACCTCAACCTACCAAAGTGCTGGGATTACAGGCGCGAGCCACCGCACCCAGCCTCATGGTTTTGTTTTTATTTTGGTTTACAACCATTAGATTCAGACTTTCCTAAAGAAAGAATCTAAGGATTAGGCTTCGAAACCTAGTAATCACTGATAAAAGTCATTTGGATGAGAAAGGAAAAGAAACTTTGATCTGAGGAATGTGAGCCTCCTCTAAATTACCTGGCTCAGAGAGCCCTTGAAATGAGACAACAGTCATGTCCCACTCACCCACCTTGAGCTAAGTAATCACCTCTTGAAGCTGCCTGCTGTATGGACTCTAGACTGACTAACATAAGTAGCTATCAATTAATCTAACAGTGCCACATGCTGAACACCATAGCTCATACCCTGTAATTCAACAATGCATAGCCAATCACTAACCAATGTTACTTCTATAAACCAATGAGAATTCCTGACAAACAACTTTGCATCAGCTCACTCCTGGTTCCCCTTTCTGCCTTTAAAAACCTGCTTGGAGAAAAAAGCCAAATGGAGCACACACCCAAGGTTACTTGGAGAATGTGGCAGGTTATGGAAGCTTCTTTGTAAATCCACCCATCCCATTCTGTTAAAGGATCTCCCAACTCGCATTTCTTATGACCTCACATGTCTCGGATGTGGACTGGCTCTAGGCAAAATTGTAAAGCAAGCCCTTTAGATTCCTCCTCCACCTCTCACTGCTCCCAGCAAAACTGCACTGGACAGTAAATCTGGGTCTGGTCCTGCTGTTGCCATTTACTCTCTGACACTTGGCATATTTGTGGCTGTCCCGTAAAATGGCATGACAATATCTACCTCACAAGGCTGTGGTGAGAACGAGAAAATATATGAGGAGTATTTGGTCAACTTCAGGTCAGCATACAGCACTTCTTAGATCCAGATGTCCCCTGTTTCCCTGACCCAACAAGGTGGCCAATGGAACAGATCCCACCACAGGTGAGTTTTCTTAGGCACACTTTTTTTTTCAATTAATTGCCAGTATTGAAACATAAAGAAGTCTCACATATTGACCAAAATGAGATTTTCAGCTTCCCTTGAAAAACTGGAGATCTGGCAACACCGGTCAGCGCCCTCCCCTGGTAACAATCACCTGGAGTGGGCAGCTCCGGCTGCCTAGTTCACCACTGTCCCTTTGGTTAAAGGATAATTTTGAAATGAAGGTAAAAATTGCAGCTCTCAAACAGATGCAAAAGAAGAGCACATGCCAGAAATTTAATCTTTTACTGAGGACTGTCCAAGGAGAATTCAAAGATCAAAATTACTGAAATAAATGTGCTAATAGAAGCAAAACTGGGGAAGGAGGTTGGCTGAATCTACGTTAAGACACAATTTACACATCTATAGACAAGAATTATTTTGCTCTGCTATCAGTTACCTACAGCTTACAGAGTTGTAAGATAGCTCCCATAGAATCAAAATCACATAGCCAGGAAGGAAGTGTCTTCATCCAGAGTCTAGATTCCAGACAATGCATAGTTTTCCACTGAAGTACAACAGGATCTCCCCCTACACTTCCATTTCCAAGTCCTATTTATGGACTGTCTAGCCCCAGAAAAGATGTGTTTTTCCCCAATCAGATGCTATAAAGCTGTCACTTCTCTTGGTTTTTATTCAGTGTATTCCGTTATAAAATGTTGAGGTGAGACTAATCTCAATTCCCTTATGATTCCTTAATTCGAATTTCTTACTACTTCTTCCACCCAATTCCCCCTGCACTCCCTACATCCATAAATCAATCCTCATTATTTGGCCATTCAGGTCCTTATCAGTGAGGTATAGCTAGTTTAATTTGTGCTAAAGTGTTAATGGGCAATGTTTTATTAATGATACTTTATCCTCAATATCTACTTCTACAGCTTCAGTTACCATCTCAACCATTACTTTCCTGAAAGTAGAACCAGATTCAGCTTTAAACACCTGCTGTCAAGAAGGCCCAGACATCTGTCAGCAAAGACCCTTGCCTTGTAAGACTGCCCTTCTCAACTCTGGCCCAGTCTTGGAGAGAGGATAACCACTGCTGGTAAACTGGGGGTGGAGATAAATGAAAATACAGAAAAGTAGCCATCCACATGGTCTTCTTGGACCCCAGCTGTGGAGCAGAGAGGAAATTTAAGGCTTTAATTATAACACAACACTGGGCATCCTAATGATCAAACTGAGCCTATTAAAACTTGAGGTTTTATTATAGAATTAAAATTATTACCTGAACAAGACTGGAACAATTTGGGGTCTGATGGAGTTTTCATCTAAGTGTAAAGAAAGACTTACCACCTCATTCACTCATTTATTCAACAGATGCCTGGCACTGTTTTAGGTGCTGTGGACATAGCAGTGATTATGACAGATAAAAACTCCTGCTTCAAGTGCTTTGTTTTTTTAAAGAGATGGAGTTTCACTATGTTGCCCAGGCTGGTCTCAAACTCCTGGGCTCAAGTGATCCTCCCACCTCAGCCTCCCAAAGTGCTGGGATTACAGGTGCGCGCCACTGTGCCCGGCCTAGTACAGAGATTTTAAAGGAAAGCCTAGTGACTAAAAATAAGGCTCTGGCCAGGCATGGTGGTTCACGCCAAGCAGTCGTTAGTGCCATGCTTGTACAGCCTGCAGAACAGTGAGCCAAATAAACCCCTTTTCTTTATTAATTACCCAGCTTCAGGTATTCCTTTATGGCAATATAAAATGGACTCACACACATGCTATCATATACTATGCTATCATATACTATTACCTGTCAGCCCACGCAATCCCACCTATGCTCTGGATTCTGGCCCTTCCATTCCCTTTAGGGCCAGGCACCACAAGTTATACCCTCCCTCTCTGCCATCATCATCATCAGCCCACATTAGGGTACTAAAAGATTTTCCCCATCAAGATGGCCTAAATGCTCCCCTCAGCCTGACTGCACTTCAGACAGGCTTCTTCCTAACTCGATTAGGCCATTCTTGTATTGCAATAAAGAAGTATCTGAGTCTAGGTAATTTATAAAGAAAAGAGGTTTAATTGGCTCATGGTTTTGCAGGCTGTACAGGAAGCATTACGTAGGCATCTGCTTCTGGGGAGGCTTCAGGAAGCTTCCAGTCATGGCCGTAGGTGAAAGCGGAGCAAGCATCTCACATGGCAGGAGTAGGAGCAAGGGGTAGGGAGAGTTGCCTCACACTTTTAAATAACCAGATCTTGCAAGAACTCACTATCTTGAGGATTGTACCAAGAGAATGGTACTAAACCTTTCACGAGAAATCTACCCCATGATCCAATCACCTCCCACTAGGCCCCAACTCCAACACTGGAGATTACATTTCAACATGAGATTTGGGTGTGGACATCCAAACCACATCACTAATATTAGGCCCCTGACTTCCCTTAGAGCATTAGAAAACTTAAAATTATAAATTATTTCTGTTCCCCTTTGAGACATACATCTTCCCTCAGCCTCTTGCCAGTTTTACAACCCAGGAATGTCTTTCTCAAGGACCCATGGGAACCATTCTCGGAAATGTAATCACAAAAGGAGACAGCACCCCTTTCTCCCACTTTCTGTGGGATGTGCCTAACTTTGGTGGGCACCTTGCTCCAAGCTGCAGGACTACTCCCTGGCATGAAGATGAGATGTTTACTCTTCCTGTGGATAAAGCCAATCAGCAAACACAGATGACCCATGACGCCCCCTCACCCTGGC
Source organism: Rhinopithecus roxellana (assembly GCF_007565055.1). Classification (NCBI taxonomy): domain Eukaryota; kingdom Metazoa; phylum Chordata; class Mammalia; order Primates; family Cercopithecidae; genus Rhinopithecus; species Rhinopithecus roxellana. The sequence goes on from NC_044558.1 coordinate 4,567,153, forward strand.
CCTTACAGGATCCAGATGGCTTATTGCTCCTAGTACTTTTACACTCTCACCCAGCTCTCGAAAACCCCACCACCCTCTGCTTCCGTGGAGTTGAGTTCAGACTTTCTTCTAGTCTCTTCTCTATTGTAAATAGCCCCTTTCCTTCTCTCACCGAATCTTTTCAAGTTGCAGTCTCTCCTTACTTCATTCTCTCTTGGATTTTCCTTCACAGGAAAGGTTTCTTCAAAGATGCCCTCCATTCCACTACACCTCCCATTCACTCCATGAAGTGTAACAGTGGGACAGTGTAACTCTGGGACTGTCTTCCTCCTGAGCATCCTGAAATCCTTCCTGGAACAAGGTGTCAGTTTTGTAGCCAGATAGATCCAGGTTGGAAAACCAATTCAGCTACTTAATAATGGGGCAATTTACCTTCTATAAGTCCCTGTTTCCATCATTTAGGAAATAGGAATCCCTCCCTCTCAGGAATGGCAGCTATTTCATTAAGTCAGGAAACAAATGTATGGACTCAGATGGGCATGATATTCCCTACTTAAATGATAATGGCTCACGTTTACTTAGTTCTTATTATGTGCAAGGCTTAGCATTTTACATGCATGATCTCATTTAATTCCTCATCACAATCCCATCATGTAGTTATTACTATCACCCCCACTTTATACACAAGAAAACTGAGGCTGGCAAACAGAGGTCAAGTGACTTGTCCAATCTCACAATTAAGAAATAGTCGAACTCCTATCAGAAGCCAAATCTGTATGGAATTCACCTGCTCTGCATCGCCTCCAGGGTAAAGGTTAAACTCACGTGTGCCCCTCCCAGCTCACTGATTCTGCCTCCCACTCATAACCACCCACTCACTCATGCCCCACTGCAATTGCTCATGCTGTTCTCTTCACAGCATGAATGACTGCTTCCTCCTCACCCCAGTCCAACACACACATCTCAGCAGGTTAACATCAAGACGCAGCTTTAAAAATACATTTTCTATGGAGTTTTTCCTGATCCTTCCAGAGACCCTTATCTTCTCACAGATCTTTGCATATATTCCCATATATGCTTCCATCATATAACATTATTATTATTATTATTATTATTATTATTATTATATTTTAGACAGAGTCTCACTCTGTCTCCTAGGCTGGAGTGCAGTGGCGTGATCTCAGCTCACTGCAACCTCTGCCTCCTGGGTTCCAGCGATTCTCCTGCCTCAGTCTCCCTCCTGGGTTGGGACTACAGGTGGGCACCACAACGCCCGGCTAATGTTTTATATATTTTAGTAGAGATGGGGTTTCACCATATTGGCCAGGCTGGTCTTGAACTCCTAACCTCATGATGCACCACCCCCCCCCCCCCCCCGGCCTCCCAAAGTGCTGGGATTACAGGCAAAAGCCACCACGCCTGGCCCACAGGACTTATTTTTATCATTAGGATGAAGAATGTGAGATGATCTTAAGGCCTAGCAAAGCTGCGGAAAATACACAGGAGGGCCAAGGAAGAACATGAAAGGAATTTAAAGTAGAATCATAAGGTAAATAGATTTGCTGCATCACAAAGGTTTAATGATAAATGTAGGTAAACGAAGAGTGAAAACATAATGGGATGGGTTCACAGTCTTGCAGGCTCAAATCAACTGTGAGAATCAGGTAATGTGCAACCTGAATCCCGAGAAGGGTGTGGCTTGAAGTCTCTGTGGGGACACCCCTATAAATGGAGACTCAGTCCATCCCTCCTTATGAAAAGAATCACTCTGGATATGAGGGTCCTAGATCCTATGCCCAGCTCCCAGTTCCTGGTCATACGCAATCTCCATACACTGAGAGGGTGATACCCCCTAGCTTAGGATGGTAAAATTGTTTCTTTAGTCAGTGCCATGGCTTCAAAGTTTGTGTCACTCCAAAATCAAAATTGAATTTAGTCGCCAGTGCAGTAGTATTGGCGGGGGTCGGGGAGGGCCTTTAGGAGATGATTAGATGAGAGCTCTGCTTTCATATAGGGGACTAGTGCTCTTATAAAAGAGGTTGAAGAGAGCGCCCTAGCCCCTTTTTGCCCTTCTACCCATGTCCACCATGTGAGGACACAGACAGAAGGAACCATCTTTGAAGCAGAAAGAGCAGCCCTCACCAGACACCAAATCTGCTGGTGCCCTGATCTAGAACTTCTCAGCCTCCAAAACTGTGAGAAATATATTTCTACTATTTTCAAATTACCCAGTCTAAGGTATTTTGTTAAAACAGGAGGTATGAACCAATCCAGTTAGTAAAGGTCTCCAAGCTCTGAAAGACTTAAAATGAAGTATAGAGAATGCAGAGATTCAAACGCTTATTAATATTTTGTGCTAAACTTGGAAATAATCTCTGCATATTGGTATTTAAAGAATGCCGGATTTAAGAATTTAGCATTTTTTAAGTTTTATTTCTGACACACAATAACTGTACATTTACAGGATACAATGTGATGTTTCAATACATGTATACACTGTATAGTAATCAAATCGGTATAATTAGGATATTCATCACCTCAAGTATTTATCACTTCTTTGTGGTAAAACAATGATTAAAGAGCACTGTGGACATGTAGAGGAATAGGCATACCATGGTGTCAGAACACAAAAATGAAGAATTAAACACACATCGCATGACTTTCGAAAACCTACTTAGAGTCATTGGAACTTAGAATCTGTTTTACAGATAGAAAGGATCTTTGGTATGGGTTTAATATGTGTTGAGTGTTCTAAGAATGCAAGTACCATGTAAATTTCGAGAGGATGCTATTCTATGCTGTTCTCAACTTTACTAGAAGTCATTCACTATTTCAAAAGTTGACATCACAGCAATGCTGCTGATGGCATTTAAATAGAGACTACAACCCACCCTTGCATCAGACCACTCTGCATTTGTTATCGCATCCATGGTGACTGCCCACATGGACGCAAGCAAAGGACTACTTCCTCACGTCTTCAGTGCTGGTGTGCTCTAGAAAGGACTACTTCCTCATGTCTTCAGTGCTGGTGTGCTCTAGAAAGGACTACTTCCTCACGTCTTCAGTGCTGGTGTGCTCTAGAAAGGACTACTTCCTCATGTCTTCAGTGCTGGTGTGCTCTAGAAAGGACTACTTCCTCATGTCTTCAGTGCTGGTGTGCTCTAGAAAGGACTACTTCCTCACGTCTTCAGTGCTGGTGTGCTCTATATACACCTTACTGTGTGCTATTTTCCTTTCACTTCTTGTTTACATAAGGCATTAATTATATTTTGGTTACATATATAGACAGGTTAGAGTAACTATGACTTCCATATCAGGATAATAGAAGGTGCATTACCAACCATCTGTTACAAAAGGAGGCACTGGGTGTGACAGGAAGGGAAAAGTATCCTGGTTGAATTATAGCTTTAGAAGTATATAGCATCCTGGCCGGACGCGGTGGCTCAAGCCTGTAATCCCAGCACTTTGGGAGGCCGAGACGGGCGGATCACGAGGTCAGGAGATCGAGACCATCCTGGCTAATACGGTGAAACCCCGTCTCTACTAAAAAATACAAAAAATTAGCCGGGCGACGAGGCGGGCGCCTGTAGTCCCAGCTACTCGGGAGGCTGAGACAGGAGAATGGCGTGAACCCGGGAGGCGGAGCTTGCAGTGAGCTGAGAGCCGGCCACTGCACTCCAGCCTGGGCGGCAGAGCAAGACTCCGTCTCAAAAAAAAAAAAAAAAAAAAAAAAAAAAAAAAAGAAGTATATAGCATCCTGAGTTATGATACAAGTTAGAGATGAGAAATAGCGTTGCTAGAAAATGAAGATAATTACAGTTAAGACAGAAGAAATAAGACCTGGTGTTCAATAGATCAGTAGGGTAACTAGAGTTAACACTAATCTACTGTATATTTCAAAATAACTAGAAGAGAGTAATTCGAATGTTACTAGCATAAAGGTAAATATTTAAGGTGATGGATATCTCAATTACACTGATTTGATTACATGAATATGTCAAACTATCACATATACCCTGACAATATTTACATCTATTACGTATCAATAAAAACATATTTTTAAAGAATCAAGAAAAGGAAAGAAAGTGTAGATATTCTAAGAGAGGACACTGTGCATTATAGAATTATAGTTCCTTTTCAAATTAAATCCACCCATCTCTGGCCTGCTGGCTGGCTCATGGTCAGCAGGGGTGTCATCCAAAATAACAGGGAGTATCTGAAGAAAAAATGTGAAGTTGGGTATGTGTTCCTTTCCCTAGTACGCTGATTCTGACATACTTGCGTACAGGAGAATAAACTGGAATGTTTAACAAAACTAAAATTCCTTCCTGAGACTGTGGTTCAGCAGGTCTGGGGTGGGGGTCAGCAACCCGGATTAATAACAGGAATCACACTGAACTCTGATACAGCTCTTTTGTAGGGCAGTGCTTCTCATACTCTGATGTGCACACACATCTCCTGGAGACCGTGCTAAAACACACATTCTGATTCAACAGGCCTGGGACAGAACAAAATCTAGGATTCTGCCTTTTTTTTTTTTTTTTTTTTTTGAGACAGGCTCTCACTCTGTTGCCCAAGGCTGAAGTGCAGTGGCACTACTATCACAGCTCACTGTAACCTTGAACTCCCACGCTCAAGCAATCCTCATACCTTAGCCTCCCGAATAACTGAGACTACAGGTGCATGCCACCATGCCCTACTAACTTTTTGAAATTCTTTTATAGAGACATGGTCTTGCCATATTGCCTAGGCTGGTCTCAAACTCCTGGCCTCAAGTGACGGTCCCACCAGAGCAACTCAAAAGCGTTGGGATTACAGGTGTAAGCCACTGTGCCCAGCCCGGATTCTGCATTTCTGACAAGCCCCAAGATGATCCCAATGCTGGTGATCTATGGATCACACTTGGGAGTAGCTCACTGTTGCCTGTTTTGAGATAAAAAGATTCTGATGCAGGCAGAAAGGGCAGGTGGAGAACTTACCTTCAACACTGATATACTTTTCTCTCTGTAAGGAGGAGAGGGGATTACCATCATCAAGCAGGGTTTTTACTGACATCCCTGTCCCAAACACAGATCAGGAGGCTGAAGTCCAGTGAAACACAATGACCAACCCCGGGTCACCCAGGACAGTGATCTGTTGGCTTCACCACAAATTGTCGGAGTTTTAAATCACACTGTGCTGGGGGAATCTGCCAACACTAAACCAATTGTTCATCTGGATCTTGGCTGCAGTTTTAAGAACTTCATTAGAAGGTCCTAATTCCTAAGTGCTGGCACTGCTGGCATAGAAGCTGCAGCATCTCCTTTGCATGGGAAGAGAATCTATCTACACTTACGTGTCTGAGATAATCCAGATTTGGTACTAAAGGCATGGGGTTGGCCTCAGATAGCTCAGATCCAAGAAGACTGTGGAATTACTGGAAGGGGTTTGAGAATCTATGGACAATGGTTTTCTATGTATGTACTACTAGTTTTAAAAGGCATATGGACATTATTAAAACGAATTTTAAAAACACCTTCGGTGTAAACACATTTGGGTTAGGGGATACTGCATGCACTCTCATTTAACGCAGATTAAAAACAGTCACATATCACTTGGGGTCTTCACAATATTCTGACATTAGAAAGGGTCCTTGTCTTCTAGAACGTATGCTAGAAGTGGTGTGTCATAGGAAAATCCAAACTCTCTGGCATTTCAGAGAATAAACAGTATATATGTCATTATGAAATATGTATGTTTAACAAAAACTATGCTCAAGTTCTAAATGACTGCATTTCTCACTCTGTAAATCAAGAAAGAACATACTGCAGAATTCAACCTCAAATGTTTTTAATAGTGGAACTGTGTACAGGATCCTCTAAAGAGACGACCTGGCTGGGTGCTCAAACCACATGGGCTGACCCCAAAGACACCAAAACCAAGAGCTGCTCAGGAGGCACTAAAAGTCGACAGTCTTGGCCGGCTTCACATCCTCGATTTCCGCAGACAGCCAGCGGTAGGTGCGGTGACGGCGCAGCACCTCGATGGCCTTGAGTTCCAGTGGTGTTGCCTGAATGCCAACGTCTTCTAAGCCAGGCAGGTGAGGCAATTTCATGTCTGTGATGTGCATCTTTGAATAAACAAAGGACCGCAGACAATGCTGAAAACTGGCCGAGAACAAAGTGCTATCCTAGCAAGCATGTAAACATTCAGGCTGGCACGAGTGCTAGTATGGAGACTTAATTGCTTTCAAAGAATATGTGTCAATTTTCGATTCATGCATATCACTATACAAGTAGAACACAGAAAGAGGGCTTAAGACACCAAAAGGCAAGATCAGCAAGTATCAGATCGAGGTCCCCAGTGGGAGCCACGAGCACAGGATGTTGGCGGTACATGAGCCATTCTATATACAGATTTCAACAGAAATAAATCTAGGGCAGGGAAGCACAAGTCATCACACTTGCCAGGGAGGCTTCACAGGAGGGTTTAGGAATCAAATCAGTCCCATTCCTCAGTTCTCGCATGCCCCTGTTTTCTGAGCATGGGCGTTCTGACTCAGTTTTAACTTTGAATTTAGGAGATAACACAGCATTTGTTCCTTGCCCATTAAAAAAAAAAAAAATTAATTTTGGCTCCAGCTATGCTCAACCTGGTTGACTAATGCTCACTGTAGAGCTAGAAAACCAAACCCATCTTGTTTATAGGGAAAGACAATGAACTGTCAAGTTTGCAAAGATCCCAGATTATTCCAAACCCATTTGCACCTAGAGCAGCATCAATCCCTCATCCTACCCACCTGAAAGTCTGCAATTCTTTTACCAGAGGGCTGTAAGCCAGTCTGCAAACCAAATCCAAAACCACTCAGGCCACTGTGTCAACACTTTCTCAATTATAAATGTAAGAGACACTTTGGTGTAAGATAAACTGAAGTGTCTGACAACCAGTTCTCCTGCCTGATCTTTCATAAACAATGTCTGAAGAAAGTACGCGAGCTGCACACTTTCTCACGTTCCCTAAGCACTATTTTCTCATCTTCTCTACACTTTAGGTTTTAGGTAGCATTCAGGGGACAATGTGGCTGCTTCTTGTCAATAGATGGTCCATAGGTCATCAAAGGTAGATGTGGTATTGGTATAGTATTTTTATTTTATTTTGCATCCTCCCTGGAAGCAAATGCACAGGCACATGACATGAGGTCTGAGAACTGACTATTGGAAGTGGCAGCAAGGAGATTGTGGGTAACCTTGAAAAGAGCAATTTTAGGGGAGAAATGAGAATAAAAGTCTGACTGGAGTAGGTTAAAGAAAGAATGAAGAAACTGTCAACGGTTTCTTCAGGATGTTAGGAGGAAGTCAGGAGGAGTTAGGATGTGAAGGGACACGTACAGGAAAGTAGCTAGAAGACTAATGGGAGGAAGAGAGGCTTTGGCAGGGGAGCTATTAGGTAATTGTGTGTGTTGACAGGAATGATCACGCAGAGAAAGAAACACTGATAATGACGGACAGCAGGTATGGAGGAGCCGCCCCCTGGAGCAGGGCAGGTGGATGAGTTTCAGTGCTAGCAGAGAGGCTGACTGCAGACAGCAAGAACAGCAAACAGACAACAGCCGGGAGACAGGCAAGCAAGCAAACCAAAGTAAGTCTAACTTCCCATCATCCGCCCAGGCAGATGCTTTCCACACATATACTCACCCGCTCCACTTTATCCCTTGTTATCCAGGGCTCAAATGGGTTTATTTCAAAGACTCTTGCTACCCATCTGGAAAAAGAAATATATATAGCACATGTGATAAGCATCTCTCTGTCCAAGATGTAAACTAGCCTATAAGAACTACAGGAAGACAGACTGCTGTAGAGCAGTCTGAACTGATTTTTTTTTTTTTAAGAAAATAACCAACATCCTGGCACCTCGACCTATGAGGCTACCTCTGCTTTTTGGTCCATCTCTCAAGCCAACCCAGTTGGCTGCTGTAACTGCTGGTACACTTTGTTCTCCTCCAAAGAAACAACAGATCTTAAACTAAAAAGAATTAAAACCAACAAACAACAAAGGAAACAGAAAAACTCCCATATTCAATCACGTCTGTGAAATTCAATCTAATCTAAACCTCAGATATTCAAATATGCTGCCTTTACGAACACAGGGCAAGCTGAATGGTGTGTAAAATATAAAACATACTCCCTAAAAGCTGGGGCCCTTGAGGGAAAAAACATCCAAAAGCAAGGAGAAGGCAAAAATCTACGGTTCAAATCAGGACGACAATATAAAACCCCAAACGAGAAAGGCCGCCTATCTTCATTACTGCCATCTCTTCACTACTAATGAAAACTGAAGGGCTCCTTACATGCCACTGGAGCCCCCACCATTGGTTACCTCAGGGCAGTGGCTTTTTCTTTTCTTTCCTTTTTTTTTTTTGTTCTCTCCTTTTTTTGTTCCAGAGACAAGGTCTCACTATGTTGTCCAGGCTGGATTCAAACTCCCAGGCTCAAGTGATCCTCCCACCTCAGCCTCCCAAGTAGCTGGGACTACAGGTGTGCACCACTGTGCCCAGTAGCAGTGGGTTTTCAACTAGCATCCGAGGAACACTAGGAATTTGCCGGGGCCCCACAGAGTCCTGGGGGCCAAGGGTTTGGGAGTGCATATGCTGAGTATCATCCATCACTGCAACCAGACCAGCTCTTTTATTGGATTTACCCAGCAGGACTTGATGTAAAACTTCAGTGAACACAGGATTCCACAGCTGTTTAAAGGCTTGAAAAACAACATTCTAATGCATAGTATAAATAAATGAAAAAGGAAGCTGTTTAGAATTTCTCCAGCAACATATAAAGCCTCAGATTCCTCAATGGCAGAAAAAAATAATTTATTGGGCTAACATAGCTTAATACAAACACTCATTACAAACCTCTAACTCTCTGTGCCCTCATCCTATGCTAACAGATCACTTCAGGTCTCTATCTAATCTAAACCTCAGATATTCAAATATTCGAGTGTCCTCAGTGGACCATGTCATGGACATACATAAGCCAACTCTAACTCAATTTTATGTACAACCATGAAAGCGCCTCACTTCAATCTGGCTTATATCCCTTTCATGGCACTGAAGCCATAGTCACAAATGGTCATTTGTAGACATTTTTTTTTTGGTCCTTTATCTTATTTGACTCTTCTGTAAGACTTCATTCTACCAATATCAACAGAGTGCCTACTGTGTACCAGGCATTGTTCTAGGGGCTTGAGATACATGTGAATGAACAGCAATATTCCCCTTCTTACAACATCGATTCCCTCCTTAAAATACTCCACTCCCTTTGGTATCTAGAATTCCAAACTCTCGTTTCCCACTTAAATGTCTGATCACTTCTTTTTGGCCTTCTTGTAAGTTTCTCTTACTCTGTGGCCTCCTCTTCCACTCACTCCATATACTCTCCTTACTTACTTATAGATAACTGTGATATTAAAGGAGATAAAGTAAATAGTCTGAAAGGTACAACACTCAATAAATATTGTTATCATGCTGCATTCTAGTGGTCTATTTTTCTGGTACTCCTGTTAGACCATAAGATTGAGTGTTTATTGTAATATTCTGAGTACCTAGTACATTATCTAAGACATAGTAGGCGTTCAATAAATATTTGTTGAATGAATGAATGAAAACCCAAATGAAGATCAATTTGTGGCCAATGGATGTGACAGTCTCCTTAACCAGACCACTAGGGTGTGGCAGGCAAGTCCAAGATTTTATTTTATTTGGTTCAAATCAGGACAACAATATAAAACCCAGGACAAGAAAGGAGCTCCCATCAACAGTTACCTCAGGGCAGTGGCTTTTTCTTTTCTTTCCTTTTTTTTTTTTTCCAGAGACAGGGTCTCACTATGTTGTCCAGGCTGGATTCAAACTCCTGGGCTCAAGTGATCCTCCCACCTCAGCCTCCCAAGTAGTTGGGACTATAGGTGTGCACCACTGTGGGCACTAGCAGTCACCTAGGCCGGAGTGCAGTGGCACAATCTCAGCTCACTGCAGCCTCGAACTCCCAAGCTCAAGCAATTCTCTTGCATCACCCCACCTCCACCCCAGTAGGTGGGACTACAGACAGATGCCACCACATCCAGCTAATTTGGTATTTTTTGTAGAGATGGGGTTTCACCATATTGCCCAGGCTGGTCTCGAACTCCTGGGCTTAAGCAATCCATCCACCTTGGCCTCCCAAAGTGCTGGGATTATAGGCATGAGCCACCACTCCCAGCCAAGTCACAGATATTTAACCGACAAAGAGAAGTGAACTAAGAAGTGGGGAAAGAAGGGAAGGCGGCCACAAATCCAAGTCTGAATGAGCCTGACTCCTTTCCCAACAGCATCATCAAGTTGATTTAATAATAAGCGACATGAAACACAGGGGAACCTGACTGCCCCTTATGTATGTGCCCAGCAAGATATTTCTCCAAAATTAAACTCAATGGTTTTAAATTGGAGAAAGTGAAAAACTGCAGATTTAATCTCCCAACACATTGTTTTTACTGATACGAATCTATTTCTGCGTCTTCCCTATGCTAATGTCATAATACTAGGAGATCTGGAGACTAGCCCTTCACACACCCTATAACCCTAAGGGAGAACGTTAGGAACAAGTGTGTGGAGTTAGCTTTTTCACAAGTCACGCAAATGGAGCACTCTACTTACCGATAGGCAAAAAGTGGCAAGGGGAATGGGAGGAACAATCTGTGAGCCACAGCAAAGATGTACTTCACCAGGTGAAAGAGGAGGTACCGATTTGGACTATAAAAAGACAATACACAGTTCTTTCAAGTATATGCTTCTCACAAACTTTCCTTTATAACAAAATAACATTTTTCTTATAAAAAAGGAAACATATATGGACTGTAGTAGATACAGATTAGCACAAAGAAAAATCACCCATAATCCCATTATGAAAGATAGGTAATATATTTGAAATATATCCTTCTCATCCCCTTACATATACACATTATTTTGGTTTTAATAAATATACAATCCATTCTATTCTGTAATGTCTTTTTCATTTAACATTATATCATAATTGTCTTTCCACGTCGTTAAATATTTTATTGCATGTTTCATGACTGCACATATTATGCAGCATGTAATCACAAGTATTTTATCAATTGCCAGTTTTGAGATATTTAAACTATTAAAAATCTTTTTCTTTTATAAAATAATGTTTTAATGAACATTCTTGTAATAAATATTTGTACTTATCCACGATTATGCATTGTGAATATATTTGTAGAAGTGGAACTGAGTCAATGTAGACTTTGAAATTTTAAGGCTTTTATTGAATACTTCTAAACTGCTTTTCAAAATGATTCTATCAATTTATATAAAATGTTAATAAGAATGCCCCCTCCACCCAAAATGAGTTGTCATAAAAAAAAATTTCTTTTTTTTGCCAATCTGCTAGGTTAAAAAAAAAAAGGTATCTCGTGTTTTAATTATGTCTTTAATATAAGAGATTATTTCTTCATGACTTTTTGGTTATTTATACATTTATCTTTTCTTTCCTCCTGGAGTCCCTGTCTATAAAAATAAATCATAAGAATTCTCTATATTTTAGTGATATTGTTGGAAATACCTTTTATTGTTTGTATTTTACCTTTTAGTGTTATTTACAGTGTTTTGTGCACATAAAATTTTAACTCTTTAATTTAACCAAAACTACTGATTTTCTTTATGGCTTGGATTCATAGTTAGAAAATTCCTCTGCAGTGACATAAATGTCCACATATTTTGTCTAAAGCTTATAAAAAAGTTTTTTTACTATAAAGTAAGTTCATTCTGTGATATATTTTTGTACATGATATAAGGCAAACATGTAATTACATTTTTCCCAAGATGTAAGCCAATTGCTTCAATGCTATTTACAGAATCTTTACTATACTGCTTCTTTCCCTATACTGAAATGTCACCCTATCACATACTAGATCCTTACATATAATGGGACTGTTTCTGAACTTTCTGCTCTATTCCATTAATCTGAACAGTTCTGTACGATTTTAACCTAGCATTAGTATCAGTGCTTATAATACATTTTAATATTTCTTTACCCATTTCCTAATTCATTTGCATGTTTCATGATAGTAAATCTGTGACAACTAAGAGCTGAGTGAAGGTAATTCAGTGAGAACCTCATTATCCTGACATACTTTACTAAAAAACATGAAAGTATCAGCTAGGAGAAACATCAAAGGCCTTAAAGTAGGGTTCTTCAAATTCCAGAAGGATTTGTAAGGATCATTACAGGATCCATAATACATGCTACGCCAAGAACAACTTGAATGTTTATGATGACAAACAAAACTGGTATCATGGGTAAACTAATGCTACATAATAGGTTTCCTCTTCAGCTGTTTTGAAGTACTTTGCGTTCCATTAAGTACAACTGGAACACTAGTTTAAGTGCCCTTGCTCACAGCCAAAGGTACCTTGAAGCCCGCATCCCTCCGAGCTTAGATTTCAAGGCTCAGCATTACAGTTATCCCTCTGCAAATATCCTCAGTAAAACCTTGTCTCCCAGGCCCGTACCCATTATACTTGCTAAGCAAAACTCTTACTCTGGTTGATCCAAACATCTGCCTTCTCTGAGCCTGAAACCCCAGAGGGACAAAACTGTAGACAAAATACAATTGAGCTGATTGACTTCACCTTATTATTTTATCAGTAATTTCAAATGGAACACTCAGTTCCGCTTGGCAATCCCACACGTTCTCCCAGGAAATGCTCTTTCCTGTTCTCCCAGGGCATACTTTCTATCTTCTCTGTCCTCAAATTTTCCACACACTTTTCTGACCCACTCCATCCTGCCTTTTAGCTAACCTCACACTCCAACAAGAAAAGATACTTCCTTAAATTCCCACAGCCAAACCTACCTGCATCTGCATATATCCTTGAATTCTTTTCCGCGTTAAAATTGAAGAAATGTTTGCCTTTTACAAAGGTCAAACCCTCATTTGCACTCTGTATCCAACTCCTCTCAATTCCTGAAGGACTTTGCTCCTTTTTTGTCAGCCCCATCTCCTGAGTCATCAAGCAATATCTCTTTCCTGGACCATTCTTACCAATTTATAAACAAGATGTACAATCTTCCAAATCCAGGGTGGTACCTCCCTTGACAAGACATTCATGTTTCATAGCCTTCTCTTTACCGCTTTCTTTTGCTCCCTTTTACAGGGAAACTTCTCCAAATAGTTACCTAACTGTTGCCTCCACTTCCTATCCTGCCATTCAAATCCCACTGCAATCCAAACTGCCCTTTGCCCAATGTTCAAATGAGATCATTAAGATGACCATGAATCTCTGTACTGTCACTCAATCAATCTCTGGCAGCACCCAATATAGTTACCAACTCCCTCCTTCTGGTTTTCTTTCCAATTCACTGGACTTTCCTTTTTGGTCATTTATTTAAATTATTTTGCTTAATTATTACTTATGCATCTCATCACTAATCTATAAGCTCCACAAAGGCAGAAATCTTACCCATGCTATTCACTATTGTGGCATAATTTACGCACATTAGAATTCATCCATTTTAAGCATATAATTCAATGATTTTTCATACATTTACCAAGTTATACAATCATTACCATAATCCAGTTTTAGAATATTTTTCTTACTCTAGTAAGATCCTCCACAGCCATTTAATCCTGGATTTTACTCCTAGGCTCAGGCAATCACTAATCTACTTACATTTGCCTTTTATAGATACTTCATATAAATGGAATGTGAACATGTGATCTTGTGCATCTAGCTTCTTTCATTTACTATGTTTTTGAGGTTCATACATGTAACATGTCAATATTTCATTCCTTTTATTATTGAACTTCTATTATATGGGAATGCTGCTATGTTTTATTTCTCCTTTCATCAGTTGATGAGTATGAGGGATGTTTCCAATTTTTAGCCTTTATGATAATGCTGTTATGAAAATCTAAGCGCTAATCTTTGTGTAGACACATTTTCACTTCTTTTGGGTAAATACCTAGGAGTAAAACCAATAGGCCATATAGTAAATTTATGCTAACTTTTTAAGAAGATGCCAAACTGTTTTCTAAAGTGGCTATACAATTTTACACCCCTACCAGCAATGTATGAAGGTTCCTATTACTCCATGTCTTCACCAACATTTGTTATTCTCTCTGTGAACTGGTATCTCGTAATGGTTTTGATTTGCATTTTCCATAATGACTCATGATATGGAGTATCTTTTCATGTGCTTTTTAGCGATTAAGTACATCTGCTGTGCTGATATGCCTATTCATGTCTTTTGCTCATATTAAAAAATGGATCGTCTTCTCATTGAGTTCTAGTTCTTTGTATATTCTGGATAGCAGTCCTTTATCATATATGTAATTAACAAATATTTTCCCCCAATCTGTGACTTGTTTTTTCATTTTCTTAATGGTGTCTTTTGAAACACAAGAGCTTTAATTTTGGTGAAGTCTAATGTATCCGATTATTTTTTATTTTATGAAATATGCTTTTGATGCCATAGCTAAAAATCTTCTAGAACCCAAGGTCCTAGAAGATTTTCTATTTTCCTTCCAAAATTATTATAGTTTTATAACTTTTATTTATTTTTTTACATTTTTACCAATTGAAAATTTTTTTAAATTTTACTTTAACTTCTGGGGTACACGTGCAGAACGTACAGGTTTGTTACATAGGTATACATGTGCCATGGTGGTTTGCTGCACCCATCAACCTGTCATCTACATTAGGTATTTCTCCTAATGCTATCCCTCTTCTAGCCCCCCACTCCTGGCAGGCCCCGGTGTGTGATGTTCACCTCCCTGTGTCCATGTGTTCTTGTTGTTCAACTCCCATTTATGAGCGAGAACATATGGTGTTTGGTTTTCTGTTCTTGTGTGAGTTTGCTCAAAATGATGGTTTCCAGCTTCATTCATGTCCCTGCAAAGGACATGAACTCATCCTTTTCTGTATACTGGCTGCATAGTATTCCATGGTGTATATGTGCCACATTTTCTTTTATCTAGTCTATCATTGATGGGCATTTGGGTTGGTTCCAAGTCTTTGCTATTGTGAATGGTGCTGCAATAAACATACGTGTGCATGTGTCTTTATAGTAGAATGATTTATAATCCTTTGGGTATATATACTCAGTAATGGGATTGCTGGGTCAAATGGTATTTCTACTTCGAAATCCTTGAGGAACTGCCACACTGTCTTCCACAATGGTTGAACTAAATAATTTACACTTCCACCAACACTGTAAAAGTGTCACTATTTCTCCACATCCTCTCTAGCATCTGTTGTTTCCTGACTTTTTAATGATCGCCATCCTAACTGACGTGAGATGGTATTTCACTGTGGTTTTGATTTGCATTTCTCTAAAGACCAGTGACGATGAGCTTTTTTCATATGTGTGTTGAGCTGCATAAATGTCTTCTTTTGAGAAGTGTCTGTTCATATCCTTCGCCCACTTTTTGATGGAGATTTTTCTTGTAAATCTGTTTAAGTTCTTTGTAGATTCTGGATATTAGCCCTTTTTCAGAGGGATAGACTGCAAAAATTTTCTCCCATTCTGTAGGTTGCCTGTTCACTCTGATGATAGTTTCTTTTGCTGTGCAGAAGCCCTTTAATTTAATTAGATCCCATTTGTCTATTTTGGCTTTCGTTGCCGTTGCTTTTGGTGTCTTAGTTATGAAGTCCTTGCCCAGGCCTATGTCCTGAATGGTATGGCCTAGCTTTTCTTCTAGGGTTTTTATGGTTTTAGGTCTTATGTTTAAGTCTTTAATCCATCTTGAGTTAATTTTTGTATCAGATGTAAGGAAGGGATCCAGTTTCAGCTTTCTGCATATGGCTACCCAGTTTTCCCAACATCATTTATTAAATGGAGAATCATTTTCTCATTGCTTGTTTTTGTCAGATTTGTCAAAGATCAGATGGTTGTAGATGATGGATCTACAGATGGATGTAGGCGTATTTCTGAGGCCTCTGTTCTGTTCCATTGGTCTATATACCTCTTTTGGTACCAGTACCATGCTGTTTTGGTTACCGTAGCCTTGTAGTACAGTTTGAAGTCAGGTAGTATGATGCCTCCAGCTTTGTTCTTTTGGCTTAGGATTGTCTTGGCTATGTGGGCTCTTTTTTGGTTCCATATGAACTTTAAAGTAGTTTTTTTCCAATTCTGTGAAGAAAGTCAATGGAAGTTTAATGGCGATAGCACTGAATCTATAAATTACTTTGGGCAGTATGGCCATTTTCATGATATTGATTCTTCCTATCCACGAGCATGGAATGTTTTTCCATTTGTTTCTGTCCTCTCTTATTTCCTTGAGCAGTGGTTGGCAGTTCTCCTTGAAGAGGTCCTTCACATCCCTTGTAAGTTGGATTCCTAGATATTTTATTCTTTGTAGCAATTGTGAATGGGAGTTCACTCATGATTTCGTTCACTCATGGTTTGTCTGTTATTGGTGTATAAGAATGCTTGTGGTTTCTGCACATTGAGTTTGTATCCCGAGACTTTGCTGAAGTTGCTTATCAGCTTAAGGAGATTTGGGGTTGAGAGGATGGGGTTTTCTAAATATACAATCACATCATCTGAAAACAGAGACACTTTGACTTCCTCTTTTCCTAATTGAATACCCTTTCTTTATCTTGCCTAATTGTCCTGGCCAGAACTTCCAATACTACGTTGAACACGAGTGGTGAGAGAGGGCATCCTTGTCTTGTGCCGATTTTCAAAGGGAATGCTTCCAGTATGATATTGGCTGTGCATTTGTCATAAATAGCTCTTATTATTTTGAGATATGGTCCATCAATACCTAGTTTATTGAGGGTTTTTAGCATGAAGGGCTGCTGAATTTTGTCGAAGGCCTTTTCTGCAACTATTGAGATATTCACATGGTTTTTGTCATTGGTTCTGTTTATGTGATGGATTACATTTATTGATTTGCGTATGTTGAACCAGCCTTTTATCCCCGGATGAAGCCGACTTGATCACGCTGGATAAGCTTTTTGATGTGCTGCTGGATTCAGTTTGCCAGTATTTTATTGAGGATTTTCGCATCAATGTTCTTCAGAGATATTGGTCTGAAATTTTCTTTTTTTGTTATGTCTCTGCCAGGTTTTAGTATTAGGATGATGCTGGCCTCAAAAAATGAGTTAGGGAGGATTCCCTCTTTTTCGATTGATTGGAATAGTTTCAGAAGGAATGGTACCAGCTCCTCTTTGTACCTCTGGAATAATTCAGCTGTGAATCCATCTGGTCCTGGACTTTTTTTTTGGTTGGTATGCTATTACTTGCTACTTCAATTTCAGAACTTGTTATAGGTCTATTAAGGGATTCAACTTCTTCCTGGTTTAGTCTTGGGAGGGTATATGTGTCCAGGAACTTATCCACTTCTTCTAGACTTTCTAGTTTATTTGCATAGAGGTGTTTATAGTATTCTCTGATGGTACTTTGTATTTCTGTGGGATCGGTGGTGATATCCCCTTTATCATTTTTTATTGCATCTATTTGATCCTTTTTTCTTCTTTATTAGTCTGGCTAGCAGTCTATCTATGTTGTCAAACAAAACAAAACAAAACAAAAAAAACAAAAAAACCCAGCTCCTGGATTCATTCATTTTTTTTTTTTTTTTTTTTTTTTTTTTTTTTTTTTTTTTGAGGCGGAGTCTCGCTCTGTCGCCCGGGCTGGAGTGCAGTGGCCGGATCTCAGCTCACTGCAAGCTCCGCCTCCCGGGTTTACGCCATTCTCCTGCCTCAGCCTCCCGAGTAGCTGGGACTACAGGCGCCCGCCACCTCGCCCGGCTAGTTTTTTTGTATTTTTAGTAGAGACGGGGTTTCACCGTGTTCGCCAGGATGGTCTCGATCTCCTGACCTCGTGATCCGCCCGTCTCGGCCTCCCAAAGTGCTGGGATTACAGGCTTGAGCCACCGCGCCCGGCCTCATTCATTTTTTGAAGGGTTTTTCGTGTCTCTATCTCCTTTGGTTCTGCTCTGATCTTAGCTATTTCTTGCCTTCTGCTAGCTTTTTAAATTTGTTTGCTCCTGCTTCTCTAGTTTTTAAATGTGATGTTAGGGTGTCGATTTGAGATCTTTCCTGCTTTCTCTTGTGGGCATTTAGTGCAATAAATTTCCCTCTACACACTGTTTTAAATGTGTCCCAGAGAATCTGGAACATTGTGTCATTGTTCTCATTGGTTTCAAAGAACATCTTTATTTCTGCCTTCATTTCGTTATTTACCCAGCAGTCATTCAGGAGCAGGTGGTTCAGTTTCCATGTAGTTGTGCAGTTTTGAGTGAGTTCCTTAATCCTGAGTTCTAATTTGATTGCACTGTGGTCTGAGAGACTGTCATTTCTGTTCTTTTGCATTTGCTGAGGAGTATTTTACTTTCAATTATGTGGCCAATTTTAGAATAAGTGTGATGTGGTGCTGAGAATAAATTATATTCTGTTGATTTGGGGTGAAGAGTTCTGTAGATGTCTATTAGATCTGCTTGCTCCAGAGCTGAGTTCAAGTCGTGGATATCCTTGTTAATTTTCTGTCTCATTGATCTTTCTAATATTGACAGTGGGGTGTTAAAGTCTCCCACTTTCATTGTGTAGGAGTCTAAGTCTCTTTGCAGGTCTCTAAGAACTTGATTTTCGAATCAGGGTGCTCCTGTATTGGGTGCATATATATTCAGGATAGTTAGCTCTTCTTGTTGCATTGATCCCTTTACCATTATGTAATGCCCTTGTCTCTTTTGATCTTTGTTGGTTTAAAGTCTGTTTTATCAGACTAGGATTGCGACTCTTGCTTTTTTTTTTTTCTTTTTTTGCTTTTCATTTGTTTGGTAAATATTCCTCCATCCCTTTATTTTGAGCCTATGTGTGTCTTTGCACATGAAATGGGTCTCCTGAATACAGCAAATTGATGAGTCTTGACCCTTTCTCCAATTTGTCAGTCTGTGTCTTTTAACGGGGCCATTTAGTCCATTTCCATTTAAGGTTAATATTGTTATGTGTGAATTTGATCCTGTCATTATGATGCTAGCTGGTTATTTTGCCCATGAATTGATGCAGTTTCTTCATAGTGTCAATGGTCTTAAGAATTTGGTTTGTTTTTGCAGTGGCTGGTATCAGTTGACCCTTTCCATGTTTAGTACTTCTCTCGGGAGCTCTTCTTGTAAGGCAGGCCTGGTGGTGGCAAAATCTCTCAGCATGTGCTTGTCTGTAAAGGATTTCACTTCTCCTTTGCTTATGAAACTTAGTTTGGCTGGATACGAAATCCTGGGTTGAAAATTCTTTTCTTTAAGAATGTTGAATATTGGCCCCCACTCTCTTCTGGCTTGGAGGGTTTCTGCTGAGACATCCACTGTCAGTCTCATGGGCTTCCCTTTGTAGGTAACCTGACCTTTTTCTCTGGCTGCCCTTAATATTTTTTCCTTCATTTCAGCCGTGGTGAATCTGACAATTATGTGTCTTGTGGTTGCTCTTCTCAAGGAGTATCTTTGTGGTGTTCTCTGTATTTCCTGAATTTGAATGTTGGCCTGCCTTGCTAGGTTGGGGAAGTTCTCCTGGAGTATTCCAAATTGGTTCCTGGTTCCATTCTCCCCATAACTTTCAGGTACACCAACCAAATGTAGATTTGGTCTTTTCACATAGGCCTATATTTCTTGGAGGTTCTGTTCGTTTCTTTTCACTCTTTTATCTCTAATCTTGTATTTTCGCTTTATTTCATTGAGTTGATCTTCAATCTCTGATATCCTTTCTTCCACTTGATCAATCCAGCTATTGATACTTGTGTATGCTTCACAAAGTTCCCATGCTGTGGTTTTCAGCTCCATCAGGTCATTTATGTTTTTCTCTAAACTGGTTATTCTAGTTAGCAATTCATCTAACCTTTTCTCAAGGTTCTTAGCTTCCTTGCATTGGGTTAGAACATGTCTACTTCTGTCAAATCATCAAATTCATTCTCCATCCAGTTTTGTTTTCTTGCTGGTAAGGAGTTGTAATCCTTTGGAGGAGAAGAGGCTTTCTAGTTTTTGGCATTTTCAGACTTTCTGCACTGGTTTCTCCCCATCTTCATGGATTTATCTACATTTGGTCTTTGAAGTCGGTGACCTTTGGCTGGGGTCTCTGAGTGAATGTCCTTTTTGTTGATGTTGATACTATTCTTTTCTGTTTGTTAGTTTTCCTTCTAACAGGCCCCTCTGCTGCAGGTCTGCTAGAGGTCCACTCCAGACCCTGTTTGCTAGGGTATCACTGGCAGAGGTTGCAGAACAGCAAAGATTGTTGCCTGTTCCTTCCTCTGGAAGCTTCGTCCCAGAGGGCCCCTGCCAGATGCCAAACAGATTTCCCCTGTATGAGGTGTCTGTTGGCCCCTACAGGGACATATCTCCCAGTCAGGACACATGTGGGTCAGGGACCCACTTGAGGAGGCAGTCTGTCCCTTATCACAGCTCAAATGCTGTGCTGGGAGATCCGCTGCTTTCTTCAGAGCTGCCAGGCAGGGACGTTTAAGTCTGCTGAAGCTGCACCCCCAACTGCCCCTTCCCCCAGGTGCTCTGTCCCAGGATGGTGGGGTTTTATCTATAAGTCCCTGACTGCGGCTGCTGCCTTTTTTTCAGAGATGTCTTGCCCAGAGAGGAGGGAATCTGGAGAGGCGGTCTGGCCACCGTGGTTTTGCTGAGTTGCAGTGGCCTCTGCCCAGCTTGAACTTCCTGGTGGCTCTGTTTATACTGTCAGGGTAAAACCACCTTCTCAAGCCTCAGCAATGCAGATGCCCCTCCCTCCCAAGCTCATACGTCCCAGGTCGAGCTCAGACTGCTGTACTAGCAGCGAGAATTTCAAGCCAGTGGATCTTAGCTTGCTGGACTCTGTGGGGGTGGGACCCACCAAGCCAGACCACTTGGTTCCCTGGCTTCAGCCCACTTTCCAGGTGAGTGAAAGGTTCTGTCTCACTGGCATTCCAGGTGCCACTGGGGTATGGAAAAAAACTACTGTGGCTAGCTCAGTGTCTGCCCAAACAGTTGCCGTTTTGTGCTCGAAACCCAGGGCCCTGGAGGTATGGGCACCAGAGTGAATCTCCTGGTCTGTGGATTGCAAAGACAGTGGGAAAAGCACAGTATCTGGGCCACAGCGCATGGTACAGTCCCTAATGGCTTCCCTTGGATAGGAGAGGGAGTTCCCCGATCCCTTAAGCTTCCCAGGTGAGACGACACCCCACCCTGTTTTGGCTCACCCTCCTTGGGCTGCACTCCCACTGTCCAACCTCCCACTGTCCAACCAGTCCCAATGAGATGAACCGGGTACCTCAGTCGGAAATGCAGAAATCACTCGCCTTCTGCATCAGTCTCACTGGGAGCTGCAGACTGGAGGTGTTCCCATTCGGCCATCTGGCCAGCAATCCTTGTTTTATAACTTTTACACTGAAGTGTCAGAACTATTTTAATTTTTTCATGTACAGTGCGAGGTAGGAGTCTAAGTTCATCTTTTTTTAATGTGGATATCCCAAAACCATTTGTTAAAAAGACTATCCTTTCCCCTTTGAAATGCCATACCACCTTTTTCAAAAATCAGTTGTCCATAAAGATTTATTTCTGAACTGTCAATTCTGGTTAATTCATCTATATGTCAATTTTTATGTCAGTACCACACTATCTTGATAATTACAGCTGTTAAGTTTTGAAATTATGAAACTTAATGGTTTTGTCTATTGTCAGTCTTTGCATTACTATATAAATTTAGAATCAATTTATCAACTTCTGCAAAAAAGTCTGTTGGAATTTTGATAAAATTAAGTTGAATTCGTTGATCAATTTGAAGGAACTTATCCTTTTAATCATACTGACTCATCCAATCCATAAACATGGGATGTCTTGTTGCTTATTAGGTATAATACAACAAATTTAATTGTTAAATTTACACTTAAATATTCTATTATTTTTGATGCTGCTGTGAATAAAATCATTTTCTTAATTTTATTTTCAGATTGTTCATTTACTAGTATATATTCATTTTTCTATGCTGATTTTATACATCGTGATTTTGCTGAATGTGTTTATTCATCATCACAGTTGTGTGTATGTATTAGTGTGTATCAATAGGTATTTTATGAATGAATGGCAAATAGAATGGATCAACATAATATAACTCATAACTACAAAAAACCTAGGAGTTAAATTACAGTCTATGCCACTGCCTTAGCCTCAAAATATCAGAGGAAAAAGCAAAGATTTTTTCCTGGAGTTGAAGAGACAAGAAATGTGTAGATGTGTATCTACAATTTCAAGAGGAAAAATATCTACATGGCAATGTCTAGTATTATTTTTCCCATCATTACACCAGACAAGAATGACTTACTGGAGCCCAGACAAGAGGATAGTGGCTGGGCAAAGGTAAAAAGAAAAATGTGCAACTCATCCAGAGTGGGAGCAAGTAAAGTTCACAAAGCCATTTCTGCTCATTTATTCTCTGAAATCCTAGTCCATGTACCTCTTCACTAGAAATAATGTCTTTTGTGTTGAGTATTTTATGAAACCTGTATTGAATATATTGAATTGCAATTCTTCCCTAGACTATATAACTGATTGCATGCTAATGTACCAAACTGAGAACTAAAAAGGAGAAATATGTTTCACAGCTGCTAGTTGACATGGAAAACCAAGAGCTTTTCACACTGAAAAAAGTTGTTTGTTAAATAATAATAGTGCAACATAACAATGTATAGCTTCAGAATTCTGGGAATATATTCTATGCCTCTTGGCTGAAGGAGAAAAGTGTCCTTTTCCTCTAGAGGCAAATATTTCTTAGGAATTAGGCTATCCCTTAATTACTGAGCCAGATACTTCACTTTCACAGATGCCAACTGTCACTAGTGTGCTTCACAGAATCACAGTGTTCTGAACCACTTACTAGATGAATTTGATACCTCTCAACTTGGCAAATGAAGTCTTAGTTTTTGACTTTTAGTTAATTCAGAAAAAAAAGTCCTAAGCTTAGCTGTGACATGATTTAGTAATTTCAGATAAGTCACGTAGCTTAACTGCACCCATTTTTTTCTGAGAGCAAATTTTAGCAAAGAGCATAAAAGAAATAATCAATCTTGCATAGCACTAGTAATTGTGCTATAAACCACCCATTTTCAGTATCTGGGGTCATTGTGATACTCCATCAAAATTAATGTGGTTTTATAACCATACTCACTCCCTGAAAGTGTTTTGTTTGTGTTTTAGAATTTACAGCAATATCCTTTTATATTTAAAAACATCACTGGAGGCCGGGCGCAGTGGCTCAAGCCTGTAATCCCAGCACTTTGGGAGGCTGAGACGGGCGGATCACGAGGTCAGGAGATCGAGACCGTCCTGGCTAACATGGTGAAACCCCGTCTCTACTAAAAACTACAAAAAACTAGCTGGGCGAGGTGGCGGGCGCCTGTAGTCCCAGCTACTCGGGAGGCTGAGGCAGGAGAATGGCGTAAACCCGGGAGGCGGAGCTTGCAGTGAGCTGAGATCCGGCCACTGCACTCCAGCCTGGGCGACAGAGTGAGACTCCGTCTCAAAAAAAAAAAAAAACATCACTGGAGTAGTACAAAACCATCTCTAAGGGTCACGGGACTAAGTATATGTAATAGTTTAGGGCACTGGTTCTCAGACTTTGGTAACAGGAGAATCATTCATTAAAGTAGATTCCAGGTTCCCTCAAATTCTGATTTAATGCAAGCAATGAGGAGATTCTGATATTATAAAAGTGCAACAAATAAATCTGTTAGTAACTAATGTAGATATTGATTCCTTCATTATAATAGCACATTTTTAAATTCAAACTCTAAGCACTTACCCAACGAAAGCAAAGGTTTTCCCGCTGGCGTCGGGATCCTTAACTACATTAACAATTCCTTTGGACACATCTACGACCTATAAGAAATTATAATATATGTTTAAGTAATTGTTGAAAAAGAGAGAGAACGGGAGATGGAGAGATAGAAAGAAAGGAAAGAAGGGAAAAAGGAGGGAAGGAAGGAGAAAGGACGAAGGCCACACTGATCTCAACAAAGAAAATGTGAAATTAAAATAATGGCATTATCTATTCCCAGGAAGCTTCTTAAAAGAATGAGTCTTCCCAAGAGCTCAAATAATCCCTGCTATCCAAGTATTTTCCAAGTACGTATAATCCAAGGCTCAGCCAAGTATTTTCTGTAGTAGGAATGCACTTACCCTCAGATAGCTTGAGGCCTTTCTGATTTGCTTTTGCCCACAACTTGCCAAGCTCATCTCTTACCACTCCCAACTCTCTTATTAACCATCACAAACTATTAGGCTGAACCATATGGAATTGCTAATATTCTACCATTTTGATTTTCAAAAATAGTAATAGTGATTTTGGCCCCCAGGGGACAGTTGACAACTGTCTGGAGTCCTTTTCAGTTGTCACATCTGAAGGATGTTGTGTGACTGGCGTCTAGTGGCTAGAGGGTAGGAATGCTGCCAAACATCCTTCAACAACCCCCATAACGAAGAATTATCTGGCTCAAAATGTCAATAGTGCCACTACTGAGAAAACTTGGTTCAATCTAACATGGAACCCAACATGCTCTTTCACCTCTGGGCCCCTGTATATACTGTTCCCTCCACATGCAATACTCTTCCCCAACTCCCTTCATCAGGCTTACCTTTAGTCATCTTTAAGGTTTTACCCTAAACGTCCTTCCTTCTGAGATGCCCAAGTCTAGATTAGGTGCCCTTCTGATGTAATTACATAAAACCCTCTCCTTATCATAGCACTCACCACATTGTACAATAACTGCTTTATTTATCTGCCTCAGACTGAAAGCAATTTGAGAACAGCAATTTGTGTCTATCTAGTTAATATCTTTATTTCCCTAGTGATACGTGACATGTATGATGTGTCTAGCACATTAGGAGTTCAATAATTTTTTCTTAAATGAATAAACAAGACACAGAGAAGGCATGTACCTCTTAAGGAAACTGAGAGGGAGCTAGCTGACACAAGTTGACAAAGAAAATGACAGAGTTACTAAATTAGGACAAAACCAGAAACCTGATCACTCAAATCTGAATTCATCAAAAATCCCTTTCTGACCCCCTTCATCCAAGTACTTACATATACTGGTTGTTTAACTGTCTTCCAGCCCAAAGAAGCAAGGGGTATAGGACCAAACTGATGCATATCTAGAGGAAGAAAGAATGAGAACTATACTGAGAAGGCTTAAGTTGCTATAAGACCCAACAATCTTTTTTTTTTTTTTTTTTTTTTGAGACGGAGTCTCGCTCTGTCGCCCAGGCTGGAGTGCAGTGTCCGGATCTCAGCTCACTGCAAGCTCCGCCTCCCGGGTTCACGCCATTCTCCTGCCTCAGCCTCCCGAGTAGCTGGGACTACAGGCGCCCGCCACTTCGCCCGGCTAGTTTTTGTATTTTTAGTAGAGACGGGGTTTCACCGTGTTAGCCAGGATGGTCTCGATCTCCTGACCTCGTGATCCGCCCGTCTCAGCCTCCCAAAGTGCTGGGATTACAGGCTTGAGCCACCGCGCCCGGCCAAGACCCAACAATCTTAAGATTAACATAATTATTGTGCATAACAGAAATAATATAATGAATGTAGCTGACTCTGAGGAAGTAAATGCACTTACAAAAGGCAGTCATTAGCTTTCCAGATAACAAACACGGAAAATAAAAAGGCCAAACGTTTAAAACCGTGAAGAACAAAGAATAGAGGTCAAATGGCTTGACAACTAGTCTGCTCTGCAATGCTAAAGGCATCACCATGCCCAAGACTGGACTCTAGCTGCACTCATTCTAAGGAGAAACACAGAACTCTTCCTCCTTATCATACTTACCTGTTGATACGGCAACAGAACAGATGAGCTGTCTATCTAGTTAATATCTAGATGCGTTCTGCTGCTGTATCCACAGATGAGTGATACAGCACATCTGTAAAAAAAGGGCCTGATGGAAATATTAGTTGATATATGGTGCTGGCACAATTATTCTGCTATTTGAAAAAAACCGTGAGATAATGTTTTAGTTCTCACCACAAACTAAAACAAATCCCAAGTAGTTTAAATGTTAGGTTAAAAAAGTTTTTATTATTTTTTTTATTAAAGCATTTAAGAGTAGAAATTAGGCCGGGTACAGTGGCTCATGCCTGTAATTCCAGCACTTTGGGAGGCCAAGACGGGTGGATCACAAGGTCAGGAGTTTGAGACCAGCCTGGACAATATGGTGAAACTCCATCTCTACTAAAAATACAAAAATTAGCTGGGCATGTTGGCACACACCTGTAGTCCCAGCTACTTGGGAGGCTGAGGCCGGAGAATCGCTTGAACCCGGGAGGCAGAGGTTGCAGTAAGCCAAGATCGTGCCACTGCACTCCAGCCTGGGCGACAGAGTGAGACTCCGTCTCAAAAAAAAAGAGTAGAAATTATTCACAATAATACAATAAAGAATAAAATACTTAAAAATAAACTTTATCAAAGTGGCAAAAGACACATAGGCTGAAAACCATAAAACACTGCTGAAAGAAATTAAAGGCACAATTAAATGGAAAGGCATCCCAAGTTCATGGAATGGAAGACTTAACATTGTCAGGATGTCGCTATGGTTTAAATATGTTCCCTCCAAAGTTCAGACGTGCTCCCTCATGAGTGGGATTAAGGATCTCATAAAGGAAGCTTCATGCAGCATTCACCTAGCTTGCTCTTCTCGTCTTCTGCCATGTGGGGATATAGCATTTGTCCCTTTTACCCTTCCACCTTATACCATGTAAGCACATAGCAAGAAAGCCCTCACCAGATGACAGCACCTGGATCTTGAGATTCCCAGCCTCCTGAACTGTTAGAAATAAATTTCTCTTCTTTATAGATTACTCAACATTTGTTGCACCACAAAATGGACTAAGACACATGTCAATTCTACCCAAAGCAATCTCAGATTTAATGCAATCCCTATCAAAATCCCAATGGCTTTTTATTTTTGCAGAAATATAGAAAACTGCATCCTAAAATTCATATGGACTTTAAAGGGATTCCTTTAAACAGCCAAAACAATCTTGAAAAAGAACAAATTTTTGGAAGTCTCACACTTTCTGATTTCAAAACTTATTACAAAGGCACAGTAATCAAAACAGTGTAGTGATCAAAACAGTAGCATAAAGACAAACATACAGAGCAATGAAATAGAGAAAAACAACTCTTGCATATATGGTCAAATGATTTCCAACAAAAGCACCAAGACCATTCAATAGGGAAAGATAATCTTTTCAACATACTGGATCTCCACATGCAAAAGAATAAAATTGGACCCTTACCTCATACCATATACCCAAACTAAGTCAAAATGGATCAAAGACCTAAACCTAAGAGCTAAAACTGAAACTCTTAGACAAAAACAAAAGGAGAAAGCTTCATGGCATTGGACTTGGCAACGACTCCTTAGACACAATACTAAAAGCACAGGCAACAAAAGTAAAAATAGATAAACCTGACTACATCAAAATTAAAAACTTCTGCGCCGCAAAGAACACAATTAACAGAGTGAAGAGGCAAACTAAAAAATGAGAGAAAATTTTACAAATCACAAGTCTGATAAGCATTTAATGTTCTGAATAAATAAACTCCTACAACTCGATAACAAAAAATAAACAACCCAATTTAAAAAATTAGCCAAGGACATGAATAGACATTTCTCCAAATAATAAAGTAGCCAAAAAGCACATGAAAAGATGCTCAATGTCACTAATCATTAGGAAAACATAAATCAAAACCACATTGTGGCCAGGCATGGTGGCCCATGCCTATAATCCCAGCACTTTGGGAGGCTGAGGCAAAAAGACTGCTTGAGGCCAGGAGTTCGAGTTCAGCCCGGGCAAGAGGGCAAGACCTGTCTCTACAAATATATTTATATATTTTTAGCCAGGTGTGGTGGTACATATCTGTAATCCCACCTATGTAGGAAACTGAGGCAAGAGTATCCCCTGAGCCCAGGAGTTTAAGGCTGCAGTGAGCTGCGATTTTATCACTGCCTAGGTGACAGAGCAAGACCCAACCTCAAAAACAAAAACAACAAAACCACACACAATGAACTACCACCTTACAACCATTAGGATGGCTATTATCAAAAAACCAGAAAATAACAAATGTTGACAAGGACCTGGAGAAACTGGAAACTTTGTGCACTGTTGGTGGCAATGCAAAATGGCGCAGCCACTATGGAATACACTATGGTAGCTTGTCGAAAAAGTAAAAATAGATAAACCACATGATACAGAATTCCACTTCTCAGTACATACCACAAATAACTGAAATCAGGGATATTTCGTACATCCATGGTCACTGCAGCATTATTCACAAAAGCCAAAGGTGGGAAGCAACCCCAGTATCCATTGATGGGCGGCTTATTAGACAGAATGTGGTAAACACAAACAACAGAGTATTATTCAGTGTTCAGCAGGAAGGAAATCACATCACACGGTACAACATGGATGAACCTTGAGCATATTATACTAAGTCAAATAAGCCAGCTACAAAAAGACAAATGATGGATGATTGCACCTATATGAGGCGGTCAAATTCATAGAAACCAAAAGCAGAATGGTAGTTGCCAGGGGCTGGGGGGAAGGAGGGAACAGGGAGTTGTTTAAGGGGTACAGAATTTCAGTTTTACAAGAAGAAAAAGTTCTGGGGATTGGTTGTACAACAATGTAAAACTGTATTCTTATAAATAGTTAAAAGGGTCTTAATCCTGTCTCAGTCTTAAGACTCTGAACTCCAAAGTCTCATCCAAATATTATCTAAATCAGATATAGATAAGACTCAAGATATGGGTCATCCTGAGGCAAAATTCCTAACTATGAACATATGAAACCAGACAAGTTACGTGCTTCCAAAATACAGCGGTGAGACAGGCATAAGATAGACATTCCTATTCTAAAAGGAAGACGTAAGAAAGAAGAAAGGGTGACAAGTCCCAAGCAAGCCCAAAACTTAGCAAGGTAAATTCTATTAGATTTTAGAATCTAATCAAAAACACACACAATGAAATACCACCTTACAACCATTAGGGTGGCTATAAAAATCAAGAATAATCTTCTCTGCCTAGACGCATTGCCTTCTAGATTCACAGAGGTGGTAGTCTCACCTTCAGGACCCACTGAAGCGGTAGTTCTAACTTCCAGGACCTACTGGGGCAGTAGTCCCACCCCAGTAGCTCTGCTGGGCAGACGGTCACACCTCAAAGGTTCCAGAGGGCTACCGTCCCAAGGATCAGGCAGCTGTACCTCCAAGACTCTGGGTGGTCCCACCTCCAAGGCCTCTGACACAGACCATATGGTCTGTTTAAAGTGAGGCAATGGCCCCATCCTTTGAAACCAAAGAGGTGGTTCTAAACATCTCTGAACCACTTTTGGGGTCATTCTTCCCTTTTCTTGAAGAATAGCTCAAATTCACCGCCAAATAGCTCTATGGTCTGGTTCTGTAGGATATCAGAAGTCTGACAGGCTTCTTTCATTCTGCCCCTTCTAGTTCAAACTGGTGGTGACTTTGCTGATGTAATCTCATCTCTATTCCTGGTTTCTGCTGAGATAGTTTATTAGTTTGTGAGTTGCATCCACAATCTCATCAAATGGTTGTTCAGCCATACTCTTAGTGTTCTCTTCAAAACAAGCTTTCGCATTTTTTGCAATATGGATAAGCTGAGAATTTTCCAAATCTTCAGGTTCTAGTTCCTTTTGCTTAACAAGTCCTTCTTCATTTCATCTTTCTCTCTTTTTGTATTTTATTATAAGCAGTCGGGAGGAACCAAGGCATTTCTTCAATACTTTGTACTTAGAAATCTTCTCAGCTGAATAAACAATTTCATCACTCACAAGTTCTACCTTCTACTAGAACACACACAGGTCAGCCAATTTCTTTGCCATTTTATAATATGGGTCACCTTTCCTCTAGTTCCAATGACATATTATTCATTTTCATCTGAGACCTTACAAAAATCACCCTTAACGTCCATATTTCTACCAGGTACCTCAAAACTCTTCTACCCTCTACCTTTACCTAGTTGCAAAGGCACGTTCACATTTTTAGGTATTTGTTACAGCAGCACCCCACTTCTTGGTACCAAAATCTACTTTGGTCTGCTCAGGCTACCACAACAAAATACCATCAACCGGGTGGCTTGTACAATAAAAATGTATTTTCTCACAGATCTGGAGGCTGGCAAATTCAAGATCAAACTGCCAGCCAGTTTGGTTCCTGGTGAGGGCTCTCTTTCTGGCTTGTAGACAGCAGATTTCTTGCTGTGGCCTTTTCTCAGTATGTGCACACAGGGAGAGAGAGATCTCTCTTTTTGCCTCTTCTTATAAGGCCACCAATCCTACTGAATTATGACCTCATCCTTATGGCCTCATTTAACCTTACTTACCTCCAAAAGTCCTAACTCCAAATAAATTCACAATGGTGTTAAGGCTTCAACATACGAATTATGAGGGGGCACAATTTAGCCCATAGCAGATGGGAAATTTTATACTACGTATATTTTACCACAGATTTTTTAAGTAGAAATTATTACAGATGTTAGGTGGACACAAGCAACAGGGGGAAAAACAAGATAGAAACATCTAAACTGGTTAAACCAATATCCAGTACAATGGAATCCACACTGTGGAATACTATTCAGCTACATAAAGAAATGAGGTATCAAGCTACGAAAAGAAATGAAAGAACCTTAAATGCATATTGCTAAATGAAAGAAGTCCGCCTAAAAAGGCTACCTACTGCATGATTCTAACCATATATATAATATCCTGGAAAAGGCAAAACTACAGAGACAATAAAAAGGTCAGTGGTTGTCTGGGGTTGGGGGTAGGTAGGAGGGTAAGAATCAATACGTATAACACAGGGAGGGGATTTTAGGATAAAGAAACTATTCCATGTGATATTCGAATATCTGCCAAGTCACAGAGTTAGCTGGGCCAAGACTTAACCTCAAGTCTCTGACTCCCAAGTTCATGCTCTTTCTATTAATCTAAGTTGCTTCTTTTGATATGGAATATAACAAAGACTACACTGACTACGAAAATACAAACTTAGGGGAGAAAAAGGCAACTAGGAAAGAAAAAATATATCCTGAGTCTGTCAATCAGAGAAAACTGTTAGCTTGAGCAACTTCAACTTGGTTAATCAGTATCCCTCTCTTCTACCATCAAGAAAGAATACGTACGTGCAAAAGAATTAAGGAATCTATCCTCTCTTCCAAAGATGTCTGACGGCTTTATGATAATGGCTTCTGGAAATGCATCTCTCACTGCTTTCTCTCCAACAGCCTAAATGACAATCAGACAAACTTGTTTTGAGTTTTGAGACAAGTGAATAAAGCATCCACTCTTTCCACTATTAAGACACGACTTGTATTTCAAAGGTGATATTTTCCTCCAGATAAAGGTAATCGTGTAATTCATAAAACTCAGTTACACAGAACTTTTAAAAAATATAATCCACAAAAATGTCCTGCACCTTATAGCTTTGGTTGGGTCTCTTCCTATTTTTTTATTTTAAGGGAAGCTTACATTGAAGAAGGAGAAAAATCAAAGTAGAATTTTTTCAGCCTCCATTTTTCCTTCGATTTACAGATTCTCTAGTTTGTGTCAACCATCTAGCAGCCTGCTAGGAAAAGGACAGTATGGTGGCAGTGGGCTACAATAATGGAAGCGTCAGCAGTACCTACATATCCAAAGGAGGTGGGGATAGAGTCACTAATCTTCCTGATCTCAATTGCTGTACCATCCTTACTTGTTATCATCTCCTAGCCTCCTAGGCAAGCCTTCTTGTTCGACGAAGACATCAGCACCTGATTCAGTCTTCCTTTCTACTTCCACCACCACTGGGGGGACATCAACGTCCAAGTGGGCTTGGACTTCTCAGGTTCTTGAGCTGCTCAACTCCAATGACCTCCTCTTCCTTCCACCTCTACCATTCTTAACTCAGTTTCACCACTACCATATCAACATCTAGAATTGCTCTTCTTCTGAGCTATTACATGAAGACATCCTACTCTTGGATGTCCATTTCCTACAATTTCCAGCCTGCTTGTTCTTTGTTCATCTGCTCCCAGGATACCTGTTTCTCAACCTTCTCAAGAACTCTAGTATACTGAATCTGCTTCCCCTGTATCAGCTCTTCCGATTGTTCCTGTCCTCCCCTCTGAATTCCAGATTAGGTCCCACAGGCCATCTTCTCATCACTCTCTTGCCAACATTGCAAACCACCCTTTGTCCTTTACTCTAGCCACCAGGCAAAATTCTAATCCTAGAAGAACTCCATTTGCCTCCCTTGAGCCATGTACTCCTACTGCCTTGAGCAGCTGGCAGGAAAACAAATCAATAAAAATCATGAATTGGTACCACTATAAATTCATGCCTCCAATTTTTACCGGGCCCTCAACATTTTCCCAAAATCGTGTTTTCCTCCTCTAATTAATTTACTTTCCCATGAGTCAATCTGAAATATTTTCTATTCTATTCAAATTTCAGACATCCCTTTCTTTTCTCTTCCTTCCAGTTAATGACTTTGCCTTCTAATAAAAAAAAAAATATAAGGCAGTAGAGGAAAAATCACCTCAAGCTCTCACCACTAAATCTACAAACTCTGGTATATAAAGCACAATTTTCTCCTTCTGTCTTACCTGATGGGAGGAACAGTGCCACTTCCCATGCTTTAGAGCTCATGTCCTTTCACTTTCTCAGGAACCTGTGCAATTTACTGTCTCTTCCACACCTTCAGCTTCACTCTTTTTACCAGCATCTCCCTACCAGCATTTAAACAATGTAGATCCTCTACCTTAAAAAACAAAATAACAACTCCACAGCCCCCTCCAGCTTCTATCCTCTCAGTCTTTCATCTTCCTCTTGCCAGTCAAGCTACCTGAAAACGTACCTATCCTTACCATTCCCACTTCCTCAGTTCCAACTCACTCTTCACTCACCCGCATTCTGGATTCTGCTCCAACCTTTGCACTGAATCTATTCTTGA
The DNA here is from genome assembly GCF_007565055.1 of Rhinopithecus roxellana. NCBI lineage: Eukaryota > Metazoa > Chordata > Mammalia > Primates > Cercopithecidae > Rhinopithecus > Rhinopithecus roxellana. The sequence continues at coordinate 4,600,134 of NC_044558.1, forward strand.
TAAGATCATCAATGACCTCCAAGTCAGTAGATCCAAGGTGACTTTACAGTTATCATGTTGCTTGACTTCTCAATGGCATTCATAAGGATTCACTTCCTCCTGTGAGACTGTCTTGCCATGGCTTCACTAGCACTGTACTCTCCTGGTTTCCCTTCTGCCTTATCATGTCCTGCTTAGTCTTTCTGTTTGATTGGTTAGGGTTTCTACACGTGCTTCCTTCTCTACCAGATTACCAACCATTGGTATGTTCTGGGCCCAATCTGAAACTCCCTTCTCAATCTTCAGCCATCTTCATCCCTCTCATTACTTCAATTAACAAGAAATGCTGGTAACTCCCACATTTCTGTCTCCAACCCAGACCTCTCTTCTGACCTCTCTTCTGACCCTACATACCAGTTACCTGGAAGATTGACACACATCTGAAATGCACCTGAAACATGAGTCCAAAACTCAATCATCTTCCATTCTCTCAAGTCAAATAGTGCTCCTCAATCTTTGCTGCCCTTGGAATTACCTAGAGAGAGTTAAAAAATACTGGTGCTGAAGGTGCAAGCCCAGAAATTGTTTTAATTGGTCTGCAGCACAGCCTAGGCATCAGAATTTTTAAAAGCTCCCTCAGTGGTTTTAATGTGCAACTAAGGCTAAGAGTCACTGCCCTAGAGCCTAATCCCTCTCAAGTATTTCCCATCTTATTCAACAGTACTATCATCTACCCAGTGGCTTCAGCCAGAGGGCTGGACATCTTTGACTCTTCTCTCTTCCTCACCATTGACACCTCCCATTTCCTTCCAAACAGTCATGAAATTCTGATGATTTTATGAAGCTTTGGGCAGAGGCAGGCACAAGTATTCTCTTATTTTCTCTCCATTTACTACTGTAGCCACAGTGCTTAATACAATATGTGATACATAGTAGGTGCTTAATGAATAGTTTATCCAGTAAATTAATGTGGCGAGTCAAAAATTTGGAACCATTATCAAGGAACTCTGTTGTCCTTATCAGTATGACTCAAAACATCAGTATGTCTCCCATGTGGCAGAATCCAAATGTTAAGCATACGTCAGACACTGACAGCCCTCCTGAGTCCCTAACAATGAACGTGTTTCACTTAGGTTACAGACTGACACCAAACTACAGTGGTCAGTCTCTAGGTATGGCATTTCTGGGAGTAAAAGGAGCATAAGTACTATGTGAATAGGCATCTTCCCTGGCAAACATTAATCCCTGTCACTCTGAGCCTTCACATTGCCCCTTTAAGAGTGGCATAAAACCACTACAATCAAGGGGTGAGAAAGAAACATGGTCCTTTAACCATGGTAGATGACACAGGTATGATTCCTTTGGCAGAAATCTGTGATGGCTTCTGTATAATTCAGTGATGCCCCAAAGAAACTTTAAGTATCTGAATGCCAACAGCAACATAGTCTAGCCAACTCTGAAGCCCCTTAACACAGTTCCCTGCAAACAGAAGGCAATCAATCAAAATGTCAAAATATCACACACACACACCCTTAGTTCTGGATACAGGGAATCAGAAAACCTTTTAATTCTAGATATGTTGATGATAAACCCTTCTCACTGAAATCATGTTTCAAATGGGCCAAGAAACTCTGGCTCTGTGAACCACTTCCCAAATCAAGTTGTTACTTACCTTATTTCTCAAATATCTAGAAGAGCTTTTAATATTCGCATTCAGATGTGAAACATGAATGAATTTTTCAACTCCAGCTTCCTTGGACACTTGAGCAATTGCCTGGGGAATCTTCACATAAACATCCTCAAAATCGAAGTTTCTGGAAGAAAAAAAAAATAAAAGAATTGGTTAAGAACTCCAGACACAGGCTCTCAAAGCTTTATGCGATAAGTTGGTTTTCATAACAGTATTGAAATTCATATTACTTAAATTTTTAAACAGCAATGATTTAACTTAAAGCTAAATTTGGCCAGGTGTGGTGGCTCACGCCTGTAATCCCAGCACTTTGGGAGGCCAAGGTGGGTGCATCACTTGAGCCCAGGAGTTCTAGACTAGCCTGGGCAAAAACTGTAAAACCCTTTCTCTATTTCTAAAAAAAAAACCTTTTTTTAATTTTTTTAAGCCAAAATTATTTTTTAAAAAAAGTTGACAGCTCTGCGCACTGTCATTACTCTACACCATTTAAGGCCTACTCTAAGTTAGAAATCCAGTATACATCATGTTCTGCATTATCAAGGAATCCTGAGGCTGAGGCCCTTTAAAGAAACCTGGCTGTACTGGTTGCTGAAGTGTTAGGAATCACTTCTCACCCCTGGGACTTTGTTTCCCACAAGGGAAAAAAAAGAAACTAAAAAAAGTCAGTCAACAATTTCATTAATATTAACTAAATGTTTACTCTGTACGATATACTATGTTAATCATGAGGGGGGACAAAAAGTTGAATAAGACCCCTAATTCATCAAAGAACTTATAAAATATTTGGTGAGAAAGACATACATTAAAAAACTAAGTCAAACTTTAATGCTAAAAAAAGAAGTGTAAACAAAGTGTTGTGGATTATAGGATTGAAACATTATTTGTTAACAAACAATCCACACAAAGAACTGTTCAAATTAGTCCTCACGCCATCTTCAATTAACAACACAGAAAAGACATCTAGAACACTGTCTACACAAGAATAACCAATGTTCAGCTTGCTAAACAGCAGAAGAGGCAAAATCCTATTTCCTAACCCCATCTCAAAGGGACTAATCCAAACACAGGACCAACACCAGCCATACCAATACCACCTACTGGCTTTTTTTGGGCAGTATATCACACTGCTGACTTATACCAGACGGGTGTCACTGGGTATGCAAGTGATTGTTCAACCCTTATTCACTCGTTGAAAATGTCACTGTGATAGCTGGCACATAGAAGTGTCCAATGAAGGTCTATTAAACCCTAAGAAAGACTAAAGCAAAGAAGAAACGAGAGTCAAAGACTTACTTGGTTTCCCAGTCTCGTCCAATAAGATTGATGACCACATTGCTGTGTTCCACTGCTCGTCGGATAGAATCTTTATCTCTCGCGTCCCATTCCTATAATAGCAGAAAGCAATCGGATGAAAACATACGGGTATACCTCAGCATTCAACACTTCTGCAGCCTCCTCAACGCAAGGTTCCAAGTGGGCCATCTGCTGTAGTCGTAAGATGGTGCCATTTCATACAAGCTCCATTTATTACAAGAGAAATTATGTCTCAAACTCCCTGCTGATTCCCTTACTCTTTTGGAGACAAACAGGTAAAAGTACACTTTACTCAGGTAATCAAATGACAGAGCTAAAAAGGAGGCTATTGATTTTTAATGGAGCATATTTGTTTTTGTCCACCCAAGTACTCCTTACTAAGTTTGAAAAGAAACCCAGTAAACCAAGTCTCCAACTCTGAAATATAGCCAAAGAAGCAAGGCTCATTTGGGAGATAAGAGACTTTCCCTTCTTGACAGCAACCACTCACAGACTGAAGATAGGAAGAGTGTCTTTTAAAGACCAGTGTTAGTTGGGGAGATTCATGACTATTTTCTTATTTCCTTTTAATTCTTTCCTCTTTTATAACCCCAGATCCAGTAATTTCTACATTAACAACATAAAAACAAGAGTCAAAGGGAACTACCTAAAACTTCAGGGTGAGCCAAGGGCAGGTTTCTATAAGCATTTCAATGGAAGATAACAAGTAAAAAGAATTTCTTAGCACCAAATAAGTGCACATGCATGGGTCAGTGCAATGGGAAGGAGACGGAGCAAGAAGGGAAAAGAGAAAGAAAGCGGGGATGAAAGACAGAGAGAGAGAACTAAAATGTCTGTTTAATTTAGAAAAAACAAACTATGAAATCAGATTCAACAACAAAAAGATGAAGTCCCAGCAGGAAGAACCAGTTAGGACTGATGTTAGAAAGTGGGTTAAAAGACAGTCTAGAAAAGTGGCTCTGGAATCAGACACACAGAAATGCAAATCCCAGTTTGCCATGTACTAACTTGGTACAAATTATCTCTTCAAGTCCCATGTAAAACTGGAAAACACATCTTACCTAATGAGGTTATTATGACAATTAAGTGAAATACACATAAAATCTACAGCAGTGAGTGACGTAATAAAAGAAAACCAAATTTTCAGGGATAAGGCCCAAAGGCACACAGTCAGGTGGGTAAACCAAGTGGTCATTCAGATAGCAGTTGCAAAGACTAAAGTGGGGAACATCAGCACCTCACACCCCAAATAGTCCTTCTCTAAAATAAACACATAAACTCTAAACATATAAGCCTCAGAGTTCCCTGTGGTCTTGCTCGTCCAAACATGCTCAGAGCACACATCGATGCTAGACACTCAGGAAATAAACCTCTGCAGAGATAATGGAACAGGTATCATTTGGTTTAATTCCAATGGTTTGAAAGTTTTCACCTATCACTTTTTAAATACTTCAATTGTGAGGCTCTAACAAGGTGATCCACAAACTTAAGGCATGAAGAACTAGGAATAAGCTAAGCTTCAGCAACTTTCATACCAAGAAGATATTTAATAGTAAGATTTTGGAGAAGAAAAACATTTTGGAAATAAGAAATTTCTGATATAAGTATTATACTTAGCTTGTGAACAATGAGTCAAGAATAAATGAAAATGTGAAAATGAAATGAGTATGTGAAAATGAAATGAAAATAAATCAAAATTTAAATGGATTACAAATAATCTGTATGAATATTACTAGAGATACTAAGGATGTTTAGCACATATTTTTTAAAAGGGAAAATGTGTAACTCCATTCCTTACAGGACAATACAAGCAGGAAGTCAGCTGTAAGATCAGTAGATTGAACCATCAAGGCCCAGACAGTATAGCAATCAATAGCTTGGCTGTAGACATTTGGGGCAGCACAACTCTTTGTGGAAAGGGGCTGTCCTGTGTTCTGTGAGAAATTTAGCATCCCTGGCCCGTACCTAATAACCAGGACAGCTCTCCAATCACTGTGACAACCAAAGAGTTCCATTAGTCCCTCCCTTAATGGCCCTCCTTTATCCTCTTTCCCCTGCCTCACCCCATTGGCAACTACTGGCCTAAAGGAAGAACCTGTAGATTAAAGAATGACAAAGGGAATGCTCAGAAACGACTGTTCTGAGCTAAATCTATACTAAACAATCAAGTTATAATACACCCTATTTGTGATTTTTTTATGTTTATAGAGCACTATCCAATAGAAATATAACATGAGGCACATGAGTAAAAAAGAAACAAGTAAAATTCATTTTAATAATATATTTTATTTAACCTAATATATCCAAAATATTATTTTAATATGCAACAAATATAAAAAATTATTAATGATGAATTGCATATTCTTTTCTTCATACTGAGTCTTTGAAATCTGGTGTATATTTTATATGTACAGCATATCTCAATTCAGACTAGCCACACTTCATGTGCTCAGTAGCCACATGTGGCCAGTGGCTACCACACTGGACAGCACAGGTCTAGAGCAGGGATTGACAAACTATTGTCCATAGGCCAAATTCAGCCTGCAGCCTCATTTTGTAAATAAAATTGTATTGAAATGCAGCCATGCCCATTTGTGCACATATTGTCTATGGCTACTTCCAGGTACAAAGGCAGAGCTGAGTAATTATGACAAAGACTCTATGACCTGCAAAGCCAGATATATTTACTATCTGGCCCTTCACAGAAAAAGTTTGCCAACTGCCAATCTAGAGCTTGCATGACAAAGGAGATGCCAGAACCTAGCTGAAAGAATGACCTGGGAATAGAGGATGCCTTTGGTCCATTCTGGGAAGAAATTACTGCTTTATTATACTGCCTCTCACTCCTAAAAATGATCTTAGTAATTTATATTTGTCAACTTCAATCAATCATAAAGGCCCTTACCAGAAACAGAAGCTGGCCCAGGTCACCCATGGGACGAAGGTGCATGATGTCATATGTATCACATCGATAGGGTATGATTACCTGTGACCCCATGCGTCCTAAAAGAGAATGGATTGAAAAAAGGATCAACATTAACATAATGTCGATATATTATACAATTGTGACTTGGTAAATATTTAAATTCTAGTATGGTATGTGAATTGATATTATATTTGACAAAAAGAATATTTTCCCATGCTAAAGACGCCATTGCTTTTCAGAGTCCCTTCTTTCTATCTTAATAATTCCTATATAGGAACGTGAGTGTGCTCTTAATGTCACAACAAATAAAGATTACATACATCCAAGATACGAGTAATTCATAATACCGTTAAAACAAAGAGAATCACAGCTCATGCTTCTCATCAGGCAATCCTGATCAATGGCAACGGAGCACATGAACTCAACAACTTTACTTACCAAGGTGGTTGACAACATATCGCCCCAGGAATCCTGTTGCTCCAAACACAGTGGCCACTATCCCACTGACTGAGGAACGTCCACCTTTCCCATGAGGCATGAGGGCATGATGAAGCTGGCGACAGGGTGGGCCATGACACACTGATGTGGCTATTGCAGTAATGGCAGAACCTTAAACAAAACCCCAAAGTATACAAACATGGCAAATATTATTTTTAAAACTGTGAACACAAATAGCTCCTTTCCCAAAAAACTTGTAACATTATTTTGCAATCAGTACTTTAGCAATTTAAGTATCAAGGGCAATAATAAACACAAATTACTACAACACAGAATCCACAGGACATGAGGAAATATATTCCCTACCCTATACAATGTAACTTACCTAAGGAGATAAGTCACATTTTTTAAAAAAAACACATTAAACAGTCACAAAGTAGGAAAGTATAAGCCTATATGGTAAAAGGAACTGAGAATATGTAATAAAGGGGCAATAAGTCACATGACCATGAGGAAGGATTCCTGGATAACATGTTTTGAGAAAGGTCTTAAAGAGGAAAAAAAAGAAAGGATAGAATCCCATGAGAAACATATCACAATGCAGAAGTAGAATGAATAAGCCCAGCACAGGGCAACAGCCAAAGACTCTCCTGGAACAGAATCTGAAACTGGTGACTAACGAAAAATAAAGTTGACAATATTGGTTGGAAGCAGAGGACTATTAGTACAGAACATAAAAAAAAAAAAAAAAAAAAGAGAGAGAATGCAGTTCAATAGTTCAGACTTACTATAAAACCACTGAAGAACTTCACAAATAATGATCAAAGGAGTGAAGTGCTTGAGAAAAGATGTTCTGACTTTTAGAAAGCTTCACCAGCAAGAGATTTGTCAAACATTCTACCACTTCTTTTTCATCGACTGAGGTTCTTGATACTAGAATGAACCCTCAAAGTTCATGCACCAATGCTTACATCTTCTTTATAGCATGTGTGCAAAGAAACCATCTGGCTTTTGCCTGAACACCTGTGGAGTTGGGAAACTCACTACTTTCTGTAGTGGCCCATTCTGCTTTGAGCCATTCTAACAGAAAGAAAGTTCTACCACAAGGGGAATCAGTGACTGCTTCCCAGAAGTTTTTATCCCCGTGTTCCTCCAGAATGACAAAGAACAAGTCTAATCCCTCTTCTACAATTAAGTGTAGCAATTATATCCCCACTAAATATTTTCTTCTCCAGGTTAAACATCCCCTGTCCTGTCAAATATTCTTTGTAAGGCAGGAATGCAAATCTCTTTTGGATATACTCCAGTTTTCAAGTTACTTCTAAATCCTTAGAGTAGAATTTTAGAGTTAGCTGCTCAACTTTCATGTAAGTAGAAACAAAGAGGTTTAAAGTGCTAACGCACTTCTGCTCCAATAAACAAACTTTGGAGCTTAGCATTCGTGCTTTGTACACTTGGGAGAGGTGAAAGACACAAATAGGACTTTCTTCAGAAAACCTGTGTTTGTTTTCTAGGTATGACTTACAGGTGGCAATCTCCCCAAAGGCCACTGTTCTTCCCTATCCAAAAGTATGGAATCGGAGAAATAACCTAGCTCACTGATAATGACAGAAATTAAAAGTAAACATCATGGGCCATACACACACATCATATAACAAAATAATAACATCATGTTAACAGCTAACTTTACAGAGCTCTTGGCAGGTGTCCAACATTATTCTAAGTGCTGCATAGGTATTATCTTTTTCAATGCTATCTTTATCACCACTTCATAGATAAGGTTAGTGACTAGCCCAAAACGCTAGTAAAGGAGATTAAAAAGCAGGCCCGTGAGGTAGGAGAAAAACCCAGAAGGAAACAGAATGTGAAAATCAAAAAAAGAAACTGTTTCAAGGAGAGAAGAGTTAACTTTATCAAATGCTGAAAGTGAAGTAGGAAGAGGATGGAGGACCACAGAATCTGGAGGATGTGGCTGTAGGTGGCATAACTAAGAGCAATGCTATTGGATGAGTGGGACTGAAAGCCAGACTGGAGCAAGTAAGAGAGGCTGTGAGGCAAGGAAGTTGATGAGGAGATAGATAATCCTTCTAAGGAAAGAGAAATGGGATTAGAGAAACACAAGGACAGGGACAGGTTTGTTGGTTGGTTGGTTGGTTCACATTTATGTGCTGATGGAAATGACATGATGTCCATGGTAGAGGGAGAAAATTCCTGATTCAGGAAAGGGATTGAATAGTTGAGAGAGGATGAGATTGAATGCAAAGTGAAGGAACTGGCCACAGATCGGAACAGAAGGAGCTCACCCACTGTAACAAGAGAAAAGGCAAAGAATGATCATATATCAACTATTAGAGTTTATGACGGGAAAATGACTGTTCTCATCTGATTCCTTTGATTTCCCTATAAAACTGAGAATGAGACAAAGCACATATTAGAGGTATTAGGAAACTGGCTATGTTAAGTAATGATTATGGAGACAAGGAAACCAAATTTCCTAGAAAAATGTAGCACTGAAAATCTACCTGAGATTTGTATTCATGAATTTAAAATAAGGCCAGTTAGTTGGGAGTTTTCCCTAGCCCCGTTCCCCACTGCTCGGTGGCAGGCAGCAAATTATGTGGAAAGTTTTGTTTAATCAGGGTCAATGTTTTTCACAACAACGGGAGTTGGGCTGGGGAGTTGAGAATGCATTAAAGGGAATGATAAGAGTGATGAGTAAGGAAGTGAGAACATAGGATAAGACAGGGAAAAGATGGCAGAGTCAATGAACTGGGAAGAATTACTTGAGTTAAGGAATCAATACCTCAAAGGACTGTTAAGAGGATTAGAGTAAACATAAAAAAACCATGTAGCACATTACCTAGAGCACATTAAGCATTCTATGAATAATAGTTGCTTTTATTACTTTCAAATTTCTCCGAAGGTAATGTCACATTAACCTCACATGGTTATTTGTTTTTTTAATAATTATGGGCCAAGCATTATTCTAGAAACTGTGACTATCATAGTGAAATACAAAACCCTGGCTTCATGAAGCTCACTGTGTAAAGGGTTGATGAGAATAACATATGGGCAAGATGATGAGATGTTTAATAACATATGGGCAAGCATCTGTCACAACGCCTTGGAAATAGTAGGTGCTCAATAAATATAAATTATTACTCTCTTTAGTTCCAGCCTCTCCACTTTCTTCCATTTATAATGAGTACTATTAGAAGAACAATATTCTTTATTAATTATATATTCATTATATTTCTCTGCTTAAAATCCTACATTAGTTTCCTACTGCAATACCCAAACCAATAGTCCAGACATATTTGCCTGGCTACTGCATTAATTTTTTTAAGTATTTATTTAAAAAATTATAGGCATGTTCTATGTAGTACCAATATGATATACACATTATAAATCATATATTACTTAGAATAGTGTCTGGCATACAGTTTAAACTACATAAGTATTGGCTATTACTACTATAGAAAACAGTTTTTAGGAGTTCTAATATTATATTTCCATAATTTATTAGGTCCTCTTGCACAACTCCCTTTGGAGACTACTGGTCTAAACTCTGCTTGGCTTTCAAAGGTCTCCATTGTCTGATCCCATCTAACACATTCAACCTCCTTCTCCACTATCCCAGATATACAGGTAGTCATTTTACTGCCTCTTGAATACCTCATGACTCCATTCTCATCCACTTGTCCTTTGCCAGAGGACTTTCCAGATCATAACAGCCCTAAAGAGAACAGTGGGAGCACTACAATTCTCCACTGGTCTTCCAATCATCCCTCAGTACCTCAAATGATACTAATCTTTCCCTTTTATGATTTCCTGTGATACTTAATAGTCTTGCCACACTTAACTATATACAGTTGTCTTACACAGTTCTGTCCTATAGTGTGTGGATTATGTTACATACTAGACTTGCCTCTCCAGAATTTACTCAAAAACTTAATTTACCAGATAATAACACACAGTGGTTAAGAACACAAGTTATGGTGTCAGTCAGAGGAAAGTAAGTTAAAAGAGAAAATTAATAAAAATACCTAGAACTGGAGATTGCAGATAGCAGGTAATCCATAAATAGTGATTATCATTCACAATCTACATTATGTCATACAAATGTAACTGTTTAACAAGAACCAGCAAATGCCTTTGCAAAGACATTGTGACTACAAAACCATTCACTATAAGTGATGTGCACCACCACCTTCCCAGTGGTATGCAGGAGTTCTACCGGAGATGGAAAACAAAAACAAAAACAAAAGATCTTCTAAACTCTCCTAATTCTTGCCTTAGGCTGAATATCAAACCTATCTCTGGTGCTTTTAAAAATTTAAGGAGCAAGGAGCTAATCTCACAAATTCTGACTCAATAGCTCTACAACCAGTCCTCATTTCTAATTCTTATAAAGCTTTATGAGTAATTGACATGAGCCAATTTTGAAAGCAAGTGATTTTCTGTAACGACTAAAACACACTAAGAAAAAAATACACCTTTGGGGGTTTGATTGGAATATGTTTGTGGAAGAGTAGAGGGTGAAAGAATAACGATGAAGTGTAACCGTATTTCTAATTTCCTTGCTTTTTAGTGAGTGGAAGGACAAATGTATGTTTTTAATTTGAGGAGTGGGGCAGATCCAATCAGAAGAGAAACTAAATAATGCTAACAAATTCTAACATAGCCTTCACTCTTCTTCACTTTCCTTTCCACCAAGCTCCTGATTCTTCTCTCCTCAAACATCACTCTCTCCCCCAGACCCCAACGCACTAGGCCCAACACATTCTACATCCGTAGAGATGCTTTTGGGTAAAAGGATGCTTTTATAAATATTAGTTCATTTAATCTTATCAGAGACTCCCTGGTACTGTAATATTATCATTTCCATTGTGTTCATATGAATTGAGACCCATTAAGGGTTTGCACAAGGTCATAAAATCAATCCAAGAAAACCTCTCGCCACTAGCCTTTTTTCCACTCCCTTACACATTTCTCCCCCCGCCCCATACAAATATTTCTCATAACCCTAAACCCTTACAACCATATCAGAATTCTGATTCTCTCGATCTCTAACGTGTCCCCTGCATTCTCCTCTTCGCTTACAGCTGCTTAAGATCTTTTGTCCCCTCCCAAGGTGCATAATTGAGTATGTAAGCCGGGGAAGGGGAAAGCAAAAGGAGAAATCCGACAGAGGCAGCTCCAAACCTAGAAAAACCAGAGTGCCTAGGAAGTCGGCGTGACCGCTTCAGCACGGTGCCACTCCCAAAACCTTAGATCCCCGTCTCGGAATCCCGATCAGGGGCCGCCGTTCCGGGTGACACTTACGTGACATTGGCAGGACCCGGAGAACCCGGGACTGTGCAGCCGCCGCCATCTTTTCCCACAATCCCCCACGCCAGCGCTCCCGGCTGACTACGAGTGCCAAGCTGGGTCAAAACTTATTTTCCACGCCTGTCTGCGCAGGCGCTAACCAGGAACGGGTGGTGTCGGGTAGCTAGTTCGTTAAGAAGAAAGCTGGGAGACGAAAGGAGACGGGAAGGGAGGGACAGTGAAGGAGAGGGGGAAGAAAGGAAGTGAAAAGACCTTGGCTGTTGGAATCTCAGATCTGGAATAGGCTGTATAGATGATCTCTTTGTTTATAATCTCTAATTGCCGAGGAACCTGAAGTTCAGAGTTAATCAGTGACTGACTCAGGACATGCAGAATGGCAAGACCCGAGGTAGAAGAGCTCACCTTTCCTGACTCTCAGTTGCCTGTACCCTGAAAATGTCAGCTAGGGCAGCCCTGGTGAGTCCGGGAGAAAAAGGAGGCGTAGCCCTCCGCGTTCAGGAGGTCCAGGGCCCAGGAGAGAGAAAATGGGGGACAAGGACGAGGGGAAAAGTGGAGAAGAGAAACCGAAATAGGGTGTGTCCCAAGTAAATGTACGTCGAGCCCTACAAGCACATTCTCTCCTAGGGACACTTGCGCCTGCTGTTCGCCTTTCCTGGAATGCTCACTCAGGTGACTACACCAGCTCAAGTCTCTGCTCAAAAGTGACCTCTTCGGATAAAACTTCTCTGACCATCGTATCCAAGGTGGTAATTATTCCACCAATTTTTGGTTTAAGTTTATATACCAAAGCACTTATCACCACCTGGCATATGAATCTAGGAGTTCTTAACCAGAAGTGTGATTCATGAGTGGGCTTCAGGAAATCTGTGAACTTCCTGAAACATTATGTAAAGTTTAGTGGCCATGTGTGCCATCTGAACATCTGTCTAAGGGGAAACTGCAGATGGCTCTCTCTAGCGCAATGGTTTGTAATTTTTTCTTTATGGACTGCTTTGAGAATCCGCATTGTTCTACAAAGAGCCATCTAGAAACTGAGGAAATTCCAGGTTAGACTAAGCACTTGGATTTTAAAATACTTTATTCTGGTCAACCTCTCCAGATTCCTGGGTAAGGAGACAGCAACCAGTGATCCTGTGAAATATACTGTAGGCTTATCAGAAAACCACCTAGTTTGGGGAGGGCGGGTTTTTCTAGACTTGGTAATCCTTCCATTGCTTTGTGTTTTCGGGAAAAGTATGTGTTTCTGGGATAGACAAAAAGGCCTGTGATGAGTAGGGATGTAGGAGTTGCTTATTACTACACTTGAAATCTTGGCTGTTTCCACTGTATCCTACCCCTACTGTTTACTAAAGTGTTGCCTACCAAATTGAATTGGAAGAGAGAAAAAAACCCTTGAATTTCATCAGAGAAGCTTAGTAGTAATGCTACACTGTCATATTTCTTGGCCTCATCCTATGTTCACTTAACACAATTTGCTAATATTTGATTCTGGAACTAATATAGATACTAACATACTTTCCTTATTCATATCAACAGATCCTGACTGTCATCAGCAACCTTTTAACTCCTGTATAACACTGCCAATTATATAATTTAAAATCTCTGAAGTTAAACACTGCCTCATGTTCTCAGTTCTAGTTTCAAGGTTGCATGATGTAATTAAAAGAACACTGATTTTTTTTTTTCAGTGATGGGGTCTTACTATATTGCCCAAGCTAGTCTCAAATTCCTGGACTCAAGACCTCCTCTCACCTTGGCCTCCAAAAGTGCTGGGATTACAGGCATGAGTCACTGTGCCCGGCTGAAAGAACACTGATTTTTAACACCTAGAATACTAGATCCCATTCCCAGTTTTATCAGTTATTAGCTGTGACCTGGACAAGCTTCTACACCTGTCTAACAGGGTAAATAAAACCTACCCTGGTACCTCAAAAGATTATTATGAGAATTGGGTGACGTAATGGATGCAAAGATGCTTTGTGACCTGCAAAGTGCTATATGTAGGTCCATGCAGTACTATTCAAATACTACCGAAGTATCAAAATCTTAGAATGTTAGAGCTGGAAGAGATTTCAGGAGCTCAGCAAGCCCCATTATTTTAAAGAGGAAGAGGTTGGGCATGGTGGCTCATGCCTGTAATCCCAGCACTTTGGGAGGTCGAGGCAGGCAGATCACTTGAGGTCAGGAGTTCAAGACCAGCTTGGCCAACATAGTGAAACCCAGCCTCTACTGAAAATACAAAAATTAGCCGGGTGTGGTGGCATGCACCTGTAATCCTAGCTACTCGGGAGGCTGAGGCACAAGAATCACTCGAACCTGGGAAGCGGAGGTTGCAGTGAGCCAAGATTGTGCCACTGTACTCCAGCCTGAGCGACAGAGTTGAGACTCCATCTCAAAAAAAAGAAAAAAAGCTGAGATATATTGACAAATATATTTGACTAGTAGGTGCACTTTCTGTGAAAAGAATACAAAAGCTCTTTTGAAACAATGTAAAAGATCATCAATGGATAACTTTTTTTTTTTTTTTTGAGTCTCACTCTGTTTAAGTGATTCTCCTGCCTCAGTCTCCAGAGTAGCTGGGATTACAAGCGTGTACCACCATGCCTGGCTAATTTTTTGTGTTTTTAGTAGAGACAGGGTTCTGCCATGTTGGCCAGGCTGGTCCTGAACTCCTGACCTCTAGTGATCCACCTGCCTCAGCCTCCCAAAGTGCTGGGATTACAGATGTGAGCCACTGCGCCCAGCGATAAATAACTTTTTTGAAGGAACTCTGTGATAAACCAGTCACTTTTGAATCTATTGCAGTTTTCATCATTATCTCCTAGTCATGCTTGGAAGTTCTTTTTGCTTCATGGAAACTATATATTAGTCCTATATTTAATCATTAATTACAGAGTAGCTGAGTTAACATTTTCACAGAGAATGTAGTAATAAAGCATAGGAAGAGTAGCTAACCAAATGCCTCTTGGTCTGATTTTTCCCGCTACAGTTTCTCAGGTCAGGCATTGCAAAAGATAAATTAGGGTCATTGTATCTCTGAGCATCTAAGACAAATTATAACCCAGAGATGGTCAGTGTAGGCAAAATATCCTAAAAATAATTTTTTTACAAAAGGCAAGATGTGTATAAATAAGAAGAGTCCTGGCTGGATCCGACAAAATGAAGTGATTCCATGAGATTTGCATAAAAGGTAGACCCTCAGTTTTTTTATTTCTTATCCTCCTCTGCAGCCCCCTAGATTTGTTAATACATAATACTTACTCTGCTGCTTTAATGGAATCCATTGGCAAAATGTCCCCCTCCTGTATATTATGTCCCCCGCCTATATTAAACACTCTAAATGCAAAATGTCCCCCGCCTATATTAAACACTCTAAAGCAGGGGTCCCCAACCCCCAGGCCATGGACTGGTACCAGTCCATGGTCTGTTAGAACCTGGCCAACACAGCAGGTGAATGGTGGGCAAGTGACAAAGCTGAGCTCCACCTCCTGTCAGATCAGTGGTGGCATTAGATTCTCACAGGAGCTTGAACCCTATTGTGAAAAGTGTAGGTTGTGTGCTCCTTTTGAGAATCCAGTGCCTGATGATCTGTCACCATCTCCCATCACCCCCAGATGAGACCATCTAGTTGCAGGAAAACAGGGCTCCCACTGACTCTGTATGATGGCATAATAGTAGAAATAAAGTGCACAACAAATGTAATGTGCTTGAATCATCCAGAAACCATACTCCCACCCCACTCCCATCCGTGGAAAAATTGTCTTCCACAAAACTGGTCCCTGGTTTGAAAAAGTTTGGGGACCACTGCTCTAAAGAGAGAATTAATCAGAATAAAGCCCAGTCCTTCCAAACTAAACATCCACGCCTTGGAGTATATCTTCACCCCTCCTCTTTGTCGTTTTGACCATTCATTTTCTGGTAGCCTCACTACTGTTGCTATAGAGACAGTGATATCACCAATTGTGATTCTGATGTCACTCTCCAGTCCCAGCATGGGGGAGGTACATGGAAGGCCTCAGGAAGAAACAAGATCTTGAGCTGAGCAAGAACATCCCAGCATCTTCATTGACTCTAAAAGTGTATTCTGGAGTCTTCTGTGGTTCACTATTCCAGTGCTACAGAGGTAGGAAATCTTACTGGACTGATAAAACAGCCCATTTTCTCATCCTCTGTGGTTGGAAGGGAGAATTCAGTGACAAGCGATAGGAGACTTTTTATATTCAACCTAGCATTGTTCTTCCATCCAGCCATTTTTTTTTTTTTTTTTTTTTTTTTTTGGAGATGGAGTCTCACTCTGTTGCCCAGCTGGAGTACAGTGCTGCAATCTTAGCTCGCTGCAACCTCCACCTCCTGGGTTCAAGTGATTCTTCTGCCTCAGACTCCCGAGTAGCTGAGATTACAGGCATCCACTGCCTCACCTGCTAATTTTTTGTATTTTTAGTAGAGACAGGGTTTCACCATGTTGGCCAGGCTGGTCTCGAACTCCTGACCTCAGGTGATTCCCCCCGCTTCAGCCTCCCTAAGTGCTGGGATTACAGGTGTGATCCACCACGCCCAGCCTGCTCAGCCAATTTTAATCTTACCTCTGAGTCCTCTGGAAATAAACGAACCTCTCCTTCAGCAGCATTAAAGTCAAACCTACCATCTTTGCTGCTGACATTGTGATTTTGTTACAGATTTGACAAGATCTCCTCAGCCATCCTTTTGGAGACATGCAGGGTCTTACTTCCTGCTTCCCCATTTGATAGAGTAGACGCTTGGCTCCCTGCTGACTTTTCCTATTCATTGTGTGGCCATTCCTAAATTTATTTTCTTTCCAGTGCCCCAAGAGCAAAATAGAACTGGTATACCCTGAGTCCAATTCTCATGCACTTTTATCCTCTCACTGTTACTTCTGAAGCCTTGGTTAGACAACAGAACTGGGAAAGGGCAGTATATATATAGCTATGTAGTGAAAGTATCTGTGCTAACAGTGACTAGAAGAAGCTATTACTTAGGGAAGGTAAAAATAAAGACGTTCCACCGGAAAGCTTAACAATGAATAGTGCCATTGAGACACACACACACACACACACATCTTTATTTAAACAAAATCGATTGAAACTCTGATTTAATCAGCAACCAAGTTTATTGAGATTCTACGATGTAGCAGGCACTTACAGAAAGGAAGGCAGTAAAAGAGAATGGATACAAGAAACATATTCTTCCCTCTCAAAACTAGTAATAAAACCTGGTTGAATAAACCTCAAAACTTGATCAAGTACTTAGCAACCGTGCAAGAGCTTTACTTATGCTTTCTGCAATCTGAGTTTTTACATGAGTTTAGGAACCTTGGGTAAACAGGAGCCTCTCACTTAAAATGGATACAGGAGAAAACTGCCTGGAGATAGAGCTGTGGTCTAGGATATACCCACCATAACCAAGCCCCTGTGTTGCTTATGCCCTTCATGACTGGCATTCAGATTTGCACTCCTCAACTTGAAGTCATCATCACATTGACATCTTTGGGGAACATTTTAGTCCAATCCTTCTGTTGGTCATGGGAAAATTTCACAGCTGCCAGAGTGTTGACAGGGCTGGAATATCTAAAGGAATATATCTGCTGATTCTAGTATTTCTTTTCTGAGCCTCAATATCCTAATCTATAAGCTGAGAGTGTTAGAAAACATGGTTTCTAAGGTCTATTTATCTTTAATAGATAGCACAAAGTATCATTTTCTCTTTTGTTTTCTACCCTAACTCCAGGATATTATTTACCAACTTTTGAACTTATAGTAATTTATGAATCCATTCACTGACTTCATTAAACTCTTTAGATCTTCCTTTCTTCTTTTCCACTTCATTATAAGAAACATTGATTTAGAAATCTGAATGTTGTAATCAATAGTAAGTATTAAAGTACCTCTTTATAGTTGCTATCATCTAGGACAATTAGGAAGTTGTAAAAGTCCAAAAGAAGCTTCATGACTCAGATAAACCCACACATAGGACCTAGAAAATAGAATTAAAACATTAGAACATATGTAGGTGAAGTGTTTGCTGAATATTTTTAACTAGTAGTTACGCTTTCTATGAAAAAAATACAAAAGCACTTTTAAGATGTTGATTTATTTGCACTAGTGGAATAGGAAGGTCTGTTAGTAATCATTGACTAAGTCTGTGGGGTGAATGTATCTCCCAAAGGAGTCAAGCTTCAAGAAGTCTTGAATATATGGATTACCACCATAGTCAATTTGAGCAAGCCGTCTCTTTTTTGTCCTTGGATTATCCAATCCAAAAGAAAAAATGAGCTATCTGAAAATGGGCAGACTGTGCATGTTCATTCTTCCAGCAGATAATTATTGAGCTCCAATTTTAAGATACTAGCTACTATGAGGGATACCAAGATGAATAGGAAAATGCCTCTCCCCTTATGAAGTCACCCAACAAAGAAGATGAAATATAGGGGAGCAATTAAAATACCAGATAGAATGTACATGTTGAAACAAAATACGATGGAAACCTCAATGAGGGAGCAATCACATTCATTAGGTATCTAGAAAATATTTCATGGATGGGGTATTCCTTGATCTGGGCCAATAAGTAAGGGTAGAATTTAGAAAGCGATTACTAGGGGGCTGGGTGGATAGTCAAGAAGAGAGTACAGTGCTCTAATGTCTTCCGCTGAAATGTCTGAGTAGAACTAGAACAAGGAAGTTAATTAATCTGGAAGATATCTGTGAACTTCCTTTATAACTTGAAGGTGTGTATTTCTTTCAAGTCCTCAAAGATGCATGCAAAGGGTTTTGAGTTCCATAAATTCAGAGTGCTTATTCTTCATTCCGGCTATTTTTCTTCCAGCTTCCTATTCGAGCAAGTTTAAAATTAAGCTAAAAATTTTTAGGGTCTTCGTTGTTTAAAAAGACTGTTTACCAATGATTTCAAAGTGAGGAATAACAGTCGTCATTTAAGAAATCATTGGCCCAAAAGTGGAACCTTTTTTGTCATGTGGGAACTGCTAGACTGCATCAAGAATAAGATGTGCACTCATGAAATTTGAATGTCATTTTGAGCTCATTACTTAAATGCGCATGTGAAAAATAATAAATAAGTCAAAATCATTATTTTGAATAAGAGCAATGAGTTTCATCTGTAAAATTACTCATTTTTGTCTGTGTCTTTCCATTGCAGATTCCTTACATTACATGGCAGGAGGGGGATAAACGGGGATACAGAAGACAACAGTAAATTAATCAAGAGTTTTCCTCATATCTCAGAACCTATCCTAAGTAAGGGTAAGTGGTCACATAGTTTCTGCACTTTTTGTACATAATTATCAGCATTTTAATTATATGTAACTTAAATAAGGCAATGGATCCTATTGATTTTGTCACAATTTTCTATGAGAAGTAACTCATTTGGATGAAATATAAACTGAAGATTAAGAGATTGTGTTTCTGGCTCTCACTTTTACTATCAATAATCTAGGACAACCTGCTTCTGAGTCTTCTAATTCTTTGGCCAAATAATAATAGCATTCATTATTTTCTTTATAGTAATGATGCAAGCATAATGATATTTATATGTATGTTTATGCAGAGGACATTACAGAGTTTAACTTCATAGACATTAACAACTTCTTTGTTAAGATAACAAAACATTAAAATAAGATACCAAAGAAAATTAGAAAATCTGGCCGGGTGCAGTGGCCCGCACCTGCAATCCCAGCACTTTGGGAGGCCAAGGCTGGTGGATTACTTGAGGTTGGGAGTTCGAGACCCGCCTGGCCAACATGGTGAAACCCTGTCCCTACTAAAAATACAAAAATTAGCCAGATGCGGTATGTCTGGTGTAGTCCCAGCTACTTGGGAGGTTGAGGCAGGTAATCATCACATTAACATTTTTGAGGAACATTTTAATCCAATCCTTCTATTGGCCATGGGAAAAATTCATCGCTTCCAGGATGTTAGCAGGGGTGGAATATCTAAAGGAATTAGATATTCCCTTGGGAGGCGGAGGTTGCGGTGAGCATCCTGGGAGGCAGATGTTACGGTGAGCCGAGATCACGCCAGTGCACTCCAACCTGACCAACAGAGTGAGACTTTGTCCCCCACTCCCTCCCGAAAAGAAAGTTAGAAAATCTGTCTCAGAGAAAATTTTTTTCTCTGGGAAATGGGTAAATAATTATCTTTCTGAACCTACCCTGTTTTTTTCACGGAGTCTCTCCAGATAAGCCCTGGTCTAGGAATTCTCAATTTTTGATGTGTTTTAGAATCACTCAGGGAGCATCTAAGAATTTTAAGAATGCCTAAGTTTCACCAACCAAAAACCATTAAAATAAGATTTTCGGGGGGTGGTAACTTGGATTCAGTATCTTTACACAGTTTTCTTGGTGATGCTCCTGTCTAATTAGGGTGGAGAACCCACTGTTTACCAAAGGAATCCACTGTATTTGAGTGCCTGGAAGATTAAAATAAACTGCTTCCTTAGCTCAGTAATCTGGAAGCAAAGAATAAGTATCTTTTAAGAGATCTTGTATTTTCTTTGTAACGATTATCTAAAACACCCTGTATAACAAAAATGACATATCCACTTATATAAGTTTCTTTTTTTTGAGACGGAGTTTGCTCTGTCGCCCAAGCTGGAGTGCAGTGGCCAGATCTCAGCTCACTGTAAGCTCCGTTTCCTGGGTTTATGCCATTCTCCTGCCTCAGCCTCCCAAGTGGCTGGGACTACAGGCACCCACCACCACGCCCGGCTAGTTTTTTGTATTTTTTTAGTAGAGACGGGGTTTCACCATGTTAGCCAGGATGGTCTCGATCTCCTGACCTCGTGATCCTCCCGTCTCAGCCTCCCAAAGTGCTGGGATTACAGGCTTGAGCCACCGTGACCGGCCGCACTTACATAAGTTTCAATGATGTGTTTAATCTTTCTTTGATCTGTGTCGGTTTTATTTTGAGGGAGGACATCTACCCTCACCACAGTCCAAAGTCCTTTAAAACAAATATTTCCAGTTAACCAGATGTTCATGCCTTAATACTGCTTTACTTATTTCAAGCAATTCTTCATAAAACACAATTTCACTATAAAAAATTAGGATAAGTTGTTGGACTTCATTGTAACAGTATTTTAAACCAGGATCTGTTGGAATCAAAGCACAGAGATATTCTATTTCATAAAGATATTTGAGGCATTGGGGAGGAGAAATGGGCTATCTTATTCCACTTTGATAATTCAGAAGTAAAGATCTGAGCAGCGATTTTTGCTTTTAAATTTTTTAATGCCACCAACCCAAATGTCCATCAATGATAGACTGGATTAAGAAAATGTGGCATATATACACCATGGAATACTATGCAACCATAAAAAAGGATGAGTTCATGTCCTTTGCAGGGACATGGATGAAGCTGGAAACCATCATTCTGAGCAAACTATCACAAGGACAGAAAACTAAACACCGCATGTTCTCATTCATAGGTGGGAATTGAACAATGAGAACACTTGGACACAGGGCGGGGAACATCACACACTGGGGCCTGTCATGGGGTGGGGAGATGAGGGAGGGATCGCATTAAGTGAAATATCTAATGTAAATGACGAGTTAATGGATGCAGCAAACCAACACGGCACACGTATACATATGTAACAAATCTGCACGTTCTTTGTACCCTAGAACTTAAATTATAATTTTATAAAAGAAAAAATAAAATAAAATATTACTGCACCCCCTCCAAAAAAAATTTTTTTTTTAATGCCAACTGAGCCTAGGTGATGAAGAGGGAAGGAGGGTGAGCTAAGCAGAGAATATAAGAAGATAAACTTCAGTGTGGAAGCCTGGGAATGGAAGTCTGGCACAGAAAAAGAGGGCAAAGAGAAGGTTCTTACACTTTTAGATGATCAGTGGATAACTCTAAGTCATCATGAGAGTTGGCTGTGTTTTCAGAGACTACCAAGTAAGATTCAATATTGTGGAAAGTGTGTGTGGCTAAGGCCAAAGCCCAAAGGAGTACATAGAATAAGTACTATGATACTCAGTTGTGAGGAGAATCAATGAAAGCCGCAGGTATAAGCAATTTGTTTAAGAAAAATGACTGCAAATGGAAAGCGAGAGAAATAGTAGCTAGAGGGAAGCTTGGGGTGGAATAAGACAATTAAAGTGAATCTCAGTTTTCTGGCTTAGAAGACCAGGTAAATGGTGGTGCCATTACTGAGATTAGGGAATATACCAAAGTATTTAGGAGGTTGTGAACGAATTCACATCAGCAAGGAAATCACTGCATCCATGGACAAAGGTCCTTTGAATGGCACACATGACATCTCTTTTGTCCTGACTGATATTCAGAAATTGGACTGAACCATAGAGACGGAGAATTCCCCCAGGATCCTTAGCTAATGAGGAGAGATTGGCCTTAAGAAAGAGCTACCAGACTTACTGCTAGGATGAGTAAGTTACAGCTTTAGAAATTAATTAAAAATAGGTGGATACAGTGGTTCCAAGATGTCCAAATAGGAACAGCTCCAGTCTAGAGCTCCCACAGAAGACAGGTGATTTCTGCATTTCCAACTGAGGTACTGGGTTCATCTCACTGGGACTTGTCAGACAGTGGGTGCAGGACAGTGGGTGCAGCCACCAAGCGTGAGCTGAAGCAGGGCAAGGCATTGCCTCACCTGGGAAGTGCAAGGGGTCAGGGAATTCCCTTTCCTAGCCAAGGGAATCAGTGACAGACGGCACCTGGAAAATCAGGTCACTCCCACCCGAATACTGCGCTTTTCCAACGGTCTTAGCAAATGGCACACCAGGAGATTATATCCCACGCCTGGCTTGGAGGGTCCCACGCCGAGGGAGCGTGCGGCAGGGAGCCTGGCTCGGAGGTCCCACGCGGCAGGGAGGCTGCGGGAGGGCGCCCGCCATTGCTGAGGCTTGAGTAGGTGAACAAAGCAGCCTGGAAACTTGAACTGGGTGGAGCCCACCACAGCTCAAGGAGGCCTGCCTGCCTCTGTAGACTCCACCTCTTGGGACAGGGCATAGCCAAACAAAAGGCAGCAGAAACCACTGCAGACTTAAATGTCCCAGTCTGACAACTTTGAAGAGAGTAGTGGTTCTCCCAGCACAGAGTTTGAGATCTGAGAACAGACAGACTGCCTCCTCAAGTGGGTCCCTGTCCTCCGAGTAGCCTAACTGGGAGGCACTCCCCAGTAGGGGCAGATTGACACCCCACACGGCCAGGTACCCCTCTGAGACAAAGCTTCCAGCTGAACGATCAGGCAGCAACATCTGCTGTTCAGCAGTATTTGCTGTTCTGCAGCCTCCGCTGCTGATACCCAGGCAAACAGGGTCTGGAGTGGACTTTCCGCAAACTCCAACAGACCTGCAGCTGAGGGTCCTGACTGTTAGAAGGAAAACTAACAAACAGGACATCCACACCAAAACTCCATCTGTATGTCACAACCATCAAAGACCAAAGATAGAGAAAACCACAAAGATGGGGAAAAAACAGAGCAGAAAAGCTGAAACTTCTAAATATCAGAATACCTCTCCCCCTCCAAAGGAATGCAGCTCCTCGCCAACAATGGAACAAAGCTGGACAGAGACTGACTTTGATGAGTTGATAGAAGAAGGCTTCAGATACTCAAACTTCTCCAAGCAAAAGAAGGAAGTTCGAACCCATCACAAAGAAGCTAAAACCTTGAAAAAAGATTAGACGAATGGCTACCTAGAATAACCAGTGTAGAGAAGTCCTTCAATGACCTGATGTAGCTGAAAACCATGGCACGAGAACTATGTGATGAATGCACAAGCTTCAGTAGCTGACTTGATCAACTGGAAGAAAGGATATCAGTGATTGAAGATCAAATGAATGAAATGAAGCAAGAAGAGAAGTTTAGAGAAAAAAAGAGTAAAAAGAAACTAACAAAGCTTCCAAGAAATATGGGACTATGTGAAAAGACCAAATCTACGTCTGAGTAGTGTACCTGAAAGTGATGGGGAGAATGGAATCAAGTAGGAAAACACTCTGCAGGGTATTATCCAGGAGAACTTCCCCAACCTACCAAGGCAGGCCAACGTTCAAATTCAGGAAATACAGAGAATGCCACAAAGATACTCCTCCAGAAGAGCAACTCCAAGACACATAATTATCAGATTCACCAAAGTTGAAATGAAGGAAAAAATGTTAAGGGCAGCCAGAGAGAAAGGTCGGGTTACACACAAAGGGAAGCCCATCAGACTAACAGCGGAGTTCTCAGCAGAAACTCTACAACCCAGAAGAGAGTGGGGGCCAATATTCAACATTCTTAAATAAAAGAATTTTCAACCCAGAATTTCATAGCCAGCCAAACTAAGTTTCATAAGTGAAGGAGAAATGAAATCCTTTACAACTGAGAGATTTTGTCACCACCAGGCCTGCCCTACAAGAGCTCCTGAAGGAAGCACTAAACATGGAAAAGAACAACTGGTACCAGCCACAGCAAAAACATGCCAAATTGTAAAGACCATCGATGCTAGGAAGAAACCGCATCAACTAACGAGCAAAATAACCAGCTAACATCATAATGGCAGGATCAAATTCACACATAACAATATTAACCTTAAATGTAAATGGGCTAAATGCTCCAGCTAAAAGACACAGACTGGCAAATTGGATAAAGAGTCAAGACCCATCAGTGTGCTGTATTCAGGAGACCCATCTCATGTGCAGAGACACACATAGGCTCAAAATGAAGGGATGAAGGAAGATCTGCCAAGCAAATGGAAAACAAAAAACGGCAGGGGTTGCAATCCTAGTCTCTGATAAAACAGACTTTAAACCAACAAAGATCAAAAGAGACAAGGCCATTAAATAATGGTAAAGGGATCAATTCAACAAGAAGAGCTAACTATCCTAAATATATATGCACCCAATACAGGAGCACCCAGATTCATAAAGCAAGTTCTTAGAGACCTACAAAGAGACTTAGACTCCCACACAATAATAATGGGAGACTTTAACACCCCACTGTCAACATTAGACAGATCAATGAGACAGAAAATTAAAAATGATATCCAGGAATTGAACTCAGCTCTGCACTAAGCGGACCTAATAGACATCTACAGAACTCTCCACCCTAAATCAACAGAATATACATTCTTCTCAGCACCACATCGCACTTACTCCAAAACTGACCACATAATTGAAAGTAAAGCACTCCTCAGCAAATGTAAAAGAACAGAAAGTATAACAAACTGTCTCTCAGACCACAGTGCAATCAAACTAGAACTCAGGATTAAGAAACTCACTCAAAACCACTCAACTACATGGAAACTGAACAACCTGCTCCTGAATGACTACTGGGTACATAACGAAATGAAGGCAGAAATAAAGATGCTCTTTGAAACCAATGAGAACAAAGACACAACATACCAGAATCTCTGGGACACATTTAAAGCAGTGTGTAGAGGGAAATTTATAGCACTCAATGCTCACAAGAGAAAGCAGGAAAGAACTAAAATTGACACCCTAACATCACAATTAAAAGAACTAGAGAAGCAAGAGCAAACACATTCAAAAGCTAGCAGAAGGCAAGAAATAACTAAGATCAGAGCAGAACTGAAGGAGACAGAGACAAAAAAAAAAAAAAAAAAAAAAAAAAAACCTTCAAAAAATCAATGGATCCAGGAGCTGGTTTTTTGAAAAGATCAACAAAATTGATAGACCACTAGCAAGACTAATAAAGGAGAAAAGAGAGAAGAATCAAATAGACACAATAAAAAATGATAAAGGGGATATCACCACTGATCCCACAGAAATACAAACTACCATTAGAGAATACTTTAAACACCTCTATGCAAATAAACTAGAAAATCTAGAAAAAATGGATAAATTCCTGGACACATACACCCTCCCAAGACTAAACCAGGAAGAAGCTGAATCCCTGAATAGACCAATAACGGGCTCTGAAATTGAGGCAATAATTAATAGCTTACCAACCAAAAAAAGTCCAGGACCAGACGGATTCACACCCAAATTCTACCAGAGGTACAAGGAGGAGCTGGTACCATTCTTTCTGAAACTATTCCAATCAATAGAAAAAGAGGGAATCCTCCCTAATTCGTTTTATGAGACCAATATCATCCTGATACCAAAGCCTGGCAGAAACACAACAAAAAAGAATTTTAGACCAATATCCCTGATGAATATCGATGCAAAAATCCTCAATAAAATATTGGCAAACCGAATCCAGCAACACATCAAAAAGCTTATCCACCATGATCAAGTGGCTTCATCCCTGGGATGCAAGGCTGGTTCAACATATGCAAATCAATAAATGTAATCTGCCATATAGACAGAACGAAAGATAAAAACCACATGATTATCTCAAAAGTTGCAGAAAAGTCCTTTGACAAAATTCAACAGCCCTTCATGCTAAAAACTCTTAATAAATTAGGTATTGATGGGACGTATCTCAAAATAATAAGAGCTATTTATGACAAACCCACAGCCAATATCATACTGAATGGGCAAAAACTGGAAGCATTCCCTTTGAAAACTGGCACAAGACAGGGATGCCCTCTCTCACCACTCCTATTTGATATAGTGTTGGAAGTTTTGGCCAGGGCAATCAGGCAGGAGAAAGAAATAAAGGGTATTCAATTAGGAAAAGAGGAAGTCAAATTGCCCCCATTTTCAGATGACATGCCTGTATACTTAGAAAACCCTATCGTCTCAGCCCAAAATCTCCTTAAGCAGATAAGCAACTTCAGCAAAGTCTCGGGATACAAAATCAATGTGCAAAAATCACAAGTGTTCTTATACACCAATAACAGACAAACAGAGAGCCAAATCATGAGTGAACTACCATTACAATTGCTTCAAAAAGAATAAAATACCTAGGAATCCAACTTACAAGGGATGTGAAGGACCTCTTCAAGAAGAACTACAAACCACTGCTCAACGAAATAAAAGAGGACACAAACAAATGGAGGAACATTCCATGCTCATGGATAGGAAGAATCGATATCATGAAAATGGCCATGCTGCCCAAGGTAATTTATAGATTCAGTGCCATCCCCATCAAGCTACCAATGACTTTCTTCACAGAATTGGAAAAACTACTTTAAAGTTCATATGGAACCAAAAAAAGAGCCCGCAATGCCAAGACAATCCTAAGCCAAAAGAACAAAGCTGGAGGCATCATGCTACCTGACTTCAAACTATACTACAAGGCTACAGTAACCAAAACAGCATGGTACTGGTACCAAAACAGGTATATAGACCAATGGAACAGAACAGAGCCCTCAGAAATAATTCCACACATCTACAACCATCTGATCTTTGACAAACCTGACAAAAACAAGAAATAGGGAAAGGATTCCCTATTTAATACATGGTACTGGGAAAACTGGCTAGCCATATGTAGAAAGCTGAAACTGGATCCCTTCCTTACACCTTATACAAAAATTAATTCAAGATAGATTAAAGACTTAAATGTTAGACATAAAACCATAAAAACCCTAGAAGAAGACCTAGGCAATACCATTCAGGACATAGGCATGGGCAGGGACTTCATGTCTAAAACACCAAAAGCAATGGCAACAAAAGCCAAAATTCACAAATGGGATATAATTAAACTAAAGAGCTTCTGCACAGCAAAATAAACTACCATCAGAGTGAACAGGCAACCTACAGAATGGGAGAAAATTTTTGCAATCTCTACTCATCTGACAAAGGGCTAATATCCAGAATCTATAAAGAACTCAAACAAACTTACAAGAAAAAAACAACCCCATCAAAAAGTGGGCAAAGGATATGAACAGACACTTCTCAAAAGAAGACATTTATGCAGCCAACAGACACATGAAAAAATGCTCATCATCACTGGCCATCAGAGAAATGCAAATCAAAACCACAATGAGATACCATCTCATATCAGTTAGAATGACAATCATGAAAAAGTCAGGAAACAACAGGTGCTGGAGAGGATGTGGAGAAATAGGAACACTTTTACACTGTTGGTGAGACTGTAAATTAGTTCAACCACTGTGGAAGACGGTGTGGGGATTCCTTAAGGATCTAGAACTAGAAATACCATTTGACCCAGCCATCCTATTACTGGGTATATACCCAAAGGATTATAAACCATGCTGCTATAGAGACACATGCACACGTGTGTTTATTGCGGCACTATTCACAATAGCAAAAACTTGGAACCAACCCAAATGTCCATCAATGATAGACTGGATTAAGAAAATGTGGCACATATACACCACGGAATACTATGCAGCCATAAAAAAGGATGAGTTCATATCCTTTGTAGGGACATGGATGAAGCTGGAAACCATCATTCTCAGCAAACTATCATAAGGATAAAAAACCAAACACTGCATATTCTCACTCATAGCGGGGAATTGAACAATGAGAACACTTGGACACAGGAAGGGGAGCATCACACACTGGGGCCTGTCATGGAGTGGGGGGAGGGGGGAGGGATAGCATTAGGAGATATACCTAATGTAAATGACAAGTTAATGGGTGTAGCAAACCAAAATGGCACATGTATACAGAGGTAACAAACCTGCATGTTGTGCACGTGTACCCTAGAACTTAAAGTATAATAAAAAAATTAATTAAAAATAAAACAATTACTTAAAAGCTAAATTGAACAGACAAGGGAGCAGTAAATTAATTCTATTTTGGTCACCTTGAGTTTTGAGTGTCTACTGAAAATCCTGTGGGTGCAGGGGGTCGTCGTCAAGCAAGGACATAAAAGGGCAGGACATGTCTGCCTAGGTTCATTCATTTAACAAAGATGTGTTAAGCACCTGTAGCCGATACCAGGCACTAGCTTCTTCCTTAGAGGTACAATATGTTTAAGGAATCTTCCTTCCATTGAGAGCTGAGGATGAAGATATTCCGAGTGGAGTGGGTCTGAAGTGGCTGTTGGGGAAGGTTTCTGCTGAAGGCATTGTTCATACTTCCCACGCCTCAGCCCTTCACCACGTTTCTTCTTACTTTCATAAAATCTGCCCTTGTGATGAGCCTTTCTCCATTTTTTTTTCCTACTTCCAGATGGCAGATAAGGTTGACTGGTTACAAAGCCAAAATGGAGTATGCAAAGTTGATGTCTATTCTCCTGGAGACAACCAAGCCCAGGACTGGAAAATGGTAAGGGTCAACCTCTTCATAAACACCACGTTAAGACTATGGGGGCTGTCATTAAGAGTAGCCTTATTCTCTCCACCATACCACCAACCTCTTATTTTTCAAGGTGGGATTCTTGAGGCAGGTGGGAAATCAACCCCCACAGAACAAAACATTCTGATTTATAGTTTTCTGGAAAAAATTCCCATCCTATGATATTTAATATGCTATAACTAATGAAACATATATATACACATAAGCTATATAACATATCATATAGGTATATATAAATATGTATATGTCAGCTGTATATTACAGCTATAAAATTTTAATTTTCAAACAGAGAGGAATTGGAGATAAATGTCTCCAAGGCTTATAGAAAATATTTTCTAAAATGTAGGATGCCTTAAAATTCTCAGAACTATAAACTCTGATGTAAGTAACATGGTCATCCTTCTTTCATCATTCAACAAACATTTATTAAATGCTTACTTAGTATAAGGCAATGTATCAGTCAGGGTCTAGTTAGAAGATAGAAACCATACCAATAACTTAACATTTAAAACTTATTTACTAATAAAACATAGTTAACTACAAAAAAGAGGACTCTAGGAATCCCAGAAATAACAAATGCAGAAAGCAGCTACTACCCCCAGGCTGAGATTACATAAACAAGGAAGAAACTATGTAAATACTCACAAGAGCTCCCTCTCCTGCAACCAAAGCTGCTTCCCATCTCTTTGGAGAGAATGTGGCTGCCACAGGAAACTTGCCAGAGGGAAGCCCTTTCCTCCTGCTCTGACCACGCAGTGTCCCTCAGTACCCTCTGTTGACAAAGCCGACTACAAAGGAGAAATGTTTAGGGTTCAGCTCTGGTGTCACAAAGCAAGGCAAAGAAAGGTGGATTTGGAGTGAGAGACAGTAAATCAATAACTGGCACAGACACTGTCCTGACAGGGTCAGAGATATAACAATAAACTAGAATCCTCTCCTTTTAAGGATCTCATAATCTAATGGAATCACTATTATTAACAGACTCTTTGTACTATTACAACATTGATCAGACTGGGCACGGTGGCTCACACCTGAAATCTCAACTCTTTGTGGGGCCAAGGCAGGAAGACTGAGCCCAGGAGTTGGAGACCAGCCTGGGCAACATGGCGAAACTCTGTCTTTACTTAAAAAAGAATTAGCCAGAGTGGTGGCACACCCCTGTAGTTCCAGCAACTTGAGAGGCTAAGGCAGGAGAATCACTTAAGCCCAGAAGTTTGAGGTCGCAGTGAGCTATGACCATGCCACTGTGCTCCAGCCTGGGCAACAGTGAGACCCTGTCTCAAAAAAAAAAAAAGTTAACATTTATCAAACATTTATTTGCATGTAATCAAATGCAAATGACCCGTCTTCTTCTATTTGTCCAAATCTGGCCGATCTATATAAAGTTTTAAAGAGAAAATACTAACAAATCTACGTAAGACATTAAGACATAAAGATAACAAATATTCAATTACTGTAGAGTGAGGGCCAACCAAAACTGCTTCTACTAGATCTTTATTTACTTCTGCCCTTTCATTTGGAGAAGCAAAAGGCAGATCAGTTTCAATGTTAAATCAAATGAACTTAGTGATTTTTCACTAAGTGAGAAACAAGAAAGAATATAACAATTACTGCCCCTCTGAACCTTATCATTCATTTTGGAAAATAAAAAATACGCATATGAAAGTAGAAATGTCGGTGAGGGTAGCGGCCCCGAGGGCAGATGCCACGGCCCCCACCACCACCGCCATAGACAAGCTCTCGTCCTCTGGGCCGCGCCTGGGGCTTCAGCCAGCGGCTCCACTTGCCACATCTCAGGTTTCTTTACCTCCAGAAAGAACAAAATTGACCCATTGAATTCTGGAAGTTCATTGAAGAATCTGAAATTAGGGACTTCTTTCAAATTTGAACATGGCTAATCGAGGCACAACAAGACCCAACGGCCCAAATACTGGAAATAAAATACGCCAGTTCAAACTAGTACTTCTGGGAGAGTCTGCTGTTGGCAAAGCAAGCCTAGTGCTTCGTTTTGTGAAAGGCCAATGGCATGAATTTCAAGAGAGTACCATTGGGTTAACTCTCAAAGTGATAAAAGCTGTTTCTTTGTGAAATATGAGCCCAAAAAGAAAACCAACTGCTAGTGCTGGTGATGGAAGTGAAGAGAAAATGAAGAGATCTAAGAGTGATGATGCTTCTTAGCCAGAAAATAGACATTTTGGATAAATTAAAGCGGTTTTACAGATTCAGCTGATTTTCTAACCCAAACTGTGTGTCTTGATGACACTACAGTATAGTTTGAAATATGGGATCCAGCTGGTCAAGAACAATACCACAGCCTAGCGCCAATGTACTGCGGAGGAGCACAAACAGCCATCGTTGTGTACAATATCACAAATGAGGAGTCCTTTGCAAGTGCAAAAAATTGAGCTGAAGAACTTCAGAGGCAAGCATGTCCTGACATCGTAATAGCTTTATCAGGAAACAAGGCTGACCTAGCAAATAAAAGAGCGGTAGATTTCCAGGAAGTACAGCCCTATGCAGATGACAATAGTTTATTATTCATGAAGACATCGGCTAAAACATCAATGAATGTAAATGAAATGTTCATGGCAATAGCTAAAAAATTGCCAAAGAATGAACCACGAAATGCAGAAGTTTGCTCTGCCAGAGGAAGAGGAGTAGCCCTTACTGAACCCACACAACCAACCAGGAGTCAGTGTTGTAGTGATTAAACCTCCAGTTTGAACTAGCTGGAATAGTCTTTTGCTTCTCAAATGTTAGTAACAATGCAATTGGACCATTTAACCAGCCCAGTGTGACTTCCAAAAGAAGAGACTTATGATAGAGTCAAGTTTCTAATACAGAATTATTTTAAGTGTTTTGAACTTAATGTTTAATAACATGCATGGATCCCTCTTACTAATGTTACAGCAATAAGGAAAAACGAGGACTATGTGTACATTTGGTTTCATTGGAAGGTTGGGGGAATAATTTCTCATCGCTAGGAATATAGGCAAATGACTATCTGGACCCACAGTTAACCTGCCCATTTCTCCACACTGGTACAGCAGTCACTTGTGAAAAAAATTTAGAATTTACTAATTTGGGCTTTTCAAAAACATTCTTTTTGTAGAAGGAGATTCTAAAGTTATTTATGCTTAGCTGTAGTATTCAGGCAAATGTTCATTTTTTCCTGGTATCAGTATTTAAAATGAACATTCCATATTTTAATAAATTATGCCACATATACAAGGTGGGGGGGGTGGGTGGAAAGAGCGTTAATGGCATCTAAATTATAGCCAGTCCTGTTTGTTTTTTTTTCTTAATGGGGTTAAAAAAAATCAAATGCAACCCCATCTTGTTTTAGGAATTTGAGAACTAATAAATGCATCTTAATGGATAATGTTTCTTTCAAATATGTGAGTTCTTTAACAAAAATGAAATAAACCAGGTGTCTATGATTTCTAATTAATCACTGCTGGCCATGACATAGGTTTTGTTGTTTGGTGCAGGGAGGGGACTTTCGTTCGCTTGTGACACAATGTAGTCAATGCACTAACAATTATGTATATTTAAACTTCATTATTTTAAATTCCATCTTCAGCTGTACTGTCAATAGGGTACTGCATTATAGTCTCCATATATGTATTACATTTCTGTAATATTTAAGAGTTGCTTAAAAGTATACAAAATGTACAGTTACTAAAACAGCCAATTGTTTCTCTCTCCCCCTTTGACAGGAAGGGGCTTCAGTTGTTCCTCCATGACTAGAACCATAAGGAACAATGTACCCATAATTTGTAACATAAAGTATTGCAATATGTTAGTAACAATCTTGCAGCCTTGTTTTCCAACCTTCATTTTATTTTGATCAGTTCAGTATATTGCACTAATTATTTTCGGTATTTTCTTTATATGAGAGCTACCATGTATCAGAGACGATTTAATCTATTTAAGTGTTGGACTGTTATGAGAACTTGTACATTTACAATAATGCAGAATTAGGAAAATGGGTCACCAGCGTTTAGTTTTATATTGAGGTTCTCAGGTTTGAATAAAGTGGTATAAAAAGCCAAAAAAAAAAAATATATAGAAATGTCACTTGAAAGCGCTGAATAACTGTTGGACTAATGAAAAGCAGTTCATGATTATTTGTCAAATGTATTTTCTAGACAATAACTGCTGTGTTTAAAGAATTGATCATTTCAAAATGGGAGGTGGTCAGAAAATTTTATAAAGTATGTTTAATGAGACAAAGGTGGAGAAGAGAAATAGGACAGGGAGGTAGATAGCTGACTTCAAACTACTGAAGCAAAAGATGGTGAGCAGAGAAAATGAAACCCATTAATTCCTTTTACATTATCCTTCATGGACATGAAAATTTGCCTCAGGATTCAGAAATACTGAGATAATTTGGCATCTTCCTTCCCTAACTGCTCAGAATACTATTGCGTAAGAAGAGGAAGGTTGCAAGAGGATAAAGGGGTTTGAAGAGATGGATGTTTGGTCATGGACTGCATTGATAAGAAAGGAAATCTGGGTACTTAGTTTTCAGTCACTACAGTTTGATTAACACCTTTTGCAAAATCCTCGTGGATAGAGGGGAATAATAAACATACGGTATACACATTTTAGGTTTAAAAATATATAGACATCAAAAACCCTTGAACACAGCAACTTAACACAATTCTGTGGACTCCATTGTAAAGCTCTATGCTATGCTGTAGGTTTGGTATTTTATTTTTATTTTTTTTAATTTTATTTATCTTTTAAAATATACTCTTTGTAGAGATGGGTTTTCGCCATGTTGCCCAGGCTGGTCTCAAACTCCTGAGCTCAAGCGAGATCTGCCCACCTTGGCCTCCCAAAGTGATGGGACTGCAGGCATGAGCCACTATGCCCAATCAGTTTGGGGTTGTTGTTTTTTTTTTTAATTGAAAAGGGCAAAAGAATAAACCCCACAGCTGCACTCTAGTAAGGCTTTCCTGCACTGTTACAGCCCAATTATGGAAACACACCTATTTGCAAGTTGATGTGCTTGTTCGTAAATAACTAGTTATCATTTTCAAAAAAAGGGTAAAATTATCACTTCGATACAGAGACAAAAATGAATACATATGAAAGGTTGTACCTACCTCACTAGTGAGGAAATCGGTTAGGTATTACCACCAGTTCAAAGGAGAATTCTTTCAAGATACACTTACAGATCAGGAATATTGAAATAAATGTGCAAACAAAAGTAAAACTGACCTGCTCCACAATGGGGAAGGGAAATCAACCAGATTTCCACTAGACGGAGTTTTCACAACTATAGACAAGAGTTGTTTTGCATTGCTATCAATTATCTACAGCTTGCAGAACTGTAAAATAGCTCCCACAGACTGAGAATCAGGTCATGTGGAAGATTGAAGACAATACTTAGTCTATAGGCTGTAGACAATGCTTAGTTTCCTATTGAAGCACAACTTTTTTTCCCTGTAGGCTTCCCCATTTTGATAAAAATTAAAATAATCTCAAGGTAAGATTATTCTTGACCACAAATTGAGGCTAGTCTCATTAGATTTGGCCTGATGATTTACTTAGGTGCAGCAACTGGATAGGCTTTCTTAAGTATGCTTTACCGGAAGTTCTCATAAGGAATCTCAGATTGGATTTTTAAAGCCCTCTATTGGCCGGGCGCTGTGGTAATCCCAGCACTTTGGGAGGCCGAGGCAGGCGGATCATGAGATCAGGAGATCAAGACCATCCTGGCTAACGCAGTGAAACCCCGTCTCTACTAAAAACACAAAAAAATTAGCCGGGTGTGGTGGCGGCGCCTGTAGTCCCAGCTACTCGGGAGGCTGAGGCAGGAGAATGGCATGAACCCGGCAGGCGGAGCTTGCAGTGAGCAGAGATTGCGCCACCGCACTCCAGCCTGGGCGACAGAGCAAGTCAAAAAAAAAAGCATCTCAAAAAAAAAAAAGCATTTCAGAGCACCTCAAAAAAAAAAAAAAAAAAAAAAAGCCCTGTATTGTTTACTGTCCTGAGATTAGGAGGTCAAGCCTAAGAAATGCTCTCCACCAGGTTTCACCTGCAGTCCCTAGGAAAACAAACAGGTATACATTTCGACTTCTCTGAAATA
This sequence comes from Rhinopithecus roxellana, assembly GCF_007565055.1. Lineage (NCBI taxonomy): Eukaryota > Metazoa > Chordata > Mammalia > Primates > Cercopithecidae > Rhinopithecus > Rhinopithecus roxellana. The sequence goes on from NC_044558.1 coordinate 4,635,062, forward strand.
GTCTCAACCACTAATATTAATCATAACTGCTAACCCAAAGTTAACAGTTATGATTATGAAAGAATATACCCTCTTTCTATATCACAAAAAAACTAGGGGTGAGGAGTATGTAATTGGGAACATCACACACCAGCTGAAATGCAGATAAGTAGAACTCGTGACTGCAGAGGAAGACAACTTCCTCCAGTCACATACACCCCTTATACCACTTAAGCAGAGAAGATGAATAGACTCATTAACAGACTTAAAGATATAACCTCTCTATAAGTGATTAAAAAAATAAGCAAAAGCATATAAACTTTATGCTTAGCCATCAATGTCTCAGTGTTCCATCTTACTTAGAAATGATCTACATATCCAATGAATATGCATTAACTCAATATAATACCATCCAGTGTTTTAAGTTATATAAAGATGTTGGAAACTTATCATTAGGCTGACATACTACAAAACATAATAACTGTTGAAATAAAGTTTGTCTGAATGATTATTGAACTAGGTTAAATGCAAATTTACATTTTTCATAATCTTAAACATTAAATAGAAGTAATGCTGGCATTTTTGGATCTGTAAACCTGTATAAGTTTATGAAAAGCATATCAAAGCAAAATAAAAGCATACAATTGTATAATATTTAACAGTGATAAATAAGAAAAGACATAGCTGTTTTTATTAAACCAAAATTATTCAACTAGTATTATTTGCCAAAGATTTACCTAGTTTATGTGAACTTGGGTTTCTAAAATGTTTCTGAGGTAGGTTCCGTAAAAATACTTTTTTTTCTTCGCGTTCCCTTTGAATATTTTAAATATTAAGAGCTTGATTTCCTCATTTTTGAGGGATATCAAGAATATGTAATTTACATAAGTGTGTGTGTGTGTGTGTGTGTGTGTGTGTGTGTGTGTGAGAGCATGTACCAATCAGAATAAACATCCTTTAAGAGACTTCGTAGTATAACACATGAATACTCTCTGGAGGAAGACATTGCTGCTTACACCTAACATTTTCTGAATTATAGACACATTTTCTGAATTACGGACACATAGCAATACAGACACAGACAGAGACAGTTTATAGCTTCAATTCTAAACTTTCAGCCACATGTTGTGTCAAAAATAAACCAGAAACATAAAACTCACTTGTCCAGATATCAAAGAGCACTTCTCCTTCCAAGTGAGCACAAATGTCTTAACTGATGAACTTAAGGTGGACAAAAAATACTGTCAAAACACATTTTCTGTTGCCTCGCACCCAACAGAGGATATAACTCTATAAATCATGACTCCACAAAAGGGATTACCAAATGGTCAGACAATAAAATCAAATTTCCAATTATTGCTGCCACCAATTGGCCATAAACAAACTGAAATGAGAACCAAAAAAAAATTAGTGGAGAGGAAAATTAAAACTAGAAAACCGAATGTCTGCAAACTTCTATTGCCACTCTGGGGGCTGAGAAAAGACACACCTGGTGCACCTGTCTCATGAGGACATTTATCTCCATTAGGTGGATCTATTGGGCATCTTGGCGGAAGACTCCCAAAACCGTTAAAAGATAATTCTCAAAGAAGGGTAAAATAATGACTCCCATACATATATAAAAATGAATATGTGTTAAAGATTTTATTTAACTTATTAACAAGGAACTGGTGAGGTTCAAAAGACACATATAGCTTGGAGATATTGAAATGAATGTGCCATTGGAGGCAAAACTGACCTTCTCTACAGTGGGAGAGGCAGTCAGTCGACCCTCCCCTTATAGGTGTCTAGACACAAATTATATTGCATTGATGTCAGTTATCTACAGTTAATGGAGTTGTAAAATAGCTCCAAGAGAATGAGAATCAGATTCTGGAAGGGTGTGCTATAGATGATGTGTGGTTTTCCACTAAAGCACAAGATACCCCATATAGTAGCTATTATTCTAATTAGGAGAACCACTGGGAGAATTTTGAACCAAGCACAATGGACCTTAACTCCGACATGGTAACAAGCCACTTAAACCAGTCCTGCAGACAACTAGCACAACTGCTTTTCCTTTCTTTCCAAGTAATCAAAGCACAGCAGGATATTGTAGAGGTGGAGAGCCCAGATTTTAGGATCAGAATTGGATCTGAATACGAAACCCCACCGTGCTGTGAGATGCCCGGCAAACTATTTAACTTCTCTAAGTCTCTGTTTTCTTACCCGTGAAACTGGAAGAATAAAACCGATCTTACTAGGCGAATATGAGGATTAAACAAAATAGTGCTTGTAAAGCATTTAGCACAGTGCCCGCCAAACATTACGAGTACTTCACAAATAGTAGCTAGTAACTATATGGCACTTGGTAATAAAAATACCAAATTGTTCTTTAAAGGTGGGCAATATTTGTGGTCATTCTCAGATAGACATATGAACTCCAATAATTACAGTGCTTCTTTACATTTGATAATAAATAGGACACTTTCATATATATTATGCTATTGTATGTTTCAGAGTTTTTCCCACATGCAGATGGTACAATTTATAAACATGTAAACGTGTTCATATGCTTATCACAGCTAGTGTCCATCAAAGAATCTGTATTCACACAAAACAAATAAATTGCCCATACATATTAACTCCTGAATTATAAATCAGATTGTTAACTTAAATGATGTCAGTCCATTGGAAGCCCTTTAACATATCCAGATAGTGTTTGTGCAACCTGGCAAAGTGATTAATGATGCACAATTTTCCCTGAATTTTCTCATTTTTTGGAAACTATACTTATAATAAGATCTAAATAAAAACAGGTAAACCATAGAAAATAGCAATTAATATTAAAACAGGAAAAAATCTGATTCCGGTCAAATGCTAACTCTTCTATCTAGCTGATGACTGTCAGATCTGTTTTTCAATTTTTAAGTTCAGGGGTACACGTGCACGTTTGTTGCATAGGTAAACTTGTGTCATGGGGGTAGTTGTACAGATTATTTCATCACCCAGGTATTAAGCCTAGTACCCATTAGTTATTTTTCCCTGTCCTCTCCCTCTTCCCTACCTCCGCTCTCCAAAAGGCCCCAGTGGGTGTTGTTCCCCTCTATGTGTCCATTTAGCTCCCACTTGTAAGTATCAACATGTGGTATTTGGTTTTCTGTTCATGAATCAACCTAAATGCCCATCAATGATCGACTGGATAAAGAAAATGTAGTACGTATACACCATAGAATACTATGCAGCCATTAAAAAAGAATGATATCATGTCCTTTACAAGGACATGGATGGAGCTGGAGGCCTGATAGCAGACTATCAGACCTTAAAGATTTATGTCATTAGAAGCAATATAATGCAGTAGCTGAGAGTATGGGCTGTGGAGTCAGACTGCCAGGGCTGGAATTTCTGCTCCATCAATGGTTAGCTGTATTATTTCAAATAAGTTACAAACTTAACCTCTCAGTTCTTCAATTTCCTCCTCTGTAAAATGAGGATAATAAAAGAGCTAAATCTCAGGTTTATTATGAGACTAATTAATGAGATAATAGTCTTAAAATGCTTGGAACAACGTCTGATACACAGTGAGTACTCGATAAATGGTTACTTTTATTGCCAAGATGGAGCAATCTTGAGAGGGCTGACGACATTTGTAACTGAACTTTGAGGTTGTCTTGAATATCCCATATCTTTACTTGGTTATAGTCAGATGAATCCTTGTCTGTTTTTAAGGACACCTCCACGGATCCTGTCAGAGTGCTCAGCTGGCTCCGCAGAGACCTGGAGAAAAGTACAGCAGAGTTCCAAGATGTTAGGTTCAAACCCGGAGAATCATTTAGTGGGGAAACATCCAACTCAGGAGACCCACACAAAGGTTTCTCTGTAGACTATTACAACACCACCAAGGGCACTCCAGAAAGATTGCATTTTGAGATAACTCACAAAGAGAATCCTTGCCAGGGCCCCAGGGCCCAACTGGGCAATGGGAGTTCGGTAGATGAAGTTTCCTTCTATGCTAACCGCCTCACGAATCTAGTCATAGCCATGGCCCGCAAAGAGATCAATGAGAAGATCGATGGCTCTGAAAACAAATGTGTCCATCAGTCATTGTACATGGGGAATGAACCCCCACCCCGCAAAAGCCTCAGTCAGGTAGCATCAGAGCTTGTGAATGAGACCGTCTCTGCGTGTTCCCGGAAGGCTGCCCCAGGCAAGGCTCCTGGCTCTGGAGACAGAGCCTCAGGATCATCACAAAGTCCCCCAAATTTGAAATACAAGTCCACTTTGAAGATCGAGGAGCGCGCCAAAGAAAGACAGGGTCCAGAGGACAAGCCTGCTTCTAAGAAGTCTTTCTTCTATAAGGAAGTGTTTGAATCTCGTAATGGAGATTATGCCAGAGAGGGTGGAAGGTTCTTTCCTCGGGAGAGAAAGAGGTTTCGAGGGCAGGAAAGGCCTGATGACTTTACAGCTTCTGTTAGTGAAGGGATCATGACCTATGCTAACAGTGTGGTGTCTGATATGATGGTCTCCATCATGAAGACACTGAAGATCCAAGTGAAAGACACCACGCTTGCCACCATCCTCCTGAAGAAGGTTCTGCTCAAGCATGCAAAAGATGTGGTCTCGGATCTCATCGACTCCTTCATGAGGAACCTCCACAGCATCACAGGGACCCTCATGACTGACACAGAGTTTGTCTCGGCTGTGAAAAGAACTGTCTTCACTCATGGAAGCCAGAAGGCCGCAGATATCATGGATGCCATGCTAAGGAAGCTGTACAATGTAGTGTTTGTCAAGAAAGTCCCTGAGCATGTCAGGAAAGCCCGAGACACGGCTGAGAGTTATTCCCTCATCTCCATGAAAGGAATGGGCGATCCTAGAAACCGAAATGTGAACTTTGCCATGAAATCTGAAACTAAACCGAGAGAACAAATGTATTCTGAACCCAAATCAGAGGAGGAGACTTGTGCCAAAACTCTGGGTGAACACATTATCAAAGAGGGGCTGACCTTGTGGCATAAAAGTCAACAGAAAGAATGTAAATCTGTAGGTTTCCAGCATGCAGCATTTGAAGCTCCCAACGCACAGTGTAAGCCTTCACCAGACATTTCCTTTCAGTACCCTGAAGATATTTGCAACCTCAGCCCTCCTCCATATCCCCCAGAGAAACCTGAGAATTTTATATGTGATTCAGACTCCTGGGCCAAGGACCTGATCGTATCTGCCCTACTTCTGATTCAATATCACCTGGCCCAGGGAGGAAGAAGGGATGCACAGAGCTTCCTTCAAGCTGCTGGCACCACCAACTTTCCTGCCAATGAGCCTCCTGTAGTTCCTGATGAATCCTGCCTTAAGTCTGCTCCCATTGTAGGTGACCAAGAACAAGCAGAAAAGAAGGACCTAAGGAGTGTTTTCTTCAATTTCATCCAGAACTTACTTAGTGAGACCATTTTCAAGCGTGACCAGAGCTCTGAACCCAAGGTGCTGGAACAGCCAGTTAAGGAAGATGGGAAGTTGTGTGAAAGACCTTTAGCCCCTTCTCCCCCTAAACTATGTGAAGTTGATGAGACCCCTGGTGCCCTTTCTGGGCTGACCAAGATGGTTGTCAACCAGATAGATGGCCACATGAGTGGGCAGATGGTAGAACATCTGATGAACTCAGTGATGAAGCTGTGTGTCATCATTGCTAAGTCCTGTGATTCCTCTTTGGCAGAGCTGGGAGATGACAAGTTGGGAGATGACAAGTCTGGAGATGCCAGTAGCCTAACTTTGGCCTTCCCAGATAGTTTATATGAGTGTTTGCCAGTCAAGGGCACAGGGTCAGCAGAAGCTCTCCTGCAGAATGCCTATCAAGCTATCCATAATGAAATGAGAGGTATATCAGGTCAGCCTCCTGAAGGGTGTGCAGCACCCAAGGTGATTGTCAGCAATCACAACCTAACGGATACAGTTCAGAACAAGCAACTGCAAGCCGTCCTTCAATGGGTAGCTGCCTCTGAGCTCAACGTCCCTATTTTGTACTTTGCTGGTGATGACGAAGGGATCCAGGAGAAGGTAAGAAACAAAGGCAGAGGAATTGGGAAGCTTTATTAAGAGTTAACTAGGGCTTTAAGTTCTGGGTTCTTTCTGAATGGGAAAATAGCCACAGGGAAGGTAAGATGGGAACAGTAGGATTTGAAGATCATGCCTCTTGGCAGAGATAATGGATAAAGTAAAATTAGATTTTGCCCAATACAAGGCTTATCAAAGGGGCAAGGGGGGGATAAATGATATTTGTCTGTTTTCTGCACTTAGGAGTAGGAGTGTACAGATGACGAACCTCCGAGAGACCTAGTGAAAATCAGATTCAGGGCTGGGCTCTAGGCTGAGTTTTGGATAGGACAGCATTGCTCAAAGGATGAGATGAAGCTGGAAAGTAACCCTAGGATGTGTGAGGGAAGAGGCAGAGTCTGAATTTATGACCTTTTCAAACGTGCCATTACTGTCTTAGCTGGTTGTCTAGGTGGTGGTGGGGATTTGAAAGGATTCAGTTGATAACACCCCTCTTCCCCCTTACCCTAAGTTCTCAATCAGTTGACAAGTAAGAAAGACTAAAGCATAAGGCAGATGGGAAATCAACTTATCACTGTTATTACTGATGAAGGTAAACGTGCCTGATAAGTTCTTGTTCTCCATGCAAGGTGCCCAATAAGCATCAGAACTGCTCGCCAAAGGGAGGGTTTGAGTCTGGAGAACACGCACACTTACCCAAGATGCAGCTGCTTCATACGGAAGTGGGGGAATTAAAAAGACTATCCCCACAACCTTCTCTTCTCTCTCTTCTCTGCCTTCTCGTTCTCTCTCTCTCTCTCTCTCTCTGTGTCTCATTTTCTCTTCCTCAGTGCTTTTCATTGTCTCCTCTTGATTGAGAAAAGTGGAACACCTGCTGTTAATCATTCAGTAGCAACGGGTGGTACAAGAGGCTAAGATTATTTAGAAAAATTCATCATCATAGAAATCAAAAGATACAGAAAAAGAGGCTTTCTCTGCTTAATTAAGTGGTATTTACATGGTATTAGCAACGCTTGCAACTGGGTCGCTACACTTATCTGATGACTGGAAAGACACACGATTCCAGAGCATCCAGATTAGGCTATCTCAAGCCTAAACAAGAAACTGTATGGTCTTTGACTTTGGTCTTAGCAAGACTACACTTGCTACTCAAAGTGTAGTCTGTGGACCTGCAACATTGGCATCACCTGGAAGCTTTTTAGAAGTGCAGAATCTCACACATCCCTCCAGACCTACTGAATCAGAATCTTCATTTTAGCAAAATACCCAGGTGAGTTGTGTGCACATTCAAGTTAGGCTAGAAGACAATGTGAACTTCCAATATTAGATCTATTCCTAAGGGTCCTTGGCAAGCTCTGTCTCCATGAAGGGTTTCCAATCTGTAAAACAGACAACTACTTTATAGTATACAGCTATTAGCAGAGGTGGGGAGTGGGAGGCTATATTCTGAAGAAAATTTAAACTGATGAAAAAATCTAAAAATAAGCATAGCCTTCAGGTGTATAATGTGTGAGAGGGCCTTTTGTAGCCATCTTTGAAATCAAACCCATCATATATGACATACATGATACATTCTGGCTTTAGACTTTTTTTGAATTGAAATGTGTTGTTTTAGATTATTTTAAATTGAAACATGTATCTAAAATAGGACAATAGACTTGCAGTCCCCCACTTTTATACACACACGCACACACGCACACACACACACACACACCTTTGTCTACTCGAAAGATAAGGACAGTCGTCTATTTTGTTGACTCCCTCTAAGAGTAGAAGGAACGGGAAGCAGCATGCTCAAACTTCAACTAATACATAGACGCACTGAATATTAGTATATTTTTACGAACAGGGATGACATAGACACCAAGGAAACTGCCTAAAAATGACTTTTTGAAAAGAGATTAATGTATGCAAATATTCTCATACTGATTCAGGTGATTGAACCTGCTGTCACTGGGATGTCTGTGAGCCTAATGTCTTTAAATACATTTGTATTTATTTTTGAATAAATAATATGTGTGCATATTTCAAAATTCAAAAGTACGAAAGGATGCACAGTGAAAATTAAGGGTTGTTTTCTCACTTGTGTGCTCCATCCTATTGCCTTCCCTGGACAAAAAAACCATTTGGATCAGTTTCTTATTTATCCTTCCAGAAATACACACACACACATACATACACGTAAACTCGCAAATTATTATTTTATATATATGTATATCCTCTTCTGCAACATATAGAGCTGCCACATTCTTTTTAATGGCTTTATGTATTTTATAATATATGAAACCATTTCATATATATGTTTTATATATGTTTTATATATTTAACCACTCCCCTATGTATGGATATTTCAGTTGCCGCTATTTTGCACTGTAAGCAATGCTACACTGAATATCCTTGAATATACATAATTTGGCACAGATTCAAATGTATTCACATGTGCTATACACCTAGGAAATGAATTTCAAGGTCACTGAGAATATTATTTGTGTAATTTGATACATGTTACCAAATTGCCTTCCACAGAGCTTGTACCAATTTACACACCTATTAAAACAGTGTAAGAGGACTATTTCCTCACACTTAAACCAGCAGTGCAGGCTAAAATTTTAATTTGCTAAGTTGCTTTACTTTTTGTCTTATTAGGAATGAGGGTGAGTATCTTTGCATATATTTAAGACCATTTGAATTTCCTCTTCTGTGGATAAATTGGTCATAACTTCTGCCCATTTTTCTTTTTTTAACTTTTACTTTAGGTTCAGGGGTATATGTGCTTGTTTGTTATACAGGTAAACTCGTGTCACAGGGGTTTGTTGTACAGATTATTTTGTCACCCAGGTACTAATCCTAGTACCGACCCAATAGTTATTTTTTTCTGATTGTCTTCTTGCTCCCACCCTCCACCCTCAAGTGTCTGTTGTTCCTCTCTTTGTGTCCATGTGCTCTCATCATTTAACTCCCACTTCTGATAACATGCTGTATTTCATTTTCTGTTTCTGAGTTAATTTGGCAACGATAATGGCCTCCAGCTGCATCAATGTTCCTTCAAAGGAGATGGCCGTGCTCTTTTTCACGGCTGCATAATATTCCATGGTGTATATGTACCGCATTTTCTTTATCCCATCTGCCATTAATGGGCATTTAGGTTAACTCCATGTCTTTGTTGTTGTGAATACAGTGTTGCAATGAACATCCATGTGCATGTGTCTTTATGGTAAAACAATGTATATTCCTTTGGGTATACACCCAGTAATGGGATTGCTGGGTTGAATGGTAGTTCTGTTTTTAGCTCTTTGAGGAATTGCCACACTGCTTTCGACAATGGTTAAACTCATTTACACTCCCACCAACAGTGTGTATGTGTTGCTTTTCTCCACAACCTTGCCATTACTTTTAATAATCGCCACTTCTAACTGGTGTGAGATGGTATCTCATTATGGTTTTGATTTGCATGCATCTAGTGACCAGTGATATTGAGCTTGTGTTTATATGCTTGTTGGCCACACATATGTCTTCTTTTAAAAAGAGTCTGTTTGTGTCCTTTGCCCTCTTTTTAATGGGGTTTTTTTCTTGTAAATTTGTTTCAGTTCCTTATAGATGCTGAATATTAGACCTTTGTCAGATGCATAGTTTGCAAATATTTCCTTCCATTATGTAGGGCGTCTGTTTACTCTATTAATAGTTTCAATTGCTGTGCAGAAGCTCTTAAAATTTAATTAGATCCCATTTGTTGATTTTTGCCCTTGTTGCAGTTGCTTTTGGTGTATTCATCATCATGAAATCTTTGCCAGTTCCTGTGTCCAGAATGGTATTGCCTAGGTTGTCTTCTAGGGTTTTTACAGTTTTTAGTCTTCCATTTAAGTCTTTAATCCATCTTGAGTTGAGTTTTGTTTATGGTGTAAGGAAGGGGTCCAGTTTCAATATTCTGTATATGGCTAGCCAGCTATCCCAGCACCTATTCAATAGGGAGTCCGTCCCCATTGCTTGTTTTGGTCAGCTTTGTCGAAGATCAGATGGTTGTAGCTGTGTGGCCTTATTTTTGGGCTCTCTATTCTGTTCCCTTGGTCTGTATGTCTGTTTTTGTACCAGTACCGTGCTGTTTTGGTTACTGTGACCCTGTAGTAAAATTTGAAGTTGAGTAATGTGATGCCGCTAGCTTTGTTCTTTTCACCTAGGATTGCCTTGGTTATTGGCAGGCTCTTTTTTGGTTCCGTATGAATTTGAAAATAGTTTTTTCTAATTCTATGAAGAATTTCATTGGTAGTTTAATAGGAATAGCATTGAACATTTAAGTTGCTTTGGGCAGTATGACCATTTTAACAATATTGATTCTTCCTATCCATGAGCATGGAATATTTTTCCATTTGTTTGTGTCATTTTTGATTTCTTTGAGCAGTGTTTTGTAATTCTCATTGTAGAGATTTTCACCTCCCTGGTTAGCTGTATTCCTAGGTATTCTTTTTATGTTCTCCCCAATTTTTTATTGCATTGTAGGCCTTTTTCTTATTGATCTATAAAAGTTTTATATATTACAAGAAATCAACCTTTATGATACTAAATACAAATGTTTCCTTTGCCATTGGTCTTTTGATTGGTGTGTTGTTGTTGTTGTTGTTGTTGTTTGTTTCTGCCATACAAATGTCATCAAATATGAGACATTTTTCTTTTTGCTGGGTTTTATGTTATATTTTGGAAAACATTCTCCACTTTATGATATTAGCAAAACTTTCTCATTTTTTTTTCTAGTACAGTCATGCATCGCTTAGTCATGGGGATATGTTCTGAGAACTGTGTCATTAAGCGATTTCCTCATTGTGTGAACATAATAGACTGTACTTACACAAACCTAGCTGGTATAGCCTACTGCATGTCTACCTTATATTGTATAGCCTATGGCTCCTAGGCTACACACCTATATACAGCATGTTACTGTACTGAATACTGTAAGCAATTGTAACACCACGGTATGTGTGGATCTAAACATATCTAAATATAGAAAAGGTACAGTAAAAATATGGTTTGAAAGATAAATGGTGCATCTGTGCAGGTCACTTACCATGAGTGGAGCTCACAGGACTGGAAGTTGCTCTGGATGAGTGAGTGACTGAGTGGTGAGTGAATGTGGAGGCCTAGGACATTACCGTTCACTACTGTAGACTTCATAAACACCGTACATTTAGGCTACAATAAATATATTTTAAAATATTTTTCTTTCTTCAATAATAAATTAACAGCTTACTCTAACATTTGTATGTTACAAACTTTTAATTTTTTTAACTTTTTGACTCCTTTGTAATAACACTTAGCTTAAAACACACATTGTACAGTTACACAAAAATCTTTTCTTTATATTCTTTTTTATGAGTTTTTTTCTATTTAATTTTTTTTACTTTTTATTAAAAATGAAGATACAAACACACACATTGACCTAGGCCCACACAGGGTCAGGATCATCAATATCATTGCCTTCCACTTCTGCATGTTCTCCCACTAGAAGGTCTTCAAGGTAAGTAACACTCTTGGAGCTATTATGTCCTATGATGACAATGCCTTTGTCCTGAAGGACCTGCCTGAGGCTGTTTTACAATTAATTTTTTTAATAAGTAGAAGGAGTAGACTAAAATAACACTAAAAGTGTAGTACAGTGAATACAGAAATCAGTACTGTAGTCATTAATTTTCATTATGAAGTACTATCCACTATATGTAATAGTGTGTGCTAGACTTTTCTATAACTGGCAGCATGGTAGGTTTGTTTACAGCAGCATCACCCCCAACAAGTGAGTAATGTGTTGTGCTATGTTACGATAACTATGATATCACTGGAAAATAGGAGTTTTTCAGGTCCATTATAAGCATATGGAACCACCATCATATGTATAGTCTGTGGTTGACTGAAACATCATTATGCAGTGCATGACTGTACTTTTATGATTTTTAAAATATATTTAAGACTCTAATACATTTTGAATTCATTTATATATAAGGTATGAAGTAAGGTTACAATCCTTTTTTTTTTTTTTTTGAGACAGAGTCTCGCTCTGTCACCCAGGCTGGAGTGCAGTGGCGTGATCTAGGCTCACTGCAACCTCTGTCCCCCAGGTTCAAGCGATTCTCCTGCCTCAGCCTCCCGAGTAGCTGGGATTACAGGCACGCTGTAATTTGTGTACTTTTAGTAGAGACAGGGTTTTGCCATCTTGGCCAGGCTGGTCTTGAACTCTTGACCTCATGATCCACCTGCCTCAGCCTCCCAAAGTGCTGGGATTACAGGCATGAGGTACCGCGTCTGGCCATAATCTCTTATTCTTTTCCTGTTCTTTTTCTAAACTTTCTACTCTGTGCCATTGAATTGTCCATCTACTCTTGTACCATTGGCATCCTGTTTTAATTACTGTAATTCTATAATATTTTTGAATATCCGATAGGACTGGAGACTCTTTATTTCTCTGCCTCAGAATTTTCTAGGCTATTCTTGTTTACATTTCCCAGTTTTCATCCCCCATCCATGTGCAACCATTAACCTTTCCATCATTATAAATTTGCCTTTCCTTGACGTTTTATGTAATGGAGCCATAAAGTATGTGGTCTTTTACATCAGGCTCCTCACACTTAGTGTAAGGTTTTTGTGGTTCATCTGTGTTGTAGCATGTATCAGTAGTTTCTTTCTTTTTATTGCTGAAGAGTCCTTCATTATGTAGATATACTGCATTCGTTTTGTCCATCTATCAGTTCATAGATATTTAGATGGTTTCCATTTTTGCTATTATGTGCAAGGCCACTATGAACATGCACATACAAGCCTGTGTGGTTATGTTTTCATTTCTCTTGGGCAGATAATGAGGTGTGGAATTGCAGCATGTTACAATAAGTGTCATTCAATAAATGTAATTTATTTCGCTCTGTCGCCCAGGCTGGAGTGCAGTGGCCTGATCTCAGCTCACTGCAAGCTCCGCCTCCCAGGTTCCCGCCATTCTCCTGCCTCAGCCTCCGAGTAGCTGGGACTGCAGGCGCCCGCCACCTCGCCCAGCTAGTTTTTTTGTATTTTTTAGTAGAGACGGGGTTTCACTGTGTTAGCCAGGATGGTCTCAATCTCCTGACCTCGTGATCCTCCCGTCTCGGTCTCCCAAAGTGCTAGGATTACAGGCTTGAGCCACCGCGCCTGGCCTTTCCCCCCTCTCTTGCCTAGGCTGGAGTGCAGTGGCATAATCATAGTCACTGTAGCCTCCAACTCCCTAGGCTTAAGCGATCCTCCCACCTCAGCCTCCCAAGTAGCTGGGACTACAGGCACCCCCCACCACACCCAGTTAATTGCTGTACTTTTTTATAGAGACGAGGTCTTGTCATGTTGCCCAGGCTGGTCTGGAACTCCAGGGCTCAAGTGATCCGAACACCTCGGCCTCCCAAAGTGCCAGGAAAACAGGCATGAGCCACCACACCCGACCGGTTAAGTGTAATTTCTTAAGAAATTGCCAAACTGTGCTCGCTTCAGCAGCACATATACTAAAAAAGAAATTGCCAAACTCTTTCCTGAAGTGGCTGTAGCATTTTACATTTTCACCAGTAATTTACACAGGTTTCAGTTTCTCCACATCCTGGTCAGTATTCTTCTTTCATTTATTGTAATGATTATAGTGGTATCTCATTGTGGATTTCATCTGGCAAACATACATTAAAATGAAAACTATTGAGCACATTATTCTATTATGTGCTCATTAGCCATTCATATATATTCTTTTAGTGAGATATCCGTGCAATTCTTTCACCCATAATTTGGTTGGATTGTTTCTTCTTGATTAGAATTATAAGAGCTCTTTTATATATTCTGGATACAAGTCCTGTATCTGATATATTTTTGCAAATATTTTCTCTCAGTTTGTGGCTTATCTTTTTATGTAATGGAGTCTTTTGAAGAGCACAATGAAGTCTAATTAGATGACATCCAATTTATCATTTTTTACTTTTATGTCTTGTGATTTTAGTGTCATAACAAATTTTTGCCTACCCAGTGCTCCTCAACCAGGAGCAATTTTGCCCCCCAGGGGACGTTTGGCAATGTCTGGAGGCGTATTTGGCTGTCACAACAGAGAAAGGGATTACCACTGGAGCCAAACAGGTAGAGGCCAAGGATACCTGCTAAACAACATGCAATGAGCAAAATAGCCCCACAACCAACCCAGAAGGCCAGGAGTGCTGAGAGCTGGTAACCTTGACCTATGCAAGGCCATGAAGATTTTCTCCTTGTTTTTGTCTACATGTTTGATAATTTTAGCTCTTATATTTGGGTCTATGATCTACTTTTAGTTAATTTTTGTGAGGTAGGAGTCCAAATTCAGTATTTTGCATATAGATATGAAGGTTATCTTGGCACCATTTGTTGAAAAGAACACTGGGTATCTGGTCCCTCTGAATTATCCGTCTCCTTTATTGAAAAATCCTACTGACCATTAATGTTAGATTCGAGTCTTCTTTTGATTGGCATTTTCATGGTACATCTTTTTCTATAATTTTAACTTATTATATATGAAGTAAGGTTTTCGTAGGCAGCATACACTTGGGTTATATTTTTTGTCCATTCTGACATTTGATATGTTTAGATCATTTACACTTAGCCCAATTTATGGCTATGTTTGGATTTAAGTTTACCATTTTGTTATTTGTCACTTCTCTCTTTTTTCTCCCTGTTTTCCCTTTGCTGCCTTCTCTTGGACTATTTGAACATGTTTTAGTATTCCATTTTAATTTATCTATTGCTTTTTTGACTATATCTTTTTGTGTAGTTTTTTTAGTGGTTAATCTAGGGATTATAATATACATACCAACTTCTCAGAATCCATGCAGCATCAATAGTTAGTTTACCACTTAAGCTGGAATGTAGAAATATTACTACCATATAAGGTTCCTTTCTCCTTCTCCCTTTATAGTTGAGTTGCTTTATGTATTTAATCTACATACTTTGAAAAAACCCTCAGTTACTTTTGCTTTCAACCTTAAAACATTTTTTTTTTTTAAGACAGAATCTCACTCTGTTGCCCAGGCTGGAGTGCAGTGGCCTGATCTCGGCTCATTGCAATGTCCGCCTCCTGAATTCAAGCAATTCTCCTGCCTCAGCCTCCCAAGTAGCTGGGATTACAGGCACATGCCATAATGCCCAGCTATTTTTGTATTTTTAGTAGAGACAGATTTTTGCCATGTTGGCCAGGCTGGTCTCAAACTCCTGACCTCAAGTGATCCTCCTGCCTCAGCCTCCCAAAGTGCTGGGATTACAGGCATGAGCCACTGCTCCTGACCCTTAAAACATATTTTAAAGAACTGAAGAGGATAGCTTACTATTTATACTGAGAGCTTGCTCTTCATTCATTCTTAATATTCCCAGTTTCCTTCTGTTATCATTGTCCTTCTCTCTGAAGAACTTCCTTTAGCAATTCTTTTAGAACACATTTTCTGGCAATGAATTCTCTCAGTTTTATTTAATCTGGCAATGTCTTTAGTTGACTTTCATTCTTGAGTTATAATTTCTGCTGGATATAGAATTCTAATTTGGCAAGTTTTTTTCTCTTAGCAGTTAAAACACATGCCACTTTCTTCTGTCCTCTATGGTTTCTGATGAGAAATTGGCTGTCATTTGACTTGCAGTTCCCCTATAAATGGTTTTCCCTGGATGTTTTAAAGATTTTTTTTCTTTTTCTTTAATTTTCAGTGATTTAGTTATGGTAGGTCTTGGAGTTAATTTCTTTGGGTTTGGGTTTGTTTTATTTTAGGTACCCTGAGCTTTTTGAATGTATAGGTTTAAAACTTTTTGGCAAATTAGGAATACTTTCATCCATTATTTCTTCAAATATGTTTTGCATCATCACTTTTCTCTTCTCCTTTGGTATTCTAATAACATAAATGTTAAAGCTTTTGGTATTGCCCACAAGTCCTTGGGCTCTGTTTATTTTTTAAATGTTTTTTGAAATAAGCTTAATCAATCTTGTATGTTGTTCAGCATGGATAATTTCTGTCAATCTACCTTCGAGTTTACTGACTTTCCTCTCTCATTTACATTCCGCTATTTAGCCCACCCAATACATTTTTATTTTATATTTTGTAGGTAAGTTTTAGTTCTAAAATTTCCATTTGGTTCTTCTATTTCAGTTTCTCACATGGCTATTTATCTTTCTGAAGACGCTCTCAATATTTGGTCTGTTTATTTGCCTGCCCTTTGTCGTAAAAAGTCAAGAGCAAAACGAACAAAATAAAAATCTGATTACTTGAGTTTGTTGCCCTTAGGATTCCAGATAAATGACAGCATTGTATTTATATTAGAATGGTTGCTTAACTAACTTCTCATTTTGTACTTGGAAAAAGAGCTAAAGATAGGATCCAATACCTGCTATGAATTTTGGTTCTGCTAAATACTAGCAGTTAATTCTGACAAATCTCTGTACTTCTCTGGGAAAAATTTTCATGAGGGTTGAATTGTTCTCTGAGGTGCCTTTTTGCTCTAACATTTTAGGATTCTGTGGTCTATGGGGCATAGAAAGCAGCATCCACATTTGTCCACTGGATATTTTCCATCTGCCCTTTTGGTCTTAGGACAATGATGGAGACTTTTATATTAGGGTGAGCTTAGAACCTTAGAATTCTTAGAGAGCAAGATCATGGGCAGGTGGATGTTAACATCTCTTCTTTAAACTAAGAATGATGTCACCAACCTCCTTCTGTTAAACAGGCCAACAAACTTTAACGTCTGTGTTGCAGTTTCCTGAGGTCTGCCTGGCCTCTCTGCTCTAGCCTTGGCAGGCTCCATCTGGCCTGCCATGAGATGCTGTGCCTTGCCACTAGTGTTTTCTTTCCTTTCACAGCTACTTCAGCTCTCAGCTGCTGCTGTGGACAAAGGATGCAGCGTGGGCGAGGTTCTGCAGTCGGTGCTGCGCTATGAGAAGGAGCGCCAGCTGAACGAGGCGGTGGGGAATGTCACACCCCTGCAGCTGCTGGACTGGCTGATGGTGAACCTGTGATCGGCAACCCCACTGCTTTCCCCTCTTCCGGCAGTGGGCCCGGCCCTTATCCCCGCCCTTCTTTCTCACTTCCACACCTCCCCCTCTATATCCTTACAGAGCCCTAACATTATCTTCATACCACTCTCATCAAAGACATGTCATCTTATGCTAGTCACTGAATTTTGCAGATTTTCCTGTCCATGTGAACAAGGACATAAAATTAAAAAATTACAATTAAAGGGCTCCACATGTTTTGTTTCCTTGGGATCCAATGGTACAATCAGGTAAAGAAATCCCAGGAGTGAAAAAAATAACCAGATGAATGGTAAAGGTACAACAGAGCTGGACTGAGAGGCCCTGCTGAAGGTCACTCAGCCTGTCCCCTGTCCATGTCACAATTTGCAGCTTCCATATTTAAACTATTCTCTTAAAATAAGCCACAGTTTATCAAGAATTCATTTTAACCTTTTATAACCATGAAAATCAGAAGATACTTTCTAATATTCAATCAAAATCATCCTGATTACAATGTTGAAGACTTGGCCTCTAATTATCTGCAGTGCTGCAGAACAGTGTCCACCTCCAACTTCATCCATAGTTGAAGATCGTGTCAGGAATGCTCCCAAGGATCTGAGTTCTGTTGCTGGTTTTGTGGCTTTCTGGCTATAGAAACTGGGATAAGTTGCCTGTTCTAACACTGCTCTGACTTAATGTCCATATCGCCCCACTTAAGGAATATTTTCTATTCTTATCCTGAATTTTCTGTGGAAATTTTCTATTCTTGACTCTTCTTTCCATTTAGAAACTTCTCCATTGGCTTCTAATTTTCTTTCTATATCTCTGGGTCTCTTGGGGGACCTCCTCAACTCTGGCAACTCCTTATATATTTATCTTTCCTAGGATTTTCTCTCAACCCTCTGCTATTCTAACTCAAGATCTTCCCTGGGAGATTACATCCAAATCCATTGCTTCAGTGATCTGGTGTCCCCCTTCATAAAATATTATGCAACTATTAAAATGAAAACTATATTGGGGGAGGTTATTCCAAATGCCAAGTAAAAAAATTGTTTTTATATATTCTGTTTCTGATGTTATGATCTTAAGTTTCATGTAAAATTCTATCTGTCCTATGACAACCACATAAAAAATCATGTATTTGTATAGATGAGGATTAGAAAGGGAAGTAAGAAGACATACTTAGAGGTGGCATATGATAGATGAGTGAACATGTCCTGCTTGTTTACCCAGCTTCCTTTCCTTTGGGAAACCTTCCATCCATTGCTCTAGTCTAAAGAAGCATCAGTCACAGCGCCTTCACCATCATGTGGGCTTGGGACCCAGACTGGCCAAGCATCCCAGTCTCCCAGTCACAGTTTCTGTGTCACCATCATTTTGGAGACTCCCTCTTAGCAAGGAAGCCTGTATCTTTTGACTGGATATTGGTGGTTAACTTCTGAGCAGGGCCTGTCATCAGGATGAAGTTAACCATAAGAGAAGCAAGGCTAATAGATGAAGAGGGAGTCTGAGCCCTACAACCTCATTTGAATTCCTGACTCCTGCTGTGCCTGAAACTACATCTACCCTTTCTGATTCCCCAGTTATATAAGTCAATAAATGTCTTCGGCTGTTTAAACTACTTCTGAATTCAGCTTCTATCATTTTCAAACAAAAATCCTGACATAGGTTGGCAGTCATGGGCAAGAAGAAAAAAAATTTTCTTTTGTTTAAGAGTTCCCTTAATGATGCTACAACATTGAGAGTTAAAAACTACCTGCCCCCTCTACACACATAAACACATATGGAATGAATTTAAGTGCAAGGACATCCTTCCACATCCCTCATAAGTGGAATCATGCCAATTGGCCATATTAATAGAGTTTTTTAAAATAAACTTTTATGTATTTAAAAAAAACAGTCTGAAGTATTGTACAATATAAGTGCTGTCTTAATACAAATCACTGGTGGAGAGGAGCAGGACATACCCTCAGCAAAGGTCATACAATAGGGGGTAAAATGTTTGTTTTCTTGAGGGAGAAGTTTTTGCTCTGTCCCGGGGAGGTCATGGACACCTCCGCCCCAACAGGTGCCTCTGACTTCTTGGGAGCTTCTACCAGTTGAGGCAGCTGAACAGTGTCAGCTCCGTGCTGGAGAGAGTCCTGCTGATCCCCTGAAGGCTGAACATGCTTCGTGGAGCCATCGTTTGTTTTCTCTGTAGTCTCGTTGGTGATCTCATCTGCTAAAGGAGAGAGAAGACAGAAGGGAACAAGATTCAAATGTGGATTATATGTGAATTGTCCTTTAGGTTGTACATCACTTAGCAGAAACCATGACTGTGATGATACAAAACCAGTTCATTTGCAAAGCACATTCAACATGCCAGACATTATTCTAAGCACTGTACGTTCACTAATTCATCTGATCATTTCAGCAACCCTGGAGAATAGGCATGATTCTCATTCTCATAAATGGAGATACTGAGCTACAGAGAGGTTAAGTCCACACCTGATAAGTAGTAGAACCAGAATTTAATCCCCAGGTAACCTGACTCTTATGACCATCTACCTAACCACTAGACTATGTTGCACATAAAAATTTGCATAATGCCATAATCTGGCACTGACAGAAATGCTAAAGGTAACTATAGGGCATAAAGGGGTGGACGCATTTAATGAAAAGGGGAGGAGGAGAAAGGAAATTGATTATAGGAGAAAAATGGAAAATCCTAATGAGGGGCAAAAAAGATCCAGGCTAATGCCAAATTTCCCAGAAAAGGAAAATCCCAAAGGT
This sequence comes from Rhinopithecus roxellana, assembly GCF_007565055.1. NCBI lineage: Eukaryota > Metazoa > Chordata > Mammalia > Primates > Cercopithecidae > Rhinopithecus > Rhinopithecus roxellana. The sequence continues at coordinate 4,654,836 of NC_044558.1, forward strand.
AAGAAATAGCAGGATAGTCATGACGTAGCCACAAGAATTACCCCAGGGTGAGGTTACAGAAATTGACGTGCAAATCCTTCAGAAATGCTTGGCTTCCTGGACTGTGGGAATAGGACTGGTTGACAGGCTGTACCTTTTTTGCTCGAGTGATGACAGCCTTGAACCTTGTCCTTCCTTGTCTCAGAAGGGAAAAAGGAACTGGATTTCCTCAGGGTCTGGGGCCTGGGTTGTGGCTTGAGGTTCCGAGACTGATGAATCCAAGCATGCTTGAGGGCCTGGTCCGGGGTCATGCGAAGAGAAGGTTCCCATCTGCACCCCAACAAAGCCCCTCATGGGTTATTATTTTACTTCCTTTTAATATATTAAAACATTTTTAAAACCCAATAAAGATTTTTATTTAAGCTATGTTGTTATCTCAAAGATATATCATCACAGAACAGAGATCATGGCATATAACTTAAAAGTACCTGGAAACAACTATTGGAAAAATCTTTCTAGAAGATGTGTATAACAAGCCAGGGGATATATATTACAGTCCAAGTCTTCCAGCATTCCTAGAAATTCCCTTATAAGAAATGTCATTTTACAAAAGCTTAATCAATAGGATTTAGGGTTTACTAAGCTAACAATATTAAAAACAGAGATTTGAATTTCCAGACTACAGAACTGGGGCTTCAAAAATATCGCAAGGAGATTTACAGAATTCTAGAATATTAAGATTTGCAAGGGGACTTGGATATAATCCAATCAAACCTGTAATTCAGTAGCAGAATACATTGACCGAATTACCATCATGGAATCACCCTGCCAATTCTTGAGTAATTTCAGTGACAAGACATTAACTCACAGAACCATCTATTCCAATTTTGAAAAACTCTGATTCTTTAAAAGTTCTTGATTTTTATTGTGCCAAAACTGGTTTGCTTCCCAGTAACTTTTACCTAGGTCCTAATTCATCAACCCATTACCATCATACAAAATAACTAATCCTTCTTTTATGGTTCAGTCCTTCAACCATCTGAAAATATTTACATTGCTACTAACTGATAATCATATGATATGGTTTTCACCATCTGGCCACCTTCTGAAATAAGGATATTTTAGCAGTTGTCTAACTGTTGTCCATCATGGTGGGAATAGCTTCTATCACTGCAGGGAGACAGTATGAGCATTCTAGACTCATCAAGATCCTAAAACAGCTCAAACTCTCATTTCTGTGTCAAATGAACTGCTGTTAAACAACATCTTTCCTTTCCTGGACTTTTGGAGTTAGCCTACAAAGTCTAGACACAGGGCTTTACATTTATGCCTATTGAACTTGGCTCAAAACTTTTCATCTCTCATTCCAAAGATTTGCTGATTAGCAATATATATATAAGGTAACAGTCCCCATCAGCCCGACTGCCTCTTGCAAGTTATGAGTAATCCGTCCTTTGCACTAAAGAGAAAATAATGTCTTCCTTGGTGCTAAGCTGTGTTCTGGATGGTCGAGGTTTCCAGATAACCCATCTGTCTCAGCAGTTGGTTTCTGTCATTTGTTAAGGTAGGGGTAAAGATGGGGTACAGGATCCTTCTCTACCTTGATTATTCTGATGAGTGAATAGCATGACCCCCTACAATGGGAATACTTTCATCACTACCTCATGGTTCACCCTCTGAGCTAGTACCGAAATTCCAGAGTGCGCAGATGCCAGAAGAGTATTTTGATAACACTACTCCATCCATCTGGAAGAATAAGAGACTGTAATGATACGATCTTCTAAAAATACTAAATTATAGGACTGATGGAACTGGAAGGGAGCTTAGGAATACCCTATTGTATAGGAAAGAACACTGAGGCCCAGACAAAAGTGATGACTTGCCAAGTATCACATGGATAATCTACTTGCCACTCTGTGGAGCTAGATTCACCTCTTTAATAGTCGTAAAATAATAAGAATAGCTAACGTTTTCTAAACACCTTTTAAACTGGGCACTGTGCTGGGTACTATGACTTAAGTGCAGACAATTTCTAAGATTCAAAATATGCATATAGATTGTTAAAAGTTGTACATAATAAATGGTTCACAGCTCACCCTTCCCCTAATTCCCTAATATAAGAGGATTTGGGTACTAAATCCTAGGGGGATGGGGACAGGCCCTGAAACCAGTTTACACTGGATGTGTATGCAAATCATTACAACAAGCACTCAGCAGGTTGGCTTCAGCTCACAGAGCAGAAGAAATTCAGGACTGGCCTCCAATCTCACTGTCAGGCAGTGTGAGGCCAGGAAGATGACAAACTCTACCATACACTGTGTATTCCTGGGCAAGTCTCTTAATCTCTTTGAATCCCAACCTCCATACGTGTAAAATAGAACAAATCATCCTCCCTGACAACCACACAGTAGGGAGAGAGAGATGTCTGATGAGACAACAGATGTGGAAGCAATTTGTAGACTTTAAAGCTCTATTGTTAGCATTTCTTGTTACTTTCATAACTATCTCCCAGCCTTCGACTTTCACCAGCGAACGTGTGTCAAAGTACAGCATTTCAGAGGAAACCCCGAGGCAGAGATATCCCAACAAACTCACACCAAACACCTTCTGAGGAAGTCCAGGAAGCTGGTGTCATAGGTTTTCAGCATCATCGTGAGGTCCTTGGAGTCTGGGTATCTTTTCTTCCCCCTGTTGTTGGTTATATTTTTAGGAAAACCTTTGGAATCTGTAGAGATACAACATTCTGTCTTTAGTTTCAGGTGTAAATATTTACTGGTCACATCATGCTGCTGCTTAGAGTGGCCTCTGTAGCTCTTTTGCTCTTTGTCTTACACACTCGCCTCATGCCACACCCCAATAAACACACACACACACACATACACACACACACACAGACTCAGTTTGAAATAACCATGTGTAGATTACCCAAGGAATACAATTTACTTTAACAATTGATTTTTTCCTACTATTATGTTCTGAGCTTCCTTCCCACTACCTCCTCTCCAAATCAAAGAAATAATTTAAGTGGTTTAACACCAAGATAAAATAATAATGCTACTGATAATAATCATAATGGTAAAGTAAATCTTAAGTGACAAGGTCCTGTGAAATTGTACAAAGATCCATTTCCTTTTGGATCATGGCCTCAGCCCTCCCACTTCATCCTACCTTGCCCTTTTTAACAATGACCCAAGAATCAAGCGCACAGTCTTATAAATAACGAAACTCCTAAAGTCATGATCGTGTAAGTGTTTTCTTGTACAAGCTTTTCTCACTCTGGCCCTCATTAATCATTCCCTCCATTCCCTTCCTACTGCCTGAGCCACCTAGGCCACCTAAGTATATTATCTTACCAGCCTTGAGACAACAGCATTTTGCTGCTAATTGCGGGTATTAACTAGGAGTTGCCAGGGGCTGAGGAGCTGTTGGCAGCCCAAACCTGGGAAAGGGAGTCAAGAACTGAAGTGAACAACAGTGTTTCCCAAATTCATCTTGTCATAAGAATCACAAGGAGCTGTCATTAAAAACGTCAAATCCTGGGTCCTATCTCAATCTTCCCATAGCTTATAGAAGAGAATCATAGGAATTTTAGCTTTTCTGCCAAGTCCCCAAATGATTCTTACATTTGGATAGATTTTGGAAAACACTGACGAAGATGCAGTTCTCAGCAACATTCCTTCTTTCACAGGAAGTGAAGACATGGATGTTGCTGCCAAAATCCTATCATCATCCTAAAGCCTAGTGCTAATGGTTGAAATAAGGAACTCTGTGAAGTGGGTGTGCCTATGTCTTTAGCACGTTCCTGCGAAGGTGCTCTATGTTCCCCTCCTGCTAGTCCCCACCTAGATGCTATCTCATGAGTTCAGTGTTGCAGGCTCAAGATGTGTCTTCCCACAATGACTCTGCCTAATCTGAAAGGCTGAATTATTAAGTTGTGGGTAGAAAAAGTATATTTGGGATCCGAAGACCGGTTCCCTTGGTCCATGTGTAAGTTATACTGGGGAGCCAGCCAGATCCTCTGCCTACCGCCAGATTGCTCGGTTAATGTGTGGGCACCATTCTATGGCAACCAGGACACTGCCCTGCTCAGAGGCAAGGTCTCCAAAGCTCCAGCCATGATACAAGGTGATGTTTAAAAGAATTAACCATTGGAGGCCGGGCGCGGTGGCTCAAGCCTGTAATCCCAGCACTTTGGGAGGCCGAGACGGGCGGATCACGAGCTCAGGAGATCGAGACCATCCTGGCTAACACGGTGAAACCCCATCTCTACTCAAAATACAAAAAACTAGCCGGGCGAGGTGGCGGGCGCCTGTAGTCCCAGCTACTCGGGAGGCTGAGGCAGGAGAATGGCGTGAACCCGGGAGGCGGAGCTTGCAGTGAGCTGAGATCTGGCCACTGCACTCCAGCCTGGGAGACAGAGCCAGACTCCGTCTCAAAAAAAAAAAAAAAAAAAAAAGAATTAACCATTGGAATCAATGGCATGGAACCGACTAATCAGAATGGAAGACAGCCCTGGCACTGGAGTGGGATCATAGAGCACCTCTGCCTGCTTGGCCTTCAGCTTTTAGGTTTTGGATCATGGAGAGTTTAAGGAGTCCTGGGAGAGGGCCAGGGAGCCTGCAGTTGTGGCAGGGCTCTGTACCATGTGGCTTTTTACCAAATGGTACAGAAATAGACAAATTACAACCCCCACATGGCTGAATCAGTTCATACTGGCCAGCATGACCCAAATCCTTTTATCCTAAAGGATCTCCCCACGAGAGTGTTTTGGACCTTCCTACTGATGGGGCAAGTTGTGAACAGAAATTTGCATACACATTCAGAGGTTGCTTGCAGTTGAAAATCAGAGGTGGGAGGGCCAGGAATGTCTGGGATTGTATAGTCAGAGGGAGTCCATGAACCGACCTGGTAACAATGGCTGGTGAGAAATGTCACTCCAGGTAGCATGGAGTCCCTGTCTGTGGAGTTCCCTTTTCCTTCTATTTGGCTTTGCTCCACTTTGCTGGCCTTCAGGCCACGCTGGCTGTTTCTACCTGGGACTCTGAGCTTCCTGTGGTTCTTTAAAGGGATTTTAGGTCTGGGACTTGCTGCATCTTTTTGGTGCATGTGCATTGAAAGCCCTGCCTCAGTTGATGCCTTGTTGACCCATCCTTCCATGTTGTATAGGACCACTTAAATAGAAAGGCAGAGGATCATAAAAATCCAGAATTCTGGGAATTATGAGGAGAGGGGCAGCCAGGACTGTGGACGAAGTTTACTCCCAACAATCAGACAGATGACACACACATAACTACCAGCCACAACACATCAGAGCAAAACTAAGTCCTTGCTTAACCGTTGCAATGAACCTGGCACAGTAAGGTCTGGAGGATAAGAAGAATTCTAGCAGGGGAAACAAAACTGCAGCGATGGAATTTTCCACTATTCTGGAAATGAGGCTTCTGCTCTTTGATTTCCCTGCACAGCGCATAGTGTGACAGGGCAAGTTGCTTGGGAGAGTGGAGAGAACTTCCAGGAGAGGATGCAATTACAATATTTTGAGGTTGCAATATCTGCTGATAGCTCTTCTGAGCAGGGACCTGGCCATTCTCCTCCTCCTGAACATTTTTACTGTCGAGACCCCATTCGTCCTGTGACTCCCATCCCATCTCCATCATGCTATCTGGTTCCCCTGCTCATTCTCTTTTCCTTCTCTGAAAGAAGCTCTTCATCACAGTCCTTTGGTATGTGGCCAGGGGAAAAGAATGAAATGGGCCTTAAGGTCTGGTAGGTGTCTTCAAGGCCTGTGATACCTCATTAGACACACTAGACACACTTACCAAAGAATGTCTGTCTCCTGGAGGCCGTCTGAATGAAGCCAGGCTGGCGGCAGACCCAGCACCTTAATAAGAACAATTCAATTGGTTCACTCTTTGTGGGATCACAGATTCAAAGGCTGAGGCGTGGGGCGTACTTTGGCCAAGCTTTGCCTTCTACAGATAAAGATCCAAAGCATTAAGTAATAACATCAGGTCAGTAGCAGAGCAAACCCAGAGCCTGAGCCTTTTCACTCCTAATCCAGGGCTGGTTTCCTATCCTAAGAATCAACACTGGCCATGTTATTCTACACGAACATCAGCACCAACTAGGGGTGAGACACCACTCTTGAGAGCAGCCAGATGTCATTGTCAAAGTAAACAAACTAGTATCCATGCTGCCATGTCGGAATTAAAGAATGATATATCCCACCATGGAGCACTGGAAAGGGAGAAGAAAAGAAGATGAAAATCACCGGATGAGCATCGGACAATTACAAGACAAAATACCGTCTGGAAAAGAAAAGTGTAGCACCTACTTGTTCATCTTTTCCTACTGCAACTTGGAGGGGCACACAGAGATAAGGAAATTACAGTGTGGGTCACCTGCCCTTGCTGCTCGGTTCCCAGTCATAATCCATGCATTATCCTGCTCTTCTGTTCCTCAGACCTTTGACACTGAGGTCAAGAGGAAGCTGAGTCAGTTCTGGGGCTGTAAGAAAGTTGAAACATAGGCCCCGTTCTCTTTGGTAATGGAAGCAGGAGCGGCCTGGGAATGCTTTATAAAATCATTCATTATCAACCTTAGAAGCCATCTACTCCGCTCCCCTCATTTTACAGTCCAGAGCCGGGAAATGACGAGGCAAAAAGACAGAGCCAGGACTAGGACCCCAGGTTTAATGACTCGCAGGACAGTTTTCATTCCACCGCAGCTATTTTTACCTAAGTTATTTTAATATTTTATTGTTAGTTTCAATCATGAAATGAAATTGTCTATGTTTAATCATTCTCAAGGCTATGTGTGTTTCTCTATCTGTAACTTTGAGACAATCTGGAAAACAGAAATTTGGCAAAGATATAGATAGATAGATAGATAGATAGATAGATAGATAGATAGTAGATAAATAGACAGATAGACAGATAGCCAGCCAGCCAACCAGCCAGCTAGCTTGGTGTTTGCACACAAAATATCTTTGTTCACTGGGAAAATCCTAAAATGTAAAATTTTACATTTTTAAGGTTATTTTTCTGTTTTGTCTAATTTAGTTCCATAACAAGATGGCTTTCCAATGAGTCTTGGTAAAGCCTTGCTTAAGGAGATAGTTTTCCCAGAAAATTGTCATTTCCCACAATGAATGACTAATGCCTGAACAATACACATATTTTGAAGTCAAATAATTTCCAATTCTTGTTTTCAACATTTTAATCGGGGTGTCAGCTGACAGGTTGGTAAACATAATTTTAGATGACAGATCACCATTTGAGTCTTACATAGAACTCAAAATGAGTCACCGAATTAGACGACATTAATTAGAACAGGCTTCCTCACTGGGTTCACATATACACCACCAAGCAATTGGAATCACATTGATCCTGAGCCTGGACATTCTAGCAAGACGCATTATTCACCTATGGGTATAGGCATTCACTGGAAAAAGAAAACCCAGCTCTATTCATTTTTCTAAGAGCTGTACACCCAATTAGATTTCACATTTTATTTTCAACAATTATCAAAATTTGCACACCAGATATATTTTAATGGTAACTTACCAAAAAGAAATTTTTACACATGAAGCTTATGGTATCAGAAAACGTTTAAAGCTATAATGATTGACAGAAGTTTCTAAACATAAACATATATTAAATTAGAATAAAATTCCGTGGAGGAAGTAGAAGAAAGAGTAGAAACAAAAAGCAAAAAAGAACAAAGTGAAATAAATGCACAACTCTTGAGAACTTGCTCACATACTTTCAGATAGATTTTAATGGGTGTCATGTCAGTCTGGTTTTGCATTCTTTTGGGTATTTTTGAAACAGTGGTGTAACAGTTTTATTTTAAAATGTCACTATTTACAATATGATGGAAATGACATCCTCTGCAACTATTTAAAGTTATGATAAAAATGTTAGATGTCGACTTGACAAGCACAAGGGAGTACACAATTTAAAACTACTTTTAGCAAATACCCACAACGCAAAGTATGCAGGCCATGGCCCTGGGAGAGTCTGATGCAGCCCAGTGTCTGAGGGCCAAGCCCACGGTCTCCGCGGGAGCTGACCGCCAGCCCTCCCCGTACCTCCATGATGCAGGCCAGCTGCTCCACCTCATTCTCCCCGGGGAACAGCGGGTTGCCTGTGTACAACTCTGCCATGATGCAGCCCAGGCTCCACATGTCAATGGCCATGTCGTACGGGTGGCCCAGGATCACTTCTGGGGATCGGTAGAACCGGCTTTGGATGTACGTGTATACTGCGGAGGCAACGTGAGAAAAACCTCGTGGGAAAAGCTTCCTACTCTCCGGAACGCTCTCCCCCAGGGCACCTTTTCAGTTCGACTGCGCCCTCGCTGGCGGGGAAAGGGAGGTGCAGCTGGCCAGCACTCAGAACTCTCATTACACCTAACAGCATCAAATCCCACAGCAATCGGCTTCTAAAGGAGGTGTTATTGTCCCTGCTTTATTGATAACGAACTCCAACGTAGCCATTGTTGTAGGAAAGTGAATTTCAGTCAGCCAAGTTTATGACAAACAAAACATAAGACTAAGTTTTCAAACTGTCAGATTAATTTGGGGTAGACAGCTTCTGAGTCTTGTGACTTGGCAAGGGAAGAGGCATATCAAGTTAGAAAGGGAGCGTGCAAAGTGTATATTCAATATAGTATGTGCACTTGTTGTATAGAAAGAAAAATCTCAACAGATGAGGATGAACAGACTGAAGTCGAAGAAATGGAACACGGTAGTTATTTCCACATAACTGGGGTTGCTGGTTACCTGGGGAGGAGCAGGGATTCTGTACCCACTTTTCTGTTGTTTACATTGGTTATTGTCAGAACACAATTCTGTGATTTAAAACAAAATAGAGATTTAATAAAAATAATGTTTGTATCCTGCCTGCTTCCCAAATGTATTTGTGGTACTTTGCAAAGTTGATATGCACAGAGTATTTTAGAACACGGATTTAATGGTATTTACTACATTATGTTTAGTATGTGCCAGGCACGATTCCAAGTACTTTTATAGATACGCCCTTTCAACTCTTACATTAATTGTGTGAAGCAAGTAGTATTATTGCCTCCAATTTAAAGAAGAGAAAACGGAGGCATACAGAGGTTAAAATGTCAAGGTTACTCAGCTCTAAGTGACAGAGCTGGGATTTGAGAGTAGGCAGTCCAGTTCTAGTATCAATACTAGATACTGCCTCACAGTTAAAATAAAGATAAAAAAAGAAGTCAGAAAATATGCAAAGGGGGAAATGACTGCTAGAAATCAAGGAAAAAATAATTACAAATTCAGTTCTGAGCATCTTGGCAGCCAAGATAAATGACAACTGATAAGTTACACAACTTTCAACATCTGAGAAGAGAAAACATACAAGTTCTTTGTAGGAAGCATTATTTTTTAGCTGGAATTTCTTATAGGATTCATACGTAAGAGACATAAAGGTCTTATGTCCTCAAAAATTGATCCGCCAGAGAGAGGCCTGGATGGAGGACACAGTGGCATGCTGTTGCCATGGCAGTGTGGTCCTGGCTGCTGCCAAGGCAGGTGCCGGGGTCTCCCTTGCCTCAATGTGAAGAGCTTAGAAAGAGGAGGAGAGCAGAACTCCCCTGGCCATCTCTGTGACCCCAGCTGCCACATTTTACACAGCCAGGAGGGAGATAGAGGGAGAGAAGGGAAGGACGATGCGGAGCGGAAATATTAATGGTGGGAGAGACGAAAATGAATGAAAATAAAGATACTGATTCAAAAGAAAGTGAAGAATACAAAGGTGACTCTGAAAAGGACCTGGAGTGGTTAACTAATGAAAATGAAAAAAGTGATGCCAGCATAATAGAGATGGCTTGTGAGAAGGAAGAGACTATTAACCAAGACTTCAAAGAGAATGGAACAGTAATAGAACACGCCAAACGGCTTTCTGATCCTGACAAATCTTTGCAGGCTGAGGTCCCACCTGAGAAGAAATGACTTGATTTCTGTTCCAAGCATTCAACCTTTGGATCCCATATCAGATTCAAATAGTGAAAACTCTTTCCAGGAATCCAAAACTAGAAAGCAGAAAGACTTGGAGGAGGAAGAGGATGAGGAAGTAAGGAGATATATTATGGAGAAAGTTGTACAAGCTAACAAGCTTCTACAGCATCAAGAAGCTGTGAATGATAAAAGGGAGCAAAAACTTAAGCTCAAGGACAAATTAGTTGATCTGGAAGTTCCTCCGCTAAAAGACACTAACACTTACAAAAATTATTTTGAAAATGAAAGGATTATGTTTGGGAAACTGTCACAGTTATGTATTTCCAAATATTTGGGACAAGTAAATGTGCTCCTGTCACTTACTAATGGAAGCTGTGAAATAAACAAGGATAGGACAATCCTGGTGGAGAGAGATGGAAAATGTCAACTTCTGAGTTTACAAGACACTGAGAGTCAGGGGGTTTTGCCTGCCAATAATAATGCAAACAGTACAGAAAATGACCCTCAGCAGTTGTTACCCAGATCTTCCAACTCCTGTGTCAGTGGCATCAAGAAAGAAGATTCTGCAGGAAAGATTGACGCTGTCACTCACTCATCAACAGGACAGCCGCTGGCTTATATCCCTCAGCCACCACTCAACTGCAAGACTTGTCTAATTCAGATCGAAGTAAAGGGAATGGGAAATCTAATCAGGACAGAGTCTGCACATATCTCACCAGTGACCTCAACGTACTGTCTTTCCCCTTGACAGAAAGAACTACAAAAACAACTAGAACAACAGACAGAAAAGCTGAAAAGAGAGGAAGAGCAACAGAAAATAGAAGAAGAGAAAGAAAAAAAAAGAGGGAGAATGACATGGTATTTAAAGCATGGTTGCAAAAGAAAAGAGAGCAGGTCTTAGAAATGAGGAGAATTCACCAAGCAAAGCAAATTGAAGACATGATCAGTAGAGTAAGCAAAACTTCTCTGAAAAATAAGTTCATACAGATATGAAAGCTGAACTTATTTACAGAAGGGAGTCTGGATATCAGACTAACAGCCTATGAAAGAAGTAGAAAAGTGGTTCAAGAACTACCCTTGCAAAAGATGCAACATGCAGATGACTTTCCAAGCAGGTTCTAAGAGGCCTTGTGAAAAGAAAATGATTCCCATTTTCTTCAGACTTTGATGGAACAGAAAATAGAAAAGGTCAATTCGTTTTTTCAAGATGTAACTTTGGTATTCAAACAGGACAAAGATACACACACACGCGAAAAAAAACCCTATAGACTGGTCTCACTTACGACTAGACATATAGAAATCTTATGTAAATCTTTAGCAAATTAAAGACACCAAATTATTTAATTTAAAAAAATGTTTAAATTGAAAATCCAAGAGAAAATTTTAAAAATCATCCATATCCTTACTAAAAAAAAGATATATATGTAAAGTCAAAGTCGAAAATTCAACCCCAAGCTCTTCCAGGCTCATCTCCAGTGATAACCAGTTTTAACAGTGTGGTGCAAATCCTTTTCTATCTTATTTATCGATTTACATGTCAAAAGTTTCATTATTCAGTTTTTTTCACTTACTTCATCATGGAGATCTTTCTAGGCCATTACATTTAAATCTCTCTTTTCAAATAGCTGCGTGGTATAACAGTGTTAATTTATTAAACCATTCTTCATTTGTAGATGTTTAGGTTGGTTCTAATGTTACGCTACTTAACAGTGCAGTAGTGAAGATGTACGTTCTATGGGAACATCTGTCATCTGGAGGACAGGTTCTTCAGAGGGGAATTTATAATTTTTGAAGGTTTAGAGTGAAATGTTTGGTTAAAGATGCAAAAGTAACCTTCCAAAAGGTAATACGAATTTATAGTTCCTCCAACAATGTGTGAGAGTGAATGGGCTAACACTGCATGTGGTGCATCAACTTATTTTTTTCTTCAAATTAATAATATACCTGCTTGTATATGAGCACGTGTGAGAAATAAGAAGAAATAGATACAGGACTCTACCCCTAGTTTTTGGCACAGAGTTCCTAAAACCTTTTTAATTTCTTGAGTGATAGGGATTCTACATGTATCTCTTGTTCTAATAATTGATCTTTTGTCCTGGCTTCTGACATAGAGCTCCTAATCCTTTGGAACTTCTTAGGTGATAGGACTCTCTTTGTTCTAATGAGATGACTCTTGGTGGGCTCCTGAATAGGGTCTGGTTGCCGGAAAGACTAAGCCGTGATTAGAAGCTTGGAACTTGCAGTTCTAACTCGTTTCTTCTAGGAAGGGGGAAGGGGCTAGAAATTGAGTTAAGAATCTCAATGACTATGTGATGAAGCCTTCATAAAAATCCCCAAGCTGCAGGATTCAGAGAGCTTCCAGGGTATGGGCAATGCGGTGTTGGGAGGGTGGCATGCCCCCAAGAGGGCATGGAAGCTTCACACCCCTCCCAAATATTTTGCCTTGTGTATCTCTCCTCTGTGTCTTTTGTCACATTCTTTATTAATAAACTTGTAAATGTTTTTTCCTGGAAAAAAAAATTGATCTGCCTAACATTTGGAAACATCTATCTAGTAATCCTTTCTTCAGCCTCAGGAAGCTTCCTCTGACAGCCCTTGTCACCTTAAAGGCTGGTCCCAAAGTCCCTCTGTTGTGTACCTTTAACACAGCCTGTGTACATCTCTAATCATTGTATTCACCATATTATTTTTATCTTTCTGTCTCTTACATTAGATCATAAGCAACCTGAGGACAGGGAATGTTCATTTTTTGTTCCTGGTACCCAGGACAGTGACTGACACAAAACAGATCATAAATGTCTGTTGAATGGTACATGTTGTCTATAGCGAACCTGATAGAAGCCAAAAGAACACAATATTGAATCAAGTTCAGTAAACGCTGTGAAAATGTACTCTAGAGCTACTTTTTGGATCCTAGCTTGAAAAAGTATAAAACCGAGAGGATCTGGGGCAGCGAATTCCAAGCTTCAGAATGACGATGGTTTCTGAAGTGCAGACTCCCAGCTACTTCCCAGAAATTTGGATTAGGAACATGCGCTGTAAGGCCCTGGAAACTATCATTTTTCGGAGCCCCAAAGCAATTCAGATACACATGTAGTCAGTTTTGGGACTCACTGTTCTTGGATAATTCCATATCCACAGAATATGAGAGCTTGAAAGCACCCTTTTAGTACTTGGATACAACTTTCTCATTTTATAGATGAGGAAACTTGGGCTCAGAGAAATGAAGCACCTTGTTCAGAATCAGACTGGTAGTGGTGATAGCTGAGCCCAGGCTAGAAGCCAGGTGACCTTGTATGTGAAGGGAGATAAATTGCAATAGGAAAACTCAGATGACGGGACTGGCATGGCCTACCTTTCTGGTGTTCATAACAGCTTGATCCAAAGTCAATGACTTTAACAGAGACTTGGCCCTTTTGGTATAGCACTATATTTTCCTAGAGAGAAGAAAAGACATATGTCAAGCTACAGTAATGCTGCCCTAGGCCCTCTGCTTACCTTAATGCTCCCCATCCTTCAGGGCCCAGTTCAAATATGACCACCTCCACGGGCCTCCTCCCACATCCTCTCCAAAATCCCATCATCCTCCCCTTTGACTTCCCATTTGATTTGTGGTCGGTATTTCTCTTTTGGACCTCATAGTCACTGCTTTGCAGTTTCGTTTGCATATATTTTGTCACTTTCCCGCTATGGATTCTGCAACTCCAGAAGACTGTGACTTTGTTTTCATCTTCTTTGGCACCTGGTTCTAGGCTTTGCTTGCATGGCCTTAGAAATGCCATTGACTGAATTTGTTTGACATTCCCATTAAATGCCCCCCTTGACATACATACTGCCATGACAATAGAGCACAAAAAAAAAAAAAAAAAAAAAAAAAAAAAGGTCAAAGGCAATGCTTTGATTGGAGTTTGTGATTCTTACGCAGCCTAGGGAATAGAATGGATATTTCCAGAGTGTTTCCACGGCAGGACGGAGGTGGTACTCACGGGCTTGAGATCGCAGTGAATGATTTTCTCTACAGAAAGCATTTGCAAGCACTTCAAGACAGAGAGAGTGAAACGCCGAACTATCGACAGACTGAAGCCTTGAAAGTTGTTTTTCTTCATCAACTCGTACAAGTTGATTCTGGAAAAGAGAGGGGAAAAGTGATGCCCGTGGGTGTAAGAAAATATAGAAGGCTGAATTGGAACCTGCAAACAATCTTGTATCACCTGGTTTCACTCTAGTAGCAGGCAAGCCTCAGACCAGGATGCAGGGCTTTCATGCCGTTATAGACTCAGCTTTCCCGCTGAATCATGGTGGGCCCGGGGTGAAACCGTGTCAGACTCTCAGATGTCCCCTCATCTCTTATGTGACAAGACCACTGAAGCACTTTCTTATGCAGGTGGGTTAAGAGGTTGGCCCAAACTTCTGAAATAGTCATAGTTCCTCAGGCCCTTGGGAGGGACCCAGGAAACCCACCAGTCACTCAAACAAGCAGCCACTGCTGCCCAGGCCTAATAAGGGCTGTCTAAGGACATCAGGTTCCTGACAAGTAAGGAAGAAGAGAGTGGGCAGATGGGGGCTGAGGCCAGAGGGAGCCCCTGCTCCTCCCAAAGTGTGGCTGTTTGGTCTCACCTAATTGTTCCCTTGAGAAATGCAAGCTCGCTCTTGCCAGAGAATCTGAAATTCTCTAGGGTGACAGGAGCCTACTGTATGATATGACGTCTACAGACTTATGAATGTTAGAAACTAACATTAATACAATGCATTTGAAGAAGAAACATTTATTTGTGAACTGCCAGATGAAACTTCTGTGCAAGCTGTGAGATGGGGAGAGAAGGGAAAGAGCATGACCCTAAAATGGCTTTTCAGCAACCTTCTGCTGGTTCCTCCTCATCTTCCATTCCTAAGATCATCTAGCTTTGGTAGTATTTAGCAAGCCACTCGTTCTTAATGTTTTTTTAGAGATGGGGTCTTGCTATGTTGTCCAGGATGGTCTCAAACTTTTGGACTCAAGTGACCTCCCAACTTGGCCTCCCAAGATGCTGAGATTACAGGTGTGAGTCACCACGCCCAGCCAGAGCCATTCATTTTTATTTATTTATTTTTTTTTTTGACAGAGTCTTGCTCTGTTGCCCAGGCTGGAGTGCAGTGGCACAATCTCAGCTCACTGCAACCTCTGCCTCCTACATTCAAGTGATTCTCCTGCCTCTGCCTTCCAAGTAGCTGGGATTACAATCACACACCACTACACCCAGCTGTTTTTAGTAGAGATGGGGTTTTTAGTAGAGATGGGGTTTCACCCTTTTGGCCAGGCTGGTCTTGAACTCCTGACCTCAAGTGATTCACCCGCCTCAGCCTCCCAAAGTGCTGGGATACAGGCGTGAGCCATCACACCCGGCCGCCATTCATTCTTGAGGGCTGCAAAGGAGATGTGAGACATGGCTCTGGCCCCATCCTGACTAGTCACCTGGGCAACTCCCTCATCTCTCTGGGCTATGGATTCCTCGTGCACACCCTGGCCCTCTGACCTCCCAGAGCTCTTTTAAGCACAGTGACATCCTAACTGTGCACTGTAATTCATGGCCAAGAAAGGCAGACTGAGCTGTCCATTTGGCCACAGAGAAGATAATTTACCTCTGCATATCAGAGACTCGACCACGCTTTGTAATAACCGGAAATGGTGAGGAGAGTGTCACCTTACCTGCTAATTCAAATGTATCTGGTTGCTAGAGTGTCACCATCAGCAGTGGTGTCCTGGGAGCACTGAGCTACCAGCTTGCTGAATCCAGTAACACTCTGAGAGCTCACCCCTGCTTATTCTCCTTTGCTAAATGCATTCTGGGTTTCTAGTTTTATATAAATTGCATCAGATGGTCTTCCCAGAGAGAAAAATAATGAAACTAGCATGCCCTTGCGATTGGCCTGCCTTGTCAGCTCCAATATTCAGCCAGGCCATGCCAATCTATTTAAGTCAGGCTCTGCTCTCCTACCAAAAATATCTGCTCTTGTCCTTATTGACTCAAAATCAAAACCGTTTTCCCACTCTGAGCAGCCAGCTGCCTATCCCTTTAGGTTTCAGCCTCTGCACAATCAGGCCAGAAAGCCCACGAGTGGGGAATATGATAGCAAACAAAGAAAAGTCCTTTTTGACTATTTTGGTTTAGCTCTTAAGGAAAGAGGCCTTGTTTTGGTCATGTCACCTGGCCCAGTACCCACCCCAGGGCAGTACATCACGGGGAGGCTGGCAGGTGACAGGCATACCAAGATTGTCTGCTTTCATCCCAGCCTCCTTGCTCCTGGGCCTTCTGGATAACTAAGTGACTGTCATGAACATTCTAGTTATTAAATATGCACATCCAGAAAAATCTAGTGTTCTGACCTCAAACACTATCACTTAGGTAACTTTTCCAGAGGAAATGAGTTAAGAAGAAAAGGCAGCTGACCCCAGGAGCTCAAAGGTGATGCAGAAGTGATTGCGAAAGTAGAAAAAGTCCTTCATATGCACCACATTGTAGGTGTCGTCTTTGTCCTTCTTTCTGAGGGCTTCCAGGATCTTCAGCTCCACCAGGGCCTGCTGGTGAAATCTGAGGGGATTGGGAGTGGCAGGCAGGGTGGGAAATGGAGACAGAAACATCAGTGTCAGGTCCCACTGCAGCAGTCAGCCCCTCCCCATGACCCCAGCAAGACTGTCTAGTGGCAGGAAGCGCTAAAAACACCATACTGTCGCCTCCTCTTTGCCCTGTCATGGAATCAGACAGGTAGAAAGAGAAAAGGGAAAACAAAAGGGAAGATTGGAGGCTGAGGCAGAGTCAGGAAGGGCTGGCATTCTGCAGGGGCCAGAGTCACACAGTCCCTCTTCTGTGGCCTATGTCATCCCCCAAGCCACACCTCTTCTTGTTCCTGATGATTTTCAGGGCCACCAGCTCATTGTTTTTGTGATCCAAGCACTTGGCCACCTGTCCAAAGGACCCCTTCCCGATCATCTCCAGAACCTCATAGCGGTAGGCAATGTGATCATGCAGGACCTGTGGAAGCCAGGCCGGAGGTGAAGAGCAAAGCCATGGGCTCCCTGGCCTTCCTGGCACGGGGCCCTGGCATTCCCACCCCCAGATTACGGCTCACTCCTGGGGGCATTTTCTAACTGCACTGGGCACTTATGGGACTCTCGCCCTCATCTCATTGTGACTGCAATGGGGAGCTTGTTGGCTGGATTCTGGGCCACCCATGTGGTGCCAGGGAAAGTCCCACAGGCTTGATCCATGTCAAGCAGCACAAAGAACACTGGATGGTTTTAGGAAACTTGGGATCTAGTCCCAGTATTGTAGTTCTAGTCCTCCAGTTTTCTACATGTTTTAGGATCTATAAAGTAAGAGGGTTGGACAAAGCGGCCCTGAAAGTCCCTTTCGGTTTGGACATTTTATGAGACTTGAAGTTAAGCAGCATCTCTGGTTTGGAGAAAGTTTTTTTTTTGTTTGTTTTTGTTTTTGTTTTGTTTTGTTTTGAGACGGAGTCTCGCTGTGTCACCCAGGCTGGAGTGCAATGGCCGGATCTCAGCTCACTGCAAGCTCCGCCTCCCGGGTTCATGCCATTCTCCTGGCTCAGCCTCCCGAGTAGCTGGGACTACAGGCGCCCGCTACCTCGCCCGGCTAGTTTTTGTATTTTTAGTAGAGACGGGGTTTCACCGTGTTAGCCAGGATGGTCTCGATCTCCTGACCTCGTGATCCGCCCGTCTCGGCCTCCCAAAGTGCTGGGATTACAGGCTTGAGCCACCGCACCCGGCCTCTGAGAAAGTCTTGTTTCTGACCCCTGATGTGTCTCTATCAATCAGAGAAGGCGTTAGGTCTGCTCTGCCTCTTCCTGGCCAAATTTGATTCTCCTTTGGGCTTACTGGGATTTAATGCTATCCTGGAGTTAGCAGTACAGAACTTGGACCTTTCTTGATGAAGAGAAATATTTCAAGAGCCAGAATCACCCATGTCTCTCCCTATGTTAGAAACTAGAGAGCAGGGGGTTAATCAAAACCACAGGAAATTTTCTATTAAAAAGACTTCAGCTTTAGACAAGCAACTTGAGACAACCATTCTGAGCTGCAGTGCTGTTGTCTGTAAACTGAAGATGCTGGATAAGATTATCTCTAAGGTCCTCAAGCTCTGTGGGTCTCTGATTTCTAGTGTTACACTCATGAGTTTGGGAGAGGTGAAGGATTAAGTGTTTGTGTACAAGTCCTCAGGATGTGTTTGAGAATGTGCACTGGGGGTCTGTTCATATGGGGGGAATCTAGACTGAATTTGAACACGTACAACTTTCCTGATCTATGGATGTAGGTTAGTCTACTTGTAAGGATCTGTCATGAGAATGTATGGGAAAAGGACAGGGACAGGATCCACACACATGTGGCTATAAAATTACATATGTGTTTTCTTAGCATTTGTGCTTGCCTTCTGCATACTACCACTTAGTGTCATAATTGTTCATTCACATGTCAACTTTGACATTGATTATGGTTACCTGAAAGCAAGAACCATTTTGTATTCATTTGTGATAGCTTCCTTTATATTTCCAGAGTCTAGTAGATGCCCAAGTTTATGATAGATTATCAATACACAGGCATTCAATTAACATTTGTCGACAAAAAGTGAGAATGCAGCTGTGTTGCTTGCTTGGGAATTTGGTTATGTGCAGTATGTATTTGTGTGTGTACTGGAATGCAATAAGGGTGGTGATTTTTAGCTTACAGAGAACACATATTATCCCTTTCTTCCCCACAACGCCCTTCCCCCACAAAAAAAACAAAAGCCTTTTCTAAGATTTGAGACTGAAGAACTGAGTTCCAATGAATTAATTTAAAAGTGGTACTGACACCCTTAGGGAATTCCCGGAGACCCTAGGCTCAGGTAGGGTGGAGCAGAGGAGGGAGCAGGGAGGGAGGGGTTGAGGAGGTCTAGCTGAATCAGAGTTAAGATTTATACTGGAGATTCCCAGCCGGGCGCAGTGGCTCACACCTGTAATCCCAGCCCTTTGGGAGGCCAAGGCAGACGGATCACCTGAGGTCAGGAGTTTGAGACCAGCCTGACCAACACAGTGAAATCCTGCCTCTACTAAAAATACAAAAATCAGCCAGGCGTGGTGGCAGGCGCCTGTAATCCCTGCTACTCTGGAGGCTGAAGCAAGAGAATCGCCTGAACCCAGAAGGTGGAGGTTGCAGGGAGTCGTTCACACCACTGCACTCCAACCTGGGCAACTCCATCTCAAAAATATATATATATATACTACTGAAGATTCCTAACCAAGGATCCACTAACCCCCTATAATTTTATGTATGTGCAGGTTGTCTTTTCTGGGATGAGGACCTATAGCTTTTATCAGGCTCCCAAAGGGATTCTTGACTGAAAATATTGAACCCAGGCTCTAGAAGGCACTGTGTGACAGAAATGAAATCCTTGCATCTCAAAGTGTGGTCCAAGGATCAGCAGCACAGGCATCACCTGGAAGCTCAGGCCCTAGCCCCAGACCGGCTGGATAAGAACTTGCATTTTAACAAGATCCTGCAAGTGGTTTGTGTTCATAGTAATGCTAGACTAACATGGCCCTCAATGCTGTTAATAAAATCTGCCTCTTCTATGAGCCCTCAGGCTCATCTTGTCTCTTAAATCCAAGTTGCAATGAAATGTTCTGAAGAGGAAATTCCTGACAGCCCACAGTCTAGTGCACTAAGCATCACACATCCCAACATGCTCAGCCCTGGGAATCACTGCCCAGCTTTCACCTTCAGGCTGGGAAGAGGCACCGCCCTGGGGAAACCAAGGGCTATAGTCAGAAGAGGAGGAGGAAGAGGAGCTGTTGGGATCAATTTTTAAAAAACAGAATGAAATTCAGCTCTATGCACCAGGGACTACAGTGACAAAAGCTTTTTTGTCTGTGGGGGAAATGGCATCTATTATAAAAGAGAAAAGAGTCCAGGTATGGGCTTGTATTGAGGAGACAAAAAAGGAAATGTTGGGAAAACTTCTCCTTATTTCAGTCTGGCCTTTTCCAGTGGGCTATGCAGGGAAGGAGGCCTGTGGGAGCTCACCCAGGATGCAAACCAGCTACCCCAAGTACGCTTGGGGGAAAGTCAGTCTTCCATCAGTAGAGTATTTTGCATACTAAATTGTATGTTTCCCCATTTTCAAGCATGGTATTTCTTTGGTTTGGCACTACCAGAATACTTCAGGACATCTAGTCTCCAACATGTCAGCACCAAATACTACAAAATACCCCTGCTTTTTTCCTTTCTAGACTACCTGTTGTCCCCGGGCCCCTGGAGGTTCCCATGGCCCCCACCCCCATCACCTTCAGATAGGAGCCTTGCTCATCATCAAAACTTGTCTTGCTAAATTTCTCAGGAGCCAGGTCGAGCTTCTTGGCTTCAAGCCCCAGGAACCACAGCTCCGTGTAGCCCAGGATTTCACTTTGCTCATATGGAGACAGCTGATTCTTAAAAAGCTTTAGGGCCTCTGTGAAAAACACTACAATTGTGAGTTAAGTTGAGGCAGCATAGGATTTGCCCAGGATGCAGATGATGGCATCCTTCTAGGTCACGAGCCATCAGCCTGTTTCCCAGCTGGGTGGCTCACTGAGGACCATGCATCTGGCATCTCACAAGATGGAAGTATGACAAAGATAACTGTCAAGGTCTCGCACTTAGTTCAACAAATCAAGAAAAGAACACAAGGACAGGGAAAGGGAGAGCTCAGTCCCCATACACCTGGGGGTTAGAGCAGCGTGGGTAAAAATTCCAGGAGTAAAATTAGTGTCAACAATAGTATATCATTTAGGTGGCAAGTTGCCCAAGTTAATGTGGAATTAAGCTATAATTAGTTGAGAGGCTTTGAAAACTGTAATGTCTGCAGGGCCAGACAGGTAACATAAAGGCAACATTAAAGGCCCAGGAACCTTCACGCTCAAATCTGCAGCTGAATCAGGAAGGACCTCAGATTGCAAGGAGAGATTATGAGTTAGGACTTTTGTACACTGGCCAGATCACATCGGCACCCTGGTGTGTGATCAGGGGTAAAATTCACAGTAATTGATAAACTACAGCATTCTCAGAGAAAAGAAACTAGGATTAGGACGGGGACACCATATTATCTGACAAACTGCTGAAGCGTTAGAGAGGGAACTGCAAGGAAAAAGAAAAAGACTTACAGGGGACAAGACTTCTGTTTTCATATAAGTGAAGGGCAGTCATGTATACGCTGAATAAGGCATGTTCTTTGCCCAGAGGACAGAGCCAAGGCATAAGACAGCAGGGGGGCAGACGGCAGCTCTGTAAAGGCAGAACCAGCTCAGGACTGAAATGACCTCTTCGTGCAGAGTTCCCAGAGTTGTTTAAGAACAACAAGCACCACTTTCAGTTTCTAGGTTGTGGTAGAAGAGCTGTGAAGCATCTGATGATGGCACCCATAGTGGGTGCTTGGTGGGTTTGGGTGGTCTTCCTTTGCGTCCTGATAGGTTATGAGTCTCTGAACCCCATTAGAAGTCTAGCCACTGGCCAAAAACCCATGTGTAATCTTTCAGGCCTGACCACAAGGCAGTCCACAAAGGCTTCACCTGGCAAGCCTCATGGGTAAAGATGCCTCCCTGCAGCAGAGCTGGTGCACAGCCAGTGCATTGCAGTCTCTGAAGGAAGCTACAGCCACGGACAGAGACCCCTGGCTGACCATGCTCTTCTACGCATCTGCATTTCTAACCAAGATCCGCCCCCAGAGGCTCCTCTCCAACACCTCCTTACCAAGAGGAAGGAGCAAGCTTCAACACCCTTTGCTCTGATCTCTGTATTCAGTACCTTTCCACTCCTAGCTCTTCCACTCTCTCAGTGCCTTCCGCCTGGCCCCTGGGTCCATAAAATGACAGGAACCTTCTGTCTGGCTCCTTAGGCAAATGAGACACTTCCTTCTGTCTGCACGGGTACATCCCGCCCTTGCCCAGAGTCACTCCATAGGGGAAAATTCAGCCTCCTATTCACCCTCTTGCTTACACTAACACAGTCAGAGGTTCAATGCTTAACTTCTACTTTCCTCGTGGTTTGCTGCCTTCATTGACGACTCTGACACCTGGCAGCTTAGCTCACTCCAGCACAGCTTAGCTCTTGACACCCTGACCTTCCATAACCACCTCCAAACCCTGCTACTACCCCCAAAGGCGTACCTGCCGCTGTCAGAGGCACCTTGTGCTTCTTTGGTGACTTCTCCTGTGCCTTGGGATCCTGGGTTTTAATGCTAAGATGGAAAGGTATTTCTGAAGCCTTGAGCTCTGAAGCCG
Organism: Rhinopithecus roxellana; assembly: GCF_007565055.1. Lineage (NCBI taxonomy): Eukaryota > Metazoa > Chordata > Mammalia > Primates > Cercopithecidae > Rhinopithecus > Rhinopithecus roxellana. Next base: position 4,677,088 of record NC_044558.1, read on the forward strand.
GCATCTGATTGTGAGCTTGAGTCTCCTGTCCAGGAAAAGAGGTTTGCAATAAATAACTACTTAAGATTCTCCTGGCGGCCATAACCATTTATTTAACCAAAGACACCCACCTCCAGCCAGGCTCTTTACCTACCTCTCCAGGGAGAAAACAGCAATTAAGAGACAGTAGGTTCTCCCTATCTCTCTCCCAAAGGAAGTATCTGTCTGACTCACACTGTTCCTGGGGAGACCCCTGGACCTTACAGTATGCTGTTGACAACCCCAGCAACATCTCGCTGTGCGAAGAGATGGGAACAGTTTTTCACTGCTGCTCTTAAGAAGGTGAGTTCCCAGCTAGACAAAGTGACTTGCCCAGGAGCACGTGAAATTATGTGTGTGTGACACCTCTTTCTGTTGACATCTTGTCACCTATTATCTCATTTGGTCCCTACACAAAAGAAGCAGGAGGACATGGGAGGAAACTAATATTTTGTATGGTTCCACCTTTCATGCACAGCATTTCATTATTCCTTTCCTCGATGAATCCTCCTGACAGCTCTACAGAGGGACCATTTCATAGCTAAGAAAAGGTTAAGGACTTATTTGCTCAAGCTTATAGTCATTGTAAAGAATGAGAACAGGACCAGAACCCAACTCTTCAGCAGATACTGTGCTTTTCCCCACCATCCTGGGCCTTTCTAAAACCTTGGACTAAAACCTTCTCAGGGTCCCGTCCATCTGCGCTCACCTGATACAGCAGGGATGACTTCAGCAGGACTTTCTTGCTAATGTGTGGGAAGCTTACCATATTCTTCTTCCCCTTGGTGTCCACAAAGGGGAGTGAAGTAACACTGGTGTTCTGTAGAAGGAGAAACTGCATACATTACAAAAGCCTTAGGCAAGAAAACATCTCCAGGGGTCATTTCTTTCTTTTTTTTTTTTGAGATGGAGTCTCACTCTGTCGCCCAGGGTGGAGTGCAGTGGCCAGATCTCAGCTCACTGCAAGCTCTGCCTCCCGGGTTCACGCCATTCTCCTGCCTCAGGCTCCCGAGTAGCTGGGACTACAGGCGCCGCCACCTCGCCCGGCTAGTTTTTTGTATTTTTAGTAGAGACGGGGTTCACCGTGTTAGGCAGGATGGTCTCGATCTCCTGACCTCGTGATCCGCCTGCCTCGGCCTCCCAAAGTGCTGGGATTACAGGCTTGAGCCACCGCGCCCGGCCGGGATCATTTCTTCTAGCCCCCCTTCCCAACCCCCAACAAAAAATGAGCCTAACCCCAATCTGGACATAAACCTATTGTTAAAGTTCTTGGCAAGAAATGCAGATTCCAGAGCAGCAGAGTCAACAAGCACATGGGCTCTGGGTTTGAGTCCCTGCTCTACCACTTACTAGCTATAGACTTTCAACAGCTCACACTGACTCTTCCTCGAAACCTCAATTATTTCATCACTACCATGGGAACAAAAATGGGGCCTACCTCATAAGGCTTTTGTGAGGTAAATGAGTCAATATATAGACTGTAAGTGCTGGCCATTATTATCATTACTCCAATATCTTACCACCCCAACGCAGGGAAGTTCTTCCTGTTATATCACGCAGATCTTCCTCAGTGCAACATAAGCTTCCATTTCCTCTATGACTATATTATTGACTTGACCTACTCACTTGGATCCCTGCCCTCCTCCACTGAGTGACTGACTAATTAATCAGGAGAGAGGTCAAAATAGCTAAAATTTGGAAGCAACGTAAGTGTCCATCAACAGATGAATGAATAAAGAAAATGTGATCCTTAAACACAATGCAATACTATTCAGTCATAAAAAAAAGAATGAGATCCTGTCATTTGCAACAATATGGATAGAACTAGAGATCATTAGGCTAAGTGAAATAAGCCAGGCACAGAAAGAGAAATATCACATGTTCTCCCTTATTTGTGGGATCTAAAAATCAAAACAATTGGATTAAGGGAGAAAGAGATTAAAAAGATGGTTATTAGAGGCTGGGAAGGGTAGTGGTTGCGGGAGAGGTGGGGATGGTTAATAAGTACAAAAACATAGATTGAATAAGACCTTGTGTTTGATGGCACAACAGGGTGACTATAATCAATAGTAATTTAATTATATTTTATTGTATGTAACACAAAGGGTAAATGCTTGAGGGGACGAATAACCCATTTTCCATGATGTGATTATCACACATTGCGTATCCCTATTAAAACATCTCATGTGTCCCATCAATATATGCACCTACTATGTACCCACAAAAATTAAAATAAAAACATTTTTAAAAATCGTGTGGCAACGGTGATGTGGATAGAGTGCTGTCATCATGTTAGGATACATGTCATGATGAACTGGCCAAAACTGCCTGTTCAAAGCTACCCTGGCCACCCGCCTCTCCTCATTCTCTCCTAGAGAAAAGGAGCTGAACATCACTCCCTACCTTACGAAAGACTTGGGTCATTCTGGAGTTCTTGGTGTTGGAAGGTGGCTTCTGGACTTGAACTGAACGTTTACTTCCAACCTGGATCAAGCGGAAGAAAATAGGAACAGTGCTTGGCATGGCTTCATCCCACACTGCATATTGTTGTTTCATTACAGTAAACAAACTATGCTTGAGGCCAGCTCTCCTGACCCCTAAGCTAGGAAGAGCCAAGAGAAGCTCCAATAGGTACTCAATGAATGCATGAATGGATGATTATCCAAACAAATGACCTTTCCCAAAGTGTTCATCCTGGATGGGCTTGGCCTATGGTTTTCATGCTTTAAAAAAATCAGTATGACCTTTTCTTCCAGTAAAATCTTAACTAGAGACCCTGTATATGGTAAGGAGTAACAGTTGAGCTGCTCTTGCTCTTTAGAAAAGAAAATGGCCATTGCCTTGCCTGGAAGTCTTTTCACCCTGAATGTGGCTCTGACGGTGGCATAGTGGAATCCGCCCGGTGGAACACAGGCACCCAGCCTGTGACCTGATCAGAAGAGACTTCACATCTAGAAAGGGTGAGGAGGAGAAGACCAAAATACTAGAGCAGTGTGTCCCAGAGGGTGATAAGCACACCACAGAGGAAGGGGACATAATATGTGTAGTGCACAGATAGTTACCTAAGGGGTATGGATTTACTGTAATATCCATTTGAAAAACTGTAATGAGCACATTGAACCTGCAACATTGTGGTTGTTATTATTTAGGATGAGATTAAAATTTAAGTTAAAAAAAAATAAGGCCAGACACGGTGTCTCACACCTGTAATCCCAGTGCTTTGAGAGGCTGAGGTGGGACGATCGCTTGAGGCCAAGATTTCCAGGTTATAGTGAGCTATGATCGTGCCACTGCACTCCAGCCTGAGCAACAGAGAGAGACCTTGTCTCTACACAAAAAATAATAATAAAACAGAGTGTGTGGACTACGTAGGCGTGGCAAAAACTGTGAAGCTGGCACTCCAATGACTGAAGCTTAGCAAACAACAGGCTACAGCTTGAATCGAAGTTCTGGTCTTTGAAGCCAAAACAGGCGTTCTCCTTCTTCCAGACCTCCCCTATGGAATTGAAGGATGTTTATCCAAAGCTGACACACAGCTGGTATCAGACCCACCACTGTAAAAATGTGGCTGCATTGAAATAACAACTGGGTACAACACTTAATATCATCCAGCACAGCTAAGTCCCGCACAGCACGGTAATGATGAGGACTGTTTGGGACAGTCAATCTTGACCTCCTGGAACAGGGAGGTAGTCTGAGGGAGAGAGGGTTGCACAGAGCATGGGACATGGTCTCAGACCATGATAATTCGCTAATGTGCTATATTTAGGATTCCACTATTGAATGGAAAATGATATCTGAGCAAATATTGCAATTGCAAATCTCAGAGTCTCCATTTCTCATCAAGTAGGTATGTGGGGATGAATATTCATTAGCATCGTCCGTAACAGGCTGACATTGAGGATGCGGCAGGGAGACTGGACAGATACATAAAAGGTACATGAACAGAATACAACCCAAACTAAATACAAAAAAAGGGCACGAACAGTGAGTATCAACAAAGAAGGAAAAGATCACCGTGAACGCAATCAGACCAGAAGGATGGTGGTAGAGGCGGTGCTTTTCTGAATGGGTGAGGCTTGGTCTGGGCTTTAACTGAGAGGACGGGTAGGAAGCATGCTTGCTCAGTGAAACACCACCATCCAGGCGTGCCCCAGGGCTCTTCACTGCTCATGCTGGGTAAGCAGGAACAGGGGGTTGACAGCGGGCCATGGAAAGCACTGAAAGACTAAGAAGCAGTTACTCAGTCCTGTGATCCTGCTCTTCTTCTTGCCTCAAAGATTCTTCCAGCAACACCTCCCTTCTGCCTCCCCAAGCCAGAAGGATGCACAGAATCACTGAGTTGCGACGGACCTTGGAGATGCATTCATTCTTAACGCATTTACTGAACATATCTATGTGCCTGCCAGGCAGTGTGCTAAGCACAGATCACACAGTCCAGGCTCCCTAGCAGTAGAGCCCAGAAACCTGTATTTCAAGCTTCCCCAAGTGAGTTCTGGGCGGGCAGATTTGGGAGTCACATTCTAATACAATCCCCTCCTTTGGAACTGGTCTCTCCTACCTCTGAACTTTTGTTTTTCTTTGTGTCATTGATGTTTATGTATCCTTTTTAACTTTTTACAAATTCTTCTCATCTTCCCCCAGGAAATTCCCTGGCAACAAACATTAGGCTTTCCACAATGTGCCAGCCCTGGAACTTCAAGACCAGTCCCTCTGGCTAGGTCATCGGGGGGTGGGGGGGTCCCACAGAACCTACCCTGTGTGTCAGTGTCCACGCCATCATTACAAGAACCTGAAGTGAGCTGGGACCAGCTCCAGAGCCAATCGTGGATTTGTTGCATGTCTCAGGAGGGAGTAGGATTTCACTGAGTGTCATGTTCTCTGACACTGCTTCTTTGTATGATGTCACAGGGAAGTGCCTCAATTGCAAATTCATATTAATGAACACAAGCTGACAACCATCTCACTTTCAAAAGTGAGAGTCAGGGCCGGCCGGGTGCACACTGACGCCTGTAATCCCAGCACTTTGGGAGGCCAAGGCAGGTGGATCACCTGAGGTTGGGAGTTGGAGACCAGCCTGGCCAATGTGGTGAAACCCCATCTCTACTAAAAATACAAAAATTAGTCCGGCGTGGTGGCAGGCGCCTGTAGTCCCAGCAAAGGTTCTGTGACTGAAGTACAGAGCATGGGGTAGCGGATGGGTTACACATATTAATACAAGAGGGAATGGTCACAGAGGATTCCTGGAGAAAGTGCTGCTATGGCTGAGGCCCAAATGCGGGTGAATGATGGGGACATGGACTGGGTCACATGGCGTTGGAGTGGGTGATGGGAGAACATTCCAAGCAGAAACAGAGCAGGAGTGAAAGTGCTGACATGTAGAACAATGCCGGTTTGAAAATGGCAAGACTTGCAATGGCCGGAGCCAAAAGGCAGGAGTAGCAGTTGAGGAATGAGAATTGCTTGAACCCGGGAGGTGGAGGTCGCAGTGAGCTAAGATCGTGCCACTGCACTCCAGCCTCGGCCATAGAGAAAGACTCCATCTCAAAAAAAAAGTGAGAGTCAGAACGCTTTTTCAAACTTCAGATTGTCACGATTTCTCGCTGTGAGTGGCATGATTATGTAAGCATAAAGATACCCCTTCACCATTCTTTGCCCACCACATCCCTAGTTCAAGCCCCTGTTGCAATGGTCTCCTAAGGAGTTTTTCTGCCTCTCCCCAGTCCATCCCATCCTCTACCTTCCTCCTGAGTGGCCTCAGAAATTAAACATGAGCATCTGATCACATTAGTAAGTTGCCTACATCTCCTAGCAACTTCCCAGGGAGCAGAAGTCCTGACTCACAAAGCGCCCCCAGCCTCATCCCTTGTCACAGCCCTACCCCTGCCTTTTGGCTCCTGCCGTTGCAAGTCTTACCATTTTCCAACACGGCACTGTTCCATATCTCAGCACTTTGGCTCTTGCTCTGCTTCTGCTTGAAATGTTCTCCCGTCACCCACCCCACCGCCAAGTCACCCAGTCCATGTCCCCATCGTTCACCCGCATTTGGGCCCCAGCCATAGCAGCACTTTCTCCAGGAATCCTCTGTGACCATTCCCTCTGGTATTAATATGTGTAAGCCACCCGCTACCCTGTGCTCTGTACTTCTATCATGGCACCTGCAAAGGCTTGTTAGACAAAGTTGTTTTACTGGTTTCTTCTTCTGGTCTATAAGACTCTTTTCTATTTTATTTTATTATTTCATTTTATTTTATTTTATTTGAGACGGAGTTTTGCTTGTTGCTGGAGTGCAATGGGGCCATCTCGGCTCACTGCAACCTCCACCTCCCAGGTTCAAGTGATTCTCCAGCCTCTGCCTCCTGAGTAGCTGGGATTACAGGCACCTGCTACCACTCCTGACTAATTTTATGTTTTCAGTAGAGATGGGGTTTCTCCATGTTGGTCAGTCTGGTCTCGAACTGCTGACCTCAGGGGAAACTCCCACCTCAGCCTCCCAAAGTGCTGGGATTACAGGCGTGAGCCACTGTGCCCGGCCAAGACTCTTTAATAAAAGACTTGGGTCTTACCTCAAAGCCTAAGGTGATATCTTGCATTACAGATTGAGCATCCCTAGCCTGAAATGCTCCACTTTTGAGTGCCAACAATGACACCACTCATGCGCACAAACTTTGTTCCATGCACAAAATTACTCAAAATATTGTATAAAGTTGCCTTTAGGCCATGTGCATAAAGTGTATGTGAAACACAGATGAATTCTGTGTTTAGAGTTGGGTCCCATCCCCAAAATATCTCATTACGTATATGCAAATATTCTTCAATCTGAGAAAGTCTGAGACTCAAAACACTTTTGGTCCCAAGCGTTTGGGATGAGAGATACTCAGCCTGTAGCAGGCAATTCAATACCTGCTAAAGGAGGAGGAAAAGAAGGTGAGAGGGAAGGAAGGGAGGGAGCAGGACGTTTAAGGACCTAGCACTTGTCCTGAAAGATCCAAGACGACTCTAGGCTGCCCAGGGAGACAGCTGAGCTTTGAGTTCAGTCCTTCCCCCTCCTGGTGGCCAGTCCACCCTTGCCCTGTTCTAGCCTCATTCCTTGCTCCTAGTGGTTTCTGTTCCCACCAGGAAACAGTGCTGCCCTGCTCGCCGGCCCTTCTTTTGGAGGGAAAGTCTCTAATCAGTGAATTCACACCAGAGAATCTTTTCTGCTCATGCCCCTCTCAAAGGCAACGGCAATTTCCAAGAGAATACCTGGAAAAGGAAGTGCTTTGTTCCAAATAAATGCATTGCTACTCAAAGGAGACAAGAGATGGTTCATGGTAGGAAAGAAGAACCTGTCTGGCAGGAGCCTGTTCCCATTACAAATGGCACTGACCTGACCATGTAATGTCTGTGTCAGAGTGGATGGAAGAGGTCCCCTGAAGGGTGGAATTCCCAGTCCCATGTCCCACTTCAGTGTCTTGTCCCTAGGTGCTCTGCCTTCCCCTCTATTCTGCCTTCTCATCAGGTCAGGCCCTGACCCCCAGCAAGCACAGCCTCTCTCACCTTGGCTATAAAGCTCCGTTTACCCAAGGACCGCAGGGGAGTATATGTCCTGCCCTTTCACGCCAAGACCCAAAGGATAATAGGACTGGTCCCTATTTAGAGCTAACTACAGCAGAACTCCAGAGGCACTGGCTCATCTTATTACCTGGGACCGAATGCTGGATCTCCTCATCTGGACAGTTCAGGGAAGATAGCAACTGGACTCTCTGCAAGCCTCAGGCCACCCAGCCTTTTCAGAAAGTCACACCTCCATCACACCATCCCACCTCAGTCATACTTCACAGGCGATTTTCCTATTTTCTCAGCTGACTCCTCCTTGTCTCTTTCTCTTTCCCATTAAAAAAAAAAAAAAAATCCCCAAGTGCCTGGTGGTTTGATGGGCAAATGAAGCTCAACTTCTGTGATATCAGTTCACAGCTTCTTCTTTACAGGCTCTGTCATCCCTTCCCAGAGGCCAGAACTATGGAGTTAAAAATAAATGCATTCACGCAGGGAAGGGGTGTGGCCAGGAGAGAGAGAGAAACTCTTTGGGGGATTTTCTGCAGAATGCAACCAGTTAAGACAATCAGGCTCAGCAGAGCATCACAAAGAACTGGGAGGGAGGGAGGGAGGGAAGGAGGGAGGGAGGGAGGGAAGGAGGGAGGGAGGGAGGGAAAGAGGGAAGGAGGGAGGGAGGGAGGGAGGTGGCTGGGCTCCTAAGGGTCCCCAACGAAGGGATTCAGCTACCCTGGCTGCTATAGACCTCGAACAAATCACACATCTCTCCCATTGCCATTTGAAGCTTAGAGTCTGCCCTTAAAGCCCCTTTGCTGTGCATGAGGAAGCCCAGGATGCCTAGATAGGGAGGAGCCACCTCCAGATCACACCAACAGCCACAGCTGCACCCCTGAGACTCATTAGGGGGATGAATGTGGCCAGCCTCTTGGGAGGACCAGATTTTCTTCTCACTCATGTAGTAGCCTCCCTGGGGTCCTACCCACCAGCTCTGTCCCTGCCGGAGGTGGAAAGAGGAGGCCCTGCCATCCTTGAGGAAGGGCAAGAGCCTGGAGGTCCAGACAGCTGGAGTCAATTTCTGATGCATTCAGTGCAGGGCCTTGGGGAGATACTTTGTTTTCTGGACTTCCGTTAAATGCACTTTGGTAAATCATGTTGCTGAATGTGACCTTAGGGCATGTGTAGTATAATGCCCTCAATTGACACATGGAGAAAGAGAGGCAAAGGTTATCCAAGTGACTTGTCCAAGATAACACAATTAACAGCAGCAAGCTCGTCCAGAACGTAAGCCCTCTAGCGTCGTTTTACTGTCTCATGCTGCCACCCAGTGATCTCCTCTGACCTCTTTGTGTTCTGCCAGGAAACCGGGTGACAAGGGATTATAAAGTACTTCCCCTCCAAAGGTCTCTAATTAAAAATAAGATCATGCTTTTATTCTGATAGTGCCTGAATTCAGTTGACAATGGAGACATTCAGAAAGCAAGCATTTATTCTATAAATTAGACACTAAATTCCCTATAATATAAAGTGGATTTATGCATCATGTAGGTGGGTTTAAATAGATAATTTCTAAGGCTCTATTTCTATCAATTTAGATAGCATGCCTTTGCATGCTTTTGTATATGTTATTTCTTCTGCCTGAAATGCCCTCCCTCCAGTCCACATGCAGCCTCCTTGTTTAACTCCAGGGGGAATGATTCATTTAGACGAAAATATGAATAAAGAACCCTGTAACTCATGCCATGCGACAGCACTAAAGTGACTGGCATGTCAGTGAAGCATGAGATGGTACACTGGGCATCAGCCAATGGCTTAAGAAAACTTTGTCTAGGCTCCCAGAGAACTGTTTCTACCTGCATGAGAGCACTCCCATGCCTCAGTGTCACTTGGGTCTAGGCTCCCAGAGAACTGTTTCTACCTGCATGAGAGCACTCCCATGCCTCAGTGTCACTTGGCCATTGTGTGTTTTATTTTTTATTTTTATTTATCATTATTATTATCATGATTATCGTTATCATTTTGAGACAGAATCTCGCTCTGTCGCCAGGCTGGAGTGCAATGGCGCAATCTCGGCTTACTGCAAACTCCGCCTCCTGGGTTCAAGCGATTCTCCTGCCTCAGCCTCTCCAGTAGCTGGGACTACAGGGTGCGCCACCACACTCAGCTAATTTTTGTATTTTTAGTAGAGATGGGGTTTCACCATGTTGGCTAGGATGGTCTCGATCTCTTGACCTCGGGATCCACCCACCTCGGCCTCCCAAAGTGTTGGAATTACAGGCGTGAGCCACTGCGCCCAGCGCATTTGTGGTTTATGCTCCCACTAGATTGTGCATACTCTGAAAGAAGGAGATGTGCATTGTTTATTTTTGTATCCCAGCACCAAAAACAATGCTTGGCTCTCAGTACTCACGTATGGGATGATTCATAAAAGAGTTCATCCGTCAAGGGTCATTAGGCCTCACAGGAATAGAGAAAAGGACACAGACTTCAGAGTCAGACAGATTTTGACTGGCATTCCTCCTCTGCCACGTGCTGGCTGTGAGGCCTTGGCAAACCATTCATACTCTCTCAGGTTCAGCTGTGCCTTTTCCACAAAACAAGACTAGTAAAAAGTTAAAAGGTGCAAGACAACAAGGTGCTGTGGGTGAGAATTAGCAAAAACTATAAACACCAGAATCAGATCCCTCCCCCCAGTGTTTCCAAATACTTATATTTCCAAATACAGTATCCAAATATTGGAATTATCTGGTAAAACTTATAAATTATGCATAACTTGCTTAAAGAAACTAAAGAGCCTAAAAATGTGAGTAAAGTGTAAGACTCCATGCAAATAACAGAACAGATTTAAAAATGAACAAATTAGAACTTTCAAAACTAAAAACTATAACAGTTGAAATTAAAAACCAAATGTATGGGCTTAATAACATATTATACACAGCCAAAGAGAGCATGAATGCACTGGAAAAGACAGGTTTGAAGAAATTAACCAGCAAACAGCACAAAGAGACAAAGAGATAAAAAATCTGGTCAGAGATTATAGACCCAGAGGATAAAACAAGGTTTAACATACATTTAGAGTTTCAGAAGAAGAGAAAGAATATGAAAGAGATAATGACAAAATGGCTAGAATAATTTTTCAGAACTGATGAAAGGAAAATTATGAAACTTTTAGAAGGCAATATCTGTATAACTTCAGAGTAGGGAATTATTTATTAAGACAAAAAGTGCATACCATAAGTTTACCTGCTTTTAATTAATTACTTCTGTTTATCTAAAAACAACATAAAGAAAGTCAACAGAAAACCCAAGATTATATAAAAGCTGCAGGATAGAAGACATTAATATACAAAAGTCAGTTGCTCTCTTACATACCAGAAATGAACCATTGGAATTTGAAATTAAAAGTGTAATGCCATTTACATTAACACTCCCAAGAAATTGAAATACTTAACTATAAGTATGACAAAATATGTATGAGATCCATCTGAGAAAAACAACAAAACTGAAGAAATCAAAGAGGATCTATATAAATTAAGGTATTTTCTATGTTCATGATAGGAACACTAAATATCATTAAGATATTAGTTCTTCCCAACTTAATCTGTAGATTCAACACAATCCCAACCAGAATCCCAGCAAGTTATTTTATGGACATCAACAAACTGATTCTAAAATTCATATGGAAAAAGAAAAGACCTAGAATAGCCAGCACAAAACTGAAGAACACTAAAGTTAGAGGACGGATGACCCAACCTCAAGACTTACTATAAAGCTACAGCAATCAAGACAGTGTGGCACTGAAGAAAGAATAGACAAATAGTTCAATGGAACAAATAGAGGCCCCATAAATAGACCCACACAAACATAGTCAACTGATCATTGACAAAGGAGCAAAATCAATTCAATGGAGAAAGGCATCTCTTCAACAAATAGTCCTAAGCCCAGCGTGGTGGCGCACACCTGTAGTCCCAATTACTCAAGGAGGCTGAGGTCAGAGGATCACTTGAGGTCATGAGTTTGAGACCTGCCTGGGAAAATAGCAAGACCTATCACAAACAAACAAACAAACAAAAACAGTGCTAGCACAATTGGACATCCATGTAAAAAAAATTAATCTAGACACAGAACTTATACCTTCCACAAAGATTAACTCAACATGGTTCATAGACCTAAACAGAAATCACAAAACTATAAAACTTCCAGAAGACGACATAGAAGAGAATCTAGGTGACCTTCAGTTCAGTAATGACTTTTGAGCTACAATAAAAAAGCACGATCATGACGGAAAAAAAGTGGATACACTAGGCTTCATCAAAATTAAAACTTCTTTGCAAAAGACTTTGTTAAGAAAACGAAAAGAGAAGCCACGGACTGGTAGAAAATATGTGCAAAACACATATCTGAGAAGGGATTGTGCCTAAGTATACAAAGAACTCTTAAAATTCAATAATAAGAAAGCAATCCAATTAAAAATTAGCAAAATATCTGAATAAACACCAGCTCTCCAAATAAGATATATCGATGTCAAATATGCATATGAAAAGATGCTCAATATTATGTTATTAGGCAATTGCAAATTAAAACAATGAGATGCCACTACACACCTACTAGAATATCCAAAACCACACTTTGACACACCAAATGCTGGCAAGGAGGTGGCATAACAAGGGTTCTTATTCATTGTTGGTGAGAAGGCAGAATGGTACAGCTTGTTTGGAAGACAGTGTAGCAGTTTCTTATGAAGCTAAATGTAGCCTTAACATACAATCCAGCAATCATGCTCCTTGGTTCACCCAAATGAACTACAAAATGTGTGTCCACATAAAAACCTGCACATGAATGCTTATAGCAGACTTATTTATAACTGCTAAAAAATTGGAAGCAACCAAATTGTCCTTCAGTCAGTGAACGGATAAACACACTGGCACAGCCGTACAGTGCAGTATTACTCACTGATAAAGGGAAATAAGCTATCAAGCCATGAAAAGACATGGAGGACATTATTGCTCAATGAAAAAAAGCCAGTCTGAAAAGGCAACATACTGCATTATTCCAACGATACAATATTCTAGAAAAGGCAAAAAATAAGGCCACAGTAAAAAGAGTGGTTGCCAGGGGTTTTGTTGGGGGGGGAAGGGATGAGTAGATGGAGAGTGGGGTATTTTTAGGTCAGTGAAACTATCCTGTATCATCCTAGAATAGTAAATAAATGACATTATGCCTTTGTCAAACTCCTAGAATGTACAACACAAAGGAGGAACTCTAATGTAAACTATGGGCATCAGCTAATAATAATGTATCAATCTTGGTTCATCAATTGTGCCAACTATACGTGAATGTAAAATGTTAATAACAGGAGAAACTGTAAAGAGGAATGGGGTATATGGAAAGTGTACTTCTCTGCTCAATTCTTCTGGGAACCTAAAACTGCTCTTTAAAAACTAAGTAAATAAAAAACAGACAAGCCGACAACTAGGAGAAGATGTTGGCAGCACATACAACTGAAAAAGATTAGTAGACAGAATATGTAAAATATTCTACAAATCAATAAAAAAGGACAAACAGCACAAAAGAAAAATATTTAAACAATAAAGGCATGACCAAGGATTTCAAAGGAGAGGAAACACAAATGGTCAATAAATACATAAAAGAGGTTCAATCTCATTAACAATCATCATCAAAATGCACATTAAAATACAATAAATTGACTGGGCATGTTGGCTCATGCCTGTAATCCTAGCACTTTGGGAGGTCAGGGCGGGTGGATCACAAGGTCAGGAGATCAAGACCATCCTGGCCAACATACTGAAACCCCATCTCTACTAAAAATACAGAAAAATGAGCCAGGCATAGCAGCATGCACCTGTAGTCCCAACTACTCAGGAGGCTGAGGCAGGAAAATTGCTTGAACCCGGGAGGCAGAGGTTGCAGTGAGCCAAGATCATGCCACTGCATTCCAGCCTGGACGACACAGCAAGACTCCATCTCAAAAAAAAAAAAAAAATTATTGTTAGCAAATTGGCAAACTAAAAAGTCACACATATCAGGTAATAAAAAGGATGTGGAATGACTGAAATGTGTACACACTGCTGGTGACAAGGTACATTTGCACCAATGTTTTGGAAAACTGTCATTACCTGGTAAAGTTAAGCATTCACATATCCTGTTACCCAGCAGTTCCCCTCCTGGGAATACACCTTAGAAATGCCTATACAGACACACTGAGAAACATGCACAAGAATGCTCATAGCAGCATCATTTTCAATAGCAAACATGGCCGGGCACAGTGGCTCACGCCTATATTCCCAGCACTTTGGGATGCTGAGGCTGGTAGATCACTCAAGGTCAGGAGTTTGAGAGACCAGCCTGGCCAACCTGGTGAAACCCAGTTTCTACTAAAAATACAAAAATGAGTTGGGCATGGTGGCATGCACCTGTAATCCCAGCTACTGGGGAGACTGAGGCACAAGAATCACTTGAACCCTGGAGGTGGAGGCTGCAGTGAGCCGAGATCGTGCCACTGCACTCCAGCCTGGGCGACAGAGAGAGACTCCATCTCAAAAAAAAAAAAAAAAAAAGAAAGAAAAAGAAAAAAATTTTCAATAAAAAATAAATAGCAAACACACAAGAAAAAACAAAATGTCTGTTAATTGTAAAACCGACTTTAAAAAAATGTGGTGTTCCTGTATAATGAAACATGGCAGTTAAATTAATTGATAACCAGTGTTCCTAGAACAAAGGTGATATTCATAGTATTTGAAGACTTGGGGCACAGGTAATGATCAATCAGAAGAGGCCTAATCAACCCCAGTGAAAGCCAGCCAAATGTTATACCAGTGTACGCTGGCTTAGCACTGAGCATAAACAGCAAGTTGCAGAAGAACACTCAACAGTATGATTCCATGTATGTTTAAAAAAAACACGCAAAATGAGCCAATACATAGTTTAGAAGGTTTAGAAACAGATAAAGAAAATTAGTGGAATAATAGATGCAAAACTCAAGAGAGTAGTCATCTCAGAGGGAACAATGAACAGGACGAGATACAATGGGGAGGGACACACATGGGACTGTTTTCTTTTTTTTGTTTGTTTTTAGATGGAGTCTCGCTCTGTTGCCCAGGCCAAGTGCGGTGGCGTGATCTCGGTTCACTGCAACCTCCGCCTCCCGGGTTCATGCCATTCTCCTGCCTCAGCCTCCCGAGTAGCTGGGACTACAGGCACGTGCCACCATGCACGGCAAATTTTTTGTATTTTTACTAGAGACAGGGTTTCACTGTGTTAGCCAGGATGGTCTCCATCTCCTGACCTCATGATCCACCTCCCAAAGTGTTGGGATTACAGGCGTGAGCCACCGCACCAGGCCTGGGACTGGGACTGCTTTCTTAAAACCTTGTGTTGGGTACACACAAGGGTGATCATTGTATTGCAGTATCATTCTTTATACTTTACACATATTTCTTTAATATTATTTTATATATACTCAACACTTAATAATAAAAGGTGTTTCTTGAAAAGCATTCATGAATTACAGAATAAAATCTGAATCCTGATTTCAGCTTTTATTCCCAGAATGACTTCAGGTGCCTTGCTATATAAATCTCTTTGGATCTCAGTTTCCTCCGCTGTAAAATGGAGGTGATGACCCCCCTCAACATTGCTGAAAGAAGCAAATAAACACTGCTATAACACATGCAGGGAGGGCAGGGATTGCATTCCGAACATCTCCTTATCCCCACCTCCAACGTCGAACTGATACTCTATTTGTCATGGCCTGAAAAAGCTTTCAGTAGAAGTATCTATTGCTCTGATTAATTCTTATACTCAGAGACATGCCCCCCATCTGCCAATTCCTGCTCACTTCACATTCCTTTGACAGAAATCAAAGGTAATTTCAAATCTTTGTTTTTCTTTCTTTTATTAGAAATTAAAGCACCAATGAACACGCAGAACAAAGGAACTGGTACTTACCATGTAGATCTCAGAAAGAGTGGGGGCCTAGGAAAGAATGGGGAAAAGTATGTAAAACTCTCCTTCAGGGCCCCAAATCCATTCCAAATGTAGATCTTATATAGAAGTAAATGCCTATCTTCATTGAGCCACTGATTCTAGATTGGCTGCTTATGGGTATATTTTAAATGTTTTAATGTTAACTTGCAATGGTCATTACAAGTTCTTCTAGTTCAAGTCTTCCATTTGTATTTAACAGGTGAATGCATTACCATAAATAATACTGTGCCACCCTAAAAACCTAGACAGAACTAGCAATTAACATCTCTGCTGCTTGCTCTGTCTTCAGCTTGGACTGATTTCCACTCCTTTGTCCAGCACCAAATGGTCAGAGCAGGGTTTGGTTTTGTTCCTGCTTTTTGTATAGGAAGTGCTGATGAGACACGGAAATGAGACAGCGAATGACCCTCGGATATCCTCTTCCACTGTGTGACACTCATTGATAAACCCATCTCTTACAGGAAGCCCCTTTCTGTTAAATGGAGAGACAGAGGGAAGATAAAAGCAACCAGTATTTATTGGGCTTCCAACATTTGCCAGCCGGAGAGCTCACATTCTCTTACCTCATTTAATACCACTGCAATCAGGGGATATAGGAACAATTACTCCAGTTTCACAAACAGCAAAACGTCAGAGACTTAATGACCTAACTGAGGTCTCACAGCTGGTGATGAAATGGACACCTGTCCCCACATGATAGAAAAGAACTTTTAAAAAATGTCCATGACCCCTAAAGATTCTGATTTCAGTAGTGTTTAAAACTTCCCTGGGTGTTCCCAATATACAACCAAGGCTAAGAACCACTGGTCTATTCAGTTCCAACTCTTTAACTGCCAGGGAAAATGAAGGTGAGTCATTACCATTCTCAGCATTTAATCAAAACATCTGATCTTCCTACAAAAAATCCCAATTTTAAGTTTTGTTAGAGTTTTATGGCCTGTTTTGTTCTCCACTGCATCCCTAGCCCCTAGAACAATGTCTGAAACGAGTCGACAGTAAATACTTGTAGAGGAAACAAATGAATAAACACACTCCTAGTTTTTATTCCACAAGTACACATCAAGTGCTAGTCTGTGCGAGGCACTGACCTAAGTTCTAGGGAGCTGGCACCGAGCCAGTCCAATAAACCTTTGCCATTGTGCAGTGTCCATTCTAGAGCAGCACTATCCAATAGAAACATCATGTGAGTCATGAGTATCGTTTTAAATTTTCTGGTAGCCACATTAAAGAGATAAAAAGAAACAGATTAAATTAATTTTAATAATGTGTTTTATTTAACACATGATATTCAAAATACTATTTTAACACATAAACAATATAAAATTATTTTACAACTTTATTGACGCATTAAAGGGTATATGATAAAATGTAAATTTATATCAATATGATATAAATACAATACAATATGACAAAATATAAACCCAACTACAAAAATTACTAATACATCATTTGACATTTATTGCTTTCACACCAAGTCTTTGGAATCTGGTGTGTATCTGACACTCACAGCACACCCCCAGTAGGACACATGCCAGGGACCACGTGCCAAGGGCTACCATATCGGACGGCACAGTTCTGGAGGGCAGGACAGACAACAAACGAGTAAGCAAACAGATTTGTCATTAGAAAGGGTGGGGAAGCAAAGCCTCTCTCAGGAGGTGATATTCAGCAAGGGAATGATTGAAAGGCTCTGAGAAATTAACAGAGAAAAAGTACCTGTGCTTTTGGTGCTGAAACTAGAAATGTGTCTTCAGTATGATCCTGGATGTGCTTTGTAGCATCTTGTGGTTGTCGGGGAGATCATAATGTAATATCCTAAATTACCAGCTTCCCTCCCTAGGACTGTCTCCCAGGTTCTCTTCCTGCTATAGCCTAACCTGTGATCCTGGAGCTCAGCTGGCTCCTTGAGTCCCAGAAACCAGCTGAGGCAACGTGAGATGCAGAAAACCCGGATGTCCTCCAGCCTACCGGGTGAGATGACTGAGGACCAAAGGGCCGCTTTTCCCCCTGCCGGCAGTTACGAGAAATGCAACACGGAGCATTTTCCTGAGAGTTCTTTTATCCTTGCCAGCTGAGCAGAAAGGACAGGGGCCCTCCACTGGCATCAAGGTTCTACCCCGTGTTAGTCCAATGAATAGGGCATTCTGAAAAGAACTCCAGATTACTAGAGAGAGAGAGCCACACTGTTGTCTTAAAGTCAGGTGAAATCACATTTTAAAATTTCCCTTGGCTGAAATGTTACCAAGATCCATATTAAAATATGTGAATACTTGATTATGATAAATATTATACTTATAATCTATAATTTTAAATGTTGTGAAAAACATAAATTATGATTAATTTATTTAAATATTTAAGTTGCCCTCTCAACACCTGCTTGGGGCCGTAGGCATGGTGAGATCCACAGCTCTCTCTTCTTCAGTGTTTTTTTAGATGAAGGGATTATAATTCATACAATTCATTTTCTTTCTCCAATTAATATCATAACTGTCCCCTGAAACCCAAGACTCACGTGCAGAAGCCAGTTACTGAATTGTTTGCATTTCCTTCCTTAAACCTATTAAATTCAACTGGGTGAGAAGTCCGTTGAGGAAAACCAATAGACGTTGAAAAGACATTTATTTAAGCCCCATCAGAACAACTAGCAATACAAAGACAGTAGTTTTAAGCTTCAAGAGTATTTTTAAATGATATTGGGAATTTGCCAGTAATTATTGTAAAACACAACATAATCAAATCGATTTTGAATGTGACATTTTTATTTTTATCCTATTTTATTTATTTATTATTTATTATTATTATTATTTATTTATTTATTTATTTATTTTTTGAGACGGAGTCTCGCTCTGTCGCCCAGGCTGGAGCGCAGTGGCGCGATCTTGGCTCACTGCAAACTCCGGCGCCTCCCAGGTTCACACCATTCTCCTGCCTCAGCCTCCCGAGTAGCTGGGACTAAGGGCGCCCGCCACCTCGCCCGGCTAGTTTTTTGTATTTTCAGTAGAGACGGGGTTTCACCGTGTTCGCCAGGATGGTCTCGATCTCCTGACCTCGTGATCCGCCCGCCTCTGCCTCCCAAAGTGCTGGGATTACAGGCGTTCGCCACCGCGCCCGGCCCTTATTTTATTTATTTTGAGATAGGGTTTTCTTCTGTTGCCCAGGCCGATGCAGTGGCTGGTGCAAGCACGGCTCACTGCAGCCTCAACCTCCTGGGCTCAAGCGATCCTACTGCCTCAGGCTCCCAAGCAGCTGGGACTACAGGCATGCACTACCACACCCAGCTAATTTATTATCATCATTATTATTACTTGTAGAGACGGGGTCTTGCTATGTTACCCAGGCTGGTCTCAAACTCCCAGGCTCAAGTGATCCTCCTACCTCAGCCTCCCACAGTGCTAAGATTACAGGTGTGAATCATCATGCCCCAGACTTATTTTATTTTTGACAATTCCTGTCATTGTAACTGCAACAGAGTTTGCTTTCTTTAAAAGTCATTGAAATGTGTAAGGCACTTTACAGGACAACATTTAACAGAGCTATCATTATGCAAGAGAGGCGTGGAAGAGAGTGGTTAAGAATATGGATTTGGTCGAGTGTGGCGACTCACACCTGTAATCCCAGCAGTTTGGGAGGCTGAAGTGGGAGGATGCCTTGAGCCCAGGAATTTGAGACCAGCCTGGGTAACATAGCGAGACCCTGTTTCTACTTTCAAATTTTTTTAAAATAACAATTTTAAAAGAATATGGGTTTGAATTCTGTCCTCCACTCACTGGCATTATGACCACGGGCTAATTGGCCTTGCTTGTGTATCAATTTTCCCCTCTGTAAAATTGGGGATAAAATAGCACTTGCTGCTAAGGCGCGTGTGTGAGTCACCTCAGCTCTCAATAAATGTGCGCTCAAGCAGCTTAAAAAAGTGCACGTTGCGCCGGGTGCGGTGGCTCACGCGTGTAATCCCAGCACTTTGGGAGGCCGAGGCGGGCGGATCACGAGGTCAGGAGATCAAGACCATCCTGGCTAACATGGTGAAACCCCATCTCTAATAAAAATACAAAAAATTAGCGGGGCGTGATGGCGGGCACCTGTGGTCCCAGCTACTCGGGAGGCTGAGGCAGGAGAATGGCGTGAACCCGGGAGGTGGAGCTTGCAGTGAGCCGAGATCGCGCCACTGCACTCCAGCCTGGGCGACACAGCGAGACTCTGTCTCTAAATAAATAAATAAATAAATAAATAAATAAATAAATAAATAAATAAATGTGCAAGTTGCAAACCTCATGATGATTTTGCTAAAATAAAATCATAACCAAGATTGTTCTGTCTGCATCATATTTTAACATTTGAAAAGAATGCCATCTTTATTATATTACCATGTTTTGCTGGAGATTTATTATTTTAGATATTTTACAGTAATTTTTATTTCATCAAAATAAATTTGTTTTAGGTATTAAAAATTGCACCTATAAATTGCAAAATAAACGTGTTTTGTTATACGTGGTAATGGCACGGGTAGCGGGGTGGAGCAAAGGACTCTGTGTTAGGGCCCATTTGTATGAGTTATAATCCCAAGGGGGACAACACTAGAGTTAAATCAGGAACAGCGCTTGGAAGAGGAAACCTAAAGTCATCATTTTAAGGAAGGGTATGTGATTTACAGGAGGACCGTTTTTGCTAGGCCTTGGGTTAGGCTGCTGAACTCCAGTTCTCCCAATCAGTGACGCAGGCAGGATTCAGAAGTCAAACCTGAATGCTTTGGGCTGAAGTTTGCTGCAAAACTTTCAGGACAAAGACCCCAAACAATATGATCTTTTGAACAAACGAAGAAATTCAAACTGAGTGGTGTTAGATTTTTAAAATACACCTGATTTAGAAGTCGATCCCATAGATGGTTATCACAAAGTCATCCCATCACAATTTTAACTTCAGTGCTGTGGCATTTTACTAGTTTTTGAGGCAGAGTGAAAGGAAAGACACCATGTCTGTATTAGAAAAAAAGCAGATCTTGGCCAGGCACAGTGGCTCACACCTGTAATCCCAGCACTTTGGGAGGCCGAGGCAGGTGGATCACCTGAGGTCGGGAGTTTGAGACCAGCCTGACCAACATAAAGAAACCCTGTCTCTACTAAAAATGCAAAAAGTAGCCAGGTGTGGTGGCGCATGCTTGTAATCCCAGCTACTTGGGAGGCTGAGGCAGGAGAATCGCTTGAACCCAGGAGGCGGAGGTTGCTAGATCGTACCATTTCACTCCAGCTTGGGCAACAAGAGTGAAACTCCGTCTCAAAGGGGAAAAAAAAAAGCAGATCTTTTCTGGAAGTGTTCTCGAACTATTCCAGGACACTTCCAGTAGGATCCCACATATATAGAGCAGAATGAAAGATACCATGTATGCACTCACCTAGCGTCTTCTCGAATACAGCTCACCTGTTAGATGAAGGCCTTGCCCTTCTGCTGATTTTCCCTCCACACCCACCCAGATTTGGCCCTGCCAATCAGCGTGATCATCCACACCTTTCCTTTGCGCTGTCCCCAGAGGTGCTTGGGGCACAGCCATCAGCTCTGGGCCCTGAGTCCCTAGGTCCTCACGATGATACTTCTCTTCTCCAGTGAAAACTCAAGGATCTTTACCTTCGCAGAGGTGAGCTGTTGTTTCTTTCCTGCTTTCAAAACCAGGAAGGGAGTCAAATTGCATTTCCTTGGCTTTTTAGCATCCATTTGAGTCCTGCAAGAGGAAAAGTAAAAGATAAATTGTCAAGAGGAGTCAAATCTAAGTAATGGCCCACACACTCAGGGACAGAACAAAGCAGGCAGGTTTGAAGAAAAGAAAGCAACAGGCCTAAAAGCAGGAGCAGGGTCCCTCCTTCTCCCTTGCTTCCCTTCTGATGGTCACGTGAGGTCAGGAGGTCAGAGCAAGAGACAGAAGCCAGGGAAGGAGGAAGAGATAATCCGGTGATTAGCAGTTTAGACAACCAAGGGGGAAAAAAACCATTTCCCCTACTTCACTGGAAAGTAAACCTCATGCTTCTGCCACAAACATAATATCCCCCTACAAGATGGGCATATTCGTGGGCTACTTAGATAGTTTAATGCCTATAGAAAAAGAAAAGGGGGACAATTGGTAGAAACACTTCCTCTAACTCTCATTTGGCCATGTTTGCATCTTTTTCATTCAGAGCACAGTTCTGTTAATAATTAACTTCCTGCAAGACAGAAAAAAAACAAAACAAAACCTTGCACACATTCATGGAATCTAGTGTAAGCAGCAATTTCTCTAAGTGGAAGGTGAGTCTTAGAGGGGTCTCAGGACACTCACATTCCCCGTTACATTAGCAGAGCACCTGCTGAAACTGCTCGCTCTGTGTCCTCTGCGAGTCCCTTTTCAGCTTCTAACCTTAGCCAAGAGCCGAGGGAATCGAGAATACAGGAAACAGGGGCAGAACAGGAACCAATGCAAATGTTATCACAGCTTCTGCAAATGACTCCACTGGCAGGCTCTTGCAGACACCACATAAATGATGATGGCACCACAACTCTGAAAGTATTCAGAGCATTAAAGAAAAGTCATGCTACCATGTATTGTGGCATAACTATTAAAAAATTAGAACTTGTCCATAAGGGGACGTTAAAAAATCATGGCACACATATGTTTTATGAAATATAATGCAGTCATTTAAAAAATAAGGTAGATCTTTATCTGTGCCCATAATGTATTGAGCAAAAACAGTAGAACATGTGTGTAATATAATTCTATATTTATTTAACAAAAAACAAAATGCTTGCATGCCTTTATACAGGCGTATTGAAAGATCTGGAAGAAGTGAACTGTAGGCCGGGCGCGGTGGCTCAAGCCTATAATCCCAGCATTTTGGGAGGCCGAGACGGGCGGATCACGAGGTCAGGAGATCGAGACCATCCTGGCTAATATGGTGAAACCCCGTCTCTACTAAAAAATACAAAAAACTAGCCGGGCGACGAGGCGGGCGCCTGTAGTCCCAGCTACTCGGGAGGCTGAGACAGGAGAATGGCGTGAACCCGGGAGGCGGAGCTTGCAGTGAGCTGAGATCCGGCCACTGCACTCCAGCCTGGGTGGCAGAGCAAGACTCCGTCTCAAAAAAAAAAAAAAAAAAAAAAAAAAAAAAAAAAAGAAGTGAACTGTAACAGTGACCTGTAAGAAGTAGGGCTGGGGGAGGTAAGTGGGAACATTAACTATAATATACACACATATATATACAATATGAAAAAATTCTGCACAAAAGCAAACAAAAATTACCAGTAACTTCTCTGCTTATGATCATAGTTTCACTTCTTCCTTCTCTCCTTTCTTTCTATAAACATTTGCTGAGACAATTTCACTGATAAACCAGACATGGTCTCTGTCCTCAAAGAGAACTCCTTATCCAGGAAAGGAGGTACATAGAAGAAAGCAGATCATGCCAATGCATATGATCAATGTATTAATACAGGCTTGTGCAACCAGCTCCCAGAGCATGCTTCCAGGTATTGACTAAGTCGGCTGGGAGAGCTGAGGAGGCCTTCACTCTTGAGCAGGGTAGAACCATCTCTGAAGAATGAGCAGGGCAGGCAGGAGTGTCAAGGGCAGATGGAGGAGGACACACAAATAACATAAATGTGAAAGAACACTGTCTTTTCCAGACATTTTGAGCACTGTCCTTGGACATTGCTGGTGGAGGGCCAGGGAGGTAGATTCGGTTGTAAAGGGTCACATAGTCCAAGTTACAGTCTTGGAGCCTACGTGGCTATGCTAAGCCTGGGCTGAAGATCAGATGTGTATTCTGGTACCATCTCTCTGGCAATATCATGAAGCACGATTTGGAGGAACTAGGAAGGCATTTTGGGTGTCTAGGTAAGAGGGAATGAGAGTCTCAACCAAGGCAATGACAGTGAGGATAGAAGTATGAACTTGGGAAAGATCCGGGAGACAGAACAGGTGAAATTTTGGCCACCAACTGGACATAGAATTTGTAAAATCTCAACTTTGGGCAAAAATGAATACAACAATTTTTCCTGCCAAGACTCTGCATCGAGTGTTGCCTTCCTTCACTTCACAGAGATGTAGGAGACTATGAAAGTACATGTGGGATAGGCACGGTGGCTCACGCCTGTAATCCCAGCACTTTGGGAGGCCATGGCAGGTGGATCATCTGAGGTCAGGAATTCAAGACCAGCCTGGCCAACATGGTGAAACTCTGTCTCTACTAAAAATACAAAAGAAGTTAGCTGTGCGCAGTGGCTCAAGCCTATAATCCCAGCTACTTGGGAGGCTGAGGCAGGAGAATCTCTTGAACCCAGGAGCCAGAGGTTGCAGTGAGCCGAGATCGCGCCACTACACTCCAGCCTGGGCAACAGAGCGAGACTCCATCTTAAAAAAAAAAAAATGGTAAACGTGAAATCTTCCAAACAACTGGAGCCCTTTCCTCTGTTCAGCTCTGACAGCTCTGGAGGTAGAGAAGGAGCAAACACTGAAGGAAATGCTGAGGAATCGTGGAGTCTTGTCTCAATGCCTCCTTACACAGAGTGCCATGATTTTGAATGAGCCATTTGTCCTCTCTGTGCTCAGTTTCCTCACCTGCAAAATGATGAGAGTGGACCAGATGACTTCTAAAGTCCCTTTAGGGTCTAAATTTCTTTAATTCTACAAAAATACTGACAGACTAAAAAAAAAAAAATCTGTTGTGACTTATTCCAACTTTGCCATCCCTTAGATAATTCTGTGATTATTAAAGACTAATTTGTGCCTTTCTTATTTTATGCATGAACTCTGGCTTCCAACAGTACAACTTAACCTTTGCTCAAACCTTTGCAAATGCTACCTTTTTATCCTCAAAATATGTGGTGAACTATGTGGAAAAGAATTAAAATGCTTTTAATATTTCGTTTGTATCTTGTTACAAGAAGGATTGAAGATAACTAATAAACTCAGCTCAGAACTAGAGTGAATGTTCCTTTGAGAACTGAAACCAAAAGTTTGGCCATCCTCATTTCCATCTTACATGCGGATCAGAGTTCCCCTTCTCCTTCCTCTCTTTCCTCGAGCGTTCAGTGGTGCGTTTGCCTAAGAAGTTCATTTTTTTTAACTTGGTCAAGAGCTTTCACATAACTTAATTATCTTAGGTGTATATATTTTTTGTCTCATATTGATTGTTAATCTTTTGGGGACACAGATGGTGAGCCTGCATTTTTTAAAAATTCCTTTTGGGGTAAGGACAGTGACTTGTCTATTGAAAACTTGGTACAAATTTGCTGAAGGAAGATAAATCTAAAATAGATTAATTCATCAAAAAATTCCAGAGCATCAACTGCGTGCCAGCTACTGTGCTAAGCATGGAGGATTCAAACAGAAATAAAACAGAATCCTTGTTTTCAAGGAGTTCAAAGTCTCAAGGGTAAGACAGATCCAGAGAGGTGCCAGCCTTACTGCACTGCATAGTATTTTATATTAATACATACACATTATCTATGTGTAGAGTACTTCAATATCCAGAAAGGAAACAAGTCTTTTGAGATTTACCTGTTACGATTTTAGTATTTCTACTGCAATTGCGAGTTGCTTGATCTTTACGCCCTAGGGACTGTCTTTGGGGCAGAAAGTGTGGCAGTATAGGGTTTACAGGGATTCCGTTTGCATTCTGTGAACAGGTGATAATGTTTTTAATGAACTTAAGTTACATTCTTTTTTAATTGATACATAAATAGATTATATATTTATATTTATATAATATATAATCAAGTCAGGGCTTCAAGTTATTCACTACTAGCTGTTTTGAAATATACAATAGATTATTGTTTACTATTTTCATTCTACTGATTTATTGAACACTAGGTCTTATTTCTTTGATCTAACTATATTTTAAGTCACACTCATTTCTGCCGAAGAGAATTCCTTGGACCCTCTGCATATATCCCTGAAACTTTTGAGGGTTCACTGACTCCCAGACTCTAAAGAGCTAGAAGAGGTTTTGGAGACCATTTCATCCATTTTCCCACCCAGGGAAAGAATCCTCTTTCTATGGTATTCCTGACAATCAGTCTGTCTATACTGGAATATTTCTATGACCGAGTGCACTGTTTTTCTAGGCAACCCATTTCACACTCAACTGTTAATTTACAGATGGTTGGTGCTTGGTATTTCTTGGAAGAATAAACTATATTGAGCAAAATTTCCTCCACTGATCCTTGCTATCCTCTGCAGAGTACTAAGGAACAAATCTGACTCTTTTCTACCCAAGAGTTCTTGAATGTTCAAAAGCTGAGTAGAAAAAAGCTTTCTCTCCCCTGCACCTCCTCATCTCCAGGCATTCTGTGAAGATTTTTCAAACCTGTCTTCATGTGATGGCACATCCAGGCCTGACAGAGAGAGCCTGCCTTGTGGTTGTTCCTATTTTCTAGTTTTTTTAATGATCTCAAAGTAGCTACAGTTTCTTGAGTCCGGATTATGTTCTACTTGTTGCTAAGTCAGGCAGCAAGGCCATATCCTTTGATGTGCTCATTGCCTTTCTATTAATGCAGCCTCCACCAGCATTTGCTCTTTTGGGAGCCATCACAACACACTCACGATGGGCTCAGAGTCAGCTAAAACCACTAAATCCCAGAACTGGGTCCTCCACACGCTTGAGAACTAGGCATTCTAGCCAAATTGTAGGCAACAATATGTGGAGTTGGAGAGGGCAAAGTCAGGGAAGAGTGGCTGACATACTGTTAGAGAGTCCCTTCCGGTTTACCTCTGCTTTCTCCATAAGGACCAAAACAAACAAGAGAAACAATAGATTTAAGTAACGGAACCAATCAGGTAGAGTCCATGTTTGAAGAACTTCTTAGAACTCCTAGGTTTTACATACCGACCACATGTAGGTGATTAAATCGCTCAAGCAGGACAAAGGACATTTCCATTTGCTGTTTCCACCGTTTGAACTTTTCCACTAAATGGCCTCCTGCTTTTGCCAAGTCTCCACTTAAGCCTGGACAGTGAAGCCTGAATTAATATTGATGATGCTGTCAGTTGCTTAAGAAATGTCAGAGGGGTCACAATTTTCCTAAGCTCTGAGGGGCTGCTGAACATTTCCAATGCAGCAAATGTCACAGTATAACCTTTAAAAACCCTCAAACTGTGCATTGTTCATCACTTTTTTAAGGAAAGATTTGCTAATATTGGGAATTTCCTCGGAGTGGCAGCTCTGGGTGTGTGATCTACATACACCTTAGCGTGCTTTTGTGCCAGGGGCTGGGCTCTGGTTGAGCACAAAGGTGCCCAGGCATATGGGGTGGGTGGGAACATGGGTAATACCTGCCTGAGCCTCATCAACGCGAGACGTGTGGTCGTGGACCCACTTACGACTAACAAGAGGACAGGCAGCAAAGAAGAGAAAGAAAGGGAGGAAGAAAGTCTCGTGTCCCAGTGAGGGCTGGGAGCACAGTTCCAAGGTAGGTCTGATGAGTTCCTCAGAACCCCTCGCTCCCTGTCCTGCACTCACTCAGCTGGAGTCGGCGATGCAACAGCATCTTAACAGAAAAGTATACTGATGTTGGATTCCTGGGGATGCAGTCGTCGCAAAAACTACAACTGTATTTTCCTTGTCTGTGCACCACACCCCGCCTCTCTCTCTCTTTCTCTGATCCACACTCCCCAGTCTACTCTTGCATTCCGCACGCTTTTCATTCTCCCCCACGACCCCGTCGACCAGAAGCTTCGTCGCCTAAAAGAGCGCAGTCGGCCCTAGCTGTCTCGCCCTCGCGCTGGACTGCACGCGAAGTACCAGCCTCCGCGGCCCTTACTTTGTTCGGGTGCGGGTAGGCGGCGGGAGGAGCTGCATGAGGACGGCGCCGACCGCCCGCCGCTGCGGGAGGCTGGGAGAGCCCGGCAGAGTGCAAGGGACGGCCACGCCCTCCTCCCGTCGCTATAGAAACGGCTTCCGCCCTTTTTGTGACTCTGGAGGTGAAAGGGCTTACTCAGGCTATGGTCCCAAACCACCTTGCAGAGTAGCAGCCTGAAGAACATACTTCTCGGTCCTCCCACTCGCATTCTCTTGCCCCAGTTCTTTAAAGTATAGGGCAAGAATTTAACAAAATCTCAGCATGAAGAGCTTAAAGGTGGTTGCCCAGACCAGACACGTGAAATTCTCCCTCCTCTCTCCTTCTTCAAGCAAAGCATGTGGTTATCAGAATTAACATCACAAAAGTTCTGGCAGGGCGCGGTGGTTTTACACCTGCAATCCCAGCACTTTGGGAGGCCCAGGCAGACCACTTGAGGTCTGAAGTTCGAGACCAAACTGCTCAACGTATTGAGAGCCCCTCCCACCCCGTCTCTATTTAGACTTTTTTTTCCTGTAATCCCAGCACTTTGAGAGGCCGAGGCGGGTGGATCACGAGGTCAAGAGATCAAGACCATCCTGGTCAACATTGCAAAACCCCGTCTCTACTAAAAATACAAAAATTAGCGGGGCATGGTGGTGCGCGCCTGTAGTCCCAGCTACTTGGGACGCTGAGGCAGGAGACTCGCTCGAACCCGGGAGGCTGAGGTTGCAGTGAGCCGAGATCGCACCACTGCACTCCAGCCTGGCGACAGAGTGAGACTCCGTCTCCAAAAAAAAAAAAAAAAAAAAAAAAAAGGAAAGAAAAAAAGGACATAGTGAAAGTTCTGGGCAAAATCCATTTATCAGCTGAACACTTTTTGAGTGCTTACTCTGCACCAGATTGTAGGAAAGCATGAAAAGTAAGGGAAGTTTGTAATTGAATGACAGTAGATTAACCTGGAGGAGCACACAGTCTGGTCCAGGCAGAAAAGACATTCAAATGAAGCTTTCTGAAAGAACTGGGTTGAATTTGAGTCTTCAAGGACAGGTAGTAGTTGTCTACGTAAAGGAAGCAAGTCCTAGTCTGAAGGCCAGAGCCATGGAAAAGTTTGGTACCATTGCACCAGCACCCAGTTTAGGGGGGCAGGGGTCAAAGGTGCACGTAGGCAGAGACAAGATTGAAGCAGCAGGAAGGGGCCAGCCAGACATGAAGTAGCCTATGAACTTGACCAGGGTAAGGCTGACGTGTGCGGACTGCAGAGGGGTACTCATGCTTTATTTTATAAAACCCTCTGTGGCAGTAACAGTGGGAGGGAAGCCTGAGTAGGCGAAGAACCAAGGCAAGGATGCCTGTTAGAAATAGTGAGTGATGATGTTTCTGAGTAAGGGAGAGCACAAGGAAGAGGAGTTTTGAGAAATTTAGGAAATGGAGTAAGACTTGCTGACTGGATGTGAAAGTCGAGAGAAGACTCGATCCCCGGATTACACCTTTGGCACCTGCAGTAATGGTAGCGCCACTCACTTACCAACAGAAAACACGGGAGAGATGTCAGGGGTAGAAGGAGAACTTTGAATTTAATAACGGATCTGCTGCATCAAATTGTCAGTGGACCATCCACAGGTTTTGTGTGAAGAGCAAGGTGTAGGGTAAAGATCCTGACTTGGCAGTCACTGTCACATAAGTGACCACTGGAGTTTGCATAGAACATGAAACTGGTGAGACAAGTAGGTATAGATGACATAACAGATTAGAAAGTTGCTGGCCGGGCGCGGTGGCTCAAGCCTGTAATCCCAGCACTTTGGGAGGCCGAGACGGGCAGGATCACGAGGTCAGGAGATCGAGACCATCCTGGCTAACACGGTGAAACCCCGTCTCTACTAAAAATACAAAAACTAGCCGGGCGAGGTGGCGGGCGCCTGTAGTCCCAGCTACTCGGGAGGCTGAGGCAGGAGAATGGCGTAAACCCGGGAGGCGGAGCTTGCAGTGAGCTGAGATCCGGCCACTGCACTCCAGTCCAGGCGACAGAGCGAGACTCCGCCTCAAAAAAAAAAAAAAAAAAAAGAAAGTTGCAAAATAATGAAGAGTAGGCATGGAGAAGGGAAGAAAATGACAAAGAAATGTGTCACATGAGCCAAGGAAATCAAATGCTTTCATCAGAGTATAATGAATAGGGTATGTAAGATTAGGTGAGAAAATTGTACACTGGGTTTGGAAACATAAAGGTATCGGTGCTTTCAGCCAGGCTGGTTTTAACATACTTTGAGGTAATTTTCAACCCCCCCCCGATAAACTATAAAGAACATGGCAAAAACAGGTTATTAAGCTGGTGCCAGATGACTAATCAATTATATCAGTACCCAATATAGAGTAGGCTCTTATGTTTATTGTTGATCTACACCAAGTAGAGAACCTCAATGCTATATAACTGAAAAATATGTTTTTAAAAAGGGGGACAGGTGGGGCAGGTTAGGGGGCTGGTATATGACACTATAAAAATATACATTGGATACAAAAAGTATATAACAGCAATAGACAAATGCTCACTTTAATCACAATTCTAAATTAATTATTTTCACATTAACATAGATATATCCATAAACCAAGAAAAACTGAGTTAAGTATGATACATTTAACAGTTAACATGATTTGAAAATGTTTTATTAAAAATTGATCAGAAGCTAGTTGAAATTCTCAATGTAAATATAAACTATTCATTACAATTGTTTTTCAAAGTAAATTCAGATCTAAGCTTCCTGAAAAGCTGTATTATCTAATATCATAATAGGGATGACTAAGTACCTGACAACTACTTTCTAAAGAACTTAACAAAAAGTGACTACTTGAATATTATATTTATAACAAAAAGGCTAACATTCTCTGCAGAGCTCTCATTTTATCATGCAATGTGGACAATCAGGAACAGGTGGATGAGGGGTATCAAGAAAAAGAGCATTTCAAAATATTTCCATTTTATTAAAGGTTTTGACAATTAAGATTTCATAAAATGTCTTTAAATTCTATTTTCTAGAGAATGACCATCTAAACAGGAGACACATGCCATAAAACTACAACCATTTCAGTGTGTAAAATAATTCCGAGTTTGTACTATAAAAAGAGTTGGCTAAAATACAAAACATCTTTGCAATAAAACTGATAATGTAGCTTAAGCAGCTTATAAGATTTCAGAAATGTCTTCTGAGAGAAATGAGAATGCTTCCCTCTGCCAGACAAAACTGAACAGTTAAAGTCAAGGTGCTATAAACTAGACAAGGCTAGAAAGGCACATCACGTAACTAGAAAAGAACAGCATGGGATGTGGACTTCCTCTATGTCGAACTGATAGAAAAACAGAATACACTATTCACAAGGAAAGGCATGAGAAGATAATTCTTATAAACAAACTTCTCACTGAAGTCTTGAAGAGTTTTACAGAGAACATAATCATAAAATGGCTAGAGGTCATTTATAGGACATGGTAATGGATTCCTTTATATTACAATACCTGCCTCAACTATAAACACAAATCAAATATAAACACTCTTGTAAAGCTGTGATTCTCTCAACCAAACATTCCTCTGGTACCACACTCAGCTGCTAGTGGCATTTGGATGCAAAGGTTTAACTCGTGCTAATCTGGACAAGCCAAGGCGGAGACCCTGATTTGGAGACTTCACAGACACTACCGCCAGTGGGCTGCTGCTATTTCTGCTACCTCCAGATGCCGCTGAAAGGAAACATACGACGTGATGCTGATGATGTCGGAAATCTCTTAACAAAGATTAATTTATAAAACAAGCAGCAAAAAAAAGGTAGTTAAGCATTATTCCGCTTTCCAGGGTCTATCAAGCAATAAACTAGATCAAAAGAATAGAATGTTCTAAAGAGCAGAAATAATGCAGTATTGCCTATTTCCAAACATCCCAGAAGTCAAGGTAATGACTCTAAAACCTCACCATGAAAGCTGAAAAGGAAGGCTGGGAACAAATAACACTAGTTGTAAAGGCATAAAAAAAATGCATAAAATTATAATTTCTAAAGTAATAGAAAAAGCAAATACATTTTTAAGGTCCTGCAATTTTTACAAGTAGTCCTTGAAGAGTCTATTTTTCAATTATTAAATACCTTTAAAAATAGTAAATGTTTTTATTTACACTAGTTTCATTTATATTATTACTCTAATGTAGCAATTATTTCCATCTATTTCAAAATTATCCACATTAATGTTCACAGTTGATGACGATGTAGTTGCTCGCCATAAATTTAAAATAAATCATTATACCTGCTACCCTGTAACTCAGACTACGCTGCTTTATTTTCTAGTTTGAGAGGTATAAAATAGTATTTGATCTTAATTTACACTTCCTTAATCACCAGTGAGACTGAAACTCTTCATATTTTCTAGTTGTATTAATAGTTCTTGAGGACACTGGTATATTTATGCCCCTGGCTAATTTTACTTTTGGGGTCTTGGTGGTCTTCTCCAGTTGTATAAGATAGGTAACACACTGGCAATCTGAGGGCTCAGATATATTGTTTTGGTTCACATGGTGCTAAAAAAAAAAAAAAAAAAAAAAAGGCAACTTACAAAAATTAGCAGATTTCCTATTGAAATCTGGATTTCTGGCTTCTCTTGAAAACAACAATCAGATCTAGAAATACCAGGCCCATAATCTTGCATGGAAACAGTAGGATGGAGCTGAGCAGCAGCTGCTTCCTTCAAAAGGGTATCCGCTCCTGAGTCCAGCAACATTGCTACTCACACAAGTCTACAGCATGGGCCCGATTCACTCATTGACATCACTTGCCTGACTGTCACATGCTGATTTTATAAGCACTTGGTGCTTTAAAACATTAACTCTTTATCCATCATTCTACTGTTTCCTTGTATCTTTTTGATTATGCTACTTTTAAATTTCTATAGTCGTATCATTTCTTTTAAATTTCCTTCATTGGGGAAGCACTAATTATTTTTAGAAATATAGTAAGTATTACTCTTTGAACAATATGACATCATTATTTCCGTAATTAATCTTCCCTCCTTTCCTTCTTCAAAAAGTTTTTAAGTCTTCATTAAAAATCTTAGAAGTTGTAAATCAGAATGGACTTTAAAGATGATATTTGTTTCCAGTATTTCATAGGACAAAATGAAGACTCTGTAAGTTAAGTAACCATGCGGCCTCACAGCTCAGGCCTAAATCTACGAATAGCAGTCAGCAGGGAAGTGAGCACTGCGGACCAACTAAGAGAGACCACTCACAAAGAAAAACAGGAGTAGAACTGGAAAGGCTCGGGCGAAGAGAGGGGACACACGAGGACAGACATACCAGGCAGAGGAGGATAAAGAGAGGCCCGGAGAGAGGAATACATACAACATGTTTGAGAGACAAAAAGTGTTTCCATTTCACTGAAGTAGAGGGTTCATGTAGGTGGATGAGAGAAAGTAAAGACAGGACTGGTTAGGAAGGCAGCAACAATGTGGGCCTGGAATAGGGTTTTAGTAATGTCAAGAAGGGTGAAGGTCAAAGAATTCTTGAAGGATCCATGAGACTTGGCTGTGGAGCAAAAGAAAACAAAGAGAAGTGAAATTTGATTTTTAAAAGCAAGAGGTTGAGTTTGCTAGGGCATTTGTTAAATGCTAGAATTGCTACGTATAGATCCCAAGGCTTCAGTCAGACTGTGGAGGTCAGCAGGTCCTCAGCAAAAGATTTGCTGCCAGAAATACATACATCAGGAATCTCAAATGTTTATACCATTTAGCACGGTAATTCTCCTACTAGAAATTTTATCCTAGGAAAATAGTCAGTAATACGCTCAGAGATTTCTAAAATAAGGACATCTGTGCTTATTGCAATCTTATTTATAGCACTGAAAAAATCATAAACCTGGATGTCCAATCATAAGGAATGGCCAAATGATAAATATATGCAGCAACCAGAAACTTTGGTTTTGACGATTATGTAATAATATGGGGAAATGCTCACACATGGCATTTGTAACTAGGAAACAAATTTACCAGTAATAATTTCCCAAGCTCTAACCCTTGATGATAAATATGCCATACCTGGTGGGACCCATTTAGGTCTCTTGCTTTCAGCTGAAGGACTGCGTATTTGTAGTGGCTTCCTAGTGGCATCTGAAGAAAGAGAAACCTTTTTTGGCGAGGACTGAGATTCTGATTTGACGGCAGCTGGAGCAGAGTCCATCGAAGTCACTTATTTTAAAAATATACGTAAAAAAGTTTGTCATCCAGGAAGAAAAAGTAAGTCTAGCATGTATGTGTAAAAATTGTAAAGTTACATAATCATATAAAAAATAAACTTATTAATCAACAAACATTTATTGAGAGCCTAAGAACAGCCATCTTTTATGAGCATTAATCTGCCAGGTAGTGTGGTAGGCATATCACACACATTACCTTTAACTCTTTCCAACAACTCCAATACAGATATTACTATCCCCACTCTCAGAGAAGGAAACAGAGACATCGAGCAATCTGCCTATAGTCTGACAGCTAGTAAGCATCTAAGCTTAGAAGCCAGCCTTTCCTCCAAAATCCCATCCTTGTAACCAACCATTACACAATAGTGTCTCATGGGTATGTGTCAGTGAGATTATGTGTCAGGCTCTAGGATTAGAAACAGTATCATTCATGGCTCCTGCTCCCAAGGACTTTAAGGTCTAGTCACTAGACTCTAGTGGGAAGAACAGGAAAGTAAAGATGTGTAAAATGCGGTGTGGTAAGGGACACGGCAGACTCTAGAGGTATGCCAAGTAGGAAAGGAAACTACAGTCTGGGGGTATGTGTTTTGAAGTTAGAGGGAGATGAGTGAGGATGGTCTGAACCAAATCAAGATTGAAGAGTAAAGGTGAATTGAAAGAAGCTTTCCAGGCAGAGGGAGTATGGTGTGCAAAGATGGAGGATGCACCAAGTTCCAGGACCAGCAGTGCTGACTGGTTCAGTATATGGCTGGAGCAGAAATCTCCAGCGTAGGAAAGGTGAGAGACAGACACAGGGTGTAGATCACTTATGAAGAGCTTTGCAGACCATGCAAAAGAGTCTGGCTAGTCACAATCATGCATACATTTTTCTCAGGAGTGATTTGTATTTTAAAAACATCTTTCTGGTGGTAGTGCAGGAGAAATAGGCCACTTAGAAGGTTGTGGTAATCAGGTAAGAGGAAATGGGGGCCTACTAAGGTGGAGAATAGAAGGAAAACAGCACATTAGATACGTTTTGGCAAAAATAGGTGGGAGGCAGCAATGGAGATGAAGAAATAATCCATGACTTGCAAGTTCCTGTCATGGGCACACTGTTTGATGGTGCCATTTAGCTAGAGAATGAACACAAGACTGGAAGTATGCTTTGGTTTTATTTATTTATTTTTTTTGGTGGTGGGGAGGGAGGAGAGGTGGCATATGAGTTCACTTTCAGATAGTGCTTGTTTTGAGATACCTAGGGGTATTTAAAGGCATATAAATATGAACATTTTCACCATATACTCTTCCTAATGTTAACATCTGCATCCTCTAGATCAGCACTGTCTGATGGAACTTTCTGTGATTATAGAAATGTTCCATGTTTTGCACTGTCCAATACGGTAGCCGCTAGCCATATATAGTTACTGTGCACTTGAAATGTGACTTGCAAAACTGAGGAACTGATTTTTAAATTTTACTTAATTTTAATTAATTCAAATGTAATATAACTACACACGGCTAGAGGTTACCATATTGGACAGCACAGTTCTCAACATTTTTTCTATCAAGGGAAAATTATAACGTGTGCTAGACACAATTCTCGAAGTTTACCCAATACATTACTAGTAGGACTAAAAATATAATCCATTTTTCCTAATTCCTAATCCTATCACTTAATGGTTCAATTTCATTTCTAATGGTATATATTAATCTCAATTGTGAAGCAA
Source organism: Rhinopithecus roxellana (assembly GCF_007565055.1). Classification (NCBI taxonomy): domain Eukaryota; kingdom Metazoa; phylum Chordata; class Mammalia; order Primates; family Cercopithecidae; genus Rhinopithecus; species Rhinopithecus roxellana. The sequence continues at coordinate 4,712,370 of NC_044558.1, forward strand.
CTTGCTCTAAGGGATAGAGAAAAGATTTTAAATGGTAAATTCCAACTTGGGAACTGAAATTTTATTTTTAGTTATTAGTGTGTCTTGTTGAAGAAGCATAAACATGTAAAGAAAATACAAAATATATTCATGGTGCTAATAACTTTTTCCCATTATAGCTTGTGGTAGGCAGAATACTGGCTCCTCAGATGTCGACATCCTCCTCGCCAGAACATGTGAATATGTTACCTTACATGGCAAAGGGACTTTGCAGATGTAATGAAGTTAAGAATCTTAGATTCTTAACTTAGGGAAATCACACTGAATTATCTGGAGGGGCCCAATGTAATCACACGGGTCCTTATAAGTAAATGTGAGGAGGAAGAGAGTCAGAGTCGAGTGACACGATGTGAGAAAGTCCCTGCCATTGCTCTCTGAAGGTGGAAGGGGCCACAAGCCAAGAAATGCACCCTCAAGGAGCTAGAAAAGGCGAGAATGTGGATTGTCTCCTAGAGCCTCCACAAAGGAGCACAGTTCTGCTGACCGCTTGATTTTAGCCCAGTGAGAACCACTTTGGACTTCTGATACTCAGAACAGTAAAATAACAAGCATGTGTTGTTTTAAGACAGACACTACATTTACGGTAATTTGTTGTAACAGTAATAGGAAACTAATATACTGTTTTAGCTCTAAAAGCCCTTGTATTTAAAATCTAATTTCTGGAACCCAGATGAAGTCATCAATTAAAAAAAAACACTCTAATTAAAAAATCTCATTAATTCAAAATGCAGGAGAGAGAAGCATATAACTCAATCAGCACTTAGTTCTCGTTTAATTCTCAGTAAGTACTCAGCAACAGGCTACTTAAGGTGACAGCAGTTCCTATGAATAAATGGAAAGACTAAATAATGGAACTTTTAATATCAATAGCATATATATTAAGTCAACCAAGACATAAAAATGACTGTCAAGAAATAAAACAAATTCAGTCAATAAGTTATATTTTTGCAATAACCTATCACATACTGTGAACTCAAAAATATCCTCACTTCTTTTACACAAGAAACAGGTATTCCATGTTCCAGTCATCATAAATTTTAAACGTTTTATCATAAAAGTAGTTTCTAATGGAATTTGTTTTGGGGAAGAAAAAAAAAAAAAAAAGCCCTAGACATGTGGCCAAAGAGTTCTCAAATCAGACTAAGTAAAGCCCGAAAGCAAAAAATTAGAATCATGCAAACTTCCTTGTTTTGCCTGGAGAAAATATGGTCCAAGATACAGCTTAGACTCTGAACGGACAGACATGGGTTCAAATTCTAGCCCTTTGTCTAGCAGATGTAAGATTTCCAACAAATCATTTAACCTCTCTGACACTCAGTTTTTCACTGTAGAATGCAGGTGACAACAGCTACCACAGAGGGCAGCCATGAGTACAAAGCAAGGTCATATACAGTAAGTGCTAGCATAGGCAGTGGAGTCAGCATTCTTGTCTGCTTTTCTCCCTTCCCCACCCCTACCTTCCTTTTACATATTTTAACGAGAAATGGACATTAGGAAAATGTTAAAGAGAACAAAGGCAAAAATAAGAAAAATACAGCAAACAAACCACATACATTTCCTTTATAAAATTAAGTGTTTTGGACCAAGCTTACCCAAGGCATTACATTTGGATTTAGATTTCTTCTCTTTCTTTTCTACTGGGGATTTTACCTTCACTTCTTTCTTTTTAATTTCTTTAACTTTACTTTTTCTCATAGAGAAGTCTTCGTCATTATCCTCACTCTCACAAAAATCAGAATCATCCTCAGAATCTTCACCTAAAACAGAAGATTACATAGTTCATCTTTGCTCTAAAAAGTGAGGATTCTGTTGCCTTAACTTTATCCACAGCTTTGGCAGGCAGCAGATTCTTATGCACCTTTGTGCTGCACTGTTTCCAGTAGCAGAACACTGCAGTGGTTGACATTGTGGGTGCCTGGGTTTGAATCCTCGGACAGGTCACTAACTTCACTGAGCCTCAGTTTCCTCACCTAGAAAATGAGGATAACCATAAACCTCCATCAAAGGGTTGTTGCAGTAAATTAAGTGAGTTAAATTATATAATGCATTTAGAATAACATCTGGCATATACCGAGCAAAATAGAATTGTTTGCTATTACCACCATCACTATAAATTTCCCATCAGTAATCTTTGCTTCAGATTTTACCATTTTACCTCAGTAACTTTCAAAAAGAATTGTAGGGTTTGACAATAGCTAGTCTTTCAAAACAATGACATTTATGGTAACAGTGAGCCTTCCCTTAACCACATAAACTTCAACACTCTGGAACAGACCAAATGAGAACTGAGATAACCATACACAACAATCTTAGCAGCTAATCCTAGAGCTGATTTCATTTGGGACAAACCTGTATTTCTCAAAAATGCTTTTCTGCACTTCGTGGGAAAATATAAGCCAGTGATCTAATTTTGAAAGTGCTACAGCTGCTCTGGGAAAAAGCATGTCCTAACCTGATAGTTAAGCAATGATCTTTCTATTTTCTGAGGGGGTTAGGATCAGAAAACCATGCCTTGTAGATAAACTCTGAAAACTAATTGTAAATAGGGTTAGTCCTATATCCATATAAAACTTTTTTTACATTTTTAATATTATGAACATGCTTATTGCAGAAAATGCTTAAATCAAAAAATGTACAAATAAAATGAAAAATAAACAGTACATGCTTATTGTAGAAAATATAGTCCATATAAAAATTTATTAAAGAAAATCTACTGTGTAATCTCGCCACTCAGAGATAACCACTATTATCCCCACATACTAATATATCTACCTATGTGAAATATTTTATGTAAAATAAAAATCACATAAAATTTTCAAACCTATACCACAGTAGACAGCAATAAACCACCACCCAGATTCAACAATTATCAACATTTTGCTCCATTTGTTTCATCTATCTTGCTTTTCTTCTCTTCCCTTTTCGTAATGTATTAAAATAAAACCAAGGCATCACGTCATTACATTCCTACATACTTCAGAACGTATCTCTAAAAAACATGAGCATTTTGTGACACAACAATGCCATTACTACATCTAGCAATACCAACACTAGTTTCTTGGTATCATCTTCTATTCAGTCTATATTAATCTCTTTTAATATAGAGCAGTATCTTCTCCCTGTCCTCCCTTGTGTCTGACTTGCTGAAGCAGTTGAGTCAATTGTCCTGTAGAACGTCCAAAATTCTGGATTTGTCTGTTTTCTAGCTCATGGTGTCATTTAACTTAATCTTGCCTTTTTTTTTTTTTTTTTTTTTTTGAGATGGAGCCTCACTCTGTGTCGCCCAGGCTGGAGTGCAGTGGCACAATCCCGGCTCACTGCAACCTCCACCTCCCAGGTTCAAGTGATTCTCCTGCCTCAGCCTCCCAAGTAGCTGGGATTACCGGCTCACAACACCACGCCCAGCTAATTTTTGTATTTTTAGTAGAGAAGGAGTTTCACCATGTTGGCCAGGCTGGTCTCGAACTCCTGACCTCAACTGATCCGCCCACCTCGGCCTCCCAAAGTGCTGGGATTACAGGCGTGAGTCACCGTGCCCAGCCATATTCTTGCATTTTATGTGAACTGGAATTCTGCTCTCAAGGCTTGATTGGATTCAGGCTCACTATTTTTGGGGGGGCAAGGGGGAGGGCAAGAGTATGCTTCATAGATATATTCTCTGTACTTCATATTATATCACATCAGAAATCATATAATGTGTGGTTGTCCCTCTCCTAGGTGGTTCAGGTGATGCCAGCCTGAATTCATCATTGTAAAGATCATTATCAACCTTCCATTGATGACCTTTACCTAAATCAACAATGTCGTTTATGGGCTGGGCACAGTGGTTCACCCCTGTAATCCCAACACTTTGGTAGGCCAAAGCAGGTGGATCACATGAGGTCAGGAGTTTGAGACCACCCTGGCCAACATGGTGAAACCCCATCTCTACTAAAAATACAAAAATTAGTCAGGCATGGTGGTGCACACCTGTAATCCCAGCTACTTGAGAGGCTGAGACATGAGAATTGCTTGAATCTGGGAGGTGGAGGCTGCAGTCAGCCGAGATCGTGCCACTACACTCCTGCCTGGGCGACAGAGCGAGACTCCATCTCAAAAAACAAAACAAAAACAAAAAACAATGTAATTATGATCTTCAAATTGCAATTTTCTTACTCTATCATTGTTCCCACACAAAATTTTAAAATAATCAACTCACAAATTCACATAATGGCTACTGTGCTATACAGAATTAGCCCAAAAAAGGCCAGCAGATCACATGAAGGCTGCTGGAAGTTTAGCCTGCAAATTCAAGTAATCCCAAGAGGCTCTCAGTTCAAAGAGGGCAAGTAATGGAGGAAGTTTCTCCAAACTTTCAGAATATATAATCTAGAACAAAACTTTCTATATATCCAATAGCTCTAATACTGCTTGTGTTCAGTAACTTCGAAGTCTTAAGGATTCTCTTCTTGGCTTAAAAGGATAAGTAGTAGGAGCTGGCTACATTTCTGTTTAACAAGCTTGTTCAGAAATGGGGTCCAACTAATCTTCGTCAGTCAACTGAGAAAGCAATTTAAATAAAATTAGAGATGGGGAGTTGGAGTTCCCAAAATTCCAAGTCATTCGCATCCCATAGAGGAAAATCTGGAAGGCCCAAACCCTTCAGTTATGGATTTTGTTAGAGAAAAGACTTATCTTCTCTGCAATTTTCTCTTTTCTTTCCCTAATGAAGGTCACACATGGTCCTTTCTATTCTCATCCAGGGCAAGCAAATGCAGGCGCAAAACTGAAATGTCACTTTGGGGCTGCTTCTACTTCTTGGCTATTATGAATAATGCTGCTCTGAACACGGGTATGCGAATATCTCTCTGAGATCTTGCTTTCAATCGTTTTGGAAATATACTCAGAAGTGGATTGCTAGATCATATAGTATAGGTTGAGTATCCCTTATCTGAAGTGCTTGGGACCAGACGTGTTTCAGGGTTCAGATTTTTTTTGGATTTTGAAACATTGGCATTATAACCAGTTAGGCATTCCAATTCTAGAAATCCAAAATGCTCAAATGAGTATTTCCTTTGAGCATCACATTGGTGCTCAAAAAGTGTCTTTGCATTTTCCTGTCTCCCAGGTTCTCCCAAAGTAAAATAAATGCAAAACAGTCTTTTTTCATGTATTTCGTTTGTTCCACAAGGACAGGAGTTTATTTTGTTCACTGTTGTATCCCTAGTATCTAGAATATTGTGCACATAAAAAGCATTCAAATATTGGTAGAACAGCTGATGATGAACAAATCTGTTATTTATTGATAGTATATCAAAACCTAAAATATGATATCTTGATTTGGCCTAAATTTATCAACTTATGAATTTAAATTTTTAATTAATATGTTACAATGTTCTGTCAAGGTCACTACACTTTCCATTTGCCCAATTTCTAAATGAGTCTAAAAACCATCACAATAAAATACAGATTTCATATCACTTCTGCCTCAGAATAATTCATGGATTTCTACTACCTACAGGGAAGAAAAGCCTACACTTCTTCAAGTGTGTCTGAGACCCTCCACGATTAGTACCAGCCTCCCTCTAGAGCCCCTTCCATGTTCATCCCAGCAAGCCTCACTCAGAGACAGACAGAGCATTTGTCTATTCCACGGGTAATGCCTTTCTGTCAGTCAGAAATGCTCCTTTCCACCATTAGTTTGTTGAAACGCTACTCACTTTTTCAAGGCATAGCTTAAAGGTGAACTCGTAGAAAAAGCTTTTTCCCCAAATGCTATCACTGAATTGAACTGTTCTGCGTGTCCCTGAAGTTTGCACACCCCAAAGGTTTAACACAGTGCTTTGCACAATTAATGGCTTCCAAGAACTTTTTTGACTAAATTCCCATAGAATTAATTTCAAAGTAGGATAAAACCTACCAGATGCAAAGTCTGGTTCAGTGTCATTAGCACTATCACCATCACTGCCTTCCAGAAGAATCTTCCTCTGCTGTACTGCAGCTTTAGATGCTGCTTTTCTTTTCCTTTGACCACCACCAACATCATCTTCCACAGTAATCTTATCCAAATCTTCAGGAGAGGCATAAAAATCAATGGAAAACTTTCTGTGACAGCTGATATTTCAAGAACTGCAGAGCAGACTCTATTACAGCTATTGTTTTTATGTGCCCAGGTTCATCCCTCCCCTGCTTCTATTTACCAGCCCAATCTGGGTCAACCATGGTACATCAGTGCCCTGGGAACACCTCTAGTTTTGGGAATAAATCCAAGACCCAAACAGAAATAATCTTTCCCCCAAAATTTTCAAACTAGAATTGGGAATATGCAGCCCCTTTCTTCAAAGGTCAGTTGCTCCAACTAGAAGCCATGGGTAGTTATGAGCCTTCAGGGAAGAATGTGTGTCTGCAGTAAGACAGAATGAGACTAAAACACAAAGAAATAAAGGCCATGACATCAAGAGAGTCTTGACAAATTTAAAGAACTTGCTTCTAGCCACAATTTCAGCAATTTAAACAAAAGTCAGAAAAACAGCATTGTTGACTGAAAAAAATTAATATAAAAAACTTACCTAAATAATCACTGGCTACACTGCAATTAGAGATATGAGGAGACTTATTCATTGTTTCTATTTTACTACTGCCATGTTTTTCAATGCCTAAATATAAAGAACAAGAAAGAAAATTCAGATACATCTTAATCAAATAATGTCTAGAAATAGGAAAATTAGTACTAAAATGTAATAGCATTTAGATATAGATAAATGATCCCAAACTCAAACTAGCACAATAATTTTATTCAGAGAGGGTAACATATGGTTAGAAGTCTGGGCTCTGAAATTTACCATACTTATGTTTAAATTCAGGCTGTACCATGTAAACTGGCTATATGACCATGGGCAAGTTGCTTATCCTAAGACTTAATTTCCTCATCTATAACGTGGAGATAAAAACAGTGTCTTGCCCAGTGGTATTACAGAAGACCAAACGTGGATGTCACATGGGAATTGCTTACTATTATGCCATGCACAGGAAATGGTCAATAAATTTTAACTATCAATCCTGTGTAGGCAAATCCATGTTTTTACTAACATAAGAACTCTCCAATCGTTATAATAAGCTTAAGATGATCCAAAGCATTCTAAGAGGACTTTAAGACATAATAGTGGTACTATTAAATTCCAGTGCTACAAGGTGCATTATTTAATAAGAAGTCGTATAATATTAATACTTCTAAGGAAGTCCCCTTATACATGCTACAATGTCTTAAAAGAGAGAGGCGAATTTCAGTGCCTCCATTTTAAATGTAATTTATGACAATTGTCTTTTGGTGTTTCTTTGATTCTTGGTTACTAAAAGTCTTCCTAATCAAACTTTCGTTTCTTTTTTTTTTTTTCTTCTTCTTTCAGGAATTTAAAATTTTATTTTTGCTTTATGATTGTGGGAAATATTTACATGGTTTCAAAGTCAAATTTACAAGAAAAAAGTATATTCAAAGAAGTGTAGCTTCTGTTACTTTCATTTCTTTTTAAAGAGGAGGCAGTCAGGTAAGGTGGCTCTCGCCTATCATCCCAGCACTTTGGGAGGCTGCGGCAGGAGGATTGCTTGAGGCTGGGAGTTTGAGGCCAGCATGGGCAACAAAGTGAGACCCCTCTTGATAAAATAAAAAATTACCCAGGCATGGCAGCACATGCCTGTAGTTCCAGCTACTCAGGAGGCTGAGGCAGGAGGATTGCTTGAGCCCAGAAGGTCAAGATTGTATTAAGCCATGATCAAGAAACTGTATTCTGGCCGGGCGTGGTGGCTCATGCCTGTAATCCCTGCATTTTGGGAGGCCGAGGCAGGCAGATCACGAGGTCAGGAGATCGAGACCATACTGGCGAACATGGTGAAACCCCATCTCTACTGAAAATACAAAAAAAAAAAAAAATTAGCCAGGCGTGGTGGCAGGCGCCTGTAGTCCCAGCTTCTAGGGAGGCTGAGGCAGGAGAATCGCGTTAACCTGGGAGGCGGTGGAGCTTGCAGTGAGCCGAGATCGCGCCACTGCACTCCAGCCTGGGCGACAGAGTGACACTCCATCTCAAAAAAAAAAAAAAAAAAAAAAAAGAAACTATTCCTGCCTGAATGACAGAGCAAGACCCTGTCTCAAATAATTAAATAAGGAGGAGTACTCATTTAGAAAACAAAGAAAAAAAGCCCCATGTATACCCCTAAATAAGACAATAAGCTAAAATATCCCCCCACATAAAAACTTTAAGCCATAAAGCATTTTAGCAGTAGAGTATCTTTTTCAGGAATAATGATTTCTGCCTCTCCAGAATATTAATATATAATCTGCTGCATAGTTGCCAGAAAAATCAAACGAGAAAATCAACAGAGAAATCCAGAAGCCATTCTTGTAAGTCTACTGAGCTTCCTAACCAAATTAATACCTTTGACCTTTGTAAGAAATAAAAATTACCAGAATTAGGGCATGTTCAACTGATCTGGAAAAAAACGAGACGGATTGTTAGGACTATACAGATCAATCCATTTGATGAAGAAATTAAATGTTCACTGTACAACAACATGCAATGTGAACAATGAGGCTCACAGTCCACGCCCTCAAGCTTACTCTGGGTATGAAGCAGAGATGTATATCTGTTTGTATGAGATCTAGGCAGCTGAATTAAGAACTAAATCCAACTGTATCCTCTGCAAATGGGTCTATTTACAGTGCAAAGTATTCACATTTTACTCTTTCCTCTGTGAAGGCCCACCTAAAGAAATAGTTACAAAAGCATTAAGAAGGTTTTAAAGTTAAATATACAGAAAATAAAGTTACTTTTATCTTGAGACTTCTGCACATTAGTGGTGACTGTTGGAAGTTCCTTCACTGATAAAGCTAGTGCAACTTCTAAGTCTCTCTGGTAGAGCTTGTCATCTAAAGCCATCCTAAAATAGATACACAAGTAATAATGAGTTCTTCAAAATATCAGTCGCAACTAAAGAACGAAGTTTGAGATTTCCCTAAATTACTATCCAAGAGTTGCTAACCTCACAAAAATGTTTTTAAATAATCATCATCATTAATAGATCTTTGAAGATAAGACTCCTAAAATGTCACAGTATCACGTTATATACAGAGTAAGAGGTTTGAAATAGGAGGAGCATGTGCCTCTTTGCAATGACTGTTGTGTCACCTACCAGCTGTGTCCAGGTGGGAAACACCTACTCAACCCAAAACAGACTTGGTTCAAACATCACTTCCACTTAAAACTCTTCCTTGACCTCACCCACTCCCCTTTAGCAGATATTATAGCCCTCACATTAAATTAAAATTATTATCATTTTTTTTACATCTATTCTTCCCAGTCCAGACTTTGACAAATATTTTACCAAGCACTTACTTTGTACAAGGCACTGCACTAGCTGGAATACTAAAAGTACCTTCAGGGAGTCTGCAATTAAAGGAGGAGGGTGGGGAAATAAGACAGGCTGATAATTATACTATAAAAGGCAGATCATAAAGTCCTATTCAAGTTGGTCAAAAGTGCTATGGAGTGTAAGAGGAAAAAAACATCAAAGAAAGATAACAAAAAGTTACATAAAAGAGGCAGCACTGAGACGTACCTTAAAGAATTTATCTTTTTAGAATAACAGTTTTCTTAAGATATAATTCACAGATCATAAAGTTTACCTTTTAAAGTAAACAATTCAGCAGTTTTTAGTACATTCGCAGAGTTGTAAAATTACCATCACTACCTAATTTCAGAACATCTTTACTACCCCAAAAAGAAACACCATACCCATAAGCATTCCCTTCCTGTTTACCTCTCTCCCAGCTCCTAGTAGCCATGAATCTACTTTCTGTTTCTATGGATTTGCCTATTCTGGACATTTCACGCAAATGAAATCGTATAATATATGACCTGTATATCTGGCTTCTTTCACTCAGAATGATGTTTTCAAGGTTCATCCATATTACAGTATATATCAGTTATCAGTAGTCATTTCTTTCTACAGCGGAAAAAATTCCATTTTGTGGATACCACATTTCACTTATTCATTCATTAGCAGACAGACATTTAGATCGCCTCCTTTTTTTTTTTTTTAGCTATTATGAATAATGTTGCTATGAACATTCATGTACGGGTTGTGTGGGCATATGTTTGCATCTCTCTTGGATACATACATAGGCTGGGTCATATAACTCTGTTTAACATTTTGAGGAACTGCTAAACCATTTTCCAATTTAGCTGCTACTATTTTACTTTCCCATCAGCAATATAGGAGGGTTCAAATTTCTCCACATCCTTGTCTTTTTTATTAAGTCATCTAGTGGATGTGAAGTATTATCTCATTTTGATTTTGATTTGCATTGCCCTCACAGCTAATGATGTTGAGCATCATTTCATGTGTTTATTGGTTATTTGTGTATCTTCTCTGGACAGTCTATTCAAATCTTTTGCACATTTTAAATTGTGTGGTTAGTCTTTTTACTATTGAGTTTTACAAGTTCTGTGTATACTCTGGATACAGTCCCTTATCAGTTATCTGATTTACAAATATTTTCTCCCATGTGTGAGTTCCTTTTTCAATATATTTAAAATGTAATACAAGAAACTCACAAAAAAAAAAAACAAAAAAAAAAAAAAAGAGCATGACATAAGTTTCTCCATGCTAACTAACTTTTCACAGAGAAACTTGGAGCAGTGAAACATTATGTATGCCATGTTCCATTTGTTAATATTCCTCTTCCATCCATCTCTTCTCCATACTGCAAGTTTTGGGTCTCCAAGGACTTCCTTCACTCCTTTCTCCCTCTTGGTACTATCTAATGGAATTCCATGGTTAGTCTAGAAACTATGGGAACTTATCACTGCTGGATAAATCGTAACAATATGGGAAGAAGACATCTTTTTCTACCAAAAAATACATGGCTTTACATTTTAAAGACTGTCCTCACATTAAGTCATCTTATGTCTTAATCATCTTAAGTCATCTAATGTCATTTTTAGCAAAGTAGTATGATTTGAAGACTTCAGAGGCAAGTGCTGGGTTCTGTCCAAACCAGTCATAACTTCTAAATTCCACAATCGTTATTGTTTTAATATTTAATGATATTTCCTTATATGTTTGTGAATTTCTTTTTTTTTTTTTCAGAGACAGAGTCTCGCTCTGTTGCCCAGGCTGGAGTGCAGTGGCGCGATCTCGGCTCACTGCAAGCTCCGCCTCCTGGGTTCACACCATTCTCCTGCCTCAGCCTCCTGAGTAGCTGGGACCACAGGCGCTATTATTACAATTTTTTTGTATTTTTTAGTAGAGACGGGGTTTCACCAGTGTTAGCCAGGATGGTCTCGATCTCCTCACCTCGTGATCCGCCCGCCTCGGCCTCCCAAAGTGCTGGCATTACAGGAATGAGCCACCACGCCTGGCCGACTGTCAATTTCTTTAAGTCAGAAAGCCAGAAAAAAATAGTACGTCCTGTTTTCTGACATGCACGTAGTAAAATAAGACCTATGACTCTGCTCAAGTTCTAATTTAAACCAAGGGTTTGAATCTGTGTCTCTTTAAAATGAACACATCTCATGTCATATCTCTACTGCATGTCTTACCTCTCACCTTTTTTTAGGGGTTTTCTCTTGTACTGGGATTTCTTCTTTCTGGAGATTGCTCAAGTTAGGTTTTGGTTTATCTGGTTTTAACTCCTTTGGTGTTGTTCTGGATTTCTTGTTTAAAGGTACAGTTGCAGAAACAAAATCATCTATTCATGTGTGAATTAAAACCAAAAGAAAAAGATTATTTTCTTAGTAAATGAAAATCATTACAATGTGTGTTCAAGTTTTTATAGGCTAGGCAAATTGTTTAATTTCCACAATTTAAAAATCATTGTTAGTATTTTGTTTATCTTTATTCTTATTCATCTATTTCGACTTTTGTTTTTGTGCCCTTTATATTTAAAAATATCAGTCTATCAAAAACCAATTCACTAAAAACTGCAAAAGCAATTAAGACAGCATATAAATGTCAAAGACAAAATGATTAAAAACCTGTAAAACCATTAGAAAAATTGTAGAATTTAATCACATTGAAAAGTGGAAATAAATTATTTTTATTGGAACTTCACAATGTAGCCAAATATCTTTTTTCAAAGCCCATTACCTGGGCCAGGCACAGTGGCTCACGCTTGTAATCCCAGCACTTTGGGAGGCCAACGCAGGCAGATTACCTGAAGTCACAAGTTCAAGACCAGCCTGGCCAACATAGTGAAACCCTGTCTCTACTAAAAAATACAAAAATTAGCTGGGCATGGTGACGGACGCCTGTAAATCCCAGCTACTCAGGAGGCTGAGGCGGAAGAATCACTTGAACCCGGGAGGCAGAGGTTGCGGTGAGCTGAGATCGCACCGTTGCACTCTAGCCTAGGTGCAAGGAGACTCCGTCTCAAAAAGAGAAAAAAAAAGTCCATTACCTATTCCCAAGTACATTAACCATACTAGAGAAAATAAGAAGCATTATGGGGGAAAAAAAGAAGCTCCTATTTGAGGATTTTTACAATAGTAGTATTTTCTCTTTCCATTACCATAATGATCTTCCTATGATCCTACCAAAGTAACTTCTTATTTTCTGGCAAAAGGATGTTCTTTTCCAGTCCATTACTGTTTCTCACAGGTTTTTCTGTCTTACCAATCCTCAGAACTGTTGTAGTTCTACTCTTGACTGTCAACGTAAAACTACTACTGTGGCTTTTCAACATGTATACAACACATATATGCACACCTTCAGGGTCTATGTAGTCTTAATCACATACTCAGCAAGCACTAATACTCGTTGTCTCTTAGATGCTTCCCCATGTAAAAATAAGTTAACTTATGACTCCCCCACCTGCTGCCACCCCCCACCTACTACACACCTGACAATTTATAAGTATCTGGTGATAGACTAACAACAGTAAAAAAAAAAAAAATCTAGATGTTATATTCTATACTGTTTTTCCCAAGTGGTAGATACAGTTAAGGCTGTGCTCAAGGCAAAAACAGACTCCTTCAAACCGAAGACTTACGAAACATTTGACTTACAGAAAACTCTAGTGGTCTGAGAAAGAAATATTGAATCTACTTCAACATATAACATAATCTAATGCAATGTTCCTCAAACTTTTCAATCATAGCAGAGTCAAGTAAACATCTGACTATGCCTATGTTATAGGCATAACATAAGCCTAACCTTTCTTCAAGGTCGTGTTTTATATTACAATTAATAGGGATTTTATATAATATTCTGTAACATCTTCGTATCTCAAAAAGACAGTGTTTTCCTTCTGCGGGGATGGGATAGGAAACAAACCTCTATGTGAGAACTATGGACTTGGAGTAGTTTAGATCTAGAGACTTTTCACCTGGCCCTGTTCACTTATCACCTACTAACATAATTTTTATCAGTATAATTATCAGCATAATTATCCCAAATGACTGGAAAACTATCTTTTGAGACCTACTTCATTTGGGCAACGTAGTCAGTATTTGAGCCATACATGTCATATAAATTCTGAGGAAATGAGTTTCCAAATCTTTAGAGCAAAAATAAGCAGCTTTACTTACCATCACTGTCAGAGTGGTCAAATTGTGAGTAATTGACTGGTTTCTTCTGTCTATGAGCAAAACAGAATTTTTTCATGAACACAAATGTCAATTTCTCACTTCTATTACTTAAGGCTATTAATGAATATTATTTATTTATTTAATATTCATTTTAGTATTATTCATTTATTAATAATGAATAAATACGTGAAATAAATAAAAATGTGTTAAATGAATGAAATGTGTTTGAATGAATGAAAATGTGTTTGGGTTCTCGTAAGAACATTGAAATCTAAAACATGATTTGCATGTTACCGCAGGGACTGATCATGAGCTAAAAGAATGACAATGATACCTGATATACCTGGGTATTGTTGGCTTTTCAATTATATGATAAAGGAAAAAAATTCAGATAACTTACAAAGAATAATCTATACAATTAACATTTATAATCTCTATACTGTTTAATTGCCGTTGGGCATCTGTAAGTTCCCATTGTATGTATTCTTCTGTTTTGTGTGTGCATTGTCTTCCTTACTAGATTATAAATTTCTTGACACTAAAAGCTACTTCCTTTTTTTTCAGTCTCTCCACAATACCAAATAATGTTTTTATGCAATGGACACCTAAAAATGGTGAGTGACCTTGTTCCTGCCACCTGAGATGAATCTTTATACAGGCTGAGTATCCCTTATCTGAAATGCTTGGAACTAGAAAAGTTTTGAATTTTGGATTTTTTCAGATTTTGGAATACTTGTATTATATACTTACCAGCTGAGCATCCCAAATCTGAAAATCTAAAACCTAAAGTGCTCCAATGAACATCTCCTTTGAGTGTTGTAGGTACTGCAAAAGCTTCAAATTTTGGAGCATTTCAAATTTGGGATGCTCAACCTGTACTACTTTACAGGGCATTAGAAGAAAATGATATTCAAAGTGAAAAAATAATAATTTTTTTCCTCCCTCCTCTAGGCACTAAATAAAATGTTTTTCTAGTTTTTATTTCTATATTTTGACAAATGGCCAAATGTGAATAACCTAATTTGTCAGCTGGTTGTTCTTTCAAGTAAAAATAATGTTCTATGGAAAAGAGGTAAGCTCAGCTCACAACTCAGACAATCTCACAAGGCTTTTCCTTGAGATAACTATCACACATCAGTATGTAGAAGCACTTTATGTGTACTTCCCATTTCCTCACACAAAATATTAAAAAGTGCACTCATATTACTCTCTTACTCTTCAGAGTTAAAGAATTTAGAGCTGAATAAAATGCGAAAACTCCTTTAGAAATTCTGAACTTGAATAACAGTAAAATAAAATCAATAGCCTATTTTTAAAAAGGAAACTTAAGGGTTAAGCTATGATGATTATAGTAATTTCCACTACTTCATCAAGCACATCCTTAACTGAAATTAATTTTTTTTTTTTTTTACTCTTGAGAGTATGGCAGTAAACAATGCAAAGACTGGTAGTACAATTTAGTGCCATTGCTTTAATTGTTCTGAGGTGCCAGCAGTTTTATCGTCACTGCAGTGCAAATGACAAAGCAGTGAAAAAGGCAAATCATGTCTGTTCCATACAAAGGGATTATGACTTCACTGCCTGGATGCTTAAAACCCATTTCAAATTCAGCATGTTCGAAACAGAAATCTTGATCCCTCACACCTCCTGACCTTCCTTTTCCTAGTCTTCCTTATCTTAATACAAAGATCATCCATTCTGTAGCTCAGACCAAAACTATTGTGGAGACATCTCTGATTCTTTCTTTCCCTTACCTGTACATCTACTTCATCAGCAAGTTCTGTCTGCAGTGCCTCCGAAATACATCCCAAATTCATCTGTTCCATTCCATGCCCAGCGATAATAGCCTATCCCAAACCACTCTCCAATGATATAATAGCCTGATTTCCCTGCTCCCATTCTGATCACCCCGTCCATCATTCATTCTCCACCAGCAGCCAGTGACCTTTATAAAAGCAAACTTAGATTTCTCTCCCCTACTTAAAACCCTCCACTGACTTCCCATTGACTTAAAACAAAACCTAAACTTCTTTCTAAGACTTACAAGACCCTGTCTGTTCTGGCACCTGCCTATTTCTCTGGCCTAATCCCCTACGATTCTCCCCACTCTTTGTTAATCCTATAGCTTTAGACTGTCCCTAAAATATGGTCAAGTATGGGGCCTTGGCTCCTATTTCCTCTACCCTGATTCATGACTCTGTGCACGTAATATCGCCTCAAAGTCACATACTAACTACTATATTTAAAGTAGTGCTTTCCTCCTTCGCACTCTGTCATATTTCGAGGCTTATTTTCGGCCCCCTAACCTCACCTCCCACTAGAATGTAACCTCCAGCACCTCACACATTAAAGAAGTGAATCTATTCAATAATTTTACTAAATGAATGGCTAACCGTAGGCTTCCATGGCACTCAACTGTGTAAATAGAAGAATCGTTTCTAAATACCATAATGGAAAGCACAGAGGATCTGGAGTGAGATGACTTAGGTTTGAGTATTGCCCTGTCACTTACTGGGCTGTATGACTCAGGTAACTTACCCTTTATACGTAGAAATGTTAAATGAATAAAAGAGGAATGCTTACTCTTTCTATATCCAATAACTACAGTGATGAACAAATAAAATAACGCATAATCGGGCGCTCGGTGAAATGTAAAGCTCTGTTCAAACGCTAACATAACAAGGTCTTGGTAAAAGAAACGCCAACGGCTGTGAAGGGAGGCAAAGAGAAGGGAAAAGCTACGATGCTAGGATACTTCTGAGCAACGGGTGGCTCTCCCTGGAGACTGGGTTCTCGATAACCGTACATTCTAACCCCACCATCACTGCCCTCCGGTCTTACTCGATCCTTTCCCCGTAGTCGAATGTCTTTCCCCTTAGTTTTCTTCCCACCCCCGCCGAATGTCAGGAACTACGCACCTCACAGGCCGCACCATGGTCCCTTTCAAGGCTTGATATTTACAGTTCTCAAATTCTCGTCTGTTTCAGCGGCGGTTTCAATTCGCGCCCAAAACCAGACTTCGGCGCCCTCCGCCCCCTGTTACCAGTCGTCCAATCATTACAGCCATGCTTGCGGCGGCGCACGCGCTGTGGGGAAAGCGAATTTGCTCCCGCCCTTCCTAAGGCACCACCTTTCCGTATCCGGTCCAGCAGAGCCGAGTTTGTGCTTTGTCTCTGCACTTTCGTCACAAGGGCGGGTTTGCTCTGTCTCTGAAATACAGAATAACAGTAGAAATACACCTTATTGCCCTTTTCAAATGGTTAAATTGAAACGGTTTGGGAGATAGGGGCACTTGGACTGAGAAATTTTCTACAAGATGTCAGGAAATAGAAATGGTTGTGGCGAATCTGCGGGCGCGGATCCGCGGGCTGGAAAGTATAAGTGGGCAAGTCAGCTGGTTTCCCAGTGCAGGACGCGCTGACAGCTGGAGTGAGCGGACTACTCAGGACTTCGGAACCAGGCGAGGTGAGCCCAGAACCGAGTGAGGACGCCCTTTCAGACTGACGCCCGTTGCAGAGGGATTAGTCCCCTCACCCGGTTGAAGTTTCTCAGTTCGACCGTCTGCCTTCCTTTTGCCTAATGTGAGCCTCAGAGCCTCCGCTCTGTTGGCTGTGTGTGTTCGGTCCAGCCTTCCTCCCTTCCCATAATCTTATGGGAAACTTTCCTGGATCACGGTTGCTAAAACTGAGCCAAGGCTTCAGGATAGACCATTAGTCTAAAAAAAGAGTGAGGGGAGAAAGAACTAAAGCTACCAGTTTCTTGAAACACAAATCTGAATGTTGAACCAGAGCTTTTGTGTCTGCCTTCTCTTTTTTTTTTTTCTCAACATTCCTGATTCATTCATTTTTTTGCATTTATTAGCGGTTCTTTTTTATTGCCGTGTAGTATTTATCTCATAAAATAAACAAGTTTTCTATTCTACTAATACGCATATTGGTTGTTTCCAGTTTGGGGCTATTATAAGTAAAACTTGTATGGGCATTCTTCCCTGTGTACTTCAGCGAACATATGCGTGTTTGTGTATTTGGATACATACTTAGGAGTGAAATTTCTACATCATAGAATAGACCTTTATGTAGTTTCGGTAGTTTTCTAACATTATAAAAATGTTTATTGCTTTACGTTTAATGTGAATTCTTCCTGAGTAAAACAAATACCCTATCTATTTGCGTTATGGTGAAATAGACGGAGATTTTTGTGTGTAGCCTACATACAGATTTGAAAATATAGTCTGGATAATTCACCTTATCAGCCCCGCCCCCCCACCACACGTACAAAAGTCCTCTGAGTTTTTTTTTATATTTCAGGTGATATCTTTTTAACGAACCGTATGAATAATTGCTTGTTCTTTATTTTTCCCGTGAGCACCATGAAATAAAAACGCCACACAATCCAACAATTATTTATTAGTTTTTGCCATTCCCAACATCCTGCTTAATACATGGAATACAAGACAGTATTCCTCCCACTTCAAGAAGACTATTTTCTAGCAAGAGTAAGAAATAGAGCGTGATAAGTGCCATGATTCAAATAAGTCCATGCTAATATGAGAGACTGTCGGGACCCAGTCCAGTTTTAGGGAGTTGAATAAGTCTTCCTAGAGGCTAAACTGAGACCTGAAGAATTAGCAATTGTTATCCAACGAAATTAAAATCAGTAAGAGTGCTCTAGGCCAAGGAAAAGGCATTCAAAAAGATTCGGCGTGGAAAGAGAAGTTTGGTATTGACAGAAGTTCAGAATGGCTGGAAAATAAAATTTGTGAATTTGTGTGTTAGGAAGGAGAGGTGCAGTTTCTGAGAAAGAGTGGAAATATAAGCAGGGGTGTTGTAAACTGGGATAAGGAGTTTACATTTTATCCCAAGAGCAATGGAATGTCATAGAAAGTTTTTAAACGGATGAACAACATGATCAGATAAGTATATTCCTTTTTTTAAAAGAAAGGTTACTATAACTTCAGTGTAGAAAATAATGTGAGAACTGATTTGATGGGAGAAAGCCTAGCCATAGGAAGTCTAGTTACAAGGCTAATGAATAAATAAATCTTTAATTGATGTTGATTCTTACTTCCTTTAACTAGATTTTCTTCTTTCTTAGTAGTGTCTAGTTTGCCTTTGGGGTGTGGGCCGGAAGTGGAGGTCCTGTACTCTCTATTTTCTGTGTATCTTCTTCCCACATGGAAATCTTTCTAACACTTTCTTACTCCCCTTCCCCCAGTCGGATCTCATGACCACAACCTCTAAGTTCTCCAGAATCACTGCTGGGTCCCTGATTTGCTTCTTTGACTTTCTTTTTACCAGCGGTTTCATAAGCTTTGTATTCCCCCCCATGAACTCTCCCTAAGAATTCTCTCTGCTCTTCTCTCAATGGTCCTTCCCTATTATTGAGAACCCTGCCTTGGAATATAAAGTACTTTATGGCCATAATTTTTTTTTTTCTTAAATCAAGTTTAAAACAAAGTGTTTTTTTATTTGTTTGTTTTTTAAGAAGCACTTTGTTTTCTTCATGGAAGTACAGGGATAAACACTTGGGAAAAACTAGAATAATTGGCTCAGAGTCACACATATAAAATCGCTTGAATGGTGGAATGTTTTCTTAGAAGTAGGACAGCAATAATGAAACATAATTTCTTTATGGACTTATAACCTTCTGCTTTTTTGCTCTTTAGAAATCCTGTCAAAGAATATGAAGAAAAACAGAGAAAGACTCTGCAGTAGAGAGAGAGAATTTGTGTATAAATTTAAAGTAGGAAGTCAGTGCTTAGAACTGAGAGTGCCACTCAGATTTCCTGTTCAAGAGAATGCCAGTCATTTACATGGACGTCTGATGCTGCTGCACAGTTTACCGTGCTTTATAGAAAAAGGTGAGGACTGATTTTTTTTTTAAAGTAACATCGCTTTATTAGTTTCAATAGTCTGTCATTAGAAGTTTCATGTTAGAAAGCATAAACCTAAGAAGCTTTGGAAACAGCCATAAAATAGGAACTGATTCCAAGAATAAAAGCATTTCCCCAGAGCTTTATTAAGTGTTTTTTTCTATAGTTGGTAGTTGTTTATAAAGTATAAAAATTGGATTTTATAATGAAAAATTTGCTACCAAGTTTGGAATTAAAGGAGCTCTTCTGAATTTAGTTCGGTGACGTTATAAGGCAGTTTAGCTATCACTAATTGTGGTAATAGCATTATAGTGCTAAATTGGTTGCCCTTTTAATAATCTGGTTATTAATTTCTGAGATGCCATAGAACAGAAAGTGTACTAATTTTTGAAGTCTTTGCTTACCTAAATTAGTTTTATAAAGTTATATGTATTAAACCATTTTTAAAGGTCTGTGTTCTATCTCACAGTCTAGGAAAAATTTAAAATTCAGAATATGTTAGATCGTAGGTTAGAGTTATAAGAGAATCTAGAAACTTTATAGCCCAATCACATCGTACAAACAAGGAAACTGGGACATAAAGAGGTTAAATTATTTACCCAAGACAGTGGTTGTTGAAATATGGTTTCTAATCATTTAGCAGCAACAGCATCACCTGAGAGCTTGGTAGACATGCAAATTCTCGGGCTCCGTGCCATTCCTGCTGAATCAGAAACTCGGGTAGCATGCGGCAGTCTGTTTAACTAAGGCCTCCAGGGGATTCTAATCACACTTAAAATTGTGAACCACTGTGTAAAGTCGCAAACATGGTGATAATGATAGAGCCCGAGCCAGGACACAGGTGTCCTAACTTCTCTCACAGTGCTCTTCCATTATGTCCTCAGTTCAAATCAGCTGAGGTAGATTTACATCAGCTGGCGAGTACGTGGGCCAAAGCTTACGCTGAGGTAAGAAAATAGCTCAGATCATAAATTTCAGGGATATTCTGGATTTGGGTGAAAATTTGTAAAATGCTATGGTAACCCTGAAATAGTTATAAGATCCTTTTTCTCCACATACCAATATTCTGTAATAAATATGTTGCTGCTTCTGTGCTTCCTGTATCAGGGTGAGCAGGTAAGACAAAAAGACATCTCTTTCAAAGGATGTTACAACGTACCCTTTAAAGCTACATGGAAAACTCTTTTTAATCTAAATACAGTAATGTTCAGACCCTCAAAATCTGTAGCATTTCTTTATGTCCTCATACCCCCGTGGTTTCAAACTGAAATATCAGGCTTAAGAAAGTAACATTACTTTATTAGTACCAAGGGAATACATAAGAGTTAAGACTTTTGACCTTTCTCTATGCAACAGCCTGTCATAGTAAAGGAAAATAATCATGAAGTTAGTTAAATGATCCCCTAAGCTGATTTCATTTTAGTTGGAGATTCTATTAAGAGTATCAGCTTGATAAAATAAAATTTCATGTCCAGGCAAGGTGGCTCGCACCTGTAATCCCAGCACTTTGGGAGGCTAAGGCAGGTGGATCACTTGAGCTCAAGAGTTTGAGACCAGCCTGGGCAACATGGTGAGACCCATCTCTACCAAAAATACAAAAGTTAGCCATGCATGGTGGCATGCACCTGTGGTCCCAGCTACTCGGGAGGCTGAGGTGAGAGGATCACTAGAGTCCAGGAATTCAGGGCTGCAGTGAGCTGTGATCATGCCACTGTACTCCAGCCTGTGTAACAGAGAACCCATCTCTAAATAAATCAATAAAAATTAAAAAATAAGATTTCATGTTGGAATTCTTAGCCAGGTAAAATGTTCCCTATTTATACCTGGATTTTGCTGATGATGGTGTTTGATGTCCCTGTAACAGACTTAAAAGAAGCTCTGACTCAATTTATAGAAGAAGAATCCCTCAGAGATTATGATAGAGACGCTGAAGCATCCCTGGAAGCTGTGAAATCAGGTGAGGTAGATTTACATCAGCTGGCGAGTACATGGGCCAAAGCTTATGCTGAGGTAAGAAAATAGGTGAGATCGTAAATTTCAGGGATATTCTGGATTTGGGTGAAAATTTGTAAAATGCTATGGTAACCCTGAAATAGTTATAAGATCCTTTTTCTCCGCATACCAATATTCTGTAATAAATATGTTGCTGCTTCTGTGCTTCCTGTATCAGGGTGAGCGCGTAAGACAAAGTGCTTTCTGTGTAATACCTTCGTAAAACAAGAGGCTACTTGCATATATCTCACCAGCATAGGGTCACAGATTTAGTAATTAAAAATATGGGGCACCCAGTTAAGTTAGAATTCCAGATAAATGAATATTTTTTAGTATGTCAACATATTACATGGAACATATTTATACTAAAAAATTTTTCACTATCTGAAATTCTAATTTAAGTGAGTGTTCTGCGTTTTATCTGGCAGCCCTAAACCAGCAATAGTAATTCATTTAACCTTTGGTTTGCTTTTATAAACTTATCTTCATTATTGTTGTCTAGTCACATAATATCATTTTCTATTTAAATAATATACCGTTTCATAAAGTCTAAGGTGCCATTAGGTGTACCACAAATGATTTTAGGTACTAAGAAAGAGCACTGCAAATTAAACTGAGAGAATCCAAGATGACATCAAGTATAAGAGGCAAAGAAAAGACTCAAAAATATCCATTGCATTTATCAAGTAATCTTGTCTGTGGCAAGATCAGTTTCAGTAAGTTGGTGGTGGTGGAAACTAGATTTCATTGACTTTAAGAATGTGAGAGTGTGGAAATAGGAAGAATCAGTGTACTAACTGAAGAAGTTTGAATATAAAGAGGTGAAGGATGGGGCACTGGCTACATGGGAACACAAGGTCAAAGGTTTGTTTGTTTTTTAAGGTGGCAGAGTTTAGGACTAGAAGGGATAGAATCCAGAACTCAAATGGAGAATTAATTGTAACTGGGAAGACAGGTACTTCTCCAGTGATAGCCAAAGAGAAGCAGGAAAGGTTGGATATAAACCCAGATAATTTTATTAATTTGGTAGCAGGAAGTTGAGAATATTCTCTTCCGATTGTTTCAACTTTAAGGAAAGATAGGTTATTTGTTTAGATGAGGCGGTAGGTATCATACGATTGTTGGATATTTAAGGAGAAAACTGAGCAGGCAATGATAGGATTGCCAGGCATCATTGAGGCCAAGATGAAGAGTGGCACCAGTTTGTCACCGTAAACTTTAGAGAGTTTTGTGATTTTTCTGCTGCAGCTCTCCAAAGCCTGACTACAGACATAGAGAAGAGGAATAAGATTAGGGTTTTGTTAGGTAGGTAAGATAAGGTACATCAGTCAAGGGAGTTGAGGATATCAGCAAGACAGTGGTTAAATGCGAGATCACAAAATGTAAGCTACATAGGGAAGGAAGTGAAGCTAGATGGCCTTTGATGGCTGATAAAAAAATGAAAACATTGAGAAACTTATGAAGTGAAGGTCCTAATGAGGTTAAATACCAATTACCTGGGAATTATTGAGTGAGAAATCTTGGGTGGAGGGGTGGAGGTTATAGTCAGAGACTAGAATGTTTGAATACTGACTGACTGAGTTTCTGGTGAGGATACTAAATGGTTGGCCGAGGTGGTGTGGAGAACTAGTAAATTTTGCATGTGAACAATGACTATCTGGGCTGGTGGTACAGGGGTAAAAGAATTTACCAAGACAGTTGCAGTTAAAGAAAGGTAGATTTATTAGAGAAAGCAGGAAAATATGTTGCGAGGAGGCAATGGGCAGGCCAGCAGAAGAGAAGCTGACTTCAAGGAAACAAAGACTTGCTGGAGATTTTATGGGACAGCGTTTATGCTGTATGCCGTAGAGTGCTGCGTGCAGTACTGATAACCCCAAGATTGCAGTGAGCTGCAGTCTTGCACCTATCTTGCAGGTGTCTGGTGAAACTTGGGCGCAGAAGGACTACATGGCCTGGACTGGGGTGTCCAATCTTTTGGCTTCCCTGGGCCACACTGGAAGAAAAAGAATTGTCTTGGGCCACACAAAATACACTAACATGAAGGACAGCTGATGAGCTAAAAAAAAAAAAAAAAAAAAAAAATCGGAATTTATGAATTTGTTGTGTTGGGTGGCATTCAAAGCCATCCTGTGCCACAGGTTGGACAAGCTCGGTCTGGCCATGAAGAAAGCCAGACTTATAGCTTCTCTGCTTTTTCTGTTTGCTTTCCTGTGGTCCTGCCAGCCTGACTCCTTTGCCCTAACTGGGACTCCGCAGTAAAGACTGTAGAGTTCAGGAAAGTAAGAAGGCAGGGCCTTGGATGGGTATCCACATGGATATCCAAGTAACCCAGGTTGCAGGATGTGGGGCAGAGAGGAAGTCTTTGAACTTGGTGCCAAAGCTTTACAGGAATGAGGGTGAGTGACGGACAGGTAGGTTGTTAGATAATAATGGCCATGAAAGATAAGGGGTGCTGAATGGTTTGAACCTCAAAGAAGTCAGACGTTATGCCTGGAAGTGGAGGTGGAGAAATAATGGCCTGGACATTGAATAGCTTTCTCCGTGCAGCCACTTCCTCAGTGCCCCATTCCTCTCAGCTGTCACAGTCCCCTTTCTAGTAGCATCTGTCCTGAGGGAGAGGCATAAATTAGACCAAGGAAAAAACTATGTTTAGTTCTTCTCGCGTGGGTATCTTCTACCTATTCATAAGGCTTGCCCTAGGCTGAGTTGAAAATTAAAGCTGCAGATTATTGTAGTTAAATGATCTGGTAGTGGGGCCACTGAACATCTGGTGTTATGTGTGGCCAAGCACATCCCTGCAGTCTTGCAGTAGTTCCTCCCTACAAAATTTCAGCTTTGCCCTGAAGTGAATTTTAAACAGAAATTAAGTCCCATGGGCTGGTTATAATTCCTACAGCAGTCCCACGTCTAAAGATGAACAGTTATCAGAACAGTGTTGGAGTTTCAGAGGCATAGAGGAGATGAAATCCTAGTTCTAGGTTCAGCTAGTCTCCTGCTTTCTGATGTGGCAGCTGGTTGAAGTGAAAGAGAGCAAATTAGAAAAGTTTCCCTGTTGACTGAGTGAGTTCAATATACCTGTTTCTGTGATGTGTTCAGTTGTTTTAAAGTAAATTATTACTCTTAAGTCATATTATAAATTCCAGTTTTTAATATTTTCATGGATAAGAAAAGGGAAGAATTTAGTTGTTTTTTTTTTTTTTTACAGGTATCTTTTGCAAAGATCTATAATGGAAAAAACATCAAAATCTTTGTTTTATTGCTTCTTCATGCCATTAAATCATATGATCTTTGACAAGGGACTTCTCAGCATATCAGTTTCCTCTGATGAGTTGAGGAGGCTGCCCTTGGAATGGACATCTGCACCTCCCTGGGTGTATCTGTGTGTGCTGAGAGCATTCCCATTTTGTTTCTCCCTGTTTCTGCTTTTCTTGTCTATCAGCATTTACTCAGTCCCTTCATCATTTTAATAGCTACCATTTTTATATACTTAAAAGCCTGCTTATATTTTAAAAAGAAAATGTAACACTAGAAAAGGTCAAACTAAATGCATAATTACATATTTATCTTGATATAGGTATGCATGAATTTGGCTTTCATTCACAGGTGACCACATAGGTCACCTTATTTTCTAAATATGTAACCTATTTTAGCAGTATTTTTTTAATAATGAAAAGTTTCCTCTGATTATATAACTAATGCCTGCAAGTTATTTTACCATACAGTATGTTAGAATATAAATAAAGGCTATCAGAAATCCCACTGTCCTGAAATAAGACACCATTAGCGTTTTGTTGATCGTGTGTGTGTGTGTGTGTGTGTGTGTGTGTGTGTGTGTGTATGTGTGTGATTTCACAGAAATGAGGTCATAGCATACGCTTTTATTATGGACACTTCCTATCGCTTCCTCCGCATTAGTACCTCTTTCTCATTTCTGCTTCCAGGTAACTTATATTAAGAACTTAGTCTGCCTCTCCACATTTTTTTTCTGTACTTAGGTAATCCTATATAATATACACACATTCATCTATATATAAAAGAGGGTCTTTCTGTCATTGATGTACAAAAATTGAATCATATACATACTTTTCTGGTAGTCTGTTAAATAAAAATACTAGGTCATGATTTAAGAATGTCTGTATATTATCTTGTAGACCACATTAGAGCATGCAAGGCCTGAAGAACCCAGCTGGGATGAAGATTTTGCAGATGTGTACCATGACTTAATTCATTCTCCTGCCTCTGAAACTCTCTTAAATTTGGAACATAATTACTTTGTTAGTATCTCAGAACTGATTGGTGAAAGAGATGTGGAACTGAAAAAATTACGAGAGAGGTATTTCAAATTTCTTGCATTATCAGAATTAAATGTTACATTGTCAAATAGATGGCCTGCAGAACAGCTTGTTTTTATTTTTTACAAAAAGGATAAGATAGAAAAAAATACTTCAATATTAGAAATTAATTTTCTTGTATGTTTACATGTGTAACTGCAACTGGGAGGGTCCTCATAGGTTTATACACCTTCTAAGTGGTTTACCTAAATAAATGATGCTGGGGCCTTGTATATTCTTATCTCTAATAAGAGGAATAGATTACTTCCCTAGAAGGTTTGCTTTGTTCCAGGCACTGTGCAAAGTGCTTTGGATGCCCTGTCTCATTTGATCTTTACCATAACCCTACATTATTTCCATTTTACAGATGAAGAAGTTTTTGCTTAAATACGTAACTTGTCCAAGGGCATGCTGGAATTTGAAACCGGGAAATCTGACCTCAGAACTGTTAACCACTGTACCATTCTGTCTCCCTGTTCAGAACCTCTGCATTGCCCTGCTCTAACTATGTCCATGGCTCTTTCAGTTCATTTTGTATGCTCAAATACCTTAGAAAAAAACAATAACGCCAGTATTTTTCCAAGAAGTTGTAATTAGATTTGAATTCCTACTGTATGGATTACTTAACACAGTATACAAACATTGCTTTTATTATTTATTTTTTCTTCGGAGTATGTCAAAAACTGCTAGCATTGTGTATTTTAAAATAAGAAGTGGCCTCCCTGACAGCTTTCTAGTAACTCTAGATAAATTGTGATAGGAATTCAGGATGTGTCCTTCTAGATAATCCATTGAAATTTAGCAGAATCTGATAACTTTCATTATCTTAAAAACACTTATGTAAGACACTGGGTGTATATGCAATGAAGGTAATATTTCTAGTGTTGCTTTGATTGTGAGAGTACATTAGGACAAAAACACTTTTTTTTTTTTTTTTTTTTTTTTTTTTTTAAGTGTAACCGACTTAATAGTCCCAAAGGAGTAAATTTAAAAAGATGTGCTGGTTTGTTCCTGGTTCTCATTAGCTTCCCCTTAGAAAACAGTAAGGCTAGCAAGATGAGAATGATCTTTGGAACGTTGTCATGGTTAAGAAAATTTTAAGTACAGAAAAATAATAAGCAAATGTGTTTAATCATTGTTCCTGAGGGATACCCTCTTGTGTGTACCAAATTAGCATTTTTATTGCATAGATTTATAAATTTTCATAACAATTGTACTCCTCTGGACCGTTTATGCTCATACTTTGTAAAATATTAGAATGATCTCTTTGTCAAAAAGAACATGACGTTTTGAGATATTTGTCACTGTTTATAGGTTTGGTTTGTTAACCAGCTGTATTGAGGCAGTTTATTCCTTTTTGATGAGATACCTGTAGTGAGTGGTTGCCACTAGGTATATAGTTGAAACATATTTCCCTGGGGAAGGCAAAATGTTTTTTCTAGTTCTTTATTATGTAACCAGTAAAATTGTGAATATAGTTTAAAAAGAAGAACAAAATATAGAATTAGGTTTTTAAAAATACAGAAAAATAGAATTACCTAATACTAATTAATTACTTTCTGTTGAACTTCATTTGTTTGATTTTTCCTCTTAGGCCTTCAAATAATATAACCTTAAAGTCATCCTGAATCTGTTACTAGCTCTCAGGTCTTCTGTGACTATACTCATTCTGCCTCTTGGGTATATTGATAAATTCCCACTTTGGCTCCCTATACTTCCATTCCTAGTACTTCAGTCCGTCTGTTGAGTGACTCTAACTTGCAGCATAGTTAGCTGCCTGTACCCCCCAGAAAACTCTGTATCTAGCCATTAATAGTCTATAATGGTTCCTTTTTCTAAATCAGAAGAAGATTTCTGTTCTACATGATTCTTCATCTTTTGGGAAGTCGAATTAACTTACTAATTAGCTGCATTTACTGATATTCATACTTTTTTTCTTCGTGGAATAGTTTTTTAGTAGAGGTTTGTTTGGGTTTACTTCATTGTTTGAAATGATCTTTGGCCAATTTCTTGATGGGGTTTGGCCTTCTTTTTTCTGTCTAAACATATAAATAATGCTTGAATTCATCTATTTTTAAAAGTTTTGTCATTTATTTTTCACCTGTCCAAACTGCTAGCTTGAAAAAAAAAGCGATATTCCTCTGGTAGGTAACATTTATTGCAAAGGTGAACAGTATGACTTAAGGTAAGTTGTAATTCACTAGCGTCTGTGGAGGTTGACCTGACATTTTGGTGCTTAATTTATTTATCCAGTTCATGAGCAGAAATGACACATTCTCTTATTTCTTATTTCATTTTAATGCCATTGTACATCTTTAAAAGACAGTTTCTCGGCATAGCATCAATAGTACAAGTTATAATGATCTTTTTTCTTTAAGTATCTTCAAGATAATATGCAGGATGCCAGAGCTGTCACATCTGACATACTGAGCCAGGCTGTATTTAGTATTTCATTGTGTAATAAAATTTTCTTCTATCTTAATAGTAGAAAATATATATTGTATCATCAGCTATATGATTAGCTAGTTGCCTTTTGGACATATTTAGGATGAAATAGATGTTCATGAAATTTTATTTGTTGAATTTCTGTCTTTTTCTTCACAAGAAATGTGCTTTTTTTTTAAGCAAACCAGATTCTAGGTAGTTCTTTAAACTTTAAAAATGGCAATGATACCTTTTATCCACTAGAGGGAACATGTGTAATGTAAAATAGTAATATATATTTATGTCTAAGTTTGTATTTATAAATGTTTAGCAGTTATTTCTGTTTCTAAATAAGAATCTCACTTGCAAGCATAATTTTCACTTGACCTGTAGTAGTTATTAGAAATTAATGGAGTCGTCTGCTTTAGAATTAAGTGGGATTTAAATGATATTGAATATTTACTACCAGAAGGTATATATAGAAATGTATATATGTATAACTTGCTTGAATTTAATTTATCATATATATATGAGTATCTTAATCAGTGTTATAAATAAGTACAAATTCACTCTTTTTTTTTTTTTTTTTTTTTTTTTTTTTTGAGATGGAGTCTCGCTCTGTCTCCCAGGCTAGAGTACAGTGACGCTATCTCAGCTCACTGCAACCTCCGTCTCCTGAGTTCAAACAGTTCTCCTACCTCAGCCTCCCAAGTAGTTTGGATTACAGGCGCCCGCTACCATGCCCAGCTAATTTTTGCATTTTTAATAGAGATGGAGTTTCACCATGTTGGCCAGGCTGGTCTTGAACTCCTGACCTCAGGTAATCTGCCCACCTCGGCCTCCCAAAGTGCTGGGATTACAGGCGTGAACCATCATGCCCGGCCAGAAATTCACTCTTAAGAGCAATTTACTTGAATTAACTAGGATGATAAAATCCTTTTAGTTTATATCTGTTTTGTTCTTTCCCAGTTTGTTGGAAATTTGTTTTAGAACAAACTTTTTGCATACATTTGTATTAGAAGATAATCTTTAATTTCAATGTTTTAAGTGAACTTATTTATTAAAATGTAACATACATACAGAAAAGGCAACACACTGTGGGTGTACAGCTCAGGAAACTATGACAAATTAAGCATGACCACGTAACCACTACCCAGATAAATAAATAGAATATTTCCAGCATTACGGAGGCCTCTTTCATGCCCTTCTAGTCCTTTACCCTTTCCCTCATAATAACCATTATCTGTACTTCTAACACCACTGGTTAGTTTTTCCTGTAGGAAAAACCATTTTTTATTTTTTTGGATACACGTTATTTCTTTGGATAAATGCAGAAGGTGTGACTAACATCTTCAGACTGTATTTTACATCCCTCTGTAAATTTTATGGCTTAATAATAATTTGACTTAGGATCTAATTGTCTGCTTCTGGATATAATGTAAACTAACTTTCAGAGGTTGAAGTCACTTTAGTTCATCTACAAATAGAAAATCCATTTAAGCTGAAATTGCAGAGTCTCTTCTTTGAGGAAATTTGCAGGTGAAAAGAAGGTCCAGAGTTTTTAACATTAGCCGTGGTAATTGAAAGATAACTTAGATTTTGACTGCATTCATCTATGCAATAAATTTAGATGAAAATTTAGCTGCACAAATGATGTTGGTATTATATGACACTGTCATCATAATTTGGTAGTCCCTATTTCCAAGGATTCTGAGTACTTTCGAGTTCTAATTCTCATTCCTGGACACATTTCTACAAAATAAACTTTATTTTCACTTTATAAAGAGTGTTCGATGAATCTGAAGGATCATATACCTTGAAAGTTTGATGAATATCCCTGATTTGCTTATTTGTGTTTTAGACAAGGTATTGAAATGGAAAAAGTGATGCAGGAGTTGGGAAAATCACTGACAGATCAAGATGTAAATTCACTGGCTGCTCAGCATTTTGAATCCCAGCAAGTAAGTGAAATACAGTGACTTTTAGGTATGCAGTTGCATTTTCTTTTGTTGTTTTTTTGTTTTGTTTTGGTAAAAAAATTAACCAGTTGGTACACTGTTCCTTTTAGGACCTAGAAAATAAATGGTCAAATGAATTAAAACAATCAACTGCCATCCAAAAACAAGAGTATCAGGAATGGGTAATAAAACTTCACCAAGACCTAAAAAACCCCAACAACAGCTCCCTTAGGTATTTACTATGTATTGTTCTTATTTGTATAATGGTCCATTGTTAGTAATGGTTTATATTTACTGCAAACTTAAATCTTTTAGCTGTATGTATTTTTAATTTGCTAGTGAAAGTTCAAGATAATTTTGTGCTTCTTTTACCACCTTTTGCATTATAGGCTTTATGTGGATTATTTGGGGGGCAATGGTTATTGGTTAGTTTGAAATAGAACTTTAGTTTTATGTTCTAGATACATACACCTAAATACTTAAATACTATCTTTATTTCTTTAGTTTCCATTCCATGCAGTAAACATTGGTTGAATGCCAAACACTCTCTAAGCAGGAAAACAAAAACAAAAAAAAAACCTTCCTATATGGACCTTATATTCTCGAAAGACTGATCTATAAATAAATAATACTGTATAGAGTGGTATGTGCAGTAACAGAAGCATATAGAAGGTACAGAAATAGCATGGAGGATTTCTCATGAATTATAACTTGTGTGGCATCTCATGGCCTAAATAAATTGTGTTTCATATGTTCCCTTAGAGCTTGGCCATGCCTATGTTATTTCCTGGCTACATATCTGTATGTTTGAGAATTAATTTTTTTCAAATCCTAAAGTATATTCAGTTGGAAATATACTGAGTACAGTATAATAATCCTATTTCCAGCATATGTTAGTGTATGCTATAAGTATTGTTAAATAGCATTTTATTTGTATAATGTCAGTCTCATGTCTTTTTTTTTTTTTTTTTTTTTTTTTTTTTTTGTCGTATACCCAGTCCCTTGCCAAGTGTTTATCTCTTGACACTAGCACATAAGACATGCTCAGTTAAAATTTATGGGATGAATGGATGGACAGATGGATGGGTTATCGTTAACTCTTTACCTGACATTTGTAGCATCTCTTATCTAAATATTAGTTTTTCATTTGCCTTACCGTTTTCCCCAGACTGTTTGTTGCAGCCTGCTATGAACCATTCTACATCCCTTATTTTCCAACCAGCCTTTTAAAAATAACGGTAGAATAGGGAAAAAAATCAGAGTGCATCATACGTGAAGCTTTCTAAAGTGAATGTGTATATTGAGCCTAAATGTAAAATGTATACAGTATATTGTAGTCAGAAACATTGAAAGCCACTGACTTAAGGAAGCTGTGAAAGCCTTTTTGCTGTAAAAGTTATCCCTTCATGATCATGCTACTGCACTCCAGCCTGGGTAACAAGAATGAGAAACTGTCTCTTAAAAAAAAAAAGTTATCCCTTACTTTGCTGCTAGAGTTTCAGAAATTCAATCTTTACAATCAATTTCATTGCGTAAACATTGGCCTGTAGGTGCGGCTGGTTTTAAAAATCAGGTAGTCCTAGGAAATAATGTTTTTATTGTGACTATGTTACTTTGCTTTTCTTTTTGATAGATGTTTCTTTGGGCAGGAGAGATCTGTTTTCAGCACAACTATGTGTGGAACCACTATATGAGATTGATAAAAGTGGTATTTTTAAATTTATTTTTGCTTTGTTTTTCTTTAAAGTCAGGTCAGTTGAGGAATAATACATAAAGTTAAAGTTCTTCTGTTTTAGGTGTACAGTTTGATGAATTTTGACAAACTGAGTCATAAAATCATCACCGCAATCAAGATACAGAATTTCCCTTTTTGTGTAGTTTTATTTCATTGTAGTTTGATTTTTCTAGAATGTCACATAAATGGAATCAAACCGTATGTAGCAATTTGTATCTTGTTGCTTTCACGTGGCATAATACTTTTGAGACTCATTTGAGTTGTTGTGTTTATCAGTGGTTCTTTTTATTACTCAGTAATACTCTCTCATCCATTTGTTTATCCATTTACTCAGTGATGGACATGTGGGGTATTTCCAGATTTTAGCAATTATAAAGCTGTTATAAACATTCGTGAACAGGTCTGGTATAAACATGTGTTTTGATTTCTCTTTCATAAATATGTAATCCCTCTCCCCTAGGAATGGGATTGCTTGGTCATATGGTAAGTGTACATTTAACTTCAGAAGAAACTGCCAGACTATTTTCCAAAGTGACTGTACAATTTTGCATTCCCACCACCAATATATGAGGGTTCCAAATGTTCCATCTCTTCATCAACACTCAATATTGCTGTTTAGACACTCTAGTACGTTTTGCAGTGATGTCTATAATTTTACTTTGCATTTCCCTGATGCCTAATTATGGTAACATTTTTTCATGTGCTGGAAAAATGTGTCTTCTTATTGAGTTGCGAGAGTTCTTTATATATTCTGGATACAAGTCCATCATCAAATAATGTGTTTTACAAATATATTCTCCCACTATGTGGCTTGTCTTTTCATTTTCTTAATTGTGTCTGTCAGAGAGTTAAGTTTTTCATTTTAGTTAAGTGTAGTTTATCAATTAAAGACTATTTCTTCAAAGTATTTTTAGGTTCACAGCAAAACTGAGAGGAAGGTACTAAGACTTACCTCCTGACCTACAAATGCATAGTCTTCCCCTTTGTCAGCATACCCCAGCAAGGTGGTACCTTTGTTGTGATCGAGAACATATATTGACATAATCATTCAAAGTCCGTAGTTTACATTAGGGCTCACTCTTGCCATTGTATATTCTGTCAGTTTAGACAAATGTATAGTGACATGTATCTGTCATTATAGTACCATACAGAGTAGTTTTGTTACTCAAAAATCCTCTGTGCTTGGTCAATTTATCTATTTTTAAATGGTTTCTATCTTGTCTAAGATATCTTTGCCTAATGGAAGATCACAAAGATTTTATCCTATATTTTTCTTCTAGAAGTTTTATTGTTTTAGGTTTTATATACAGGTCATGATATGTATTGTTTCACACATATGTATATATATGACATATATCCACCAACTTATACATTTATGCATGTATGTTGGTCTATAGTTTGTTTGTTTCTTATAACATCTTAATTTGGTTTCGGTGTCAGGTTAATGGTGGCATTATAAAATGAGTTGATCTGTGGTCATTAGTCTGATACCATGTTTTGCTTTCTAGTATTTCCCTTTGTTTCTGCTCTTTGCTAAAATTGCTTGTGTGTTGTCTACCTTTCCACTAGATCTTTTAACATGTTGGTTATAGTTTTTTGAAAGTCCCTTTCTTTTAGTCCCAATATCTGGATCCTTTCTAAATCTGTTTCTGTTGATTGCTTTATCTCTTGACAGTGGGTTGGGTTTTTTTCTTGCTTTTCTGGGTGTCTCTTCTTCTTTTTTCTTCTCCCCGCCACCCACCCACCCAGCCACCCACCAAGACAGAGTCTTTCTCTCTGTCTCCCAGGCTGGAGTACAGTGCCGCGATCTTGGCTCACTGCAACCTCCACCTCCTGCATTCAAGCGATTCTCCTGCCTCAGCTTCCCAAGTAGCTGGGATTACAGGCATATGCCACCACACCTGGCTAATTTTTGTATTTTTGGTAGAGATGGTGTTTCACCGTGTTGGCCAGGCTGGTCTTGAACTCCTGACCTCGTGATCTGCCCACCTCAGCCTCCCAAAGTGCTGGGATTACAGGCATGAGCCATCGTGCCCAGCCTATTTTTCTTCTTTTCTTTTTTTTAACTGAATGCTGGATATTGTGGGTATTAGAAGAGACTGAGGTTAATAGTATTTATGTCCAGAAATGAACCGTATTAATGTGAAGGTTGTTCACATCTTATTAGCAGTTGAGGTAAGTTTGGTTTCTTTTTTTTCCCCTTAGCATTAGACTTTATTTATTAGCTTATTCACTGGAATGATGCTTGGATAAATCTGAAAATACTTGGCAAGTTTGTTAGAGATCTTGCTTTCATGTAATTTTTTGACTTTCTGGCTTTCTTTTTAAAAATTTTTAAATTCTTTTATTTCAATAGGTTTTTGGGGAACAGGTGGTGTTTGGTTACACAAGTAAGTTCTTTAGTGGTGATTTCTGAGATTTTGGTGCACCCATCACCCAAGCAGTGTACACTGTACCCAATGTGTAGTCTTTTACCCCGCTTTTATCCCAGTTTGGTTTCGTGTCTGTCAGGACCTTCAATGTACCACAGGCTTCATTTTCTACTGGTGCTACTTTGTGCTTAGAATGGCACTTGGGGGTCCAGGAGGATTTTTCTCTGTCTCTCTGCTCCATCCCTTGCTTTCAGCAGTCTTTGCATGCCAGAGCTGCAGAGTGGAGTTGGTCTCCAACCTTTTGCTCTGCCTCCCAGCAGTAGATTTGTTACTTGAATCTAGGCTCATAGTTGGGGGTCAGGAAGGTCACTTTGTTCAACTCTTCTCCTTCTTTGTTGTCTTTGTCAGCTCCTAGTTTGGTCAAGCCTCATGTATCTTGATTCTCAGCATTTCTGCCTGTGCCCTTGAGAAGGCTCTCTTGTCTCCTGCCTTCGGTCTTTTCTGGAAATACCTGATGGAGGCCAATGGAAAAGAGTTTGCAAGTTCCGGTGTCTGTGGCTCCAACCTATTCTAACTTGATATGCTAGCCCACTTGGCCTTCAAGAATCTGTTAAATTTTAGCTGCTTTCTTTTTACCCGCTTGTATGACAGCATCCCATTTCAGCTATGCTCTAACAAAGATGAAACTCCTTATATGTCCTGTCCGTCCTTGGAGGGATATGTCACGGTGTGGAATTCAGTTTACAAGGTTGCCTTATTATCACTTATCTGATGGAGTCCAGAAAGGTGTGATTTTGTAGATCAGCAGTCCTCAGCCTTTTGAGCACCAGGGACCAGTTTCACGGAAGACAGTTTTTAAAGGAGAGGCGGGGAGGGTTTGGGGATGAAACTGTTCCACGAGGAGTACACAACCTAGATTGCCTGCATGTGCAGTTCACAATACAGTTCACGATCCTATGAGAACCTAATGCTGCCGCTGATCGGATGGGAGGTGGAGCTCAGGTGGTCATGCTCACTCACCTGCTGCTTACTTCCTGCTGAGCGGCCCGGTTCCTAACAGGCCAGTACGGGGGGATTGGGGTCCCCTGTTGTAGATTAAATGGCAAGGTTTAAATTTACCATATTTACTAATGAAGTCAGTCATTGAGTCTAATGGGGCTATTGGGATTAGCCCCCAAAATTTAGGGAAATGGATGACTCGTACAGACTTGTATCATCTTCAGCATACCACTGTTTGAATTCCACAATGATGTAGTTATTGCTCTCTTGTGGAGGTCTTTTCAGGAACTGTAAAGAGGAGAGCAAAGAGAAAGGCAGTTTAGTAGGAGGAGAATGTTGGAGGTAAAAAACAAAACAAACGGGAGGCTGAGGCAGGAGAACGGTGTGAACCCAGGAGGCGGAGCTTGCAGTGAGCCGAGATTGGGCCACTGCGCTCCAGCCTGGGTGACAGAGCGAGACTCCGTCTCAAAAAAAAAAAAAAAACAAGAAATGGTAAAAATAAAGCATATGTATACATCAAAATGAACTTCATCTTTTTTATTATCTATTTTATTTGACTTTAAATTTTCATTGCTATCACTTCGTCTGTTTTCTAATTTTGCCTAGAGCTAGCCCTGGTATAGGATGTATTATATATTTTAAAATATTATGTGATTTTAAAGTAATAAGTTAATTGCTTCATTTAATCATTCTCTTAGGCTGCTAAAAATGTTAAATGGTAGTATATTAATTGACATAATGATTGAAAATAATAATCTGCTTTATTTATTGTGAGGAAATGAAAGAACAAGTGGGAATTTTAGAACCTATTGGTGCTTATGGTCTTACTTGTCACCATGGATTAAGGATGACTTTAGGAAGAAAGTAACAAGACTTTCAGCTGTTCAGTTTTCTCTCATTATAAAGGTTTCCTTTAAGAAAAGTTTTTGACAAACATAAAAGTATATCAATAATTTTATTACTTCTAGTGAGGAAATTAAAGTTCAGCCAAGTCAGTTCAGAGAATCTGTAGAAGCAATTGGAAGGATTTATGAGGAACAGAGAAAGTTAGAAGAAAGTTTTACCATTCACTTAGGTAAGTGTGTTAACTTTTTCCATTATAATTTATTGTAACTTCTGAAACTTTTTTTTAATTATTAGTTTTTTAAAATAATAGAGACAAGATCTCACCATGTTGTCCAGGCTGGTCTTGAACTCCTGGGCTCAAGCAATCCACCCACCTTGGCCTCCCAAAGTGCTAGGATTACAGGCATGAGCCACCGTGCCTGGCCGCTGAAACTTTTTTTATATGCTGTAAGAGAAAAATCCCTAACATATGAGTAGTGTGTACCTATGTTATTTTTAATTCCAAATTATGTTTTGCTTTAAGGAAGACTATATTTTGTTGGCTTTAAGTTTCGTATATTTATATAATGTTTTTTCAGATAGATTAAATTGAAATAGTCATTAAAATGGAAAGTTGCAAGGCCCATTTTTAATTATTTTGTAGTACAGATTTATCTGGATTCTTGCCATAGAGATTCGCATCCTGTTATACTGGACTTTTTGCAGCTGCTTAAGTATCTTTCCTGGACTATTGCCTACCCCCAGGAGCCCAGTTAAAGACCATGCATAATTTGAGATTGCTGAGAGCAGATATGCTGGACTTCTGTAAGCATAAAAGAAATCATCGAAGTGGTGTGAAACTTCATCGGCTCCAAACAGCTCTGTCACTTTATTCTACATCTCTCTGTGGCCTGGTTTTACTAGTAGATAATCGAATTAATTCATATAGTGGTATTAAAAGAGGTAAGTTAACATCACACACATGTATTTTGTTAAATCTCACCCTATAACACTATTCTTACAAAGAAAGGAATTATGGGGAAACTGAAAAAACATTTTAATCACCTTGGCATTCAAGTAGACCAAACCAACACACCCAGCCATAGTTATTTTATTTCAAACTGTAGCACTGATAGAGTGCTTCATGATGTTTGTTTTTCTTTGCTATTATATTATAAATAATGTTTTTAAAGAATTCTCATTACAAGGTAAAACAAAAAGAGCAGTCACGTGTTTTCAGTGTAGAAGCAAATCCTGGCTTGGTGATTTTTAGCTCATCCATTTGTCTATCTGTGTATGTGTGTGTGTGTGGTGTGTGTGTGTGTGTGTGTGTGTGTATATATATATATATATTTTTTTTTTTTTAAATAATCTACCTCTTAAATTTGCTAGGTAAAATTCTACCTTCCCTCTTAGTACAACTCACTTTTTATGATTATTTCTAGATTTGTAAATATATAAAATGTAAAATATATAAAATACATGAAATGTATACCTGTTTTTTGAAAGAAGCTTAAATAGAATTTATTTCCCCTCATAAATATAAGAACTTTCTTGTATTTTTATAGCACCTTTTGGGGTGGATTATGATCAAAGTATTATTTAAAGAAGACCTGGAATTAACATTTCTTTGTCTCTTAATTGTATACTCTTTTGAGTGATTGAGAGGTTAAGTTTCTAATCAAAACAAAATTGCTGTGCCCTAACTTAAGGCATAATTATTTAAAGGACAAGTATAAGAAATCTTAAGAAAAATAAGTATTATTTTCTGTTTCTACTAAATCTCATTGTAAGTAAATACTAAATATTTGATAGTTTGCATTTAGAAGTTTGTAAATGTTTTGGGTCCTTTAGATTTTGCCACAGTTTGCCAAGAATGCACTGACTTCCATTTTCCCCGAATTGAAGAGCAATTAGAAGTTGTCCAACAGGTGGTACTTTATGCCAGAACCCAGCGCAGGAGTAAGTTGAAAGAATCACTTGGTGAGTAAAACTCACTTTTATTACATTCTGTCTGTAAACACTGTAATAGTATATGGATCATTATTAAGATCATATAGAAAATTATATTGCTGGAAGATAGAGGGAAATTAAAAACAAAATTTAAGATTATTTTAAGTTTTTTTTTTTTTCTATAAAAAGAACATCAAAATGTATTTTTGGTTTTTGGGGTTTTTTTTTTCCTTCAACTTTTATTTTAAGTTCCAGGGTACCTGTACAGGATGCACAGGTTTGTTACATAGGTAAACGTGTGCGTGGTGGCTTGCTGCACCTGTCAACCCGTCGCCTAGGTATTAAGCCCACTGTCTATTAGCTATTCTTCCTGATGTTCTTCCCTTCTCCCAGTAGGCCCCAGTGTGTATTGTTCCCCACCATGCGTCCATGTGTTCTGATCATTCAGCTCCCATTTATAAGTGAGAACACGTGGTGTTTGGTCTTCTGTTCCTGCATTAGTTTGCTGAGGATAGCAGTTTCCAGCTCCATCCATGTCCCTACAAAGGATATGATCTCATTCCCTTTTATACCTGCACAGTATTCCGTGGTGTATGTGTCCCACATTTTCTTTATCCAGTCTATCATTAACGGGCACTAGGGTTGATTCCATGTCTTTGCTATTGTGAATAGTGCTGTGAAGAACATGCGTGTGCATGTATCTTTATATAGAATGATTTCTATTCCTTTGTATATATATCCAGAACTTCAGAAGCTTGAACTCTGTGCCTAATTTTATTTTTTAAGGGAATGATTTTCTTCAGGGTTCTTAGTGAAAACTATTGTTAAATTTCAGTACTGTAGTTATACTTGAAGTAGACACTCAGTGGAAAGTTGGTGATCTTTGATCCAAGTTCTATATCTTTAAAATGGATGTAATTATTACTACAGAGGGGATTGGAAATGTAGACTAAAAGGTAGCACAAAATATACACTTTTTGTATGTTATATCTTTGACTGGCTTAAGTAGCATGAAGTCAGTTAAATGAATTATTTTTCGTTCTTTAAAAAAAAAAAAACTGTATCCTCAAATAACTGCTTTTTCTTTATTTATCCATAACATAACATTCTTCGTATTTAGGAAATTTACAGGAAAAATTTTTTAAATTTATTGAGATATATTTGACAATATTGTATATATTTGAGGTATACAATTTGATGACTCAGTGTGCACAGATATTGTAAAATAATTACTTCACATGGATTAGCATGTTTATTACCTCAGATAGTTACTACTTTTTGTGTCCATGGTGAGAACACTTAAGATCTGCCCTCTTAATGAATTTCAAGTATACACTAGAATATTGTTAAATATAATCACATTGTCATACATTAGATTTCCAGAACTTATCCATCCGTGTGGCTGAAACTTTGTACCCCTTGACAAAAATCTCCCCATTTCCCCCCACCCCAGCCCTGGTAACCACCTTCTACTCTTTACCAATGTGAGTTCAACTATTTTAGGTTCCATGTATAAGTGAGATGATATAATATTTGTTTTTCTGTGTCTGGCTTATTTCACTTAGCATCCTCCAGGATGCTTAGTGTCCTCCAGGTCCATCCATATGGTTGCAAATGGCAGGATTTTCTTTTTTGCGGCTGAATAATATTCCATGGTGTGTCTGTCTGTGTATGTGTGTACATTTAGGTGTGTTTTTAATATCTTGATTATTGCAACTAATGCCAAAATGGAGATAACTTTTTAAGATACTGATATCATTTCCTTTGGATATACACCCTAAAATGGAGTTGCTGGATCATAAGATAGTTCTGTTTTTAATTTTTTAAGAAACCTCCATCCTGGAAATGGTTTTTAAAGCTATTGAAAAGTTAATGGCATCTTTCTTCAGAAGCTTTTTATCTATACATAGGAAGAGGGTTAAGGAAGTCAGGTAAAAGAAAAATCTCTGGCTCAAATCCCAGAGTAATTTAGCTGTTTTTTAATTGAAAAATGAAAGTTTAAAGAGTGGTTTCTTTGTAAATTGAATTGGTACCATTGGTTTGTTTAGTTAGGACCTAAATATTAGGACCTAAATATTAGGGTAATAGTCATTTCAAATATGTGTTAAGTTGTATTTTTCTTTTATTTCATATATCACAGATATAAAATCACAAGCATCCTCTTGTCTGGCTTGAATGCATACACAATATTTTATTATTTCTTTTTTTTTTTTTGAGACAGAGTCTCACTCTGTCATCCAGGCTGGAGTGCAGTGGCGCGATCTCAGTCCCTGCAACCTCTGCCTCCTGGGCTCAAGCAATTCTCGTGCCTCAGCCTCCTGAGTAGCTGGGATTACAGACGTGTACACCATGCCTGGCTAATTTTTGTATTTTTAATAGAGATGGGGTTTTGCCATGTTGGCCAGGCTGGTCTCAAACTCCTGGCCTCATGTGATCCACCTGCCTTGGCCTCCCAAAATGCTGGGATTACAGGCGTGAGCCACCGCACCTGGCCAGTATTTTATTATTTCTTATAAAAAGCTGATGTTGGTGCCCAGGAAATAAAACATGGTAAGCTTTAAAATTGGGGCTGTCTTCTCCTTTAAATGTGCGTTTGGTACTTTTGAATGCTTTTTTCTTTCTTTCTTTTCTTTGTTTTCACCTGCTGTGTTTAAAAGAAACGGTTATAGTATTTCAGGTGCATATATTTTTGTTGCACAGTAGCAGAGAGATATATCTTTGCTTGGTATAAGGAAGACCTTTCTGAAGGGTCTTTGTTCCCCTCTCCCATGTTCCTCTCTCCCAGAAATTATAGAATTCTTTCCTTTCTCGTAGCTAGAATGTGGCTATCTAGTCATAACTTGACTAGGGTTCACTACAGTTTATCTATTCAATAAACTTGAAAAAAAATGGTTTATATGTTTTTAATCATTCTTTAAATA
Organism: Rhinopithecus roxellana; assembly: GCF_007565055.1. Taxonomy (NCBI): domain Eukaryota; kingdom Metazoa; phylum Chordata; class Mammalia; order Primates; family Cercopithecidae; genus Rhinopithecus; species Rhinopithecus roxellana. The sequence goes on from NC_044558.1 coordinate 4,753,350, forward strand.
GGTCAGACATTCTGAAGATTCACAATTCAAACTATACAAAAGAGCATACAGTGAAAGTGTCCGTAACTCTGTTCCCAGCTATCCAGTTTCCCTCTTCAGAGGCAGCCAGTGCTATCACACATGTCCCTTGCAGACAGATGTTTATGTATGTATAAGCAAGTGTATGTGTGTACTTGTTTATTTTCCTCTTTTACATAAATGGCAGCTTTCTGCGTAACACTATTCTGTACTCTGCCTTTTTCACTGAGTAATTTATCTTGGAGATCATTTCGTATCAGTCCATAAAGACCATCCTCATGCTTTTATGCTGTTGCATAGTAGTCCATTGCAGGATATCCTGTTACTAAATCAGTCCCCTACTAATAGACATTTGATCTATTCCTTATTTTTTGTTATTATAAGTAGTGATGCCTAGTAATGGTAAATAACCTTGCATATGAATAAATGTTCATGTGTGTGAGCAGTAAGCATATCTACAGAAGAGATTCCTAAAGATAAATTCCCAGGTTAAAGTTTATAATTTTCATAGCATTGGCAATTACTCTCTGTAGTATTTCTACCAGTTTATATTCCCACTAAAGGCAGTTGAGGGTTTGCTGTGGCAATATGTGTTATATATAACAGAGCCAGCTGAGTATTAGAAAATCCCTATAGAAGTATATCCTCACAAAACCTTTCAGAATATCTTGGTATACCCTCTTATTCTTCTACCAATTGTTATTACTTTTATCAACCCTCGCCAAAAGAACTCATATCCATATTACATAAAAATAGCTTCCTTCTTCTCATACAAACTAGCAATGATGTGATCAGAAACATTTTCACATTATTCTTAGTAGTGACTAAAAGCGTGAAGATTGAGATCATGACAGGTGTGGAAGGAGGAGGAGGATTCTAAGTATATTTATGAGAGATAGAAAGTGTGCAGTCAATGACAGGAAGTTTTTAAACCACATATGGCTAAGGCAGTGCGTATATATCATTTTATTTTGTTCTTGTTCAAGCAACTACTTTGTGGTTTCAGTGAGTCAGTGATGCAAGTAGGTTTATAAAAGACTTTCTTAAAGAAAGCTGCATGTTATTACAGAAGAACTTTGTGAAAATACCTTCTCCATCTTTTTCTGTGCACACCTACGTATTTGTTCTGCACGTTTACATCCTGATATTCAATTCTTTAAGACATTCCATTGTTTTTCTTACTATGGTTGTTATATTAACATCTTTGTATTTCTGTGGTCCGTGATAAAAAGCCAAAAATGTTTATGCACATTTTATATACGTTTTCAAAAAATAAAACTGGCCATCTTCTTGCTATTACTAAACAAGGCATTGCCATGAAAATATGGAAAGGGAAATGGACTATTTACTGTTCTCTCTTGTTTACTTAACAGAGATTCTGTTTGTTCATACTCCATGTGAACAAGATTAGAGTCCTTCTTTATTGTTCCTTATCATCTGTGCTACGATTAGACATTTATTCAAAGCCTATCAATCACATGGCTCTGTATTGCAAACGATAATTCATTAAATATGGATTCTAGCATCAGAGCCTTCTATCTCTCTGACTCTTGATTTATAAAATATATGCATTTACGAAGTACAGTGTTATAAATCAATTTATCAAAGTAGTCATTAGATAAAAATATTGTTTCTTTTATTCAGATCTCTTTTAAAATTATAATATTTTGATATTTGCTGTTTACTTGTTTGAAGGTCTGTTTTCATGTGTTTTTCTGATGCTAAAAGCCATTCCAAAATAGTTCTTAATTGGAATAAATATGCAACCTCTTAAAGACAGCTAATATGAAGGCTAATATTCAGTTTGCATTTGTGAGTTCTGATGGAATTCTTATAAAGTTCAGATGTCTCTTTTATTAAAATATATATGTAAAATAATTTGCATTCGATCTTTAATAATGTATGTTCAATCATAATGTTTATTTTACCAACATTTATTCTTCTAAGAAATAGCATGCCTTCAAAAAGAAGAAAAACTGTTAAATATCTGAAATAAAAAGTTCCATTTGAAACAGTTTCACCTATCTGTTATAACTGTATATAGCGTCAGGTAAGAAATAAATTTTAGGAATGGGGTGAATATACAGTGATTCCTGGTCCCACTAGCCGTTTATTTGTAACCCTGAACAAGTTATATCCACAACAGTGACTCAGATTCTAAAAAATAAAGATGGCCACACCACAACTACCTAATGAAGTTATTTTATATGTGGTTAACTTGGTGCCCTGAACCTCCCAGATGAAAAACAGGATACTGGCATGTCTAATGTGGACTTAGAATCTGAGTATGTGAATTTAAGACCTGGCTCCACCACTTATCTGTGCATGCTTGGTTAAGTTAGTTAACCCATCCAAGCCTCTACCTCCTCATACATAAAATGGACATAGTAGTAGGACCTACCTGCCAGGGCTGTGGTTACAGAGGTTTTGTAAGAATTAAATGACATCATCCATGTAAAGCGTGTAGCAGAATGCCTGGCATATAAATGCCCTTAGTGAATTTTTGCTGTTGCTGTGATTCTTTTGGGAGTGGTCATAGTAACGTATTCTCATATGTTGTTATGTTCTTTCATATTGCATTGTCTTATGAATAGATTCTGGAAACCAAAATGGAGGAAATGATGATAAGACTAAGAATGCTGAGAGGAACTATTTAAATGTTTTACCTGGTAAGTATTTTTTTTTTTTATTTTAAATTACTGTTTTCTTATACCAAAAATATGTTTTATAATGCACACCATAGGAATTTGTGTTCTAAATCTATGATTTTAGTATATGTCATTGTATCACTTTGAAACAACACTTTGTACCTCTATAATACACTTTGACAGATGTTTTCCAGTGTTAAACTTGATTTTTTTGTTTGTTTTGAGAGAAGCCAGGCTCTGTTGCCCAGGCTGGAGCACAGTGGTGCCATCTCAGCTCTCTGCAACCTCCGCCACCCAGGTTCAAGCGATTCTCCTGCCTCAGCCTCCTGAGTAGCTGGGACTACAGGCCCACGCCACCACACCTGGCTAGTTTTTTTGTGTTTTTTGTAGAGATGGTGTTTCACCATGTTGGCTGGGCTGGTCTTGAACTCCTGACCTCAAGTGATCCACCTGCCTAAGCCTCCCAAAGTGCTGGGAGTACAAGCGTGAGCCACCATGCCTGGCCTAAAACTTAATTATTAATATTATACTAGTACTCACTTTTTTCTAAATCCATAAAAGAAAAATTGCTCAAGAAGTTGCATAAGTTTTATCATTGTTTTTTATTGCAAATTTTCTCTTATACATTATTTCTTAGTTTCTTAGGAAATAAACCAAAAAATAAGTTTTACTCTGAAATATTAACTATACACTTCTCAGCCTTATAGCTAAGATCAAGTGAAATATAAACAATAGTACATAGAGATATAAACAGTTGAACTTAAATATAAAGAAAATGGGTCATCTTATTTAGAATTTTATTTTCATTTCCCCTTACATTTTTCTGTTTTCCATTTTATTTCCTTTATTATTCTTAAATATGTTGTTTAACAACTGAAAATTCAGTCTCTCAATCCTGTTTCTGATTGAATTCACTCTGATAACCCTTAGTGTTTGTATCACAGAGCATAACAAGGACTATTTGTATACTTTATACAATTTTTTTTTTTTTTTTTTTTTTTTTTTTGAGAAGGAGTCTCACTCTGTCACCCAGGCTGGAGGGCAGTGGCCAGATCTCAGCTCACTGCAAACTCCGCCTCCCGGGTTTACGCCATTCTCCTGCCTCAGCCTCCCGAGTAGCTGGGACTACAGGCGCCCGCCGCCTCGCCCGGCTAGTTTTTTTATTTTCTTAGTAGAGACGGGGTTTCACCGTGTTAGCCAGGATGGTCTCGATCTCCTGACCTCGTGATCCGCCCACCTCGGCCTCCCAAAGTGGTGGGATTACAGGCTTGAGCCACCGCGCCTGGCCACTTTATACAATTTTTTAAGTAAGTGGTATATTTTACAGTTTCAGAAATAGCCATCTCTTGATGGGTTTTTATTCTCCTTTAAGGTAATTTTCTCACATTTTCTTCCCCAGATCTTTGACATGTAGGTCACATTACATATGTATATGTATATATATATATGTATATGTATATAAACCACTGTCACTCAGTTGGAACACATTACATTTAATCTAAGCAAGTATTATACCCATTTCTGGTATTCATCTTGTCGGGCCCTGTCTGTTAGCCTATGGTCATCAGCCTCGAAATTTCCTTCCACCTTCAGTTATCCCACCTTAGTGGATAATGTTAGAATCACCACATGTTGTTTCCTCCACTGTGTGGAACAGGAAACCATCCTCCTCTTCGTTTAAAAATACCTTCAATGAAGGATCTATTGTATTTCTCTTCATGGATCCACAACTTATCCATATTTTGTGGCTTTCTTAAAATGTGCCAATCTTATTTCTACTCTGGAAGAACCAATGTCTGGTTTTTTTAAAACATAACTGTTTGTTGCTGTATGTATTTCCTTCCTTAGTCTTTTCTGGAAAAAGCCTATAGGTTGTTTAACAACTGGCAATTCAGTCTCTCAGTCCTCTTTCTGATTGAATTCACTCTGATGACCCTTAGTAGTGTTTGTATCACAGAACGTAACAAGGACTGTCTTATTTGTATACTTTGTCTCTGTGTTACAACCAAATCAGGAGGATATATCATAAGTCTGAGTCAGAAAAGGAATATTAAAGTATTCAGTTAGAGATAATAGCATATTAATTTCCATTTAGTTAAAGTATACCTACACAACCAGGATGTTTACAGGAGATGAAAAAAATCTAAATCAAAACATTTTAATTTTTAAATTGCAAAGAAAAACAGTTTTATTTATATACTTGTAAGCCAGTCATAATTTACTTAATAATGATCTAAATATTTACAGTTTATATCATCTAATTCTCATAACCTTGTAAGGAAAGCAATCAGCATTATTTTCCCCATCTCATACACTAAGTAACAGAGGATCGATAAGTTGAATTGATTTGCCCAAGATCACTCAGCCAATGTGCTAGAATTCAGATCTTAACATCCAATCTAGTCCTTTTTCTACTATAGCATATTAATTTGATTACTACTGCCAGCCCCATGGCCCCCATTTTATTAATGGGTAAAATTAGGCCAAGAAACAAGTCATTTAAGGTCAAAGAAAGCAGTGCCAATTTGGGGATTAGGAACACCTGACTTGTTCACTAAGTCATCCTGCCACACTCCTGGATCATGGCCCATATCTCAAGCTATGACTTCCATCCTGTGAATAATCAGTAGCAGTTTAGAAGGTAATACACTGTACTGGGCCAGAAGGATATTGTCTTATCACATAGTCCACTGAGTTTCTGATAAGCAGTCTGTGTCTTTTGTTGCCTTCCTAGAAAATTATAACTATTCCTCACCAATTTTCTTTTTTACTTTCTCTTTATCCAGTTTATTGTGATATATCTGTTGCTGTCCTTTCTTTAATTTCCTTCTCTGTTTATCTAATTCCTTTATCTTGTTCAAGTTAAAAAATAAAAGACCTTTGCCTGGGACCTGTCAGAGGCATCTGTGGATACAGCTGATGCACACTGGTAACTAGAAATGTTAACCATTGGGCTAAAGTATATTAAGTATTTTAAGTGTACTCTATGTTTCTAAGTAGATCCTAAGATAATGACGTTGCTGCAAGGGTGAGCAGAATTTGTGAGGGCACAGGTTAAGAGTGTGAGAGTAGAGATATGCAGACCTTTCCTAGAAGGACTTACCGGAATTTCCAGTGAGGTGTATGTATTGGTAAGAACATATCCTTTCTATGTTTTCTATTTTATTTCTTTATATTGATAGGAACTACAGAAAATACAAGCTGATGAGATTTTTCTTGGCTTGTGGGGGCTTCACAGAAAAAAGAGTGATGGTAGGAAGCATGGATTTTAATGTTTGAGAAAGACTGCTCCAGCGTTCAGCCTAAAATATTCATTCAACAAATAATTATTGAGTATCTTCTACGTGCCAGGTGCTGTTCTACTTGCTAAAGATAGAACACTGAAGAAGATAAACAAAATCCCTATAATTATGGCACGTACACAGTGGTCTCTTTAAAATAATATGTACACAAAATAATTTCAGTGCTAAGAAGAAGATAAAACTGAATAAGGTGAAAGAGTAAAGGGTGGAGGAGACCACTAGTAGATAGGATAGTTAAGGAAGGCCTTTCTGAGGAGGTGACTTGTGACCTGAGATGTGATTGCTGAAAAGAAGTCAGCCCTGTGAGAATCTTGGAGAAAAGCTCTCCAGGCAGCAGCCCTGAATTAGGAACAAGCTCTGCATGTTTGAAGAACGGAACAAAAGCTTGTGTAACTGGAGTGACGAAGCAGTGAGACAAGAAGATACTGGAGAGAGAGGCAGGGTCCAAGTCATCTTGGCCTGCTAGACTAGTGGTCCCCAGCTTTTTTGGCACCAGCACCGGGGACCGGTTTCATGGAAGAGTTTTTCCACAGACCGGGGGTTGGGGAGGTTTGAGGATGATTGAAGTGCATTACATTTATTGTGTACTTTATTTCTATTATTATTACATTGCAGTATATAATGAAATAATCACACAAGTCACTGTAATGTAGAATCCGTGGGAGCCCTGAGCTTGTTTTCTTGCAACTGGATGATCCCATCGGAGGGTGATGGGAGACAGTGACAGATCATCAGGCATTAGAATCTCATAAGGAGCACGTAACGTAGATCCCTCACATGCGCAGTTCACAGTAGGGTTCACGCTCCTGTGAGGATCTAATGCCGCTGCGGATCTGACAGGAGGTGGAGCTCAGGCCGTAATGTGAGCAGTGAGGAGCGGCTGTAAATACAGATGAAGCTTCACTCCCTTGCTGGCGCTCACCTCCTGCTGTGCAGCCCAGTTCCTACCAGGTGATGGACGGTGCCCGTCCATGGGGGACCATTGTTCTAGACCATGGATTTTAAGTAGGGGAGCGATATGATATATATTTAAATCACAGCTACATGAAGAATTGGTTTGTAGGTGGATAAGCAGGGAGTAAGGAGATCAATTAAGAGAATATTACAAAAACCTAGGTGAGAAATTACAGTAGCATGAACTGGGGTGACACCAATAAAAGTGGAATACTCAGATGTGGGCTCTTCTGGAGATAGAACTGAAAATAGTTGGTGGTAGATTGGATTGTGGATGAAGTGATAGGCATTGAGGGAAAGCACAGGAATTAGGGACACCTATCTTTCTGTCCTGGGCAACTAACTGGACAGATTGGTCTCGTAAGTTGAGATGAGGAAGAGCAGATTTAGGGCATAGACACAACAAGTAACCTTTTTTACATGTTAAATTTGACATTTTAGGCCAGGCGTGGTGGCCCACGCCTGTAATCCCAGCACTTTGGGAGGCTGAGGCAGGCAGATCATGAGGTCAGGAGATGGAGACCATCGTGGACAACATGGTAAAACCCCATCTCTACAAAAAAATACAAAAGTTAGCTGGGCGTGATGGCACGTGCCTGTAATCCTAGCTACTCAAGAGGCTGAGGCAGGAGAATTGCTTGAACCAGGGAGTCGGAGGTTGCAGTGAGCTGAGATTGTGCCACTGCACTCCAGCCTGGTGACAGAGTAAGACTCCATCTCAAAATACATTAATTAATTAATTAATTTGACATTTTAGGCATTTACATCAAAATAAAGATGAGCACTTATTTACTGCTTGGTGGTCACTTCATACCAATTTGTGAACCTATTGCATAATTGGCTATTGTCTCTTATTTTCATTACCCTCTCTGAGAATTAAGGAGCAGTAATCACAGTTGCTTCCTGAATCCGGTAAATGTTCGTGATAGACCCCACTGGTTCAGCACATTGATTGCCAATTGCCCTTATTTATAAAGCCCATTGATGAATGTGACTTAGGCATTTGATAATCATAATTGTGTTTCTTGTTCACAGGGGAATTTTATATTACACGGCATTCGAATCTCTCAGAAATCCATGTTGCTTTCCATCTTTGTGTGGATGACCATGTGAAATCGGGAAACATCACTGCTCGTGATCCTGCCATTATGGGACTCCGAAATATACTCAAAGTTTGCTGTACCCATGACATCACAACAATAAGCATTCCTCTCTTGCTGGTACATGATATGTCAGAGGTAAGCAGATAGAAAAATCCTGGAATTTTATGATTAACATAATTATAATATTGATTTAACCCTCAATATTGTATAATAATCCACTTTACATTTTTTTAAACTAATGGATTTTTGCATCTCCTATCTGGTTAGTAGAATTGAGTGAAATATAATACAAAATGGTGAGTAATCCTTAATCATTTATGTTCGTAGAACTATAGCATTGTACTATAGTAAATAGACTAGAAAATCAAAATAATATTTAGCTTTGGATAAGGTATGTGCCCCTACACCTTTCTCCTCCTTTTTTTCCCTCCTCTTCCCTGTCTTCCCTCTCCCCTTCCCCCTCTTCTTACCCCTCTTTCTTCTTTTTTGCCTTAAGTAGTGTTAGATTTACATACACGTATATATTTGGCTTAGGCTGCCATGAAAATTAGTTTGCATTTTCTGAGTATGCATGAATAGGTAATGGAAAGAGATGCTAGATGACAGGAAGAAACCAGCCTTCGTTTAACATTTTTCTCAAGGGTTCTTTTTAGATAATACAGTTCTGCAATTAAGATGTAGCATAATCGTTCTTCCATTTTGTTGTGTACTATAATTTAATTTTTAACAGTCTCTTCCCATGACTGGTTTTCCTCTTTCTTCTTTCACCCACATAGAAACTGGTTAGAAGGCATACATTGTAGAAATAATACAAAGACTAAAATTCAACTTTACGTAGTCTGGAGAAACAAATGAGCCTCAAACCAAAGAGGTCCAGACAAGTCATAGGAGAGCCAGTGTTCAACTTGGTGATGAAGGACTCCTATCAGCAACTCTATGCCTGCTTGTTTTGAGGAGGCATTTATTAAAAAGCAAAATTGGCCCCTGTAGTCCCAGCTACTCCCAGGACTGAGGCAGGAAGACTGTTTTAGCCCAGAGTTCAAGACCAGCCTGAGCAACATGGTGAAACTATCTCTTAAAAAAATTGCTGACTAGGAAATGGAGATGGTGATTGTCAGGAAGGAAGTTTGATTATTGATTATGTATAGTTGTTTACCAAAAGAAAAATGATACGTTGTAAAGGACAGTGTAAAAGATTTTATGTTTTACTTTTTAGACTAAGTCCCCACTTAGACTCATTATATTACAGGGGCCTCATTTTAAATTTCGGATCCTGTATAACAGGGGTCCCAAACCGCCAGGCCAAGAACCTGCCACACAGCAGGAGGTGAGCATCAAAGGGCGAGCATTACTGCCTGACCTCTGCCTCCTGTCAGATCAGCAGCCACATTAGATTGTCATAGGAACGTGAACCCTATTGTGAACTGTGTGTGCGAGGGAGCTAGGTTGCGTGCTCCTTGTGAGAATCTAATGCCTGATGATCTGAGGTGGATCAATTTCATCCTGAAACCATCCCTGCTATCCCTACCCTCACCCCCAACTCCAGTCTGTGGAAAAATTGTCTTCTGTGAAACTGGTTCCTGGTGCCAGAAAGGTTGGGGTCTGCTTCTATATAAACACAAAAAAATAATTCTTGTCCTTCCGAGACAGGGTGATTTTAAATGACTTCCCATTTATAATCTATGCTGGTATATTTTTACCAGGCACTTTGTTGTTTTGATTAGGAGAATCCTGGCACTGTCCTATGAAAGCTTCATCAGACTTACTAATTTCTCATTCCATTCACTTCTGTAGCCTCAGTCATACCTAATATGGTATCAAGAGAGATGGACAAACATTTTTTTTCCCCACCGTAGCTTTATGAAGTTTTTGTTCCATCAGGAATTTTTAGCTATTGTTAAATCATCATCACTAACTAGTTTATCTATAAAAGGGTCTTTGGGAGTAACAAAGTTTATGATGAATTCCTACCACAAGGAATTCATCCAAACATTCCTGCAGCTGGACTCCTGGTTAACCAGTTTATAAAAATGGTTTTATGTAGGTGGGAAACAACCTCAAAAACAGTGTTTCCAAAAGTCACTAAGTTCAGATTTACTTCCAGACATCTGATACTACTAGCATTCCCTCTCCCACAATGTTACAAAAGTTACATGTTTTAAATTGGGAAGGCCAGCTGCAGAACATTAAGTTTGTTTCCAAAGTGTCCACTTTAATTCACAAAAGTATATTGAGCTATGATTCTCCCATTTGTTGTATTTAAACATCCATTCAGGTCAAGAAGTTTATAAACTCAGACACTAGACAGGATATAGAGGTAATATTTGTTTTTGCTTTGGTGCAAGGATCCCAAAGCATTTTCAGGCGTCATTTTCCTCTTCTAACAGAGTTGTTAGACACCCAGTTACCATATTTTAGTGTGTGCAAGAAAATGAAGATGACTGAAATAGCCCATGTCCTATGTCAGATAAAAGAGCTATAGAAATTAATTGCAGTTTAAAAAGGATAAAGGAAAAATAACCTATCAGCAAGAAGAAAGACATATTATCCGTTTTATCTCAATAGATCTTTGTGATCTCAAGATACTGTCTTACTAGAGTCAGTCTTATGGAATGAAACTACAAAGCAAGAATATTGAATTCTCAACTTCCTTTTATTTTTGCTGTTGTTGAATAATTTGGGGCTTACCAAATTGTTTAGTTTTGTAACTATTGTTACTAATGAAGATTTTGTTGTTTTTAACTTTTATATTGGAGTATAACACACATATAGAAAGGTACACATAGGTATACAGCTCAACTCTTCATAGACTGAATACCCATATATAACAAATATGCAGATGATGAAACAGAACATGACCAGCACCCCAGCAGCCACTTCCCTTTCAGTCACTTAAACCACACTCCCTCCTCAAGGGTAGCCACTGTTTTCATCCCAAAAATTATGGATTAGTTGGGCTTGCTTTTGCTGTTTATCTTATATCTGGCTTCTTTCATTCAGTATTATGTTTGTGAGATCTATCCATAATATTGTGCATGGTTATAGATTGTTCATTGTTGTTGTTTTTTATTATTTCATTGTGTGACTAGACCACAGTTATTTATACATTCTATTTATGGACAATTGGGTAGTTTTTCCAGATTTTTATTATTATGAGTAGTATTGCTATGAACATTCCAATAGACATCTTTTGACACTACTGTTGAGAATATACTTAGGGATAGAATTGTTAGGTCTCAGGGTATGTTTATGTGTAACTTTGTTAGATATGCCAAATAGTTTTTCAAAGTAGTTATACCTATGTTGTTATATTGAATAAAGCCAAACTATTTCTCATCTTCTGATAAGGGTTGTGAAACTTGTTAACACAGATGTTTCAAGTACCTCAGAGGCACATACTTGAGAAGTAAAGAATAATCGTGGAATATTCCCCATTGGTGCATAAACACAAATGATAATTCTTATATCTAAATTCCAAGACATACAGTGAAGACTTAAAAGAACATACTGGCTAACTCTGCAGTTCAGCCTTACCCTAATGAGAGGATTCAAGTTGAGTAACCGTGAGCTTTAGACAGAAGGCGTTGTCTCAGTTGTAGTCAGAACTGAGATTTTAAGTTCATGTTCGTAGGTGTAGAATCTCTTCTGTGCACTTGTCATCTGGAGTGTGACTGTAGGGCCCAATTTGTGGCAAGTCTGTAATGTTTCACATGAGCCTTCCAGCTCCATTGGATTTCTTTAACAGTACATTCTCACAGGCATGTCACTATGATTTAGTCACTTTTCCGTTATTTAGAACTTACGATCAAAAACTTTCTGTACTGTTACCTGGCCCACTATGTTGTCTATACCATCTACTATATCATATATACTAAGATTTGTTTCCAGAAGTGAGCTCCTTGTGAAACTGCTGACCACAACTCATGATGACATTCAATAAGTCATTCTTGTCATGACCTTATTGAATTCTAAAGCTTACAGTTTACCTTTTCTAAGTACCCAAAACCATTCTTTTTGGTGCTGGTTTTAGTCAGAGACAAAATGACAGGATTAAAAAACTCTTGCAAGCATCTATCTTAAACTTACGGTGGAGTCTCTATGGGGGGACCTGGAAGATTGAAAACAACTTAGACGTGTGTTGGGGGGGATTGAGTGTGTGTGCGCGTGCACATGCATATACAGGTAGCTGTCTAGTTTCCTCTTAGAGTCATATGCTGCTAAGTGTCATTAAGTTCAAGTATACTGAATATGAAGTTTATATCATCTGAGAATTAAATTTATTTTTAAAATATGTCCGTCACTTCAAAGATTTGCTGGGGTCCTGTCACAAGTTGGTATTTTGGTATATTCTCTAAATCGCATTGATGAAACTTTGTCATTAATTCACACCATTCTGAAAAGTGTGAAGTTCTTAATTTGTATCACAAATACTTGTTCTAGACCATGCTATTAACCCCACATATACAAAAAGCAAGAAAGCAGGGTATTAATGAGGAAAATGTGATGATCTTTGGACAAGTAGGACAATGAACTTGATTACTTTTCCCCTGCCTACTTTTGGTCATACCATTTAACCCATCCCTGTTTTAATTTGTGTTACAATCTTTCATTATTACCATTAGTATCCTGATTTTAATGCATTGGAATAATATGTATTCTATTTGTTGGTGTTCCAAACTAGCCCTTCAATAAGCTCTATGCTTAGAGTTCACATTAGTTGTCCTAGTAGTGTTTAGACGTGACCTTAGCCTGAAATAATTCAAGGCTAATGATAGATGTCAGCAAATTCTAGATTATAAGACAAGTTACTGTCAGAAAATGCTTGTTTATATGTAAAAATGAGTGCTTCATTAAACCAGTGTAAATAGTACTAATTCCTTGATTCTGATTACTATCATAGTATTTCAAAAAATGATTGGTTTTAGAGTAATATTTTAAGATGATACAAATACTCAGTTATACAATAGTATTTATTCCTACATATGGGTTCTTGAATAAAATGTTTAACATAAGTGAATAAGTAGATCCTTAATGAAATTAGATACCGTGAATGAGAATCAGCAGAAACAACCAAACATAGAAACAGATGCACAAAGACTTTTAGCACTGGAATTAAAAAACACAGACCATACAGTAGTTGATTACTGTGTTTAAAGAACTGAAAAGCTTGAAAACAAGCTTAAAATGCCTTCAAGTAAAAAGATGTTATGAAAAGTGACCTGGCAACTATAAAACATGCTGAGAGAAATTTTAAAAGACCTAAATAAATGGAAATATATACTGTGTTCATGGATTGGAAGACTCAATATTGTCAAGATAATAGTTCTAAAATTGATCTATAGATTTAAATCCCAATTGGAATTCTTATAAGGTAATTTTGAGATTTTGACAAGCTAATTCTAAAAGGTATATGGAAATGCACAGGACCTGAAACAGCCAAAACAATTTTGAAAAAGAACAAAGTTAAAGAACTTACACTAATTTCAAAACTTGCTATAAAGTTACAGTAATCAATGCAATGTGATATTGGCAAAAGAATAGACTGTGGATCAGAAAACAGAATAAAGCATCCAGACATAAATCCATACATATATGATCATTTGATTTCCAGCAAAGATGCCAAGGCAATGCAGTGGGAGAAAGGATAATCTTTTCAGTGTTGCTGAAACAACTGGATATTCATATAGAAAACAGTCTTAACCCTTACATTATATCATATATAAAAATTAATTTAAAATGGATCATACCTCAACAAAAGAGCTGATATTATAAAGCTTCTAGAGGAAAACGTAAAATAAAATCCTGATGACGTCAGGTTAAGCCGGTTAAAATTTGTTAGGCCACAAAGGCATAAGCCATAAAAGAAGAATGTAATAAATTGTATTTTAAAATTCAAAACTTTAGGTCATCAAAAGATGCTATTAAGAGAATGAAAATTCAAGCCTCAGGCTGTCACATAACCTTGAGCAATTCACTTACTTCTCTGAGCATCTTTTTTTTTTTTTAATTTATAAAGGTTATTTTTGTGAGATTATGTGTATTGTAAGGTTTCATGTAAACATAAGACATTATTATTATAGTTTTCAGAGCCATCAGCATTGCTCTGTAGCTGCAGACATACATACATTTATTTATTTATTTAGTTAAGATGGAGTCTTGCTCTGTCACCCAGGCTGGAGTACAGTGGCATGATCTCGGCTCACTGCAACCTCCGCCTTACAGGTTCAAGCAATTCTCCTGCCTCAGCCTCCTAAGTAGCTGAGATTACAGGCATGCGCCACCACGCCCAGCTAATGTTGGCCAGGCTGGTCTCAAACTCCTAACCTCAGATGATCCACCTGCCTTGGCCTCCCAGAGTGCTGGGATTACAGGTGTGAGCCACTGCGCCCAGCCAACTGTAGACATTGTGACCTTGTTCTCTCTGTACATCATCTTTTCACCAGGAGGAAGACAAAAAAACCAAACACTTGTCCCTCCATGCATGTGCGTACTCCATAAGACCACTGTAGCTCTTTTGCAGCAGACTTTGCAGTTACAAGGAAATACTCTTCTTTCTGTGAACTTTCAAGGCAAAGTGTTATAACTTAAACTTGAATATCAGAAAATTCTAGTGAATTTTTAGAAGCTTCCAGGACCTAACCCAAGAGGATTCTTTACTTTTTAGCCAACCAAAAAACTACACCTCTTTTGTTAATCAATCTTAAAACCAAGTGTCTTGGACACAAGTTTAAAAGTAGCTTCCTATTAAACCCTATTTCTGGCCTCAGAGAAAGTTACATTCTTTTTAAATGTCCATGGATAAAAGCTAATTCACTCAACCTATGTTTTTGAGCATGTGTATTGCTCAGTATTATAGAAGGCATTATAAAGGTAATAAAGGTGAATAAAAAGTGGCTTCTACCTTCAGAGAGCACGCAACTTAATAAAGAAGAGAAAGAATAAATCCCATCCTTCTGCCTGTTCCTCTGCCCTTCTTCCCAAAAACGACAGGATAAAAATCTGAGCATTGAGATAAAAGAACAGTAAAGTACTTTGGGAGTTCAGAAAACGGAGACATATTTGTAGCTGGGAAAACAAGAAATACTGTATGGAGGAGATGGCAATTAAGCTGAACATTGAAGAATGAAGATCAGGTTCAGTAGATGGAATTACTGAGAAGGGCATTGTGGGTAGAAGAAACAGATTGAGGAAGAATGGAGGGAGGTGGGTGACAGGCACTGCAGACCATGTTTAGGCAAATGTGAGCAGATATACTTGACTGCAACCTTCATTTTTAAAAATTTAAAAGTCACAGAAGCTTAAAGTAGCTTTGGCTTTAAGGTATGTAGCCTTAAATAGTAAAAGAAAGGCTTACATATTATGTGTGAGACAGTAGGAAGCAATTGTAAGTTCTTAAAACAGGAGTATAATATGATCAGAAATGTACTTCAAATAGCCAGAATTAGTGGTTTAGAGGGGAAACGCTAGAATTCAGGACACTAGATAGGAAGCCATAGCGGTAACTAGCCATGAGGTCACAAAGACCTTCAGAGACCGGTGAAGAACTGGAATAATTTGATCATCAGCCCTGGGGCAGAGGCGGGGAAAATGTCATGAAGAAAAGGAGTGGTCACAAGGTATGTGAATTACAGCAATAAGTAAACAGCAATTAACTAGAAGAAGACTGAGAAAGGTTTGGTAATTAATAATCATTGATGATCTGACATAAAGAATTTCCAGTTGAGTGATGGGGTGGAAGCCTGCTTACAAAAGATGAAAGACTGAGTAGTTGGTAAGGAAGACATCATTTGCCTTTTTTATTCTTATTCTCGCACATGTGTCCAGTGAGTTTTTCAGAAGCTACGTGCTGTGTGATAATATAACAGATTGAATGCAGAGACAGATATAAGAATTCAGATGTCTTCTGATAGGCTAGGCTTTAATGAGATTTGCAGAAGTTTAAAACATTATTACACTTATTGAATTTTTGTTTTGGAAAATAGTTATTTTTCATTAAAATGTTGTTTATATTAACATGAATGGGTTTATTGTTTTTAAATTCATGTTTTCTTAGTTTTAATTCCTAATGCAATAAATATCAAGAGATATAATCTACATAAAGAAAAACTCTTTGGAGTCCTCAGTAATTTAAAAAAAAATTTTTTAGAGCGGGGGTCTCACTATGTTGCCCAGGTGGACTTGAACCCTTGGGCTCAAGCGTTCCTCCTGCTTCAACCTCCCAAGTGGCTGGGACTACAGATGTGCACCGTTGCACCAGGCTAATATTTAAGAGTGCAAAAGATCCTGAGACCCACAAAGTTTGATAATCACAATAATGAAATCATCTACATGTTTTATAGTTATAATTATGAAGACTTAGGGAAAAACAATTCTGGTGTTTGTGAAGAGGAATAGATTTTTAAATGGTATACATGCTAATCATACTATGGAAAATTACCAATGTTTTGGTTATAGACTGGCAGTGACACTTATATCCATATTTGACTGAAGATTAGAAAGGAACGTAGAAAAATGAATGCATTTGTTTTGTTAGGTGGCTGGGATGGGGCATTTGTTTATTTCCACTCATTTGTAATAATATATTATACAGTAAAAACATTTTACTGCTTACGCAAATATATAATGTAATATAATTATTCATGCTAACATTGAGGTTAGTAGGTAGAGTTCCTATGTCATTTATATTTGTCTTTAGAATTATCCAGAAAAATTAAGGATTTTTTTTTTAATCGTATTTATGGGGCTAACTAAATTAGTTTGTATTCCACAAGTATAGTCTTACAGCCGGAAGAATCTGCATGCCTAAAAACTAGAGGAAATCCAGTTGGGATTAGCAAACAGTTGCCTAAATCTGTTCACAACGTGGATGGTCAACATTATAGATAAATAAAGATCTGACTTTATTTTTTATAAAAAGTTCTATTAAAAACATATGTTTTGTTTCTGTTTTTAGGAAATGACTATACCCTGGTGCTTAAGGAGAGCAGAACTTGTATTCAAGTGTGTCAAAGGTGAGTGTGATCTTCTCTCTGACAACCACCACCTGTATTTCCTCCCAAATATGGAAAGTAGAGCAACCCAGAAGAAAGAAGTGAAAGATGCCCCTGTCAGCTATTGCTTCAGTTAGATAGTTTAGCAAGTAAATATTTCGTAATAGGCTTTTTTAGTTTTATTTTTCTAGTCACAAAATAAGTCTCCAGCCCCTTTGAAATACAAGGCTATTTGGATATTAATTAGACTTTGTTCTGCTGCTAGCTTGCTATTACCTTTATTCTCTTAAAAAGAAAAAACTAGAGCCACATATTTATTAACTTTTAGTAAGCTGTCTTGGCTTCACTGTATGGAGACTCAATTGGATTTGAGAAATCATAAATAAGAGCATGTTGACGAAACTGTTCAGCCTCTCTGGCACGAAGAATTAGGGATTGCAAACATTTGTTTGTCCTTTAGGCGTAGCCTATCCTACAGGCAAATGGCTCCCTAAAAAGTCAAGCCATGAAGCCCCACAATGAAAATTCAGTTAATTTCAGTAAGCGACGGGTAGGTTTGAAGGCCAGAACTTGTAATGCAGCAACATCTGTTTTTCTATTTTAGGTTTCATGATGGAAATGGCTTCATGGGATGGAGGAATTTCTAGGACAGTGCAGTTTCTAGTACCACAGGTATGTTATCTGAATAGATCTCACCCCAATTTAATCTCTTTTATTAGATTTCTCACAGATAGAGCTAGGCACCCTGCCCTAAAATCCTAAATACAACATAAAATGCAAATCGCTTTCTGTGTTTTCAGGAGAGAAGTATTTGGATGTGATAAAGGCACTTAGTGTGTTGTCAAAGATATCAGCCTGTGCCACTCCAGGGGTTTGTTGTTTAACCCTAAACAAAACCTGACTCCTCATTCCCCCTAAACAAAACCTGACTCCTCATTCCCCCTAAACAAAACCTGACTCATCATTCCTTTGTTTTTCTCCACATTTGTATTATATAGATTATAAAGGGTTCTTCAATAAGGACATTATTAGATAATGATTCTGTATTCTGTGAAGAACTTAGCAACATCAGTGGTTTTATATTACTGATTACACTAGTGTTACCTAGAGGTTTTTCTATTACTCAAACTTATTATTTGACAGAAAGGACATAAGTGCTCAGAAGATGGAGCCAGAAAACCAGCCCTTGTCCATAGCCATGCAGTTATATCAGTCATGAAAGATAATTTTCACATATTGCACTCATATTCCTAGTAGAACTAGGTCCATATTTTAAAATACTTCTAAAATTATTTTAAAAATCGATGATTTGACAAGTGCAATTATTATTTTTTTCCTCTTACAGAGTATTTCTGAAGAAATGTTTTATCAACTTAGTAACATGCTTCCCCAGATTTTCCGAGTATCATCAACACTCACTCTGACATCCAAGCACTAAACCCTTATAGATTGACATGCTGGCAGAAAAGGATTGTTAAACTCTCCAGGAACTTGTGCTATGCTGGGAATCTGTCAAGCAAAAGATGCCCAGAAAGAGAACCTGCAACTGAATCCACAAATCAAGATACATGTCTGTGAAACCATTCCAAAAATTTATATACTGCACAAACTAGTGATCAACTCCTAACTTAAACACTTAAAGTTTCTTTATGAATTTCTCTTTTTGTTTCTTCTCCATGTTACCTGTGAATATTAGTAATCTAAAACTTTGTATTTATCACACATGGGTACTTGCAAAAGGAAGCTTGATTATATTTACATGGAGGCATTTGACTTTTTCAGAAGGCTTGACTCATATCAGGTGCAAGCCTTAATTAAACATGCAGATAAAATCTTCCTTTTACTTTATTTGCCAAAACAAAATTTAAAAGCACTGAAATATACATTGCAAGTACAAATTTCCTGTGAAAATCTTTTTATAGAAACACAAATGTATGAGACAAATGCGCTTATTCTTCTAAACTCTCCTGTTCAGAACCCTCCTTTTAATCTACTCCTTCTAAGGATGTACAAGTTAGAGTCAGAAGGCGTTTCGGATTTTTTCTGTCTCTCTCATCCTCCCTCTGTGACCTTGCATTTGCATGTTGATAACATTTCATGGACTGAGAAATAGTGTTCTTTTTTGCAAGCTTGATGTCAAGATTAAACCAGCCCCTGGCAGTATTTTAGTGCTCATCAACATTGTGACAATCAGTGAAGGAAGACCATTTTTATATTTCTGTCCTCCCTGTGTTCTCAGCTTGCTCAACCACTCTTCTACCTCTTGCATTTCTTTGCAGATAAATGTATCCCCATTTCTGCCTCTTCTCTATGTCCCCTCCTTTTCCGTTGTTTTTCCTTATAGCACTACTTTCTCAGGTGCTGCATGTCATATATTTGTCCCATCTATAACATTTTCCATGAGTAGCAACTCCATTAAACAAAGGCATTTGCAAAAGCACACAAGTGTTTAGAAAAGCAATAGTTTTATCAATTCCAAGTTGTGTGGATATTGTAACTGGCCACAAGAATGAAATGGAGGGCATTTGGTGTCATAAGATGGCATGTCTTGATGACAAGAAACAAAACGCTCTTCATTAATATGCCTCAATGTAACAACTATTATAGAGACTCTGTTAGCGAGCAGAGTGCTTTCCTGTAACAGAATGTGTCTTAATTTTCTACTCAAGGAAAAGGTGTGTCCAAGTAACAACACTAAAGACAGCCCTAAGGAGAACACCCACTCCAGCAGTATGTCCATCAGACACAAATTCTCCAAATTGTGTGTCAGGGAGCCTAGCGATTCTGCCAAGAAGGCAGGTGTTTCGCCCTTAGAGCCTATACAGTTCTCTTGGAGAAATTGTCTTTCAGGCACCACTGTTACCACTGAGACTGATTCTAATGCAAAGCAGGGAAGACAGAGAAACCAGGAGAGTGGTGGTAGATCAGTGCAGCCACGGTATCAGAATGGAGGAGCGAAGTTTCATTCACGGATGTTTGTTGAATGCTGCTGCCCAGCTCTTCCTTTGTCACTTCTAGGCTATTCTACTAAGTTACTTATAAACTGGTGGCTTTAACTGAGGGCTGTGTAAAGGTATTATCTGGCATATGAAATCAGGATAAATTTATCGAATGTCCGTTTTTCACATGCAACTGTGTTACAGAAGTAGTAAAATTGGAAAAATCGTGTTGATGGTGTTACCACTGATGGAAACACACAAACACCAAGCTAATAATAAATATATAATTAAAAAGCTAATTATATGCACTTAAATGGTGGGAATTTGAGTGATGCAGTAATTGAGGAGTTTGGAGTTTTGTATTTGGACCAAGAATTATGAGATAAGGATCTTTTTCTGAGTGTTCTAAAGGGCTTCTTGGACGGGAGTGGTTTCATGCACTTCATGAATGATGTGAAGAAGGTACCTTAGGCTGAGACAGCATTCTAGGTACAGGTGGCTGTCTGTTCAACTGTGGATGGAAAATATTCTGAAAAAAGACAATACAACAATAAAAATTTTAAAAATACAATATAACATCTGTTTACGTGGCATTTACATTGTATTTGGTATAAGTAATGTGTAGACGAATTAAGTATATGGGAGGCTGTGTGTAGGTTATATGCAATTCCTACACCATTTTATATAAGAGACTGGAGCATCCAGGGATGTCGATGTTGGCAGGGGGTCTGGAACCAGTCTCCTGCGGATACCAGCGGACAACTGAGTGAGGCGCAGATAGGAGCAGAAATAGAATGGAGGCAGTGGTGAATGGCCACTAAGTTGAGAGGAGCTGACCACAAGAGTCTGAGGATGGGGAGATGAGCACGAACATTGACATTGGTGAGGATTGTGAGAAGTTTTCTATTTGTATAAACAGTTACATATTCCTAAATGGCCCTCAAGGCCTTAAGAGTGTGCTTTGGGAATCAGGCAGAGACACTGAACCTGAGGTCTCCATTCTGTGCTGCTGTTTCCCCTCCCTTCCCCCATTTCTCTCTCAAAGCACCACACAAGCAAAGCCATTGATCTAGAAGTGTGGCCCCAGCTGTTTCTCAGCATGACTGTGACCAGAATGGAAGAAATGCATGAGAAAGAATTTCAGCGGGAAGAGACTGAGCTTGCCTGGGAGTTGGCAGATCTCTTATTGGCACAGGACACACCATCATTTGTGTCACTTCAGTTGGATCCTGGCTAATTCTCACAAGAAGAAAGCATGTTTTGCAAAAGAAAGATGAAATCACAGAAACATTTCTTTTCTAAAAGCTCTAAGGGAAAATTCACAGAACTGTAGAAAGGACCCACCAAAGTTAGAGATTGGAGCCTCAGGCCTATTTTCCAGTTTCTTTTATTGTATTTTCTACTTTTCAGTTTCTAGGTGAAAATGGCTGCTTTTCTGTAACTTAAGTTTTTCCGTTTATATGAAGTTGGACTGATTTGCTCAGTAGGAGTAATAGAAGTGTAAAAATCATTATAAATGTGAAACGAGAAGAATACACCACCTATTTGGAAAAAGTACCACGTTGTCAGAACCTTTTAAATGAGTGGTTTTCCATCCTTTAACTATTCAAGAACCTTTCATTATCCATCCCATCTTTGCCTGAAATGTTTTGAGAACATAAACAATTGAAATTATTTGAGCAATCTTTTTTATTGAATCAAAGACAGCATATCTGGAGAGAAGCTTCTGATTAGCAAATGGTACATAGTATTGTCACCTACAGTGATCACCGTGCATGCTCATGCGTAGTATTACCACATAAAATGCAAGAATTGTCATTGTGTGATCCCACGCAAACTTGCAAAAACAAAGCCTTGGTGTTTGACTTAACCTGTGGGACATCATCCAAGTGAAATGTATTTTTTGAGAGATTCTTTAAATAGCTCAGTAACATCTTAAAGGATTACTAATTCCAGGAACCCCAAGCTGGGAACCACAACCTTGGACAGAAATATTTACATGAGAGTATGTTACAAAGGGAAAGCAGAGATCAAGAAAACATAAATAGCAGATTGACCCTGAGACTCGTTCAGTAAACAGCCAGTGTTTACTGAGTTTCTTCTATACACAAAGGCATAGTGCAAGCAAGATTCAGCCTCTAGAAGGTTATACAAAGGCAATGGGACTTGTAAAGACAGAAGACTTGGCTTTTCTGTGATCTGTGGTCTGTGATCCTGATGATCTCTAATAACTAAAACAAAATTTCAGCTAAAGCAGGGGAAAGGAGGAGTCACCTCCTGAGGTTGCCTGCAGGACCAATATGTGCTTATAATGTCCTATTTAAAGATACACTGATAAAATTACCATACACTTCAGGTCTGTCTTGCGGTTCATTTCCTGTGTTCCTATAGGAAAACGGTTCTGGATATGTCCAAATGGAAGACGTATCAGGCTTTCTCGTATATCCGATTCTAAGGCTGGCTGAACTTCATACTATATACAGTCAATCCTCATTAGTTGAAGATACCATATTTGTGAAATCACCTATTCACTAAAATTTATTTGTAACTCTAAAATTGTTAGACATTTACAAAAGCATACAGTCATTTACAAAGACAATAGATTCATCCCATCAAAGTCATGTGGATGTTGTAACTGGCCAATAGAATAAAAAGCAGGGCCTTTGGCAGCACTTTCAGGTTATCTGTGGACATGTTCAGAGCACCAAAATGTTTGAGTCGCCCAACACATATGTTCCCAGCTTAAATGCAGCAAGGTGATGCTCTGCCGCCTTATTTTAGCTTTCATAGTGCAAATAAATGTCACTTTCATGGGTCATTAGCACCATGTTGTTTTTTGTTTTTTTTTTTCCATTGCTTTGTGTTGGTCATTTTGTTGTTCAAAATGGTCCAAGCGTAGTGGTCAAGTGCTATCTGGTGTTCCCACGTGCAAGAAGGTTGTGATGGCCCTGATGAAGACAGCACATGTCTAGATAAGCTCTGTCCAGGTATGCAATGTAGTGCTGTTCGACAAAAGTTCAATGATAATGAGTCAGTGATGTGTATTAAATAAGGTGTCTTTCAACAGTAGCACACATAAAACAAGACTATATATTGATGGGCTGATGAGAAGGTTGTGGTCAGAGCCTTGCAGGAATTTAACTCTCTACCTTCCTTGGGAGCAATGATTTAGTATTCACTAAGTCAGGGTTCACAGCAACTTTATCGAACATAACTACTGGGAACTGAGAGTCGAGTGTGTCTTCTCACTGGCAAGAGAGTGTAAGAGCTATTCGTAGATATCTTTGATGCACAGAGAATGAAACCTGGAACACATTACCAAAGAAGCAAACAGATCCTTTCCAGAGGTGTTCAGGAATTAAGCAGAAACTGTACTGTCTGTCATACGTTAGGTGTGACATCTGCAGGAGGAGAATGTATTGATGCATCTCTTTCTCCCCCACTTGCTAGCCTTCTCTCCTTTTCTTTCTTTATAATAAATTCTCATTTCCTATTATCAGCTCATCTGTGCTCAAAACTCTCTACTCTGAGCAACATCAGAGATCAGGAGCATAGTCTCTAAAGTTAAACCTGATTCAAATGCTGACTCTTCAGTTTATTCACTGTGGCTTCTTACATTGGGCATATTACCTAATCCCGTTAAGCATGTTTCCTCATCTGTAAGCTAGGGAAAATTAATAATAGTATCTACCTCATTGAGTGGTTGGAAGGATTGCATAAGAAGTGCACATTACCTGGCATATAGTCATTCTATAAATATTTGCTGCTATTATCCTTCCTTCCTTCATTCCTTCCTGTCTCCTGCTCCTTCCTTTCTTCCTTCCTGTCTGACCTTTCTCCTTCTTCCCTTTCTTCCTTTCACTAGATAGAAGGGATGCTAAGTCACTTAAAACACCGTGTCCTCAAGAAGCTTACAACCCAATTGAGTTGGTGAGAGAACACACAGTAACCACAGTACTAGCCAGCATATACTAGAGGTATACAGTCAGTGCAGAAAAAAGCATGCACAGAGTGCTATGGAAGTCAAAATAGAAACATTAGCAATACACTGGGCCAAGAGAGATGTTGAGCCTCTCGAGAGCGGACTGCTTATCCCCGCCTTTCTCTGGCACTGAGTGAATATCCTCTGAACCCTCATTATTCTCAACAGGTGAAGCACAAATCCTCCTGGCAGATGGGCAGAATGCCACCTGTGCCAGCAATGGCAACAACTTCAGATACAAAGGACAGGGCAAGTTAGAATGTCAGGAGGAAGTCACAGGGTAGGTGACTAACCCTGTATTTGAGTAGAGCAGGAAGGACTATCATATTTTTATATGAAGTGAATCTAGATTTTAGAAATAACAATAGTATGAAGTACTTACGGAATTTAAAGTCTCCTACCCACATAGCAGCTGAATGAACAACTTGCCCCTGTAATCCTTTCCTGGTTCAACTCTTATGACTCTCTTGTCAGCAAGTTGATCATATGTTTGCTGTCTTGCAGATGAGCAACTAAGGCAAGAGGATTAGATGCTAGGAAGGTATAGAGGAGATGTCCTGGGATGATAGAAGACAATCAGAACTCAGAAATCACTAATCTATTTAGTATATTTTATGTGTGTGGTGATGGGGATGGGGGAAGGGCACTAGGATAAATACTTTTTTAAAAAAAAATCATCTTGGCTGTCTTGGCTAGTGCAGCACATTGACTCTGCTATCTGAATTTCCTTTTATCGTGAAATACTTCAAAAATAAAAAAGAAGTTAGAGAAATTATAACAAATAACCATGTGCCTACTACTTAACATTTGTTCCAGCCTAAAATTTTGCCACATTTGCTTTAGGGCTCTCTTTTTTATCACATAAAAGATCACAGATGCAGGTTCTCTTTTGCTTCTGTAGCTCTAGTCTCTCCTTGTATCAGCTATTTCTGAGGAACAAACCACTCCAAAACTTAGTCACTGAAACAATAAGCATTTATTCTTTATGATTCTACGGGTGGTCACCTCAGCAGTTCTGGTCTCGCCTGGGTTCATTTTTGAGTCTGTATTTTTTGTATTTTGGTCAGTAGGCCACTCTGATTATCTGGGCTAGGCTTTCTCACATGTTTGGGGGTTGGCTGGCTGTAGGCTGGAACAGATGACCTCTGCTGGGACAACTGGACTTTTCTTCACCGCGAGTCTTCCTCCATGAGGCTAGCCCAGACGTGTTTGCATAGTGGTAGTAGAGTTGGAAAAGAGAATCGACACACCATCACTTCCATCACATTCTGTTGTTGATTAAATCTGCTCACACAGCCCTCCCAGACTCAAGAGCGGGAGTAATAGGCTCCTCATTTCGATGAGAAGTGCTAAAAAGTCACATTGCAAAGAACATGGACACAGGATGAGGAGAAGAATCGGGAGTATTTTTGTCTTCAATGTGTCATACTCTCTCCTTGGCAGTAACCACTATCTTGACTTTGTTGGTATTCATTCTTATAGGTTAATTTATAGTTGTAATGCATGTCTATAGAGTGTAGCCATAAGATGTATATAGTATTGTACTGAAAGCTTTATCTTCTACATATCAGTCAACATTTGTGTTTTTAAGAATCCAATATCATGCTTTTGGGATTTAATCATGCTAATATACATATAGCTCCTTTATTAATTTTGGCTGCAGTATATTTGAAGACTGAATTCTATGCCTATAGTCCAATTTATGTATTTATTCATTCTCCTATTTATTGACAGTGAGGTTGCTTTCACTTTTGGGTCATTTCATACTGTGCCACAGCAACCACATTCTTGTACAAGTATCACTGCGTACATATGTTACAGTTTTTCCATGGTTTATATCTCTGAAAAGAGTTTCTGGATTTTATAGTATTGACATCTTAAAACTTAATAAATTCCAAATTTAACTCCATAGTTGTACCAAATTTTCCTTCTAATGGCAGTGTGTGAACACTCCTTTTTCTCCATACCTTCATACAGACTGGGCAGAAATTTTTGGAAATTTTAATTCTTACCATTCTGAGAAGTATGAAATAGTATCTCGTTACTGTTTTATGTTGCATTTCTCTGGTTAGTGGTGATGTTGAGCAACATGACACGTTTGTTGGCCATTTGGATTTCCCTTTCTTCCTTCCTTCCTTCCTTTTTTTTTTTTTGACGGAGTGTTGCTCTGTCACCCAGGCTGGAGTTTCATGGCACAATCTTGGCTTGCTGCAACCTCTGCCTCCTGGGTTCAAGTGATTCTCATGCCTCAGCCCCCCGAGTAGCTGGGATTGCAGGTGTGCAACACCATGCCCAGCTAATGTTTGTATTTTTAGTAGAGACGGGGTTTCACCATGTTGACCAGGCTGGTCTCGAACTCCTGACCTCATGATCCACCCGCCTCTGCCTCCCAAAGTGCTAGGATGACAGGTGTGAGCCACCACGCCCGGCCCCAAGTATTAAACTTTTATTAGGTATTCTTGAAAAAATATTTTTTCCCAGGCTATGGTTTGTTGTTTTACTTTTTATTATGTTTTATTTTCACAGAGGTCTTAAATTTTGATGTGACATATCAATCTTTTCCTTTACAGTTTAAACTTCTTATATCTCACTTGAGATATTGTTTCTTATCCCCAGTATCATAGCTAAATACTCATATGTTTTCTCCTATGAGTTTTAACATTTTGCTTTTTCTTTTTGGGCCTTTAATCTATCTTTTGAATATTGTGAGGTAAGCATCCAATTTTATTAGGGGTGTAGAGAAAAACAGGGAGAAGACAAAATGAAACATGACTAAAAATCTCCCAAAATCGAAAACATGAATCTTCAGATTCAGGAAGCAGGTTGACATCTAAGCAGAAAAAGAAAAATAAATATACAGCTAGACCCTTTGTGGTAAAATTGCAGAACACCTAAAACAAAGGTAAATCTTAAAAGTCTCTAAAAGACTTTTTAAGAATCAAATAAAGAGAGATTTGTATGACAATTTTAAAGACTACAAATTTTCAACAGCAACAATAAGCACCAGAAAATGATAAGCATTAAGAGAAAATAACTGCCAATTTAAAAATTTATAACCAACTAATCTGTCATTTAAGCCCTACTCATCACTTTCATTACTAGCTGTAACCTTGGACAAATTGTTTTATCTCTTTGAATCTCAGTTAATTTGTCTCTAAAGTATGATTAATACATTTTCCTCTCTCTAATTCATAAAACCACACAGGAAAAAAAAAAAGAACGCTTTACAAATTATAAAGTTACAAAAAGATATAGTTTACTTTGATCCTTGAGAGTAGGTTCTTATTTGAATGTGACAATCTTCATTTTTTTTTTTTGGGATGAGGCAGAGCATGGACAGATGGATGCATGGATGAAAGGAAGAATATAATTATGCATTAAATGAATATTTATTGAGCATCTTTTGTGTACCATGCATTGTTTTAGATACTGGAAACATTGCATAATAGTGAATAAGACAGATAATCTCATCCTCTGTCTAGTAGAAGAGACATTAAAATCAATGAACAAATATATATGTAATTATAGATTATTATGGGTCCTGTGAGAAAATAACAAGGGGAATATAATTGATATGCAAATAAGACAAAGCTTTTAGGAGGAAATTATATTTAAACTAAGACCTGAAAAATCGGTAGCAATTAGCCAGATAAAAAGTAGAGGAAAATGCTTTCCCAGGCTGAGGAAACAAAACAACAAACAAACAAAACCAAAAAGCAGGAGTTACAGGGTGTACACAAATGAGTGTGGGAAACTAAAGCCCTGGATTTCTGTCTTGAAAGCTGAAAATGGGAGACCCAAGGTAAATACAAGGAAAATTATAGAAAGGGAGAGTTTGTAAGCCAACCCATAAAGTTGTTTATGAACTCCTGGGCTTACACTAGAGATGTGCCAGCGTGACTCTAATTCTAAACTTCATACCAAAGCTTTTGAGAGCTTAGACTATACCCAGATTTTAGATGTCCAGTGAGTGACACACATGCAAGACAAATTCAAATAACACTGCAAAGTCTTTGAAAATGGAAATGACATTGAAACCATAACCCACAAGAGGTCAGTCTGAATGTGTGGCCTGAAACAGACTGGTTGATTGTCTGTTAAGAGAAAAATATCAACATTCTCCATAGGATTGAAAACCCAGAGTCTCATAACAATGGTAAAAATGACCCAGATACAATCTAAAATTACTTGCCTTACAAAGAATCAGAAAAAATCTCAACTCTCAAAACACGATCAGTAGACAGTAATTCTGAGATGGCAGATGTTGGGATTATAACACAAAGACTTTAAAACAGCCATTATAGAAGGCCTTTTAAAACTTATTTGAAATGTGTAAAACAATAGAAACTCTTAGCAAAGAAATAGATCTAAAGAAGAACCAAATGGAAATTTTAGAGATAAAAAATACAATCTCCAAAATTTAAAAAAAAAAAAAAATTCACTGGATAGGATCAGAAGCACAATCAAGATGACAAAGAGAAGAGTCAATGGCCAGTGAACTTGGAAATCAATCAACAGAAAATTTCCATGTTGAATACACAAAGGAAGAAAATGAAAAAATGATCTGAGCCTCATGGGCTGTATGGGAAAAACAAAAAGTTCTAAATTCATGACATTGGAGTCCCAAAAGAAGAGAAAAGATGTATTGCTGAGAAAACATATATTTGAAGAAATATTGACCAAAATTTCTCCAAATTTAGTGAATGATCAAAATACTGAAAACGAAAGACAAATAAAATAATCTTGAAAGCAGCCAGAGAAACCCAATGCTTTACTCATAAGGAAACACCAATTTGAATGACTGCAGATTTCTCGTCCAAACTTGTGGAAGCCAGAAGGTGGTGGAACAATTTTAAAGTGCTAAAAGACTGTCAATCCAGAATTCTATATCCAGTACAAACATCCTTCAGGAATGAAGGGAAAATGAAGACATTCTCCAAGAAAGAACAACTAAGAGAATTTGTTGCCAGCAGACCTGCTAAAGGAAGTATTGCTAGAAGAAGTTCTTCAGATAAAAGGAAAATGACTTTCAAGATAAAAATTGGAACATAAGGAATGAGGGAAAAGGAATAGAAATGGTAAATGTCTGGGTAAATACAATATTTTCCTCTTGAGTTCTTTAAAGTATGTTTGATTATTGAAAGCAAAAAATGTAACATTATCTAATGAGGTTTTCAACGTATTTATGCAAAGAACAACTAGAACATAAATGGAAACCTATATGGTGACAAGGTTTCTACATTCCACTGAAGTGGTAATATTGAGTCTAAGTAGACTGGGGGGAAATAAAAACAATATTGTGAGACAAGAAAGACTGGAACATTCATGTAAATGAGAGAAGTCTAATAGTATCAATGAGCTATTGGGTCATTACTGCTTCTTCCTCATCTTAGAAAAATTCCAAATGGAAAGTTTGCCTGATGTACTATCCCTCTCACACAATCCCATAGTTGATCACCAAATCCTCATCTTTCAAATCTGTTCATTTTTTCTCATCCCATTGCTGCCTTCATAATTAAGGCCATTATTTCTTGCCTATCTGCCATCTTTCAAACTGGTTTCTCCAACTCCAGTTTTGCCTCTTCTTCTTTCTTAATCTCACCATAATTATCTAAAATTCAAATATTATCATGCCGTGTTCCTGCTTCAAATGTGTCAGTTGCTCCTATGTTGCTTTTAAAATAAAGAGTGAACTCGTTGGTCTGTCTCCTGCTTACCTCTCCAGCCTCATTTCTGGACACTCTCCAACTCCTTTCCCCAAACAATATTCTCTAGACCAGCCTAGTAACTATTTTAGAATTAAAGGACCATGTGTTGTCCATTGCAATTACTCAGCTCTGTAGTTGTAGTGCAACAGCAGCCATAGCTAATATGCAAATGGATGAGTGGGACTGTGTTTAAATAAAACTTTAATTACAAAAACAGATGGCTTGCTGGATTAGGCTTATGGGCTATTACATGATGATACCTGCTTTAGACAACTGAACTACCTACAGATCTGTGTAGATGACATTTTCTTTCATGTCTTGAGTACTGCACAATCTGAAATATCTCCCTCCTTGATCTAGTTACCTTCAATTCACCACCAGGCCTCAATTTGGATGCCACTTCTTTAAGGAACTAAAGAGGTTTTATCCCTCTACCACCATTGTTGCACTTACCACACTAATATATTTATCTGTTCATTTGTCTGGCTTTCCCTATTTGTTTATAATCTTTTCAAGGGCAGAAACTGCCATGTCTACACTTTAATCTCTAGTGCCTAGCAGAATACTACTACCAGGCACATGTAGCCTTCAATAAAACTTACATTTCCCATTGAGTGAGTAGAAGCCGACTAGCCCTCTGGCTGACCCAGCTCTAGTCCTAAAACTTTAGGGTTGGCAAAACACTGCCTGACTATGTAGTTGTATCTCCATGGAAGCTGTGATCTGTTTTGGGCAAGTCATCCCTTTCCTTTGGCCTGGACTTTTCTCCCAGGGCAGTAGGTCCAAAATTAAGGACCAACCACTATATCTCTTCTTGGGCAGCACCCATCCCATCCACCAGGCAGCTCAGAGCCCTCAGCTCTGTCTGACCCCACTTCCGACAAGCACTCTCAGCCACTGACTTTAAAAATAAGCCCTGAGGGGGAAATTGCTACATCTCTTTCCAAATACTGTTGCAAATGCCAAAAGTGGTGGACAATGAACCATTTGTGGTTAAGGGTGGAGCAACCACCATTCAGCCAGGCATCCTGGGGACTCTCTCTGCCTGTTCAGTGTCCTCCCTTGTCAGTGCACCACCAATAAAATGCCAAAGGCATAACTCTCTCTGCCAAGCCATCAGGTAATTAAGCAGCTGAAGGGTCTAACTCACTCAGGGTCAACCAGATGTCCCGTTCTGAACTTGGGCTAAATCTCAAATACAGATGTAGACCCTTTCTGCAAGACCTTACAGTCAAGTTGAAGAAACAAGACAAGCACATAGGAACCATTTAGACATTAGTAAAAATGCAGTTTATACATTCACTTTTCAAAGTGTATATTCAGTGCCAGGCTCTTTGCAGGATGCTGAGTTACAGAGATGAAAAAGAAGGGTCTCTCCATTCAAGGAGCTGTCATACTAAAATTTATGCCAAAGTGGATTACTATAAAAGCAAAGAGGGTTTAGAGTCCAAAGAAATTAACAAAGACTAGTTTTCAGAAATGTAGGGCTTGAACTGATCTTGAGGAAAGTATGGGATAGAGACGAACGGAAGGAGAAAAGGATTTTAATTAAGAGAAACAACATGACCAGAGATGTGGAGGAGGACTGGGTATGGAGAGTGGAAAGGACAGCTGAATAGTGAGAGATGAAATTAGACTGGAGAGATAATGAAGGATCATATTGTGGAATATCTTGAAGATCTACAATTTAACTCCAAAGGGGGAGATGATAAAATACCTTTCCTCTTTTTCAAAATTAGGCTTTAATTCACACCATCAAACCCATCCTTTTAAAGTGTAAAATTCAGTGGTTTTTAGTATATCCACAAAGTTATATAACCATCACCATGATCTAATTCCAGAACAGATAACATCTTTCTGAATATTTCTGAACAGAGAGTTCATGGATAAAATTGTTTTTCAAGCAGATTACCCTAGCTACAAGAGCAGGAATGATTATATGTGATACAGAATTGGACATGGAAGCAAGCTAACAGGCTCAGAGGCTTGGAAACCTGGACCAGAAAAGGTCACAGTGCCACCTCCTTTCTATGATATTCTCACCTCATCCATGATAGTGGGATAATTTGCTGAAATAATAATCTGTATCTTTTTCTCCTTGTATTTTTCCTCCCTCATGCCAAGAGCATGGCCAGATATTTGTGTTCCCTAGCCTAAGCAGTACTGGAAGCTAAGCCAAAATCCTTTCCTGACTTCTGTTTTAGGAATTCTGAACTAAGTGTTAAGATTACATTTGGGGAGGTGAGAAAGGGGACTATTTGGGAGCAGTGGAAGCTGAAGCTGAGACAGCAGAGATTCCCCAAAGCTGGTTGTATGTCACAGTGGTTAACAGAACAGATTCTGGTCTTGACCACCTGGAATTGAGCCTTGACCTTGGGCATGTCACTGAACTTCTATCTGGGTTTCCTTGAAATGGGGATAATAAGAATCAATGGTCTTGTTCTGAGGACTAAATGAATGCACATACATGAAATACTTATAACACTGCCTGTCAAATAAGGAAAGCTATATAAGGGTTTGCTTGTTACTATTAATAAATGGGAGAAAAATAAATCATTGGCACAGGGTGGTGGAGTGTTGTCCTGTGAGGACTATTGGGTGGAAACAAGGGTAGGAAAAGATTTATGAGTAATGAAGAAGAAAAACCTGAAAAATAGGGGGAATATTAAGGATGCAAGACTTTTAAAAATTAATTTTTGTTGACAAAAATTATACTATTTATGGTATGCAAATGTTTTGATAGATGTATACATGATGGAAATGCTCAATCAAGCTAATTAACATATTCATTACCTCATATACTTTTTTGTCTTAAGAACATTTAAAATTGACTGTTAGCTATTGTCAAGTATGCAATATGTTTTTATTAACTGTAGCCACCCTGTTGTACAGCAGACCTCCTGAACTTATATTTCTTCTGTCTAACTGAACATCTGCCTAATTCTCCCCCTAATTTCTTCAACATCTTCCTAATTCTTGCCCCTCACCCAGCCCTTGGTAACCACCATTCTACTCTCTGCTTCTATGAGTTCAACTTGTTAAGATTCCACATATGAATGATATCATGCAGTATTTGCCTTTCAGTGCTTTATTTCACTCAGCATAATGTCCTCAAGTTTCATCTATGTTGTTGCAAATGGAAAGGCTGCTGTCTTTTTAAAGGCTAAATAGTATTCCATGGTGAATACAGGAATATATATTCCTATATTCCTCACAATTCTATGTTAAGGCTGAATAGTATTCCATTGTGAATATGGGAATATATATTCCTATATTCCTTGCATTTTATTGTGTGCAAGGATTCTCTTGTCTCCACGTCTTCACCAACATTTGTTATCCTATCTTTTTGATGGATAATAGACATCCTAACAGGTGTCAGGTGTCATCTCATTGTCATTTCAATTTGCATTTCCCTGATGATTACTGATGTTGAGCATTTTTTTCATATACTCGGCCATTTATATGTCTTAAGTCTTTTTCTTTTAGAAAAAGCTACTCAAGTCCTTTTTAAATTAGGTTACTTGTGTTCTTGTTCTCTAGTTGTTTGAGTTCACTGCATATTTTGCATACTCCCTAGCAGGTATATGATCCCCAAATATTTTCTTCCATTCTGTAGATTTTTTCTTTATTCTGTTGATTGTTTCCTGTGCTGCCATATAAGCTTTTAGTTTGATGAAAGCCCGCTTGTCTATTTTTTTTCTGTTGCCTGTGCTTTTGGGGTTATATCCATCAAATCGTTGCTAGACCAACATCAAGAAGCTTTTCGGGTCTTACATTTAAGCATTCAATCCATTTCAAGTTGATTTTTATATGTGGTGTGAGACAGGGGTTCAATTTCATTCTTTTGCATGTGGATATTAGTTTTCCCCACAGCATTTTGTGAATAGACTGTCCTTTCCACAAAGGTGCCAAGATTTGCTCATTGTAAATCCATGGATTTATTTCTGGGCTCTCTGTTCTGTTCCATGGGTCTATAATGTCTATCTTTGTAGCAATACCGTGGATTTTTCATTACTATGGCTTCATAGTCTATTTTGAGATCAAGTAGTGTGATGCCTCCAGCTTTGTTCCTTGTGCTCAAACAAAATTGCTTTGGTTATTCAAGGTCTTTTGTGCTTCCATATAAGTTTTAGAACTCTTTTTTGCCATTTCTATGGGGAATGCCACTGGAATTTTGATAGGGATTGCATTGAGTCTCAGATCACTACGGGTAGTATGAACATTTTAACAATATTAATTCTTTCAATCCATGAACACAGGATATCTTTTCATTTCTTTATGTCTTCTTAAATTTCTTTCACCAATATTTTATAGTTTTCAGTGTACAGA
Organism: Rhinopithecus roxellana; assembly: GCF_007565055.1. Lineage (NCBI taxonomy): Eukaryota > Metazoa > Chordata > Mammalia > Primates > Cercopithecidae > Rhinopithecus > Rhinopithecus roxellana. The sequence goes on from NC_044558.1 coordinate 4,787,323, forward strand.
TCTTTCACCTGTTTGATTAAATTTATGCCTTTTTTTACATTATACATATTTTGATATTATTGTAAATAAAATTGTTTTCTTGATTCTTTTTGTATATTAGTGTGTAGAAAATGCTACTGCTTTTTTATCTTGATTTTGTGTCCCACAACTTTACTAAATCATTTATTAGTCCTAAGCTTTTTGGTGGAGTTTTTAGGGTTTTCTATATATGAGATTGTGTCATCTGCAAATGGAAACAGTTTAATTTCTTACAATGAAAGATGTAAGGCAGATAACCATTTAGACCTAAAAGAGAAAGGGCAGGAAAGTAAAAACAGATGATAATAAATAGGGATAGAGAAATACATTATTTGACAGACAATAGATAGGGAAATAGATATGAAATAAGATTGAGAAGTAAATATATCACACAATGAAAATATAATAGAGATAGAAAATAGTGGCAAAAACAAGCTGATGAAACTGAGAGATCAACTAATGTAGGTAAACGACACGCTCAGGGTGGTATATAAAAAATAGTGTTAAATGCTAAATGGAAAAAAGTCATAATGGGAAGGCAAAATGAGGGTGGAGGTAAGAACTAGGTCGGGGGGATTAAATCGCTTCAGTCTGTGGGATGGAGGAGAAGGCTGTCCTAGCCCCGCTCCTTCCTCTCTGCTCACCCCACCTCCACTAGCTCAGCTCTGTCTTCTCCAACTTCTAGACCATGTTGTCCTCTTCCTTCAGTTAGGAACACTCTGTTCTGAACAGTTCAGAAATCTGTTTTTTTGTCTGGTTGTCTAATGGTTTTGTGTATGCAATTCTTTGTCTTTATTCCAAAAGACTGTGTCCTCAGTGAGAGTGGATCTGCCACTCCACTCTTAGTATCCTACTCAGTGTGAGGCTAAGAGGAAATGTGTTGCGAGACAGCTCTGGTATAGAAGTTGGACCAGTAGGGGCACAACAGTCTCCAAATACCCACTGTCATCACCTGGAGAACATCACCAATCACTCCTGGAAGGGTCCTCTCTAAAAACATAAAATAGCAGAAACTTGTCCAGCCTGCCTTGGCACAGAAAAAAAATATATATGCAGTATCTGAAATATATTCCCCTCTGTGCTTCTTAAGGGTCAGACCTCTGGAACTCTGTATTTTCCTACAAATAATTTGTCTCCCCTACAAAACAGCAAGCTCCCAGAGGACACGGACTATGTGCATAGAGTTGCAAAAACATTATAGAATGAGCAGGAGCTTATATTCTGTATCCATCACTTCCAACCATCTGAAAGTTTCCACCATCTTGTAGTTTATGTACTTGGTCCTAAGGACAGAAATTGTGTGGCAAGGAGAAGGGAGATTTTGGTATAATAAAAGAGACATAAGAATTTCCATGACACATGTTCTGAATATAGGACAGGAACCCTGTTAGGATCCAGAGAGAGTTCTGGTCATCTCCGTCAAAGGAAACTCCCCCAGACTGATCTAAACCAGTTCCTTTCCTCCTAGACAAGAGGAAGGAAAAGTCCCATTCATAACCACAGAGAAATAAAAGTCTTCCTCTCTGATTATATGCAATTTACAACAGAGTATTTCATTTGGTGCCCAAGAACCTGTAATAGCTGGAATTGCCCTTGTTCCTCTTCCTCTTTGAAGGGTCAGAGCTGAGAAGTGCTCTGTGATTATGTGTCAAGGGATGGCATCTCCATGCCAAACTCGCCCAGCTCTGGTTTTGTGTGTGTGTGTGTGTGTGTGTGTGTGTGTGTGTGTGTTCCACAGCCAAAATTTTCCCATCTCCTTGCACTGTTTCTCAATTCATAAGTAATGAATTCAAATGATTTTGCCATCTTGCCCATCCTTTTTGGGGAGAAGGAAGGAAGAAAGAGAGAGGAAAGAAAGGAAATAAGGGAGAATAGAAAGAACCATGCCCCCCATCCCACAGCTTCACATGTGGAGTGAGAACTCTAGCATGAACAAAGCAGAGAAACTGAAGTGGGGTGAGTTGTGATATACCAATGGTTATTGTGGGCTGGAAAATGAGAACCTGGAATGACAGACTCCCCAGATTGTGAGGGTGAATGCTGTCACACGGAGATATGTTGTGCCCAGTTCTCCCCAGGAGTTTTGCAGCAGAAGCCCCAGGTAGGCCGGTACACAATATGAAATATTAGAAACGCTAACTCTGGTGGTGCAAACTTAAGTGTTGTGAGCCATATGATTTCTGTTACCACCACTCAACTGTTGCCATTGTACTGCAAAAGCAGACATAGACAATATGTAAACAAAGAAACATGGCTATGGTGCAATAAAACTTTATTTACCAAAACTGACAGACCATAGTTTTCTGACTCCTGCTCTGAGTGATTGTAAGGACCTAGTTCTGAAAAATCTTGCAACTGTTAGAGTAACTGCAGAATCAGAAAGGATGGAGACAGAAAGAAAGAAGAGGAAGAGGAAGAGGCGGTGAATAACTATAGCTGTTTTTAGAACAGAGACGACCTGACGCATCTGAATCTATGGCCTGGGTACACAAAGGATAAAAATCCTAGTGTGAGTAATTTTTTGGATAAATTTAGCAAAGCCTCAGTAGGGCTTTGAGTAATTGTAAGGAAAGCAGCTGTGACTAAGAACTGAGAAATAAAATGTTGGGTCCTAAGATAAAAGAAATTGCGACCTGTATTATCTATTTCTATGTAACAATTTTACCCAAAATTAGTGACTTAAAAATAAATATTTATAATCTCTAATAGTTTCTATGGGTCAGGAATTTCAGAATGGCTTGGCCAGGTGGCCTGGCTCATGGTTTCTCATAAGGCAGAGTCAGAGATCAGCCAGACTGCAGTCATCTACAGGCTTGGCTGAGCTGCAGGGCCTCCTTCATGTGCCTGACAAGCTGGGACTGGCTATGGTGAGAGGCCTCAGTTCTTCTCTACATGGACCTCTCCACAGGCTGCTTGAGTGTCCTCTCAACATGGTGGCTAGCTTCCCACAGGGAGGCAATTCAAGAGAACAAGTAGAAGCTTCAATGTCCTTCATCAACAAGCTTCGGAAGTCACACACCATCACTTCCGCCATAATCTATGGTAACCTGATAAAAGAGTCTGCAACAGGGATTCCTATATAGGATAAAAAGTTTGCGTAATATAACCACGAAGCCCCCTCCTCCAAAATCAATTGTTCTATATTTATTGCTGGGATTTCTTCCTCATGTCAAGCCTAACCCTGTTTTCCCAGGCTTTCAACCTCTTTCGTGAAGTCATGGAGTATCAGAGCCGAGGTCACCTTAGAGATTATACGCCCCTGTGTTTCTCAAACATTTTCAGTCAGTGCTTCTAATTATATAGAATAAATACTGTCTGACCTTCCTTTGTTATTTGGAATTTCAAAATCATATTTGAATCAACATTTTAAAAATATAATGTACATAGACTAAAATATAGTCATTTAAGTATACTATTTAATACATTTTGAAAAGTGTGCGTGCATCGCAACAGTCAAGATACAGATTATTTCCATCACCCCAAAATGTTCCCACATGCCCCTTTGCATTCAGTTCCCACCACTCCTGGCTCAGTGCACCACTAAGCTGCCTTCTGTCAGTATTGGGGTTTTGGGGTTTTTTTCCTATTCTAGTTATTTCTTAAGAAATTGAATCACGAAGTCTGAACTCTCTTATGTAGCTTGGGCTCAGCAAATGGTTTTGAGATTCATACACATTGCTGCATATAACAGTGTCATTGTTCAGCAGTTGTCCATTGTATGGATGTACCACATTTTGTCAATCATTCTCTGGTTGACGTACATGTGAGTTTTTTCTGGTTCAGAGCAATTATGTATATATTAATTTTCATGTACAAGTTGACAGTTTTTGCATGAAATGAATGTCTCTTGGGCAAAGGCCTAGCATGAAATTACTGAGCTATATAGTAAGTACTCTTTAAGCTTTATAAGAACTGCCAAGGGGTTGTACCATTTGACATTCCCACCAGCAGTGTTTGAGAGCTCCAAGTTGTTCCTCATCCTCATCCATATGTGACATTCTCATACCGTTTAATTTTAGCTATCCTAGTGGGTATGAAATAGCATCTTATTGTGGTATCGATTTGCCTTTTCCAGGCAAAAATGATGTTAAGCCTCTTTTCACGTGCTAATTGACCATTTGTATATTTCTTTTATGGAAGGTCTGCTCAAACATTTTGCCCAACTGAGTTGTGTCATATTATTGAGCTGCAAGATTTCTTTATGTATTCTGAACATCAGTCCTTTCTAACATATATGTTTTGCAAATATTTTCTTGGGGTTGTGGCTTGTTTTTTTATTTTCTTAACAACATCAATTTTATCAAAATTAAAAACTTCTGGCCGGGCATGGTGGCTCATGCCTGTAATCCCACTACTTTGGGAGGCTGAGGCAGGTGGATCACTTGAGGCCATAAGTTCAAGGCCAGCCTGGCCAAAATGGTGAAACCCCAGCTCTACCTAAAATACAAAAAATTAGCTGGGCATGATGGCACGCACCTGTAGTCCCAGCTACAGGGGTGACTGAGGCATAAGAATCGCTTGAACCTGGGAGGTGAAGGCTGCAGTGAGCTGAGATGGTGCCACTGCACTCCAGCCTAGACAACAGAGTGAGACTCTGTCTCCAAAAATAATTATTTAAAAAAATTTCTGGTCTTCAAAAGACACATCTAATTTAAAATTATTTTCTTTTATAGATCCTGCTTTTAGTATAGTACCTAAGAAACTATCTCCTAACCAAAGTCATAAATGTTCTTTTCTGGATACTCTACAAGATAATCTCCATTTCTTTGCCTTTCCAGCTTCTAGATGCCACCCATATTCTACTCCTTGGCTCATGACCTCTTCTCTCCATCTTCAGAGGCAGAAACACTGTGTTACTCTACGCCTTCCTCTTGCAGTCACATCTTCCTCTCTTTCCTCCCTGTTTCTTCCATGTTTACGGACTCTCGTACTTACATTGGGCTCACCTGAATAATCCAGGATAATCTCCCCATCTGAAAGTCCTTCATTTGATCACACATGTGACATCCTATTTTTCCGTATAAGGTAACATCCTCGTGTTCTGGGGATTAGAACATGGACATCTTGGGGCGGGGATAGCTGAGCATCATTCTGTCTACCCCACCTGTGGATTGTTCCAGCATCATTTATTGAATTACCTTTTTGTTTTTGCTGAAAGCAGTTGTCTATGCATATGTGAATCTGCCTGGATTCTGTTCAGCTGCACTGATCTATACATCTGTCTTGCAACAGTATCATGCCCTCTTGATTTCTGCAGCTTTATAAAAATCTTCACATAAGTTTTCCGACTTTGTTCTTCCCGTTCAGAATTGTTTGCACTATTTTTGGACATTTCCACTTCCTATACATTTTAGAGTCAAATTGTCAATTTCTATAAGAAGTTCTCCTGTGTTTTTAGACAGCTTTATTGAAGTATAATTTGTATATTATAAAATTTACTTGTTTCAAATATAAAATTCCAAGAGTTTCAGTAAATTTGCACTTGTGCAACCATCACCAGAATTCAATTTTAAAACATTTCTTCAACTCCAAAAGATCCCTCATGTTCATCTGGAGTAACCACCCTTTTTCACCTGTAGTCTCTGGCAACCACTAATTTACTTTCTGTCTCTATAGATTTGCCTTTTAGTGATATTTTATATAATAGAATCATACAATATGTGATTTTGGGGGCCTGGCTTCTTTAATTCAGCATAAAGCTATTAAAGTTTTTCCATTGTATAGCATGTATTCGTATTTTGTATCATTTATTGCCAAATAGTATTCCCCGTAAGGATAGACCACATTTTGTTCCTTCATTAACCAGGCATTTTATTGTTACCACTTTGGGGTTACCATGAATAATGGTGCTGTGACCATTCCTATATAGGTCTTTGTGTGGATACATGTTTTTATTTCTTTTGGGCAGATATCTAGGAGTGGAAATGCTAGATCATACTGTAAATTTACAGTTAGCTTTTTGAGGAGCCACTAAGCTATTCTTCAAGGCTGTGTCATTTTACCTTCTCTCCAGCAGTACATGAGGGTTTCAGTTTTCCCTTTTCCACAATCTCACAAACCCTTGTTATTGTCTGTGTTTTTTATTACAGAGCCTTTCTAGTGGGTGTGAAAGGATATCTCACTGTAGTTTTAATTTGTACTTCTCTAATGACACCTCATCTATCACCTCATGCACTTATCATTTCTTTGTGGTAAGAACATTCAAAAGCCTCTCTTCTAGCTATTTAGTAATATACAGGATTTTACTATTAGCCATAATCACCCTACCATACAATAGAACACCAGAACTTACTCCTCCCATCAATGGTGACTTTGCTCCCATTGATCAACCCCTCCCCATCTGCTTCTTCCCCTTCCCCTTCCCTGTCTCTGGTAACCACTCTTCTACTCTCTGCTTCTATAATATCAACTGTTATTTTTTTAGATTCCATATATAAGTGAGATAATGCAGTATTTGTCTATGTCTGGCTTATTTCACTTAACATGGTGTCTTCCATGTCCATCCATGTTGTCATGAATGACAGGATTGCATTCTTTTTATAGCTGAATAGTATTTCATCATATATATATGATGAAATATGTATATATATATGCACACACACACACACATATATATTTTCTTTCTCCATTTATCTGTTGATGGACACTTAAGTTGATTCCATATCTTGGCTATTGTAAATAGTGGTGCAATAAACATGAGAGTGCAGATATCTCTTTGGCATACTGATTTCATTTCCTTTGGACTTACACTTTGTAGTAGGATTGCTGGGTAATATAGTAGTTCTATTTTTAATATTTTTAGGAAACTCCATACTGTTTTTCATAATGGCTGTAGTAGTTTACAATTCCACCAACAATGTGTAAGTGTTCCCTTTTCTCCACATCCTCACTAACACTTGCTTTCTTTCATCTTTTTTATCATAGCCATTCTAACTGGAGTGAGATGATGGCTCATTGTAGTTTTGATTTGCGTTTCCCTGATGATTAGTGATGCTGAGCATTTCTTCATATGCCTGTTGGCCATTTCTGTGTCTTATTTTAAGAAATGTCTGTTAAGGTCTTTTGTCCATTTTAAATCAGGCATGTTTGTTTGTTTGTTTTGCTTTGCTTTGTTTTTTGTTTGTTTTGTTTTGTTTTGTTTTTTTGCTGTTGAGTTCTTTGAATCCTTTATCTATTCTGGATATTAACCCTTCAACAGATGTAGAGTTTGCAAATATCGTCTCTCATTCTGTAGGTTGTCTCTTAACTCTGTTGTTTTTTGTTTTTGCTTTGGAAAGCTTTTTAGTTTGATATAATCTCATTTTTCCATTTTTGCTTTTGTTACCTGTGCTTTTGAGGTCTTATTTAAAAACTCCTTATCCAACCCAATGTTGTCAAGTAGTTCCCCTATGTTTTCTTATAGTAGTTTCATAGTTTTGGGTTTTACGTTTAAGTCTTTAATCCATTTTGAGTTGATTTTTGTATATGGTCTTGTATACGTAGTTGGTTTTGTATACGCAGAGGTAGAGGTTTAAGCTGAATACCACCTGCTGCAGAATCCCTTCTTCCTCAGGGGAGGTCAGCCCTTTTGTTCTACTCTGGCCCTTCCACCGACTGGGTGAGACTCATTCACATTATGGAGGAGAACAAGCTTTATTCAAAGTTTACCCATTTCAATGTTAAACGTATCTAAAAACAGCCTCCCAGGAACAGCCAGAAAAATGTTTGACCTAATATCTGCGCACTGTAACCCAACAAAGTTGACACAAAATTAACCATCACAAATGACTATGCATTTATTTAGATCTTTTAACATTTCTCTCAGCAACCCTTGGTAGTTTTCAGTGTATGCGTTTGGAATGTCTTTGGCTAAATTTATTCCTGAATATTATATTCTTTTTGCTGCTATTGTGAATAGAATTATTTTCTTAATTTCACTTGTGGGTTGTTCATTATACTACCAACTTTTACGTTGTTGCTGTTAACTCCTTGAGACTTTCTCTCTAAAGAATCATATTCTCTGGAAATACAGTTTTCTTCTTTCTCTCCAATAGAGATGACTTTTACTTCTTTTTCTTGCCTAATTGCACTGGCTAGAACCTTTAGTATAATGTCGAATAGAAGTAATGACAGCAAATATGTCTGACTTGTTTCGAATATTAGGGTGAAAAGTACTTAACCTTAAACCATTAAGTTTAATGTTAGCATAGGTTTTTCACAGATGCCCTTTACCAGGCTTAGGAATTTCCAGTTTATTCTTAATTTTCTGAGAGTTTTCATTAGGAATGGATGTTAATTCTGGTAAATGCTCTTTCTGTGCACATTAAGATTGTTATAATTTTTTTTTTTGTTCGTTAAATGGTGAATTACATTGATTGATTTTTGACTCTTAAACTAAGATTGCATTTTTGGGAAAAATCCCATGAAGTTATGATATGTTATCCTTTTATATATTGCTGTCATTGATTTGCTAAAATTGTATTAAGAATGTTTGCATCTGGCCAGACGTGGTGGCTCACGCCTGTAATCCTAGCACTTTCGGAGGCCAAGGCGGGCAGATCACAAGGTCAGGAGATTGAGACCATTCTGGCTAACAGTGAAACCCCGTCTCTACTAAAAATACAAAAAATTAGCCGGGCGAGGTGGCGGCGCCTGTAGTCCCAGCTACTCGGGAGACTGAGGCAGGAGAATGGCGTGAACCCAGGAGGCGGAGCTTGCAGTGAGCTGAGATCCGGCCACTGCGCTCCAGCCTGGGCATGAGACTCTGTCTCAAAAAAAAAAAAAAAGAAGAAGAAGAAGAATGTTTGCATCTATGTCCATGAAGGATATCGGTCTATAATTGTTGTTATTATTTTAATTCTAACGTTTTTATCTGGGTATGGTAAAAATGCTGGTTTAATTGAGAAGTATCCTCTTTATCAATATTCTAGAAGAGTTTGTAGAACAGATATTATTTCTTCCTTAAATGTTTGGTAAAATTTACCAGTGAAGCCATGATCTACTTGGGTAAATGTACCATGTGCCCTTCAAAATAATGAGTATTCTGTTATTACTGGATGGAGAGTTCTTGAAATTTATATTAGGTAAGATTTGTTGATAACCTCTATCCCTACTAATTTTCAGTCTACGTGTTCTATGACTTACTGAGACAGAGTATTGAAATCTCTGACTGTAGTTGTGGATTTGTCTATTTCTTTCTGTAATTATATCAGTTTTGCATCATGTTTTCTGAAATTCTACTATCAGGTACATAAATAGTTATGATTGTATGCTCACTTCTATTATTTGACTCCTTTTCCATTACGAATCACCTTCTTTGTTGCTTGTAGTATTCTTTGCTTTGAAATCTATTTTGGCACTCCTGCTTTTAGACACTCAAGCTTTCTCTTATTTTCGAGATAGTTGTATCTTTATATTTACAATGTCTTTGTTTAGGCAGCATACATCATCATTCTGTTTTATCTAATATGCCCATCTCAGCTGTTAATTGACATATTTATACTTTTTGTATTTAACGTGATTATTGGTATGACTGAGTTTAAATCTAACATTGCTATTTTTCTGTTTGTCTCATCTCTGTTCCCTTTTTCTTGTCTGCTTTTCTTTGAGTTAGCTGACACTTTTAAACATCCCATTTTTGTTGACTTATTAACTGCAAGTCTGCTATTCTTTTAGTAGTTGCTTTATCGTTTACAGTACATTTTTAACTTATCACACTCTACCTTCAAGTGTCATTATAGTACTTCCTGTGTAACATAAGAACTTTATAACATTTGTCTCTTCCTGAACTTTCTGCTATTGTCATAAATTCTATTTCTACATATATTATAAACTCTACGCTACATTGTTATTATTTGTGTTTAATCAATTATCTATTAAATATATTTAAATGACTTTTTAAAAAAAACTTTTTATATATTTGCCAACATATTTACCATTTTGGGTGCTTTTCATTCCTTTATGTAGTCCACATTTCTATCTGGTATCATTTTTCTTCTCCCTAAAGGACTTACTTTAATATTTAACTCTTACTGACCAAAAATGTCATCATTTTGCCTTTTTAAAATATATTTTGCTAGGCATAGAATTCTAGATTGACTGTTTTCTTGCAGTATTTTAAAGATGTTGGTCCACTGTCTTCTTGCTTTCAATAAATCCTACAAAAATGTATGGTCGTCCTCAACTTTGTTTTTTCCTTTGGTTGCTTTAAGTTTTGTTTTGTTTTGTTTTTTGTTTTTTTTTTGAGATGGAGTCTCGCTCTATCGCCAGGCTGGAGTGCAGTGGCGCAATCTCAGCTCACTGCAACCTCTGCCTCCTGGGTTCAAGTGATTCTTCTGCCTCAGCCTCCCAAGTAGCTGGGACTATAGGCATGTGCCACCACGCCCACCTAATTTTTGTATTTTCAGTAGAGACAGGGTTTCGCCATTTTGGCCAGGATGGTCTGGATATCTTGACCTTGTGATCTGCCTGCCTTGGCCTCCCAAATGCTTTAAATTTTTTTGTAAGAAAATGTTGTATATATATACAATAGAATACTATTCAGCTATATAAAATAATGAAATCCTGTCATTTGAAGCAACATGGATGAACCTGGATGACATTATGCAAAGTGAAATAAGCCAGGCACAGAAAGACAAACACAGTATGATCTCACTCACATGTGAAATCTAAGAGTTGGTCTCATAGAAGTACAGAATAGAATAGTGGCTATTAGAGGTTAGGAGAGGGAATGCAGACAAGGAAAGGCTGGTATAAAGCTACAGCTACGAACAATAAGTTGGGATGTTCAATTACATAGCGTGGTAATATAGCCAATAACAATGTAGTTAAATTTCAAAATAGCTAGAAAAGAGGATCTTGAAAGCTATCACCACAATGAAATGATAAAGCTTCGAGGCAACAGACATGCTAAGTACCCTGCCTTGATCACTACGTAATGTATACGTCTACTGAAGCACCACACTGCACTCCATAAACATATATAATTATTATGTATCAATTACATACATGGTAAAAATAAATACAGAAAAGTGAACATTTTACAAGAATTTTTATCCCTGTTTTTCAGCAATTTGATTATGTCACACCTCATAGTTTTCTTTTTTTTCTTTTTCTTTTTTTTTTTTTTTGAGACAGAGTCTCGCTCTGTCACCCAGGCTGGAGTGCAGTGGCATGATCTCAGCTCACTGCAAGCTCCACCTCCCAAGTTCTGGCCATTCTCCTGCCTCAGCCTCCCGAGTAGCTGGGACTACAGGCGCCCGCCACCACACCTGGATACTTTTTTGTATTTTTTTTTTAGTAGAGACGGGGTTTCACCGTGTTAGCCAGGATGGTCTCGATCTCCTGACCTCGTGATCCGCCCGCCGTGGCCTCCCAAAGTGCTGGGATTACAGGCGGGAGCCACCGCGCCCAGCCCACACCTCACAGATGTCTATGCTGCTTCTCCTTAAGCTTCTTAGATCTGTGACTTTATAGTTTTCCTCAGATTTGGAAAATTTGAGCCATTATTTCTTCAAATATTTTTTCCATGCCTTCCCCTCTATTCGAGACTCCCATTACACATGTATTAGGTTGCTTAAATGATGCTCTGTTTATCAGAAATGTTAGTTTTTTCAGAGCAGTTTTAGGGTCATAGGAAAATTGACCAGAAAGTACAGTTCCCATGTATCACCTGCTCCCACACACATACAACCCCCGTCATCGTCCTGCACCACAGCTGTACTTTTGTTACAATTGATGAACCTCCTCTTACATGTCATTATCATCCAAAGTCCATAACTTACGTAAGAGCTCACTCCCAGTAGTGTACGCTCTATGGGTTTTGAAAAATGTGTAATGACACGTATCCACCATTTTCGTATCATACCAAATCGTTTCACTGCCCTAAAATTCCGGTGTTCTCTACCTATTCATCCTTCCCACCCCCACAACCCCTAGTAACTACTAATCTTTTTACCGTCTTTATAGTTTGGCCTTTTCCAGAATGTCATAGAGTTGGAATCATACAGTGAGTGGCCTTTTCAGATTGGGTCCTTTACACTCAGTGATATGCATTTAAGGTTCCTCTGTGTCTTTTCATAGATTGATAGCTCTTTTTTTTTTTTTTATTTTTAGTTAACATCCCATCGTCTGGATGTACTACAGTTTATTTGTCTATTTAACTTTTTTTCTTTTCTTTTTTTTTTTTTGAGATGGAGTCTCGTTTTGTCACCCAGGCTGGAATGCAGTGGAGTGATCTCGGCTCACTGCAACCTCCACCTCCCAAGTTCAAGCAATTCTCCTGCCTCAGCCTCCCGAGCAGCTGGGATTACAGGCATGCGCCACCAAGCCCAGCTAGTTTTTGTATTTTTAGTAGAGACGGGGTTTCACCGTATTGGCCAGGCTGGTCTTGAACTCCTGACCTCGTGATCCCCCCACCTCAGCCTCCCAAAGTGCTGGGATTGCACGCGTGAGCCACCGAGCCCAGCCCTATTTACCTATTAAAGAACATATGAATTGCTTCCAAGTCTTAACAATTATGAATGAAGCTGGTATGGACTTTTGTATGCAAGTTTTGTGTGGACATTAAGTTTTCAGTTCATTTGGGTTAATACAAAGGAGTGTGATTGCTGATGAGAGTTGTTTTGTTCTTTTTATAAACTTACAAACAATATTCCAAAGTAGCTATACCATTTTACATTTCTACCAGCAATGGATGAGTGTTGCTATTATTCCACATATTCACCGGCATTTGGTGTAGTATTTTGGATTTTTGCCCTTCTAATAGATATGCCCTTCTAACAGATATCCCTACATATCCAATAGATATGTTAATATCTAATAGATATTCCTACATATCCAATAGATATGTTAATATCTAATAGATATTCCTACATATCCAATAGATATGTTAATATCCAATAGATATTCCTACATATCCAATAGATATGTTAATATCTAATAGATATCCCTACATATCCAATAGATATGTTAATATCTAATAGATATTCCTACATATCCAATAGATATGTTAATATCTAATAGATATTCCTACATATCCAATAGATATGTTAATATCTAATAGATATTCCTACATATCCAATAGATATGTTAATATCTAATAGATATCCCTACATATCCAATAGATATGTTAATATCTAATAGATATTCCTACATATCCAATAGATATGTTAATATCCAATAGATATTCCTACATATCCAATAGATATGTTAATATCCAATAGATATTCCTACATATCCAATAGATATGTTAATATCCAATAGATATTCCTACATATCCAATAGATATGTTAATATCCAATAGAGATGTGATTGGATATGTAGGGATATCTCATTGCTTTAATTTACAATTCCCTAATGACATATGATGTTGAACATCTGTTCATATGCTAACTTGCCATCTGTGTATCTTCTTTGGTGGGGTATCTGTTAAGGTCTTTGGCACATTTTTCCTTCAGGTTGTTCCTTTCTTATTAAGATTTCTTTGTGTACTTTGGATAACGGTCCTTTGTTAGACGTGTCTTTTGCAAGTATTTTCAGCCTGTGGCTTGTCTTCTCATTCTCTTGACTGTCTTTCACAGAGCTGAAGTTTTTAATTTAATGAAGTCTAGCCTATCAATTCTTTCTTTCATGGATTGTGCCTTTCCTGTTGTATCTAAAGAGTCACTGCCATATCCAAAATCATATTGGCTTTCTCCTATGTTATATTCTAGGATTTTTATAGTTTTGCATTTTACATTTAGATCTATGATCCATCTTGAGTAAATTTTTGTGAGAAGTATAAGGTCTGTTTAGATTCCTTTTTCTCCACGTGGATGTCCAAGTATTCCAGCACCATTTGTTGAAAGGATTGTCTTTTCTCCATTATACTGCCTTTGCTCCTTTGTCAGAAGCAACCGACTACATTTATGTCAGTCTATTTTTGAGCTCTCTATTCTATTCCATTGATCTCTTTGTCTCTTCTTTCACCAACACCGCACTGTCTCAATTAGTATAGCTTTATAGTGAGTCTTGATGTCCTATTCTCCAACTTAGTTCTCCTTCAATATTTTCTCGGCTATTCTGGGTCTTTTGCTTTTCCATATAAACCTTAGAATAAGTCTGCTGATATCTATAAAACAGTTTACTGGGATTTTAATCGATATTGCATTCAATCTACAGATTAGGTTGGGAAGAATGGACATTTTGATAAGATTGAGTCTTCCTATCCATGAACATAAAATGTCTCTCCATTTGTTACTCTTCGATATCTTTCATTAGAGTTTTGTAGTTTTCCTCATAAAGCTCTTATACATACTTTGTTATGTTTATACCTAAGTATTTCCATTTTATGGGTGCCAATGTAAATAATTTTTTTTTTTTTTTGAGACAGAGTCTCATTCTGTCGCCCAGGATGGAGTGCAATGGCGCGACCTTGGCTCACTGCAACCTCCGCCTCCTGAGTTAAAGCGATTCTCCCGCCTCAGCATGCCAAGCAGCTGGGATCACAGGCGCCTGCCACCACGCCTGGCTACGTTTTTTGTATTTTTAGTAGAGACGGGGTTTTGCCATGTTGGCCAGGCTGGTCTCGAACTCCTGACCTCATGATCCTCCCTCCTCGGCTTTCCAAAGTGCTGGGATTACAGGCGTGAGCCACTGCACTAGTTGACAATGTGTTTTTAATTTCAAATTCCACTTGTTCATTGCTGACATATAGGAAAGTGATGAACTTTTGTACATTAACCTTGTATCCTGCAACCTGTTATTATTGCTTGTCAGTTCTAGGAGAGTTTTTTGTTGATTTTTTAAAAGTTTTTCTCCATCTACAATAATATCATCTGCAAACGAAGACGGTTTTCTTTCTTCCTACTCAATCTGTATATCTTTTCTCTCTTGTTTCATCGCATGAACTAGAACTTCCAGTATGAGTTGAAAAGCAGTGGTTAGAGGAGACATCCTTTCCTTATTTCTGACGGTAACGGGAAAGCATCTAGTTTCTCACCATCAAGTATGATGTTAACTCTTGGGCATTTGTAAATGTTCTTTATTAAGTTGAGAAAGTTCTCCTCCATTCCTAGTCTACTAAGAGTTTTCTTTATTATGCATAGATGTTGGATTTTGTCAAATGCTTTTTCTGCATTTTATGACATAATTATGTGATTTTTCTTTGTTAGCCTGTTAATGTGATTGATTACACTAATTGATTTTTGAATGTTGAAACAGACTTGCATACCTCCGGTAAACTGCATTTGGTTCTGGTGTAAAATTCTTTTTATAAATTAATGGATTCAATTTGCTAATATTTCACTGAGAATTTTTGCATCGACTTTCATGAGAGATGTTAGTATGTAATTTTCTTTTCTTGAATGTCCTTGCCTGGATTTGGTTTAGAGTAGTGCAGGCCTCATAGAATGAATTTAAAAATATTCCCTCTTTTTATCTTCTGGAAGAGTTTGTAGTGAATTGGTATAATTTCTTTCTTAAGTGTTTGGGAGAATTCACCGGATAAATCTGTAAGGGCCTAGTGCTTTCTGTTTTAGAAGATTATTAGTTATTAATTCAATTTCTTTTAGTGGAGATAGGCCTATTTAGGTCGTCTATTTTTGTTTTTTGGTTTGTTTTTCTATGTTGGTTTTTGTTTTAGCAGACTGTGTCTTCTAAGGACTTGAATAATTTTACCTAAGTTGTCAAATTTGTGAGCATAGAGTTGTTCATCATTTTCCTTTATTATCCTTTTAATGTTCTTGGAACTTGTAGTGATGTGCCCTCTTTCATTTATTGTATTAGCAATTTGTGTCTTTTCTCTTTTTTTCTTAGTTAGCTTGGCAAAAGGCTTATATATTTTATCAATCCATTCCAAAAATCAGCTTTTGGTTTTGTTGATTTTCTCTGTTGATTTTCTCTTTTCAATTTCATTAATTTCTACTATAATATTTATCATTTTTTTCACTTCATTTGGATTTTATTTTCTATTTTTTCTAGTTTCCTAAGGTGAAGGCTAGATTATTGATTTTTAGATATTTCTTCCTTTACAAATACATGAATTCAATTCTGTAAATTTCCCTAAAGCACTGCTTTCACTGCATCCCACCATCTTCAGTAAGTTGTCTTTTCATTTTTATTTAGTTCAAAGTATTTTTACATTTATCTTGAAATTTTTTCTTTGACCCATGTGTTATTCAGAAGCACATTGTTTAGTCTCCAAGTATTTGGGGATTTTCCATCTGTAGTTCTGTTATCATTTCTAGTTTAATTCCATTACAGTCTGATACAGTCTGAGAGCAGACATTATGTTATTTCCGTGCTTTCACATTTTTTCAGGTGTGTTTTATGGCCTGAATATCCCATGTATGTTTGAGAATAATGTGAAATGTGCTGTTGTTAGATGGAGTCGTCTATAGATGTAAATTATATTCAGATGATCGATGTTGCTGTTGAGTTCAACTATGCCATAACTGATTTTCTGCCTGCTAGAACTGTCTATTTCTGATAGCGGGGTGCTGAGGTCCCCACCTATAATAGTGGATTCATTTATTAAGAATTGCTGTGTCTTCCTGGAGTATTGACACCTTCATCATTTTATAATGTCCTGCTTTATCTAAGTTTTCTTGCTCTGAAGTCTGCACAGTCTGAAATTAATATAGCTACTCCCACTTTATTTTGATTAGTGTTAACATAGTATTTCTTTCTCCACTCCTGAACTTTTCATCTATATATGTTTTTGTATTTAAAGTGGATTTCTTGTAGACAACAGAGAGGTGGGTTTTGTTTTTGGATCCACGCTGTCTCTGTCTTTTAGTCTATTTAGACTATTGGTGTTTACAGTGATTATTGGTATCATCGAATTAATCGCTCTCATATTTGTTACTTTATTTCTATTCATTGCCCTTGGTATTTGTTCCTATTTTTGTTGCCTGCTCTTTTGATGCCTTTTTTAGTTTTAGTTGAACGTTTTATATAATTCTCTTTTCTCTCATTTCCTAGCATATCAACTGTATATTTTTTTACTTTTTTCCCAGTGGTTGCACTAGTGTTTGCAACATACGTTGACAATAAATTCAAGCCCATTTTTACTTTTTGCTTTTGTTTGTTTATTTAACTTTTTTTTAAAAATAGAGATGAGGTCTCACTCTGTTGACCAGGCTGGTTTCAAACTCCTGGCCTCAAGCTATCCTCTTACCTCAGCCTCCCAAAGTGCTAGAATTACAGGTGTGAGTCATCATGCCTGTCCTCAGGTTCACTTTTGTTTGTTTGTTTTGAGACGGCGTCTCACTGTGTCACCCACGCTGGAGTGCAGTGGCACGATCTCGGCTCACTGCAACCTCTGACTCCCAGGTTCAAGCGATTCTCCTGCCTCAGCCTCCTGAGTAGCTGGGAGTTCAGGCATGCACCACCTGGTTAATTTTTGTATTTTTAGTAGAGACGGGGTTTCACCATGTTGACCAGGCTGGTCTCAAACTCCTGACCTCAAGTGATTTGCCGACCTCAGCCTCCCAAAGTGCTGGGATTACAGGCATGAGCCACCACGCCAGGCCAAGTTCACTTTTAAGTAGCACAATACAGCTTCACAGATAGTGCAAGCACTTTATAATAAAACATTTCTAATTTTCCCTCCCATTTATTGTATAATAGTATATTTCATTTCTACGTAAGCATACATAATTATATTATACATACATAAACATACATAATTGAATACCTTGTTGCTATTATCATTTTTTTCTCATTGGCCATGAGCCTTGTGATTTATGAGGAAAGACATCACATCTATTCATTCCCACAGGAGCCAAGATAAGAATTATATCTGACATCCTCAAAAACCATGCAAATGAGAGTGGAGTGAAATATTTAAAGTGTTGAGAGAAAAATCCACCAAACTAGAATTTTGTACCCTGTGAAATCATCCTTTAAAAATGAAAGAAAAATTGAGACTTCAGAAATGAAGACACACACAAGGACCCAGGGGAGACTTTCTGTTTTTGTGCTTTAATGGACAGCCCTGTAGAAATGGAATTGGACTAAAAGGTAGGATCTAATGGTAAGAGAGTGAAAAGGGGAAACCCAGCAGTGCCTGTCTGTTCAGATTTTTCTTGGCCTCTGTGTGTAGCCTTCCTTCCTCCTGGGAATGGAGCAGGACCTCTCTGAATGAGGGTCTTCAAGGAAGAAGGGAAAAGGGAGAGACTGACCCTCCTTGTTTTGGGGGAGAGGGGTTCTAGTTTCTATGACTCACCTTGGGGAAGAAGGAATCTTTTTTCTGGTGGGGGTAGGAGTGGGCGGGATAGGGTCTCCCTTTGTCACCCAGGCTGGAGTGCAGGGGCACAATCTCGGCTCACTGCAACCTCCACCTCCCAGGTTCAAGCGATTCTCCTGTCTCAGCCTCCTGAGTAGCTGGGATTACAGGCGTGCGCCACCACAGCCCGGCTAATCTTTGTATTTTTAGTAGAGATAGTGTTTCACCATATTGGTCAGGCTGGTCTTGAACTCCCAACCTCAGCTGATCTGTCTGCCTTGGCCTCCTAAAGTGCTGGGATTACAGGCATGAGCCACCCTGCCCAGCTGGATTCTTTCTGGTTTCTATGACTCACTTTGTGGAGGGGCAGGAGATAGGAAGGCAGAAGGAGGTCAGAAAGACCTTGCTTCTGAGACCTTTCCAATCTTCAGTTCCAAGTAATCAGCATGCCAAGGCACCATACTTCAGGGTGTGCCCCAGTGCTGCTCTGTAAATAAGGTGTTTTTTCCTCTGGCTCCTTTCAAGAATTTTTTATCTTCAATTTTCTGAAATTTGAATATAATTTCCTACATGTAGTTTCTGGCATTTATTTGGTTTGGTGTTCTCTGAACTTTCTAGATCTGTGGTTTGACTTCTGACATTAATTTGGGGAAATTCTCAGTCATTATTGCAGCAAATATTGGTTCTATTTCTTTCTTTTCCTTCTCCTTCTGATATCCCATTGTGCATGTATTAGTTACATCGTCTGTAGCCCCACAGTTCTTGGATATTCTGTTCTGTTTTTTTCATTTTTCTCTTTGCTTTTAAGTTGTAATTGTCATATCCTCAAGTTCAGAGATTCTTTCCTCAGCCATGTCCAGTCTACTAATGAGCCCATCAAAGGCATTCTTCATTTCTGTTACAGTGTTTTGATCTAGATTTCTCTGATATTCACCATGAGAACCTGGTAGAGCTTCTGGAGGCAAAAGTCACAAAAGTGTACTGCCCCCCACCACCCTCCAATGGAGTTTTAATCACTCAGTCTTATTCACTGAGCCTCCAACAATCGATCAGGTATAGCTCTGGTTTCCATGGAGGTTTCAGCTCCTGGGTTTCAGCTCTAGCAAGTTGTGATTCTTTGTATGCGCCTGTCTCTCTAGTTTTTCAAGCAACAGCTTGCCCTATGACATCATCTCTCTTACAAATCTGAGAAAAAGTGTTGATTGTTTTTTAGTGTGTTTGGGCTTTTACTTGTTAGGATGGAATGACAACTTTCAAGCTACTTATATACCAGACCATAACCCAGACGTCTGTTCTGTTCATTTGTTAGATTACTTTTTTCTCTGTGATTCATGTTGAAAGTTTCTATGATTATGTTTTCACTTTCACCAACGCTTTCTACTGTAATGTCCAACCTGTCCTGAACCCCGTCCAGTGCATTTTTCATCGCAAGCATTGTACTTTTTATCTTCAGAAGTTTGATTTAGATCTTTTTTACATCTTCCATGTCTCAACATTTTTTATCTTCTCTTTAACTTTTTGAACATATTAAATACAGTTATGATAACTGTTTTAATGCCTCTGTCTGCTAATTCTAACATCTGTGTTAATTCCAGATTGGTTTCCACTTTATTATTATTCTCCTCATTATGACTCATATTATCCTACTTCTCTGCATGACCGGCCTTTTTTACTGTATGTCAATTTAATATACAAATTTTGCCCTGTTCAGGGCTGGGTGTATTTTATTTCTTTTTCTTTTCTTTTTTTTTTTTTTCTCTTGAGATGGAGTCTCGCTTTGTCACCCTGGCTGGAGTGCAGTGGCGCAATCTCAGATCACTGCAACCTCCACCTCCCAGGTTTAAGCGATTCTCCTGCCTCAGCCTCCTGAGTAGCTGGGATTATGGCACACACCACCACGCCCGACTAATTTTTGTATTTTTAGTAGAGACGGGGTTTTACCATGTTGGTCAGGCTGGTCTCGTGATCTGCCTGCCTTGAGCCTCCCAAAGTGCTGGGATTACAGGCCTGAGCCACCACACCTGGCCTGATGTTCTATAAATATTCTTGAACTTTTTCCTAGAGTGCATTTAATATACTTGGAAACAGATTGATCCTTTTTGTGTTTGCTTGTAATATTTCTTAGGGGGGGATCAGAGCAGCATTTGTTCTGAGGATAATCATTCCCCACTAATGAGGCAAGACTCAACCCAGCACCCCAGGAATGAGGATATTTTCCAGTCTGGCTGGTGGGAACAGGTACTGTTTCCAGTCTTGTATGAGCTCCAGATACTGCTCCCTCTAATCTTTTCCCCTAGTTCCTTCTCCAGCCACAGGTAGTGCACACACGTGCTAATCAATACTCTGTGACCACTTGAGGGGGCGCCTCAACGCATCTCTAGGCTCTTCTTTTGTGCCGCTCTCTCTCCTCTGGTACATTCTTCCCCGAAAGCTCTCTTTGCTTTAGTCTTTCTCAGTTCGTTTCATCTCCTCACTTCAAGGTGTTCTCCAGGATCCAACAAGGTTTCTCCTCCCTGCGCCATGCCTGAAATCTCTCTTAAATCAGTAAGCTGGCAGACGTGTAGGAGTCGTCTCAGCTCGTTTCTCAGGAATCACTGTTCTTCGCTGCCTGATGTCTAATGTCTTGAAAACTGTTCTTTGACGTATTTTTCCAATGTGTTTGTTATCTGGGGCAAGAAAATAAATCCAGTTCCTGCAGAGCCTATTTATCCCTGTTACCAAGACATGACCCTTCTGGGTTCTCTACTGAATATTCGCCACTGAGAACACCTAGTTCTCTCCACCTGGCTGGTCTGAACAAAGCTTCCCCGTGTGAGCGCTCAGGACGGCTCACCTTACTGCTTTCTGGCAGCGCTTTTCCTAGTTTCACGGAGTTTCATCCATACTTATGTGGCTTTGCTTTCAGCAACAAACACAAGAGCGAACCTATACCGGTTTCTGCAGCTCTTTCTCTAAGCTGCTTCCTCTGCTTTGGCATTCTGTCCTGCAAATTGTGACTGCCTTAGCCTCACCAAACTTCAGTCTCTGAACCCTGCACTCACCGTCACCCCTGCACTCTGCGTGGGTTCTCCTTTCCTGCGCTGAGGTCTGGAGAGTGCCTCCAGGCAGAAAGAAGAGGCGATCATGGGGTCCATCTTACTTGTTTCCTTTTTTTCAGGGATCATAGTCCTGCGCTTTTTGTTATCCAGTGTTTAAAAACTGCTGTTTCATTTGCCCAGTTTTTTTGTTGTTTATTATGGGAGCACAAGTCAAATACAGGTTTCTCCATCACAGTGAAAGCAGAAGTCTTCAATGTAAGTGTTTGAAATGACAAAATGCAAATCATTATATTGAAAGTGCTTTTTTAAATGAATATCATCCCACTCCTACCAAAATTCTGATCACTCCTCTACAGAGGGCTGGCCCTTGTTTGAGAATAGCTCGTCTACTGAAATCCATGGATGTAAAGCCTTTAATTCAACCACATTTATTCAAACATTTCATAAACCGTATTGCATGGCAGGCACGGTGCTTGGTTCTGAAGATACAGAGACAGTAAGACGCCACTGGTGCCTTAAGGATTTCACTCTCAAAGTCAGCACCTTGTCAGAGTGTTAAAACCCAGTAAGGGCAGTGACAGAGATAATCGTGCAAAATACCAATGAGGCAGGGAAAGCGGGGAGGGGAACAGGCCGCTGAATCCAGTTTAGAGACAGGTGGAAGATTGTCAAGGATTACTTCCGGAGGTGACACTTAAGCTGACTCTTTAAAGAGGAAAGCAATTCACCAGGCAAAGAGAAGACAGTTTGAGCAAAAACACGAGGCAGAAACAGCACACAGTATGCCTGGGAACAACAGGCCATTTGAGGTTGCTGAAGCAAAAATTCCCGGAGAGGGAGAGGCAGGGGATGGAGCTGGAGAGGCCGGGAGAGGTCAGGACAGGGAGGGCCTTTTGTGTCACACTGGGGAGCCTGCCACTAAGGGCTGAGTCTTTTACATAACTTTGCATGGTGGCTGGCAGGGTGCATGCCCGCCTCAGCACGCAGCAGGTATTATTAGATGATGATCATGAGAGATAAATCTGAGAAACCACAAAACTCTGAGCAGAGCCAAAATCTCTTAGGTTCCAAGGTTCCAGAAAGTTATCCGACTCCTCTGCCCCTTTGCAAATTCAGCTGAGATGTGTGGCAGTGGTGGTCAGCCAGCCCTGAGGTGCTGCTTTCTTGGCAATTGGCTAAGCCTCTAGACTTGCATCTATGGCTGGAGCATAGTAAGGAGGGAGAAGGGGAGAGCGTGAGTGAGACAGAGAAGAAAGACAGCACTAGGGGACAGGAAGTCACGCTGAGAGACACAGCCACAATGGGGCTCAGATTGAAGGGATAGATCAAGAAGCACTTTAACGCAAGAAGATGATTTCTGGTGTAGAGAGGAGAATCATATGCTTTCTCCCAGAAAACTCTGCAAATACTTGGTGACCAATCAGACCACAAAGCCGCGCGTTCAGGGGCTCCCTCCCTCCCCATCGTAGGGGTCTCTGGGAGTAGGGCAGGGTCTCTAGTCTAACTCAAGCCAGGATTCAGACACATATAGACAATGCAGATGGGCCGGCCCCAGCAGAAGTCTATTTGTCTGAGGGGTTGAAGAGCCTCCAGAAAAATAATCCACATGGAAGGAAATGGGAATACCACCTGATCAGCTCAACCCATAATAAGACTGAGTCCTTTGCAGGGCAGGGAGTCTGAAAAAACTTCAAATGAGCAGATCACCAGGGCATGAGTAGTACTGGCCAGGTATTTCTTTAACAGGTATAACATGAAGACAGGGGCTAAGGTATTCTTCCTGGCTTTGAAACAGAACGTAAAGCAGCTCTGGCTCCTTGAGGGCTGCAGGTGCTGAGCTGTAGTGAGAAAGGGAACACCCCCGGGCTGGCCAGCAGGAGGTGGAAGGGCTGGAGAACAGGGTGATCCACACAGGTGCCTGGCAGTATGCCCAGGAACACTGTGCTCGTGAACATGCGTGAGACATGCTCTGGAACTGCAGAAATCTCTTGGGGGTGATTTGTAGTGGGGTGAAGTTCCACATGAGTTGGAAGAAGGAAGAACCAGGGAAATGTGGATTATGACTGTTAATGGCTCCCACCATGTAAGTGGGTGAGGCCTGGGAAAAGTTGGGTTCCACTAGGAAAGTACAAAGTTTAGGTTTCCCCAGGGAATAGCTAGCAAGCTAATAGCTGGCTCATCCTTGCAGAAGTTCTACCTGGACACCGTTGATCAGTTGAAACTGTTAAACTGTTTCTCTTCAATTCTCCCTCTTGTAGCAAGTTTATGAGCTGCAAATGTCCCTGTTTCCTCAGGCCTAGGGCAGGAATCCTTCCTAGACCCTCATCTCTACAAGTGTCCTTCTCATGCTGATTAAATCCCCTGAGCAACAGACACTAAGCACAAACAGCTATTTTGTTTTCCACCTTATTGTTTTCCATATTTTCCAAATTATCTATAGAAAAAGGCAAATGCTAGTTTTTCAAACCCGAATGTAAGAAGTACAAGTAAGCACAGCTTTTCACAATCTACATGGATGAGGCGTATCTGGGTTTTATGTGCTTTCCTTATGGTCACCCCTCAGGCATTTGATCTTGATTATGTAACACACAGCAGTCACAGAGAGCAACCACCTGGTGTGACAGAGGGCGTTCTGCCATGCAGATGATGCAGAAGGTCGGTGTGGCTAAGCACTGCCAAATCTGACAAACCTGTATTTTGTGGCATCCCCCTTGGGGACAAGGACCCTGTTGTAGAAGGAGACAGATATTAACATATTTTCCTACTCACCTCCACTGGATCTTGGCTTATCCAGCGAGAGTGATTGACAATCCCCAAAGGCTGTTGGCCAACTATTTGCAAGAGGGGTCCATGGAGAGAGGCCTCTTCCACCTGTTACTCTTTTCTCTATCACTTCACATCCATAGGGGTCCCTAAGCCCCAAGAGAAGGGTCAAGTGCAAATCTGGTAAGCCAAGAAGACCTAGCAGTTGTCAACTTAATTAGCCTTCAGGAAAAATATATGGCTACATAAGCACAGTAAAGTTGCTATAGAGACAGGCAGAGGAGGTGCATTTAGAACAGGGCCTCATCGCATCACCCGATAAAAATAAGACCCAGGCTTTTTAATAGCATGAATTACTTAAGTTTTAAATTTAACAGGGGACGACACCAAGGCACTCACTGGTTTTCAGAACATTTGTGGAATCTGGGCTGCCTGCTTCTGCATATGTTAGCAGCCATCACAACATATGCTCTAGCGGATGGCAATGAAGAGCTGGAAGCCCACGTGTCTCTCCCATCCCCTGAGATAAGAGATGGTCTTTCTCACTTTGGTTTGTCCTCTTTAATTGGGTGAGATTTTCAATGTGTTTCAGGAAAATTTCTGAGAAATAGCTCTACTGTGCTCTGCACTGGGCCAGTTGCATATATTATTGCTAGTCATTGTAACAACCTTAAGAAGCAATGATCTCATTTTGCAGATGACAAAATAATGAAGCTCAGAGAGGTCCAGAACTTTCCCAAGGTCACAGAGCTACTAAATGGTGGAGTTGAGATTCAAATCCAGGTGTCCCCATTCCAAAGCCCATTGCTTTATGAGACATGAACCACAACCTCCGCACAGAGAGGAACCCAGGATGAGGTAAATCTAAGAAGCTTTACCATTTTTATTGGTATATGGCATAGACCTTGTTATAGTTTAATCTCTCTCCCAAGGCAGTCCCAAAGTGGATGGGTTCCAAGAAATTCCACAGAGATTCTGAGCTCTACTGGTGAGCACCTCTCCGATTATCCAAGGCAAGTGTTAATTTCAGACTGACTTCTCCTTACCATCCAACATGTTTCTGGAGTATATCTTCCCTAAGTGAGGACCACCAGCATAATTAACACAAGATTCCAAACAACATCACTGAGAAAGTGTCCCCACTGCTCTTGCATCCATGAAAGCTTAACTATGAAACCCAGCTGGAAATCCAAAGTGAAGTGCTTTTTGTTGACAACTTTGTCTTCGGATTGTTCATGAACCTCTTACTTTGCAGAAGGATTTTTAAAAACAGTTTTCCAACAAAGGCCTACATAGTAGACTCAATCTGAGCCTCTATGGCATCATCTTTCCTTGTGGGACACGGCAGTGTGGGTGAGATGAGATTGGGTCTGGGACAATGGCAGTAGAAGGGAAAGGAAGCCAATAGGGAAGCCAGGGGACCCGTGGTGACAGTAGGAACAAGTGGTGCCTATGTCCCTCCCCCTTCAGTTTACCAGCTGAGGGTCAGGACAGATGTCTGGGCTTCACAGGATCTGAGAAGGCATGTCTAGGGCAACACTGAAACACATGGCTTGACAGAAATTTGAACCAAAGCATCGAACCCAGTGAACGAGGCAGAAGGACAGAGAGAAGGCAGGTAGAAGCCACAGACCAGAGGCTGGGACCCAGGGCACAGCAGAAGGTTTAGAATCAGAGGGAAGGTGGTGGTGCCTCAGTAGAGTCCTTGGGCCATGGAACTCACCCCAGGAGCTTTTTCAGGCTACCTGCAGCCTGCAACGTGGGTGCAGAGTGTGGCTAAGGGAGCTGCCTGCTGGGACCAGCTCTACTGCTCAGGACGCTCAAATCCATCTGTATGCCACTGTCATCACCCCCCACACACTCCTTCCAATCCCCGCACAATCAGCACTAATGTCTCACCAACAGATTAAGACCTGAACTGAAGTACAAGAAACAGGATTTTAAACTCAAGTTAATTCAATTCCCCAGGTGACCCTTGTTAACTTATTCACCCTCAGAGATATATTAATAGTTCCTTCTCATATCGTATAGCAATTTGTGGGGTGGGTTTTCTGGTAGCTTTACATTTTTTTCTCACTTCAGTTAGACATGTAATCTATTTAAAAGTAATATGGGAAAAGGAAAAATGAGTGTAGGAATAACTTCCTGGCAGAAATACTTTCACTAGTTTCTGAATGCAATATCAGCCCAGCAAAAGTTATCTGCAAATACAGAAGTTATCTGCAAATACATGTACATCAAAGACACTCAAGTTTTTTTTTAACAAATGAATCATTTTATGCTACTGAAATAACTCTGTGATGTGCTATTGGCATTTAAGGAGCTAAATAGACTCTGCGGGCCAGCCAACTTCTACTGAAAACATTAGACATGCACAGGCTTTGGACTCAGGCAAACCTTAGAAGTTCTGGCTTTGCTACTTATTAGCTGTGGTAACTTGGGCAAGTCATTTAACCTCTCTAAGCCTCAGCTTCCTCATCTGTGAAATGGGAATCATATCAGTCACATGCCAGGGATAAATCCAGGGAGGAGAATGGCCAGGGGGCTATGTCAAAGGCCAGACACTACTTCCACCCCAGGTGGATGCCGGGACCAGGACAGTGAGCAGGCAAACCTTGCCCTTGCCCTCCCTCCCTCCCTCCACAATCTTAAAGCTCCTTGAACAACCCCCATCCCCACCCGCTGAGAAGTTCTGTACCCTCCTGCTGAAAGGGCTTAGCCTTTCGGGGTTCCCCTCCACCGCCAGCTGTTTCCATGCAAAGCTCTCGAGGGTGACTTGCAGGCTACGGTCATCACCACCACCAGCCTTTTCCCATCCCTGCCTCTACCTACTGCCCTCTAAATAAGGAAGCCGGCGCTGCCAGGCAAAGAACTTCTGCCCAGTATGGGTCCTGGGCGGCCTCTCGTCTCTGTCTTTCCCCGGGCCCCCAGCCAGCTTCCCCCCTCCCCCAGAGATGCTCCCTGCTCACTTCATTCCTGCCTCATAGTTGGAATGACAGTGGCTCCCAGAACCCCTGGGGAACGTGGAGGGTGATGGGGGTCTGGGGAGGCAGCCAGGCCCAAGAGCAGGTTAATGTTACAGCCCTGGATAAGTGAGCCGGGCGGGTTGACGTCAGGGTGATGATGGGTGGAGGGGAGGGCCGGGCTGCTGAA
Organism: Rhinopithecus roxellana; assembly: GCF_007565055.1. NCBI lineage: Eukaryota > Metazoa > Chordata > Mammalia > Primates > Cercopithecidae > Rhinopithecus > Rhinopithecus roxellana. The sequence goes on from NC_044558.1 coordinate 4,814,482, forward strand.
CCAACTATAAAGATAGGTCAAACCAAATATCAACTCGGAACGGAGCAAGCGGGCGAGCTCGAGAGCGTCCCCGAGCCATGGTCTCTACCGGCCGCGGCTCAGCCTGGGTCCCTCTGCTCTCAATCCGAGTGCCCCATGCAGGCTTTGGTTTCACGTCAGCAGCCTTCATCTGCCTTCCAAAAATAAGCCCCTGCCGCCATGCCGGAGGGAGAAAAACAAGAAGGGCGGTATTTTTAGGGCCATTAATTCTGACCACGTGCCTGAGAGGCAAGGTGGATGGCCCTGGGACAGAGGCTGTTCATCACTATGTCCCGGGGAGCAGGACGTCTTCGGGGCACGCTGTGGGCTCTCGTCTTCCTGGGCATCCTAGTGGGCATGGTGGTGCCCTCGCCTGCAGGCACCCGTGCCAACAACACGCTGCTGGACTCGAGGGGCTGGGGCACCCTGCTGTCCAGGTCTCGTGCCGGGCTAGCTGGAGAGATCGCCGGGGTGAATTGGGAAAGTGGCTATTTGGTGGGGATCAAGCGGCAGCGGAGGCTCTACTGCAACGTGGGCATCGGCTTTCACCTCCAGGTGCCCCCCGACGGCCGGATCAGCGGGACCCACGAGGAGAACCCCTACAGTGAGTGCCAGCTGCAGCCAGTTGGGACGCTTGGGGGCTTGGGCTCGTGCCGGGCTAAAAGGTGAAGGGGCCATGCTCTAGTGGACAGGATACACTATAAAGGGGACAGAAATGCTGCTTACCACTTAGATGATTCCACGTGACTCTACCTGGGTGCAGGCTCAGTATACTGGGGTCCGAGCATCCTGGCGTTCCTTGCCATCACCTTGGTTAGAGCCTCCGTGGCACTATTTCAGCATTACTGGCCCATCTGATGCCTTGTAAGACCACTGGGAACCATTCGTCTGGGAAGCCTGCAAGGCAGGGGTAGGGAGAATGAGTTAGTATACTTGGAGCAAATTTGACACAAGCTGATTTTTATTCAGCTTCTTTCTTGGAGAAGAAAAGGAAATTTAATTGCAAAATGTCCAACTGAAGCACATCCGTCTTTTTATCTCAACGCGCTCCCTCTGTCCCCAGGCTCTCATCCTGCAAGTTGTCAGCTTGCTGTATGGTTAGTCTCCTATCCCAGAAAGGATAGGGGCTGCAGGATCCAAGAAAGCCATCAGCCATGGTGTGGCTGCTGTGTGTTCAAGATTAAGGGGGTTAAGATTTGTTGAAACATGTAGAGTACACATTAAGAAGAATAATAATCAGAATGTAGTTTTTTACTCAAGTCAAGGACCTCAAGTAATTATGTCAATGAAAGCCCAGATTCAAAGCTCGTCTTAAATAGGTAGCTAAGTGGTTATTGCAGTCCCTAACTCTGATATCAGAACTTTCCCTTGCAGAACTGGATTTTTAACAGCACAATGGCAGCACTTGATGAGTGCAGCAGCCAGGGTCTCCTAGAGCGAGAGGGATCGTGGATGGGGTGATGGAGAGTCTGGCTTTCTAGGAGAATGGGGATGGACTGAGATGCCCTTGTCGGCTCACGTTCCCACTGTGATTTGCATGTGCCTTAGGTAACGTGGCCCCCCTTTCCTTGTCAGGCCTGCTGGAAATTTCCACTGTGGAGCGAGGTGTGGTGAGTCTCTTTGGAGTGAGAAGTGCCCTCTTCGTTGCCATGAACAGTAAAGGAAGATTGTACGCAACGGTGAGTTCACCAGGCCGGGGAAGTGCCAGGTTTACGAGGGCTTGATGCTTACACAGTTGAAGAAAAGAATATGAAATTCTGAGTAGAGAAGTGACTATCTAAATGGGAAAGGAAAGGCTGTTAAAAGGAGCCTGTGAAAGGGAGGGGCCTTGCAGCTTCTGCTTCTCCAGCCTCATGGGTGACTGTCCTCCGCTCTGGCCCGTGTTTCTTCTGTCCCACCTGCCGGATGAAGTCTGTGTGATTAAACAGAAACCACAGCTCAGGGAGCCCGTGGGCCAGAGGGAAGCCCGCATTCTGGCATCCAGGCTTGTGGGCAGGTGTGATTCCCTGCATTGGCAAGGCCCTGAGAGCAAGCCTCTCTCTCTGCCTGGGTGTGCTGCTCCAGGACACGCGCCCTGCAAGACGCCCCGGCCTAGCGCGCCGCAGAAAGAGCGGAATGGGAGGCTGTTTTCATCCTCATCAGTGTGCTGAGATTCTGCGCTAGCGTTTTCAATCCTCTGGTCTCTGATCATAAAAGCTGGAGAAGCAGCCTACCCATTACACACTTTAGGCAGCTACCAGTCCCACCCATTCCCATCCCCACCCCCATAGGTCACCCCTGGGAGCGCCAGTGCTGGCACTTGGGTTAATGCCACCAACTTCTAAGCACATTGACCAAAACCTCCGCTCTCTCACTGACCTACTCATTCCTGCAGCCCTCGGCCCATCATTTGGCTTATTCCAAAAGATGGTGGGCAAACATCCCTGTGAAACTGAAGACATGGAGGATTCCTTTGACAGAAATAAGCCAGCTAAAACGGAAGACCTCAGAGCAGGCCTCAAAAAATATCAAAGTTATTTATAGGGAGGGTGTGGAGGGCTGATCTACTGCCCCTCGGAGGATCAACTGAGGATTGGGATGTGAAGAAATAGACCCAGGACTGGTACTGGGTCCCAGGGGGGACCCAACATAGGAGGTCTATGAAACACAAGAACGGGTTCACCATGTGACCTCCGTCCCATAATCTTTAGTGCTAACATCTCTCAGTCTGGGTTGGTTTATGTGGACATATGGCATGCATTCAAATCAGTGGGTCTCCCACACAGGTCTGTGGACAGTTTGCATCTCTATCACCTTGGAAACGTGTTAAAAGTATGCATTTCCAGGTACCTACCTAGGAGATTCTTATTCAACAGAGCTGAGATATGGGCCTGGAAATCCGTTTGTTTTTGTATTTTAAATTTGCCAGGTGTTTCTGAGGCATAGGCAGGCTTGGGGGACAGCAGGCTACATGGCCTTTGGAGGGCAGGGTACCCCCCACTCCCCATGTTACGCTGAACCTGAGAGCTGGAGAGTGGGTGAGATGAGACAGAAGAGACATGTCCTTGTTACTCTCTCTGGAAAAGTGGTGGTGAGGATAGGAAGAGGCCTGGGGCCAACCCAGGTTTTGGTGGAGCAGGTTCCCCCTTGGAGATTGCAGCATCCCAAAGAACCCCTTCTTTCCAGCCTGCATAATGCCCGGAATCCCATAGCATCAGGAAAGCCGGGAATTTGGGCTGTTGGCTGTGGGACTCCATGCAAGCAAGGAACGTTTTAGCAAGTAAATCTCCTGGGATAAAGCACAAATTTCACAAACTCTTCTTTCTCCTTGTCACCTTTATCAACAAGCTATTTACTACTATTTTCTCCCTACCCAGAAAGGAATTGAATTGTGGGGAGGAGAAAATGCACAAATAGACAGGATATTTACCCACTTCCCATTTGAAATCTCTTGGCCCTGGAAGGAGAAGCTGGGAAAGGCTGGGGAAGGGAATATAAGATTTAACCATCAGAGAAAGCGCCGTGAAGCGGGGAAGAGCATTCAGAATAGCAAAAGGGAAAGGAGGCTGACTCCCAGTGCCTGAAACCCCCACCCCAGCCCCAGCCCTCACTCTGCAGCACCATTATTGATGGATGACTTTAAAGGGAGTTAAGCAGGTTGATGAACTGCTGGGCTCACTAAATGAGCAGAGTCCAGGAGAACAGGGAACTTCTGGAGGAAGGACCCCGCCCCCTTCACCTCCGCCCTGCCACCCCTCCTACCTTCACCCTCAGTAGCATTTGGCCAAAGAGCATCTTCTCTAGGGAGGGAGCTTCTCCTCCCTGGACCTCAGGGCCAGCCGGGCCTGCATACAGAGAGTGGGGCTGGACAGCTGTGCCCCAAGCCTGGGGCACCTGACGTTTCGTGTGGCTCAGGACCAGATGCTCCTGAGCGACTTCTACCCCTCCCTCTCTGCCCCTCAGAGGCCCTTATCACAGTCTAAAAAAACAATTGCCGACTGATCCCCGGAGCCAGGAAGCCTCCCACTGGGTGATGATTTCATTCACACTATTTCCCTTTAAGCCCTCTGAGCGGCCTCATCTCCCAGGCTCAGCTGCTACTGCCACTACATGGGATTTCTCATGGGTGGGGGAGGGAAACTGGGCTGGGGCTGAGGTGTTGATGAGGGGGACAAGGGAACAACTCGTGGGCAGAGAATAAGGGCCAAGAAAACCTGGCTAGAAGTGGCTTCACACATGTCTGTCTCCTGGAAAGAGGGGTGGGGAGGCTCAGGACAGTTTGCGGAGCCCCCCCTTTAGACAATATAAATAGCTGCCCTGCCCTGAGCACTGGCCTACTGCTTGTGTTAGGCTGCACAGGCTGCAGAGGGCTTTACGAGCATGATCTCACAGCACCCCTAGGAGGTGCATTTGATCTTCATCCTCCCTTTGCAGCTGCAGACACCGGGTCTCCAGGGTCACACGTCCAGCCACAGCTGTGTGCAGCCCTGTCTCAGGGCTCCGTGACCCGAGTTCTAGTTCCTGGCCAACCTACCCTCTAGCTACTTGTCTTACTTTGGGCAACGTCACTGAGCTTCTCTGGGCCTGGACCTCTGCTCTCTCAGGATGAGGCAGGAATTAGTGAATTCTAGCCCCCTTGGGTCCCCTTTAAAATTCAGAAAACAAAACATCAAGGATCTCCACCTGACAGTGGTTCCATCAGAATCCTTAGGTCGAGAAGAATACACACTAGCAAAAAGATACCAGCAACTCAGTTATGCTTTCAAGTGATTACAGTTTTACTAAGAATAACTGCATTTACATGCTTTTCATCAACAGTATGACAATGTGCAAAGGAGAAAGTTAATTTTCTCCAGAGACTTCTGATTAGTATCTGGGGCACTGCATTGCGGGAGGGGAGGACCAGCTTTGCCTTGGTTCAGCTGCCACTCTCGCAGAAAACAGCACTCCTGAGGGAAAGGGACAAAGGACACCCACCATGAGGAAGTGCTGGGAGATGGACCTGGAGAGCAGCGGGAGGCGCATGCCCTTATGAGGGGCCGGTGGCCCTGCATACAAATCCCCGCCTGCTACAAAGAGCTCCACAGGAGTGAGAAGAATGAGACACCGGATGAAAAACCTTCCAACATTCCTAAATCAACAGTGCAATTGTGTGCTAGGAAAAAGAGTTGGAAAATGCAGGCATCTTCAGAGCTGACGATATTTCGGCTAAAGACAGGAAAAGCAGTCAGGGGCTGTAGAAGAAAGTCTTAGGACAAAGAGTTGGTTTATTTTTCCTTCTTGCCCATATCCTTCCACCCCATCCTTCTCCATCCAACCACTCCCAGGAGGAACAGGGGCAAATGGCCCCAGCAGTCACAGGATAAAGATGTTTAAAGGCAGGATTAGATCCTCATTGGTCCAGGTGACTTAGCTCTAAAGGCAAGAGGGTGGCTGTCTTGTCCACCTCACACTTTTAGGGGCATTTCTACCCCATGGATGTGCTTGCTTCTCTGCGAAATGCCCTTCTCCATCGCGAGTGCCAAATGCACATAAGTCTGAATAGACCTACATGGAATTGAAGACATTGTCATGCTGGGGCTTGAGCCCGGCAGGCCCAGGAAATGTGATCCAGTGGAATGATTTCATTTGTCCAAGTAATCATATACGGTAGCTGCTTTTATGAACATGGCGTTCACTTGGCTTGAGGGCGTTCTTCACCAGAGCTGAGGAACCAACATTCCCAAGCCATGAGAACTCAAAGCTCAGGGCTCTGATGAAGATGAATTAAGGCTCTGGGTCTTGAGCATCACTCTGGGCAGCAGGAAAATCCAATCAACCTGAAGCATTCAGGGAAAATGCACGATCTCCCCTTCATGCCACAGATGGGGGTGCTGAGGGCGGAGAGAGAGCAGCAAGGGGAAGGGTAGGGTTTCTAACACAAGCTTCATCTACTAGTTGTCTTTTTTCACTTTACTTTTGTATAGGATTCTGGGGAAGGCCAGAGATAAGAGACAGGCTAGAGAAAAGAGCAGAATGGAAAGAAAAAAAAAGTCGTAAACTTAAAAAAACAAAACAAACAAACAAACAAAAAAAAAACCCGTGTGTATGTTGAGGGGGAGTGGATTTGAATGATCCAAAATCTAACGACCAGAAAAACGAACTACAATCTATACATCCGTGGCCACGCATGCTTAAACAATCATGTTTTAGGAGGCCCAGACGTTTAGAAGAGGCTGGGTTCTCAAATGCACACATTCTAGGCACCGGGAAGTGGGCAATGGTTTCAGAGTTTCTTGCCCAAGTCACTCAGTTCCTCCCACTTCCCCTTCCTCCACCTCAAGATTTCATTTCCTCTCTAGAGCTTGCAAACAACACATGAAACCTCTCCCTTAACCACCATCCAGATCAGAAATAAATTCTCTGGAACTGACTGGGCGGGTTACTCTCCAGGGACATACAAAGTTAGAACAGGGGGGAGGCTGGTGGGTGGAGAGGGGCTGTGACCCAACAAGGAGGAGACCACCCGTTTCTGATCAAAATGTTTTCTCGCTCGTTTCCTGGCCCATCTGCTACCCTAAATTCCCTTCCCACTTTAAATAATGTACTTACTTGACTAGGTGACACATGAACTTGTTTTAAGGAGAAAAAGTATCAGAATATTCTATGGAAAGTCTCACTCCTACCATCATCTTGAAGCCACTGAGTTCCTCCCTAGAGGCAGCCACAGTTACCAGTGTATCATCCCAGTATATCATTCCAGAAATAGCCTAGGCACACGTGCACGCACTGCTATCATCTTTTTAAAATCACACACACAGGAGCATACTATGCTAACACTTTTTCCAACCTTGTGTCTTCACTTAGCAATGTATCTTTGAGGCCATTTCATGTCAGTACAGAGAAGCTTCTTATCTTTTCAAGGCTTGTAGAATTCCATCATGTGGATCTACCATAACTGAGTTACTCCTTTTTTTTTTTTTGAGACAGAGTCTCGCTCTGTCGCCAGGCCGGAGTGTGGTCTCAGCTCACTGCAATCTCTGCCTCCCGGGTCCAAGAGATTCCTCTGCCTTAGCCTCCCAAGTAGCTGGGACTACAGGTGTGCACCACCACGCCCAGCTAATTTTTTATATTTTGGTAGAGATGTGGTTTCACCATGTTGACCAGGATGGTCTCAATCTCCCGACCTCGTGATCCACTCACCTTGGCCTCCCAAAGTGCTGGGATTACAGGCGTGAGCCACCTCAGTTACTCCTCTCCTAATAGAACATTGTTTTTGGTCTTTTGTTATTTAATACTGTAGTAACTTTTGTGCATGTGTGGGAATATATCAGTAAGATAAATTTCTAGAAGTGGGAGTGCTGATATAGTCATCCTTTACTCTGGTAGATGCAGCCAAATTGGTTTTTTTTTTTTTTTTTTTTTTTTTTTTTTTTTTGAGAAGGAGTCTCGCTCTGTCACCCAGGCTGGAGTGCAGTGGCCAGATCTCAACTCACTGCAAACTCCGCCTCCCAGGTTTACGCCATTCTCCTGCCTCAGCCTCCCGAGTAGCTGGGACTACAGGCACCCGCCACCTCGCCCAGCTAGTTTTTTGTATTTTTTTTAGTAGAGACGGGGTTTCACCGTGTTAGCCAGGATGGTCTCGATCTCCTGACCTCGTGATCCGCCCGCCTCGGCCTCCCAAAGTGCTGGGATTACAGGCTTGGCCAAATTGGTCTTTATAGAGATTATAACAGTGTACACATCGGAGGACATTAAATGAGAATTCCTAGTTTCTATGCCCTCACTAATTAGAGCAGAGTGTCAAAGGCTTTTATCTTTGAAATCTGGCCACTAAACATGTGATCTCACAGTTATAATTTACATTTCTCTTATTAGGCATATTCTCTTCTGCTCACATGCCACTGATATTTCTTTTCCTGGGAATCTTCTGTTTTATAAATGTTGTTCATTCTCTGGTGAGTTTAGGGTTCTAAATATAGTAACAAAATGTACTCTTTGACATATGTGTATTGTACAGATTTTCATCCAGTTTGCCATTTCTGTTCTTATTTTAAGGTAATATTTTTCAAGTAGAAGACTAATTTATTAATTTTTTTTAAATGGCTTTAATTTTCTTTTTGTCCTGCTTAGAAAGATGTTCCTGATTCTGAGTTTATTTAAAAAACCCTTTTCTGGATTTGAATGGTTCTCTTTTTTACATTTAAATTTTTGCTTCTTTTGGAATTTATTTTGATGTAAGGGATAAAGTCATACACACCAAACTTTATTATTATTATAATAAAATGCCATTCCGTTGTTCCAACACCATGTTTTCTCTAGTGATTTCAAATACCACTTTTACTTTATATTCATGTCAGATTCATTTTATTTTACATCCATGTATGTTTTGGGATCTACCGCCGGACTCTTTTGTTCATTGACCTGTACTGGACTTCTCATTCGCATAGCTTTACTTGGAATGTTTCAATCAGTCCTGAGCTGAGTTTTTCCTGGTGCTGCTGCTCCCAAGCTTGCCCACCAACAAGGGAAGTCCTGTGACAGGTTCTATGCCCCATGCACAGGGCAAGAAACCAGGGTCCAGAGAGGCTCCTAATGAGGGGCTGTGGTTCAGAGCCAGCGCCAGCGTCTGCCCTTTCTCTCGCTTCCTGCTCTTCCGTGCAAGCTCACTGTCTCCCAGGCACTCCGTCAAAAACCGCAGAGCTTAAAAGCTAAATTGTCCAGTAACCCACAGCAAGTCTTACAGGACTGGTGATCCAGGGTAAGGCAGTCTTTTGAGGCTTTTAATGTAAAGTAGTTCATGATTTACTTGGAGAAGAATACTACTACTACTAATTTGTTTTTAATTCTACTATAAAGCAAGCATTGTTCCCAGGACTTTCCATGCATTATTTCAATTAATGCTTAGTCCAATTCTATGACATAATTTTTCTTACTGTTCTTGCTGCACAGATGAGGGAATTGAAGCTTTAAAGGTTAAATGATTTGTCCAGGCTCACACAGCTAAGTAAGAGGCCATTGTCATCAGTCTAACCTCAAAGCTATGGCACAAATGTTTTTTTTTTTTTTTTTTTTTTGAGATGGAGTCTCGCTCTGTCCCCCAGGCTGGAGTGTAGTGGCACGATCTCGGCTCACTGCAAGCTCCGCCTCCCGGGTTCAAGCCATTCTCTTGCCTCAGCCTCCCGAGTAGCTGGGACTACAGGCGCCCGCCACTGCGCCCAGCTAATTTTTTGTATTTTTAGTAGAGACGAGGTTTCACCATGTTAGCCAGGATGGTCTCTATCTCCCGACCTCGTGATCCGCCCGCCTCAGCCTCCCAAAGTGCTGGGATTACAGGCCTGAGCCACTGCGCCCGGCCACAAATATGTTCTTGACCTATGTTGATTAGTTCATCCTTTTTACCTTTAGGACGTCCCTTTATTCATCCACAAATATTCACTGAGCATCCCTAACAAGGAAAACAGGAAAGTTATGAAAACCCATCCCCTGGCCTGGCATTAACCTGTTGACATGGCTGGTGAACACCTTCACATTGATCTCAAGCAAGTTAACATCAGTGGAAATGCTTTGTTAACAGGCTGCGAGCGTGAGAGAAGACGACGGGGAAAATGTATGAGGGGTTTCCCTGTGTTCCCACAGGCAAGGCTGTCCCCTCGCCCACTCACATTACGTTGAAAGAGCCACCCATGCAGGGGTCTCCTGACGTTTCAGTGCTGTCCTTATTTACTTATTTCTTTATTCTTGAGACAGGGTCTCACTCTGTCACCCAGGCTGGAGAGCGGTGAAACGATCATGGGTCCCTGCAGCCTCGACCTCAAGCAATTCTCCCACCTCAGCCTCTAGAGTAGCTGGGACTGCAGGCATACGCCACCATGCTTAGCTTTCTTTTTTTTTTTTTTTTTTTTTTTTTTTTTTTTTTTTTTTTTTTTTGTAGAGACGAGGTCTCGCTATGTTGCCCAGGTTCCTCTCAAACTCCTGGGCTCAAGTGATCCTCCTGCCTTGGTCCCCCAAAGTACTGGGATTACAGGTGTGAGCCACCAAAATCAGCCATGTTGTCCTTATTCAACCACCATCCACTCAGCATCATGTACCAAGCAAGACACAGTCCTCATCTCAGGGATCTTGGAGTCTATTGGGAAAGAAAGTATGGCTGTTCTAAATGTTGCTAGAGGGGTCCACTGAAAGGGCTCTGGGAGTCTTGGGGTCGTGAGGAGCAAGCTACTTACCAGCCTTCAGAACAGCAAGAGGTTCTCGTCCAGCTACACTGCCAGCAAGATGGGACACTAGCAGTACAATTCCTTTACAGAAGGTAGAGGACACCTCTGGCACAGCCCGGCAGCCATCGAGTGGGGTTTTTTTCATACCCGAGCAAGAAAGAGTCAGAAATTATCCTCCACCCATTTCTCATTCTATATTTCTTTTCAAAAGTAGATCCCGGGTCTCTGGCTCCCACCTCACTCTCTGTTCTTCTAGCCCCAACCCAGCTGCTTCCCCCACAAGAGCAGGAAATCCCTGCACACTCCCTCAGAGCAGCCACCCAGGCAGGTTGCAGAGGAAAGAGGAGGACTTGGGGTGATGTAATGGGAATGAATTTGTGCATGTGAGACAGGAAGTCCAGCATTCATGTTCTGAACAGGTATCCCACACACACTCCTCTACCAAATTAGCATGGAAAGGGCCCCAAATTAGCATGGAAAGGGCCATTTTTTTTGTTGGTCCCAGGCTCCTTGGCATCACCTGTCACATTGGGAACCAGGTCCTTTTCCCCGTAAAAACTCCTGCTCCTCACCATCTCTGTTCCTGTGTGTCCCTGGAGAACTAGGATTGTCTTGGACCGCAGTCCTCAACCTTTTTGGCACCAGGGACCAGTTTCATGGAAGACTATTTCCATGGACAGGGTGAGGGATGGGGGCATGGGGGATGGTTTGTTCCACCTCAGATCATCAGGCATTAGATTCTCAAAAGGAGCAGGCAACCCCAGATCCTTCTTCACATGCAAAGTTCACAACAGGGTTCTTTCTCCTACGAGAATCTAATGCCACTGCTGATCTGACAGGAGGCAGAGCTCAGGTGGTCATGCAAGCGATGGGGAGTGGCTGGAAAACAGATGAAGCTTCGCTCACCCACCACTCACCTCCTGCTGTATAGCCCGGGTCCTGCGCTGGTATGGGCCACTGACTGGTACGGGTCTACAGCCTGGGGGTTGGGGACCCCTGGTCTAGGAGGTACCAGACACCTTCTAGGCTCAAAGTCAAAACTGAGAATAGGCCTTTTTGAGGGATAGAAACCTTGAGACTTAAACCAGGAAAGACAGACTGAGGAACAACAAGCAGAAGGAAAGAGACAGACAGTGTCGGAAAGGGCTTAAGAGATCCCCTATATCTCCTACCCCTCCACCAACCACCTCTCTCCTTCTTCCCCCACCACAGACAGTCTGCAGAAAAGAGAACTGAGGCTGAAAGGGGAGGAACCTGCCCAAGGTCACACAACTAGGAAGTAGAAAAGTCACGAAATAGCACTCTGGGCTGTCACTCCTGCTCCAGTAGAGACTCCCCCTCACAGTGGACTCGAGAAAACAGCCTATCGTGTCATTTCCTGGTCTGTTCTTTGAATGGAACAAGTTACCATCTGGGGACTTCATAGAAAGTACTCTGGAAGTCAGGAGACCTGAGTGGTAGAGCCTCAGCTCTGCCCCATGTGGCACAGACCATCATCCCGTGTCTCTGGGCCTTGGTTTCTTTATCGTAAAGGAGGGAAGGGGAGAGGAAACCATGAGAGCCTGCAGCCTCTTCCCATCCTAACCTTTCACCGTTCTGTCCACCCAGGATGCTCGGACCTCACAGTGCTTGTCTCACAAAGAGAAGGGAAGGGGCACCTGGCAGGGGGGCCTACTGTCCGCGGCCCAGCTGGCATCTGCAGCACTCCTCATTTGTAACCCAGTCTCTGCTGTTTGTCCATGTCTTTCGCAGCCCAGCTTCCAAGAAGAATGCAAGTTCAGAGAAACGCTCCTGCCCAACAATTACAACGCCTATGAGTCAGACTTGTACCGAGGCACCTACATCGCCCTGAGCAAATACGGACGGGTAAAGCGGGGCAGCAAGGTGTCCCCGACCATGACTGTCACTCATTTCCTTCCCAGAATATAAGGACCCGCAAAAGAAGGCTCACGGATTTAAAGCAGCATCTGTTCTATTGGAATTTTGCACAAGCGAATAACTCCCCTTGCCCTCCATGGCTTCTGAGTCAGGTTTATGTTGTGCTTGGGGAGATCCCAGTTGTTTCCCTTGGCCACTGGACCCCACGGCATGTAGCCCATTCAAACCAGGGCTGCAATCAGCAACCTTAGAATGGCAATTTATCCCATGCTCTGACCTCCCTCCAGGAGAGAAGGTATCGGTGACACTTGTGGAATGTGACCATGTGCACAGGAAAAGGCCAGGGTAGGAGTTTGTATGCACTGTTGTATATCCATACAGCTTTATATACATTCTCATAGCAATGGCATTTCAAAGCATCAGGTTTCTTTCTCCTAGCATCATCGCTGCAGGAATCTGCCTATAAGAATGTCAGTTGTCAAACCAGCAAGATTGATGTGTGCTCCCATTCTGCCTCTTTCCAATTATCTTTCCATTCAGAGGCCACTAACTACATGGGTTGCACAGGTCAGCGGGGAGCAGCTGTCCTCAAAGGGCAGAGACAGCAGAGTGAGAGGGTGTAAGGTTGAACTGCAAACCAGAGAGTGATCAGGCACTTCAAGCTTCCTGCCAGTGAGGGCTCTGGGGACACTGGGATGAATTGTCAGGGAAGCTGGGGGAGAAGCAGTTCCCTTCTTGGAGGAAAGGGGTAGAGCAGCATCTAGGGCAGCTGAGGAAGGCTTGTGGAGGCAGCAGAAGGGACTGGATGTTCTAGGAGAGCCACTCTGCCTGGAGAACCCAGGCTGTGTGTGGCTCCAAGAACAAGCAGGGGCCAGGCTGCCTGCCCATAATGTTTCCTCACTTTGAACTGGTCTTATTTTAACCTCAGATGACAAGGATCCTAATAATGGCAGCCTCTTTGGCGAGGGGTAGGGGGACAAAATAGGGCATGAAGGAAGTAGAGAGGCTTTGGACTACAGGTGGTAATTCCTCTCCAAGTATGTCCAGGAAACGCACCCAAGTTCTCATCTGATACCCTCACTTCCTTCTGGCTCATCCTCATCTCACACATGCGCTGTGCCTGGATGCAGCAGAATGGGCACCGTGACCTCCAGGGTTTGTGCTCTCTTCCTCCCTGCAGCAGAAGAGGAGTGATAATCCCATGGAGTCAAGCAGCCAAGCTGAAACAGCTCCTTGCTGCACAGTGCCTTCTTGCCTCCTGTCCTTTGAGAATATTTCAAGCAGAGGTTCCCCAAGTGACTATAAATGTTGTCTGCCTGGAGCCTTCAGATTCCTGAACCATTGGAATGTTCCTAAATCTGAAACCAGAGAGAGCCATATCAGAGTGCAAATATTTCTGGCATATGTGAACCATCGAGTTACAAAATGACCTGACGCCCTCTGCGACTCTCGGGGCCCCCGCCCTGCAAGACAATCCCTCATCTGTTGCAAATACCTTCATCTTCAACATACTTCGCTATTTGCAGTTGCATCCATCTATAGATAGATCCGGGTTGAGGGATTCTGAGCTGAAGATGGAGGTTGGCAATCGAAGGGAGAGACACCTTACTGGCCACCTCCTCTGCCCTGCAAATGTCAGGGAGGACATGTGCTGGGTGAGGAGGAAAAGGCCACATCCAGGTGTGCGAAGATGGAAGAGACAGTAGAAGCCCTGGAGCACGGCCGACCCTTGGATGTGGTAGAAAAGGGAGAAAACTGGTCCATCTTGAGTCTGTGGAATATTGAAGTGCAGGTTGGCTTGGAGGCGGGGATAAAGCTCTCCATTGTTTTTTAGGGAGTCTCGTCCAGTGCAATCAGTCTCTTGAACAGGGTCCATCAGGAATGCAGGCACTCCAGACCCAAGGTGCATATCGGTTCCTAGTGGAGTTGGAGTGTGGGATGGCTGGTGGACAGCGTGACTGTGATCCAGAGAAAAAAAGGAGAAAGACGTTTTGGGTCCCAGAGCATGCTTTCCTTTCTTCCAAGATCTTTCAGCTCACGTGGCATGAGAGGACCCATCTTCAAGAGAGTCCCCAAAGCCTCGGGCTGCCAGCCCTTTCCTTCAGGTCTCTAGAGAATCATAATGTCACTCAAATCCTGCCAAGGCATTTCCCCAAATGTCCACTTCCATTTTTCATGCTAGGAGTGGGAAGGAGAAGCTACGAAGTGCCTATGATCAAGCAGACATGATACTGAGCCGCTGCACTGCAGTTGCACCAGCACCAGTTATGAGGGGCTGGGTGTCTGTCTAACTGGTACCAGGGCCGATGCTGTATCAGTTGCTAGTATCTGGGGCTTGTTTGTGACAGGGTCTCGCTCTGTCGCCCAGGCTGGAGTGCAGTGGTGTGATCTCGGCTCACTGTAACCTCCACCTCCCAAGCTCAAGCGATTCTCCTTCCTCAGCCTCCCGAGTAGCTGGGACTACAGGTCCAGCTAATTTTTGTATTTATTTTTGGAGAGAGAGGGTTTTGCCATATTGGCCAGGCTGGGCTCAAGCAATCCACCTGCCTCAGCCTCCCAAACTGCTGGGATTACAGGCATGCGCCACGGCGCCTAGCTGGTTACTAAGTATTTTGAATACCACCTTTGGAGGCAGGTATGTGTGAGTGACTCTTTAAAATCCTTCCCATGCAAAGGAATTCTCTCAAGGGCTTTCTGTTTTCCTTTAAGTGTCTCGGGCTTAAGAAAAGCCAATCCCCATCCATAGGAGTTAAGGGACAAGGCCAGAGTAGCGCCAGCAGGATGCATTTCAGTCCCTTCTCTCCGGCTTCTGTTTCTGTTCCCCAGGCGTGGAGAGTTGTTTCCTATCTGGTCACGTGTCCACTGAGTCCTGAACTCAGTTGTCAGGCCCATTGGCTCCCAAAGGCTACAGAAGACACTGCTATATGCAGGGTAACCAGAGTGCACCCCACTTTCCCACTGAGGACGTATTAAGACTTGGGTCGTCCATCCCCAAGTGCTGAGCAATAAGCTTGGTTTACAGAGCTTTGTAGCTAATGCATCTCTCCTTCATCCTGAATCTTCTTTGGCAGCTCCATGCAAACTTGGAGTTCTAAGGGCCAAGAGGCTGTTTTACTGTCTCTTCAAGAACAAATAATAAAGGGGAGAGCAGCATATCTACACACCCTTCAAGATGCACGTCTCAGCTGCAGCTGTAGAGGTTAGCTTAGAAGCAATGGGGGAGCCCCACGCTCCTTGCAAAACTTCCACCCTTTTCAGGGCAATGGATGAACCTCACAGGAAACCAGAAAACTCCAAATGCCTTGTTCAAGCTGTTGATTATGTTTGTTTCATCATTCACTGCCTTGTAACACCCCTTCCCTTCCCACTTCCCATACATTTTTGAACCTCTCTGGAAAGCGGCATATAATTTTGTAATTAATACCCTACCATTACCCTCCGCAGCCTTCCCCTCTGCCACCACATCCCACAGTACCCTAATATACGTGCCAAGCCCTTGGTCAGGGCCAGTCTATGGCCTAACAAAAAGAACATTTTCTTCTGCCATCTGATTCAGGGTACAAACCTCTCTCCTCTTTAGACATAGATCTCTCTCCTGCCCAGAAACCCAGGCCTGAAATTCTCTCCTGACCCTCATCCTGTCCTGGGCAGTTTGCAATTCTCCTTCGACGCTGGCTCTGGGCCACTTTCTTGTCCTAGACCTCAGACCCCTTCAAGTTCTTGTTCTATGCAAGTCCTGAGAGAAAGGAGAAATAGGAGAGTCCACGAGCTGCAGTTCTCCTTGCTGCCCTTGTTGAAGTCCATTGCCTTTGCCCATTCTGTGTCACAGTCACTGGTGAAAACATATCTACCAAATGCACATCTACAAATGTCCTCCAAGACACCAGGATCTCCCCTCTGCCCTCTTTCTCCTTCTGCCCCCTTTCATGTGGACACAAGCTAGAAAACTCCTTCACTGGCCGGGCGCGGTGGCTCACGCCTGTAATCCCAGCACTTTGGGAGGCCGAGGAGGGCGGATCACGAGGTCAGGAGATTGAGACCATCCTGGCTAACACGGTGAAACCCCGTCTCTACTAAAAATACAAAAAAAAAATTAGCCGGGCATGGTGGCAGGTGCCTGTAGTCCCAGCTATGTGGGAGGCTGAGGCAGGAGAATGGCATGAACCCGGGAGGCGGAGCTTGTAGTAAGCCGAGTGTGCGCCACTGCACTCCAGCCTGGGTGACAGAGCAAGACTCCGTCTCAAAAAAAAAAAAAAAAAAAAGAGAGAAAGAAAACTCCTTCATCTTTGTATCCCAATGTTTTTCCTCAAAGACTCTGGGTCAGCTGTCACTGAGGAAGCATTCTCTGCCGCTTACCATGCCTGTGTCTATAAAGTGGGTCTCTAATACTTGCTGGTCCCCTGAAGAAAGCAGCCACTCATTCTGCTACCTCCCAGAAAAACTCCAAAGAGAGGAATGTTTGTGACAAGGCCAGAAGAATAGAGAGAAATACTCCAGTCTCTGCTTACATCGGAGTTGATGCTTCCTCTTCCCAGAACAGCAGGAGGATGCGATTATGCCCCAAGCAGGTCCTGAATCTGGTCCATCATGCAGATGGCCAACGCAGAACCATGTTTGTATACCTCATTGAACGACTGAAATTCCAGCACCAGAGAGCTGTGTCCTGCGTGGTTTCCTCTTTCTGTAAATCGCTAAGTACCTCACGCTGGTCCCAGGGCAGAGCTGCCCTCCAGCTTAGGCACAGCGTATAGTACACCCCAGATGCTGTTCAGTCATGTGATTGTGAAATGTGATACCTCTATTTTTTTAATATGTATGTGCCATGCACAACCCATATCATGTTCCAGCAAAAAGTAAAAGGTCTTTTTCTACATTTCTCTAAACTCTTTGACTCCACTCCTCCTATTAAAACGGACAACAAATCTCTGGGTTGTCATTGATTTTCATCTTGACTCTTTCCCCCCTTGCAGGAAGGCAGGCAAAGAGAAACCGAAAGCACCGATTCATGGTGCTGTTGATGATTAAGGCGGGAAGAAGTCCGGTGGCGTGCTCCGTCCAACTGCCCTATAGCTTACCAGTGGGGCCAGTGGCCCAGGAGGGTGAAGAAAGCGATGGGAGAACACAGCGAGGCAGCATCCCTCTTCCTTGTTTGCCTCGGTCAAAACCAAATGCACACATTTCTATGACTATAGAATTCATTCATTCATTTATTCACCCATCAAGATATACAGAGTTCCTCATCCCTGCCCCGGACTGGGCTAGGTTTTTGGGATACACACATGTGAACAAGGTAAATGCAGTCTCCATGCTCTCGTTAACTTGCATTACAAAAAATCACCCAAGAGCATGTTAAGACGTAGATCTCCAAGTTCCCAGATATTCTGACGACGCCAGGCGGGGCCCGGGAGTCTACACGTTTCATACACACCCCAGGTGGGTCTGACATTGAAGCACCCATCTAGTAGGATGACTGGGATGGCAGGACATTGGAGCTGGGGGGGACTATAAATTATGCCATCTTTTTATGGGTTAAATGAAAAGAAAGACGATGACTGGAGAGTTTAAGTCGCAAGGCTCCCACAGCCTCCTGAGTTTCCTCCCTCGCTTCACACTGCCCCCTTCCTGAGCTTCCTGTCATCAACCCCGTCATCTCCGTGCCATGTTCCTGCGGTGGCCACCCCCAGTCTCATGCCCCTTTCATGCCATCTCGGCGGAGGATCCCAATGTGCCTTCAGTCAAGCAACTCTGGGTTCTGAATAAATCTACGTTCTCTTGGAAGAGCTGCCTGGTCCGTCGGACTCTGCACCCCATTCCTGTATTATTAATGCAATTAATATTTCTAACATCCTACTATGTGCCAGAAACCACCTGGGGCCCTGGGAATATCACTATGAAAACTATATATGGGCTTATAAACTGGCAAGGAAGACAGACATTAAATAAATAATTACACCAAAATAGGCCAGGCACAATGGCTCACGCCTGTAATCCCAGCACTTTGGGAGGCCGAGGTAGGTGGATGACGTAAGGTCAGGAGTTCAAGACCAGCCTGGCCAACATGGTGAGAACTCATCTCTACTAAAAATGCAAAAATTAGCTAGGCATGGTGGCAGACACCTGTAATCCCAGCTACTCAAGAGACTGAGGCAGGAGAATCACTTGAACCCAGGAGGCAGGGTTTGCAGTGAGCTGAGATCACACCACTGTACTCCAGCCTGGGTGACAGAGCAAGACTCCATCTCAGGGCGGGAAAAATAAAAACAAAAATAAAATAATTACAGCAAAACATAATGAGCAGCACCAAAGAGAAACTTCAAGAATATTATGGGAGCACAGAACAGGGTCAGGACCTCCTCTTGGCGGATGAGAGGATCCATCCTTGGGAAAGCTGAGTTCTGAAGGGTCTCGGCCAGA
Source organism: Rhinopithecus roxellana (assembly GCF_007565055.1). Classification (NCBI taxonomy): domain Eukaryota; kingdom Metazoa; phylum Chordata; class Mammalia; order Primates; family Cercopithecidae; genus Rhinopithecus; species Rhinopithecus roxellana. The sequence goes on from NC_044558.1 coordinate 4,832,967, forward strand.
TTTGGGGCAGGGGTAGAGGCTGGCAGGTAGGGGAAGAGTGTTGCGAGGAAGGAAGGATGCAGCAGATGTTTGCCAGTAGAGCCGGGGAAAAACACGGTCCCTTCAAGAATTTAAGCAGGGTCAGTATTGTATCCAGGATGAGAGGAGCACAGGCAGGATGGAGCTCAAGCTAGGTGGACAGGAACTGCATCCCAGAGCACTGGGAAGCTATGTTAACATGCTTGAATTTTTTTAAATTTTGCGTATCATACAATTCACCCTTAGTGTATATGACTCGATGAGTTTTAGGTAAAGTTAACCATCACCATAAATCAGTTTTAGAGCATCTCATTACTCCATTAAAATCCTTCATGCACATTTTTAAAAGGATATACTTATTTTAGAGACGAGGTGTCTGTGTCCCAGGCTGGAGTGCAGGGGCACAGTCATAGCTCAGTGCAGCCTTGAACTCCCAGGCTCAAGCAATCCTCCTGCCTCAGCCTCCTGAGTAGCTGGGACCACAGGCACACACCACCACAAACAGCTAGTTTAAAAAAAAATTTTTTTTAAGATGAGGGCTCATTATGTTCTTCATGCCCATTTAATCCCCTCTTCCCTGCTTTCACCCCAGCTACCACGGATCTACTTTCTGTTTCCATCATTTTCCCTTTTCTGGATATTTCCTATTGTCACACAATATGCAGTCTCTTGTGTCTGGCTTCTTTTCACCAGAGGAGCTTGAATTTCAATCTGAAAACACTGAGAGGCCCTTATTGAGGTTTAAGGAGTAACAAGACCAGGCTGGGTACGGTGGCTCATGCCTGTAATCCCAGCACTTTGAGAGGCCGAAGCAGGTGGATCACTGGCGGTCAGGAGTTCGAGACCAGCCTGGGCCACACGGCAAAACTCCTTCTCTACTAAAAAGACAAAAATTAGCCCGGCAAGGTGGCACGCACCTGTAATACCAGCACTTTGGAGGCCGAGGTGGCGGATCACTTGAGGTCAGGAGTTCAAGGCCAACATGGTGAAACCCCATCTCTACTAAAAATGCAAAAAATTAGCCAGGGGTGGTAGCATGTGCCTGTGTCAGAGGTGTTTGAACCAGAGTGACTCCCTCTTGAGTGAGGGCTAGGAAAATGAGGCTGGCCACATTCCCAGAAAGTTAGGTATTCCTAGCCTCCAGATGTTTATGGTTAAGGGAACAGATTGACGTTTAATAAAGGCACCCAGACTTTGGTCTATAGGATTTCTATAGGATGATTGGACTGTAAATGAATACAGTAGATGTATTCATCCACAGTAGACTGTAGGTGAATCAGAGTGTCCTGATATCCTGATATCTTGAGAACAAAAACATTCCTAATTTTGTTTTAAATAATACTGATTCTTGCAAAATATAGTAATTGAGAAAATTAATCCTTCATCAGAAACCCGTATAGCAGAGCACATCTCCCCGTGACCTGTTTTTGTCCTATATATAAATGAGTATTGTGCTTAGCGTGGACACGTTCCTCCTCGTACTTTTGGAAACACCCTGCTCTGTCTAGGGAGTGGCTGTGCTTTCTTCATAAACTTGCTTTTGCTTTGTGGATTCGCCCTGAATTCTTTCTTGCGTCAGATCCAAGAACTCTCTCAGGGTCTTTATTCGGACCCCTTTCCTGTAATACCTGTAGTCCCAGCTACTCAGGAGGCTGAGGCACAAGAATCGCTTGAACCCCCCGGGGGCAGAGGTTGCACTGAGCCGAGATCACGCCATTGCACTCTAGCCTGGGTGATGGAGCAAGACCCTATCTCAAAAAAAAAGAAAAAGAAAAAGAAACAAGACCAGGCAGGGGTTCTAGAATGATCATCAGAACTGTCTCCCATAAAATGATGTGGTGAGGTAAGCCTGTGTGCAGGGAGAGCAATTTGGAGGCTCCCACACAGGAGTGTTCCAGGCTAGAGGAGACGACGCTGGAGAGAGCAGTGACGCCTGGACGGAAAGAAGCCCACGTGTGTGGGCCAAGCGTGGTGGCTCATGCCTGTCATCTCAGCATTTTGGCAGGCCAACGTGGGAGGATCGCCTGAGGTCAGGAGTTCGAGACCAGCCTTGCCAGTATGACGAAACCTCGTCTCTACTAAAAATACAAAAATTAGCCGGGCGTGTTGGCTCACCCTGTAATCCTGGCTACTCAGGAGGCTGAGGCAGGAGAATGGCTTAAACCCGGGAGGCAGAGGTTGCAGTGAGCCGAGGTTGTGCCACTGCACTCCAGCCTGGGTGACAGAGCGAGACTCTGCCTCAAAAAAAAAAAAAAAAAAAAAAAAAAAAGTAAAAGGAGTCCTCATGTGTGGCTCACAGCACAGCCCTCACTCCAGGGAGTGCCTCTCGGGCTGAATCGGATTCTTGTAAAGCACACAAGAACCAGTCCCCTCCATTTTCTGAGGGAGATCCCAAAATATTTCATATTCCTTGCCTGACCATTCATGTCCCTAAAGGAACCAGCAAGAAGCCTTCTGCTGCCCTGCTGCCATCTGTTTATTGTCAGGGCCCTGAGACTAAACCCGATGGTGCTAAACACAAGCAGACGAACACCACAGCCTCATTTCACACACAGACACTTGGCCAGGACAGCTGCTTTTCCTCCTTTCCTCCAGCTTTAGGGGGAAAAAAAGCCAAAACGCCAAGAAAATAGGCTAATAACAGATCCCGTGAAAACAATATCCCAGGGACATTCTGAAATGTGCCCATATTCCATTAAGACTTCTACACTGTATTCATCTACAGTCCAATCATCCTATAGACAAATGATGCTCAGGATGAAAACGCTAAACCCACAAAATGCTCAGTTAAGAAGCATGTTTATTTAAAAATGAATGCATAACTTTAAAAAGATTTTTCAACATAAAATTTTGGACACACCTCCCCAACAAGTTTAATGCTGTTTGTTTTTTCAAAATCAACCAACCAGCATATTCCATTCCTTGCGCGTTCCTACGAAGGTTTCCGTGACTAGAGAAGGGAGGTTGATGACTGCGGCATTCAGGAGGCTTAGGGTGCGGAGGAGGTTGGAGGGTCACCAGGTTGGCCAACTGAAGAGTTGGTTGTAAATGTCAATATCGGCCATTCATTTTTCTTACAAAGAACACAAGAGCCCTCCCGTCTGGTTTTCATGGGGCATATGGCGTCCAATAGAGCAGGCATACATCCCCATAAGGCATGGCTACTCGTGGTGCCAGGGACCCCTGGGGCCTGCCTCTGCTGGCACAGATGCACATCCAGTGCCATCTCAGAGCTGGGGCCCGCGAGCAGTGTGCCACACACAGTGTCTTCAACAACAGACACTGATTTCCTCACAGTTCTGGAGACTGGAAGCCCAAGATTGAGGTCTGGCAGGATGGATGTCCCGTGAGGCCTCTCTTCCTGGCTTGTAGAAGGCCACCTTCTCACCATGTTCTTATAAGGCCTTTCCTCTGGGCATAAGGACAGACACCGCACACCTGCGTGTCTCTTTCTCTTCCTATAAGGCCATTGTTCTATTAGATTAGGACCCCAGCCTTATAACCTCCTGTACTTCCTTACAGACCCTAACTCTCAATCCAGCCACATTGGGGGTCAGAGCTTTCATATATGAACTTGGGGAGCACACATTCAGTCCATACCGGTGCCTTGCTGCCATCTGGGGAAGGCTGCCCTCACACAGGGTGTCATCCTAACTTCCTGTGCCAAGACAGAAGTCAGCAGCTGGTGCATTTACCAGGCCCTCAAGTGGTCTGCTATCATCAAACGTAGCCCTAATTGGGGGGTGGGGGCCCTATTCTTTTGGATGTGACAGGCAGTTACCTCAAAGGCAGCTATTCTCAAATGGGGGTAATTTTGACATCTAGAGGACATTTGGCAATGCCTGAAGACCCTTTCGGTTGTCACGACTGGGGAAGGGAAGTGGGTAGTGGATAGCAGCTAGTGATGCTATGCAGTGAATGGTGGTTGGCGGCTGAGGACGCTGAGGGTTGGGTAGTGGGTGGTGGCTGGGGACGCTGACGGTTGGGTGGTGGGTGGCGGTTGGGGACACTGAGGGTTGGGTGGTGGGTGGCGGCTGGGGACGCTGTGGGTTGGGTGGTAGGTGGCGGCTGGGGACACTGTGCAGTGGGTGGTGGCTGGGGACACTGTGCAGTAAGTGGTGGGTAGCAGCTAGGGATGCTAACCATCCTACAATGCACAGGACATCCCCCTACAACAAAGAATTACTCCGCCCCACACATCATTGGTGCCGAGGTTTAGAAACCCTGCTGCAGGGTATAGCACCCGTCTGACTTGGCCTGAAATTCTTCTGTTAACTCTCATAGAAGACCCAGGTTAGGAAGTGAAGGTGGGGAAGATAAGCTTCAGATGCCATTGTCAACACTTACACCTAGACTCTGTCCCCAGGAAGTTCCCTTGGGAAGGTGGTAAGGGCAATGGGTTCTAAGGAATTGTCCAGAGTATAGAACTGGCAGATGGGCACTGAGGAATTTTAGACCTGGGTGTCAGGTAAGAGTTTCTGGGCTGAAGGAGCATTGTGAAGGCAGGCGACCTCCTCCTCACATCACCCTTCCTCTTCTCACACCCGGCTGAGGCCTGTGCCTCTAGCCTCCTCCCCACCCCACTGGCAAACAGGACCTGAGCCAGAAATGGTTTTTACCTACATAATCTTAAGTTCTTCATTCCTTTTTCAAAGAATATTATTTTCATTTTCTTAAGATTATAAAATTAAAACATGTTTATGGTAGAAAATTTACAACACCCACGAAATTGAAAAAGAATCTCACCCCTCATCATCTCACCACCCAAAGATCATCGCTGTTAAGATGTTGTACTTCCCTTCGGTCTTTCATATGGAAGGCAAATCTAGCACATGGAACACGCACAGTGGATGAGACGTTATCACAAGGCAATTTTATTTTTGTCTCTCACTGCTCTCTGCAAACATGCTGGATGAAACCAGTGTCCCTGGAGGAGAACTCGAGCTGTCTCTAGATTCTCCTAGCCACTCACAGCTAAGACAAAGCCATATGGCTATTCCAGAGGCAAAGCACAGCCACAATTCAGAAATTATCATGCCAGGCAACAGAATACTCTACACTTTGGTCTTCATTCAGAAGTAAGACTTCCTCCTCCACCTCCAGCTGGGACCTGCTGGGGTCGGGAGGCATGGCCGTGGTCAGTTTCTGCTCTCTTCCCAGATACCTCTTCCCAAGCTTGCTGACTTGTTTCTGACCCTTTTGGGCTACAGAGAGAGGTTAAGAGGAAAGGGGTGGGTAGGGAAGTTGTCACCTGACAAGTCCTGTTATAAATTGGCTTTGTGCTCCTGGGCCTCGTAACTGCCTAAGTGGACTCTCCCATTAGGGGCCACTCGAGGCCCTGCAGAGCCCATCCGTCTCCGTACAATACCCAGGTACCTGCAAGCTCATCCTCCTTGGGGGCCTTTTGCCTCCTCCTTTCTCAGCCCCACGGGAAGCCAGCTGTCCACCGGCAGCTTCTTTGCACCAGGACCTGTTACCTGTCCAGGTGGCACTGCTGGATGGGGTGTAAGTCATCCCCGCGCTCATGTGTGGCTCACACCCGGTCTTTGGGAAACATGCAGAAAATCCTGGCCCCTGCAAATTCCGGGAATGAAGCCCAAGCCCAGGGCAGAGGCAGCCTGCCCTTCACTCTTAGCACCACAGCAGCGGGAAACATCCTCTCTCCTGCCTTGGAATTTTCCAGGCAGGCCTCACACAGAGGTCCACGGTGCCCCTCAGCTTCAGGGACACAGGTCAAGCCTTCCATGGGGTCTTACTGAAGTTTCTCTTCCCTCATGAAGTTATTTTAGGCCTTCCTGAAAGGTCCCCTAAAATGTCTTTCCCTCAGAAAGACTTCTCAAAATCCTCTTATTTTCCAACCCTCGATATGGGTGAATCCATGATTTCTTCTTATTTATTTTTTTGAGATAGAGTCTCACTCTGCCACCCAGGCTGGAGTGCAGTGGTGCAATCTCGGCTCACTGCAGCCTCCACTTCCTGGGTTCAAACGATTCTCCTGCCTCAGCCTCCAGAGTAGCTGGGTTTAAAGGCACCCGCCACCAAGCCCGGCTCATTTTTGTGTTTTTAGTAGAGACGGGGTTTTGCCACATTGGTCAGGCTGGTCTTGAACTCTTGGGCTCAAGTGATCTGCCCACTTGGGCCTCCCAAAGTGCTGGGATTGCAGGTGTGAGCCACTGGGCCCGGCCTCGAATCCCATGACTCCCATGGATTTTTGAGCATGGGCCCGTAAGGCCTGTCAATATTCTGTGGCCCTTCTCCATCCTTCTCCACCCAGCCCTGCTCCATCTTTTGCCAGAATTAGCTGCAGGTTCCAATAGGGCTAGAAAAATAACATATCTCACAACTTTTATGATTTTCCACTCCTTTTTAGCCAGAAAAAAAAAGGGCAAAACAGCCATAACAATAAGTGAAAATATAACTTATAATCTCCATAAACAACAGTTAGGAGGAAGGTGGAGAAAGAACAATAGAAAATTTGAGGAAGCACAATAGAAAATAGCATTAATTATTTTTAGCCCTCTTTATGGACCTAAATGTGAGTTTTCCTCAATAACACGGAATGTGTTATGTGTTTCTTAGTTTGCTAACAAAATTATGTGTAGGGAACTAAAGATGTAAATGTTGTATGAAGAAAACCAAGTAACACTGCAGGAAAAAAACTATATTCCCTATATTATCCGAACGGTTTTAAAACTCCAAAAGTTTTCAAGAGCTTCCAAAAAATTGGGTTTTTTCCTAACTTTCTTCCAATTTTCCTCCCACGCTTCCCATTGCTGTTTACCTTTTGGTTGTGCACACTTAATTATATTAGACCTTGGTTCCTCTGCCCCTCAGAGCCATCGTGTGAGTTGGAAGGGTGTCTCCAGCAGAACACCCGTCTCCCAGGTGGAACAGGGAGGGCAATCCATCCTAAGACCCGTTGGTACTGCCCCCTTGTGGCTATTTCCTTAATAATAATCACATCATCACTAAACTTCATCCTGAGATGTCGAAGAAACAGTCACTGAACACCAACTGTAACTTGGGACTGAGACGCTGATTTTAGAGGAGAGGAATAGGGAGAGGTTTGTTAAAGGATACAAAATCCTATCAGGTAGGAGGAATCAGTTCTAGTATCCTACATCACTGTAGGATGACTATAGTGAACAGCGGCGTATTATGTAGTTTCAAATAGCTAGCAGGCCGTTAAATGTTCCTAACACAAAGAGACAATAAATATTTAGATGATGAATAGCCTAATTACTCTCATTTATTCAGCATTGTATGTACTGAAACATCACCATGTATCTCCATGAACATGTACAATTATTGAATATGTACAATTATTCAATTTTAAAATAAAGTAATTAAAAAAATTTTTAAAACATGAATGACTTATAGTCTTCGCCTAAAAAGAGCTCACAGACCCTTGTGGAGGACAGTCTTCTGCCTGGCTAATCCTGCTTTAACTCAGCATGCATTGTGTTGCAGAGGAAAAAGTGGCTCACGAGAGTGGATAGGATGTGAAGGCTCATGGAAGAAAGGCCGCTGAGGCAGGCACAGCAAGGATGCAGGAACGCAGAGAAGAGAAGGGATATCCCAGCCCGAGCAAGAAACCCAAGCATAGGCTCCAGTCAAGGTGTAAAGGCAGAGTAAGTTCAACCTAACGTGGGACTTAGTGCATGTACTTGGGGGCAGAAAGGTGGGGGTTCAAGTCCCAGGTGTGCCATTCAAGAGCTGCATCATCTCAGGTAAGTTATTGAAGCCTCGGTTTCCCTTTTCATTAAAATGGAGACAACAGTGCCTATTCCACAGACTCCTTGTGAAGATTAAGTAGAAGAATATACGTAAAGTGCTCGGCACCGTACTTGGCCTGCAGTAAGTGTTCAATAAATGTTAGCTGCTAATGGCAGGTGGTGCAGCCTGTTTTGGAGTATGGATGGCATTTACGGGTGCAGAGGGGAATAGAATTTGAAGACAGAGCTTGAATGCCAAGCTAAGGAGCTTAAAATTATCTTCTACACAGCAGTGAACCACAGTAGATTTTTGCAATGAGGTGGCATGAGGTGATTCGACTATTTTAAGAGGAGAATTCTATGAAGAGGATAAAGGATTGGAAGCAACGAGGCTGCTAATTCATTTATGAAATAAATATTTATTTTAAGCCTACTAGTTTTTAAATAACTATGCTGGTGCCTGCGAAGAACAGTGAACTGGAGAGAAAGCGGACTGTTGTCTGCTGGGAGCTTTCATTCTATTTTTGTTTGTTTGTTTGTTTGTTTGTTTTTTAGTAGAGATGGGGTTTCACGGTGTTAGCCAGGATGGTCTCGATCTCCTGACCTCGTGATCCACCCGTCTCGGCCTCCCAAAGTGCTGGGATTACAGGCTTGAGCCACCGCGCCCGGCCAGAGCTTTCATTCTAACAGAGAGTAGACACATCCAGGAGTTTCCCATGCAACAGTACAGCATCACTTCATGTCATGGGAGGGCTGGCAAGGCAATATACACGGGGTAAGATAGAGAATAACCTTGGATAAATAAATTGCTTAAGCTCGCTCTGCCTCTATGTCTTCATCTCTTAAGTGCAGCTTATATTCCTGCCCTGCCTACCAAGCAGGATCAGTATGTAGATTCAAATGAGAGGATATGCTGGAAAGAGTTTTGTGAAGTATAAGTCACTTATAGAAGCAAGAATGAAAATGGATTCTTGGCTTGGCGCAGTGGCTCACACTTGTAATCCCAACATTTTGGAAGGCTGAGGCAGTCTGATGGCTTGAGCCCGAGAGTTCGAGACCAGGCTGGGCAATGTGGAGAACCCTCGTCTCCACAAAAAGGCGGAAAAATTAGGCAGGCGTGGTGGCACATGCCTGTAGCCCAGCTACTTGGGAGGCTGAACCCGGGGGGTTCAAGGTTGCAATGAGCCGTGATTGAATCACTGCACTCTAGTCTGGGTGACAGAGTGAGACCTTGTCTCAAAGAAAAAGAAAGAAAGAAAATGGATTCTTATGAGAGTCCCTACTGTTAATGGATTCTTAGGAGATTAAATTTAAGGGGTACAAGCACAGTTTCGTTACATGGATATATTGCTTAGTAGCGAAGTCTGGGCTTTTAATGCATCCATCATGCAAATAACATACATTGTACTCATTCAGTAATTTCTCGTCACCCAACCACCTCTCACTCTCCCCCTCCCAAGTCTCCAACTTCTATCAGTCCACACTCTATGTCCATGTGTACACATTATTTAACTCTCACTTAAACGTGAGAACATGTGGTATTTGACTTTCTGAGTTGTTTCACTGAAGCAACCGCCTCTAGTTCCATCCATGTTGCTGCAAAGGACATGATTTCATTTTTCATGGCTGTACAGTATTCCATTGTGCACACATACCACATTTTCTTTATCCACTCATCCATTGATATACATTTAGGTCGATTTCATATCTTTGTGCTATTGTGAATAGTGTTGCAATAAACATATGAGTGCGTGTATCTTTTTAATATAATGATTTTAGAAAATGGATTCCTAGTAAGATCTTTAAGGCCTTTGCCCTAGTGTTCCCTCACAGTCAACTCATCTAGTTTTTCCTGAGCCACTCCACACAGCAAGACAGAGTTAATTTTCTCTCTTTCTTGGATCCCACTTCTTAGAATCATACGGAAAGATGAAAGGGAAAAAGGGAAGGGACGGGACGGGACGGGACGGGACGGGACGGGAAGGGAAGGGAAGGGAAGGGAAGGGAAGGGAAGGGAAGGGAAGGGAAGGGAAGGGAAGGGAAGGGAAGGGAAGGGAAGGGAAGGGAGGGAAGGGAAGGGAAGGGAAGGGAAGGGAAGGGAAGGGAAGGGAAGGGGGAAGGGAAGGGAAGGGAAGGGAAGGAAGGGAAGGGAAGGGAAGGGAAGGGAAGGGAAGGGAAGGGAAGGGAAGGGAAGGGAAGGGAAGGGAGAAGGGAAGGGAAGGGAAGGGAAGGGAAGGGAAGGGAAGGGAAGGGAAGGGAAGGGAAGGGAAGGGAGGGAAGGGAAGGGAAGGAAGGGAAGGGAAGGGAAGGGAAGGGAAGGGAAGGGAAGGGAAGGGAAGGGAAGGAGGGAAAGGAAAGGAAAGGAAAGGAGAAAAAGGAAAGGAAAGGAAAGGAGAAAGGAAAGGAGAAGGGAAAGGAGAAGGGAAAGGAGAGGAAAGGAGAGGAAAGGAGAGGGAAATCTCTGTAAGGATTAGGCGCTTTCAGCCCTGTTGCATCAGTGGTTCTCAGTGGAGCACTTCGGCAGTTTGGGAGGGTGTCTGGTTATCACAGTGACTGGGGACGCTACTAGCATCAGGGAACAGGAGCCACAGATGAGAGGCATCTGCAACACAGAGGAGAGTCTCCCATCATGAAGAATTGTGGTGCACGTTGCTTGGCTTTCAGAATGTCATGTAGGTAGAACACCTGTTTATAAATCTGAGCCTAGAATCAAACTGCTTTACCTAAAGCAGAGAATGTTTTTCTCCATCACTTTAAGATGCAAAGTTTCCCAACCAGGGTATCAATCTAGGGAAGACTGTATTTTGTTTGAAACCTTTCAAACACAGTGCACCATCTGAAAAACCCTAGCATGTTACACCAGTGGCAGTCAGTTATCAGTACAACATTTGTAGCTCTGACATTCACAGTGATTCTCTCACTACATGTATTTACATAGACATACCTAATCCTATCTCAAATGTCAAAAATGGCACATAATTTTTAGTGGAACACTTTCTTGCCATTCTCAAATCCAAATGTATTCATTATAAGTCACTATGAGTGTCTGCATCCTCCATTGTCTTAATGTGGCTGTGCCTGAGCATTTAGAACTTGAAATACAATCTTTTAAGCGACTTTCCCCCTTTTTTCTCTACAGTTAAGGCATCATGCTAAGTTTAAGTGATATGTGTAGGTACTACTATACTGACCATCAGTTTCACTTTTCATAGTAAAGATAGTGTTACAAAATATTTGTCATTGAAAGTGCTGTTTGGGGTGACAGGAGAGAGAAGGACTGCGGTAGTTTGTTTAACTGGAGAATGTCAAGCAAAAGCTCTCAGAAGCCCCTGGTGATCTGTTCCCACGGCAGATTGAGAACTGTCATTGAAATTATTTACCCCACGCCTCTCTGGCCTTGCTGCTTCCTTGTAAGGTCTGTCTGAGAAGCAACTAACTCTGTCTGGTCCGAATTTAGCAGAGCCTGGGCCCCTAAAGCAAAGATCAGGGAAGATGTCCTAACAGCTGCTGATAAAAATTCATATTCTATCCAAAAGCCCGTATTAATCCGTGATCCTCCTAGGCTGTGACTGGGGGCAGGGACAGCCCCTAAATTACAAAGAATAAACAGTATTCTCCGGATGGTTTCTCCTGGGGACAACACACAGGGCTGTTGCAGCCAGTGACCTGAGCCCAGTTTCTGGGGTTAAATTTAAGTCCCCCAGGAACCCCTTCCCCCCATCTGGATCCCTCCGACGATCTATTCCTCACCCCTGGAGTCCTGGTTAGCAAGAGGACGCTGTATTTATAGAGCATCTTTCTGAGAAGCGCTCTAAGCTCTTTTCGGAGATGAGCTCATTGCGCAGGGGTTAGAGGGGAGGAGGAGCAGTAGGGCCGTGTGTGCTCTCCCTTTAAGGCAGAGGAATGAGCCCCGCATGGAGGCTGGGGGACTTGAGTTCCCTGAGCCTGTGTCTGCAGTGTGACCTCCACCGAGTCACATAAACCTCTCCCCGTCCTGGCTGGTGCTCAATGCCTGGCCCCTGCACCCTGGATGCTGAGCAGCAGGGAGAAGCCCGAGTTTCATGTGTATTTCTGTGTTTCTCATGTCCAGGGCAACCCGGGGGCGAGCTGGCTGCCGCTCTCTACAGAGCTCTTTTAAGGACAGGGCAGGACCTCGAACTGAAATATTTTTGTGTATAATTGTGATGAAATATGCATAACATAAAATTTGCACTTTTAATCATGTTTAACTCTGCAGTTTAGTGGTGTTGCCTATATTCACAATGTTGTGTAACCGTCACCACCATCCCTCTCCAGGACTTTTTCATTTTCCCCAACTGAAACCCTACCCCATTAAATACTAACTCCCTGACCCCCAACCCCCGGCAACCACCATTCCACTACCCGTCTCTATGAATGTGCGTATTCCAGGTGCTTCATATGGATGGAATGATGCGGTATCTGTCCTTTCATGTCTGGCTCATTGCATTTAGCACCATGTCATCAAGGTTCTTGCCTGCTGTGGCAGCAGACTGAATTCTTAGGTCCCTCTAACCTAAGGTGAAGAGGTGAAGCCAGCTGGACTTCCTGGGTCGAGTGGGGACTTGGAGAACTTTTCTGTAGCTAGCTAGAGGTTTGTAAAATGCACCAATCAGTGCTCTGTTAAAACGCACCAATCAGGCCGGGCGCCGTGGCTCACGCCTGTAATCCCTGCACTTTGGGAGGCTGAGGCAGGCGAATCACAAGGTCAGGAGATCGAGACCATCCTGGCTAACGCGGTGAAACCCCGTCTCTACTAAAAATACAAAAAATTATCTGGGCGAGTTGGCGGGCGCCTGTGGTCCCAGCTACTTGGGTGGCTGAGGCAGGAGAATCGCTTTAACCCAGAAGGCAGAGGTTGCAGTGAGCCGAGATTGCACCACTGCACTTCAGCCTGAGACAGAGTGAGACTCTGTCAAAAAACAACAACAAAAACACACACGCGCATCAATCAGAGCTCTGTAGCTAGCTAAAGGTTGTAAAATGGACCAATCAGCACTCTGTAAAATGGACCAATCAACACCCTGTAAGATGGACCAATCAGCACCCTGTAAGATGGACCTATCAGCACTCTGTAAAATGGACCAATCAGCACCCTGTAAGATGGAGCAATCAGCACCCTGTAAGATGGACCAATCAGCACTCTGTAAAATGGACCAATCAGCACTCTGTAAAATGGACCAATCAGTACCCTGTAAGATGGACCTATCAGCACTCTGTAAAATGGACCAATCAGCACCCTGTAAGATGGACCAATCAGCACTCTGTAAAATGGACCAATCAGCACTCTGTAAAATGGACCAATCAGTACCCTGTAAGATGGACCTATCAGCACTCTGTAAGATGGACCAATCAGCACCCTGTAAGATGGAGCAATCAGCACTCTGTAAAATGGACCAATCAGCACTCTGTAAAATGGACCAATCAGTACCCTGTAAGATGGACCTATCAGCACTCTGTAAAATGGACCAATCAGCACCCTGTAAGATGGAGCAATCAGCACTCTGTAAAATGGACCAGTCAGCACTCTGTAAAATGGACCAATCAGCACTCTGTAAAATGGACCAATCAGCACCCTGTAAGATGGAGCAATCAGCACTCTGTAAAATGGACCAATCAGCACTCTGTAAAATGGACCAATCAGTACCCTGTAAGATGGACCTATCAGCACTCTGTAAAATGGACCAGTCAGCACTCTGTAAAATGGACCAGTCAGCACTCTGTAAAATGGACCAATCAGCACCCTGTAAGATGGAGCAATCAGCACTCTGTAAAATGGACCAGTCAGCACTCTGTAAAATGGACCAATCAGCACTCTGTAAAATGGACCAATCAGCACCCTGTAAGATGGACCTATCAGCATTCTGTAAGATGGACCAATCAGCACCCTGTAAGATGGAGCAATCAGCACTCTGTAAAATGGACCAATCAGCACTCTGTAAAATGGACCAATCAGTACCCTGTAAGATGGACCTATCAGCACTCTGTAAAATGGACCAATCAGCACCCTGTAAGATGGAGCAATCAGCACTCTGTAAAATGGACCAGTCAGCACTCTGTAAAATGGACCAATCAGCACTCTGTAAAATGGACCAATCAGTACCCTCTAAGATGGACCTATCAGCACTCTGTAAAATGGACCAATCAGCACCCTGTAAGATGGAGCAATCAGCACTCTGTAAAATGGACCAGTCAGCACTCTGTAAAATGGACCAATCAGCACTCTGTAAAATGGACCAATCAGCACCCTGTAAGATGGAGCAATCAGCACTCTGTAAAATGGACCAGTCAGCACTCTGTAAAATGGACCAATCAGCACTCTGTCAAATGGACCAATCAGCACCCTGTAAGATGGACCTATCAGCACTCTGTAAAATGGACCAATCAGCACCCTGTAAGATGGACCTATCAGCACTCTGTAAAATGGACCAGTCAGCACTCTGTAAAATGGACCAGTCAGCACTCTGTAAAATGGACCAATCAGCACCCTGTAAGATGGAGCAATCAGCACTCTGTAAAATGGACCAGTCAGCACTCTGTAAAATGGACCAATCAGCACTCTGTAAAATGGACCAATCAGCACCCTGTAAGATGGACCTATCAGCATTCTGTAAGATGGACCAATCAGCACCCTGTAAGATGGAGCAATCAGCACTCTGTAAAATGGACCAGTCAGCACTCTGTAAAATGGACCAATCAGCACTCTGTAAAATGGACCAATCAGCACCCTGTAAGATGGAGCAATCAGCACTCTGTAAAATGGACCAGTCAGCACTCTGTAAAATGGACCAATCAGCACCCTGTAAGATGGAGCAATCAGCACTCTGTAAAATGGACCAATCAGCACTCTGTAAAATGGACCAATCAGCACCCTGTAAGATGGACCAGTCAGCACTCTGTAAAATGGACCAGTCAGCACTCTGTAAAATGGACCGAACAGCAGGACATGGGTAGGGACAAATAAGGGAATAAAAGCTGGCCACCCCAGCCAGCAGTAGCAACCAGCTCAGGTCCCCTTCTACTTTGTGGAAGCTTTGTTCTTTCACTCTTCACAATAAATCTTGCTGCTGCTCTCTTTGGGTCTGTGCCATCTTTAAGAGCTGTAACACTCACTGCAAAGGTCCCAGACTCCATTCTTGAAGTCAGCGAGACCACGAACCCACTGGAAGGAACCAACTCTGGACACACAACCAGACCCCAGACCTGAGACGTGCCACGGTTTCTCATGCACACACACACTGGGGAGAGAAATGTAGACTTAGCTTGACCGCCTACTTTGAATTCCATAAAGTCTGCTTTCAGGATCCTTGACTGTGACTCTTTTCATACTCCTCACGTAGGGCTGCAGATCTAGCAAATAGAAACACAATACCTGAATTACGGAATTTCAGATAAACAATGAAAAATGTTTTAGTACAAGTATGCCTTCATGGAATATTTTGTACTTAAATTCATTCTTTATCTGAAATTCAAATTTCCCTGAGTGTCCTGTGTTTCACCTGAGAGACCTCTCCCCACGCCCCGCTGCACCGTTCGGAAACCTCTTCCTTCCTGCTCTTCCTTCCCCATATCGGTTATTTATCCTTACAAATTTAAGCAGTGTCAATGTAAGTGAAAAGAATAGGAAATAGATACAGAGAAGATGTGGTTTCAATCTCAGCTCCATACCCTCCTGGCAGAAAATCAGTTGGTCTCTCCAAGTTTCATTAACTTATGTGGAATGAAGATGATAGGAATGAAGATGATGGTACCAACTGCACAGTGTAGATTTAAGGGTCAAATGATGGATGTGAATATTCTTGACATGCATTAGTAATTTCTTTGCCTCTAGCCATGGACTGACAGATTCTGCTTACCCTCACCTCACCTGCATCTGTAGGAATTATCTGCTTAAGTGATTGGAGAGAGAACATGAGGACAAAGGGCAAACACGGACGTTTTGAGAGCTCCAGAAATCACACTTGCTCTGAGCAGGTCATGCTCCTTCTGCGCGCATCGTCCATGGCTGCAGGGAGACAGCTCCCTTCCCCGGTGCGCCCTCATTCTCCCACCCTTACAGTAGCTGTGAGTAATTGGAAAGGAAGCTGCTGGGGAAAGCCCTATGCAGTTGATGACACGCTAGCAAATGGTTGCCTGTCACTGGCTGGCCCACGAGATAAGCATCAGGCCAAAGGCGCACACAATTCCTGTCACGTTTAGTACCCTGCTGCAGTTCATCGTAAACAGTTCCCTTTCAGCCAACAGTTCTAGGAATCAACAGAACATTGAATCCTTGAGCTGGAAAGAACGGACAGGGGCCAGCAAGCCTGCATCTCCCCTGGAGGCTGAGCCTACCCCAAATAGCCGCTCAGTTCTTAGCAGTTCTCAGGACGCTGCTCACAGCTGCCTGGGGGCACCTGTTCTGGAAGTTTCGCCAGTTGAGGGAGTTCACCCACAGCCAGCCTCTTTTCCCTTTCCGTTCAGTCCACCCCAGTTCATTTTCTGACTCTGTGCCACTGTGTGCTCAGCGCTGTTAGCTGCCGGGGGAGGACACCAAGGAGAATAGTGCCCGGTCCCTGCACCCAAGGCAAGGCCGGAGAGCTGGGGCATGAGGGTACAGTCCCTAGAGACAGACCACCTGCGTCCATGTCCTGGCTTCCTACCTGTGTGATCTTGGGAAAGTCATTTACCCTGAGTTAGTGAGGCTCAGTTTTTGAGACTCAGTTTCCCTACCTGTAAAATAAATGTGATCCTTAGTACCTCCCTCATAGAGTTGTTCTATGAATTAAACCAGGAAATGCAGCCATTCATCAGCATCCATGAGGGACTGGTTCCAGGACCTCCCTTGGATACCAAAATCCACAGATGCTCAAGTCCCTGATACTAAAAGGTGTAGTATTTGCATATAACCTATGCACATCCCCCATATACTTTAAAACATCTCTAGATTACTTGTAATACCTAATACAATGGAAATGTTACATAAGTAGTTGTCATACTGTATCACTTAAGGAGTAAAGACAAGAAAAACTGTTCCGTGTTTTCAGTACAGATGGCAATTTTTTGGAATATTTTTGATCTGTGGTTGCTTGAATTCATAGATGCAGAACCCACAATACTGAGGTCTGGGTATATACCTCAAGTGCTTAGAACAGTGCCTGGCATGTAGTAAATATTCAATCCATGTCAGCTATTGCCACAGTCCTTTTGGGGATTCAGACATGTTCATACCAGTCATTACTAATACAAGCAGCAGAATATGTTTTATTAGGTTGGTGCAAAAGTAATTATGGCTTTTGCCATTGAAAGCAATGACAAGAGCTGCAATTACTTTTTTTTTTTTTTTTTCCGAGGCGGAGTCTCCCTCTTTCGCCCAGGCTGGAGTGCAGTGGCCGGATCTCAGCTCACTGCAAGCTCCGCCTCCCGGGTTCACGCCATTCTCCTGCCTCAGCCTCCCTAGTAGCTGGGACTACAGGTGCCCGCCACCACGCCTGGCTAATTTTTTGTGTTTTTAGTAGAGACAGGGTTTCACCATATTAGCCAGGATGGTCTCAATCTCCTGATCTCGTGATCCACCCGCCTCCGCCTCCCAAAGTGCTCGGATTACAGGCATGAGCCACCACACCTGGCCATCATTATTACTAATATAAGCAGCGGAATATTTTATTAGGTTGGTGCAAAAGTAATTATGGTTTTTTGCCACTGAAAGCAGACAAGAGCCGCAATTTCTTTTGCACCATCCTAAATATTTATGTATTCTACACTATAGCATGCTTTTTATACTTTATCTCATTCAAGAAAATATAAGAATGAGAGATAATAAAGACAAACATTTGTGACCAGAAATTAAATGCATAGAACTGAGAGTAGCCTTAGAATCAATCTAATACAGATCCATCATTTTACAGAGAAAAATGAGATTGAAGTAACTTGCCCACATCACATACGCTGAGGGTGGGAATACAGGGTGGGGTGCTCTCTGTCATCCAGGGCCTGAGGAGATACTAAAATAACCCAGGGCAGAAAGCCAGCAAAGCACCCAAGTCAAAGGCCCTGCTCTGCTAATTCCCACTCACAGTGGAGACATGTCATGGTATTGAGAAAAAAGGTTTGAGCTTTGTTCGAGACCCACAGTCTAACCTTGGCGTTGGCAACTTACTAACCATATGACTTCGGGCAATTTGCCTGGGTCTCAATTTTGACATTTGTCTGTTCAGATTTACTAAGATCTTATTTATAATAGAAAACACACATTTCAGAAAACAAAGTCTGCATTCAAGTGCTCCTTTGATTTTATAAGACGGAAAAGTACATTTTCGGGCAACTTGAAAAGAACTGGGGAAGATAAAATGCTTAGGGAGACCACGTGGGGACCTCTCATCCGGGCACATAATAAGTGCCGAATAAACATGACAAATAAATCAAAGGTAAGGATGTAGTTGGTGTTTTGGTGATTCTTTCTCTGGAAGCAGAAACCTAGAAGATTTGTCAGTCTATTCATTCATTCAGTTATCTCATAAAACATGCATTGGGTCTTCACACGAGTCTAGCTCTGAGCTGTGCAGTGGAGGGAGGAGAAAGCTGAGTCCAGACCCTCAGGAGGTTTACAGTACCTGGATGGAGGCAAGCCTGCAACATGAAAAGTCCATCGTTGGAAGGGACGTTGAGCAACGCCGAAGGTCCAGCGCAGTGTGTGATCACTGCTGAGTGCACAGTGCAGGAGGGAAACCTCAGGCTGGGTTTGAGAAACTGGAATAGGTCTCATGGGGAGTCTGGAATCAGATCCTGACAAGCGGGCTTGGATGGGAGGCAGCTAGAGGATCTGAGAAGTCATTCTGGCTGTGGGAAATAACGTAAGTACAGCTTGGGAGTCAGAGTCCTGGCTGGTGTTCTGATTCTCATTTCCTAACCCTGTGACTTTGCACGGGTTAGTTAACCTAAGTCCTCATTTTCTCGCCTACAAAAATAATTACAGGTGGCTCACACCTGTCATCCCAGCACGTTGGGAGGCCAAGGCAGGTGGATTGTTTTGAACCCAGGAGTTTGAGATCAGCCTGGGCAACATGGTGCAACCCTTCTCTATGAAAAATACAGAAAATTAGCTGGGCATGGTGGTGTGCACCTGTAGTCCCAACTACTTGGGAGACTGAGGTAGGAGGATCACTTGTGCCCAGGAGTTTAAGGCTGCAGTGAGCCATGATCACGCCACTGCATTCCAGCCTGGGTGACAGAGCAAGACCCTGTCTCAAAAAAAAAAAAAAAAAAAAACTTGTCTTGGTCAGCTCAGGCTGCTGTAACAATAACAAATATCATACACCGGGTGGCTTTAACAATGGAAATCTGTTTCTTAAAGTCGTGGAGGCTGGAAATCTGAGATCAGGATGCCAGCATGGTCAGGTTTTTGGTGAGGGCCACTTCCCAGTGATGTTCTCACGAGCAATCTTGTGTGTCTTCCTCCTTTTATAAAGGAATTAATCCCGTCGTGGAAGTTCTGCCCACAGGATTTCATCTAACCCCAATTACCTACCAAAGGCCCCACCCCCAAACATCATTAGATTGGAGATTAGGATTTCAACATATGAATTTGGGTGGGGAGGGACCACAGATATTCAGTCCAGAGTGATAACAGAATACAGCCTGTTTCCTAGAGTAGTTGGGAGGATTAAATGAGATAATACAGGCTGGGCATGGTGGCTCACGGCTGTCATCTCAGCACTTTGGGAGACCGAGGCAGGTGGATCATTTGAGGTTAGGAGTTTGAGACCAGCCTGGCCAACATAGCGAAACCCCGTTTCTACTTAAAACACAAAAATTAGCCAGGCGTGGTGGTGCGCACCTGTAGTCCCAGCTACTCAGGAGGCTGAGGCAGGAGAATCACTTGAACCTGGGAGGCAGAGGTTGCAGTGAGCTGAGATTGTGCTGCTGTACTCCAGCCTGGGCAACAAAGTGAGACTCTGTCAAAAAAAAAAAAAAGAAAAGAAAAGAAAAGAAAAAAGAAAAGAAAAAAAAGAAAGAAAATGAAAAAAAGAGGTAATACAAACTATTTTTTAAAAAACAAAACAAACAACAGCACAATGCCTGGCACACAGTAAGAACTTCATCAACTTCAGCTGCTACTATTTTGACACCACAGAGACAGAAGTGCCCACGTGGGAAGAGAAGGTGGATCCACGCTATCTTCATTGTTAGATGTTAACGATATCAGAGGAGGAGAAAAGCGATCCCAGCACGGAAGCATGGCTTTCTCTGTTCAGTAGAATCTCTCTGACAGGAGCTCAAGGCAGCTCATAGAGCCATCTAAAAGAATTCACCTGGGACAGCGTCTTCTAGAAAAAGCAGGCATTCAGTAAATATTTTGGGTGGATAGATGGTTTGATGGGCTAGAGAATTACTCCTGAAAGTTCCTTGCTTGCATTATGAACCAAATTATCAAGCCTTTCTTAAACCGGTTATGCTTTTCTGACCATACCATTTTCCAGGTCACAAGAAGCATATTCATGGGTACACCCCTCACATGGAAAAGGATTAATGTTGCTAGAAGGCGCAAGTTGAAATCAAGGCCCTCCGAACTTTTTAAAAAGCGCATCCTTGCCCATCATCAGTTATAAAATAAGCACATTCCTACGAGTATCCCTTCAGAGGTCGATTACAAACCGGAAAGAATGATTGCAATGCCTGTGCCATTATTCAGCTGTCCATTAGCTCTAAAATTGAAAGCTTTTGCTGTGTGAGTCCACAGAGATCACCCGGGTGGTGGTTGGCAACCTGGCTGCATTTAAGAATCACCTGCGGGGCTTTTTAAAAAATACTGATGCTTGGTTTCCACTTGAGTCATTTGTGGATTCCGAATCAGAATCATTTTTCAACCATTCACCTGTGGTGCAGCCTGTTCTATTGTTCTATTTTGCAGCTGCCCAGGTGATGTAATGTGTAGCTTGAGTAGAGAGTAAATAGTCCCAGCCAGCCCTCTCATTTTGCATATGAGAAAAGTGAGGCCCAGAAGGCATAAATAACTTGAGGTCACTTCTAACTACGCAGGAACAATACTGCTTTTCAGATCTCATAGGAACTACATCTGGTACCCACATGTGAGCCTCTGAGGCAGTGTGTTGGCGCTGCCCCCAATATTCCCTATAATTCTATGATAATGAGCTTCATCTTCCTCTTTGAACTCAAGGGAGGGCAGGAACTCTCCTGCCCTTTCACTATTTTCCCCTCTGTGCAGCCTCGAGCTAAATGTTATCGTTAATTTCTTCAAGCCCTCCACAAGGGGAGGAGAGAAAAGAGTTAGTATCAGTCATAATTTTATAAATACAAAAAATTGGAAGAATTCAACATTCCCCATCTTAATAAATAAAGCAAATTCCATCCCACGTGCCAAAGGTTTCAGCTAAGTGTGGTCTGCAATAGACTGATTCAACACTTGAGGCTTTCTTAGGAATCAGTCCAGATTCCTATATGATTTTCACGCTTGATCATCCTCCTTAATTCAGCCAGGATGAACAAATCTCCCAGAAATGGTCAAACTGATGAAGTATACTAAATCAAACAGCCCATGTTAACCAGACACTAACAAAGAGACTTTCTTCTCTGTTCTTTCACTCAGACCTCACTACATTGAATAAACTGGTCTTCTTCATTGGCCTCTTGTAGAGATCCTCCATTATGTTTATTTCTGTTGAAAACTTCACATCAGTAGATGTATGCTCCAAAGAGTATCTCTTACGACTTTTCAAGGGTTCCCAAAGTGTTGTACACGTGATTTCTGAAGCTTCTACTTTTCCATATGAGCCATACCTCTGCCTCTCTTCATTAGCAAGGAAACAGATAATTTACAGCTAGTCCAGGTCTGCAGCGTAACATTCAAGACCTCCTGATGTTGCCTCTCTTTCCTTCTGTCCTGCTGATTCAGGCCCTTACCAAGTTCCAAAGCTTCTTGGAATCTGAACTGTACACTGGGGTAGACTGCTGACGAGCATGCCTGGGAAGAGAGGCGGAAAGTTGGATCAGGGGGAAAGGAAGGTGGTCAGAAAGACCCCTGGCTTCTGCACCTTTACATGGTTTTGTTTCGCAGGGCAGTTGTATCCATGCCTGGACAAAACATTTTCTGAGAAATAATCATCATTGCTGTCCTCTTTCCTGGACCAATTTTGGCAGATGCTGGCTGGAAACAAGTCTCTTCTTCTCTGTACTGGAATGGCATTCGTATTGCTCTTTCCGGAACTTGCATGTTATTTATGCCTCGCCATAAAGGAGGACAAGTCTCAGGCATTGGGCTGCCTCCATTCATTCAGCCCATTCATGGGTAAACATTCATTAAGTATCTCCTGTGCTCAGACCAGTGTTAGAGTTATGAAGGGGGATATGGCTGCTACAGAAAGAGAGTGCACCCTTGTCCTCTGCTGCCGGTCCGTTTCACCAGGAAGATGACATAAAGGGGGAGAAAAAGAGGACCATTACTAGAAGTCAACTGAGCACAGATTAACAGTAGCTTATGTATTAGCTGTCTTCATAAAAACTGCATCCAAAGATAATTTTGGTACATAAAAATTGTATTAGAAGTATACTAAATAAACTCTTTTAAAGGTTATGAGTCAGGTCACTTAACCAATACTAGAGAATAGTCATATCAGGTCCTTTCTGGCTTTAAAATTCCATAATTCTTTGAGATCAGCCAGATCGTGTTCTAAGTTTAAAGAGATTTAAAAGAGAAAAAAGTGAGTACTAAGAAAAAGGCAGAGATATAACAATATCAAAATCTGCAAAATAATTAAGGATAATTAGGATAAATGCAGACTTTATACAGCAGATCTCAATATATTAAAACTTAAGCTCCCCTCTCAAAACTTTTAAAAGTTTTAGAAAAATTAAAAATAAGTAGGAAAATCATTTGAGCCCAGTAGTTTGAGACCAGTCTGGGCAAGAGAGATCCCATCTCAAAATAATAATGATAATAAATTAATTAAAAGGGCTTTAGCAACCATAGGTTCAAGGTGTGGGGATTGCCCTACAGAGTAAAAATATCATGGCTTTTCTTGGCCACGATTAGGGTTTCTTTGACAGTACAGCTTTTAAAAGTTAGTAGGCTTCCATCAATTTGTTTCTGGTCAGTTCCATGGCTTATTAAGCATAGGTCAAAGACTTTGTCTGGATACATGTTCTTTGAGTCTCCTGGTCATTGGCCTTTGTGCTCTGCCCGTCTCCCTGGAGCTAGTTTAAAGACCTCTGCCCGGAGACAATCCAGAATTTTCTCAGGCAGGGAGTCCCCACCACCAAGCTGATCTTGACAAAGCCTGTCCAGTGTGTCAGTGGAGAAGCTTAAAGGAAGGTATTTAAGAGAGACCTGGCCAGTAGGGATTTTCTGGGCCTCAATATCTCCTGCAGATAAGATTCCTGCTTTCTCTGCTTTAAGACAGGCCTAAGTTTGTTTCTTTCTTATAGGACTCTACCAATGGCCACCAAAATAATAGCCGGTGCACATTAATATCCAAGATGTTAAACCATTTCCCCTAGTGCTCTCGATGGGCACTTACCATCCCCAAGTTCAACGGAAAATAGTGGGATCCATTAATTTAAAACCACATAACACGGTCGCCAGCTTCCCAGCCTGGAACAGCAGGCTTCTCGATCCCTGCTGCCTGCAGAGACACCTCCTCGACTCATCCCAGTCCTCATTTTAGGGTATGGTGCATGTAGCGCCTCTACTTCCTCATCCCAAATTTTATTAACATGCCTTCTCCAAATCAATTTTCCATGTCACACAACGAGGGTGGACTCCAAGCATGGCCTCCAGCTTGGCCTGCACACCATCCCTAGTCTTTGCTTTTCACATGGGCTGGCGTCATCCTCAGGCTGGAAGAAAAATGATTGAAGCATTTCCTGATGTCACGTACAGAAAAAATAACACTTATGTTTCTCATGCTTTCCTTTGGGAGCAAAAATTAATTTTGACCAGTGAGGAATCAGGAGAGGGTGCCGGTGGGCTTCGGGAAAATTCATGCCCCCAAAGGAAAGCCCACTAGCCCACTCCTGAACCAATTACTAGCAAAGGGAATGGGATCACCATGGCCGTTTCAAAGTGTGGTTTCGGGTCCCTGGAGCCCCTGAGATCCTTTAAGGGGGTCCATGAGGCCAAAATCATTTTCATAATATTATCCCCTTTTTCTTCCTCATTCTCTCACGACGAAGTTTTAGAGACTACATGACGTGTGAGATCACAACAGATGGAATGTAGAAGCAGATATGAGAATCCAGCTGTCTTCTATT
The DNA here is from genome assembly GCF_007565055.1 of Rhinopithecus roxellana. NCBI lineage: Eukaryota > Metazoa > Chordata > Mammalia > Primates > Cercopithecidae > Rhinopithecus > Rhinopithecus roxellana. Next base: position 4,856,963 of record NC_044558.1, read on the forward strand.
AAGCCAGGAAGTAAAAAAATTTGCAAAAATGCATAACAATACTGCTCTACTTCTTACATTGTTTCAAAAATACAGTTATTTTCATTAAAATATGTTAATCACATTAACATGGACTTATGTGTGGTTATCTTTTTTTATTGAGACAGGGTCTCACTCCTATCACCAGGCTATAGTCCAATGACTGAATCTCTGTTCACTGCGGCCTTGGCTTTACGGGCTCAGGTGACCCTCCCACTTCAGCCTCCCACCTCAGCCTTCCCAAGTGGGAGGATCTATAGACATGAGCCACCACGTCCAGCTAATTTTTTGTATTTTTAGTACAGACGGGGTTTTGCTATGTTGCCCAGGCTGGTCTCAAACTCCTGGGCTCAAGCGATCCATATGGATGCTTCAGCCTCCCATATGTTGTTATCTTTACATTAATAGTTTTTACATTTCTCAATTTTAGCATCAAATACAGTAAACATCAATAGATATAGCCCACATAAGCAAACCTTCTTCAGGTTTCTCAATAATTTTTAAGATTGTAAAGGGATGAGACCAAAACTTCTGATAAGCACCTGCTGATATTAATCGGTGTCCGCCCGTCAAAGTGGAGGTCAGCATCTCCTGAAGCTCTAGGGCTATGAAGAGGAGAGGTGCACATCTGAACAGATCAGGGTTCTGCTACAATGAAATAAAGAGGAAGTAATTACTGAAAAAGTAACCGGCCAAGCACGAGGACTCATGCCTGTAATCCCAACAATTTGGGAGGCCGAGGTGGGTGGATCACGAGGTCAGGAGTTGGAGACCAGCCCGAAACCCCATCTCTACTAAAAATACAAAAATTAGCAGGGCGTGGTGGTGCACACCTGTAGTCCCAGCTACACAGGAGGCTGAGGCAGGAGAATCGCTTGAACCTGGGAGGCAGAGGTTGCAGTGAACCGAGATCGCGCCACTGCACTCCAGCCTGGGCGACAGAGCAAGACTCCTTCTCAAAAAAAAAAAAAGTAACCAACAGTGTACACTACACTACACAATATTTTTTAAGTAAACTGAGAAATAAAGTGACTTACCTAATGTCACACACAAGTTCTGATATACTCAGAACTTAAAATCAGGATTTCTGACTACTAGTCAAAATTAGTTGAACTTCTGACTGTTATACATTCTGCTAAGCCACATTGCTTTCTTGCAAAAGGGCTGAAAGAGATTCTGAAATCCTGGCGAGTGTGGAGTAAGTTGGGCATGCTTATAAAATGCTAGTCAGAGTATAAATGTCCTTCCAGAAAGCAATTTGGCAATATGCATCAGGAGCTTTGAAAATGTTCATGGCCTTTAACCCAGTAATCCCACTTCTAGGAATCTACACAAAGAAAATAATCAGAAATGTGAATGAAATCCATGTATAAGGATGTTCATCAAAATGATGTCCTTAATAATGAAAAATTGGAAATAACTTGAATGTCCAATAACTTGGGAATAGTTCAAAAAATTCTGAGAAAGTTCCTGATTGTTTATAGTGGTTTTCTCATGAGGTAGAAATATAGGGAATACTCATATGCTAAACATTAAAGTTTTACAACAAGGATGTGTTACTATGGTGATCAGAAAAATGGTAAACATTAAAAAATAATAATTTTTTTTTTTTTTTTTTTTTTTTTTTTTTTTTTGAGACGGAGTCTTGCTCTGTCGCCGGGTCTGGAGTGCAGTGGCCGGATCTCAGCTCACTGCAAGCTCCGCCTCCCGGGTTTACGCCATTCTCCTGCCTCAGCCTCCGGAGTAGCTGGGACTACAGGCGCCCGCCACCTCGCCCGGCTAGTTTTTTGCATTTAGTAGAGACGGGGTTTCACCGTGTTAGCCAGGATGGTCTCGATCTCCTGACCTCGTGATCCGCCCGTCTCGGCCTCCCAAAGTGCTGGGATTACAGGCTTGAAAAAATAATTATTACTTTGAAAAACTTTAATGGCCTCGGAACATGCAATATACTGTTGAGTAAAAAAGCATGATACAATCATAAATATATAATGTAATATCATTTATATATGTGTGGGAAAATTTCAGGAAGGAAATACTCTACAATGTTAACCTTTGTCATTATCTTTAGGTATAAGATTATAGATGATTTGCTCTCTATTTTTTCCTGAAATTTCTAGGGCTTTACAATGAGCATTTTCTTCCTCTGTAATCACAGGAGGAATGAAGGTTATTATATAAATAGGTTCGTACAGAAAAAGGAAATGAAAATGCAGCAAAGTCAAACATCCTTGCTAACCAGGCAGGGGAGAAGGAGCAGCTAAGACCCACCTATGGCAGGCACTGTTGGTTGCCTTGCTGATGGAACTCAGTTTTGCTTGGACCAGCAACGTGTCCAACTCCAGGCAAAAGTCACTTACTCAGCCTCTCTGTAGCCAGAGATGAACCTGTGACATACTTCTGACCAATGAGAAGAATGCTACCCAGGGCTGTGGGAAGCAACTTGTGTCCTCTCTTTTATTCCTGACTTGAAAAATGAATATGATGCCTGGAGCTAGAGCAGTCATCTTTCAACCACGGGGTAAAGAATCACAGTGATGTCAGCCCCGACATTATTGAGCCACTAAACCATCACCAACAAATACCAATCATGAATTTATTATTATGTGAGAAAAATAGCCCTCTCTGTGTTTGAGCCATTGTGGTTGGGTTTCCTGATCATTGCAGCCAAATGCATTCCTGATACACCACCACGCACCAATGTTAAGAGGACTGAGACCATAGATAGGAAAGTGTTTTGTAAACTGTAAAATACTCTCACACCCAGAGGTAATGACAACCATTAAAAACTAGTGCAAAACAGGCTGGGCGCAGTGGCTCACGCCTGTAATCCCAGCATTTTGGGAGGCCAAGGTGGGTGGATCACCTGAAAGTCAGGAGTTCGAGACCAGCCTGGCCAACACAGTGAAACCCCATCTCTACTTAAAATATAAAACATTAGCTGGGCATGGTGGCAGGCACCTGTAATCCCAGCTACTCAGGAGGCTGAGGCAGGAGAAGCACTTGAGCCCAGGAGGCGGATGTAGCAGTGAGCCAAGATTGTGCCATTGCATTCCAGCCTGAGCGACAAAAGTGAAACTTCATCTCAAAAACAAAAACAAAAACAAAAACTAGTGCAAAACAAACCAAAAAACTGTCTGAAGACAGTTGTTGGACATCTTGTGGGTCAAACATCTGAGTGACTGGATAAAGTACCTTCACTTTATTTATTTATGTTTTTGAGATGGAGTCTTGTTCTGTCGCCCAGGCTGGAATGCAGTGGCACGATCTATACTCACTGCAAGCTCTGCCTTCTGGATTCACACCATTCTCCTGCCTGAGCCTCCCAAGTAGCTGGGACTACAGGTGCCCACCACCACGCCCGGCTCATTTTTTGTAGTTTTAGTAGATCCAGGGTTTCACCATGTTAGCCAGGATGGTCTCGATCTCCTGACCTAATGATCTGCCTGCCTTGGCTTCCCAAAGTGCTGGGATTATAGGCGTGAGGAACCGCGCCCGGCCAACTTACCTTCACTTTCTAGCCGTTTTGTATAGACATGCGTAGTCAATGTGTACTTCCCTAAATTAAATCTAAATGTCTTATTAACCACATGACTATGGGCAACACACTTCTCTTTGGGCCTCAGTTTCTCCATCTGAGAATGGGACTAAGCTCCCATTGGACCTTAATATTCAGTTTTTGTTCTGGCTCCCAAATCCCTTGTACTGGCAGCCTAGAACCAAGCAGAGCAACTGGGTCAAGGGAGGTGGCTGCACTCCACAGGAACAATAAGCACATGTTCTGGATCTTCCAGGACAGTCCCAATCTTAAATACTCTGTTCCACTGTCCCAACACGTGTGTCCATACAGTTCAATGCATCTTGATTTTTGTGTTTCGAGTGTTATCACCAGAAATACAGGACATCTCTACAGCAACATATTATATTGTACATAGCTAAAATATTGTGTACCTATTGGTCTATTCAAAATGCTCTTATTAAAAACCAAAAGCCCTCACCAGCTTTAAATTCTTTTTAGTATCTTGAAATAAGCTGACACTAAATATAAATTTTCTAAATACTAATGAAGAACTACCAGGAAATGAACCTAGAACATGCCTTAAAGTCAAGCTTATAGAGCTCAGGCTTTCAGTTCTACCAGAGCTCATTTGCTTTTAGGCCTTGGGGCTCCTGGTCTTGTCCTGTTCCACATTCCGTCTAAGACCATCACACTAGAGCCTCAAGAGCTGGAACAATTCTGCTGCCACCTTTCTGAGTCCCAAAGTCCCAGCATGTGGGTGTCTCCGTGGGAACAATGTCATCATACAGCCCATCTCCTGCCATCTACCAAATGTAGAGGAGTGTTTGGGATGGTCTCATTTAAAATACTATACATGCTGGGTGGGACGTTTCCTATCGTCCTCGAATTGTGGCTAATCCAGAGGTACGAGCAAGGAGCTCCAAGAACCTTCACACTTGAAAGAAAGCTGTTAATGAGTTGGGGCTTACACTCCCTGTATTAGTCTGTTTTCATGCTGCTGATAAAGACATACCTGAGACTGGGATACAGGAAAAAGGATTTAATGGAAGCCTCACAATCATGGTGGAAGGCAAGGAGGAGCAAGTCACATCTTACATGGATGGCAGCAGGCAAAAAGAGAGAGCTTGTGCAGAGAAAATCCCCTTTTTTTAAAATCATCAGATCTCATGAGACTTATTCACTATCACAAGAACAGCACGGGAAAGACCTGCCCCCATGATTCAATTATCTCCCACTGGGTCCCTCCCACAACATGTGGGAATTATGGGAGCTACAAGATGAGATTTGGGTGGGTACACAGAACCACCAAACCATATCATTCTGTTCCTGGCCCATCCCAAATCTCATATCTTCACATTTCAAAATCAATCACCCCTTCCCAACAGTCCCCCAAAGTCTTAACTCATTTCAGCGTTAACTCAAAAGTCCACAGTCCAAAGTCTCATCTGAGACAAGGTGAGTACCTTCTGCCCATGAGCCTGTAAAATCAAAAGCAAGTTAGTTACTTCCCAGATACAATGGGGGTACAGGCATTAGGTAAATACAGCTGTTCCAAACGGGAGAAATTGGCCAAAACAAAGGGGCTACAGACCCCATGCAAGTCTGAAATCCAGTAGGGCAGTGAAATCTTAAAACTCCAAAATAATCTCCTTTGACTCCATAGTCTCACATCCAGATCACACTGATGCAAGAGGTGGGCTCCCATGGCCTTGGGCAGCTCTGCCCCTGTGGCTTTGTAGGGTATAGCACCCTTCCTGGCTGCTTTCATGAGCTGGTGGTGTGTTTCTGAAGCTTTTCCAGGAACACAGTGCAAGCTGTCAGTGGATGTACCATTCTGGGATCTGAAATGGTAGCCCTTTTCTCACAGCTCCACTAGGCAGCACCCCAGTGGGGACTCTGCATGGGGACCCCACATTTTCCCTCCACACCGCCCTCGCAGAGGTTCTCCATGAGAGCCACCCCCTACAGCAAATGTCTGCCTGGACATCCAGGTGTTTCCATACATCGTCTGAAATCTAGGCAGAGGTTCCCAAATCTCAATGCTTGACTTCTGTATACTTGCAGGCTTAACACCATGTGGAAGCTGCCAAAGCTTGAGGCTTGCATCCTCCAAAGCCATGGCCCAAGCTCTACGTTGGACCCTTTCAGCTATGGCTGGGATGCAGGGCACCAAGTCCCTAGGCTGCACACAGCACAAAGACCCTGGGCCCAGCCCTTGAAACCGCTTTTTTCTCCTAGGCCTCTGGCATTTCCCAAAGAAACTTTTCTAAGTCTTCAGGTGAAACAACAAGGAAGTAATGGCAGAAAATAAAAATGGCATAAAGAAAGCGACTGTTTCAAAGGGAAAGGTTCTGGTTCCACGAGTCTCAGGGGAGGCAGTGAAGAAAGGGCTCTACTCTTTTCCTCAGTCTGCTAGCCCTGAGGTTTCTGCACCTGCCAAGACCCCTGGACTCTGCTGCCCCTCTTTCCCCGCAGCATCTTGGCTGTCCCCATATATTTTCAGGTGTTCTTTGTTTGGTTCTTAGGACCCTGTGTCCCCATCTCTTGATAAGGCAGGCCCTTCACAGCATCCTGTCCCCTCTCAGACCACACGGACCCTCGAAAAGAAAGCCCTTCACCTCCCATTTCACTGGAGATGGAGGTGGAAGGTTGTCCACAGAGTCCCCAGGCAGTGGAGATTGACACTGCCATGAGCCAATGAGTGCTCCAGCCCTGAAGCAGCTCTCAGGGCTCCAGGGACAGGGCAACCTGAGCATCACTTTTTGGACAGAGGATTGGATCCCAAAGGAGGCTTCTGTGAAGCAGAGTGAAGAGACAAAATGGTGTGCAAATGGGTAGCTCTTCTGCTCCACGTGTCATCAGATGGGATCATTTACTTACTTGCATTTACCTGGTAGCTGAAAGGTCCAAGAAGGCATCACATGTCTGGTACTGTGGCTAGCTTGGATTTCCTCATGGCATGGTGGTCTCAGACCATTTAGTCTCAAATTCCTGACATCAGGTGATCCACCCACCTCGGCCTCCCAAAGTGCTGAGATTACAGGTGTGAGCCACTGCACCTGGCCTGAACCATATCTAATCCGCCACAATAGTGTTACCCCAGTTTTTAAAAAAAGGTTTTATGCCTCGAAATCCAGAAGATAGAGTAACCCATGACACTAGAAACTTTACCAAATCTCAGAAGGCAAAGGAGAGTTAAATAATCCAATAGAAATCCATGCAGATTCTGCAGAGCTTTCTTCAGCCTCATCTCTAAACCCAGAGCAAACAGAAGGTGGGCATGGAGCTGCCCAGGCATGAATAAGATACAAAGAAATAACATGAAAATTATGCAAAAATACTACAGAGGAAAGAAAGAAGGAAGGAGGGGAAAGAAGGGAAGGAAGGAAGGGAAGGAAGGAAGGAAGGAAGGAAGGAAGGAAGGAAGGAAAAAGAAGGGATGGAGGGAATGAGAGAGGAAGAGAAAAAGCAAAGTAAAAGCAAAGAAGGAATCACAGCATATAAAAAACAAAGAACCCCTTCTGGAAGAAAACACAACCCAAGGAAAAGACGAAAATTCTTCACAAGTGTTTTACAATAGGAAATAAATCTTTAAAGGAACATGAATTTGATTAAAAAGAAAACTCAAAGACAAGATGACAAAACAATAGAATAAGAACAAAAGAGAGAAAGACAGAGACAGAGAGGCAGAGAGAGAACCATAGAGGGAGGGGGGAGAGAGCAGGAGAGGAGAATTATAGAGCTAAGGCAAGCAATCAAGAGGCAAAGCAATAAATAAATAAGAAGCAGTCAACAGATACGCTTCATATGGAGGTATTTGCCAGTGGAAAGGCTTTAGCTAGTGTCAGTGGATGCAGAAAACAAAGATAAGAACTAAAAGCAATTAGAGAAAAAAAAATACATCTAAAGGATGGTGAGAGACAACACAACATAAATTATTTCATGTCCCTGAGGTAGAGAAGCCAAGAAATGGACTAGAAACATTAAACGTATATAATACAAGCATTTTCCAGGAAATGCAGAAAGAATCAAATCTGCACATACTGGTTTCATGAAAAACTAACATGGAAGCTTCAACACCAAGATTTATTTAGTTAAAGTACTGAACTTCAAGAATTCCTCAGGCATCTTGAAGATGATATAAAATGTTAAATTAATTACTATAATTCAAGTATTTAAAAAAAAGAACAGTGCCTGGCACTTAGTAAGGCCTTCCTAAAAAACAAACAAAAAACCAAAAACTAGGCACAAAAGCAACCAATGTACAAAGAGCAAAACCAAGCCAACCTCAGACTTCCAAAGCAATATTTAATGTCAGAAAACAATGTAGTGATATTTACAAAGTTTTGAGGAAAAGCAAATGGCACCTAAAATTATAACCATCATGAAGTCATTTAACACAAAGGCAAAAAGTAAAAATAATTTTTAAGTTCTCTCTCTAAAAAGAACTTAGAAAGATAGCACCCAGGAATCATACTTGGGAAGAAAAAAAATCTACTTGATTATAAGATTTTATATATTAAAATATAAATCCAAATAAAAATTCAAGAAAGGAGAAACAGTCAAAAAAGTTCTGGTGGTAAGTACTGAAACTATTAGATACTGAAGGAAGACTAAACAATTGTGGAAATTATGATTACAGAACAAATTTCAACAACATAAACTTTGACAATTTTCTGATAACTTTTGACAGTGTAAAATTAACAATATAATTAACAAAATTAGGGAGCTGTGAGGAAAGAGGACATGTAAGAAATGCTTATTACCTTATTTTTCATGGCACTTACCCAATCCAAACTGTCTAATTTAAATAAGTATCCAAAAATATATAGCCGATTATTCTGATCTCTTAATGGTTTTCATAATATTTTCCTATCTGTTTTCTTTTTCTTTTTTTTTTTTTTTTTGAGACGGAGTCTCGCTCTGTCGCCCAGGCTGGAGTGCAGTGGCCGGATCTCAGCTCACTGCAAGCTCCGCCTCCCGGGTTCACACCATTCTCCTGCCTCAGCCTCCCGAGTAGCTGGGACTACAGGCGGCCGCCACCTCACCCGGCTAGTTTTTTGTATTTTTTTTAGTAGAGATGGGGTTTCACAGGGTTAGCCAGGATGGTCTCGATCTCCTGACCTTGTGATCCGCCCGTCTCGGCCTCCCAAAGTGCTGGGATTACAGGCTTGAGCCACCGCGCCCGGCCTGTTTTCTTAAATGTAGAAGGATTTTATTAAAACAATACCTCTTGTGCAAAGGACACATTTAATAAAAAAGACAAATTTAATTAAAGTTCACCAATTTCTTCAGTTTTATTTCCATTTCTTTTTCTTCTGTTAAATCCAAGTAACATTTAATTAAACAGTTGTTTTTAAAAAAATAGCACAAATAGCATGATCCTATTTTTATAAGAGTATGTCTGTTAACATTTTTACCTATTATTCTATCTATATATAGATATAGGTATATGAAATAATGTTCATTCAAGAGTGAATATTTGTGGGTGGGGCTATAGTTTGAATGTGCTCTCCAGAAAGCATGTGTTGGAAACTTAATCGCCAATGCAACAGTGCTAGGAGGACTCCATTCTCATAAATGGGTTAATGCCAATTATAAAAAAGCTTGAGGTGTGAGTTCAATCTCTCCCTCCCTGCATCCTTCCTGTCTTCCCTTCCTCTTCCTCCCTCCCTTCCTCCTCTCTCTCTGTCTTTCCCTCTTTCCCTCTCTCTTTCTCTCTCCCTCCCCCTGCCCCCATGCTCTCTTGCCTTTCTGCCTTCTACCGTGGAATAACACAGCAAGAAAGCCCTCACCAGATGCAGGCTCCTCAACCTTGGACTTACCAGACTCCAGAATTATAAGAAATAAATACTTGTTCTTTATAAATTAACCAGTCTCAGGTATTCTGTTATAGGAGCACAAAACAGACTAACAAAGGCAGCAAGCTTTTTTTTTTTTTTTTTTTTTTTTGAGATGGAGTCTCACTCTGTCATCCAGGCTGAAGTGCAGTGGTGCAATCTCGGCTCACTGCCACCTCCACCTCCCAGCTCCCAGGTTCAAGGGATTCTCCTGCCTCAGCCTCCTGGGTAGCTGGGACTACAGGCGCCCGCCACCACACCCAGCTAATTTTTTTGTATTTTTAGTAGAGACGGGGTTTCGCCAGATGGCCAGGTTGGTCTAGAACTCCTGGGCTCAAGTGATCCACCTGCCTTGACCTCCCAAAGTGCTGGGATTACAGGCATGAGCCACCACGCCTGGCCCATGTACCTTATAGCCTGACAGGTTTGGCAAAACCAGAGGATTCGACTTAGAAAATAAAAGCCAGTTGGTGTATGCTGCTGTTTGTTGTCTTTGTTCTGTGACACAACTTCAACGTATATATTCACTTAATATGTATTTAGGCTGGGCACAGTGGCTCACACCTATAATCCCACTTATACAATTCTTATACAATTACTTATACAATTCTATAAGTAAGCAACATTAAAGTGTGATTAATGTTATAATAGGGGTAGAATTCAGCACCATGAGAAGGTGTGGCAATGGGTCCTATCCAGACAGGGGAACTGGTGAAGAATCAGTAAGAAATGATGATGTCTAAGCTGACATCTGAAAGATGAACAACCTTGGAAAATACAGAAAAGTAGAAGGGGTAAAAAAAATCCATAATCTTTCTGAACATAAATGATTATTTGATAACATCTTCGTTTATTTTCTTCTGATCTTTCTTTCAGGAGGCTGAGGTGGGAGGACCATCTGAGTCTGGGGAGGGAGGTGGAAGCAGCAGTGAGCCATGATAGCACCATCCTGAGCAACGGTAAAAACTTGTCTCAAAAAAAAAAAGTTACATGGACATTTAAGGAGGAAATCATTTTTAAATTCAAAATGTAGTTCCTAGCTTTCCGTTTCCCTGATTGAAAAGACAGTCATGCATTATCCTATAAAACCTCCTGAAACTGACCCAATGATTAGAAAAATGGAAGTAAATAAATGAAGCAATAATTCTCCAAAAAATTTCTTTCGGTGATCTGATGATTACAGCATTTTTCTTTTGAGTTTCTCAACTAATTATCTTGGAACGTCACTCTATGTCCCTTCCTATCATTGTCTATTCCAGACTTCAAAAGTGTGTCCGTACTCTGTATTTTAATTTTCTCATTCCTCATTCTGTCCTTACCCTACACAATCTGGCCTCCAATCCTACTCCATTAGAACAGCTCGTTGCAAAATCATAAATAAAAAATTATTTGGTCCTTTAGCTGTGCCTCCTGTCTGCAGCATTGGACACGGTTTCTTATGTCCTCTTTCTGGAAATCTTGCTTCCTCTGGCTTCCCTAACACCCTACCCTCCTGTTTTCCTTTCCCCATTCCTTATAATTAAGGACACATTCCGAGCTCTAAAGAGAGCTTGATACTTCTTAGCTCCACCTCCAGGGAATGGAGGCGATATGAGTCAATAGAAAAATGGGCTTCTTCCTTTTAGAGGTATACACCGGGGTCCTGATACTCTCAGCTGGAGCTTTTCAGTAGGAGGAATAAATGAACTTTACATGGAAGCGGCAGTGGGTAAATCTCACCGTGCCCTCTTCTCGGCCACTAAGATCTCTTTTATTCCTTCCCTATCTCCTTAGAAGTCTAGCCCACTGTGATGGGGCTGGAAGGAGGGTAGAGGGAGAAGAGGCGACATTAGCTCTGCTCAAGCCTTTAGGAAAGAAGCCTTCGATCTTTCATTTATTTAAATACATGTATTCATCTCCTCCTTTGGCAATTGGAAAGGTAAAACCCCAAGGGGGAGGAGTAGAAGCTTGGAGGAAAGAGATTGAGAAGAAACTGCCTTCTGTCTGTCTTTAGTCAGCATTTCAAATTAGTTGTGAGACCCTTGGCATTCACACACTACACAGCAGAGCTCACCAGGCTAGAAGTTCTGCTCATGACTCGCCGGTGACATCTACTGTACATCTTCTAGCCTTCAGGAATCCACGGCAACCAACGTTAATCCAGGAATCAGGCACTCAGGTTTCTCAGCCGAAACTCTCTGAGCAACAATTCTTGGTCTCCTTTGTCGGTACCTCTTCCTCCATCCTCTTCTTAAATGTTGCTACTTCCTATCCTGGGTCCTCCTTTGTTAGTCCATGTGCTCTCCCTGGATTATCTCTTTTTAAGATCTCTTTGACTATCACCTCTATGCAAACAACTCATTCTCCCATTTCTCTCCTACCAGGCCTGATCTCTACCCCAGAGCCACACATCTCTTAATGAACTCCAAGTCCAACCAAGCTGAACCCTTCATCCCTTCTTCCAGTCCTTCTCCTTTCTGGTATTTTGCAGCCTCCTGGAGGCACTCGACTCTGAGACCAGGGCTCACACTTCACTCCTCCCTCTCTGCTCCTCCAACCCCAAATACAATCAATCATTTATTCCCATGACTTCTTCTTTCTGAAGATCTTGGATAATCATTTTATTCCAGCCTCAAATGACCCTGCTTTAGTTCAACTTGTTACCATCTTTCATCTAAAATATTTCAGGAATTTTCTAATTGGTCTCCCTGTATATAGTCATGTTCCCCTTTGAATTCATTCACCACACGGCTACCACAGTGATCATCTGAAACATAGGTCTAATCATGTTAATTCCCTGCTCAAAATTTCCAGGGTGTCCTCATAGGCTCAAGGTTACAATCTAAATCCCTTCACATGTCACATAAGTTCATGTGTAATCCAACTCTGTTCACCTTTCCCCCAATTTCCCAATACTCCATGCCTCCTTTTTCTTTCTTTCTTTTTTTTTTTTTTTTTTTTTTTTTTGAGATGGAGTCTTCCTCTGTCACCCAGGCTGGAGTGCAGTGGCATGATCTCGGCTCACTGCAAGCTCCGCCTCCCGGGTTCACGTCATTCTTCTGCCTCAGCCTCCTGAGTAGCTGGGACTACAGGCATGTGCCACCACACCTGGCTAATTTTTGTATTTTTAGTATAGACAGGGTTTCACCATGTTGGCCAGGCTCGTCTCAAACTTCTGACCTCAGGTGATCCACCTGCCTCGGCCTCCCAAAGTGCTGGGATTACAGGCGTGAGCCACTGCGCCCGGCCTCCATGCCTCCTTTTACATTGTGTTTATATTGAAATTGTTACAGATGTACCAAGATGTCACATTCTTTCATGACTCTGTGCCTTTTCACATATGATCTCTCCTTTTTTACTCTCCCCTCTATCATACCTTGCTTGTTTGGGCAACTCTTAGTCCTTCAAACCTCAGCTTGGCTGTTAGTCCCTCTGTGAAGCCCTACTTCACTTCCCCTGACCATTTAGAGGCTCTTCCTGCTGAGCTCCCAGAGCCCTTGAAACACCCGCTCCCTCACAGCACAGATCACACTTAGAGTAATTATCTCTTTAGCAGGTGCTTTTCCCCATTATACTATAAGCTCCCTGAAGGCAAGAACAGTGTCTTTTTTTCATCCACGTATCTCTGAATCCAGCACAGCATCTTGTATATACTAGACACCCAGTGTAGACTCATTGAATAATTGGATAAATCTTCAGTTCACCTTACCTTGAAAGACCTTTATGGTGGGGTGGGGGAATAGAAATATGAATATGCACTTTTTAGGGATGGTTGGGTTCTTTGAGGAAATATAAGGAATGGAAGGAAATGTTGGGTACCTGTGAGGGGCCAGATACGTTGCATATGAGTTAGATGTTATATCCCCATTTTATAGACATGCTAACTAAGCTCAGAGACATGACGTAGCTTGTCCAAGATGACAGCCAGTAAGAGGACTGGAACCTTCAAATATATCACACCTCAAGTTGGAGTTCCCACATTAGGTGACACATCAGATGAACCCTGTTACACCCCCAATGTCACCTTCAGGATCCCCCAGCCATAATGCACGGGAAACTGGAGACCTGGGCACAGTGCATTGGCTATGAGACCTTGGGTCAGTCGATAACCCTTTTTAGGTGTCCATGAGCTCACCTAGAAAAATGAAGGCTATAAGTCTAGGCTTACTTCCCTCAGAGAGCTGTGGTGAGGTTCAAGCAAGATCATGTGACTTTGCTTAGAAAGACCCCAAGGGAGGGTGGAAGGTGCCTGGATGATTCTCACAAAGTTATGGCAAATAAGTGAATGAATTTCTCAAAAATATGAGAATTCACTCAGAGGAAAAGAGTACGTCATTCTCAATGCCTCTGTACAGGGAGCATTGGGTGATGAGTTGGATGGAGTTCTTGGATTTGGGTGAAGCTGGTGGGGGAAGGCTTCCTCAATGGGGTGAGTTGGCTCGGTTCCTTGAACTTGGAAGGAAGGGAGACCCATGTTTTGAGGGAGAGAATAAAAAAGATGGAAGAGACTGTGGCACCATTAAGGCAAACCTCAGCACTGGTGGAGAACATGGCAACTTGAAAGAAAGTTAAATAAAACAGATTTATCAGCCAGGCATGGTGGTTCATGCCTGTAATCCCAGCACTTTGGGAGGCTGAGGCAGGTGGATCATGAGGTCAGGAGATCAAGACCATCCTGGCCAACATGGTGAAACCCCATCTGTGCTACAAAAATACAAAAATTAGCTGGGTGTAGTGGTGTGTACCTGTAGTCCCAGCTCCTCGGGAGGCTGAGGCAGGAGAATTGCTTGAACTCGGGAGGCAGAGGTTGCAGTAAGCCGAGATTGTGCCACTCCACTCCAGCCTGGTGACAGGGCGAGACTCCATCTCAAAAAAAAAAAAAAAAGAAAAAAAAACCATAGATCTATCTTTCTTTCTGAAGCGGGGAATCTGAAATGTGAAATCGCTGAAGATAAAGAATAATCTGCCTTGAACTGCACAGCCCTGTGTGGTTTACAGAGCAGCGCCAACCCTGTGCACATCTGTCCTCCCAACCAGGAAAGAGGCCAGGTGGGAGCCAGGGCCTTGGGTGACAGGTGGGGGACTTAGGGACACTGAATGAGCTTCCTCTACCACATCACAACACTGGCCAAGTGGCATGGCTGAGAACAAACCCAGGCTTTGTTTTTGGTTTTGGTTTTAATTGCAAGGTCAGTGTTCTTTCCAGCATATCCAACTAAGGGAAGAATTTATTCCTTCATTTGGTGAAAACTTATGAAGCCCCTAAAATGTGCCAGGTATCTGAAATCGGTCTGAAATAGCAGTAATTCTGATGGCCGCCCGTGAGAAATCCTGCTGGGAGGTGCGAGGCTTGTTGGAATGACCTGAAGTTGTGGTAGGAGGTTGGGGTTTGGAAAAGGGACAATAACAGCAGCGACAGCAACAAAACAACAAGAAACATTTACCACATGCCCAGCAGGGCTCACCTGTGAGCACTTCACGTGAGATGAAGCATTGTCAGTGTCATATCATTGAATCCTGTCAACAATACAATGAGGCAGGTACTATTACTCCCTTTTACCACAGATGAGGAAACTGAGGCTCAGAGAAGCAAGGTGAGTTGTACACCTGGTACAGGGCATGGTTTGGCTTCTGAGCCAGATTGTCTAACCCAGGGCCTGCATTCAACCGCAGGGCTGTTCACCGTCTGCTCTACTAAAGACAAATAAATGATTCTTGCCAGGGCGAGGGCTGCTGAGGGTCAGAGACCTGCTAGAGGTGTGAGGAGGCTGAGGTCTAGCCTCTCCCATAGACACCCAGCTCCTCCTGACCACGCGGCAGGAGCATCCTGTCTGTCCCCCACCCCCACTTCTCAGCAACCCTGACCTCCAGCAGGCTGAGGGGATGCTGCCTCCGGAAGCCCCCACATCCTGCATTCTGCTGAACCCACAATGTGTCAGGCCGCCCGTCCCAGCTGCAGCACACAGACGGCCGGAGCTGACAGGCTGGGGCTGAAAGACCGGCCCCTCGGCTAGAAATAGCCCTCCGAGAAGTGTGTGGTGGCTACGTGTCCACAGGGAAGGGAGGAGGCAGGGCAGGGGAGCCAAGGAGTCCCAGGATCCCGAGATAACACCAGTCCGGATGTGCAGAGTCCCAAACGTGGTGGGCTGGCCTAGGTCACCGGCTCCAACGAGGTGAGTGGGAACCAGGATGTCTGCTCCCCGACGTGGGCTGCGTGACAAGCCCCAGGCATCCTGAGAGGGTGGGCTGGGTCCTCTAGGGCAGCCTTTGAACACCGATCAGATTGGACAGCCTGTGTGGACACACACACACACACACACACACGGCTCCTCTGCAGTCCCAAGTTTCCATTGTTCCTTCCTTGGGCAGAATCCCAGCCTTGGAAACATGACTGCCTTCCCTCTGGTTTGGGATCAAGGAATTGAGTGGGTTCACAGGGTAGACAGCAGCCTGGCTGAGCACTGCAGGCAGAGGAACCAAAGGCTCTAACCATTGCTCCTTCGTCCCCCACCTAGAAAAGAAATACCAAATCTCGCTCTGAATAGAACTTGTTCCCCGTGTACCAAGTTCCCCTCCCTCCCCCAATCCCTGCCCTTAGCCCGCCATGTGCCCATCCTGGTGGCTTCAGTCCTGAAAATATGTCCTTGAAAATAGGGACATTCATAGAAGAGGGCTGTGGTGTCATTGACAAAGATCTGAACTCAAAGTAAGAAAACCTGGATTTGACCCCCAGTTCTGCCACATACTCAGTGTGCGCTCTTAGGCAAGTCACAGATTGTTCCTCAGTTTCTTCATATGAAAGATGAGAATTCTTCATATCTCACGGGGTTTGGGGAAGATAGAATAAGAGAATGCCTGTGAGAACACTCTGTAAAAAGTGTACAGTTAGGAAAGTTATTTGCAAATGTAAGGGATGTCAGTACACACGACTTAGGGCATAGGATCTAGTCCTGGCTTCAACTACAGGTCATCTTGGGCTTGTCACTTAAACAGGTCATGTTATGATACTGCCCCAGCCTGCGTCATGTAGCCCAGAGTGGGTCTGCAAAAGCACTTTGTCATTGTGGTTGTTGTTATACCTGTAGCTAGTGTGTGGACCTTGGTTCAACAGCTTTCCAATCTTTTCACATCATGGCCCACATAGAAAATGAGAATGTTTTGGCCGGGTGCGGTGGCTCACGCCTGTAATCCCAGCACTTTGGGAGGCCAACGTGGGTGGATCACAAGGTCAGGAGATCGAGACCATCCTGGCTAACACGGTGAAACCCCATCTCTACTAAAAAATACAAAAAATTAGCTGGGAGTGGTGGCGGGCGCCTGTAGTCCCACTACTTGGGAGGCTGAGGCAGGAGAATGGCGTGAACCTAGGAGGCGGAGCTTGCAGTGAGCCGAGATCGCCCCACTGGACTCCAGCCTGGGGGAAAGAGCGAGACTCCGTCTCAAAAAAAAAAAAAAGAGAGAACATTTTTAGGGCACAGAGGCCACTCCTGACTCCAGAGGCAATCCATCAGCCCAGATTCCAGCAACTGCAGGCTCAGAGAGTCACTGTCTGTATGTATCTCTTACCCCCATGGCAGCTTCCAGAACATATAGTTCAGGAAGCTCTACCTTAGAATCAAAAAATAATAGTAATTCCCTCCTACCCCCAGAAAAAGTGAGATTAGTTTGAGGATAGTGGAGGTCTCTAGAGACTGTGGGAATGCCTCAACCAAGACACAAATTCTTAGACATCTGTAAAGAAGGCCATATATATATATATTTTAACTCTAGAAGCTCGATGTGGGTCTGGAAATGATAATGCTGAGGCAATGGTTAGTGCAGCCGTGACAGAAGGTTGAGGCACACAGGTTTTGGAGCTGGATCTGCCTGAAGGAACACCTCTGCTAGTTGAATCTCTGTATTCAACAAAGGCCAGAAACGAGACCTACAGAGGGGAGGGTGAAGGCAGCTTCCAAGACTCCTGGCTCAACTCTTGTCACTCCATGATGTGAGTTCGTATGGGAAAGATCAGGGCTGGAGACAAAACAATTGTGCAAGAAATGATTCCAAAACCTTCCCTGTAGGCGCTAAAAGGAGTTCATATCCCCGAGATGAGGGCCATGAAGTTATGGGAAGTCCAGCTTCACTGGTCCCTGGGCAGTGCTAGAACTAAGGAGGCCAGGAGGGTTCTGTGTGCAAAGGACTCCTCCAATGCCAAAGTGTGGCTTCCATGATCTCCACAGCACGCATATTCCAGGTGACACAGATGGGGGTGAGATGCCTGTGTGGGGCAGATGAAAAGTCACCTGCTAGTCCTGAGGCAGCCTCAGAGCCCAGGTGGCTGATTCCCTTCCAGGGAGTGTGTTCAAATGAATTACTGTAGTGAGGGGTGTTGGAAGGGCCTCTGTGCTCAGGGTCAGAAACCTGATTCTAATTCTAAGCTCTGCCCTCAATTTGGCCTTGTAACCTTGGGCAAATCACTCTGGAGACCTCAGTTTTCTTGTATTAGGTCACTACAAAAGTTGCAGCTTTTGCCATTACTTTATTGATTGATTGATTGATTGATTGATTGATTGATTGAAACAGATATTTTTGAGACAGAGTGTTGCTCTGTCGCCCAGGCAGGATTGCAGTGGCCTGATGTCAGCTCACTGCAACCTCCTCCTCCCAGGTTCAAGCAATTCTCGTGCCTCAGCCTTCTGAGTCCCTGGGGCTACAGGCACATGCCACCAAGCCTGGCTGATTTTTGTATTTTTTGTAGAGACAGGGTTTTGCCATGTTGGCCAGGTTGGTCTCGAACACCCAACCTCAAGTGATCTACCCGCCTCGGCTGCCCAAAGTGCTGGGATTACAGGTGTGAGCCACTGCACCCTTTTCATTAATTAATTTTATTTAATTAAAAGTAATGGAAAAATTAAAAATAATTAATTAAAAGTAATGGCCCAAACCGCAATTACTTTTGCACCGACCTAATAAAAACAGGCTAGGATGATGATTCTCCAGGGTTCCCAGTGTCCAACTCTTAGATTCTGTTTTCATGGCTCATACCAAGAGGAGGGTGGGGAGAAGAGACTCGTGGGTCACTCCGGTTTGGGGGCATTGGTAGGAAAGGAAGGAGAAGAAACAGAAGCAGGAGATACAAGTCTCCCAGGTTCAGAAAACGGGTGGGGTTCTGATTGAAAAAGACCCGAAGAGGAGACCTGGGGGGGCCCTGGGTGGGGACATTGAGGCTGGGACTCTTGGTTCCTCCAGTAAGTACCATAAATGTCCTAGTCTGGCCAGCCGAAGGGAGCCTTGGCTTCCCAATGACTTGTAGGAATAACAGCTTGGCAGAAGTGCCTGTCCAAGTACAGTATTTCTATGAGACAACCATTCTAAAAATATTTCGAAGAGTTAAAAAGCACCATTCTAATATAAAGTGAAAATACATTTTTCTTGGAGGGTGAAGAGTGATGGAGAGAAAGAAAAGAGAGTGAAGGAGACTCCTGCAAGTAAGAATATTTGTCGGGTTTCGGGAGGGAGGAAACACATGAAAAAATCTTCCACTGAGAAACCTTCCTTCAAAACTGTCCCCCTCTTCCCTGGCTTAGCTCTAAGCAGAACAGTCATAACCCTGTTCTTATCACCCAAAGTGAACCTTTTGTAAAATCACTCACACAGGCTTGGCCTCCCCCACCCGTGGGACACATGTCTTATCTCCCACAAGCTGTAGCAGTGGAGGCCAGGAGAAGGTTTCCAGGAAAAAGAGTGTGTTGGCGGAAAAGAGGAGGGGTGAGGGGTGAGGGGTTGAGAGGGAAGGGAAAGGGAGCTGAGGCTGCAGCTACTGATCAATGGCCTGGACTTCAACGGCCTTTGCTCTCCAGTTCTGCTACACCCTTCAGTTTTCTAGGATTCCCCAGCCTGAGGGCACCTGAGGTGCTTTAGCCTGTTTTTTTCCTGGCAAAATGAGCTGCAGGTTATGGGCACCAAAGCTGAGAGAGCAAGACCATGGATTTCATAATATTACAGAAGCCATTTGTATTTCCTTTTGGGAAGCAGGGTGAAGGTTCCGTGTATATATTTAGATTTGCTATTGAGGACATCTGTTGCGCTATCATAGGTACCTGTAACGCTACATTATAAAAATATATAATCTAATAATACGTATTAGATTAAAGGACTATGCCTTCCTTAAGTTTATCCCTAACCCAGTGTGGACATTTTAAGCAAAGCAGAGAGAGAGAAACAAATCTACCAGCAGGGAAGGTAAACACTCCCAGTCGCCATGGACCAGATGGGTAACTCCTGTGTAGATGATCGACTATAGCTGGAGATAAAGCAAACAGTTTGGGGAAGCTGGACGATGAGACAGCGTCTTACCTCCAGACTGCAGCAGCTGAGAGGAGCTTCACAGATGACTTCATCCACATGTCCCCCCTCCCCAGTTCAAAGATGGGAGAGCAAGTGCAAGAGAGAGGAGTCACTTGCCTAAGGCTGCATAGACACATCTAAAAAAAAACAAAAACAAAAAACTGTTTTTGCCATTACTTTTAATTATTTTTATTTTTTCCATTACTTTTAATTAAATAAAATCAATTCTTTAAAAGGGGGCGGTGGCAGACACCTGTAAACCCAGCATTTTGGGAGGCTGAGGCGTGTGGATCATGTGGCGAAGCTAACCCACATGAGAGGGATGGGCGAGAAATTTTCTTTTGTCTTGTTTTAAAGGACTGAAAGGTAACTGTGCGCAGTGAAATATATGCCGCTTTGGCACATCTCCCTGATCTGATCCTGGAATGAATAACTCCAGGCAGTGATGAAATGTTGGACGCCTACTGAGCAAACACCATTTTGTTCATTTTGCTCGCCGTTTTGCTGAATTTTGCTCTCATTTTTTTGGATAGACTTTATTTTTCAGAGCAGTTACAGGTTACAGAAAAGTTAAGCAGAAAGCGTGAGGTCCCACATATTCCTTCTCCCTACTCTGCACACAATGTCCCCTATTCACATCTTGCATCAGTGTGGTGCCTTTGTTGCCACTGATGAAACACTACTGAAGCATTGTTATTAACTGAAGTCCGCCATTTGCATTAGGGGCTACTCTTTGTGTCATACAGTTCTACGGGTTTTGACAAATGCATAGTGCCATGTACCCACAGCATTGTACAGAAGCGTGCCACTGCTCCAAACATCCCTGTGCCCCAGTCCTTGACTTTGTGTGCCCTCCCTGTGCTCAGTTCTCCTATTGTGCAGCTGTCTCAGGCAGTGGACCAAGTGACAACTAACGACCCATGAATGACAGCCTATAGCATATCAGCCGTATTCAGCTGCAGCCCCTAACATCTTACAGGGCCATACTTACTGTGCGGGGCATTTGCCAGTGATGCTCTTGCCTGTAATTATGTCATTGGCTGATGTAATTAGCTCCTGGCTGGCTTCGCTCGTCTGCACCTGCCGTTGATTAGTCCTTTGGTTTTTCTGTTTCTGCTGGTTTCCAGCCATTCCGCCCAACGTTTGTTTTCAACTTTTATTTTAGAATCGGGGGTTCGTGTGCAGGTTTGCTACAAGGTCATATTGTGTGATGCTGAGGTCTGGGGGATGATTGAACCCATCACCCAAGTAGTGAGCATAGTACTCAATAGGTAATTTTCAGGCCTGTCCTCCCTCCTACCCTCCCCTACTAGTAGTCCCCAGTGTCTATTGTTTCCATCGTTATGTCCATGCATCCCCAGTGTTTAGCTCCCACTTAAGAGTGAGAACATGTGGTCTTTGGTTTTCTGTTTCTGCATTAGTTTGCTTAGGATAATGGCCTCATGCATGGCCTCATATAACGCAAAATTTTATATTACACGTTTGAAAATCGAAGCTTATTTTCCAAAGGCTTCGGTAAACTGCACTTCTATGCCCATCCTTGTCACCTTGTCATCGGCAGTCATTACCAGCTCTCAGTGACAATATTTATAAATTAACAAGTGTGCTCTTTACAAGATCACTGAAAGGGTGGAGATTTATTGGCCATAGTGGCAGAAGTGGAAACTATCCCCAGCTGAACCGTGGAGAAGCACCTCCACATTTTCTGTGGATTCGAACCCCTTTCCAAGCCTTGATGTCCCCCCACTGCTGGAGTTCCAGGCTCCCTTGCCCACTGGAGAAGGGCTGCCCTGAAGACAAACCCTCCCATGGGCCTTTATTTTAGAACGGCTGCCATGACAAAAATAAGCTGGAAATTTTGTCTCGGGGAAGAGAAATTGGAACATGTCATTTGGAGGGAAAGAAAGGAACTGGAGATTGATTCTATGGGAGGTATTTGTTCTAGACTAAAAGGGGGTAAGTTCTTGATGTGGCAGAGAACTGTGGTAACCCCAGCCACCAGTGCCATCCCATGCAGGGCCATTATTATATGTATATGTGTGTATGTATCTGTATGTATGTATGCATGCGCATGTATATAATGGGTGTGTATATGTATATACACGTATATGTAAATATAAAGCCCTGTGGCCTGGGGAACAACCACAGAAGCCTCTGGGGCAGAGCTTGGAAGGAAATGAAGCTTTCAGAAGAGCTGACCACTCTCAAATACAATGGAATGGAATAATTTAAAAGAATGAGGTAAAGATAGGCATACTGACCTGGAAAGGTGGTCAAAATAGATTTCAACAGACAAAGTGGGTTTATATTATATACGGTATGCCCTCAATTTTGTCTTTTAAAAGTGTGTATTTTTCTGGCTACTAGATGCAAAAAAAATTTTTAATTTTAAAATAAAAGTGCATATTTAAGTATATATATACTTAAACATATATAATATGCAGTTTAATATTAATATATAATGTTAAATATATAGATATTTAGAAAGACATAAATATATACATATTTTATTAAATATTTATTAATATATTATATATTTTATTAACTTGTATTATTAGCAATATATTAATGTATTTTATTATATTAAATATAATGTATATTTTATATATGTGCCCTAAACCTATAATTTGTCTTCGATAACATTTTACCTCTAGAGGGTACAAACAATACTGGATGTTCACTTTCTACTTATTCATTTCTGCATTGATCTACTTTCTAATAAAAACAGATTTTTAAAAATAATGGGTTTTTTTCTCTCTTTTCTTTCAATTCCTACGATATGGAATGTGTGTATCAGGAGCCGGGATCCTCGTGGAAAAATCATCCCTGACACCCCCCAGACTTGCCCATAGGAGTTTTGAGTCTCAGAAGAGACCATAGATGTGAGTGTACTTTAAGGGCTGTGGAGTGCTGGACAAATGCAAAGAATATTCTGCCTAGTAACTGCAAATTCCCTGAAGATCAGGACCGTACCTTTTCATTCTCAGACGCCTCTAAGGATTTTCTACAAGGTAGTAGCCATGTAACAGGCTTTCCATAAAAAGTTATGTGTTGATCGAGTGGATGCATTAAAGCAAGAGAGAATCAGCTTGGCTACAGAGAAGCACGTGTTCGCTGTCAAGATGACGCCGGGATGGCATTTTCAGATGGGACACAGGAATGGCACCTCTCCAGAGAACTTCAAGAAGCCAAAAAAAAATTTTTTTTCGTTCTGGATGGCTTAGATATCCATCTCCCTGAACACTGGAGGTCTGGATGACATGTAATGCTCTGAGAAAGCAAGAGAGCAGGGACACCGTTACTGAGATGGTGGAGACAGACTCAGGAGGAGTGAAGGGACAGGGAGCAGAGGCCTGCCAGGTCCTTGCAGGGTCTCAAAAAGAAAAGAAATCTGCGAGCCACCGTGAGACCACCTTCTCTCCCATCTCCCAGCTTTTGTTTTCCGTGATTCCTCTGACATGTTTTCATCATAGCTAAGGACAATGAAGCTGATGTTATTGTTTGAAAATTATCGCCAAGTCTTTACATTGATTGAATATGATCTGGGTAAGATAATCTTCTTCAGGACCTTCTCAGAGCAGATGCTGATAAAAAGAAGTCAGGAGATGAAGGAAAGTAATGAACTTGCAGGAATACAGATTTTTTTTTTCTTTTCTTTTCCTTTTTTTTTTTTTTTTTTTTTTTGACAGGGTCTTATTCTGTCACCCAGGATGGAGTGCAGTGGTGCAATCTCAGCTCACTGCAACCTCTGCCTCCCAGGTTCGAGTAATTCTCCTGCCTCAGCCTCCCGAGCAGCTTGGACTACAGGCATGCACCCATGCTCGCTAATTTTTGTAGAGGCAGGATTTCACCATGTTGCCCAGGCTGGTCTCAAGCTCCTGGGCTCAAGCAATCCACCGGCCTCAGTCTCTCAAAGTGTTGGGATTATAGGCGTGAACCACCATTCCTGGCCGGAATAGAGATTCTTTTTTTTTTGGTGAGACAGAGATTTATTCTTGTTGCCCCAGGCTGGAGTGCAATGGCGCGATCTCGGCTCACCGCAACCTCTGCCTCCCACGTTCAAGTGATTCTCCTGCCTCAGCCTCCCGAGTAGCTGGGATGACAGGCATGTGCCACCACGCCCGGCTAATTTTGTATTTTTAGTAGAGACAGGGTTTCACCACGTTGGTCAGGCTGATCTCAAACTCCTGACCTCAGGTGATCCACCTGCCTCGGCCTCCCAAAGTGCTGGGATGACAGGCATTAGCCACTGTGCCCAGCTGGAATACAGATTCTTACAGATTCTTATAGGCCCTTATCTACACGAAGAGCCTTGATTCTCTGAGTGTAAATGCAGGGACTAGACTTAATGCTTCCACACAGCTCCCGGGGCAAATTCTCTTGATGCCAGAAAAGGGCTTTCAGGCCAGGCTGGAGACGACAGGTTTCTCTGCCTGCCACGGGACCAGCCTATCTGCTGCGTTCAGGTAGCTACCTGGGAACCAAGGACAGTGACATCCAAACAGTACAAACCCAGGGCCTCCTCCCCGGGCTTCCTGCTCGCAGCTGGTATCTGTGTTTCTCTTTGGGCTCCTAAGGTCACACTGGTTCCCAGACCCTTGGACCTGAACGGTGACAGAGGAGTGCCCTCTAGGTGCAATGGACAGGAACCGACATCTCCTGGCCTCTCCCTTCTCTTACCCACTAGAGCTTCAGAGGACACCATGCACTGGGCTCAGGGACAGGGTACTTGTCAGCACAGGGTACTGATTTAGCAGTCAGTACTAAATTCCCTAGAAAGGCCCATTTACATCTTGACCTGCAGTTAGGCTGGACATCCTAGAAGGGAATGGAAAGTTGAGCCAGCCACTGAAGAGGGCCTTGGTCTCCATGTCCTGTTTCCAGTGCTTGATGTGTGGTTGGCGTTCAAAGCCTGTTTATTAATAAGTACTTCAGTATCAGCTCCGTCTGGTGTGGAGAATAAGAATCTCCCAGGTGACTTTGAATAAAGTACAGATAACTGGCTTTTGCTCCTGCAGATTCAGTAGGTCTTAAGATTAGTCCTGGAGCAATTATGGCTTTAAAGCTCCACAGGTAATTCCAGCGAGCAACCAGATTTGGAAGCCACTGGTAGGGAGTTCAGCCAGGAGCTGGACGTTCTGCCGTCTCCGTGTTCCAATGAGCAAATCCTCAATTCCACTCTCAATGTTTCCCCATCTCCAATGGGGAGAGTTAGTCTGAGATTCTTGTGCCTTCCTTTACTCTCTCCAAGTGGGAAATGCTGCGTCTCCTCCCATCCTCCCTAAAAATAAATCTACTCCTCTGGACTGGACTCTGCCATTAGAGCCACATGCTAAGCACACAGGGCTTCTTGGAAGAGAGCCTTTGGATGTGGGTAAGCTGGCACAGGGCTCTCTTTCCTAATAAGACAAGCCGAAGTGGCCACGGAGGAGCCCCTTCCTCAGTCCCTCCAGGAGCTAAGGGAATGACCCAACGGCTGTGGACTTATCCCAAGTCACCTGCGCTCCCTCGCCACCATGCTTGGCAGGTACTGGGGAAAACCCTTCCCTGTATATCCTACAAAGCTCCCTCAGTTCTCTCATTCCCTCAAAGCCCTCCTTGACCAAGGCGTCCACCCACCATGACGTGTGTGTGTGTGTGTGTGTGTGTGAGTGAGTGAGGGAGAGAGAGAGAGAGAGAGAGAGAGAGAGGGAGAAAGAGAGGGAGAAAGAGAGCCTCGTCCTGTCATCCAGGCTGGAGTGCAGTGGTGCAATCTCCACTCACTGCAATCTTCACCTCCCAGTTCAAGTGATTCTCCTGGCTTAGCCTCCCAGGTAGCTGAGACTACAGGTGTGCACCAATACGCCCAGCTAATTTTTTATATTTTTAGTAGAGACAGGGTTTCTACTAAACGGGTTTTAGACAGGGCTTCACCACGTTGGCCAGGCTGCTCTCGAACTCCTGACCTCAAGAGATCTGCCCACCTTGGCCTCCCAAAGTGCTGGGATTACAGGCGTGAGCCACCATGCCTGGTCAACCTTTCTTTCTTTTTTTTTTTTTTTTTGAGACAGAGTCTCGCTCTGTCACCCAGGCTGGAGTACAGTGGCCGGATCTCAGCTCACTGCAAGCTCTGCCTCCCGGGTTCACGCCATTCTCCTGCCTCAGCCTCCCGAGGAGCTGGGACTACAGGCGCCCACCACCTCGCCTGGCTAGTTTTTGTATTTTTCAGTGGAGACGGGGTTTCACTGGGTTAGCCAGGATGGTCTCGATCTCCTGACCTTGTGATCCACCCGTCTCGGCCTCCCAAAGTGCTGGGATTACAGTCTTGAGCCACCGCGCCCGGCCAACCTTTCTTTCTTTGTGAAGGAGCTTGGTAAGAAAGTGCAGGCAGCAAAGCACTGCTCTGTTATTCTCTCGTACACCCAGGCCTTTACCCAGGGTGAATTTCTAGGGTACCTTGTGCTTGTCTCCCCAGGGTTGTTTACAAGACGTATGACATTAAATGTGTATGTATAAAGTAGGCTTCTTTAGTAATGGCCACAGAATGGTTTATAAATATGGTACCACATCTTCACCAATTTGGTCCTAGTAATGAAGCTCCTCCCACACAGTGCCTTGTATGGAACAAAGATGTTCCCCGCTCCGTTACACTGCAAGACCCTGGAGAAGTTAGTCCTGCTTTGTAGTCCTTCGCCCTCCCTTTCATCTCCTACACGGAGAAGGTTCTCAATTGCCGCTGATTGCTTTCGAGTTACTTCCCAACTCTTTACCTTTCACAACCAGAAGAAGAAATGCAGGGCAAATGTTCCTAAGTGATTTGCATCTCAATTCTCAAAGAAAGCTAACTATTTCTTCAGTTAGCTAAAGTGTGGCAGGATATTTATAATCCATTCTGTGGCCATTAGCAAAGAAGACTGTTTTACATATAAACATGTCATGTCATACTTCCTCCATTCAACCCTGGGGAGATAAGCACCATGTGACCTAGAGATTCATCCTGGGTAAAAGCCTGGGTTTCTAGAGAATGATAGAGGACTGCTTTGCCACCTGCACTTTCTTACCAAGCTCCTGGCTCTCATGGCTTTAGCTCTAGCATGTTGTGTGGGTTTGGACATCTTGAAAAGTGCTTAGGAGGTCTTGGGTCCAGACCTGGATTCAAATCCGACCTCTTCCACATGTTACCTTTCTATCTCTAGGCAAGTTACTTAAACCGTGTGCATCACTTTCCTGATCTATATAAAGAAAATAACAGCATCTCCTCAAAGAGTTATTCTGAGGATGAAATGGGTGACCACAAGTAAAGCGCTTAGAGCAGTAAGTGGAACAGTAAGTTCTCCATGAGTGTTAGTTGTTGCTGTGATTCTCTGGAGAAGCAGCCTGGGGAAGGAGAAAACCTTGTCCTGGCTCTACCATTTATTTGCTTTGTGCCTTTGGACATGGGAAAACTAAGATCTCCATTTCTTCATGTAAAGTATGAAAATCTTGATAATGCATGGTGTGCCTGTCTCACAGAGTGGCAGTGAGGTTCAAATGAGCTAATAGATGTGAAAATGCTTTGTAAACTATAAAAAAAAAAACTGTACAAATGTAGGCTAACAAATGCCATTTCTTTCTGTCTATACCTGTATGCTTGCACTCATTTTGTATTAGTTACTTATTTTTATCTGCCTCCTGCATTAGATTTGAGCTCCTCGAGATAGGAATCACATCTTGCTGTCTCCTATATCAACCTGTACATGATGTCTAGCTTGATGCCTGTACATGGCACGTACTCAGTACATGGAAAATTGGAAGAGGAGCAGTCTCCTTGGGTATTTTTTCGGGTGTATGTTGCAGTAGCTTGCTCCCCTATAGACTGTGTGTGCCAGGACTATTCCCCCCAACATGAGGTGTAGCTTCCCAGAGGGCGCACTGTGAACAGCATCTGCAGGCAGGCATCCAGCACCAAGCTGAGCACTCATGTAGACACTAAATGTGGGGTCACCCTGTCCTGAGGCTCGGATCCCCGGTGCTCAGCCAGCAGCCTTTCCAATCCCCATGAGGTCTCTGAACGGGTCTCCTTACTACTGCAGAGACTACTCATTTAGTTGCCCTCGATAGTCCAAACTAAGGAAGCTGAGAAATTGAACCTTGGCATGTTCAGTGACCTCAAGACCTTGCTTCTTTCTCTTCCATTTCAAAATCTTCCCAAAATGGCAACTTTGGTTTTTGTGCCCCTGCTCCCAGCTCCCATCTTTCATGAATTGGGGGTTCTCAGAGGATGCCATCTGCCTGATGGTGTCATGTATCTCTGTATCCTACAAGCTACCCACCGAATCCTGCTCGTAGATTAAGCACTGGATACATACTTGCTGATTGGAATTTAAAGAAAACCAAAATAAGTAAACTCGACGGGAGATTAATTGCCTAGGAGTCGGTTGACTGCTTGACTGAAGCTGGATTTTTTTTGGGAACCGCTGGCTGCCTTCACATTTCCTGATGGAAGTGGGACAGGTCAACAGACAGCCCAGAGTGGCAGATAACTTTTGCCCACGCGTCATTCATTTTTTGGAGCGTTGGCTTGAAATTGAGGGGTGTGTGTGTGTCTGGAACCGACGTGCCTTCCGTGTGCCTCCGGGGTCTTTGCACTTTCTTTCAATGGGCTGATTACAACACAGAGGATGTGGACAGTGGAGTTTTTCCTGTTTGATGTCACACTGCTACCCTTTAAAAGTCTGATGGCAAAAAGGAGGGAATTCAGTCTAGGATCCTCACACCAGCTACTTGCAAGGGAGAAGGAAAAGGCCAGTGAGGCCTGGGCCAGGAGAGTCCCGACAGGAGTGTCAGGTTTCAATCTCAGCACTAGCCACTCAGAGCAGGGCGTGATGTTGGGGGCCCGCCTCAGGCTCTG
Organism: Rhinopithecus roxellana; assembly: GCF_007565055.1. Lineage (NCBI taxonomy): Eukaryota > Metazoa > Chordata > Mammalia > Primates > Cercopithecidae > Rhinopithecus > Rhinopithecus roxellana. The sequence goes on from NC_044558.1 coordinate 4,885,515, forward strand.
GGTCTGTGCCTTGTGCAGCGTCTGCAGCATGAGCGTCATCAGAGCCTATCCCAATGCCTCCCCACTGCTCGGCTCCAGCTGGGGTGGCCTGATCCACCTGTACACAGCCACAGCCAGGAACAGCTACCACCTGCAGATCCACAAGAATGGCCACGTGGATGGCACACCCCACCAGACCATCTACAGTGAGTAGGACTTCAGGCTGGGAAGAAGGGGAGCGCCCCTGTTGTCCATCTACAGGGGGCTTGGGGAGGTTGGGGACTAGACTGGAGGGCTAATCCAACCCTCCAAGCTTTCTGCCCAGGAACCACTTATTGTCTCTCTCTCTCTCTGAGTGTGTGTGTGTGTATGTAAATCTTAGGGGAAGATTCTGTCACTCTCCTAATTAGTATTTGCTGGTTTTTCTAACATGCATACTTTTCGTTTTAACTAAAACCCTTCCCACAGTAGTAGCCATATTCCCTTTGCCCCGTCAAAAGATCCAGAAAATGTACTGAAAGAAAAGCAAGGAGTCTAAGAGAAAAAGAAGCCAGGCAGATCAACAGACACTAAGTTTCAGCTCCTGGACTTCAGGCTGGGTTAACTAGGCAGGTTGGAAAGAAGATTCCTGGGTCATACCCAGACTGTAAAGATAAATCTGGGGGCTCTTTCCAATTCTGGCCTTATAAAAATTCTTAGAAAAATGTATTAAACACAGACTGTCCAGGTATGTTGTCTTGGCGAGAATGGCCAAGTATACAACCCATCCACCCATCCATTTGTCCATGCATCCATCCATCCATCCATCCATCCAACAGGTTTAAAGGCTGTTTCAGATACTCAGGTGCCCAGGTACCCAGTACGCATGGTGATTCTTCTCTGTGGAACTGAGAGGTGTCCAGTCAGTAGCAAGTCAAGCTAGTTAGAAACTTCTTGGCAACATGAGACAACTGGAATGTTTTTAAAGATCAGGTTTGTGGAGAATTGGATCACAATCCACAATAATCAATCCATTAGCAATGATTCAAATGAGGGCTACTTTGTGTGCACCTGTATTGGGGTAATGTGGTGGGAGCAGGGATATTGAAAGAGACTGGATCTTCTATTTTTAAAAAACATGTGAAAACACCTCTAAGGATACAGAAAAATGCAAACTGATCCAATATAGCTCAAATTAAGGGAAAGAAAAATTAGTTAGACAATCTCTAACTAAAGAAAACATAGGTATTATGATTTGCCTTTTATTGTTGTAATAAGTTAATTATTTTTGCTGTGACCTTGCTGTGTGTGAGGCATTCATTCTTCTAGGAACCAAAGGTCCTTAAACCTGGTTGCAAGATATATAACATGCAAAATTAAGTTGCAAGATATATGACCAGCGAAATTGACAGTTTAAACCTCCTCAAGTGCTAGATGCATATTGACAGGAGATAAAAGGAGAGAGAAAAGTTCTCTCTGAATACCAAACAGGTTCCAGAACTCTAGAGGATATAGTAAGACTCAGGAGTCAACATCTTGGAAACCAAGTTTGAGTCTCGTGGCAAAAATTTCAGCTAAATCTGGATATACTTGATGAACCCAAAGTGTTGTTCATTTTATTCAATGGATATTTAACAGGATCTACGATGTGCCTGGCATTCTATCAAGCTCTGTGACTGAAAAGTAAGACACAACCCTTCAAGGACCTTGTGGTCTGCCGTCCTGCCTTGTCAGCCAGCTCACTACCAGACTTTTAGGAAATGCAATTTTGCACCTCTCATGGAGGGGCCACTCTTACCCTAATTCAAGACTGTATGTGATTTAAAATGCAGAATAGTAGATTATGGTAAATTATTTTGATTCTCTTAGATGGAAAGGGTGGCATCCAACTAGAGAATGTTTATACAACTTTTCTCGAATCCTGGAATCCCATTGCTGAAAGGAACTCCTTAAAGACGTTTCCTCCTGAACAAGAATTAGGGTAGAACAGAACAGGCTGGCTACGGTGGGGAGTGAGTGTGAAGAGTCGACCTCCTGGGCTGGCAGTCTGAACAGTAGACCTGAAGAGTCGACCTCCTGGGCTGACAGCCTGAACTGTAGGTTTTTCCTTGAAAACCCACCGCGTATCAGGCCCCAAGGGATCACTGAGTGCTAGTTGAATTAAAATGACTGAGAAGCAGCAAAACAAATGGAACTGACTTCAGATCTTTAAAAACAGAAATACGGTTTTGTTTTCTTAGACACAGGCACTAGCTAAACATTGCATCTTTAAAGAGTTAAATGTGAATACGGGGAGGGGAACTTAGGGTCAGGGGAGTGGGAGAGAGATCTGCTTTTCCTAGTCTATGTAGATAACTTTTTGTACTGTTCAATCAGTTGTCATGTGTATTACGGGGGAAAAAGTGCAGGAAAAAAATTACACAATACAATTAAAAGTTACCCAAAAGAGGCCAGGCGTGGTGGCTCATGCATATAATCCCAGCACCTTGGGAGGCCAAGGCAGGAGAAACACTTGAAGTCAGGGGTTAAAGACCAGCCTGGCCAACATGGGGAAACCCCGTTTCTATTAAAAATACAAAAATTAGCTGGACGTGGTGGTGCGTGCCTGTAATCCCACCTACTTGGGAGGCTGAGGCAGGAGAATCGCTTGAACCCAGGAGGTGGAGGTTGCAGTGAGCCGAGATCACACCACTGTGCTCCAGCCTGGGCGACAGAGTGAGATTCCATCTCAAAAAAAAAAAAACAAAAACAAAAACAAAAAAAAAAGTTACCCAAAGGAAAGAGGAAAGATGAATGCACGGAGATAAGAATCACAACTAATTAAATGTCTGGTGAAGGATTTGTAATGACCTCATCAGTGACTGTTAAGCCATGTTTTCCCACTGACGGAAACCTAAAATGTGAGGCGTGTTTCTTCCCCTCCTAATTATCCATTTCTAGTGAATTCTGGTTCATCTTATTATTTTGCTGTAAGAAATTCTTAAGAGTTGAGTGCACGACCCATCTTTGGGTCATTGGACTTGACAAAATGAAATTATCTCCTGCCGACCAGATTCTTCAAGCTCTCTTGGGACTCACAAGCGCTGCTGCCAGGTACCCCTCTGATGTCCCTATCACCTGTTTCATGAACAAGGCCATCCTCTGACTCCCCTTTATCCTCATTATATGGAACCAGCAAGAGAGAGATGTTTATTGCCCCTGGTAATATCACTTCCTAGATCCTGATATTTTCACTTCCTCCATCTTCCCCACAGGAACTTTCTTTACTTGAAGCTGAGTTACCGTTGGGCTCCTTAAGCCTTCTTCATACATTTTTATTTTGAGGTGCTCAAAGCACTTCACTACTCTCATCTTATTTATCACTTACTGGCCACAAGAGTAGAACGGAGTAGATAACTTTCTACTCGTATAAGCAGAGGTTGAGGCAAAGCGGTAATAGTAAAACTTACTAGCATTTAGGAAGTACTTTCGAAAAGATAAAAACATTATCTCATTATGTCTTCAAGAGGTCCAAATGAGGTAAATGTTTCTGCCATCCTCATTTTATATGTGAAAAAACGAGAGTTAAAGAACTTAAATAACTGGCTGAAGGTCAGACAGGTAGTAAAACACCTAGAGGACCTCTTGACCCCAAATCCCACGGTCCTCCAAGGTCACACACAAGCAGACAGCTCCGTCACTGAAGGCTAAGTCCATTCAGCCTGCTCAGCTCCAACAGGCGGGGCGGGGGGCTCCGGCAGTCAGTGGTTTGTTCCTTCCTTCTGCGAAATTCTCCCGTGAATCTGTGCAGACTGCGAAAAATGCCTTTTGAAAGCGCAAAGGAAAGAAACCGTGACTCTCTCACGTTTTCTACACTTTCACATTGACTCACGTTGTTTGACGGAAGAGTCTGTGTCCCTCTGTACCAGCTGCTCACAGCGACTCAACCACTGCCGGAGGTTTTCTAGGGGGACTGGCTCTGGAGACCAGGACCATGTGGGCCATACGCACTGCCCACACTGACCCCAAGCATCAGGCCAGCACGCCTGTCAAGGCCTGGGCCCGGCATAAACAGCAGGTCAGAACACGCCATGTGATGTCCTCTGTTTGTGCGACACTTTCGAGTCGCTTTTATCACCATTATCCCATTTGATCATCACCCTATGAAGTAGGCAGGACAGCTATTGTTCTATTTCACAGCTGAAGAAACTGAGGCTAGAGTAATAAGTTGCCCAAGGCTGCAAGGTCAGCAAGTGGCACAGTTGGGACCAAAATCCAAGTTCCCTGGTTCTTGGCGCCTGGCCCAGTGCCTCTTCCCCGAGCCCTCAGCGGTGCCGTGACTCGTCCTCACTGCCTGCAGCATGTATTTTAGCATTTGATGTTGTCTTCGCAGACTCTTAGTGATTTCTGCTGGAGGCTTGCTACGGGGTAGTAGGAAGAAGATGTCTCTGACCTGAGTTTCAATCCTGCCTTAGTTTCCTTATCACTTAATTAGGATATTGCCGCTACCACTACTACTACTACTAATAATAATAATAATTAGTACTAACAATATAACATTTGTTTTGAGAATTTAAAATATGTAAAGTGCTTAGAGTGCAACCACTCAAAGACCATTACTAAATGTAATTTTTTCCCAATTAGACTGAAAAGTCACCAGAACAAAAACCATGTCTTACACGTTCCTTATGTTTCTCCAAAGGTTTACCACAAAACTAGCCATACATTTGAGACACATAGGCAGACACCACTGTGGAGGAACTTAAGCATCCTTTGTGCCTGTCATACCCCAGTCCACCTTCTGGAAGCCTCCCTCAAGTTTCCCCTCAGCCAAACTTTCAAACAAATTAACTTATCTCTTTGGCCCTCTTCCTTTCTCACCTTTCTGGGGCTTGTCTCCACCCTCATTCCCTCTGTTCCACGTCATTCCAATTTCAGTTCCTATCATGATTTCTACCGAGCTAGTATCGAATTATTGCTGCTTATTTTCCTCAAAGGTCCTTGTATTGAGCCTGCATGGGATGGGAGAGGAGCTTTGGGCTTTAAATCATCCCCAGGAGGCTCCATCACTTGCTAGGCACAGACATTGGGCATTTACAACCTCTCCAAGCTTCAGTTGCAGAAGAGGAATTAGAATCCCTGCATGAGATTCTAGCTGCCTCCCTGGGGGCTATGAGGTCAGATGAGATGCACCTGGAAATTCTGTGATAGGCAACTGGAAGTGGCCCCAAAGACCTAACGTAATGATTTTTAACAGAAAATGTCAGGTAATTAAACAACATTTGGGGGAGAAGTCTTGCTGAATTATCACTCATGCTACACGAGTATATGGTCTAATTGTGCCTTTGCCACAAAACAGAAAGCACACTTAAAGCCGTTATCAATTACTTAAGAGATAGGTCATGTGAATGGGTTTCAGGCTCTTGTGGGAGACAAGCTTTTGAGACGGGACACTGAAAGTCCATGAGGGATGGCACCTGGAGGAGTCACCACCAAGTGAGAAAATGACAAAGAACCAACCCAAGAAAAGCCCAAGAAGAAAATTCCATCCATCACTGGTATTGATTCAACACAAACAGTTACGCCCTCTGCTCCTAAGTAGCTCACTCTAAGGAAGGCGCTAGATAGGTAGACTCAGTTAAAGCAAGGTAAATGGAATACGTGCTGTAACAGAGGCGAAGGCACTGTCCTGAGGAGCTGAGAAGAAAGAACAACTGATTTTGAATGGAAGGATGAGGAAAGTCTTCATAGAGATGGTGACGCCTGAGCCTGGTCTTGAAGAATGAGTGACTTCAGTAAGTAGAGAAGGAAGAGGGAGATCAACTCTAACATCACTCTGTACACATACTGGGTGTTGACTGATTAGTATTAGACGATTACACAGACATCCAGGTGGAGAATCAGACTCTGTGGACAAGCTGGATCCTTGAAAGACATCTCAGCATAGATATAAAAATCACAAAATAGAAGGCATGGAAGAATGTGACTATCACCAGAAACATTCAAAGGCATTAGTAAGGCAAAAGGGAAAATAGGTAGAGAGAGAGAAACGTGTGTTCAGCACAGGTAGAAGAATACCAGGAGCTCAGACTGCCCCATACAGGCAGCAAGATGAAGCAGGAGGTGAATGACTGCATGTGTGCTGGGGGCAAGAGAGAATGTCACAAGCAATGCTGAATATGTAGAAATGAGGCTGGATTTAGGGGTGTTGAAGTCATCATCACCCTTAAAAATCAATCCAGGGAGGTTTCATGAAGGTGGGAACTGGATGCTCAACGAGTCTGCCCTGCCTGGTTTTCTCCATAGGTGCCCTGATGATCAGATCAGAGGATGCTGGCTTTGTGGTGATTACAGGTGTGATGAGCAGAAGATACCTCTGCATGGATTTCAGAGGCAACATTTTTGGATCAGTGAGTTTCTTTTTTGTGTTGGTCACCATATGCAAACAATTAACCTAATTTCTTTGACAGGACATAGATTTTTCTAGCTTAACAATTCCATATGCAGTGTACCCTGGTTTCCACTGATTCAATACCTGTTTCCACTGATACTTCATGCGGTCCAGGTATTGAATGTTCAGGTTTAATAGCTGGGGTTTGAACTTAGGTAGTCTGGCTCCAGATCCCAGGCTCTCAGCCCCTAGTCTGCACTGCCCACTGGAACCCGTTTTTGGATCTAGCACAGGCCCTGGTATGTAGTCGCAGGTCCTCGAGTCATGTCAATTCATATTGTAAAGTACATTAGAAAGGGTGAAAAGCCATTGGTGTCTTCTTGGTTCTGGGACTAGCTGTGACTTTAGGTAAATCTCCTCACTTCTCCAAACTTCAGCATTTTCACTTGGAAAAAGTGAAGTGGAATAGACCACGTGACCTGTGAATCTCCCTCCAGTTAAAGATTTTTAATTAACTCCTGCCCCAATTGTGATCGCTATTCATTCAGATTGGTAAGCAAAGGACTTCCCAAACTAAAGGCTGTTGGCCTCTTTTTGAGGATTTTGAGATAGTAAAATAGTAGGACTGCTTATCTCAGGATTCTCTTACCACCACTCTTGCCCACGAGAAACTCCACAAGAACAGAGACTTTCTGTTTGGCTTTCTGCTACATCCCAGCCCCTACAATAGTGTCTGGCTAGAGTAGGGGAAAAAAAAATCAGTTGAACAACTACTGAAATATAGGTAACTAACTAAACATCTCTTGAACCCATCTAGGCATGTAGACAGTCCTGGTCTTTAAACTGCTTACTTTGCGGAGTTTGAGGATTAAAAGAAATAACATGCAAAGGCCTTCGTGGGGCACTCAGTAGAACCCAGTACTAGTGGTAGAGGATTCAAACCCAGCTCATTTGTCAGCAAAGTTCATGTCTCCAATCCCATCAGTGCCCTCATTCATGTTTGACCCTATAAACTCAATCCCCTCTCCTTTCTCCAGTAAGGAGACAAACCCAAGCCAATTTTCAGCCAGCAGAGACTTGGAAGAGGTAGAGGGCGGGAAGGAGGAGGTGGTGCCTACTCCAGGAAAACCACAGGCCAGGCCAGCCCGGGCCTCCAGGCAGTAAGCGGAGCCCCAGTAGTCTAGTCTCTGAAAGGGGGAACTATAGTCAGGGCTTGAGCATTCATCAAAACCACTTGACCCCAGCAGGGAACAAAGGGGTGAAGGCTCGACGCCCTCAGCACTTCAGGGCTACAGGCCGGCTGGCACAAGCGTGTGGCCCCAGGAGGAGCTGGGGGTGGGTGGGCCCCACGGACCAGCCTTCACGTGGCTCGCTCTTGCTCTTCCAGCACTATTTCAACCCGGAGAACTGCAGGTTCCGACACCGGACGCTGGAAAACGGCTACGACGTCTACCACTCTCCTCAGCATCACTTCTTGGTCAGTCTGGGCCGGGTGAAGACGGCCTTCCTGCCAGGCATGAACCCACCCCCCTACTCCCAGTTCCTGTCCCGGAGGAACGAGATCCCCCTCATTCACTTCAACACCCCCAGACCACGGCGGCACACCCGGAGCGCCGAGGACGACTCGGAGCGGGACCCCCTGAACGTGCTGAAGCCCCGGGCCCGGATGACCCCGGCCCCGGCCTCCTGCTCACAGGAGCTCCCGAGCGCCGAGGACAACAGCCCGGTGGCCAGCGACCCGTTAGGGGTGGTCAGGGGCGGTCGGGTGAACACGCACGCTGGGGGAACGGGCCCGGAAGGCTGCCGCTCCTTCCCCAAGTTCATCTAGGGTCGTTGGAAGGGCACCCTCTTTAACCCATCCCTCAGCATAGCAGCTCTTCCCAAGGACCGGCTCCCTTGACGTTCCCAGGATGGGAAAGGTGACAGGGGCAATGTATGGAATTTGCTGCTTCTCTGGGGTCCCTTCCACAGCAGGTCCTGTGAGAAGCAACCTTGGAGGCCCAAGTCATGGGGTTTCACCACCTTCCTCACTCCATAGAACACCTTTCCGAATAGGAAACCCCAACAGGTAAACTAGAAATTTCCCCTTCATGAAGGTAGAGAGAAGGGGTCTCTCCCAACATATTTCTCTTCCCTGTGCCTCTCTTCTTTACCACCTTTAAGCAAAAAGAAAAGCAGTGGGTTCCTGAGCTCAGGACTTGGAAGGTGTGGGAGAAGAGGCGAGCCAGAGATCCCAGAAGCTTCCCCACTGCCCTGTGCATTTATGTTACATGCCCCAATCCCACTGGCATTTGAGTGTGCAAGCCTTAACAGCCGAATGGGGCAAGTTGATGAAAACACTACTTTCAAGCCTTCGTTCTTCCTGGAGCATCTCTGGGGAAGAACTGTCAAAAGACCGGTGGTAGGCTGGTGAAAACTGGACAACTAGACTTGATGCTTGCTGGACTGAGACAGGAATCATAATAGAAAACAGCCTCTCTACAGGGTGAGCACCCCGTGTCTCACTGTCTCCCTCTCTGCAGCCACAGCCAGAGGGCCCAGAATGGCCCCGCTCTGTTCCCAAGTGGCTCATGATACAGCCTCACCTTTTGGCCCCATCTCTGGTTTTTGAAAATGTGGTCTAAGGAATAGCTTTTATATTGGCTCACGAAAATCTACCCTGCTAGGATTTGCTTTTCAAAATGGAAATAAATTCCAACTCTCCTAAGAGGCATTTAATTCAGGCTCTACTTCCAGGTTGAGTAGGAATCCATTCTGAACAAACTACAAAAATGTGACTGAGAAGGGGGCCTTGAGAGACTGGGGCCGCTCTGGGTTAGGTTTTCTGTGGACTGAAAAACCGTGTACTTTCCTCTAAATGAAGTGTTATCAAGGACTCAGGGGGAAAGAAATCCAGTAATCAGGGGGTATGTTATAGAAGTTATGAAAAAGCAACCACATGGTCAGGTTCTTGACTGTGGTCTCTAGGGCTCTGCAGCAGCAGTGGCTCTTGGATTAGTTAAAACACTCCTAGGCTGACACATCTGGGTCTCAACCCCCTTCGAAATTCTTGGTGCCTTAGATGAAGTCGGCTTTCAGTCCCAGGAGCACCAGTGCTATCTGGAGGAAACAAAGCTTCCCAGAGCAAGCAGTAGAGGCGCAGAGGAGCACCAGGCAGGCGGGCCTGACGGTCAGCTCTCAGCCCAGCCTTACCCCATTACTGCGGCTCTTCCTGTAAGAGGACTCCATTTTCCTACCTCTCTTTAAAAGACCACCTAAAGGACAGAATATTAACAAGCAAAGTCAATTCAACAACAGCTTCTTCCCAGTCACCTTTTTTTTTTCTCATTGCCATCACGTACTAACCTTATACTTCTATTCTTTCTAGTTATCAGAGAAACATTGGGCAACTGTTTTTACCTGATGGTTTTAAGCTGAACTTGAAGGATTGGTTCCTATTCTGAAACAGTAAAACTATGTATAATAGTATATAGTCATGCATGGCAAATATTTTAATATTTCTGTTTTCATTTCCTGTTGGAAATATTATCCTGCATAATAGCTATTGGAGGCTCCCCAGTGAAAGATCCCAAAAGGATTTTGGTGGAAAACTGGTTGTAATCTCACAAACTTAACACTCCCATCAGGGGCTTTCTTTATGGCAAAGCCATAATAGTTCCTACAATTTCTTATATCCCTCATCATGTGGCAATATTTATTTATTTATTTGGAAGTTTGCCTATCCTTCTATATTTATAGATATTTATAAAAATGTAACCCCTTTTTCCTTTCTTCTGTTTAAAATAAAAATAAAATTTATCTCAGTTTCTGTTAGCTTATCCTCTTGGTAGTATTACTTAAAAGCACATTGGAATATAAGAATAGAAAGGATTATGGGAGGGGAACATTAGGGAAATCCAGAGACAGCAAAATTGAAAAAAATGTGTTAGAATTTTAAATTTTTCAAAGATTTCTTCCATCCATAAGCAGACTCAACAATTTTAATTGATCTAGACAGAATTATTGAAGTTTTATCAATATTGGATTTCTGATGATTCTAACCCTAAAGTGTTTTCTTTCTTTTTTTTTTTTTTTTAAGACGGAGTCTTGCTCTGTCACCCAGGCTGGAGTGCAGTGGCACGATCTCGGCTCACTGCAACCTCCGGGTTCAAGCAATTCTCCTGCCTCAGCCTCCCAAGTAGCTGAGATTATAGGTGCCTGCCGCCATGCCTGGCTAATTTTTGTAATTTTAGTAGAGACAGTGTTTTACCATCTTGGCCAGGGTGGTCTCGAACTCCTGACCTCGTGATCCACCCGTCTCAGCCTCCCGAAATGCTAGGATTACAGGCGTGAGCCACCGCGTCCAGCTGTGTTTTAAGAGGGAATTTTTATTTGAAAACTACACACCAACACAACCACATCAGCATTTCAGTAAACCAAATGCTATGCACTTAACACATACACAGTGTTACTGTCCTGTGAGATTTGATAGCGGGACACCAAGAGAATGAATCTACATTCTGAGAATGGTGTTCCCAGAGTTCCTTCTTTCAGAGGGAACTATGAAAAGGAGAGACTTTACATACGCGCATGAGCATTCACTACAGGTCCTTGGCCAAAGACTGGGGAGCACATGCACAGGGTAAGATAGAGTGAGTCCCACAAACATTGCCTGCTACAGCAGTAGGAGATAGATAGCGAGCAATACCAGAGGCTATGCAATGCTGAAACACGTTAGAAATCCAACCAAACCCAGGTGAAGAGAACTTACTGAGTGCCTCAGAACTCAAAAGGCTGTTCTTATAAGACTAAGCCCCAGAGGCAGGGAGTATATCCTAAAACTAAATTCAAAACTGAAATAGACTTGCTGTAAGAGAGAATTATACCAATCCTGGCAAAACTACAAGGATCTGCCAATAATTTAACTGACTGCCAAAATAGAACTTAACACCTTTTAAAGGAAGAGGACATGATTCAGACTTAATACATGGTATCCTATACAATCAGTAACAGTAAAATAAAATAACTGAACATGAGAATAGGAAAAAAACATGTGCACAGTCAACAGAAAATGCTATCACTAGAAACTAGTAAGATGATCTAAAGATAAAGAAAGCTAATTTAAATTACCTTACCTGAGTAACAGAGAATAAGTTTTCTAAAAATGAGTAGAACCTCAATGATCTGTGAGACCTTATTAAGCTGTCCAACATATGAGTAAGTTGAGTCCCAGAAGAAAAGGAGCATAAAGAATTGGGGAGCAAAAAATATTTGAAGATATGTTGGCTGAAAATTTCCCAATTATTGGTTAAAAACAAATGTACTAATACAAGAAGCTCAGAAAACTCCAAGCAAGACAAATGCAAAGACCACAATTACGTATACTGCAGTCAAACTGTTAAAAATCAAAAATAAACAGAAAATCTGAAAGCTACTGTAGACAAATGACACTTTATATATAGAGGAACAGCTATAATAGTGGTGGATGTCTCGTAGTAACAATGGAAACTAGAAAACAATGGAATGACGCATTGAAAAGGTTGAAAGAAAATAAAAAACTACCTACCCAGAATTACACATACAGCAAAAATATCCTTCAAAATTAAGGTGGAATAAAAATGGAGAGAAATTATTGCCATGTTGAAAAGGAGTAACACCAGATGGACATTTAGAATTACAGAAAGAAAACCATCATTAAATGTGTGAATACATTTAAACTATATATATTGTATACCTTCTTCCCCGATTTCACTAAGACACTGCTTAAGGCAAAAATTCTAACACTGTATGCAGGTTTTGTAACACATATAGATGTAATATATAAGGCAAAACTCCCACATAGGACGGGAGGATAAATGAAACAATGTGGATACAGGATTATAACACTGTATGTAAAAATCATACAATATTAACTCTAGACTGTGATAAATCAAGGATGCATATTGCAGTCCCTAAAGCAACCACTAAAATAATCACAATAATAAGTCAAGAGTGGTGATATGCACCTGTAGTCCTGGCTTCTCAGGAGGCTGAGGCTGGAGAATCACTTGAGCATGGGAAGCAGAGGTTGCAGTGAGCTATGATCATACCACTGCACTTCAACTTGGTGACAGAGTCAGACCCTGTCTCTAAAAACAAAAAATTTAAAAATAATAATAATTAAAAGAGGTGTAGGTAAAAAGTCAATAGAGATATTAAAATAGGATACTAAAGAAAATTCAATCACTCCAAAGAAGAGAAGGAGGAGCTGTAGAATAAAAATCAAATGGGACAAACAGAAAAATGACAGACTAAACCAAATTATATCAATAGTTACATTAAATATAAATGGGCCAAACACTATAACTAAAGACAGGAATGGTCAAGTTGGATTAAAAAAAAATACCCAACTATATGTTTTGTACAAAACACACACTTAAAGAAAAGAATGGAAAGATACATAGTGAAGACATTCAATATAAAAAAATAGGAACTTACTATATTAATATCATAGAGAATAGGCTTCAAGTGAAGGAATACTGCATAAATAGAGGAACAGTTCATAATAATAAACGGGCTAATTCATCAGGAAGACATAAAACTCCTAACAACTCATGTCCCTAAAAACAAAGCAATAAAATACATGAAGAAAACTGACAAAACTGAAAAAATAGACAAGTCCAAATATTAGAAATGTGAACACCCCCTCTCAGTAATTGATTAAGCAAATACACAAAAAATTAGTGAGGATACAGATATCTGAACATTATTATTAACTAACTTCATTTAGTTGACATGTGTAGACCACAAAATCTAACAACTACAGAATACATTCTCTTTCTGAGTACAAATTAAACAGCCATCAAAATAGATTATATGCTTGGCTGAGAAGTCTCAATTCACTGAAAATTTCAAAATCTTACAGAATATTCTCTCCTGCCATTAAATTGGAAATGACCAAGCTATTTGAAAAAAATCCCCAAATATTTTCAATCAAATAGTACATTTATAAATAATACATGAATCAAAGAGCAAATCAAAAATAAAATTAGAAAGTACATCTAACTAGGCCGGGCGCGGTGGCTCAAGCCTGTAATCCCAGCACTTTGGGAGGCCGAGACGGGTGGATCACAAGGTCAGGAGATCAAGACCATCCTGGCTAACACAGTGAAACCCCATCTCTACTAAAAATACAAAAACTAGCCGGGCGAGGTGGCGGGCGCCTGTGGTCCCAGCTACTCAGGAGGCTGAGGCAGGAGAATGGCGTAAACCCAGGAGGCGGAGCTTGCAGTGAGCTGAGATCTGGTCACTGCACTCCAGTCCGGGTGACAGAGCGAGACTCCACCTCAAAAAAAAAAGAAAGTACATCTAACTAAATGACAATAAAAATATAACATACCAAACTTTATGATACACAGCTAAAGCAGTGCTTAGAAAAGCTCTATAATTTAAAAACTTATATATAAAAAGAGAGAAGGTTAAAATCAATTTAAGATTATTCATTAAGACTCTAGGAGGACATAAAAAACAAATTAGGTCCCAAATAAGTAGACAGAGGATATAATAACAGAAATCAATGAATTAGAAAAGAGACAACAGAAAGGTTAGTTTCAAGAAAAAATTAATAGAACTGAAAAATTATTTGCCAAGAATATTAAGGAAAAGAGAAACTATAAAATACCAGTATGAAAAATGACAGAGGGTGGCAGGTGTGGTGGCTCACATCTGTATAACCCAGCACTTCGGGAGGCTGAGGCGGGTGGATCACTTGAGACCAAGAATTTGAGACCAGGCTGGTCAACATGGTGAAACCCTGTCTCCACTAAAATTATAAAAATTAGCCAGGCGTGGTGGCAGGCACCTGTAGTCCCAGCTACTTGGGAGGCTGAGACTGGAGAATCGCTTGAACTCGGGAGGCAGAGATACAGTGAGCTGAGATCATGCCACTGCACTCCAGGTTGGGCAATAGAGTGAAAACTAAATAAGTAAATAAATAGTTTTAAATATTGTAAAAAGAAAAATAGCAGAGGGGATATCACGAAATAAATTAAAAAGACAATAAGTGAACATTAAAAATAACTGTGACAATAAATTTGACAATTTTGATGAAAGAGAAAGTACTTGAAAAATCTAAATTTATAAAAACTGACACAAGATGACACAGAAAATCTGAATACCTCCTATTTTAAAAGTTAAATTATCAAAAAATTCCCGCAAACAAAACTCCAAATTCAGATAGTTTCAGCAGCAAATTCTACTAAACATTTCAGCCAATCCTACCCAAACTTTTCCAGAGCATTATCACCTCTTAACCTGTTATATAATGACAAAACAACTTTGACTTCCAAATGTGGCAAAGAAATGACAAAAAAAAAAGAGAAAAAACCAACTACAAATTAAAAATATTTGTGAACATAGATACAAAAATATTTAACAAAATATAGCAAACCAAATCCAACAACATATAAAAATTTTAATAATACAAGTTGAGTTTATTCCAAGTAGTATGAAAGACTGATTTAACATTTTAAAATGTAATTCAAGATATTAATGAAATAAAGAAGAAAAATAGTATCAGTTCAATAGACACAGGAAAAATTAGACAAAGTTTAATATTTATTTATGACAAAAACTTTCAGCAAACTAGGACTGTAAGAGAACTTTCTCCACCTGACAAAATGCATCTACGAAAATCCTACGGCTAACATCATATCTTAAGACAGCCTCACAACCTGATCTGAAATTAGGAATAAGCAAAAATGTTTTCTTTCATTATGGATTGAGTTTCCCTTTTCTAAAATGCTTGGAACCAAAAGCATTTTGCATTTTTTACTTTTTCAGATTTTATAAATACATAATGAGATATTCTTAGGGATGCGATCCAAGTCTAAACATGAAATTCATTTACATTTCATATGTACCTTATATCTGATGGTAATTTTGTACAATATTTTGAATAATTTTGTTCATGAAACAAAGTTTGTATACATTAAACCATCAGAAAGCAAAGGTATCACTGTCTCATGTCAGTGCTCAAAAAGTTTTGAAGCATTTAGGATTTCAAACTTTTGAATTAGGGATGCTCAACCTGTACTTTTATTTAATTCTGCTGGAGGTCTTAGGCAGTGCGATAAGGCAAGAAACAAACGGCATACAAATACAAAAACGTCTCTACCTTGGGAGGACATGATTGTCTACGTAGAAAGTCCTAGGGTATCCACAAAGCAATTACCAGAACTCAACTAAAGCTAAAAATTTAGTAAATTTAGCTACACACACACACACACACACACAAATTATGTACCAGCAGCAAACACTGAAAAGTAAATTAAAATGTAAAAATTCAATTTATAACAGGGTCGTAAGCATAAAATAGGAACGAACGAAAACATAAAATAATTAGGGACCAATTTAATGTCATACATAAATATTACAAAACACCCATGAGAAAAATTTGTTATATCAAGATATACTGATTTGGAGGACTCAGTCTTGTTAAAATGTCAATTATTCCACATGTACATTCTCAGCAGCCTTTTTAAAATAGAAATGAACAAGCTGACTTAAAAATGTATATGGAACAAGATAATCTAACTATATTACACGTGCATAAAACAACCTCACTGGGGCAGTGTGGAAAGATGCTGACTGACCCAAGAAATTTTGGAAATAGCCGGGCGCGGTGGCTCAAGCCTGTAATCCTAGCACTTTGGGAGGCCGAGACGGGTGGATCACGAGGTCAGGAGATCGAGACCATCCTGGCTAACACGGTGAAACCCCGTCTCTACTAAAAAATACAAAAAAAAAAAAAAAAAAAAAAAAAAAAACCGGGCGAGGTGGCGGGCGCCTGTAGTCCCAGCTAATGTAGTCCCAGCTACTCAGGAGGCTGAGGCAAGAGAATGGCGTGAACCCGGGACGCGGAGTTTGCAGTGAGCTGAGATCTGGTCACTGCACTCCAGCCTGGGCGACAGAGCGAGACTCCGTCTCAAAAAAAAAAAAAAAAAAAAAAGAAAGAAATTTTGGAAATGAGTGAAGTCTCCAAGACTAACGGCCAAAAGGAACTGCACATAAGCATCACATTGATGAATACAGATGGTCACATACAGAAATATTTATAGCTACGTATACATACGTGGATTAGTATACACACATGTATTTCCTTGTTCTGTTAGCTGAGAGGGCCTAAAGAAACACCTCCTCAAGAGTAACGAGCACACCTAGCTCCCGTCTTGGTTTTTAAAACTATTCTCTAATAAAAGGAACCACAGTGCCTTGAAGAAATGGCTGGTTCTAGGAATGGGACACAAAATAGGCAAGAGGAGCCTGGAGTGTCTAGTACTGACAGAAAGTATATCTGTGTTAAAACAACAGCAACAACAATAAAAACAAGCCAAGTTGATGGGGGTATTTCAAAGGAACACAAGAGCCAACTGAAAGAGCTCCCAATGGCTAAAGCTGGAGCAATTTGAGAAACAACAACAAAAAGTGGCATGGGATTATAACCCAAAGTATAAAATCACTATTCACAAGTCCAAAATGATATAAATGATTGAACAAATAAATACATAAATAAGGTAATAAGAAAAAAATCATCCATGAAGAATTCCAAATAACTCGTAGATACTCCCTCCTCAAAAAGAAAGATCATAAATCCCTACTCCTTGTGTGCACAGCGACTTCCTGACTTTCTTCCACAAGTACTGTATGGAAAGACAGAAAAAAAGAATAGCTTTACAAGGGAGAAACCTGACAAACACCACTTTAGCCAAGTGATCAAAGTCAACATCAACAATCAAATGAAACAAGTCATATTTATAGCATCTACCCTTGATATGATGTAATGAAAATGGAACTTTACAGGCCGGGCGCAGTGGCTCATGCCTGTAATCCCAGCACTTTGGGAGGCTGAGGCAGGTGGATCACCTGAGGTCGGGAGTTCAAGACTAGCCTCACCAACACGGAGAAACCCCATCTCTACTAAAAATACAAAATTAGCTGGGTGGTGGTGCATGCCTGTAATCCCAGCTACTTGGGAGGCTGAGAATCACTTGAACCCAAGAGGTAGAGGTTGCGGTGGTGAGCTGAGATAGTGCCACTGCACTCCAGCCTGGGCGACAAGGGCAAAACTAAAAGGGAAGAGAAAGGAGGGGAGGGGAAGGGAGGGGAGGGGAGGGGAGGAAAGGACTTTACTTTTCAATAACCCCAGTCTAATCATGAGAAAAATATCAGACAAATTCCAACAGAGTCATCCTACAAAACACCCGACTAGCACTTCTCAAACTCCCAGGGTCATTAAAAAAAACAAAGTCTGAGCAACTGTTAACAGCCAAGAGGAGTCTAAGCACAGAAAGACAAACACTGCATGATCTCGCTCATATGTGGGAGCGAACCAAGTTGGTCCAACAGAAGGAGAATAGTGGTTACCAGGGGCTGGAAAGGCGGGGAGAAGACGGATGGGAAGAGGCTGATCAATGGGTCCCAAATTATAGTGAGATAGAAGGAATAAGTTCTAGTGTTCTATCACACTGTGTGGTGACTATGGTTAGCAATACTTTATTGTATATTTTCAAATAGCTAGAAAAGAGGATTTTGAATGTTCCCAACACAAAGAAATGAGCAACGTTTGAGGTGATGGATATGCCAATTACCCTAATTTGATCATTTCATGTTGTATACAGTTATCAAAATATCACTCTATACCCCATAAATATGTACAATTATCTGTCAATTTTTTGAAAAAGCAAGGGTGGTTGCACAACGATGTGAATGTACCTAATGCCACAGAACTGTCTACTTAAAAAGTTGATTTGGTAAATTCTGTTATGTATATTTTCCACATTAAAAAATGCAGGGTAATGAAATGTGTATATATACACATACACACACACACACACGCACACACACACACACACACACACACACACACACACACACGAGGAACCTAAGAAGACATGAAAACTAAATGTAATGTGATATCCTGGATGGGATTCTGGAATAGAAACATGCCATTAGGTGAAAACTAAGGAAATCTGAATAAACTATGGACTTTGGTTAATAATGTGTCAATATCAATTCATTAATGTAAGATGTTAATTACAGAGGACACTGGATGCAGGTGTATGGTAATTCTGCATATTGTCTCAATTTTTCATAAACGTAAAAACTGCTCCAAAAGTCTATTTTTTAAAAATTTACGTGGAAATACAAAGGACCTGCAATGAGCCAAAACAACCCTGAAAAATAACAAGTACGTAGGTGACTTATACACTTGATTTCAAGACTTGCTATGAATGTAGAATAATCAGGACAATGTGATATTTGCATATGGATAGACAAAAAGGTAAATGGAATAAAATAAGGAGCCCAGCAATACATTAACACTTACACAATACGTTGAATTATGACAAAAGAACCAAATAAATTCAAGGGAAAAGTAAAGTCTTTTCAACAAATGCTGCTATAACAATTTGATATCCAGGTAAATAACCATAGGCCTCAACCTGCTACCTCACACCACACACAAAAATTCCAGATGGATCAAGACCTAAATATAAAACTTATAAATCACAAATCTTCTAGAAGAAAACAGAGTCTCCATGACCAGGGGATAGACAAAAATTTCTTAGACAAAGAAAGCAATGATCATAAAACAAACACAATGGTAAATCAGTCTTATGAAAATCAACAACTTAAAAAATTTGATAAATGGTAGAATTATATTTTATAATAAATATCTAGCCTGGAATGAAATTATATGTAATATATGCAGATACATGTGTATGCACACACACACACACACAAAGACAGCAAAGAACTTGTATACCCAAAACATATAAAGAACTCCTACAACTCAAAAATAAAAAGATGACACAATTTTTTTTAATGGATAAGATTTTAATACACATTTCACAAAGAAAGCTGTATGAATGATCAATAAGAACTGTACATTAAAAAGCATTCCATATCATCAGTTAAAATTGCAGTGATACACTACCATACAACAATCAGAATGGCTAAAATTTTAAAAACTGATAATAACAAATGTTGGCAAGGGTATGAAGCACCTAGAACTCATTGTTGATAAGCATTAAATGGTACAACCACCATGGAAAAAGATCTGGCAAGTTTCTTATAAATCTAAACATACACCAACATATAACCTATAACTCAGCAATTCCACTCCTAGATTATTTACCCAAGAGAAATGAAAACATACATCCACAAAAAGGCTTGTAAAAATATTTATAGCAGCTTTATTCATAATAGCTCCAAACTAGAAATGGTCCTTGTGTTCATCAATAGAAGAATAAACAAACTCTTGTATATTTATGCATTGGAATTCAATGCAGTAATTTTTTTGAAAGGCACAATTAGTAATGAGCACCCCAGCACCCAGATCTTGGTTTCTAAATACCATGTATACCAGGTGTCTTTCATTTCCAAAGAACCAGGGCTCTTTAGAGAAAAAGCTGATTCTGGGGCTGGGGTTTGGGAAGAATGAGTCTGGAGCATACCCTTAATACCAGAAAGAAAGTACTTAAAGAATGATGAGATTATGTCACCAGAACATGAGAGCCAGCCTGAAAGGGTTCCCACAGGACAAAGTTGGGACTGTGTAACCATAAAATAATAAGAGTACTGTATTATAAGCCCCTGAATAAGAACTTCTGAGTTCATACCGACATAAGTAAGTAAGCAAGAAGGGAGAGCTCTCTTAATACAGAATGCCAACTAATATAGAAGCAAAAGTAGAGTCATGGTGTGAGTTGGCTAAACGAAAAAAAAAAAAAAAAAAACACAGAGTCAGAAAATAAATTAATAAAGGCTAAAAGAACAGTTGCAAGTTTAATGAGGAACCAGACATATTGATATAACATTTTGTCCCTCCTGACATGACCAAGGACATATCCTTTCTGGGCTGCTTCTGACAAAAGTACACAATCCAAATCTAGTAATGAGGGTACGTCAGGAAAAAAAAACACAAGAACTAACCTATTTTTTAAAAAGTAACAAGGTCAAGAAAGATAGAGTTCATCTGGTTAGACAGATGATGGGAAAAAAAAGAAGGGCAAAGGAAGGCAAAGGAGTAGATGGAAGGACATGAAGAAACATGACAACTAAATGCAACACAACACAGTCCTGACTGATTGGATTGATTCAGAAAAAAAAAAAAAACCCCACAGGTACATCAACAAAATAATGGACAGAATTTAAATATGGTCTTTGGATTAGCTAATAGGCAATATCAATGTCAAATTTCCTGACTCTGCTATTTATTCTGGGTTATATATAAGAACATCCTTGATCTCAGGAAACACATAGTGAAATTTTGTAGGGGAAGTGCATGATGAGGACTCAAAGTTACTCTCCGATGTTTCAGGGGAAAAACAGAGGGAGAGAGAAAACAGCAAAGCAAGTGGGACAACATATAAGCAAGTGGTGAATAAGTGTGAAGAGTATACAGCCGTTCCTTCTACTGTTCTTGCAACTTTTCTGTAGGTTTGATAACTCCAAAATAAAAGATTACCAAAACACATGCACATACACGTTTCTGTCATTATTCTCCATGAGGATACAGTAGTTCAGTGCTGTTTTTTTTTTTTTTTTTTTTTTTTTTTTTGAGACGGAGTCTTACTCTGTCGCCCAGGCAGAAGTGCAGGGGCACGATCTTGGCTCACTGCAAGCTCCGCCTCCCGGGTTCACACCATTCTCCTGCCTCAGGCTCCTAAGTAGCTGGGACTACAGGCACCTGCCACCACGCCCAGCTAATTTTTTCTATTTTTTAGTAGAGACGGGGTTTCACTGTTAGCCAGGATGGTCTCGATCTCCTGACCTCATGATCTGCCCGCCTAGGCCTCCCAAAGTGCTGAGATTACGGGCGTGAGCCACCGCACCCGGCCAGCTCAGCGATTTAAAGACAGTTGCTTAGTCACAAAATGACTAAGAACCAGGCCTTGAACTTGAATCCAGGCCTTCTGACAATAGATCTTTCCAGTGTCCCGGCCCTGTCACTTATCAATGCACAAATCACCCCCTTAGGCCATATTGCTGAACAATGAACCAAGCGATTGAGAACTGTGGGGGGAAATCCTGAAGTTTTTAAAGCGCTGGTAGTTACCTGTCATGATGACCTACTTGGCCATCTTGTTTGAAGACAAAGGAACTGACATATACTTCAATCTGAAAGCTGTACTTCCAAACTGATGGGGCCCAAAGAAAGAGGGGTAAAAAGCAGCATTTACATAAAACAAGGATGTTTCCTAGGAGCCCCGTTCAGTTTCCAAACTGGTGAGTGCTCCGTCTGACAGCAGGCACTCAGCACGGCACCCCCTGCTCTACTGAACACTTCTTTCCTTTGCATCTCCTGTGTCTGTGCTTAACGGGGCTGATAATTGCGCCCGGTGGATTCACCTAGGATGATCTATTTCAATTAAGTTGTGACGGGCCTTAATATAGTGAAGACATATAGTAGAACCATTTAACTTACACGAATTCAACTAGTTGTAAATGTAATATGCATGCAACTATATATAATATAAGCATCTTTACTTAAGTGATATGGCCAAGTGATATTGCACTTCCTGCATAAGCCTAAGCCATGGAATGAGTATGAGATGCACTGTTCTCTCGGGGATATCTTAACTTTACGTGCTTCCCCTAATATGAGCATGTCTTTGCTGAGCATGACACATAGCATTTAAAGAAATTGGTCAGAATAAAGACGCTAGCTAAAACATGTTTTTAGTTAAAATGAAATAAAGGAGACTCCTCATCCAAAAATGGAGATGAACAGTAGGTGAGTGAGGAGTGGGAAGGACAGGAAAATTAAGAGGCAGGTGAATGGGAGCCACGGTTTCGACTCCAGGTGCAAGGGGGCCTAAGCAACAGGCTACGCTTGAAGCTGTGAGCCTGGGGTGAAGCCTGGAACTGGAAACTTCTGCCCATTCCCTCTGCTAGGCCTCGGACTAAACCTAACAGAAACAGGCAAGACAAGAGGGGAAAGATGAGCGGGTGGAATACAGAGGACTTTTAGAGCAGTGAAAATACTCTGCTTGATACTATGATGGCAGAATACATGTCTTCATACATTTGTCCAAACCCACACAGATTATGCCACGCCAAGAGTGAACCCTAATGTAAACTATGGATTTCAGGTGAGGTTGATGCGTCAGTGTGGGCTCACCAATGGTGACAGATGCACTAGTCTGGTGGGGGATGTTGACAGTGGGAGAAGTTATGCATGTGTGGGGGCAGGGGACAGATGGGAAATCTTTGTATCTTCCTCTCACTTTTGCTGGGAAACTTAAGTTTCTCTTAAAAAATTCGTTTGTTAAAAAACAAACAAAAACCAGGGAAAATATTACAAATAAAACTTCATTGGATAAAAGACTCAGGCAAAATGAGAGCTCTATGACATTCACAGATGGGAGGATGACAAATCCTAAGCTAACCTAGAAATTCCATGTGCAGGCTCCTTAGCCATTGGAGGCACTCTGGCCTGGTCCCTGCCAACACCCCCGGCCTTGCTTCTTCAAATGGCCCAACAGTCAGTGCTGCCATCTTACCCGCCTCCAGCCTTGTGCTCCTATGGCACCCCCTGCAGCCTGCTCTCCACATTGCAAGCAGGGTGGTCCTACTGAAACAAGTCTGATCACATCACTCTGCCCAAATTGGCCAATGGCATCTCATCTCACTTGAGTAAAAGCCCAAAGCCTCAGCACAGGCCACCAGGTCATGTGGCCTGTCCTCTTCTCCCATCACTCTCCCATTCCCCTTGCTCAAAGGAGTCAAGCCTGATCCTTCCTCATGGCCTCTGCACTCTACTCCTTCCATGCTGCTCCTCTCCCCAGAGCAGCAGATCTTACTTCCTTCAGTATGGACATCATCGAGTCCTCCCTGCCCATCCTGGATAAAGCAGCATTCCTCCCACCAGTCTCCATCCCCCTTACTCTGCCCTATTTTGCTCAACAGCACTGACCACAATGTGAGCCAATACACTGTCTTCTCTGACAGAACAAAAGTTCCACAAGGATAGAGACTTTGTGTTTTGGTTCACTGCTACATGTTCACAGCTTTATCACAGTTGTAATAGTTCTTAAAATAGCCTGGCATGTGTGTGCCATGCTCAAAAAATAAGTATTGAATAACTATATAAATGAAGAGATGCATGTGACTCCAATAAAATTTGTAACACAATTTTTCTGCAAATCAACCAATTAACTCCAAAATTTACATGGAATAAAAGTGCACAAATAGTTAAGACAACTTTAAAAATGAACAAGAGGAGGTATCCACCCTTCAAGATATTCAGCTGCAAAGCCACAGTCACTAAGTATGACACTAATAAGGGAATACACAGTCACTAAGTATGACACTAATAAGGGAATACACAGATAACTAAAATAGAACAGAGTCCACAGACTCTTAGCAAATGAGGGTGTGTGAGGAAACTGGGAAAGTACAGTCTTTATAATGGTGTTGGAATAACTGTTTCAATCACATGAAAAAAAATTAAATTCTTACATTATACTATAAAAAGCAAATTTGAAGTTCAAGATTTGACATTCAGAAGTTCTCAAAAACTACAAGGAGAGATTACTGTATGACCTTACATACAGTAATCTGTATGGCAGAGAAGTCTTTTTAAAGATACACACCAAAAAAAAACCCAAAAAGGATAAGGTATATTGGTTTGTCTTAAAAATTAAGAACACATATTAAAAAAAAATGCATCATAGGCCAGGCACAGTGGCTCATGCCTGCAATCCCAGCACTTTGGGAGGCCAAGGCAGGTGGATCATCTGAGGTGAGAAGTTTAAGAACAGCCTGGCCAACCTGGCGAAACCCCGTCTCTACTAAAAATCCAAAAAAAAAAAAAACGGGCCAGGCATGGTGGTGCGTGTCTGTAGTCCCAGCTAGGCAGGAGGCTGAGGCACAAGAATTGGTTGAATCCAAGAGGCGGAGGTTGCAGTGAGCCAAGATCACGCCACTGCACTCCAGCCTAAGCAACAGACAGAGACGCTGTCTCAAAAAGAGTATACCTAAATGCCTGCTAATAGAATAAACAAAAATGTACTATATTTAATAGAATACAGTGGTTATAATTAACTGATCTATATATATCAACACAGAGATGCCTCCAAGATATAAGTAAAAATAAAGAACACAGATGGCTTGATATTTATTTTTAAAGCACCAAAACGATCCCATCTCCTTCCAGACACTAGGTGAAAATGTAAGGAACAGATGAACATATACACAGACTCACTCACTGCAGTGGCTGCCTCTGGAGGGAACAGGACTGTGAGAACTGGTTAAAGAGAACTCTACTTTTATCTCTATGTTTTGTTTCTTTAAAAAAAAAAAAATGGAAAGATTACTTCAGTATGGTGGGAATGGAGATAATTATTATCTGTCCTTTTTGCTTATTTTTCAAATATTTATTTACAGTACACTTCCTCTGATGCTCAAATACGTGCCCTGTTTCAATACTAGTAGAAAACTGGTAGTGCTAGACACACTAAGAACAATGTAATACTGAATTTTACATATGATTTAAAATGATGTCAAAGTAAATTTTGACTATATGTGATTATAGCCTTACCTGACAACTTTAGTATTAATCCTCTTTAAAATTGAGACTCACAGCATTTAGCAACATGGTGACTTAAAAGCGAACTACATGTAAAACAGTTTCTTCATTTAGATTTCTGAAAGACCAATCTTGTGTATAAAATTAAGTGAATCAAAATCCCTTTTCTCCAGTGCCATCTGGTGGAAAGAAGAGGCAACCTCACCTATACCTTCCACAAAATAACCACAGCTGTGGTTACCAGAGCAACATTCTACCTCCCCTACCCACCTCCACTCCCCACCCCCACAGAACCCTCTGTCATCCCCTCTGTCACCCAGGCTGGAGTGCAGTGGTGCGATCTCGGCTCACTGCAACCTCCGCCACCCAGGTTCAAGCGATTCTCCAGCCTCAACCTCCCAAGTAGCTGGGATTATAGGCGCCTGCCATCATGCCTGGCTAATTTTTGTATTTTTAGTAGAGATAGGGTTTCACCATGTTGGCCAGGCTGGTCTTGAACTCCTGACCTTGTGATCCGCCCGCCTCAGCCTCCCAACGTGCTGGGATTACAGGTGTGAGTCACTGAGCCCGGCCTAGAGCTCCATTCTTTACAAAGAAGATCCCTTTTTTATTCTGAGATTACTGTGCGGTGTACTGTTAACTGTTCACTTTCTTTAGAGCCTTCCTCAAACTGGAAATTCTTCGGCCTATAGGTTAGATAAGAAGCAAGTGGATATTCTTCATTTTTTTTTTGGCTTTCCTGGTTTCCACTGACTTGACTTTTGCAAGATATTGTTTAGAAAACGCTGTTCTTTTATCTTCTGCTCCAAGATTCCTTCTTTACTGCATTTAAATCAAAAGTTTTAACTTCTTCCCCCAGACCATTCTGTAATCATAATCTGTATTCATCCACATTTCAAGCCCTCTAGAATAAAAAATTCCAACAGTTGATTTATATGTAAAACATGTTAGTGTCATTTTGCTTTACATAAACTTATAAGGATTTTTTATTTAAAGGATTTTAAAAATATAACACATAGTCAATATAAACATGTATTGGGAATTATAAACCATTCTTTCTTCCAAGCACTGGATGAGATACTTAAAAAAACCAGTATCTTACCAACACCCATTAAAATAGGCTAAAATGAAAAAGAAACCGTTGTTAACCAGGTTACTAATCCCCCAACTTTCAATACCGAGTTCCTTCATCATCCACGTGCAATCCAGAGATGACACATAGCAGGGTGGTAAAATTATTCTGGAAAATGACAACTGTACTTAGACAAAATAAGTTAATTCTATATAGTTGTCCGTTAAAAGTTTTATGTGGCTATGATTCCACTTGAGCTAAAAATTGGCTTTTAACTGTTTCCAAATCAGCACTAGCAGAGGAGAGAAGTAAATAAAGCCAATGGCACTCCCTTCAGAGGTTCAAAATGGTTAAATTTTGATGCAGATTTAACCTTAGCGAGTTTCAGTCAGTCCATTTAGATGATCCTGTAGGTTCATACAAATACACTGAACCGTTGGTTTAACTTCTCTTCCTTCCTCAAAGTTTATGATAAAGAGACTCATCCCTGTATTGGGAGTAACTGACATAACTTCGGATCTGCGCAGAGTGGCTGGTAAGGAACACTTAAGGTCAGTCAGAAAATAATCAAACAGACTTCTCATGTAAGCACCGTGACTCACAACTAAGACACTGGCTGCTAATCCTGGAACACCACTGTCTGAATTAACTTCAGAGCTGCGATTTTTTCCTAAAGGAAATATCTCTGCCAAAGAAGTTTCCAGACAGTTGCCTGGAGATCCTTGGGAAAACTGTTCTTTTTGATCTGCTTCTTTCAGGATTAGCTGACAAAGAAATTCAAAAAAGTCTATTCCACGCATTTTCACCTACAAGAAAAGAAATAAAAGTCAAAATAAAGTGCCATTAACGACTTCCTTAAAATGTTAACATAGAACATAACTGACTGGATTTTTTTCTAATATTGAATGCCAAGTACTACACAAGCAGAAGAACCTCAATCTACATTTCTATTCCTCCAATCAGTAGTTTCAGGGACATATATATGTATATAAGTACCCACCACATTTCTGGAGCTATGAAAGCACCATGCAGACCAAGATGAAGAAGATACAATTCCCAATTCCTGACTTCAAAGCACTCACGGTCTAGTTAGGGAAATCTACCAGCCAACAGAAACTCATACAACAGTGCTAACAGGGAGCTGTCTCTGGCACTTCAGTGCCACTGGAACAGCAGCAACAAATCCTTCCCTTACTAAAGTAAAATATTTTCAAGAAAATTAAGATAAAGATTAAGGAGGTGGTGGTGGGTTAGGGGGAATCACCAATAATGCAATTCAAAGCAGAACGCTGAAGAAACGCAAGCACAAGGATGCCATCGTGAACAGAGCCGAGGAGGCAGCAGAGGCTTGAAGCCTTCATGTTTTGAGTTATTTCACCTCGAGTGACTTGCCCATCACCCTCTTTGGACTCCACTCCCACCACTAAACCACTGCTTCATATTCAAAGGTCTTTTTTAGAAGTACCATCCAATAACACCTTTCCTTAAGTCCATTATCAGTAATGACAAAGGCAACTGAAGAATAAATAATATTTTAAATGGAAAAGAGTAATTTGCTAAGTAAATAGATAATTTAAAAAGGAAAAGAGAATGAACCAAGCAACTTTCAAACTGCTTAGCTAAAATTCCAAAACATCTAATTTATGAGTCTTAATTCAACCTTTCTGACAGCAGCAGTGCCACATACCTGGTCCAGCGTCTCTCCTCCGGGCGGTGTAAACACAGGGCACTCCTCCCTGGCTGCTTTGGCCATGGCCCTCATCTCACTTAGCGCTTTGCCTTCTACAACCCCGTATTTCTGAAATAGTCCAATAGATAACAGTTTCTCAAAGGAGACTGCAATATGACAATTAAGTTTATGTTTATGGCAAATTTAGAACATTCATCTCACAAATAAGCTAAACCTCCTCCACTTAATTTATTGTATCTCCTCTGAACTGATAATGAGAATGTACTCAGTAGAGGGCCATGAACCTTAGAAAATGTAATTGAAATATTGAGTTGTACACTATGTCCAAATGGGTTATTTTAAAATAACTTGCTAAGCAATCTTAAGTAGATGGTGGGTATTTATTGAACACATAAATACAGAGATTTGCACAGATTGTAGGACTAGAGACTAACATGCAAAAAGTACCAACTCAGCCACCTCCCATCCACACATACTATCCCATTTGATCCCAATGACAGCACTATGAAATAGCTAAATAAATATATCACCATAGTTATAAGGAAGTTGAGTTTTAAGACATTATTAACATGAGAGATCTATTTCTTTTTTTTTCCTTTTTCTTTTGAGACGGAGTCTCGCTCCGTCACCCAGGCTGGAGTGCTGTGGCACAATCTCAGCTCATTGCAACCTCCGCCTCCCGGGTTCAAACGATTCTCCTGCCTCAGCCTCCTGAGTAGCAGGGACTACAGTACAGGCACGTGCCACCACACCCAGCTAATTTTTTGTGTTTTTAGTAAAGACGGCATTTTACCATGTTAGCCAGGATGGTCTCAATCTTCTGAACTCAAGTGATCTGCCCACCTTAGCCTCCCAAAGTGCTGAGATTACAGGCCACCATGCCAGCCACATGGCACCATTCTTAAGCTATTAAATTGGGAAATCACAGAGTCTAATAATACCAATTGTTGGTGTAAAAAAACAAAACTTTCGGCCAGGCGCGGTGGCTCAAGCCTGTAATCCCAGCACTTTGGGAGGCCGAGATGGGCGGATCACGAGGTCAGGAGATCGAGACCATCCTGGCTAACACGGTGAAACCCCGTCTCTACTAAAACATACAAAAATCTAGCCGGGCGAGGTGGCGGGCGCCTGTAGTCCCAGCTACTCAGGAGGCTGAGAGAGGAGAATGGTGTAAACCCGGGAGGCGGAGCTTGCAGTGAGCTGAGATCCGGCCACTGCACTCCAGCCCGGGCAACAGAGCAAGACTCCATCTCAAAAAAAAAAAAAACAAAACACACAAAACTTTCTCCTACGTCATTCATGGGACTATAAATTGGGACAGGTTTTCTGGAAAGCAACTTGGCAATATGTATATAAAAGCCTTTAAAAAAGTACATACTCACTGATGTCCATTTCTAGAAATATATAGGTCCACAATGAATTAACTACAAAGATGCTTATTTTAACATTATTTACATCAGTGGGAATCTAGTGAAAACCTAGCTGTCCATCACCAGTAGCTAGGTTACATAAATTACGCAATATCCATATTTTTCACCTTTACTTTAAACTCTTCTATACTGTGTTCAGTTCTTATGAGTGTACCTTCTTTTATACCTTAAGATGCTTATCTTGTTTGATTTTAATAATAAGATGCCACATACGAGGGCAGGTAACAGTGAGTGTCACATGGTAGGTTCTGAAATATTTTCACTAATTCAAAATCCCTGGCAGAAATGCATTTAACTTTTAGCCAAGTGACAAACTGCGGTGGCTTACTGATAATTTATGGTGAAGAACAATACGTAAATACGTTACTTACCCTTTCCCGAAGTCTTGAATCATACTTTACCGTCATATCTTTGCAAACTTTGCTTTTCTCCAAAATTCCATGCATGGTCTGAAAATCAAGACGATTGTTCCTTTTTTTAATAAAAATAATCACCATTCTGGTGGAAACACTGAAAGAATCTATGTCATCTTAGTGAATAAAAAAGAACTAGAGCCAGGCACGATGGCTCACGCCTGTAATCCCAGCAGTTTTGGAGGTCAAGGTGGGTGGGTCATGAGGTCAGGAGATCGAGACCATCCTGGCCAACATGGTGAAACCCTATCTCTACTAAAAATACAAAAAATTAGCTGGATGTGGTGGCTCGCGCCTGTAGTCCCAACTACTCGGGAGGCTGAGGCGGGAGAATCGCTTGAACTCGGGAGGCTGAGGTTGCAGTGAGCCGAGATCATGCTACTGCACTCCAGCCTGGGCAACAGAACGAGAATCCATCTCAAAAAAAAAAAGAAATTAGAAATGAGTTTCCTTCGCAAAAGTTGCCTCTCTCTGTACTGTGCATCCGTGTCTCTTCATTCCTGATTTTGACATTCTCTTCGAACCTATCTTCTAGTTCAGAAGTTAGCACAATCCAGACCATCGTCTGCTTTTGCAAATCAAGTATTTTACTGGGACAAAGCCACAGCATTCATTTATGCATGGTCGATGGCTGCTTTCTTGCTATAACCGCAGACTTGAACAGGTGTAACAAGACTGTATAGACTATAAACCCTAAAAAAATTACTATCTGGCTCTTTGCAGACAACGTTTACTAATCCCTGTTCTAGCTCCTTAATTTGCCATTCAAATGTGTCTAAATTATTGCTAAACCCATCCATTGCGCCTTAATTCCAATTGTATTTTCAGTTCTAGAATTTGCATTTGGCTCTTTTTTACAGTTTATTTTTTATAGTTCTCTGCTGAAATTCTACATCTTGCACCTATACAAAAATATAGTTATTTTAAAGCTCGTGTCTGATAACTCCATCAGGTAAGTCATGTGGCTGTTTCTGTTGTCTTTAGCTCATTTTTATTCGCATTTCCTTCTCTCATTGTACGTCTAGCGATTTTTGATTGAAAAGTGACCCTGTATTTGCAAAACTGTAGAAATAATTTAGGTCCATGATCTGCCTTTTTTAAAAACACATTTCCCGACTAATTAGACATCATCAGCATACTGTTTTACATGTATTGTCAATATTTCCTTGCATTTTCCTATACCTTTACCAATTTCTTTGTTCATTATTGTTTTCTGAAACTCAGATCTCCCTTCTAGAATTATTTTCCTTCTTTTTCATTTTTCCTTTCAAAGTTACTTCAGGATCTCTTTGTCTGAAATGTCGTTTCACCTACACAGCAGAAAAAAATCTTGCTGGGTATAAAACTCTAGGTTAATCCTTATTATTTCTCAGCACAATAAAGAAATCATCAATACGAACAAATTTGCTGAAAGCCTAACTAATGGTCTTTAATGGATGATTTTTTCCTCCTTATTCTTTGGAGTCTTGCAATTTTGCTATAATTAATGTAGATATGGGTTTCTTTTTTATTTATCCTGGTTGGGATTTGGTGCACTTCTTGGATCTGTCTTTCAACAATTCTGTAAAACTGTCAATATTCTATAACCTCTGAATATCGCCTCTTCCTCCCCATTCCCCATTCTCTCTGCTATCTCCTTCTGAACGACATCAGAACTTCTCATTATGCTCTTCATGTCTTCTAAACTCTCATATTTCATTTATTTTTTAAAGGGACTGTTTTTTTCAGACAGGGTCTCACTCTGTCACCCAGACTGGAGTGAAGTGACACAGTCACGATTCACTACAGCCTCAACTCCCTGGGCTCAAGTGATCCTCCCACCCCAGCCTCCCAAGCAGCTGGGACTACAGGCAAGTGCCACCACACGCAGCTAACTTTTTTAGTTTTTGTAGAGACGAGGTCTCTATGTTGCCCAGGCTGGTCTCAAACTCCTGAGCTAAAGTGATCTTCCCGCTTTGGCCTCCCAAAGTGCTGAGATTTCAGGTGCCAGCCGCTGTGCCCAGCTAAACTCTCACATTTTACATCTATCACGTCGTGCTACATTTAGGTTATCACATATTTATCTATAAGTTAATGATCACTTTAGCTGTGTATGATCTATAATTTAGTACTTCCACTGAGGTTTCCATTTTTTGGCTTTTTTCTGTTTTTAATCTTTAATTTTTGTGGGTATACAGTAAATCTATGTATTTATGGGGCATATGAGACTTGGATACAGGCATGCAATGCATGATAATCACATCCCGGTCACCAGGGTGTACATCCCCATAAGCATTTATCCTTTCTGTTACAAACAATCCGGTTATATCCTTTTAGTTATTTTCAAATGTGCAATTAAATTATTACTGACTATAGCCGCCCTGTTATCAAATACTAGGTATTATTCATTCTTTCTTTTTGTACCCATTAACCACCCCCACTTCCCCAACACCTCACCCTACTACCTTTCCCAAACTCTGGTCACCATCCTTCTACTCCCGATCTCCATGAGTTCAACTGTTTTAATTTTTTGCTCCAACAAATAAGTGAGAAATGGCAACTTTGTCTGTGCCTGGCTTACTTCACTTAATATAATGACCTCCAATTCCACCCACGTTGTTGCAAATGACAGGATCTCACTCTTTTGGGGCTGAAAAGTACTTTATTGCGTGTGTGTGTACGTTTCCTTTTTTCATTCATCTGCTGATGGACATTTGGGTTATTTCCAAATCTTGGCTACTGTAAAAAGTGCTGCAATAAACATGGGAGTGCAGGTATCTCTTCAATATCCTGATTTCCTTTCTTTGGGAACATACCTAGCAGTGGGACTTCTGGATCACATGGTAACTCTGTTTGTAGTTTTTTGAGGAACCTCCTTCCAAACAGTTCTTCACAGTGGTTGTACTAATTCCCATTCCCACCAACGGTGTACAAGGGTTCCCTTTTCTCCACAACCTTGCCTGCATGTGTTATTGCCTGTCTTTTTGATAAAAGTCATTTTAACTGGGGTAAAATGATATCTCATCGTAGTTTGGATTGCATTTCTCTGATTACCAATGATGTTGAGCACCTTTTCATATGTCTCTTTGTCATTTGTATGTCTTCTTTTGAGAAACATCTATTCAGACATTTTGCCCATTTTTAATTGGATTATTACATTTTTTCCTATAAAGTTGTTTGAGCTCCATATATACTCTAGCTAATAATCCCTTGTGAGATGGGTAGTTTACAAATATTTTCTCCCATTCTGTGGGTTGTCTCTTCACTTTGTTGATTCCTTTGCTGCACCAAAGCTTTTAAACTTGATGTGATCCCATTTGTCCATTTTTGCTTTGGTTGCCTGTGCTTGCAGGGTATTGCTCAAGAAATCTCTGGCCAGAACAATGTTCTTGAGAGTTTCCCCAATGTTTTCTTGTAGTAGTTTCATAGTTTAAGGTCTTAGTTAAGTCTTCAATCCATTTTTATTTGATATTTATATATGGAGAAAGACAGGGGTCTAGTTTCATTCTTCTGTGTATGGATATCCAGTTTTCCAAGCACTATTTATTGAAGAGACTCTCCTAATGTCTCTTCTTGGCATCTTGGTCAAAAATGAATTTGCTGCAGATGTATGGATTTGTTTCTGGGTTCTCTATTCTGGTCCACTGGCTATGTGTCTGTTTTTATGTAAGTACCATGCTATTCTGGTTTCTATAGCTCTTCGTATACTTTGTAGTTTGGTAATGTGATTCTTCCAGTTTTGTTGTTTTTGCTAAGGATGGCTTTGCCTATTCTGGGTCTTTTGTAGTTCCACATAAATTTGAGGATGCTGTTGTCTACTTCTGTGAAGAATGTCATTGGTATTTTGATGGAAATTGCATTGAATCTGTGGATTGCTTTGGGTAGTATGAACACTTTAACAATATTGACTCTTCTAATCCATGAACATATAATATCTTTCCATTTTTTTGTTGTCCTCTTCAACTTCTTTCATCAGTGTCTTACAGTTTTCCTTGTGGAGCTCTTTCATTTCTTTGGTTAATTCCTGAGTATTTAATTTTATTTGTGGCTACTGTAAATGAGATTACTTCTTAATTTCTTTTTCAGATTATTCATTGTTGGCATATTCAAATGCTACTGATTTTTGCACATTGTTTTGTATCCTGCAACTTTGCCAAACGTTATCAGTTCTAATTGTTTTTCGGTGGAGTTTTCAGGTTTTTCCAAATATAAGACCATGTCATCTGCAAACAAGGATAATTTGATTTCTTCCTTTCCAATTTAAATGTTCATTATTTCTTTCTCTTGTCTGATTGCTCTAGCTAATACTTCCAGTACTATGTTGAATAACAGTGGTGAAAATGGGCCTCCTTGTCTTGTTCTAGATCTTAGAGGAAAGGCTTTCAGTTTCTCCTCACTCACTCACTATGATACAAGCTGTGGGTCTACTGCATATGGCTTTTATTGTGTTGAGGCTTTTATTGTATTGTTTTATATTGTTACTTCTATACCTAGGTTGTTTTTAGGTCTTCATCATGAAGGGATGTTAAATTTCATCAAATGCTTTTTCAGCCTCAATTGAAATGATCATATGGTTTCTGTCCTTTATTCTGCTGATATAATGTATCACATTGATTCATTTGTTTATGTTGAACCATCCTTGCATCCCTGAGAGTAATCCCACTTGGTCAGGAAGAATGATCTTTCTAACGGTATTGTTGAATTTGGTTTGCTAGTATTTTGTTAAGGATTTTTGCATCAATCTTCATCAGGAATAGTGACCTGTAGTTTTCTTCTTTTAATGTGTCTTTGTCTGGTTTTGGTATCAGGATACTACTGGCCTCATAGAATAAGTTTGGAAGTATTCCCTCCTCCTTTATTTTATGGAATAGTTTGAGTAGGATTGGTATTAGTACTTTAGACGTTTGGTAGAATTCAGCAGTGAAGCCATCAGGTCCCAGACTCTTCTTTACCGGGAGACTTTTATAATGGCTTCAATCTTGTTACTTGTTATTATCCTGTTTAGGCTTTGGATTTCTTCCTGGTTTAATACTGGTAGGATGCATGTGTCCAGGAATGTGTGCATTTCCTCTAGACTTTCCAATGTTTTGGCATATAGTTGCTGATAGTAGCCCTTAATGCTCCTTTGAATTTCTGAGATACTGGTTGTAATATCTCCTTTTACATCTGATATTATCTATTTGGATCTTTGTTTTTTAGTTAAGTCTACCTAAAGGTCTGTCAATTTTATCTTCAAAATACCAATTTATCATTTCACTGATCTTTTGGAGTTTTCATTTCAATTTCAATTATTTGTACTCTGATCATTATTATTTTTCTTCTAACAATTGTGGGTTTGGTTTACTCTTGCTTTTCCAGTTCTCTCTCTCTCTTTTTTTTTTCTTTTTTTTTTTTTTTTAAGACAAGGTTTTGCTTTGTTGCCCAGGCTGGAGTACAGTGGCACAGTCTCAGCTCACTGCAACCTCTGCCTCCCAGGTTCAAGCAACTCTCATGCCTCAGCCTCCTGAATAGCTGGGATTACAGGCGCCCGCCACCACGCTGGGCTGATTTGTTATTTCAGTGGAGACAGAGTTTCGCCATGTTGCCCAGGCTGGTCTTAAACTCCTGAGCTCAGGCAATCCTCCCATCCCGGCCTCCCAAAGTGGCTTTTCCAGTTCTTTAAGATGCATTGTTAGATGTTTATTTGGAGTTTTTCTTCTTTTGATGTAGGCACTTATAGCTATAAACTTCCCTAATGTCTTTGCTGTATCCCACGGGTTTTGGTGTGTTGTGTTTCAATGATCATTTGTTTCAAGAAATGTTTCAATTTAAGGAGATTCGTGTACATATTTCTAGAGTTATTTCTCTATCCACCTCTTTCTTCCAGTACTCTGTCCCACAAATTTTAGTTATGCAAAAATTAACCTCCCCAAATTCCAAGTTTTGTCTCCTTAACACACTGAGACCTCTAAGCTCTACTTGGCTTCGCCTACCAGAGTCTGGAAATTGCTTCAGCCAGAAAACCAGGACACTCCTAGGGCTCACCTTCTTTGTTCCACTTCATTCAGGCATCATAGGCCCACAGTGCCCAAAGTCTAATGTCTGAAAACAGTGGTTTCACATATTTTGTCACATTTTCTAATTATTTATGGGGGAGATGAAATTCCAACAACAGTTCACTCACAGTTGGCCACAAAACTCTCCTTCCATTGAGGTTTTAGAAGTAGACTGCATTCACTTTGATTTTACTTTTTTTTTTTTATTTTCAAGACAGAGTCTTGCTCTGTAGCCCAAGCCGGAGTGCAATGGCACAATCTTGGCTCACTGCAACCTCTGCCTCCTGGGTTCAAGCGATTCTCCTGCCTCAGTCTCCCGAGGAGCTGGGATTAAGGTGCACGCCACCACATCCGGTTAATTTTTGTATTTGTAGTAGAGACAGGGTTTCACCATGTTGGCCAGGCTGGTCTTGAACTCCTGACCTCAAGTGATCCACCCGCCTCA